>NC_133503.1:145628500-146935500 GCF_049354715.1 Callithrix jacchus | reverse complement strand
TGTACTTCTATTGCACTGCAATATTGTAGCAGTGATCTGATAATTGAGGTGGCTTCTAAATGCCTAATAGATGGGTACGGTCTACAGCATGTATACACTGGACAAGGGGTAGTTCTTTTCCCAAGCAGGATGGAGCTGAATGCTGTTCAATTAAAATCTTGTGAATTATTTCTGTAATTTTCCATTTAATATTTTTGGACCTTCGTTGGCCATGGGTAACTGAAACCGTAGGAAATAAAACTGTGGATAAGCTGGGGGTGAGGGTGGGTGGGGTGGGGACTACTCTACTGAGAGTGTTTGTTGACTAAGTAAAATTTTTGGTTATGATATGTGATTAAATTTCCTTCTGACTGCATAAAGGCTACAGTCAATAAAAATGATGATTAAAAAGATTGTTTTTTGCTCACAACATTAATTTTGTTATTTATTTTTATTTAAGTTTTTCTTTTTTAGAGATGGGGTCTTGTGATGTTTCCTTTTTTAGAGATGAGGTCTTGTGAAGGCTGGCTTCAAACTCCTAGCTTTAAGGAACTCCTGGTTTCAAGTGATTCTCCTATCTCAGCCTCCTCAGTAGTTGGGAGTACAGGCACATGCCATGGTGCCCAATCTATTTTTTCTTAAGGTGAACTTTGTTTTCTCTAAAACAATAACTTGTCTCCAATTTTTAAATATATTATTATGCCCAAGGTGACACAGATTCTTATAAAATCTGAAAAAAATGGAAAGGAGGTTATCATGGTGGTTAGTAATTGAGTTTGTGTTCTGGTTCCACTATTTAAACCTGTGTGATGCTAATTTAGGTAACTAGATCCTCTGAGACTCCCTTTAAAATGAGAACAACTCAAGTACCATAGATTTTCTTGTAAGTTATAATCTTATAAGTTACTGTATATGTATATATATGTATGAAAATATATTACTATTGTTTTCACTGATATTTATACAGCAACTAGACTGTCTAGGCACCAAATTATTTTACAAAGAACCTTATTACAGTTTCTCCGTTCACTGGAAGGAGTATAGATGAGGATGTTGCAGGGCCTAAAAATTTGATATTGATGAAGAAGCTTCATTTTCTCTCTATTTTCAATTTTTTGGTTCCCTTCCCCTTTTTTTCCCTTTGCTTAAAATAATACACCTTACCCAAAAACCCTCTTTATTAAGACTCAGCAGGCTGCAACGTGACTTTATGGCCTTTGCTAAGACCCCCTGATCAGAGACCATCAGAAACACAGCTACAGTAAAAATAAAAGGGTTAAATTTAATAGTTTGCCTCAGCAGGGAAACATACACACCATGAATAAACCTAGGTGTCTCCAAAGGGAAGTTAGGGAAGGGTAAATCTAGAGTTTTGAGGACTAGAGTTAGTCACAGAATAGTCTTCATGAGGACTGGTAGAATTTGTGAACTAGGTGAGCCTGTGTCTTATCTTGGAAGATAGGGCCCGAGCAAGCTTCTGTTAAAGAATCTGAGCCACTGGGTATATACCAAAAGGATTATAAATCATTCTATTATAAAGATGCATGCACATGTATGTTTACTGCAGCACTGTTCACAATAGCAAAGACTTGAAATCAACCCAAATGCCCACTAATGATAGACCTAAGAAAATGTGGCACATATACACCATGAAATACTATGCAGCCATAAAAAAGATAAGTTCATGTCCTTTGCAGAGACATGGATGAAACGGGAAACCATCATTCACAACAAACTGACACAAGAACAGAAAACCAAACACCACATATTCTCACTCATAAATGGGTGTTGAACAATGAGAATACATGGACACAGGGGAGGTGAACATCATACACTGGGGCCCCTGGGGTGGAGGGCTAGGGGGGGAATAGCAGGGAGTGGGGGGATTGGGGAGGGATAGCATTAGGAGAAATACCTAATGTAGATGACAGGGTGATGGATGCAGCAAACCACCACCATGGCACGTGTATACCTATATAACAAACCTGCATGATCTGCACATGTACCCCAGAACTTAAAGTATCATAAATAAATAAATTAAAAAAAAAGAAGAATCTGAGACTTAGATTGTTTTCTTGATGCCACAATTTGGTCCAGTTTTGCAAGCTGTGAGTTCTGTTTCAATTCTCAGTTACCATCTTCTGGTCATTCTTCTAACCTGAAAGGGAGACCATTGTCTCTGGGACATGATCTGTCAGATCTGCACTGTTGTCCAGAGGCTGCTGATTAGAAGGTTGCTCGGCGAATGTCATCTACAGTTGAACTAGAATTAGTCCCTCATGTTCTTTAGTTGCAGGATGACCTGTTGCATCATCTGGTATGCCAATGACTGCACCACAGCATTGAAGACTCTGGAGACATATTCCTGGCATCTGCCAGATAGGCAAAACTAAGACAAGGATTGTTACTACAGTTTGAAACATGCCCACAACTGATTTGGATGTCCTTTTAATTTTGATATGAATTGTCTGACTTTGCCAGTACCTGACCAATTAGTCCTTAACCTAGTGGTTTGTTAGGGGTAAAGTTCTTGAGATTACCATGATTAAAAATGGAGATGTCTACTAACAATTACTTTATAACCTTAATCCAGCAGGAACCAAACAGTGCAGTGCAGCACATGGTAGTCAGTGGCTTCTGCTTCTGGAGAGGTTTGGTGTCAAAGCACTGGGTGGAAGCCATCTTCAATACTGGGGCTGAAAAGTCCTAGAAATCGTTACTCAGTCACAGGTGACTCTTCACGGTGCTGATGTCAATGGTGCTTGTGCATTACTTCCCTGTAGTATTAATAGACCAGAGTACCTTGTACAATCGTTTATTGAGGTTCTTTTGCTATTTCTTCTATTATGGAAGATTCAGATCCTGATCTTAAGCTTATGTCAGGGTCTTTTAAGTGAATATAAGGAAAAAGCAGAGATCATTTTCCATAATATGGTTAAATGGCTCTGATGAGTTTTTGTAATAAATAACAATATTAGAGTAGAGGGGAATGGAATTCTATAATGATTAATAATACAAAATGCTTCTATAAGAACTTAGTCCTTGTAAGATTTTCCTAGAATTAGAATATGTTATGGACAGTGAAGGTCTTGACACATCTCTAGGCCTTCAATTTATCCCCAAAAGTATACTATGAATGTTACCAGTTGACAAGTATGTTTTAACAGAAAGGAAAAAATATTTCATATATAGTAATTATATAAGCCTTTATGTGAACATGTATGTTTCTTTTTATCTGAAAGACATGTGACTATTGGGACATATTTATATTATATTCATTATACTTGTATATAATTCATCTTAGAAGTCTGAATTTTTCTTTTGATTTTACCCTCCCAAAGAAAATAAAATTTATGGAAAATTTTTTTTCAAGGTTAACTGTGCCAACAGTTTGAGTAAACTTGGAAGATTCTGCATTGAGTAAACACTGCCATATAGTCTTGGAAGAAGACTTAAACTTTGTACTCAAACTAATTCTTTACATCTTTTAATTGGTAATGAATTCAGTTGAATATGCTTATAAGCTTCACAAGCTTCATTCCCATTCAAAAATAAATATATTTAGGTTCCTTTTTAAATTTAAAAAGTGAATATGTTGAGGCAGCTCTTGATTAATATTTGTTGATTGAAAAAGACTGCCCAAAATTTACAAGTTGCTGATACATTTGAGCAGAGAACCTGATGGTTTTGAAAGCCTAATTTTAATTTTGTTTTTTTTTCCTTGTCTATTTGCTATCCAAGTTCCAAAGTCTGTTATTTGCTACTCAACTGACAGTGTTAGTGAAATGTGAAATTTGTTTTTATAATAACATGGAATCATTTCTGAAATAAGTTTAGTTTTATCTTGGCATTTGTTTGACAATGGGAGACCATTATTGGACTGCAGGCTCACATCTGTCTAAGTTATTGTCTAATTAACCTGAAATATGCTTGCAGAGGCATAATTTTCTCTATATCATTGGTCCCTCAACTTTTAAATTGTGCCTCTCATTAGCAAAATAGTTTGAAAATGTCTCTCTATAAAATGTGTGCTTATTTCTTTTTTCTTCAAATCGTATACATATAATATTGTTATTCTGCATATGAAATATTAAGAAAGTCTAATTTCTAATTTTTGAGATAAAAGTATAAACAGAAATTCCATTATTTTAAAACATATTTTCTGGAGTATGTAACCCCACTTTGGGAAACTGTAGTCCCATTTGTAATAATTTTTCTGCTCTAATATTTCTTTGGAATCTAACTTTTTTATGTCATTTTAACACCAAGGAGCAGTGGCTCTCACCTGAGGGGAGAATCTGATGGCAGTTTCCTAAGAACTAGAGTTTAAAAAGGCCTGTCAGTGATCCTGATCCAACTCTCCCAGGCCAGCCACCCAGCCAGCCACCCCATCTCATGAAGATGGTGACTGGTAGCAACATGGCCTTAACATAGCTTACCTGGGTAGTAAAATGGTATGACTAGCAATTTTTTAAATGCAGATTATACTTGCATAGATGTAGTAGAAAAACAGTGAGGCGGAATAATAAAACAAATAATTTGTGTCCTGTTGAATAAAACTTATATGAAAAGTTTTTAAAAGAAGTTCTTTAGGGTGCAGTGGCTCACGCCTGTAATCCCAGCACTTTGCGGGGCTGAGGTGAGCAGATCATGAGGTCCGGAGTTGGAGACCAGCCTGGCCAACATGGTGAAACCTCATGTCTACTAAAAATACAAAAACCAGCTGGGCGTGGTGGTGCATGCCTGTAATTCCAGCTCCTTGGTAGGCTGAGACAGAAAAATCACTGGAACCCAGGAGGTGGAGGTTGCAGTGAGCCACGACTGTGCCATTGTGCTCCAGCCTGAGAGACAAAGTGAGACTCTGTCTAAAAAAAAAAAAAAGTGGTTTACATCTGTGGGTATTTAAAGCAATGGTCACTGTGCAATGCCACATGCAATTGTGTCTCCCGGCAAGCCAGGAGTTTTCTTGAGAACGTGTAAGTGGATAGACTTAATTGTTATTTTGTAGAATCATTTTTTAAATGTGGTGTGAGAATCTGTGATTTAAGGAGTTTTATGGGGAATCTCGTTTTGTGATGTAAATAGTCATTTTTTTGGGTATAAATCCGAAGTTTTGTATGCTGTTGGCCTAAAGAGGTTCTGTAGCATAGACATTATTAGATGATGGCAGGGAGGTGGGACTCCAAAGCTTTCATTGTACGTATCCAGATAATTCAGACCAAACTCTCCCTTTTTCTTTGAAATATACTAGGCTGAGTTATTTAAAAAAAAATTCCAAATCTGTGCTTCTTTTCTCGACCATGACCTCAGCAATCTTCAGGAAAATGTCTGAGGGTTCTAACAACAGGCCTAAGAGGAGGCCCTTCAAAGAGAGACCTGTGGTCATAAAAACCTGAGAAACACTTCCAACTTGTCCTTTCTTTTGGAGAGTCACCATGCATTACAGACTATGAGGAGTCCTGCACAAAGGAACACATTTGAACTTAGTTTAACCCTGTGTCTTCTAAACTTCTTTTGACCTTTATTTACATAAAATATGCTAACTTACAGTCAGACTGGTGTTCTTTGAAAATCCATTTTGGGAAATGCTGGTATGAATATACTAGTACCTATACAGCCTCAAGTTCTAACAGTACTAGTCAGTAGTCCTAAGAAGCCACGGGTGGTGGGGCATGAATGTCTAGTTTCATACTGCTGCCACTGGTAGTTTGAGGGATTGGCTAAGGGGATCCTCCAGGCAAACACTGGGTTTGTAAGAGTAAGGGTTTATCTGCAAAGAGAAAAATAACCACCCGGTGGACCGAGATTGGCCCACTAGTTTTGCCCGAGTCTCTTTTTCTCCTGAGCACCTCCTCTCACCCCAGATTTTTGCTGCTTTTTAAGGGGATGGGAGGGATGGAGTGGAGCATCTTTTCCCAAGTGGAGAGGTCCCAGGGCTCTGTCATGGAACACTGGGAAAGCAGAAAAGATTAAGTAGAGACAAAGCCTTGAGCTCCCCCTAGAGGTAAGGATCTGGTCATCTCTACCGTGGCAAGAAAGGAAAATACAACTTTTTTTTTTTTTTTGAGATTTACATATCATGGACATTATTTAAAGTTCGATTTAAGAATCACCCCAATATTTTAGTTAAAAAGTAAAAGAGTAGTTATGTTTTATTATTAGTGCTTATTTGAGTTTAGATATTATTTTGTAATGCATCTTGTACCTGTGGTCAGCAAAATATTTTGAAACCGTCTCTGTAAGTGTATATATATTTTTTCAAAATATGTACATGTAGTATTGCCATTCTGAATATTAAATATTAAGAAAATCTGATTTCTCTAAAGCTGTTACAATATACATCAACAGCAACTCCTATCTAAGGGCCATGAACTAGTCAGAATCTGCATCTGTTTTTGGTCAGTAACAGCCACATAGGGTCAGTGCAGATGACCCAGTCTCAATCTGCAAATACTATGTCTTATGGAAACACAACATTGGCTAATGTGACTTTTATGAGAACTTCAAATGCAAAGTCTTCATCCTTCTTCCCAAACTGAGCAATTGAAGTACATTTATTTATTACTTTTATTTACTCACCTGTATTTGGTAAACAGCAAGCACTTCTCTCAAATGTTATGACATGAAGGGATGCCTTACGACATTCCCTTAGAATGCCTATGACACTTGTGATTCTGTTAAGATCACTTTAGTATAATGGCTGTTCACAAATGTGTTCTGTTCTGTTTTTATGATGTTTATGACAAGAGAGGAAAGTAGGTTGAGCTCAGAGAGCTGGTTCCTGGTTCAGTCTATCTCCTCCCACACTGTGATTTTGAGAAAATCCTTTAGTTTCTCAGGGCCTTGGGGTTTTATCTATTAACGATGAGATGCTGGCCAGGCCCAGTGGCTCATGCCTGTAATCCTGGCACTTTGGCAGGCTGAGGCAGGTGGATCACCTGAGGTTAGGAGTTCGAGACCATTCTGACCAACATGGTGAAACCACATCTCTACTAAAAATATAAAATTAGCTGGGTGTGGTGGCAGGCATCTGTAATCCCAGCTATTCAGGAGGCTGAAACAGGAGAACTGCTTGAACCCAGGAGGCGGAGGTTAGTTATAGTGAGCCAAGATCGTGCCATCACGCTTTAGCTTGGATAACAAAAGTGAAACTCCATCTTAAAAAAAAAAAAAAATGAGATGCTACAATATCCCAAGGTGGACCCACACTCTCACTTGTGCTAATGGAAGGGCAGCCCCATGTGGTAGCACATTGAGGCACATGTATCCTCAGGTGTATGAGGAAGGTGCTGGGTCGGCAAAGTCACCATATGATTATAGCACGTCTCCCTCAAGGTTAATATTTCTCAGAGATTTAGTAGGAGGCAATATTATTTTGACATTAAAACCAAGACAGATTTGCTTGGGAGCAAATTAAAAAGACATGGAGGTTTAACACAAAACAAGAATGAATTTTGAAGCTTCCAACAGGCCCCAGGGCATACATTCACAGCTCTTTACAGTTAGGGGTGGTTCCAATAGAAAGGCTGGAGAAGTGCTGCCGTGGCCCCCAGAGCCTGGGTGACACCAGTGTGCCTGGAAGCCCACTCCAAGCTTGAGCACAGCATCATCTTCAAGCTTCCGTCGGGTCATTGCACATCTCTTTTCCCTACGCTAGGATGGAACTGTGTGCCAGGCTGGGTGCCAAGCCCTTTGCATACATTTTATCTTCACTGGGGTCCTATTGGTAAGAACTATTATCCCATTTTACAGATGACAAAACCAAGACACAGGGATTTGAGGTTACTGTGAGTGAGTGCCAGAGGCAGAAACTGCTTGATCTGTTTAGCTCTCCAGTGTGCAGTTCCAGCTCCTACCCTGTGGGAATGCTGGCTAGGCTGCTCCCTAGCGGTGAAGCGATGGGAGCGCAGGAGCAGAGCGGGGCTGGAGAAATCTCACTCTGATTCAGAGCCTGAATTTTAAGTGTTGAGTAGTATCAGTGGTGGTGTGCTATGATTGCATTATCAATCTGCCTTTACAGAGTCCAGGAGATATTCCACTGTGCACAGTTTGACCTAACTCTGTAATTATATTTCAAAGTTTTATCATTTTGCCCAGTCGTGGTGGGCACCATAATGCACTCCATGGCCCAAAAGAGGAGGTCCCAGATAAATACAGTGCTAGGAGGTTTTTAGGTCTTTTGTGCTTCTCAGACAGAATATGGAGAATGAAGACAATTTGGCTCAACTGAAGAAATAGGAACCAGGAGCTCACTATACACTAGCACCGGGCCCTACAGCTAGAAGAGACACACACACAAATCACTTTTTTTTTTTTTTTTTTTTTGCAGTTAAATACTATGAGAAAGATAAGATAATACCCTTTATCTTGGGTATTTTCTAGTTCATATTCTCAAAGAAAGATCACTACTTCTTTGTTTTGAGGGAGGTGAGCAGACTGCCTGGGTCAGGCTCCCTGTCATTTGTTGGGGGCAGCATTGGACGACATCGTGGTTTCCTGGAGGTTCACGTGGCTTTCCGTGGAGGAGGCGCCAAGATTAAGGCAGTTTGTGCATCACTTATTAAGGCAAATTCCCTTTGTCTAGCACTGTGACTGTTGGCCTGATGAAGGGAAATTGTGAGAAATTTTGCTCGTTTCAGAACTTCAGCTTCCCGTTCTGGCTATCCCCTTGCCTCTGCTAATGTTATTTGTGTCCCGAGGTTTAAAATTATTTGGTTTATTAAGGGATCCTAATATGAGGTGCTCAGTCAGTGTCATCTCATCTCCTAAGTACTGCCTGCAGCTCGGGGAGGAAGGGATTTAATGGACTCTGGTTCCTTCAGGAAGCTTTATTTGAAATTCATTTGGGCACAGAAATTTTATGGGTACAGTCAGATCCAGACATTGCTTAATGAAGTTCTAGGCAGGATGTACTGTGAATGATCTGTGCCTTCTCCAAATCCTCAGTTAAGCTCCTCTGATGTAACTTTAACTTTTAGAAAACCAGAATCTATCACCCAAATTCTAATTAATCTTAAGAATAATGAGGTAAAAAGCACATTCTTTTTTCCTTTAAGTTTTCTTTGTCTTGCTAACAAAGAATTTTAAATTGTGGCTATAGCATTTAAGTGCATACATTTTGAATTTACTTAATGAAGTTCTAGGCAGGTATGGAGAATAACATGAAATCATTAGCAAATCAATGAATTAGATTTTTTTGTGTGTGATAACATCTATAGTATAGGTAACATTAAATATAGTATAACTTTCATTTATTCTGTGTCAACTATTGCTTAGAATAATTCAGTATCATAACCTATATTTAACTTATTCTACTTTATAAAGGACTTTAAGATAGCACAAATTATCTTCCATAACATATTCTATGACACTGGTATTATCATCCCACTTCTTATTTGAGGACATTGAAATTTAGGAAAGATTAGTTAGCTAATTTCATAAAGTAGTGGTCCTAGGAAAGAAACATGTTTTAATAACCAGCCTAGGGTTTTTTTTCCATTAAATGATCGGATTTTCTGCTATTATGTTTTTGATTTTAATTAATAGACATAGTGTTTGCTTGCTGTTCTTCAAGATCTTCCAGTGGGCTCTCAGTACCCAAATATCCACCAGTGCCAGACAGCTAATGTCCATGAGGGTGGCGGGCTGGTTGTTAGAACAGGGAGTGGTGGGGGCAATGGCAAATTCGAGAGTATACACTCCACTTAAATAAGGGTTCCCTTAGCTATTCCCACTGGGCATGCTGGCCTGGTGTTGCAAAATCTTTTAAAATTTGAGACGAGCCAGAGATCTGGATTTTATGTGAAATCTTTCTATTCTAAGTATTGGCAACCAAAAAAAAATTTTTTTTTTTCCCTTTTAAACTCTGCAAGCCAAACAAAACCCATCTACCAGGTGGATTCAGCTCATGGCTACTAGTTGTGACATGCACTTGCCTTCTACTTTTTTGGAGGTACATGTGGAGGAGGAGTGGGTGGGTGGGATAAGGCCAGCGTCACTTACTCAGACTATAGATGCTTCTTTTCCTGAAGGCAGGAAGTCTGAGCAAAGTTAGAGAGCCTGTGGGTTTCCAGGCTGCTTATGTGGGCTATTTTGGGACTGCCCTCTTCTTGCAGCACTATCTGAAATGAGGGAGACTTCCTTACAATTAGGGGCTGACCACCGAGCACCGTACTGTTGCTCATGCTCTAGTAGGTGTACATTGTTTAGTATCTTGATCATTATTTCTTTGCTTCCTTCGTTTCTTGCCTCTTTTTGGGGTTTTCATTTTCAATTGAAGATGAAACTGAAATCAGTAACATATGCAAACTTCCCAGACAGAAGGCTTTAGAAGACAGTGAACTTTTTTTAAAAATTATACTTTAAGTTCTAGGATACATGTGCAGAACATGCAGGTTTGTTTCATAAATATATATGTGCCATGGTGGTTTGCTGCACCCATGAACCCGTCATCTGCATTCGGCATTTCTCCTAATGCTGTCCCTCCTCTAGCCCTGCAGCCCCTGACAGGCCCCAGTTTGTGATGTTCTCCCTGTGTCCATGTGTTTTCATTGTTCAATTCCCACTTATGAGTGAGAATATGCAGTGTTTGCTTTTCTGTTCCTGTGTTAATTTGCTGAGAATGATGGTTTTCAGCTTCATCCATGTCCCTGCAAAGGACATGAACTCATTCTTTTTTATGGCTGTATAGTATTCCTTAGTGTATATGTGCCCCAATTTCTTTATCCAGTCTATCACTGATGGGCATTTGGTTTGGTTCCAAGTCTTTGCTATTGTGAATAGTGCTGCAATAAACATACGCATCTATGTGTCTTTATAGTAGATTGATTTATAATCCTTTTACTCACAGTAATGGGAGTGCCGGGTCAAATGGTATTTCTGGTTCTAGATCCTTGAGGAATCACCACACTGTCTTCCACAATGGTTGAACTAATTTACACTCCCACCAGCAGTGTAAAAGTGTTCCTATTTCTCCACATCCTCTCCAGCATCTGTTGTTAGGGTGAACTTGTTTTAAACTAGATTTTCTTTTGTTTGTGTGATCTGTGGATTTTATTTATTCAGTTTCCTGTCCCTGTAAGCATAGAAAGTTGAAAACTAATTTGATTCAACTTTCCCCGATGCAATATCATGTGTATTTTATGTTAGTTTTTGTATTTTAACCAAACTCAGCACAAAGTGACTGTGTTACTGTTATATGCTCCTGATCAGCTGCACAAATATATAAGCATTAGACTCAGTTTGTCTTTATTGTAAAGAAATTCAGATCTCTGTGTGTCTAATAAAATTCTATCTAGATTAACATGTGCTGTGACCAAGAGATTCTTTTACTTTATCAATGTAATGGTTTGAACATTTTTGACCTTTGAGATATGATGAAAAGATGACAAAAGCATGTAATGAAGAAGGTCCACAAACTCCAGATTAAAAGCAATTGTTTGCTGAGCACTTATTATTTGCCAGGCACTGTGCTAATACTTTACAGTCATCCTACATTATCTCATGTAATCCATTAAACCATGTGCAATATACCTATTATTCCTACTTTAAAGATGAGAAAATTAAGTCACAGAAAGATTCAATACTTTGCCCAAGATCCTATGAGCAGTCAGGGTTGGACCTTGGATTCAAATTCAGGCTTATTTGATCCACAAAGTGTCACATTTCTAACCACCATGTTATATAGATAGCACCATTATCAAAGAAAGAATGATTTCCACTGCTTCAGGAACTATGCACAGAATAAGCCAAGAGAAGAGAACTTGTTGAAGTGAGATGTGAATATCACTCTGTGTAATTAAGATGGTGCAAGACCCTTAGCAGATGGAGCAGAAACACACTGGCCGTACTTAGCAGGACACTGAATGCTATGTACTTTCTAGGACTGGTGGAGAATTAACCTGGAAATGCTGGTGCTGGAGCAAACTCCTCTTGCTTGCTGAGAAATGTACGTGTGAGACTATGCCTTCAGCAGTCCATGACGTTGGTGTTAAATGACCATTGGAGGAAACAATGTCAAGTTTTATGGTAAGATGGAATATTGATTTCTGTAATCTTTTGCATGAGTTTAATGGCTGTTTTGTGTTTCAGTATATAAATGTGCCTTAATTTAGTCAACCAGTTCTTACTAAGAGATACTGAGAATTTAATATGTATATATTTTCATCTCCAACAAATTGTTGCCGTAACGAATCACTTTGAATTGTGCTTCACCATCTCTAGACTCCCATTTGGATTTTAGTGTTTGGTATCACAATAGGCACAGTGCATTGCATTTGTGAACAATAAACTCCAAATACTTCATCTTCAGCAACCAATGCTTCCATGACGTTCCATTTCAAGACATGGGTGGTTAACAAGATAGGTGCCAAGATCTGTAGTTGATTCTGTTCTGGGTACTGTTTGTGCTACCACACAAACTGATGGTAAAATGGTTTGCTTTTAGCATGTAGCCAACCTGCTGAAATCAACCTAACTGGGAACTACGGAAGAATGAAACTATTGTCTTAATACTTATCCCTCTTGAATCAGCAATTAAGTTACAGCTTTATCAGTCTTTACTGGTCAAGTGTTTGCTATCTGTGGGTTGTTAAAATGCTGGCAAGTTTTAAAGCCTATAGTGGGACAGTTTATATATATTTTGTTTATTGGGTACATTTAATTTAGAAAGACATTAATGGAGCTAAATTAAAATAGATATTTTATGGCTGCTGCTGTTTTTCCTAGTAGTTGTTAATGTATGTAGCTAGCAAGATAAAAGAAACAAAAAATTTAAAACTAATAACCTTGGAAGAAATTCCAGACTGGGTACGTTTCGGGATTGCCAGGAATGCTCTTTTGTGATGAAGTTATTGGATTATCATCTCAGCCTTTGCTTCCTTATTGGATATTAGTGTAACTAATGTGATAACTTATTTAAGTTTGTGATAAATAATTCAGATGGTACAGAGCATGTAGGGAAAGTAAATACTCCTTACTCCTTTGAGTGCTCTTCTGAGCAACTCTGTATTGACAGATTTTTCTTTTACTTTTCTAGAAACTATCTATGACTACAAATATATTTATGTATTGTCACATTGGCACCTATGTAGCATGTCTTTATCTATTATATTAAATGATAGACCTATTTAATCTTACAAACATCTAACTTTGATTTTCCATAAATGGGATGATAATGTTCTCAGTTCTCCTATTACTTGCTTTTTTCCACTTAATAGCACCTCGTTAACTTACTTTTCTATTGTTATTATGGGGTGACCAATAAGTGCACTAAGTTTTACATCAAGAGGAAATATGCAAATATTTGCTGTGGAGTGATAGAAGCTGCACTTGAAGAAAATCCATCTAACTCACAACTATTCCTTGAAGGTCTACAATGTACCAGGCACTGTTCTAGGCAGGGTCTTTGCAAATATCTAGGTGTGAAAAATGGCTGACGAGTGTGTTTGGACCCCACAACCCTGTGGACAAGTGCTTTGTTCTGTCTTCCTGGTAGACTCGGGGCTCAGCTGTGAAAAAGCACAGTTGGAATCCAGTTCTCACCACAGAGCATCTGCTTGATCTTGAGGAAGTTACCTAACCTTTGTTTGCTTCAGTTTAGTTTAATTGTAAAATGGGGTTAATAATACTCTGTTTCCTAGGTTATGAGGATTAAATATGATGTAAAGTAGTTAGCATAATTTCTGACACATAGTAAGTGCTCAGTAAATGTTAGATATTATTATAATTATTGCCGAGCCCAAGGTGGGTTATAGCTTTGTATTTACTTTCTAATAATTTAAATATGAAGTTATCTTCTGTGCATGTTAATATGGGTGTTCTTAAGCATGGGCCACTAAACTTTAAAAAATAAAAGCTTTAAACATCAAATTGGGCTAGTCTCAACCTGTCAGTCAAATTTGAAAAGGTTCATTTTTATGCAGATAAACTATCAACCTACTAATGAATGGTATAAAAGTTCTATAAAATATTTTATTTTACATATTCTGTAAGGTGGGGATAAATTATACCAGATTTTTAGAAGACTAAAAACTGAAAGAGGTACAAAAATTTTTATGAAAAAATTAAAGATACTGAGATTCATGAACTTAGTTAATAGAAGTATAAGGGATGACTATGGCTATTTTCAACACTATAAAGTTTGTTAGAAAAAGGAGTATATGGGAAAATAGAGTCAGATTATCCCACTGGAGAGAGTTAAGGAAGAAACTGTGTGATGGAAAGGCTGAGGAGGCTTTGGGATAAATTTGGGTGTGTTTTTATTTATTTTTATTTTTTCATTGACCATAGGAAAGTTCTAAATTCTTTTTTTAATATATATGTATTTTATTGCACTTTAGGTTATGGGGTACATGTGTAGAACATGCAAGATTGTTGCATAGGTACATACATGGCAATGTGGTTTGCTGCCTCCATCCCCCACCCCGTCACCTATATCTGGTATTTTTCCCTACGTTATCCCTCCTCAACCTCCCAACCCACCACTGTCCCGCCCCTAGTCCTGAACAACAGACTCCAGTGTGTGATGCTCCCCTCCCTGTGTTCATGTGTTCTCATTGTTCAACACCTGCCTATGAGTGAGAACACGTGTTGTTTGATTTTCTGTTCTTGTGTCAGTTCGCTGAGAATGATGGTTTCCAGATTCATCCATGTCCCTATAAAGGACATGAACTCATCATTTTTTTATGGCTGCATAGTATTCCATGGTGTATATGTGCCACATTTTCCTTTTCCAGTATTTTATTCTCTTTGTAGCAATTATGAATGGGAGTTCACTCTTGATTTGGCTCTCTTTTAGTCTGTTTGGTATATAGGAATGCTTGTGATTTCTGCACATTGATTTTGTATCCTGAGACTTTGCTGAAGTTGCTTATCAGTTTCAGGAGATTTGGGGCTGAGAAAATGGGATCTTCTAAATATATGATCATGTTGTCTGCAAATAGAGACAGTTTGACTTCCTCCTTTCCTAATTGGATACTCTTTATTTCTTTTTCTTGCCTGATTGCTCTGGCTAGAAGTTCCAGTATTATATTGAATAGGAGTGGTGAAAGAGGGCATCCTTGTCTAGTTCCAGATTTCAAAGGGAATGCTTCCAGTTTTTGCCCATTTGGTATGATATTGGCTGTGGGTTTGTCATAAATAGCTTTTATTATTTTGAGATATGTTCCATCAATACCTACTTCATTGAGAGTTTTTAGCATAAAGAGCTGTTGAATTTTGTCAAAGGCCTTCTCTGCATCTACTGAGATAATCACATGGTTTTTGTCTTTGGTTCTGTTTATGTGGTGGGTTACGTTTATAGACTTGTGTATGTTGAACCAGCCTTGCATCCTGGGATGAAGCCTACTTGATCGTGATGGATAAGCTTTTTGATGTGCTATTGCAATTGGTTTGCCAGTATTTTATTGAAGATTTTTGCATCTATGTTCATCATGGATATTGGCCTGAAGTTTTCTGTTTTTGTTGAGTCTCTGCCGGGTTTGGTATCAGAATGACGTTGGTCTCATAAAATGATTTGGGAAGGGTTCCCTCTTTCTGGATTGTTTGGAATAGTTTCAGGATTGTTACCAACTCCTCTTTGTATGTCTGCTAGAATTCAGCTGTGAACCCATCTGGACCTGGGTTTTTTTGGTTGGTAGGTTATTAATTGCTGCCTCAACTTCAGACCTTGTTATTGGTCTATTCAGTGTTTTGACTTCTTCTTGGTTTAGGCTTGGAAGGGTGGAAGTGTGCAGGAATTTATCCATTTCTTCCAGGTTTACTGGTTTATGTGCATAGAGTTGTTTGTAGTAATCTCTGATGGTAGTTTGTATTTCTGTGGAATCTGTGGTGATACCCCCTTTTTCGTTTTTTATTGCACTATTTGATTCTTCTCTCCTTTTTTATTAATCTGGCTAGTGGTCTATTTATTTGATCTTTTCAAAAAACCAGCTCCTGGATTTACTGATTTTTTTGAGGGGTTTTCCTGTCTTTATCTTCCTCAGTTCTGCTGTGATCTTAGTTATTTCTTTTCTGCTAGCTTTTGAGTTTTTTTTTGTTCTTGCTCTTCTAGCTCTTTCAATTTTGAAGATAGGGTGTTGATTTCTTGCTTCTCATGTGGGCATTTATTGCTGTAAATTTCCCTCTAGACACTGCTTTAAATGTGTCCCAGAGATTCTGGTATGTTGTATCTTCATTCTTGTTGGTTTCAAAGAACATCTTTATATCTGCATTCATTTCATTATCCAGTCAACAGTCAAGAGCCAGTTGTTCAGTTTCCATGAAGTTGTGTGGTTCTGAGTTATTTTATGAATCCTGAGTTCTAATTTGATTGCACCGTGATCTGGAGACTGTTTGTTATGATTTCCATTCTTTTGCATTTGCTAAGCAGTGATTTACTTCCCATTATGTGGTCAGTTTTAGAGTAAGTATGATGTGGTGCTGACAAGAATGTATATTGTGTGGATTTGGGGTGGAGAGTTCTGCAAATATATATTAGGTTTGCTTGTGCCAGATCTGAGTTCAAGTCCTGGATATCCTTGTTAATTTTCTGTCTGGTTGATCTGTCTAATATTAACAGTGGAGTGTTAAAGTCTCCTACTATTATTGTGTGGGAGTCTAAGTCTCTTTGTAAGTCATTAAGAACTTGCTTTATGTATCTAGGTGCTCCTGTGTTGGGTGTGTATATATTTAGGATCGTTAGCTCTTCTTGTTGCATTGGTACTTTTACCATTATGTAATGCCCTTCTTTGTCTCTTTTGATCTTTGTTGGTTTAAAGTCTATTTTATCAGAGACTAAGATTGTAACTCCTGCTTTTTTTTTTGCTCTCCATTTGCTTGGTAAATCTTCCTCCATCCCTTTATTTTGAGCCTATATGTATCCTTGCATGTGAGATGGGTTTCCTGGATACAGCACATGGATGGTTTTTGACTTTTTATCCAATTTGCCAGTCTGTGTCTTTTGACTGGCGTGCTTAGCCCATTTACATTTAAGGTTAATATTGTTATGTATGAATTTGATCCTGCCATTTTGATGCTAGCTGGCTGTTTTGCCCATTAGTTGATGCAATTTTTTCGTTGTGTTGATGCTCTTTACCATTTGGTATGTTTTTGGAGTGGCTGGGACCGGTTGTTCCTTTCTATGTTTAGTGCTTCTTTCAGGAGCTCTTGTAAGGCAGGCCTGGTGGTGATGAAATCTCTGGGCAGTTGCTTGTTCATAAAGGATTTTATTTCTTCTTCTCTTATGAAGCTTAGTTTGGCTGGTTATGAAATTCTAGGTTAAAAGTTCTTTTCTTCAAGGATGTTGAATATTGGCCCCCCCTGTCTTCTGGCTTGTAGGGTTTCTGCTGAGAGATCCACTATGAGTCTGATGGGCTTCCCTTTGTGGGTTACCCAACCTTTCTCTCTGGCTGCCCTTAGCATTTTTTCCTGCATTTCAACCCTGGTGAATCTGATGATTATGTGCCTTGGTGTTGCTCTTCTTGAGAAATATCTTTGTGGTGTTCTCTTTATTTCCTGGAGTTGAATATTGACCTGACTTGCTATGTTGGGGAAGTTCTCCTGGATAATATTCTGAAGAGTATTTTCCAGCTTGGATTCATTCTCTCCGTCACATTCAGGTACACCTATCAAATATAGATTAGGTCTTTTCACACAATCCCATATATTTTGGATGCTTCATTTATTTCTTTTTACTCTTTTTTCTCTAATCTTGTCTTCTTGTTTTATTTCATTGAGTTGATCTTCAGTCTCTGATATCCTTTCTTCTGCTTGGTTGATTCAGCTGTTGAAACTTGTGTATGCTTCATGAAGTTCTCGTGTTGTGTTTTTCAGCTCCATCAGTTCATGTATTTTCTTCTCTAAGCTGTTTATTCTAGTTGACATTTCATCAAATCTTTTTTCAAGGTTCTTAGTTTCTTTGCATTAGTTTAGAACATGTTCTTTTACCTCAGAGAAATTTGTTATTACCCACCTTCTGAAGCCTGTTTCTGTCAATTAATCAGACTCATTCTCCATCCAGCTTTGTTCCCTTGCTGGTGAGGAGTTGTGATCCCTTGTAGGAGGAGAGGCTTTCTGTTTTCGGGTGTTTGCATCCTTTTGGGCTGGTTTCTTCCCATCTTTGTGTATTAATCTACCTGTGGTCTTTGTAGTTGGTGACTTTTGGATGGAGTCTCTGAGTGGACATCCTTTTTGTTGATGTTGAAGTTATGTCTTTCTGTTTTTTAGTTTTCCTTCTAACTCTCAGGCCCTTCTGCTGTAGGACTGCTGGAGGTCCACTCCAGACCCTGCTTACCTGGGCATCACCTGCAGTGGCTGCAGAACAGTAAGGGTTGCTGCCAGTTTCTTCTTCTGTTATCTTCATCCCAGAAGGATACCTGCCAGATGTCAGCCTGAGGTCTCCTTTATGATGTGTCTCTTTGGATATAGGGGGGTCAGGGAACTGCTTGAGGAGACAGTCTATCCCTTATAGGAGCTCAAGTGCTGAGCTATAAGCTCCATTGTTCTGTTCAGAGCTGCTGGGCAGGTACGTTTAAGTCTGTTGCAGTGGAACTCATATCCGCCTCTTTTTCCCAGATGCTCTGTCCTGGGATGGTGGGGCTTTATTTCTAAGTTCCTGATAGGGTGCTGCTTTTTTTCAGAACTGCCCTGCCCAGTGAGGAGGTAGCGTAGTCACAGTCTGCCAGTAGAGGCGTTGCTGAGCTGCTGTGGGCTCTACCTAGCTGCTGTGTCAACTTCCTTTTGGTTTTGTTTATAGAGGTATAGTTAGAACTGCCTGGATAATAGTGGCGGACTGCCTCAATAATGGCGGACTGCCTCTGTCATGGTGGACTGCCTCTGTCATGGCAGACTGCCTTGGTAACAGTGAACTGCCTCGGTAATGGTGGCCTGCCTTGGTAGTGGTGGACTGCCTCAGTAATGGCAGACGCCCTTCCTCCCACAGAACTGGACTGTCCCAGGTCCAGCTGCACTAGCTGTGCAACTCTCAATCCAGAGCATTTCAGATTACTGGTCTTTGTGGGGGTGGGACCCGCCTAGCTAGATCACCTGGCTCCCTGTTTCAGCCACCTTTTTTCAGTTGAGTGGGCAGCTCTGTCTCCCAGGTGTTCCAGGTGCCAGTTGAAATGGACACCCAGATTTGTGTGAGTTTTTGTGTGGAGACCTGCTGTGCTGGCTGAAACAGCTGTGCTGGAAACTCATGGTGCTTTTCAGCCTGGGTATCTCCTGGTCTGTGGGTAGTAAAAACCCGTTTGAAAATACAGTGATCACTCACCCTCTGTGTGGTTCTTGCTGGGAACTGCACTCCAGAGCTGCTCCTATTTGGTCATCTTCTGGGCATGTTTTTATAGGTACGTACACACTCACACACATGCTTGCTTCTCTAGATCTTCTCCACCTTGCTGTACAGTGCTAGCCCTGGGTGCACTGTGTTCTTTGGCTTCCAGTTGGCCCAGTGGAGGTACCATCTGGAGGTTGGAGGGCAAGACAAGAATGAGATTCAGCTGTTCATTCTGCCGGCTTTCTCCTGGTGATTGTAATTGGTGTAGCTGCTGCTGTTCTCTGACAGATCTTGTTTATTTCCTTAGGGTCCTTCTATGGTTGTTTTGTTTATTTATTCATTGGTTCATTGTTTGTTTCATCAGAATTTAGGTCCCAAGAAAGTAGGGACTCTGTGTATTTTGTTCAAATTAATATCTGCAGGCTAGCACAGTACTTAGGTCACAGCAGGTGCTCAATGAATCATTGTTACATAAATGCATAAGAATACAAAGACCTAATAGCATAGCCAATGGTCTTTATCAATATGTTCCATACGTAAGCTCTTTGACTTTGTACCTGTGGTCTCCCCAACTAAACTAACATTTCAGAGAGCAAATGCTTTATGCTAAAAAAATAAAAAATTCTCCATAGTGCTTAAGATCACATAGAGCACACCTAAGCATTGAAAACATACTTATGGACTGGTTGACTACTAACATATGCTATATTGTTAGAATTACCAATTAATACATTCGACAAATATTTCTTGAACCTCTACTATGTGCTAGGCATTGTTTTAGGTTCTCTGGATACATCGGTGAAAAAAATGAAGACCCCTGGAATCTTTGGGAGGGAGAAAGACTGTATATATAACCATAAAAATGAGTAAAATATATAGTACATTAGAAGATGATAAATACTGTGACAACATTAAAGACAAGCAGAGCATGCTCATGAAGATGGAAGGTGGGTACTGAGACGGGAATGGGAGCAGGTTGTGATGAAAACAGGGTGTCTAGAAGAGGCCTTACTGAGAAGATGATATTCAAACAGAGACATGAAGAAGTCAAGGGAGTTGGGCAAGTGAATACTGTGGGAAAGAGGTTTTATTCCAAAAGGCAAGAACAGCCAATGCGATGCCCTAAGGCAGTCACGTGTTCAAGGAGGAGCGAGGAGGCCCGTGTGACTGGAGTAGATTAAGGGACAGAGAAACAGGGGATGAGGTCTTGGAAGCAAGGGGAAGGACCAGCAGGCTTTGTAAGACCTGGAAAGCTGTCGCAGAGGTTTGAGCAGCAGGGTGATATAATCTGACTTCTGATTTAGAAGGATCACTTGCTTCTTTGTTGAAAGGTACAAAACAGGAGGCAGGGAAACTGGTTAGGAGGCCTCATTGTGACCCAGGTGAGAGATGATGGTGGCTAAGACAGGGAAATGACAGTTGGGAGGAGTGGTCAGTCTCTGGACATATTCTGAAGGTTTCTGTAGTTACTTGACAGCCAGGTTTAGCACATATTTTACCTTTAAATTGGGACATAGAGGAAGAGTAGGAAAGCATCTGCGGGTAAATGCTTTTGTGTGGCAATTGTGACTGGCATACTCTGGGTTCCTTTCATTAAATACACTGCCGGCATCTGTTCCTCTAATCTGTTCTACATTTCATGGACAAAACTGTATTGACAGACCTTTGAGGGAGAAAAAGAGTGCAGAGGAAAACGGTTATCTGTTTATTTCAGTTTGGGGGATGTATGCAAGTAAGTATATACTTAAAATTTATTTGATCTTGAATGGGCTAACGGCATCTTCCCGCATAATCTAGGGGGTCCCTAAATTTAAGGGTCTCCATAAACAATGACTTAAATATATTCTATTTGCATGTTCAAATTTCAAAATTTCTATTTGAAACCCCAAATTGCTAGTTTTTGTTTAATCTTATGTAACTGGAAAATGGCAAGGTGGATTGTATTTTGTTTGATCTGCAACATTATATAATGACAAAATTAATTTATATATTGATTGACTAAAAATTCAAAAAAGAGTTAATGACAGTCCCTTGGTAGTACTGAAAAGCTGGTTGGTAGATTTGGGCTGTGGATAAGTGAGTATTTCCTATTTTATTACATTAAAATATGAATCTGTAACAGAAATCACGATCTATCCCAATGTTTTACATCAAGAGGAAATGTTATAAAAATATTTGCTGTGGAGTGATTTAAGCTTCAGTTGGAGAAAAATTCATTAAATTTTACAACTATTCCTTGAGAGTCTACAATGTACCAGGCACTATTCTAGGCTGGGGGATCTGTCAGTGAACAAAACATTTCTGTGCATGGAATTGACATTCAAGTGAGGGAGACAAGAAAACATGTATATAATGTCAGTTAATTGTATGTGCTATAAAAGTAAGCATGTAAATAAATGAATAGTATACATTGGATAGGGTTGTTAAAGAAGGTCTCTGTGATGATTTGGCATTTAAGGAGAGGCTTGAATGAAGTAGAGCTGTGAGCCATGTCAATATACAGTGCAAGAGCATCCCAGACAAGGCAGATAGCCAAAGGCAGAACACAGAGGTGGGGACTTTACAGCTGTTAGTGTAAATAACCAGGTCTGTCAGCTACTTTGCTTAGAATAATAGCTCTGCTCTTGAATGTTCCCTGCAGAGGGCAAGTGGCTGTGGACAGGTTTGAGTGACTGGTGTCTCTACTTCTAAGCAGGTGCTCTGGGACGCAAAATATTGGAGGCCCTCTGTGACTACCCCTCATTTACACAGCCATCAGTTCCTGAAGGTACCTTTTATATGTCTTTGTATTCACTTGTTCACAGGCTTTGTATTCAAGGCTCACAATCATCATTTTTCACAATTCCAACCTAATTTTCTACACAGAGACTGTGGGAATGTAATTCTGTTTTTTTAGTTCATCTGGTTTCCTAGTTTGTCTTGGGAAGCCACAAAAACAAACCTGTGCTTCTTTCCTCCCTTTCTACATGGTAGTTGCAATGCTTTGAATGTGTCCCCCAAAGTTTGTGTTGAAAATTTAATCCCAATGCAACAGTGTTGAGAGGTGGGACCTTTAAGAGGTGTTCAGGTTGTAAGCGCTCTGCCCTAATAAGTAGACTCATGTCATTATTTTGGGAGTGGGTTCATTTTGGCAATAGTGATTTTGTTATAGAAGTGAATTTGGCCCCCACATGCTCTTTCACCCTCTTTCCAACATGGAATGATGCAGCAAGAAGGCCCTCACTAGGTGCCGGCGCCTTGATACTGGACTACCCAGCCTCTGGAACTATAAGAAACAAACCTCTGTTCTTTGTAAATTACCAAGTCGCAGGAATTCTATTATAGCAGTGTAAAATGGACTAAGATGGCAGTTTTCAAGTATTTGCAGACAGATATTGTACAATTCCTTTCAGCATTTTATTTTCCAGACTGAATCTCCTGGTTCCACTGATAGTTTTTCTGTGAGATGTTTCCAACTCTTTTGCTTCTTTATTGCCCATTTTTGGCACATTTTTTAGTTTGTCAAAATTTCTTAAAAATTTGATGCTTAGTATTTAGAACATACATTATGTTCCAGATATGCTCTAATCCATTAGTCTCAAGGATGAAAGGACTAAAAACCCCTTTGATCTGAACATCGTATTTCCTTAATCTGAACACAATACTTTGATTCAAAAATTGCATCATTTAGTTTTGCATATGTATCTTATAGTTTATTCACATGTATCTTATAAACATAGACTCAACCTTCCTCAAAAGTGAGCAGATTTAAGACTGTACCATTTGTGAGTATTCGGGCAAATTTTGTTTAACCTCTCAGGGTCAAATTATCTTAATTATAAAATTGCACACATAATCTAATTTATTTCTCACTTGGTTGTTGTAACAGTCAAGATTATTCATAAAAGATGAGACTTTTAGAAATCACTTAGTGATGTTATATCTTTTTTACTTATGCCATTATGCATTCTTTAGAGTCAAACTCTCCCATCAATTAGTTAGTGTATGAAAAGAAGAAAACTAAAATCATCCCAGCCTGTCAGGTTATGAATGTATTGCCCTGTGACCCTTGAAGAAGACTGACCTGGCACATAATAGGACCTTGATAAATACATATTTGTTGAATGACTTTATAAAGTCTTATTTCAGGTAGAAAGGGTGAATTGCTTGTGATTGGCTGCTGAGAAATGGGCGTGGTCTTCTAGTTTGCCTATTTGTAGAGCTGGCTTTGTCTGCTTATCTTTGTCACAATTATAAAGAGTTGGCAATATGATAAAATGAATACTATTAGTAAATTATAAAGAAAAGGGTTGCTGTTTGCAGGGCTGTTAATTTAGCCTGACCACTAGAGAGCCATTTAGTGCTTTGGAATAGATAATTTGTTAAATGACAAATAAGAAAATGGAAAAAAATTAATGTTCCTCTCCAAAGAGCAATTTACTCCTTTTTTTTCTAGTCAAGCTAAATATTTGTTCACAGCTTTGACTTCCTTATAAGAAAGAAGCTATAAAATAACAATATAATCATATTTTTATTGTTTAGCGCTATAAAACCTGAGGAAGAAACTTAATACTGAGAATGGATACTGGCACACCTAGAGGAATTTCTTCAGAGAATATAAGCTTGCCAAACTGAACATAAGAAACCATAAATGACATGTACAGTATTGGAAATATACCCAAATTTGCATAGAACTTTGTCAGATAAATGACAGCTAAACCTCTTGAATTTTTTTACAATCAAGATCAGTAAGTGTGGCTGCCAATGTGAATTTTAATCCTGGTTTCTTAGAAGTCTGTAATTGTTGCAGGTTGGTGAGATACAGTTTCTAACACAAAGTACAGAATTTCTCGCATCAGAATAAGAGATTCTTGTGCTTGTGTGACTGTTTTCACCTACCTGAATATATAATGTCTGTGCTGGATTATTCAGCACCATTCTGTTCACAAAGAGCCTGAAGTGGAAAAATCTGTGGGTATTTACATGTTCTCAAACCTGTCTGGACTGTTTAACTACAAGGGAAAGTATCAGGCCAAATTAAAATGCTAACTTTGCAAAAGCACTCAACCAAAACGATTCAGCATCACTGTCTTAAAAGAATTTGGGCAAACGAAAGAAACAAACTTTAAATTAATACAATATAAAGCCTACATAACTCACTGGGAATGTCAAAGTTGTGGGACTCACAGTGGATATACGTGGATATATGTGGATATATGTGGATATACGTGAAAGGCCACATCCTGAGATCCAAAGAGATCTTTGAATTTAAATTACAAGATATGTTTTATTTACCAATGCATATATTTAATGAATCAGGAATACAATGCTCACCTATTCAGCAATTTCAGTACTTTTCCTCTTGCCATGAAAATTTCATCTAGGAGTTCACAAAGGAATACTCAGTGAAGCTTCACCATCAAATGGATTTTTCCCCAGGGAAGTCCAGTTTTTAATTGTCTTTTATTGTCATCAATCCTTAGTCTAGGTCTGTCCTCTGGTGATGGGTTGTGTTTATGGCAACAGTGTTCCTGGACCCAGAGATCCTCAGGCAACATTATAGTGACCATTTATTCTGATTCCCTAACTGGAAAGGAGGTCTAATAAATTAGGCTTATATTAGTATTTGCTTTCCTGGAATAAAATAACCTGGAAACGGCTGGGTTCGGTGGTTCAGGCCTGTAATTTTAGCACTTTGGGAGGCTGAGGTGGGCAGATCACAAGGTCAAGAGATTGAGACCATGTTGAAACCCGGTCTCTACTAAAAATTACAAAAATTATCTGGGCATTGGGGCCTGTGCTTGTAGTCCCAGCTACTCGGGAGGCTGAGGCAGAAGAATTGCTTGAACCTGGGAGGTGGAGGTTGCAGTGAGCCAAGATCGCGCCACTATACTCCAGCCCGGCGCCTGGTGATACAGCGAGACTGTCTCCAACAACAACAACAACCACCACCACCACCACCACCACCCAAACCTGGAAACACTGGTTGGAAATCATTCGCCTGGAGAAGCCAGGAGTGCTGACTGTCTTCAACAGTTTGGTGAGTATGTGCGGCTGATTACATAAAGATACACCAGTGAACACCTGAGCGATTTCTCTGCATGGAAACCTTTGTCAATCTGTGCTCCCTTTCTTCTTTAGTTCCTGGTCCAGGCTGCACAGATAATGAGGGAGGAGGAAAGAGCTAACACAGCTCACCTTGGCTTCATCCAAATGCCAATTCTTGCCTTCCCACTAGCTCCCTCTGACAGTTCTAACTCCTTTATTGTCTCAGTTTTAGCATCCCTTTCATGAAGAGCTATTTGAAAATCAATCAAAAATTACATAGAAGACTTAAATTGAAGTTTGCCAATTTAGGTGCAGTAATTGCAGAAGAAAAACAATTACAAGAGGAATTGAGGAGAAAGATCACTAAATGGTAGATAAGAGATTACCCAAATAGGGAGAGCATAGATAATTTTTAATATCATGGCATTGGTGTGCACAAACTTAGCTTCCTTTGGGGCAGGCCTCATATTGTAGTCAGACACCATCTCCTTTAAATGTGATGGCAACACTTCACTCATTCTAAATTACAGGCATCCCTAATTTTTATAACAAGCTCTCTTGTACTGCAGGAAGACCAGATGGCCTTGTCGTTGCTAATCAGTGGATCCAGGAGCTCTTGAGAGCATGCTGAGGGCTCTGGCTTTAGCTGATTAGCATGAGCTAGAATTAAGCAATCAACTCCTTTCTCTAATTCTTATACATTTTGGAAGTGTGCCGTGATTAGCTTGGTCTGAAAAGTCTCAAAATAGAAAAAAGTGTATCACTTGGGCTAAGTGAAGAATTATAGGAGAACTCCCATATATACTTGGAAAGAGAAGTTAAATAAAATGCCTAAATAGGGCAAGAGAAATAAAACCACACAGAGTCTAATCTACAATGCTTTTTTTAATAGAAGGGATGTTTATTTCTATTAACAGAGGTTGTGTAAATTTTTAAGAGTTAGGTAGAATCAAGTGGCCTCTGATTAAGTTACATTTCAATATTTCATTCAATATCTGGGAAAATAAAGCCACTATTAGTCAAGTGGATATTGTAGATGATGTCAATATTTTTTGTGTGTGAAAGAGTGCATCATAGAGAAATTTCTTTTTCCTTCAGTCTTTTTTGTGTTTATTATTTCTATAAACATAGCATCCAATGGAGTGACTAACACATAGTGAATACTTAAAAATGTTTGCTGAAAAAAAATGACTAGATTTGGAACAAGATTTTGTGTGGTACTATTGCTGCTGTATGGTTATTGCATGGGAAGATTTGAATCCATTTATTAATTTGTTTGCTAAACAAACAATTGTTTATCTCCTGCTGTGGGCCTAGGTATGGAGTTTTAGGGGTAAGAATAAAACAGACAAGCAAACAAACAAACAAACAAAACAAAACAAAACAAAAAAAAACCCCAAAGCTGAAAATCTACTATTTTGAGTTAGTATGACCTTCTGAATTTGTGAAGATTATTGATATTGACATGATTTCTTCTAATATGATACAGTTCTTCCAGTATTGCAGCAATATGATGATTAAAGGTAAAAGCCCGCACTTTCAAACAATAGCTTTTTGGACTCACAACCAAAGCATGTACATTTCTCTCATTTTCTTGTCTCCTTGCTTGACTCCCCTTACCTTTTTTTTTTTTTTTTTTGAGACAGAGTTCACTCTGCCACCCAGGCTGGAGTTCAGTGGTTCAATCTTGGCTCATTACAACCTCCACCTTCCGGGTTCAAGCGATTCTCCTGCCTCAGCCTCCCAAGTTGCTGGGACTACAGGCATGTACTACCACACCTGGCTAATTTTTGCATTTTTAGTAAAGATGGGGTTTCATCATTTTGGCCAGGCTGGTTTCAAGCTCCCAACCTCAGGTGATCCATCCGCCTTGGCCTCCCAAAGTGCTGTGATTACAGGTGTGAGCCACTGTGCCTGACCCCAGTACCTTACTTTACAAATTGCTTTAATCTTCCAGCAATTTACAAGATGGGAGCTGCTACTATATCTCAGGTCAATATTACTTTCAGTCAGTGGAGCCAACAGGTAGAGAAGAGCAATCTAATAGGGATCTGTAGCCATGTGATTTCTCCCCTGTGCTGGTCTGGAAAGAATGTCCAAAGCTCTTGCAGTTGTGCACGCTCAAGCTAACCTTTATTTTATGAAAATTCTTTCTTTTGGCATTCAGCCTTTGTCTACAGCACAGCTTTCTGACAAAATTCTCCCAAGGCTTTTTCTTAAGGTAGTGTAAACTCTAGGCTTGTGCCGTCCAATGTGGAAGCCAATAACTACATGTATTAGACCATTGAAATGTGTCTGGTGTGACTGAGGAGCTAAACTTTTAATTTCATTTAATTTTAATTAATTTAAAGCTAACTTTAAAACTGGTAATTCTGTTTTGGAAATATTTCAAGAATGTTTGGAACTTGGTGTCTCTGTGAATCTGGTTTTTTCAACTGTTAATTTCATGAAACCTAAATACAGATCAAGTATTTCCAATGAAAATTTAGTGTCCAAATTCAGATATACTGTAAGTGTAAAATATATACCGGATTTTAAAACAGTACAAAATGTAAACTATCTCATAAATAATTTAAAAAATATTGATTACATGTTGAAATGAGGATATTTTGGATATATTGGATAAAATAAAATAAATTATTAGTTTTTTTGTTACTTTTTAAATGTCTTCTAGAAAATTTAAAACCATATGTGTGTCCTGCATTATGTTTCTATTAGGTAGTGTTGCTTTAGACAAAATGTAATTAATTACTCTAATTATTATTTAGCTGCTTTTTCCTCATTATGAAGTGGTTACCATAAGATGCAGGTGCCTATCCTACAGCAGCCAGGAGTAGCCTGCAGTTTCAGTCTTCATTGAGCCCTTAACTCTACTTTCTCATCTTACCATTCAAAAGAATTCGATCTACTTTTTGTCCTTCTTATCCTTCCTGTCCTTTTCCTTATTCTTCTCCCTCTACTCCTCCTATGTCTGTAGACCAGAACAGTCTCTACTGAGTTAAATCATTTCATTCATGTTATTTCTACTGCCTACCTTTGAAAACTTTCCCTCTTCTGTATGTCATAGATTTCTCTTTGAAATTCCCCCTCTGACCTATATAGACCTTGTAATTCACCATATATTGATTGCAATATTGAATATGGCTAATGTTTCCAGGAGGAAATAAAATAACTAAAAGGCCAAATTAAAAACACATTAATTTGTTGCTGTTCACATTTGTTCGAAATCATTTTCTTAAATGACTTTTTCTTTGTTGGTCAGAGGTGGGAACACATAGTGAGCAAACTGAATGTGGGAAAATGGTGGGTATCAAAAATAACGTTGCCATCAGTAGTCTGAATGCACAAATGCATGGTGGTATAGTCAAAATAAGCAAATGAAGAAGAGGAGTTTTTTATAGAACATCTTAAATTGGGCCTATTAGTTGTGGCGTGCTGACAGGTATGCCATAGCTCAAGTGTCTCAGCAGGTGGCTACAATGAAAGCCTAGAGCTGTGTACTATCCAATATGGCAGCCGCTAGCCATCACATTTAAACTAAAATGAATTACGTGCACATGATCACATGCGACTAGTGGTTGCTGTATTGGCCAGCACAGATGAGAACCTTTTTATCATGAAAGAAAGCTCTATTAGACAGCATTACTCTTAGAGTTGAGGCTGGTTCTGATTGGAACATTTGGGGGATAACTGATATAGAGATATGCTATCATTTGGATATGGAATATTGCCCCTGCCCTGCACCCCCTGCAAGTCTCATGTTAAAATTTGATCCCCAGTGTTGGTGGTGGGGCCTGGTGGGAGGTGTTTGGGTTAAGGGGGTGGCTGTCTCATGAATGGGTTGGTGCAGTCCTTGTGACGATGAGTTCTTGCTCTGTTAGTTCCTGTGAGAGTTCCCAGGAGACCTGATTATTGAAAAGAGCCTGACACCTTCCCCTTCTCTCTTGCTTCCTCTCTTGTCATGTGATCTGCACACACTGGCTCCCCTTCACCTTCCACCATGAGTGGAAGCTTCATGAGATCTTATCAGATACAGATGTTGATGCCATGCTTTTTGTACAATCTGCAGAACTGTGAGCCAAGTAAACCTCCTTGTAAACTAACCAACCTCAGATATTCCTTTATAGGAACACAAATTGACAAAGACAAGATGATAGCTAAGACTATGAACTAGATGAAATCACTGAGGTGGAGAGAGAGTGTTAGGAGAGAGGAGAGAAAGGGCCTAATCTAGGAAGACTCCCATTTTAACAGAATGCATTGAAGAGGACCAATAATAAAAAAAAAAAAGATGTTCTGCTTTTCTGTTTCTATTGTTTTGCACAAAATGAAAAGGATAACATTAGGTAAGCTGTGAAGCTCCTTATATAATGGCAATTGAGTACCACAAGGAACAATACATTCAATCCATAGTTTTGTGAACAAAGCTTCATATTATAGGTTGTGATTTTCTGTACCAAAGCAAAATATTAAACTGTGGCATTGGATCACTTCTGCAAGGAAATGAGTGAGATAATAGAAGGATTTTTTTTCTAATAACTTTAAGTGACTTCAGGTTTAGAGCTTAGATAATTAACATGTACAATAGAATTTCTTTCAAATACAGTTTTCCTTAAGCTTTTGGCAAGTGGAGGGTGACAGTAAATCTATGACTGAATTCTGAGACAAATGCCTGTGGCAGAGGTGTTCTGTTCTTTTGGTTACAATGAGTGCTGTATTCTTTAGGGCCAGGTGTCAAGGAAGCAGAATCCCGGGCTTCTGTAGGCATTTCAGAGTCTGACCTGAAACCCTGTACAGACAGGGCTACTCTGCTTCTCTATGGATGGGGTCTTTGGGAGACTTGAGGATGGCTGGAAATTGTACTGATACTTTCCCTGGATGTAGTCACACCCTTGAATTCATGAACTGGCTCATGGAGTTGGATAAATGTTTGATTGAAAATGTAATTATGCTTCATATAACATGAATAACCTTTGGTAGTAAAATGACAAGAGTATAACTATTATAAAATGACTAATTTGACCACTAAGCAAGGTTAGTTGGAAGTTTCTTGATTTCATGGCCCTGAAAAATGTCTAGTTTAAGAGAGGATTATATCATGAAATGCCAACAAGATAAATGAGATATAAAAGGAATCCTAAGAGGCTACTCAGTGTGGATATTTATTATTTTCAACTTAACTGTTAGCAAATGTCTATCACATTTTCATTTAGTTTAGCTGATATCGAGCTCCTCTTCCTGAGAAGTAAATTGGATTGTTTCCTGTATGTCTCTATGAAAAAAATAAAATTAATGAGAAAGGAAGTAAATTGAGGTTTTATCTGCTATTTTGAACTACTCTTACTTAGAAATTATTAAAATGTATTATAAATGAAAAGATGGTTGCATTTTTTTTCTTAAACTGTAACTTATTGTTGCCTCATGTCACCTCTTCCCTATTGCTTTTACAATCTGGTAGAAGCACGTACTCATCCCCTCAAAGGAGTCACTGAGCATCTTATATATACCCCATTTGGCCCTTCAGTTACTAGGTCCGACTCACTGCTATTCATGATGGCTCCTCATTGCCAGGCAGCTGGACTTGCATTAGTCTCTCAATGATTTATTTATTGATTCTTCACCCCCTGACAAAATATGTGAGGTGACTAATAAATACATGTTTGCTGAATTGTGTTGACACATTTCTACTTGCTTGATAAACAAAACATGATTTCAGTTGTATTAGTTTTCTAGGGCTGTCATAACAAAATATCACAGATGGGTGGCTTAAAGTACAGAAAGTTATTTTCCCACAGTTCGGGAGCTCTAAGTCCAAGATGAAGATGCCAACAAGATTGGTTTCTTCTGAGGTCTCTTCCCCCCGGCTTGCAGGTGTCCACCTTCTTGCTATGTTCTCACATGGGTTTTTCCTTTGTGTCTGCACATCTTTGGTGTATCCTTGTAAGTTTAAATGGCCTCTTCTTATAAGAAAACAAATCAGATTAGATTAGGGCCCACACCTATGGTTTTAATTTAATGTAATCACCTTTTTAAAGGCCCTAACTCCAAAAATAGTCACATTCTGAGCTGCTGGGCATTAGGGGTTCAACATATAAATTTTAGAGACATATAATCCAGCCCACAACACAATTTTCTACAGATGTTATGCTAAGTTGTTAAAAACAAAGTGAGAAGATACAAGCTAGAATTTGGCCCTAAACTTTGTTATGTAGTATTAGAATTTTAGCTAATAAAAAATTGTTTCCGCTCATCCTCATTTTGTAGCTAAGAGAATTAAATGATTTGGTTCAGGAACCAAGTAAGTAGGCAATATTTTATTAAAAGATTGATGAGATTGTGTCTCAGAAATAACTATAATAAATAGTTCAGCAAGAAATGGGACCCACATCTCAGAATAGATTCTTAGCAATTATGAAAGAAAGAGATTACTTCCTAGGAATCTTTCACTTGAGTAGTGAGATAATTTAGAGTAGATGCATTTACTACAAGGATCTTATCAAATGTAAAGTGCAGAAGGTTCTTTAGAGGTCAACAACAGCCTCCCTACCTCCATCCATGGGGGATACATTACAAGACTTCTAGTGGATGTAAAAACTTACACAATAACAAGTGCTATATATCCTATGATTTTTCCTATCCATACTTAACTTTCATGAAGTTTAATTTGCAAATTAGACTTGGTAATAGCCATAACAGTAAAATACAATTATACCAATATACTGTAATAAAAGTTATGTAATTGTGGTCTCTCTCTCAAAAAATGTGGTCTCGCTCTCTCTTATTTTATCCTACTCACTTATTTTCATCTGGCGGGTGACAAAACTGCAGAAAGTAAAACGGGATGAAGGAGGATGAATGTACATAAAAATATTTCCTAAAGTTGGCTTCGTCCTGTGAAATGAAAGATTTGTATGATTCAAAGAACACTTGAATTACTCAATTTATTTTGAGAAAAAAAATCAAAGAAATATTTGATTTTTGTATTACCAATTATAAGAAATATTTGATATTTAAATATTACCAATTTACTTGGTAATATTTCTTCCCTGATTTGGTCATTAACCAGCATTATTCATACATTTCAGTATTTGTGTGTGCATTTGTGTGTATAAATGTTTGTTGCCTTTCATCTATTCAAAATGACAGTCTAAACAGAGTTGCTAGTTTTATGTTTACACAAGGAAAATATTCATGTTTTATTTCTTTGAAAAAGGTGTCAATTTCGGCTGGTTGCAATGGCTCGTGCCTGTAGTCCCAACACTTTGGGAAGCTGAGGCTGGTGGAACACCTGAGGTCAGGAGTTTGAGACCAGTCTGGTGAAACCCCGTCTCTACTAAAAATACAAAAATTAGCCTGGCATGGTGGTGGGTGCCTGTAATCCCAGCTACTTGGGAGGCTCAGGCAGGAGAATCACTTGAACCTGGAAGGTGGAGGTTGCAGTGAGCCGAGATCACACCACTACACTCCAGTCTGGGCAACAAAGTGAGACTCCACATTAAAAAAAAAAAAAAAGGAAATAAAGTTACCAATTTCAGTGTGGTTCATTTTGCTAAATTGAACCTGAATCATTTTCTTTGCCAGGGGTTGGTACCAGAGAGGCCAATAATTTCTTCTACCAACCATTTCAGCTTTGTTCCTACATATTCTTCTTAAAAGACAGCCTGCTCTCTCACATTCTGATGAGTGGGCTATAAAGAGATCACGTGGTTGTTCTCCCTCTTCTCTTTTTAGAGTGCTTTGGGTCAGGGATGAGCAAAATAGCCCCAGATTATTTTCTTTTGAACATTTCTAATTGGACTCAGAGATTTTAGTATTGAATACCCAAATGAGAAAATTTTACAAAGCATATTAGGGAGAGGTAGAGGAAAGAGAGAAGAGGCAGCAGTGGAAAACCTGAGAGATAGAAGAGAAAACTCAGTTTCTGACTTCCGAGTTTTAGATGCCAGTTTACTTGAAGATTGATTTTACTTACTATCCTTGAGATTTATTCAGTATTTCTTCAGCTCTCCAATAATGCTTCTTGTTTGGTTAAGGCCACTTGCACTTTTTAATAGATTTCATGAATGTGATAGTGCAGCTATTAGTGATTATGTGTATGAATGTGTAATTTACACAGGTAATTGCTGGTTATTATTGAGTCTAGATGATTGATTCTTCACTGAGTGATTCTTTTCAGGATGTTGGAGTGATGAGTAGAAACATTAATAACAGTGAAGAATAAACAAATACATGGCTAGCTATGATGTACTATCTACTATATGCTGGAGGCTATGATCATATTTCATATACATTATGTCCCTCAGTCTTAATAAAATCCTCTGAGGCAGGTACTGTGATTATCTCCATTGTGCAGATGAATAAATGAAGACTTAGGAGTGCAAGGAAAGCCTCTTTTCTAACTGTCCCCTTTGTTTAGCATAATGATGTGAGGATTGCTGTCCAGAGCTGTAGCATCTATTATTATTTTTTTAACATGAGGCAACAAACATGAGAACAAGATACTAACACACTGAGGATGATGGAGCAGAATAATGGCAAGATTCTGGGACATTTCTATGACTAAATTGCTAAACAAAGCTTGGAACTTGTTGGAAATAGAAGTTGGAAATAGATGCTCGGTGCCACAATGAAAAATTAGCACTGAGACAAAAGGTCTTTCAGCAACGCGATTTTATTTCCTGGACTGCAGGAAGGGTACTCTCACTAGCCATCTTGCCACGAGAGTACAAAGAACAAAGGGAATACACACGCATTTATTCATTATGCCTTTGGGGTCATCCTTACTGCTGTGTCTGATCTCTGTTGGCTGGAGCCAGACCTCACAATCTAAACTAAAACCCGATTGGCTGACACCATAAAACTTTTCTAGACTGGTAAAAGCAGTGGAAAGTTGGGACATGCCTGTGAGCACATCTAGCACAGATATCTTGGTTAAAGTACAAAGACATAGAATGTACTATGTGCCTATAAGCATGTTTAACAACGACATAGGATAGGGCTTAACAAAGTTATTAGCACACTTATGATTTATTCTTTAACAAGAAGGGAAACTTTAAAAAGGAACTTTTCTACTTCCCACAGAACTACCCATAAATGTTATATTAAAAAACACAAAACTTTTTTTTCAAGTTTATGCTGGTTGTAGGTTTTTCATTTTTTGAGTTTAACGTATTTTTATGAATGGTATGTCCAGAGAATAGTGGCTGGTCCAGTTTGGCTAAAGTGTCGAGGACTGAAAGGTCAGCCGGATGTAGTAAGTGAAGAAAGATTATAGAAGCTGTACTTGTACATTTAAGACTCTTGACTGTTTGGTTGACAATAAGGAACCAATGAACATTACTAACCAGTATGATAAGCTTAGAGGTGTTTGTTATGTGGTTATTGCCTCGAAACTTCTAATTTCAGTATAAAGGAAACTGGAACCAATTTGTAGACAAAGTGATAGGAGCCAATAATGATGCAGATGTTGAAGATGCAGGAGAGAAAGAGGTGATTCATGAATAGGTCTTTCAGTGGTTGGCTGGGAGTAGCACCACGAGACCAGTAGACCAGATAGCTGCTGGAAATCAGAGGGAGGGATAGTGGTTGACTAAATTAATAATTTTTAGATGGAGATAAATAAATGGAGGGAGTTTGTATTGGATGGTGTCACAGTCTCTACAAGCTTACAAGGAAGAGTTAACTTAGTAAAGTGAGGTAAAAAAATGGGCTTGATAAGTTCAAGAGAGTGAAAACTTTTTAAAAATTTTATTGTAAGTTCTGGGATACATGTGCAGAATGTGCAGGTTTGTTGCCTAAGTATACACATGCCATGGTGGTTTGATTAACCCATCAACCTGTCATCTACATTAGGTATTTCTCCTAATGCTATCCCTTCCCTAACCCTCCACCCACTGACAGGCCCCAGAGTATAATATTCCCCACCCTGTGCCCATGGGTTCTTATTGTTCAACTCCCACTTATAAGTGAGAACACGTGGTGTCTGGTTTCCTGTTCTTGTGTTAGTTTGCTGAGAATGATGGTTTCCAGCTTCATCCATGTACCCTGCAAAAGACATGAACTCATCCCTTTTTATGGCTGCATAGTATTCCATAGTGTATATGTGCCACATTTTCTTTATCCAGTCTATCATTGATGGGCATTTGGGTTAGTTCAAAGTCTTTGCTATTGTCAATAGTGCTGCAATAAATATACATATGTGTGTATCTTTATAGTAGATTAATTTATAATCTTTTTGGTATATATTCAGTAATAGGATTGCTGGGTCAAGTGGTATTTCTGGTTCTAGATTCTTAAGGAATTGCCAAATTGTCTTCCACAATGGTTGAACTAATTTACACTCCCACCAACAGTGTAAAAGCAGTCTTATTTCTCCACATCGTCTCCCGCATCTGTTGTTTTCTGACTTTTTAATGATTGCCATTCTAACTGGCATGAGATGGTATCTCATTGTGGTTTTGATTTGCATTTCTATAATGACCAGTGAGAATGAGCTTTTTTCCATGTGTTTGTTGACTGCATAAATGTCTTTTTTTTTTAAGAAGTAGCTGTTTATAGCCTTCATCCACTTTTGATGGGTTTGTTTGTTTTTTTTTTTTCTTGTAAATTTGTTTAAGTTCTTTGTAGATTCTGGATGTTAACCCTTCATCAGATGGATAGATTGCAAAAATTTTCTTCCATTCTGTAGGTTTCCTGTTGACTCTGATGATAATTTCTTTTGCTGTGTAAAAACTCTTGAGTTTAATTAGATCCCATTTGTCAATTTTGGCTTTTGTTGCCATTGCTTTTGGTGTTTTGGTCATGAAGTCTTTGTCCATGCCTGTGTCCTGAATGGTATTGCCTAGGTTTTCTTCTAGGGTTTTTATGGTTTGAGGTCTTATGTTTAAGTCTTTAATCTATCCTAAGTTAATTTTTGTATAAGGTGTAAGAGAGAGGTCCAGTTTTAGTTTTCTGCATATGACTAGCCAGTTTTCCCAATACCATTTATTAAGTAAGGAATTCTTTCCCCATTGCTTGTTTTTGTCAGGTTTGTCAAAGATCAGATGGTTGTATATGTGTCATGTTATTTCTGAGGCCTCTGTTCTGTTCCAATGGTCTATATATCTGTTTTTGTACCAGTATTATGCTGTTTTGGTTAATGTAGCCTTGTAGTATAATTGGAATTCAGGTAGCATGAGGCCTCCAACTTTGTTCTTTTTGCTTACGATTGTTTTGGCTATACAGGGTCTTTTTTGGTTCCATATGAAATTTAAGTAGTTTTTTCCTAATTCTATGAAGAAAGTCAGTGGTAGCTTGAGGGGGATAGTATTGAATCTATAAATTACTTTGGGAAGTATGGTCATTTTCACAATATTGATTCTTTCTATCCATAAGCATGGAATGTTTTTCCATTTGTTTGTCTCCTCTCTTATTTTCTTGAGCAGTGGTTTGTAGTTCTCCTTGAAGAGGTCCTTCACATACCTTGTAAGTTGTATTTCTAAGTAATTTATTCTCTTTGTGAATGGGAGTTCACTCATGATTTGGCTTTCTGTTTTGTCTATTATTGGTGTATAAAAATGCTTGTGATGTTTGCACATTGATTTTGCTTCCCAAGACTTCACTGAAGTTGCTTATCAGCTTGAGGAGATTTTGGGCTGAGATAATGGGGTTTTCTAAATATACAATCATGTCATCTGCAAACAGAGACAATTTGACTTCCTCTTGTCTTATTTGAATACTCTTTATTTCTTTCTCTTGCCTGATTGCCCTGGCCAGAACTTCCAATACCATGTTGAATAGGAGTGGTGAGAGAGGGCATCCTTGTCTGGTGCTGGTTTTCACAGGGAGTGCTTTCAGCTTTTGCCTATTCAGTATGATACTGGCTGTGGGTTTGCCATAAAAAGATCTTATTATTTTGAGATATGTTCCATCAATATCTAGTTTATTGAGAGTTTTTAGTATGAAGCAGTATTGAATTTTATCAAAGGCCTTTTCTGCATCGATTGAGATAATCATGTGGTTTTTGTAATTGGTTCTGTTTATGTGATAGATTACATTTATTGATTTGTGTATGTTGAACCAGCCTTGCAGCCAGGGATGAAGCCAACTTGGGATGAAGGAATATTTACCAAGCAAATAGAAAGGAAAAAGAAGCAGCAGTTGCAATCCTAGTCTCTGATAAAATAGACTTTAAACCAACAAAAATCAAAAGAGACAAAGAAGGGCATTACATAATGGTAAAGGGATCAATGCAACAAGAAGAGCTAACTATCCTAAATATATATGCATCCGATACAGAAGCACCCAGATTCATAAAGCAAGTTCTTGGAGACCTACAAAGAGACTTAGACTCCCAAACAATAACAATGGAGACTTTAATACCCCACTGTCAATATTAGACAGATCAATGAGATAGAAAATTAACAAGGATATTCAGGATTTGAACTCAGCTCTGGACCACGTGGACTTAATAGACATCTGCAAAACTCTTTACCCTAAATCAACAGAATATACATTCTTCTCAGCACCACATCTTACTTATTCTAAAATTGCCCACATAATTGGAAGTAAAACACTCCTCAGCAAATGCAAAAGAATGGAAATCATAACAAGCAGTTTCTAAGACCACAGTGCAATCAAATTAGAACTCAGGATTAAGAAACTCACTCAAAACTGCAAAACTTCATGGAAACTGAACACCCTGTTCCTGAATGACTACTGGGTAAATAACAAAATTAAAACAGAAATAAATAAGTTCTTTGAAACCAATGAGAACAAGATACAACATACCAGAATCTCTGGAACACAGCTAAAGCAGTGTGTAGAGCAAAATTTATAGCACTAAACGCCCATAGGAGAAAGCAGGAAAGATCTAAATTTGATACCCTGACATCACAATTAAGAGAACCAGAGAAGCAAGAGCAAACAAAGTCAAAAGCTAACGGAAGACAATAAATAACTAAGATCAAAGCAGAACTGAAGGAGATAGAGACACCAAAAACCCTTCAAAAAAAATCAATAAATCCAGGGGCTGGTTTTTTGAAAAGGCCAACAAAATATATAGACCACTAGTCAGATTAATAAAGAAGAAAAGAGACAAGAATCAAATAGACACAACAAAAAATAATAAAGAGGATATCACCACTGATCCCACAGAAATACAAACTGCCATCAGAGATTACTATAAACACCTCTATGCAAATTAACTAGAAAATCTAGAAGAAATGGATAAATTCCTGGACACATACACCCTTCCAAGACTAAACCAGAAAGAAGTCAAATCCCTGAATAGACCAATAACAAGTTCTGAAATTGAGGCAGTAATTAATAGCCTACCAGCCAAAGAAAAGCCCAGGATTAGATGGATTCACAGCCAAATTCTACCAGAGGTACAAAGAGGAGTTGGTACCATTCCTTCTGAAACTATTCCAAACAACAGAAAAAGAAGAAATCCTCCCTAACTCATTTTATGAGGCCACCATCATCCTGATACCAAAACCTGGCAGAGACACAACAAAAAAAGAAAATTTCAAGCAAATATCCCTGATGAACATCAATGTGAAAATTATCAATAAAATACTGGCAAACTGAATCCAGCAGCACATGAAAACTTTTTGGTTTTAAAAATTATAACCTGGTTGCAGTGGCTCACATCTGTAATCCCAGTACTTTGGGAGATGAAGTGGGAGGATCACTTGTGACCAGGAGTTACAGACCAGCTGGGTAATATCAGCCGAATCCACCTCTAAACACAATTTAAAAATTAGCCAGATGTTGTGGCACATGCATGTAGTCCCAGCTCCTTGGGAGGCTGAAGTGGGAGAACCCCTTGAGCCCTGGAGGTTGAGGACACAGTGAACTATGATGGTGCCACTGCACTGCAGGGTGACAGACCAAGGCCCTGTCTTTAAAAAACACAAAAACCAAAAACCAAACAAACCCGAAGCCAACCAACCAACCAACCAACCAACCAGAGTGTACTAGGTTTCCATTTTATGCTTATTTTAATCCTAATCTGTGTTGGTTGTGGTAACCATTCTTCAAAGAGACTCCCACAGTACCTGCCTCATAGGATTTTGTTAAGACTGAGGGACATAATGCATATGAAATATGATCATAGCATCCAGCACATAGTGGACATACATCATAGCCTGCTATGTGTTTATTCTTCATTGCTATTAATGGTTCTATTCATTACTCCAGCATCCTGAAAAGAATCACTCAGTGATTTTTGCCTCTTGGTATTCACACCCTTGTGTAGTATCCTTCTGCACAGAAGGCTGATCTGTGTGACCAATATAGTATAATAGAGGTGACCATGTGTGATTTCTGACACTAGGTCATAGAATGAATTGCAGTATTTATCTTGTTCTCTCAGATTACTCATTGTCATGGAAGCTGGCCACCATGTTTTGAGGATGCTCAAGCATCCCTGTGCAGAGGCTCATGTGCCGAAAAACTGAAGCCTTCTACCAACTGCCAGCACCAAGTTTTAGCCATGCAAGTTAGGCTCTTTGGAAGCACATCCTCCATTTCCAGAAGGGCTTTCAGATGATTAACAGCTCTACCCAGCACCTGAGTGCAGTGTTATGAGGGATCCTGAATTAGAAGTGTGTTCTTAAGCTGATCTTGAATTCCTGACCCATAGAAACTGTGAGGGACAATTAAGTGACTACATTCAGGGTAATTTGTCATACAGCAATCGATAACTAATACAGTTACTTACATGTTTGTATCTGTAAACTTGACTGAAAACTCTTTGTGGGTATAAAATAGCTGTCTTTGTGTTTCTATTTTCATCTAATTTCTGGCTCATTGCCTGGGATTTGCTTACTCAAGTGAATTTGTTAAGTGCAGCTGGCTTTGGAAAATATAGCAGGGAGTCTGAAAGAAGTGAATAAGGGAGTGGGGCACTAGTCAAGATTAACGATCAGTTAACATGTTACTGCTGTGAAACTGGTTATGCGTGACGTGAAAATAGTGACAACATGCCTTTTTGTTTCTGTGGATCCAAGGAAGATATTAAATCATGGTAACTTAAAAGACCTGTAAAGGCGATAAAATGGGGGAAGGAAGGTCTATAAAATCGGTGGGTTATTAAGTGAAAAAAACCTTGTATTTTGCCTGATTGAGAAAAAGAATTCTTTATTCGATTTTGGAAAAGGCCTAGTACAGTGAACTTTGAAATATGAAAAAAAAGGGAAAGGAGTGTTGACTGACACAGAACTGAAGCACAACTGATTCAAAAGGTAATTCTGATTTTGGTAAAAATGATAAACTCTTCAGAAAAAAAGATTAAAAAAAAAGCTGGAGGCTTGCCTCCCATGATGTATTAAAATAAGTTTTTCAAATTTCTAAAATGCTTAGACAACTGTTTAACCTCAGGATAGGTTAGAACTTTCTAAGCCTAAACAAAAAGAAGATCATAAAAGGGAAAGACTAGCAATTTGAATAATAAAAATATAAACTGTGTAAATCAAAACATGGTAAGACAAATCAAAAGACAAATTGGGGGAATATTCGTAGCATATATAATAAAGTTATATATGCTATATGTATTTTTTCTTAGATTAAAAACTTTTCAAATTAGTAAGAGAGATTCAGAAAAACTCTTTAACGACGTAAAAATAAGAGACAACTAAAAGTATTTGAAAATAAAAAGGTTATTTTTATTCAATAGTCATAAATTATTTTTAATTAATTTTAGCAAATTTATGTTGTGGTAGGATATTTAGTAAATTTGATTATGTTATGATAAGATCTTTGTATTCAATTTTCTCTCTCTCTCTCTCTCTTTTTCTTTTTTTGAGACAAAGTCTTACTCATACTCTGTTGCCCAGGCTGGAGTGCAGTGGTGCAACGTCAGCTCACTGCAACCTCTGCCTCCTGGGTTCAAGTGATTCTCCAGCCTCAGCCTCCCAAATAGCTGAGATTACAGGCATGTGCACTATGCCTGGCTAATTTTTGTATTTTTAGTAGAGGCGTAGTTTCACCATGTTGGAAAGGCTAGGTCTTGAACTCCTGACCTCAGGTGATTCACCTGCCTCAGTCTCCCAAAGTGCTGGGATTACAGGAGTGAACCACCATGCCTGGCCTAATTTTCTCTTAAGTTTATTTCTATTCATTTTGTAAACAATTGAATGTTTAACAATAATTTGAGTTTTATAAAAAACATTCATCTTATGGCATTGATTCTGATGTTCTCAGGCAAACCATTTCATTTTTACTATTTCGAGTGCCAACGATCCTTTCTACAGCTTCAAATACTTAGATACCATTACCACCTGTTATCATCATAATGAAATAAAAAGTACAAGTGAGGGTTGTGTTGAGATTTCAGACAAGATCTGGTGTGTTCATGGCGGTATCGCCATAGACTGAGCTGGGATTTCATAGTGGCTATCAGACAAACTTGTTCTGACTTTGTTTAAATCTCTCTGACTCCACTAGTTACCTAGACAAGAAATATGCCTATCTGTCATGAACCTCCAGACCTTTTGGGGTGATTACATGATTGATTGGTGATTACGGGCTTTCCATGATTCAGTAAAGAGACTGGTATGCCATTTGGAAGTCTAAAATGATTCCTGGGTAATTAACTGATAAGTTCTTCATGGATGCTGATTCACCAATAAGCAATAAGCAAAACACGGGCAGGAGTTTCAGCAAACTGCTCTGTTGCGTGTCTCTGGTTCCAATTCCTTGTTTCATACTGATGCACTCTACATCAGCGTACCGCTTAAAAAACATGCTCCCAAGATTTCCAGACGTTTGAAACAGAAACTATTTTCTTCACTGTAGCAGCTTCCTTAATATAACAGCAGCTTATCCTTGGAAAGGATCCACATGAAAGTGGGAGTCAGGCAAAGTGACCAGAGAATTGAAGGCTTTCAGAAAGAGGAGCCCCAGGAGTCCGGATGAGGCTGGATAATTCTGGATGAGGCTGCTGAGCTTGTACTTCTGCACCTCTGAGGATCTGCTTTGTCAGATTCCCCTCAGGACTGACATGTGTCATCTGGAGTGTCCTACGGAGACAGCTAGCTAGAATAGAGTCCCTGTGAAAGTCCTGTTTAATAATTAATGCTTGTAGTCAATAGGAAAAGTGGCTCTGAGAATGCAGAACAGGGAGTGTTAACTGCTGAATATGTTCGAAGGACTCAGAACAGTGCTGGTGTCTGCTGGGCCTTGGATTCTGGTTGGTGGTGCTGATCTAAGAGAAGGAAAAGAGAGAGGAAATAGTGATGGGGAGGAATCCATCTAAGGGCATTGGGCTTAACAGAGACTTTATTATCATAGTGTGTGAATCTCAAGATGGAGAGATGGATAGATGTTTGGAGACCTTGATCAAATTTGCATGGAATTGCTTAGCACTTCCTCTCCCCTATGTGAATCATCATTTTGTGGGAAATACGTGATGGAAGAAAAAAGTCCCCTTTTCTCCGACACTGGGCTGTGGAAAAGGCAGAGCCAGTTGTGTGATGCTTTCCTGGGGGATTTGAGATTGTAGAAAGCTGTTGTCTATTTGACTTTCTGCCTAGCTTCTATCCATCTGTCCCCATCTACTTCCTCCAGCTTTTCTTCATTCTCTTTAATATAAAATCCTTATACTTGATGAAAGCCTTAATAACATTACAAAATTTTAAGCCTATGAATGGCAGCATAAGTCTTCAATGCTTGAAGGTGAGTTACAGCTGAATTAGTGAGGTGCTTCATAATGTCACCAATCATGGGAGAAATGTTTATTGAAACAGGTGTGCTGAGGCCTGCCAGAATTGCAGAAGTGAAGTGAATCCTGTTTTGTGGCCTCAGGAGCTCCCGGGGGGACAGATACACAAAGAACTCTAGGAAATGGTGAGTGGCTGCTAAAGAGGTAGCAAATGCAATGCTCTGGGAGGATAAGGAAAGGATGTGGCTGTGGACCAGGGTAGGCTTCATGGAAGAAGTGGCTTGGGCTTGCGGAGTGGAAATATGGTGAGTGGCCTCTTGTGATAGGTATTCTTTCGTTAGCAAGCACCTTCCCCTTATGGCATGGAGTAGAATCTAGACTCAAGAACCATAGTAAATGCCCTCTTATCCAGGATTCATACCAAAAAACAAAAAAGCAAACAAGTATCTAAAATACTTTCTCCACCTTCTCATCATTTAATCATACAAGTCATGTTGGTAATATGTGACCTTGAGGCCTAACAAGATCCTACAGGGCTTTCAGAATCAAAGGAATATTAAAAACATGTTCATGCAGTTTGCCAGGGCAATGTAATCTTCTGATTTATTGGCAATTAGTCATGGTTGAATATGAGGTGAGTATATGAATGAAAATCTACCCAAACATTCTTGATAAATGGACTTTATTAAAGTAGTGCCTGAATACACGCTAAATATCAGGAGTTTTCTGCTTCGAATGGCTGTGCCTCCCCTAGTTTGATTCCAGGAAAAACTGAAAGGAAGGTTGTGTTCATCCTTTCTCCTTCACTGTCATTCATTTAAGAAACCTCTGTCCCGTGTTAAGTGCTAGGAATTACAAAGGCAAATGAGACAAAATCCTTTTTTGAAAGAAGCTTGTTATCTGTTGAGAAAAGGCCAGTATGAAAGCAAATATCTATCTACAAGCTATATTCAACCTACAAAATTCAGTGAGAATACAGGGAAATGAGAAAACTTGAACAATATTAAAGATTAGGCGATTTTTGCAGCTTTAAATACAAAGGAATTTTGACCACGTTTACAACAGTGGTAGGTAAAATTCTGACACAAATTGAGAGTCCCTAAAGTAGCGATGTGTCCCCAACTCACAGTTAATCCCATAACTCCCCCTCTTCTATAGTGGAAGGCAACTCAGCAGCCACTTTGTACACGACATGATTGGACCAGGAGTGGGCACTGGACTCAGGCTGAGCCAATCGGTCTCTTTCGTAGAAAGGACCTGATAGCTATCGGGAGAGCACCGAAGCCTGCTGGGCCAGGAGCATGGCAGCTGATAACAGGAGAGAGAGAAGCAGAGGCATACAGAGAGAAAGAAAGATGGAAGCGGGGATACTTTCCTCCCCTTAGGCATGAGAGAATCATGACCCCTTGTAATCAACTTTCTTGTTAAGCTAGCTGGAATTAGCTTTGGTTACTTCCCACTAAGCCTTGTCACTAGTAGTCTCATGTTGCTCTAGTTTCCCCTTTGCCTTCCCTATGCCTGGTCTTGTGCTTCCTTCTGGGTTGTCTAAAAGGCCTGAATGAGCCTCTTAACCAGGCTGGTTCATTCCCTAGCTCCCTATGCCCTGACTATTGTCCCTGTCAAAACTGTCCTAATGTAGCCTCAATCCTCCTGAAGCGCTCTCTGCCAGTTTCCTTTTTTCCATTGCTACCAGGTCTTGAATATTTACATGTTCCAGGCCCAGTTTACTTATGTGCACTCTCATTCACAAAGCACTGGGAAGTAAGCATTTTTATCCCATTTTACATGTAACCCAGGTAATAACTGGGATCTCCTGGTCCCTAGAGATTTAGCAAAAACCAGAGCAAACTTCCATCTATGGCTTGAGGAGGTGAAAAGCTTCCCCCAGATCTGTGAATTCCCAGAGCCCTAATGTTCTTAGGGTCATACCTGCCTCTGATTTTCTGCTTCTACTTCATTCTTGTTCTCTGTGTTCATTCTTTAATTTCCTCCCTGGTGACCACCCAATCTTGGTATCCAGCATATTCACCTTTAACTTTCCTCAGCCCTGACACCCTCAGAAGCATCCAGAAAGAACTGTGCATAAAGAATTAACTTTTAGTGAGGGTTGTGGGTTGTAGGGGACAGGTCATGTTGTGTACTATAAACAAATTGAAATTGCATATTAGATATTACTGTTTCTAAAAGTCCTTTAAACTTCCCTGCCACCATGGACTGTCGGGGCCACTTCATTCTATGCCACACAGCCCTCTGCCCTGTCATAGGATCCAATATCTTCTTTCTGTTCTCATCTTTCCTCCAGGGCTGGCCAAACAAGAGGGCCTTTTATGTCAGAGCAACTGTCCTTCAAAGCATTTCTGATTAGAAATGACCCTTCTCTTTATTTTCTTTTTTTTTTAACGTTTGGCTATTGTTTTTCTTTTCTTTCTTTTTTTATTTTTTATTACATTTTAGGTTTTGGTTTTGGGGTACATGTGTAGGACTTGCAAGACAATCGCATAGGTACACACATGGCAGTGTGTTTTGCTTCCTTTCTCCCCTTCACCCACATTTGGCGTTTCTCCCCAGGCTATTCCTCCCCAGGTCCCCCCCCCCCGCTGGCCCTCCCCTTTTCCCCCCAATAGACCCCAGTGTTTAGTACTCCCCTCCCTGTGTCCATGTGTTCTCATTTTTCATCACCCTCCTTTGAGTGAGAATATGTGGTATTTCATTTTCTGTTCTTGTGTCAGTTTGCTGAGAATGATGTTCTCCAGATTCATCCATGTCCCTATAAATGACACGAACTCATCATTTCTGATTGCTGGATAATATTCCATGGTGTATATGTGCCACATTTTCCCAATCCAGTCTATCATCAGTGGGCATTTCGGTTGGTTCCAGGTCTTTGCTATTGTGAACAAGGCTGCAATGAACATTCGTGTACATGTGTCCTTATAGTAGAACGATTTATAGTCCTGTGGATATATACCCAGTAATGGGATTGCTGGGTCAAATGGAATTTCTATTTCTAAGGCCTTGAGGAATCGCCACACTGTCTTCCACAATGGTTGAACTAATTTACACTCCCGCCAACAGTGTAAAAGTGTTCCTTTTTCTCCACATCCTCTCCAGCATCTGTTGTCTCCAGATTTGTTAATGATCGCCATTCTAACTGGCGTGAGATGGTATCTCAATGTGGTTTTGATTTGCATCTCTCTGATGACCAGTGATGGTGAGCACTTTTTCATATGATTGTTGGCCTCATATATATCTTCTTTTGTAAAGTGTCTGTTCATATCCTTTGCCCATTTTTGAATGGGCTTGTTTGTTTTGTTCTTGTAAATCTGTTTGAGTTCTTTGTAAATTCTGGATATCAGCCCTTTGTCAGATGGGTAAACTGCAAAAATTTTTTCCCATTCTGTTGGTTGCCGATTCACTCTAATGACTGTTTCTTTTGCCATGCGGAAGCTGTGGAGTTTGATTAGGTCCCATTTTTCTATTTTGGTTTTTGTTTCCAATGCTTTTGGTGTTTTGGTCCTGAAGTCCTTGCCTACTCCTATGTTCTGAATGGTTTTGCCTAGATTTTCTTCTAGGGTTTTTATGGTGTTAGGTCTTCTGTTTAGGTCTTTAATCCACCTGGAGTTAATTTTAGTGTAGGGTGTCAGGAAGGGGTCTAGTTTCTGCTTTCTGCACATAGCTAGCCAGTTTTCCTTTTCTATCATGTTGTCAGGCTGCTAATTTTACAAACTTTTGTGCTCCGCTTCCCTTATAAAACTGAGTGCTTTTAACAGCACTAAAGTCACGTCTTGAATGCTTTGCTGCTTAGAAATTTCTTCTGCCATTTACCCTAAGTCATCTTTTTTAAGTTCAAGTTCCATAAATCTTCAGAGCAGGGGCTAAATCCTGCCAGTCTCTGCTAAAACATAACAAGAGTCATCTTTGCTCCAGTTCCCAAAAAGTGACTTATCTCCATCTGAGACCACCTCAGCCTGGACCTTATTGTCTATGTTGCTGTCAGATTTTTGGTCAAAGGTATTCAGTAAATTCCTAGGAAGTTCCAAACTTTCCTACCTTTTCCTATCTTCTTTTGAGCCCTCTAAATTTCTAATTCTTGCCTGTTACCCAGTTCCAAATTCACTTCCACATTTTTTCGTATCTTTTCAGCAATGCCCCACTCTACTGGTACCAATTCACTGTATTAGTCTGTTTTCATGATGCTGATAGACATACCTGAGACTGGAAAGAAAAGGAGATTTAATTGGACTTACAGTTCCATACTTCTGGGGAGGCCTCAGAATCATGGTGGGAGGTGAAAGGCACTTCTTACATAGTGGTGCCAAGAGAAAATGAGAAAGATGCAAAAGCAGAAACCCCTGATAGAACCATCAGATCTCGTGAGACTTGTTCACTACCATGAAAACAGTATGGGGGAAACCGCCCCCTTGATTCAAATTATCTCCCACTGAGTCACTCCCACAACACATGGGAAGTATGGGAGTATAATTCAAGATGAGATTTGGGTGGGACACAGCCAAACCATATCAGAGCACAGTACATTGGCATGGAAGTATTCAATAAATATGAGTTCCTGTGTTAGCCAGATTTTTACTGAAAAAATTCTGTATACCAAATACCTACCAAATCTCGATGGCATACAGAAATACCATTTATTTCTCACTTGTGGGTCTGAGGCTCACTCTACTTTAGGGTATGGGTCAAGCTTGTGTCTGCTTCATGTGGTTTATTCCAGGACCTGGACAAGGGGCATATATTTTCACTTGGTGGAGTTCAGAAACTTCACAGGAATGGGCAGATACATGAAATGCCTCTTAAGGCCATATGACCAAATCCCAAATCATTAGGCTGGAGAAGAATACCCTCTCATGCAAGTGGGAGGGAGAAATGAGTGAATATTTGTAAGTAATAAGCTATCACACTTCCCTTTGTCCTTTCGTAACTTTCCAGCCCTTTTTAAATCTAGTTCTAAACCTACCACAAATGCAGTTTCTCTTTATTGTTATAAAATTAAACATCTATTAGGAAGACTTTTTGCTCACTTTTTAAATAATGCTATTCTAACTGCTTTGGTTGATAATGGCAATGTTTGTTCTATCTAATCTGGGCCGACCAGCCTGGTTAATGGCAAAGGATTACAGTTGCGCTGTCCATATGGCAGCCACTAACTACATATAACTATTTAAATTAGGTGAAATTTAAAAATTCATTACTTAGTCACACTAGTCACATTTCAAGTGATCAATAGCTATATGTGGCTAGTGGCTACCATCCAGTTTAGCACAGATATAGGACATTTCCATCATCACAGAAAGTTCAATTGGGCAACATTGGTTTAGACACAACAATAATAACCATAATGGTCTTCATTTATTAACACCATGTGCCAATAACTCTGCTATGTATGCTCCATGTTTCATTTATGTTCACCCTTGCAGCCATCCTGTGAGATCAGTACTACTCTTCTTATTTTTCTAATGAGGAAACTGATGCTTAATAATGCTAAGAATAGGCACAAGCTTGCCACTGGGTAAGTACCTGGGAGTGTCATGTCTGTTTGACTCCAAAGCTCTACCTCTGAGCCACTATTGTCCTCAGTTTTCTAATGGGCTATCCTCAGGCCATCTCAAGAACAGATACCATGATGTCCAATAGCAGAGCAGAGGTCTCTAGACTCCAGAGTTGGTCCAAGGAGCCAGGAGAGCTTTATGGTTATGGTCACTCCAAAAGTTTCGTCAAAGATCTGGTGCCTTTCCTGACACAGCAGTTCATGACTCTGACGGATTCTTTTTTGCTAACTCCTGTTGTATTAAGCACTTTGTGCTCTTTTCTGCTGAGGGGCCTTAGCAGGGGTTCAGTTTTGGAGGATGCTATTGTTTAAATGTGGTTTCCCCTCTAAGATACCACATTCAAACCACAGCATCCTCCAAAATGATGGTGACTAAGAGGTGAGTCATTTTGGGAAGCAATTAAGTCATGAGGTATCTGCCCTCATGAATGGATTAATGCCTTTACAAAAGAGGCTTTAGAGAGGGTTCATCCCTTTTTGTCTTCTACTTTCTGCCATGTGAAGATGCCACCACAAGAAGATGCCATTGATGGACCAGTCCCTCACCATATGCCAATGTTGGTGAAGTGGCATCATAGTCCAGGGTAAATACCTGGGGTTTGTCGTCTTGCACCAAGATTAAGGACGCAGACACACACAGCAATGAGTTTAAGCAGAGGTTTAATAGACAAAAAAAAAAAAAAAAAGAGAAAGAACAGCTTTCTCCCTTGTGACAGAGGAGCTCCCGAATGTGAAACTCCAGCCCATGGTGGGCTGCACTAGATTTTATAGGCAGCCATGAAGAGGTAGTGTCTGATTTATGTAGGGCCCACAGGTTGGTTTGATCAGATGTGAGGTTTACATAGCACGCAGGGAAGGCTGGTTGCCCTACCCTAATCTTGTTATGCAAATGGAATCTTTGCCTGGCCTACTTCCTACTGTACATGTGGGTTGGTAAAAATAAGGAAAGGTGAAGCCACCTATTTGAACATGCCCATCCCAGGTAGGATTTCATATTGTCACAACTGCTGCATTCACCGATGCAAGCCTCCAGCTTGCTTGTCTATGTCTGCAGTTTGATTTTACAGGCTGCTCTTTGATAGAAAAGAAAATGATTTGGTGTCTGCTTTTTATTAAAAGAGAAACCTTACCAGGGACTCCTGTACCCTCACTCTCTATCTTCCTAAGTAATTGCTTCTTAACTCCTATATCAATACCATAAGCGCACACCTAATATAAGAGCTAAAATTATAAAACCCATAGAAGGCAATATTGGTGAAGATCTGCATGACCATGGATTAATTGATTTTTAAAAATATGATACCAAAAGCACAAGTAATTGAAAAAATAGTCAAGTTGGACTTTGTTAAAACTGAAAACATGCATCAAAGGACACTATAAAAAAAGTCAAAAGACAGCCCACAATATGGATAAAAATGTTTGAAAATTGTATAGTTGACAAGGGTTTAGTATCCAGAATAAATAAAGAACCCTTACAACTTAGCAATAAAGAGACAAATAGCCTAATTTTTAAGATGGGCAGATAATTTTAGTAGAGATTCTCCAAAGAAGGTATACAAATGGCCAATAAGCACATGAAAAGCAAATCAAAACTGCAAAGAGATACCACTTCACCCCTACTAAAATGACTATAATTTTTAAAATGGGGAATAACAAATGTTGACAGGAATGTAGAGGAATTAGAAACCTCATACATTGCTGGTGGAAAAGTACAATGAGGCAGCCACTTTGAAATAGTTTGGCAGTCCCTCAAAAAGTTGAACATAGACTTACCATATAACCTAGTAATTTAACTCCTAGGTATAAACCCAAAAGAATAGAAAACATATATTCATATAAAAACGTGCATAATGTTCACAGCATACCATTAGCATTAGCATAAATAGTTGCAAAAATTGTGAATATGTGAAATAGCCAAATGCATATAGCCAAAATATGAACCAACCCAAATGTCCATCACCTGAAGAATTGGGAGATAAAATGTGGTAAATTTGTACAATGGAGTATCAGACATAAAAAGGAATGAATTACTGATACATGCTGCAACATAAATGAACCTTGAAAATGTTATGCTAAGTGAAAGTAGCCACAAAAGGTCATGTATTGTATTATTTCATTTATATGAAATGTCCAGAATAGGCAAATTTACAGAGAAAGAAAGTAAATCAACAGTTGCCAGGGAATGAGGGATGGGAGAATGTTGAGTGACTGCTTAATGTTTATGACATTTCCTTTTGGAGTGATAAAAACATTCTGGAACTAGATGATGGTGATGATTGCAGACTATTGCAAACATACTAAATGATACTGAATTGTACATTTTAAATGGCTAAAATGGTGAATTTTATGTTGTATAAATTTTGTCACAATTTTTTGAAATACTAGACATTCAACTGCCATACAACCCAGCAAATTTCCTTCCATGTGTTTATTCCAGAGAAATAAAACCTGATGTTTAAATTAAAATATATGTATGAATGTTTATAGTAGCTTTGTTCACAATAGCCAAAAATTGGTTCTTTAAAGGATGAATCAGCAAAACAAATGGGTACATCCAAACTATGGAATACTACTCAGCAAAAAGAAGAAGAAGAGGAAGAGGAAGAGGAAGAAGAAACTATCAATACAAACAACCAGGATGAATCTCAAGATAATTAGACTAAAATGATATAATTATAGAAATAGAGAACAGATGAGTGGTTGTCAGGGGTTAAAGAAGAGGTGAGGGAGGGAGGGAAGTTGTATGGCTATTAAAAGGCCCCATGGGGGATCCTTGTGATGGGGATGTTCTGTATCTAAAATTTATCATAATTTGGTTTTGATATAGAAGTTGGTTTTGTAAGATGTTACCACTGGAGGAAACTTGATAAAGTTACATAGAGTCTGCCTGCATAAATTTTATAGTTGCATGTAAATATAAGATTATTTCAAAATAAAAGTTTTTGATTTACCAAATTTTTAGTTAAATATAGCAATATTTCGATATAAAGATTTGAAACAGTTATTAAAAGACAATGGTTGGCCATAAACTACTTTTGCTTTAGGCCTTCACATCATGTAACATTAGGAGTAGGGTGGGGTTAACATTTATTATGCGTGTGTGATTATGTTTCTACTATAAATATGCCTGGCATTCTACGGAATCAATTTAGACCTCACAACACTGAAAGATGGGTATTTTTACCCCATTTTTCCAATGAGAAAACTGAGGTACAAAGGTATTATATAATCTGCCCACAGCTTGATATTACCAACAAAATGTAAACACTTGTCCCTTAGTATTTGATTGTCTGGAAAAGATTTATTTCTTCTTAGCTTAAGAAGTATAATTTTAGCAGGTATAGTATTCTTGGAAAATAGCTTTTTTTTTTTCTTTCAGCACTTTAAATATCTCATTCCCTTCTGGCCTATCAAGTTTCTGCCAAGAAGTTTGCTTTCATCTGATGGGGCTTCCTTTACAGGTGACTAATTTCTCTTGTTGTTTTTAGAATTCTCTGTCTTTTACTTTAGAGAGTTTCACTGTAATGTGGCCTGGAGAAGATTGTTTTGTATTGTATCTGTTTAAGGATCACTTAGCCTCCTGTATCTGGATGTTTAAATCTCTTGCTGAGGTGGGGAAGTTTTAATCTATTATCCCATTAAATAGATTTCCTAACCCTTTCATTCTTTCTTCACCTTCTGGGACCCCAGTAATTTGAATATTTTGTCACTCCCTGGTGTCCCATATGTCTTGAAGGCTTTGCTCATTCTTTTAAACTTAAAAAAAACATTTTCTGACTGAGTATTTTTTTTGAAAGAACTGTCTTCAAGTTCTCAGAGTCTGTATTCTGCTTCATCTAGTCTGTTGAAGCTTTGGACTATATTTTATATTTTTTTCAATAATTCTTCAGTTCCAGAATTTCTGTTAGATTTTTTTGTATGATATCTATCTGGTAAATTTCTCATTCAGATCACAAATAATTTTTTTCTGATTTTTTGCATTGTTTTTCAGAATTCTTTTGTATCTTATCAAGCTTTATAAAAATCAATATTGTGAATTTATTTTCTGAGATTTTAAAAATTGTTTTTGGATTGGGATCTGTTGCTTGGGAATTATTGTGTTTTTTTTTTTGGTGGTATCATATCTCCTTGCTTTTTCATATTTTCTGTGTTCTTACATTGCTTTCTGCACATCTGCCATAATTATCACTTCTTCCAATGTTTTTGAATTTGATTTCATAGAGGAGGAATTTTTCCCTGAAGATTTATCTATGGTGTTTGTTTGGTAGAGCACTTTGACTTTGATTTTGGATATATGCAGTAGTTTGGTCTTTGAACGATTTCTTCAGATATAAACAGCATTAGTGGAATCTATGATTTTCTTGGTGGTTTGGGTTGTGGTTATTAGTTGAGGCTGTGGTAAAGTTTTTCTGGGGACTGGAATGCCAGATGGGTCAGTCTTTGGGCTGTAGTAGTGAGAGTGGTGGGCTGAGAATGCCTGTCTTTGAGCTCCAGAGCAATGTATGTTGGCTACAGTGTTTGTGGGTTCAGGGGCCCAGGCAGGTGGTTGGAGTTTTGGGCTCCTCAGGCATGGGTAATGGCAGTAGCAGTGTTGGCATAACCTCTGGGTCCTAGGTAGTGCACATTGGTGTTGATGGTACTGTGGGGGAGAGGTGGGCCAGTTGCCAGATCTGTGGGTGGCACATACATGTAGTGCCAGCTGTGATGGTAGTGGCAATGTGAGTAGGCTCAACCCCCGACCCCCAGAAGGAATGCTCAGGTGCTAACTGTGGTAGACTGAACTGGGAAATCCCCAGGCCCCCAAACTGCATACTCTAACATTGGGGGAGCAAATTTGGGCCAGGTGTGCTTGTCTTCAGGTTCCCTGATGGTATATGTAGGCAGAAGCTATGGTAGGCAAGGGAAGGATAATCCCTAGGCTCCTGGTGGCATGCTCATACTGGGGGCAATAATAACTGTGCTGTGGACAGTTACCCTAGGAGGCCAGGGGCTGCCTCTAATGGCAGAAGCCTAGGTTGGCTAGTGGGAAACACATGCCCTGCTCTTGCTGCAACATCAGTGGCACTTGCTTATCAACTTCATCAGTGGTTAGCCAGATTAGAGGGGGCTCCTTTCCTCTTCTGGGTTGAGATTGAATTTCTGGCTCTCCAGCAGGCCTCCACTCATTCCTCCATGACTGAGATGGGGGGAACTGTCTTGTTACTTCTCCACTGACACTATGATTGGGGGAATGACCTCATTAACACTAGGAGGTAATGGAAGTTTTAACTTTGCATAGGGCTCCACTGACACCACTCCACTGTGCAGGAGGAGAGGTGACTTGTTACTTTTTGTGTTTATGGGAAGTCCAGGCTTCCACAGTGGTCTCTACTGAACTTCATTTTGTTCTTAGGAGAATCATTTTAAATGCATCCCTGAATCCTTTAATTCTTCCCTGGACAAAGTTATATGTACATCACTGCTTTCTAAACTGTATTCTTTGAATTATAATAAAGGTAATTTGTTCCTGGCACAGAAACATGCTAATTATGGTACTAATAAAAATGATTTATTGCTGTTCTCTTTTGCTAGTGTTTTATGGGGAAAGAACCTTTGTTACTCAGACACATTTAGTAGTGGACTGGGAATTATTTAATGGAAGTAATAGACTAAGAGGAAGACAAGGGAGAAGGCTGAAAGTTTAGCTAGATTTACAATGGAAAGAATAGAGTTACTGGCAGAAGATAATAGGCAAAATAAAGGGAATGATTCTACTGGGGCTGAGCTTTGGGGGACATTTGGAAGAAATTGGAGGGTACTTGCTGTTAATGAGCAGAAGTGAGAGATGAGATCAGGAAAGGGAGTTTTAAGAAGTGTTATATGTAATAAAGGGAATATGCCTCAGGTGATTTCAATAAAGCTGTGAATAGTTTTTGTTTATTTGTTTACATCAAGACTATTTTTTCCTTGAGTTCAAAAAGATGCTACGAATGAGCCAAGAAGCAGTTGAGCTTTATATATAAGAAAACTGGTATTTGATATGTCTGATATAAATGATATATTCAGTGGGATAACATAGGTGAGAGGCTTGAGGATTTTAGACTATTAGTAACAAAATTATGTTCTTTTTGAATTTAAGGAAATGAATGTATAGTTATAAAACCTGAGCATCACTGAGCATATTTAGAGTGTATCTCTAGCTTTTGTTCAGTAGTAGCGACCATTGTTTCTACATCCCAAATGGCATACTACTATTGTACATTCTTTAAACAATCACTTTTATCATCTATTATTTAAGAAAAATAAATATAAGATGAATTGCTTGCTGAGTTGCAAGCACTGTAGTTTTTCTTTCTATTCCCCGTAAATTTTAATTATAAGCAATAGTGATTTGTAAAATGCAAGTTCATTCACTGTATTATATTTAAGTTGCATCTGGGAAACTTTTGCTGCAGGAGAAACATTTGCATTGTGAGGGAAAAAATGTTCCATGGTAAAATGCTTGGCAGTTGCTGCATACTCTATGCTCCCTGGAATTGTACAGGCTCTAGAGTGTTCTTCCATGAGGAAACCAATGTAACCTGACATTTCCAAGACTTGGAGTTTAAAAACCACTTTTATCTTAGAGCTCTTATTCCCCTGTTCTGAAACATTCTTCAGTGCAAAAAATGGTAAGTGCTGATTAATTAACTATGCCTAAGAAATGACTCTTCTTGGCTGGAATAAAACCTAGGATCACTTTTTCTCTCTTTTTCTTAATGAAAGACCCACTTCTGTTCTTCAGTGAGATAGAGATTTCTGCACTCGCAGAGTTTCTGTCTCTTTCTACCCTGATATGTGCCTAGAAGTCCAGTTGTTACCTGAATCCTTCATTGATTAGGGAAGATGACAGGGTGAGTCAATCAGGCAGTGAAGAACTGCTCAGATTTTCAGATCAAGATAACCTTTTTAGCAGGGGATTTGCAGATATTACCATCTCCGCCAAGGGCACAGACCTGGGAGCTACCCATTCAGAAAACAATGGGTTCTGCAGTCACAGTCTGTTTCTCACAAGAAGGAAAAATAATTACATATTAGTGGTAGGGAACTAATGTAGAGGATGTTTCAATGGCCTCACAGTATGGTGACCTTCAGAGAATCTCGGAATGAGAATCACCATATTACTTTTCAGTTGATTCTATTTTGTCTCTGTCTTCATTATAAAGAAATTTAATAGTATGTAAGAGTTATAATATTAATCATTACCACATAGATTTTATATGTGATGAGTCCAATTACGTCTTTCCAAACATAACAATGACTTTATTTCTTAGCTCAATTTAGCCTTTTATTCTAGGTAAACAATTTTCCACAGAAACCTTTGTCCCAGGAAAATTATTTTTCCCTACTATGTTTATTTCTACCCCCAATCTTCTGCTTTATATTTCTTCCTTCCTTTCCTTACTAATTTTGCATAGCTCAGTTTTCTTTGGCTAAATAAATGTTGCTTACTCTTAATGTTCTAGTCTGAGCTTCACTTGTTTCAACAAGATTTTTTATGGCTACTCTGGCTGAGAATAATTTCACTCTCCTCTGAAATTCTGTTGCATTGAAAGCACCACCAAGTTTGCCATCTCTTTCAACTACCTTTGCTTGTATTTCACATTTGTCATTCCTTCTATAGAATCTATGTCCTCTTAGGTTGCTGACTGTATTTTTTATTTGCTTGGTATCTTTTGCAGCATCTAGGAAATATCAGGCATAAGAACTTGTGGTAGACAGAATAGTGTGCCTCACCCCTCACCAGAAGATGTTCAACCCTAGAAACTGTAAATATGTTAAGTTACATTGCACAAGATAATTGAGTTTGCAGATGAATTTAGGGTTGCTAACCAGATGACTTTGAGATGAGGAGATTATCCCGAATTATACAAGTGAGACCTGTATAATTACAGGGGTCCTCATAAGTGGTAGAGGGAGACAGAAAAGAAAGAACCAGACAGTAAGAAACTCTGCCAGATGTTTGAAGGTGGAAGAAGAGGCATAAATCCAATGAGGACGATGGAGGAAGGGGACAATAATCGAAAGAACATGGGCTACCTCCAGAAGCTGAAATAAGCAAGGAATTGAATTCTCCCCGATAGCACCAAGAACGAACAGCCCTGAGGACACCATGACTTTAGTCCAGTTAGACCCACTTTGGACTTCTAAACTCCAGAACTGCAAGATAATACATTTGTGTTGTCTTAAGCCACTAACTTTGTTGTAAATGTTTACAGCAGCAGTAGGAAATTAATATAGTGCTTAATAAATACTTTCAGGTTGAAGAACCTATAAAATGTTATGGCACAAAAACACCCTCAATAAATCCTGAGTATTTCAGAGACAGGATCTTGCTCTGTTGCTTTGTGCCTGTTTTAAATTTTTTGTAGAGTCAGTGGTTTCATTATGTTGCCCAAGGCCAGTTTTGAACTTCTCGCCTCAAGCAGTTCTCTTGCCTTGGCCTCTCGAAGTGCTGAGGTTGTAGATGTGAGCCATCACACATGGCAAATCCTTTTTGTCACACTTATATTCCCTTGTTAGTAGAGATGGAAATCAACTGGCAATCTTCCTCTAACTATGCATATAGTTGAAGCCAACTCTTAAATACTCAACTTTTTAAAAATTGGATTTTTTTTGTGGTAAAATATCCATAACATAAAAGTTACCATCTTAATCATTTATAAATATTCTGTTTGGTGGCATTTTGTACATTCTCTTCATTGTGCAACCATCACCACTATCCATTTCCAGAACTTTTACATCTTTAAAGTGCAATTCTGTTCCCATTAAATAATAGCTAACTCCCCATTTTTATCTTCCCCTGCCTCAGGCAACCATCATTCTACTATCCATCTCTATGAGTTTGACTGCTCTCAAGTATTTCATCAACTTAAGGGGAACCATGTCTTTTAGTGTCTCACATCATTTAGCAGGATATCTTCAAGGTTCATCCATGTTGTAGCGTATGTTAGAATTTCATTGCTCTTTTCTTTTAATTTTGATAAATTTTTTTATTTTCAATTTTTGTGGTTACATAGTGTGTATATTTATGGGATACATGAGATAGTTTGATTTGGGCAAGAAATGTATAATAATCACATCATGGAAAATGGAGTATCCATCTCTCAAGCATTTATCCTCTGTATTACAAACAATCCAATTATAATTTTTGTTATTTTTAAATGTACAATTAAATTATTTTGACAATAGCCATCCTTTTGCACTATTAAATACTAGGAATTATTCATTTTATTTGTTCTTTCTAACAAACTTTTTGTAACTATTGACTATCCCCACTTATCCCTTACCCCTCACTGCCCTTCCAAACCTCTGGAAACATCCTTCTACTTTGTATCTCCATGTCTTCAATTGTTTTGAATTTTACATCCCATTTATAAATGAGAACATGTAATATTTGTCTTCCTGTACCTGGCTTATTTCACTTAACATAATGATCTCCAGTTCTATCCATGCTATTGCAAATGATAGAATCTTATTCTTCTTTATGGTTGAATAGTACTCCATTGTGTAGAAGTACCACATTTTCTTTACATATTCATATGTTGATGGACACTTAGGTTACTTGCAAATCTTGCCTATTGTGAACAGTGCTGCAATAAACATAAAAGTACAGGTAACTTACATATCCTCATTTCCTTTCTTTTAGGTGTGTACCCAGCAGTGGGATTCCTCAATTTTTAGTTTTTTGAGAAACTTCCAAGCTGTTCTCCATAATTGTCATATTAATTTACATTCCCATAGGCAATGTATAAAGATTTTCTCCATATCCTCATCAGCATTTGTTATTGCCTGACTTTTGGATAAAAGTCATTCTAACTGGGGTGAGATGATATCTCATTGTAGTTTGATGTGCATTTCTCTGATGATCACTGATGTTGAACCTTTTCATAAACTTGTTTTCCATTTTGTGTATCTTCTTTTGAGAAATGTATTTTCAGATCTTTGCTAATATTTTATTTGTATTATATTTTTTTCCTATAGAGTTGTTTGCACTCCTTATATATTCTACTTATGAATCCCTTCTCAGAAGGGTAATTTGCAAATTTTGTTCCCATTTTGTTGAATGTCTCTTCACTTTGTTGACTGCTTTTTTTGCTCTGCGGCAGCTTTTTAACTTGATGTGATCATATTTGTCTACTTTTCTTTAGTTGCCTGTGCTTGTGGGTATTATTCAAGAAATTTTTGCTCAGATCAATGTCCTACAGAGTTTTCCCAAAATTTTCTTGTAGTAGTTTTATAGTTTGAGGTCTTAGATTTAAGCCTTTATTTTCATCCAAATTTTTGTATATGGTGAAAGATAGGGGCCTAGTTTTATTCTTTTGCATATAGATATCCAGTTTTCTTAGCACCATTTATTGAAGAGACCATCTTTTCGCCAGCATGTGTTCTTGGTACCTTTGTCAAAAATGGGTTCAATGTTGGTGTGTGAATTTGTTTCTGGATTCTCTATTCTATTCCATATGTTTATGTATCTGTTTTTATGCCAGTACCATGCTGCTTTGGTTCCTATAGCTCTGTAGTATAATTTGAAGTCAGGTAATGTGATTCCTCCAGTTTTGTTCTTTTTGTTCAAGATATCTTTGGCTGTTCTTGGTCTTTTCTGGTTCCATATAAATTTTAGGATTTTTTTTTTTTATTTTCATGAAAAATGTCATTGGTATTTTGATAAGGATTGAATTACATTGGTAGATTGCTTTGGGTAGTATGAACATTTTCACAATGTTGATTCTTCCAATCCATGAACATGAACTATCTTTCCATTTTTGGTGTTCTCTTCAATTTATTCCATCAGTGTTTTGCAGTTTTAATTTTAGAGATATTTTACCTCTTTGGTTAATACCTAGGTATGTAATTTTATCTGTGGCTAATGTAATTGTAATTAATGGTTTTGATTTCTTTTTCAGATGGTTCACTGTTGGCATATAGAAAGTCTACGGATTTTTGTATGTTGATTTTGTATCCTGTAACCTTACTAAATTTATCAGTTCTAATATCTTTTTTTGTGGAGAGTTTAGTTTTTTCCAAATATAAAAAAATGTTATCTGCAAACAAGGATAATTTGACTTCTTCCTTTCCAATTTAGATGCCTTTTATTTCTTTCTCTTGTCTAATGCTCTGGCTAGGACTACCAGTACTATGTTAAATAACCGAGGTGAAAGAGGGCAACCTTGTTGTTTTCCAGATCTTAGAGGAAAGATTTTCAGTTTTTTTCTCATTCAATATGATACCAGCTATGGTTCTGTCTTTTATTAGGTTGAAATATCTTCCTTTTATACCCAGTTTTGTGAGAATTTTTATTATGAGGGGATATTCAATTTTATCAAATGTTCTTTTAAGCATTAATTGAAATGATCACATAGTTTTTGTCCTTCATTCTGTTGATATGATGTATCACAATGATTGATTTGGGTATGTTAAACCATCCTTTCACATCCCTGGGATAAATCCAACTTGTCACAATGAATGACATTTTTGTGATCTTTTAAATGTACTGTCTAATTCAGTTTGCTAATATTTTATTGAGTATTTTTGCATCCATTCTCATCAGGGATATTAGCCTGCAGTTTTCTTTTTAGATGTGTCTTTGTCTGGTTTTGGTATCAGGATAATACCGACGTCATAGAATAAGTCTGGAAATATTCCTTCCCTCTATTTTTCAGAAAAATTTGAATAAAATTGGCACTAATTATTTTTTTTAAAATCCCCTTCTTACTGTCATCATCAACTATCATTTCTTTTTTTTTTATGTTTGACATCTTTATTAAAAGTCCTCTGTTCTTTACGTTTTCCCCTTTGCAGATCTTGCTAGCCTTCATGGTTCCAACTAACATTGCATGTAAATAAATCCTCAGTCTCTTTCCCATCTTGTCTAGTCCTGCTCTTAATTCTCAAGGCCATCATTCTAGGTCTTTGTATTCCATTCCCATTTTCTATTTTTTTGTTTTTTGTTTTTTTGCATTTTTTAAATTGCATTTTAGGTTTTGGAGTACATGTGAAGAACATGCAAGATAGTTGCATAGGTACACACGTGGCAGTGTGATTTGCTGCCTTCCTCCCCTTCACCTATATCTGGCATTTCTCCCCATGCTATCTCTTCCAAACACCCCACCCCCTGCTGTCCCTCCCCTATTTCCCCCAATAGACCCCAGTGGGTAGTGCTCCCCTCCCTGTGTCCATGTGTTCTCATTGTTCAACACCCTCCTATGAGTGAGAACATGTGGTATTTCATTTTCTGTTCTTGTGTCAGTTTGCTGAGAATAATGTTCTCCAGATTCATCCATGTCCCTACAAAGGACACGAACTCATCGTTTTTGATTGCTGCATAATATTCCATGGTGTATATGTGCCACATTTTCCCAATTCAGTCTATCGTCGATGGGCATTTGGGTTGATTTCAGGTCTTTACTATTGTAAACAGTGCTGCAATGAACATTTGTGTGCATGTGTCCTTATAGTAGAACAATTTATAATCCTTTGGATATAGACCCAGTATTGGGGTTGCTGGGTCAAATGGAATTTCTATTTCTAGGTCCTTGAGGAATCGCCACACTGTCTTCCACAATGGTTGAACTAATTTACACTCCCACCAACAGTGTAAAAGTGTTCCTATTTCACCACATCCTCTCCAGCATCTGTTGTCTCCAGATTTTTTAATGATCGCCATTCTAACTGGCATGAGGTGGTATCTCAGTGTAGTTTTGATTTGCATTTCTCTAATGACCAGTGATGATGAGCATTTTTTCATATGTTTGTTGGCCTCATGTATGTCTTCTTTTGTAAAGTGTCTGTTTATATCCTTTGCCCATTTTTGAATGGGCTTCTTTTTTTTTTCTTGTAAATCTGTTTGAGTTCTTTGTAAATTCTGGATATCAGCCCTTTGTCAGATGGGTAAACTGCAAAAATTTTTTCCCATTCTGATGGTTGCCAATTCACTCTAATGACTGTTTCTTTTGCCGTGCAGAAGCTGTGGAGTTTGATTAGGTCCCATTTGTCTATTTTGGCTTTTGTTGCCAATGCTTTTGGTGTTTTGGTCCTGAAGTCCTTGCCTACTCCTATGTCCTGAGTGGTTTTGCCTAGATTTTCTTCTAGGGTTTTTATGGTGTTAGGTTTTATAGTTAAGTCTTTAATCCATCTGGAGTTAATTTTAGTGTAAGGTGTCAGGAAGGGGTCCAGTTTCTGCTTTCTGCACATGGCTAGCCAGTTTTCCCAACACCATTTATTGAACAGGAAATCCTTTTCCCATTGCTTGTGTTTGTCAGGTTTATCAAAGATCGTATGGTTGTAGATATGTTGTATTGCCTCCGATGCCTCTGTTCTGTTCCATTGGTCTATATTTCTGTTTTGGTAACAGTACCATGCTGTCTTGATTACTGTAGCCTTGTAGTCTAGTTCGATGTCCGGTAGTGTGATGCCTCCTGCTGTGTTCTTTTTACTTAGAATTGACTTGGCTATGCGGGCTCTCTTTTGGTTTCATATGAAGTTTAAGGTGGTTTTTTCCAGTTCTGTGAAGAAGGTCATTGGTAGCTTAATGGGGATAGCATTGAATCTGTAAATTACTTTGGGCAGTATGGCCATTTTCACGATATTGATTCTTCCTAACCATCTGTTTCTGTCCTCTCTTATTTTGTTGAGCAGTGGTTTGTAGTTCTCCTTGAAGAGGTCCTTTACATTCCTTGTTAGTTGTATTCATAGGTATTTTATTGTCTTCGTAGCAATTGTGAATGGCAGTTCGTTCTTGATTTGGCTCTCTTTAAGTCTGTTATTGGTGTAGAGGAATGCTTGTGATTGTTTTCACATTGATTTTGTATCCTGAGACTTTGCTGAAGTTGCTTATCAGTTTCAGGATATTTTGGGCTGAGACGATGGGGTCTTCTAGATATACTACCATGTCGTCTGCAAATAGAGACAATTTGGCTTCCTCCTTTCCTATTTGAATACCTTTTATTTCTTTTTCTTGCCTGATTGCTCTGGCTAGAACTTCCTGTACTATATTGAATAGGAGTGGTGAGAGAAGGCATCCTTGTCTAGTGCCGGATATCAAAGGGAATGCTTTCAGTTTTTGCCCATTCAGTATGATATTGGCGGTTGGTTTCTCATAAATAGCTTTTATTATTTTGACATACGTTCCATCAATACAGAGTTTCTTGAGGGTTTTTAGCATAAAGGGCTGTTGAATTTTGTCCAAGGCCTTCTCTGCATCAATTGAGATAATCATGTGCTTTTTGTTTTTGGTTCTGTTTATGTGGTGAATTACATTTATAAACTTGCGTATGTTGAATCAGCCTTGCATCCCCAGGATGAATCCTACTTGATCATGGTGGATAAGCTTTTTGATGTGCTGTTGCAATCGGCTTGCCAGTATTTTATTGAAGATTTTTGCGTCTACGTTCATTATGGATATTGGCCTGAAGTTTTCTTTTCTTGTTGAGTCTCTGCCTGGTTTTGGTATCAGAATGATGTTGGTCTCATAAAATGATTTGGGAGAATTCCCTCTTTTTGGATTATTCAGAATAGTTTCAGAAGGAATGGTAACAATTCCTTTTTTGTGTCTGGTAGAATTTGGCTGTGAAACCATCTGGACCTGGGCTTTTTTTCTGTGTGGTAAGCTCTTAATTGTTGCCTCAATTTCAGATCTGTTATTGGTCTATTCATGGTTTCTACTTCTTCCTGGTTTAGGCTTGGGAGGAAGCAAGTGTCCAGAAATTTATCCATTTCTTCCAGGTTTACTAGTTTATGTGCATAGAGTTGCTTGTAATATTCCCTGATGATGGTTTGAATTTCTGTGGGATTGATGTTGATTTCCCCTTTATTGTTTTTTTTATTGCATCTATTTGGTTATTCTCTCTTTTCTTTTTGATTAATCTGGCTAGTGGTCTGTCTATTTTGTTGATCTTTTTGAAAAACCATCTGCTGGATTTATTGATTTTTTGAAGAGTTTTTTTGTGTCTCTATCTCATTCAGTTCTGCTCTGATCTTAGTTATTTATTGTCTTCAGGTAGGTTTTGAGTTTTTTTGATCTTGCTCCTCTAGCTCTTTCAATTTTGAAAATAGGGTGTCAGTTTTGGATCTCTCCTTTCTTCTCATGTGGGCACTTACTGCTATATATTTTCCTCTAGAGACTGCTTTTTTTTTTTTTTTGGAAGGGAGGAAGGGAGGAAGGCAGGAAGGGAGGAAAGGAGGAAGGGAGGGAGGGAGGAAGGAAGGGAGGGAGGAAGGGAGAGAAGGGAAGGAAGGAAATCAGGCAATGAGAGAGACATTGCCAAGCTGGGTCTAGAGGTCTACAAGTTGATTTCTTTTTTTCTTTTTTTTGAGAGAAGGAAAGAAAAGAAAGGAGTGAAGAAGAGGAAGAAAGAGGAAGAAGAAGAGGGAGAGAGAATGGAAATGTTGCTTTATTCTAAAAAAATGGGTATTAATAATGGCCAATCAATATTTTATTTAAACCTATGAGTAGGTGTGATGTGGTATTGACAAGAATGTATATTTTGTGTGTTTAAAGTGGAGAGCTCTACAAATATTTATTAAGTTTACTTGTTCTGGATCTGAGTTCAAGTCCTTGATATCTTTATTAATTTTCTGTCTCATTGAGTCTACATCTCTATGTATCTGGTTGTTAGGATCATTAGCTCTTGTTGTTGCATTGATCCTTTTACTGCTATATCTTTGTTGCTTTAAAATCTATTTTACCAGATACGAGAATTGCAACTCCTGCTTTTTATTTATTTGTTTATTTTTGCTCTCCATTTGGTCGGTAAATCTTTCTCCATCCCTTTGTTTTGAGTCTTTGTGTATCCTTGCATGTGAAGTGGATTTGGATGTAGCATACCGTTGGGTTTTGGCTGTATCTTTTGGTTGGGGGATTTAGTCGATTTAGATTTAGGATTACTGCCATTTGATGTTAACTGGCTGTTTTATCCATTTGTTGATGTAAATTCTTCTTTATTTTGATGCTTTTTACTTTTTGGTATATTTTTAGAAAGGCTAATACTGGTTGTTTCTTTCTATGTGTAATGCTTCTTTCAGAAGCTCTTGTAAAGCAGGCCTGGTGGTAATAAAATCTCTGAGTACTTGCTTGTTCATAAAAGATTCTATTTTTCCTTCAGTTGTGAAGCTTAGTTTGGCTGGATATGAAATTCTGGGCTGAAAGGTCTGTTCTTAAAGGATGTTGAATATTGGCTGCCACTCTCTTCTGGCTTGCAGGGTTTCTGCTGAGAGATCTGCTGTAAGTCTGATAGGCTTCCCTTTGCAATTAACTTGACCTTTCTCTCTGGCTGCCCTTAGTATTTTCTCCTTTGTTTCAACCCTGGTGAATCTAACGATTATGTGCCTTCGGGTTGCTCTTCTTGAGGAATATCTTTGTGGTGTTCTCTGTATTACCTGGGGTTGAATATTGTCTTGCTTTGCTAGTTTAGGAAAATTTTCCTGAATAGTATCCTGAAGAATATTTTCCAGCTTGGATTCATTCTCTCCGTCGCATTCAGGTACACCTATCAAACGTAAATTTGGTCTTTTCATATAGTCTCACATTTCTTGGAGACTTTGCTCTTCCTTTTTTTTTCTTTTTTCTCTAATCTTGTCTTCTTATTTTATTTCATTAAGTTGGACTTCGACCTCTGATATCCTTTTTTCTGCTTGAACAATTCAAGTGTTTAAATCTATGCATACTTCTCAGAGTTCCTGTATTGTATTCTTCAGTTTCACTAATTCACTTATATTCCTCTCTAAGTTGTCTATTCTCATTAGGATTTCGTCAAACCTTTTTTCAAAGTTCTTAGTTTCTTTACATTGGGCTCCAACATGTTCTTTTAACTCACAGAAATTTCTTACTATCCATCTTCTGAAGCCTGATTCTGTTAATGGGATGAGCTCATTATCCATCAAGCCTTGTTCCCTTGTTGGTGAGGAACTGTGATCCTCTTTAGAGGGAGAGGCATTCTGATTTTGAGTATTCTCAGCCTTTTTATGCTGGTTTCTTCCCATTATTGTAAATTTATCCACTTGTCATCTTTGTAATTACCAACTTTCAAATTAGGTCTCTGAGTGGACGTCCAAGTTGTTAAGTCCCAGGGTCGAAATATGAGTAGCCCACTGCACAGGCCAAAACAGCAGCGTTAAGACTGATGGTGCTTTTCTGCCCAGGAATCTCCAGTCTGGCTTTCTTCTTGAGTTCGTAATAAGCGACTCTGCCTTCCAGGAGCTCCAAACCTCAGTCAGAAGGGAAACCAATCCCGTTTACTCTGCACCAAGAGCTGCAGTGCCAAGGTGCCGGCAAAACCACTGCAGCGGCGACCCGTGCAGCTCCTCCATTGGAAATCTTCTACTCTATGAGCAACCAAAATTTGTCTGAAAGTGTGGCGTCCTCTCCTTCTCTGCGCTTTCACTAGGAGCTTCAATCCTGAGATGTTAGCAATCGACCATCTAGGATCGTTCCCCTAGAGACTGCTTTAAATGTGTCCCAGAGATTCTGGTATGTTGTATCTTTATTCTCATTGGTTTCAAAGAACTTTATTTCTGCCTTCATTTCATTGTTTATCCAGTCAACATTCAAGAGCCAGTTGTTCAGTTTCCATGAAGCTGTGTGGTTCTGAGTTAGTTTCTGAATTCTGAGTTCTAACTTGATTGCACTGTGGTCTGAGAGACTGTTTGTTATGATTTCCATTCTTTTGAGTTTGCTGAGGAGTGATTTACTTCCAATTATGTGGTCATTTTTAGAGTAGGTGTGATGTGGTGCTGAGAAGCATATATATTCTGTGGATTTGGGGTGGAGAGTTCTGTAAATGTCTATCAGGTTTGCTTGTTCCAGGTCTGAGTTCCAGTACTGGATATCCTTGTTAATTTTCTGTCTGGTTGATCTGTCTAATATTGACAGTGGAGTGTTAAAGTCTCCCACTATTAATGTGTGGGAGTCTAAGTCTCTTTGTAAGTCATTGAGAACTTGCCTTATGTATCTGGGTGCTCCTGTATTGGGTTCGTACATATTTACAATCGTTAGCTCTTCTTGTTGTATTGATCCTTTTACTATTATGTAATGTTCTTTTTTGTCTCTTTTGATCTTTGTTGCTTTAAAGTCTATTTTATCAGAGATGAGAATAGCAACTCCTGCTTTTTTTTTTGCTCTCTATTTGCTTGGTAAATCTTCCTTCATCCCTTTATTTTGAGACTTTGTGTATCCTGGCATGTGAGATGGGTTTCCTGGATACAGCACACTGATGGGTTTTGGCTTTTTATCCAATTTGCCAGTCTGTGTCTTTTGATTGGTGCATTTAGCCCATTTACATTTAGGGTTAATATTGTTATGTGTGAATTTGATCCTGCCATTTTGATGCTAGCTGGCTGTTTTGCCCATTAGTTGATGCAAGTTCTTCATTTTGTTGATGCTCTTTACCATTTGGTATGTTTTTGGAGTGGATGGTACTGGTTGTTCCTTTCTATGTGTAGTGCCTCTTTCAGGAGCTCTTGTAAAGCAGGCCTGATGGTGACAAAATCTCTGAGTACTTGCTTGTTTGCAAAGGATTTTATTTTTCCTTCACTTATGAAGTTTAGTTTGGCTGGATATGAAATTCTGGGTTGAAAGTTCTTTTCTTCAAGGATGTTGAATATTGGCCCCCACTCTCTTCTGGCTTGTAGGGTTTCTGCCGAGAGATCTGCTGTGAGTCTGATGGGCTTCCCTTTGTGGATGAGCCAACCTTTCTCTTTGGCTGTCCTTAGCATTTTCTCCTTCATTTCAACCCTGGTGAATCTGATGATTATGTGCCTTGGGGTTGCTCTTCTTGTGGAATATCTTTGCGGTGTTCTCTGTATTTCCTGGACTTCAATATTAGCCTGCCTTGCTAGGTTGGGGTAGTTTTCCTGGATAATATCCTGAAGAGTATTTTCCAGCTTGGATTTATTCTCTTCGTCACATTCAGGTACACCTATCAAACGTAGATTAGGTCTCTTCACATAGTCCCACATTTCTTGGAGGCTTTGTTCATTCCTTCTTGCACTTTTTTTCTCTAATCTTGCTTTCTTATTTTATTTCATTGAGTTGATCTTTGACCTCTGATATTTTTTCTTCTGCTTGGTCTATGTGGCTGTTGAGACTTGTGCATGCTTCGTGAAGTTCTCATGTTGTGTTTTTCAGCTCCTTCAATTCACTCATATTCCTCTCTAAGTTGTCCATTCTTGTTAACATTTTGTCAAATCTTTTTTCAAAGTTCTTAGTTTCTTTGTATTGAGTTAGAACATGTTCTTTTAGCTCACAGAAGTTTCTTATTACCCACCTTCTGAAGTCTGATTCTGTCATTTCATCACACTCATTCTCCATTCACCTTTGTTCCCTTGCTGGTGAGGAGTTATGATCCCTTGTAGAAGGAGAGGTGTTCTGGTTTCACGTGTTTTCCTCCTTTTTGTACTGGTTTCTTCCCCTGTTCATGGATTTATTCTACTGTCATCTGTGTAGTTACTGATTTTCAGATTGGGTCTCTGAGTGGATGTTCAGATTGTTGATGATAAATTTTTTGTGTTTCTTAGTTTTCCTTCTAACAGTCTGGCCCCTCTTCTGTAGGACTGCTGAGGTCCACTCCAGGCCCTACTTTCCTGGGGTTTACCTGCAGCAGCTGCAGAACAGTAAGGGTTGCTACCAGTTTCTTCTTCTGCTATCTTTGTCCCAGAATGATGTCCACCAACTCTCAGTCTGATCAGTCCTTTGTGAGGTGACTCTGGATATACAGAGGTCAGGAAGCTGCTTGAGGAGACAGTCTGTTCTTTATAGGAGCTCAAGTGCTGAGCTGTGAGCTCCGTTGTTCATTCAGAGCTGCTAGGCAGGTACATTTAAGTCTGCTGAAGCAGAACTCATAAATCCTTTTTTTTCTCCCAGGTGCTCTGTCCCAGGGAGTTATGGCTTTATTTATGAGTATCCATTGTGCTGCTGCATTTGTTGTTTTCTTTCTTTTTTTTTTAGTGACACTTTCTTTGCTTTAATATTTGTTGTCTTTTTCTGCTTTTGAAATGAGCTCTCAATTACAGAATACCAAATTATACTCAAAAAGAGGGTGTAGAAAAAGCCAGCCATTGGTGCAGCATGGAGAAGCCCACAAGTAAGGACAGATAGCAGCAGCAGGTGGCGAGAGGTGGGAGGTGACGAAAGCAGTGGTTACAAATGTTCACAGGAAGCTAAAGCTATTCAACAGGTTGTGCCCTAATGTTTGCATGGGTTAGACTAGTTACTACCTTGTTGGGTGGCCTTAGTGTGTTTGGGTTCAGATTCTACACAGCAATACAGCTTCTTCCAGTTAAGAGTTCTTGGCTTGCACTGATCACAGCGTGATTGGAGTGTATTGGACCAGTCTTGTTATTTTTTCAAAATGCTGTCGTAGACCTGAGAGATGTATTGAGAGACTTAAGGAGCTCTACACTTCAGTGACAGTGTATAATTGGGGTTTCCTGGCTGGATACATAGCTCGGCCAAAATCCAAATGCCATTAGTGAGCTTCAGGGATTGGTACAGCATATCCTGCCCTTCCACATTCCTCTTGGCAATAGTATAAACATTGTTGTTTTGCAACTTGCTGGAAACAGTGTCAGCATTTAAATGACATTCCTTAATCTGAAAATGAAGTTCATTTTCATTGGGAATATCCTTCCATGTTGCAAGAAAGACCTGGCGCTCCATTTTGCTTTTTTCTACAAAAAGCACATTGAGTGGGATGAGGCAGCTGAAGTAGAAGACATCGGTATTGTTTTTCACAGCCACCTGCAGGTTATTCAGAGGTTCCATCTTCATGACTGGGCCCAAGGTGTTGAGAGGCAGGGAGACATCAATGCTCTGGTTTGGCATGAGTGGTGTATGGATGGCCAGAGGAGTGCTGGGGATGACACCAAAGCTATTTTTGTTAAACTGGATTGCAAAATCTGTCATATGCTGCAGAGCTTTATTGGTGAAGTTCATTTCCATATAGATGTGCCCTTGGCGGTGAGTAAATGTTCCTGAAATCTCCAAGCCTTTAGCTTTTACTGCAGGTAGCCAGACAGCCTTAGGAGCCACATATCCACTGGGTGCTATGCCTATCCCTGTAGAGAGTTCAAACAGGTCATTCAGTCCACTGCTGATGACAGCAGGTATAGGTGAAGGAGCAAAGGTTTCAGGCACTGATGATGGGATAAAGGATTGTCCTACTGCCGGACTTCCTCCAATGCCCCCGCCAAGCAGACTATCTAGTCCTCCTCCTAGGAGATCCACTGCTCCCATCTGCATGGAAGACACCTGTGGCACATTGACTGGGGGACCAAGGTCAAGGTTTAAAAGATCCCCTAGAAGATCACCTTGAGAGGGGATAACCTGAGGCTGTTCCAGGTTCATTGCAATGGTGGTGCCAACAGGGCTGTCACCTGCATCAGTGCTCCCATGATGAATTGGCAAGTGTTTACGATGGATTACATGACTTTCTTCCACAAAAGCATTGGGAGGCTTATGATACACAGAGGCCAAAGAACCAATGTGGCAAATTAGCTCATCCAGCAGAGTTGGCTCAGTAAGGTCTGTCTCCTCAGAGATCAGTGGCTTTTCAGACAAGACTACTTATTTAGCTGTGACAGGGTCAGTCCAGAGAAGACACCAGTAAATATATCCCCAGTCTCAAAGGTCAGGATTATCAGAATCCTGTGATGCCAAACTCAAGACCTGCTGGACTAGCTCCTGTGTTTCTGATGGTTTCTTGAGAAACAGCTTCACTATGGCAGTAAGCAGAGTGAGCTGCACTTGGGTGCTTTCATCGTGAAAACCCTCCAGGAAGCTTTCTAGTAACTCATCTGCATTGTCAATTCTTTCAGCATATTCTCCCACAATCCAAATCATAGCTGCTCAAGCATCTGGCTCATCTAGTGGGTCTAAGTTCTCACATAGAGCGGCAATGATACTTTCATACTTGTTGGGGTATTTGCGGAAGATGTCCCTGATGACAACAATTGCTTCTTGGACTACATAATTCACTTTGGTCTGGATTAGATCAAGCAATGTGCTTACACAGCGCTCTGCAGATTGCTTCACCTTGATGGCACACCATCCAATGGCCCGCACAGCTTTTCGAACAAAGTCAACATCTACCTCTGTGGCATATTCCTTCAGTTCTGCCAGAACCTGAGCAATGTTGGCTTGAGATGCCAAATGAATCATGATGTCCAACTTCTCTCATTTAACATAGATGGGATCATTGTACTTCACAAAGAAGACTTTGATTTCCTGCTTCAAGATTTCAGGCCTTTTCTCGACAATTAAGTTGATGTTCCTTAGGGCAATGTACTGCACTTCTGGCTCCTCAGAAAGCAAAGTGACAAGTGGAGGGGCTAACTTCTTCAGCAGCATATTGTAGTAGTCAGAATCCTTAGGTAACAATTCTAGAAACTTCATTAGGACTTTTACCGCTGAAAGCACCACTGCTGAGTTGGCATGGGATAGCCAGGGAGTTACCCATTCACAGATACTCTGAGCCTCCCGATCATCTTTAGGGTTATAATTAGACAGGCAGTCGAAGATGAAAATCTGGACCCATTCAGTGCACTCATTGAGGGCTGTTAGCAGCTTATTGTTCTGTGGGTTCAGATCGAGTAAGTTGCTATTTGGGTGAGACTCACTGATTTCAGATAATGCTGCTACAGCATTAGCAACCACCATTGAATTTGCATTTGCTATGAGATCCCATAGAAAATCCAGAAATCCCTGATCTTTCACCATTTGGGCATTGATATCATGGAGTTTTGCCACACAGACTGCTGCTGTTTTCCAAACATATGGATCCTCATCCTTCAAGCACTTGTGGAGGGGCTCACAGAGATATTCTGTAATTTCTTTCTACCCAGATGCACCCCATGGTTCTGACTGCCAAAGCTCGAATCAAAGGATTAGGATCTTCACAGTCTTTCACAAAGCTGTTTACAGCCATGATGGCCATGTCTGGCTGACTCTTGGCATAGTTCATCAAGTAGAGATACACAAGTTTCTTCAGTTCCAGATTGTCGGTCTGCATACAGTTCACTACGTCTGGAAAGAGAGAGCTAACATCCTTCCCCACAGTCATAGCAGCAATCACTTTCTTCACAGCCTCCTTTCTCTTTTCTTTCTTTCCATTGTTGAGTTCAGCTTTTAGTTCAAATATTTCTCCTTTTTTATTGGTTGTGAAATACTTGGAGTCAGTCATGACTTTGGATCTTTAATGTGCACCGGAGCACAGCCCGAGTGGTGGTGTAATGGTTTCCTGCCCGTCATGATTCTTTTCTCACATTTTTGTTTTCAGGGCTGTCCTGCCCAGCAAGGAGGCAGCCTAGTCACTGTCTGCCTGCAGAGGCTTTGCTGAACTGCTGTGGGCTCTGCCCTGCTGCTGTGTGAACTTCCCTGCAGTCCTGTTTATATGGGTGTGGTTAGAACTGCCTTGGCAATGGTGGCCCACCTCTGTAATGGTGGACTCTCTTTGTTATGGCGGGTTGCCTCAGCAACAGCAGGCTGCCTCAGCAATGGCGGATTACCTCCATAGGGGTGGATTGCCTTGGTAATGGTGGACGCCCCTCCCCCACAGAGCTGAGCCATTCTGGGTTTAGCTGTGCTTGCTGTGAAACTCTCAACCCTGAGCGTTTCCAATTGCTGTTTTTTTTTTTTTGTGGGGGTGGGACCCACCTAGCCTGATCACCTGGCTCCCTGCCCCAGAGCCTTTTATTTTTTTTAAGTAGAACAGTTGACTCTCTGCCAAGTGTTCCAATCGCCTACTGAAAGGGCACCAGGATCAGTGTGATTTCCCATTCGGCAACCCACTGTGCCAGCTGAAACAGTGGCGCTGCCCAGGAATCTCCTGGCCTGGCTTTCTGTTTAATCAGAAGAATGGGTGACTCTTCCTTCTCGGAGCTCCATTTGCCAGCTTAAAAGGGGAACAAGACCAGTGTATTTTGTATGTAGAACCGCAGCACTGGGGCACCAGCAAAACAGCTGTGCTGGCCAAAACAGCCGCACTGGCGACCCGTGGGTCTCCTCCGCCTGGGAATCTCCTGGTCTGTGGACAATAAACATCCATCTGGAAATGCGGCCTCCACTCACCCTCGGCATTTTCACTGGGAGCTGCAATCCTGAGCTGCTCCTAAGGGGCCATCTTGGATCTTCCAACTATCATTTCTTACAAGTCACTAAGGGTATACTTCTATAATGTTTTAAAAATTAGAGAAATGCAGAGTGAGAAGTTTTCCCATGCTGTGGGCTAACAATGGACACCCACAAGGATGTGCAACCTCCAAAGCAGGAACCAATAATATATATCTGTGGAGAATGTCACACAGAAAATCAAATAAAATCTAGGGATCCAATTAGATGCAGAGAATGTGTATACAGAATAAAGTACAAGAAAAGGACTAAAAGATTGGTCATTTTTGATGCTCGATGAAACCTGGGAGTTCAGAGGAATGTTTTCACTTATACTTTCAGGGGATATGTTCCAAGACCCCAGTGGACTCCTGAAAACTCACATAGTACCAAACTTTTATACACTGCTTTTTCTATATATACATACCTACAATAAAGTGTAATGTGTAAATTAAGGATAGCAAGAGATTAATAATAATGAAATAGAACAATGATAACATACTGTAATAAAAGTTATGTAAATGTGGTTGGTGTCTCTTGCTCTCAAAATACCTTCTTGTACAGTACTCACCTATTTTAGAATGTGATTGACTGCAGGTAACTGAAACAATAGAAAGAGAAACTTTGGATGAGGGGGCACTACTGTACTTAGAAATACAACTCTCTATATATGATTTTATTTGTAAGACCATACTGTATTTAGGTATCTACCAATATTTTGTATAAAGAAATTTTTTGTTCCATTATATGACTTTTTATTTTATTGTATATATAATCTGACACACAATTAAGGGTAAAGTTGCTTCCCCAAGGCACACTTTTAATTAAAACCTAGAATCATTTGCAGTCCCTGTTAAAAATGCACTCTTCTAGCTCTTCTAGAATCCTTTGAAGTTCTGATTAAATAAATGTATTGGAAACCCCCCCAAAAAATTGTAAAGATATTCTTGTTAATGTTAACACCAATAGCTAGAAGATAATAATTTAAATGTTGCTAGCATAAAGAAAACATAAATATTTAAGGTGATAGAAATCCCAATTACCTTAATTTGATTATGTAACAGTATCAAATTATCAAAAATAACCCAAATATATGTACATGTATTATGTATCAATTAAATATATGTATATATATACATACATGTATATATATACATATATGTGTATATGTATATATATATATAATATTTTTTTAAATGGTACTTTAGATTCTGAGGTACATGTGCAGATCATGCAGAATTGTTGCATACGTACATACATAACAATGTGGTTTGCTGCCTCCATCCCCCATCTGTGACCTATATCTGGCATTTCTCCCCATGTTATCCCTCCACAACCTCCCTACTCCCCACTGTTCCTTCCCTATTCCCCCCCAGTAGACCCCAGTGTGTGATGCTCCCCTCCTTGTGTCCATATGTTCTCATTGTTCAACAGCCACCTAGAGTGAGAACATGTGGTATTTGATGTTCTGTTCTTGCATCAGTTTGCTGAGAATGATGGTTTTCCAGATTCATCCATGTTCCCACAAAGGACATAACTCATTGTTTTTTATGCTGCATAGTATTCAATTGTGTATATGTGCCACATTTTCCTTGTCCAGTTTATTGTCAATGGGTGTTTGTGTTGGTTCCAGGTCTTTGCTATTATAAACAGTGCCATGATGAACATACGTGTGCATGTGTCTTTATAATAGAGAATGATTTATAATCCTTTGAGTATATACCCGGTAATGAGATTGCTGGGTCTAATGGAATTTCTGTTTCTAGGTCCTTGAGGAATTGCCACACTGTCTTCCACTATGGTTGCACTAATGTACACTCCCACCAACAGTGTAAAAGTGTTCCTATTTCTCCACATCCTCTCCAGCATCTGTTGTCTTCAGATTTTTTAATGATTTCATTCTAACTGGTGTGAGATGGTATCTCAATGTGGTTTTGATTTACATTTCTCTAATGACCAGTGATGATGGACTTTTAAAAATATATTTGTTGGCCTTATATATGTCTTCTTTTGTAAAGTGTCTGTTCATGTCCTTTGCCCACTTTTGAATGAGTTTGTGTGTTTTTTTCTTGTAAATCTGTTTTAGTTCTTTGTAGATTCTGGATATTAGCCCTTTGTCAGATGGGTAGATTGCAAAATTTTTTCCCATTCTGTTGGTTGCTGGTTCACTTTATGTGATTGTTTCTTTTGCTGTGCAGAAGCTCTGGAATTTAATTCAATCCCATTTGTCTATTTTGGCCTTTGTTGCCAATGCTTTTGGTGTTTTAGTCATGAAGTCCTTGCCTGTGGCACTAATTATTCTTTAAATGTTTGGTAGAATTCAGCAGTGAAGCCATTGGGCTTTTATTACTATGAGACTTTTTGGTATGGCTTTGATCTTGCTACTTGTTATTGATCTGTTCAGGTTTTAGATTTCTTCAAGATTCAATCTTTATATACGATAAAGGTTTATGTGTCTAGGAATTTATCCATTTCCTTTAGATTTTCCAATTTATGGGCATTTAGTTGCTTATAGTAGCCACTAATTATCCTTTGAATTTCTGTAGTATCAGTTGTAATGTTTCCTTTTTCATCTCTGATTTAATTTATTTGGGTCTTACCCTTTTTTTCATCAGTCTGGCTAAAGGTTTGTCATTTTTGTTTATCTTTTCAAAAAACCAGGTTTTTGCTTTGTTGATCTTCTGTATTGTTTTCTTCATTTCAATTTTATCTATTTCTGTTGTGCTCTTTATTTTATCTTTTCTTCTGCTAATTTTGGGTTTGTTTTACTCTTGCTTTTCTAGTTCTTTAAGATGCATTGTTAGGTTATTTATTTGAAGCTTTTCTTCTTTCTTGAAGTTAGCACTTATAGCTCTAAATTTCCCTTTTAGAGTTGTTTTGCTATATCCCATAGGTTTTTGTTTGTTGGGTTTCCATCATCATGTGTTTCAAGAAATTTTTCAATTTTCTTCTTAATTTCTTCCCTGACCCACTGGTCATTCAGGAGCATATTGTTTAATTTCCAAAATCCCTCTTGTTGTTGATTTCTAGTTTTATTCCATTGTGGTCAGAGAAGATGCTTGATACTATTTCAATTATTTTGATATTGTAAGACTTATTTTGTGGCATAACATATGGTCTATCTTTGAGAATAATCCATGTGTGAAAGAGAAGAATGTATATTCTGCAGCATCTGGAGGAAATGTTTTGTAAATATGTATTAGGTCCACTTGTTCTATAAAGCAGACAAAGTCTACTGTTTCTTTGTTGAATTTGTGTCTGGGAAATCTGTTTAATGCTGAAAGTGGGGTGTTAGAGTCTCCAGCTATTATTGTATCGAAGGTCTGTCTCTCTAGCTCTAATGTCTGCTTTATATATCTGAGTGCTCCAGTTTGGGTGCATATATCTTTATGATTGTTATATTCTATTGCTGGACTGACCTTTTTATCGTTATATAATGACCTTCTTTGTCACTTCTTACAGTTTTTTGTCTGAAAATCTATTTGCCTAAGTATAGCTACTCCTGCTTTTTTTCTGGTTTCTCTTTGTATGGAATGTCTTTTGCATCCCTTTATTTTCAGTCTTTTCAGTCTATTTGCATCTTTATAGATGAAGTGTGTTTTTTGCAAGCAACAGATCATTGGGTCTTGTTTTTTAATCAATTTAACTGCCCTATGTCTTTTGATTGGAGAGTTTAATTCATTTACATTCAATGTTACTATTGATAAGTAGGAATTTCTGCCATTTTGTTGTTTGTTTTCTGGTTGTTTTGTGGTCTTTCTGTTTTCCTTTTAGGGAAGGTGATTTTCTCTGGTAGTATGATTTAATTTGTTGCTTTTAATTTTTTTGTGTTTTTATTGTATGTTTATTTGGCTTGAGGTAACCATTAGGCTTGCAAATACTATAAAATTTATTTTTTTAACCTGAGTTGACTTAGCAATGTTTGTTTACAATTGCATAAAGAAACACATAAAAAGAAAACTAATAAAAACTCTACAAATTAGCTTCATCCTCCTGCTTTTAAACTTTTTGTCATTTCTTTTTATGTTTTATTATATTATGTCTTGAAATGTCATTGTATTATTATTTTTGATTGGTTTATCACTTAGTATTTATATTTAAGACAAGAGTAGTTTACACATAACAATTACAGTATAATACTAGTCTGTGTTTTTCATTACTATTACCAACAAGTCTTCAGATGATTTCTACTTGGTCATTAACATCCATTTTTTTCTTTTTTGGATTGAAGAACTCCCTTTATCATTGATTGTAGGACAGGTCTGGTGATGATACCCCTCAACTTTTGTTTGGGAAGGTCTTTATTTTTCCTTTATGTTTGAAGGATATTTTCATGAAATATACTATCTTAGTGTAAAAGTTTTTTCCTTCAGCACTTTGAATATGTCATGCCTCTTTCCCCAGACCTGTAAGGTTTCCACTGAAAAGTCTGCTGTGAGGTTTATTGGAGCTTCATTGTATGTTATTTGTTTCTTTTCTCTTGCTGCTTTTAGAATGTTTTCTTTATCCTTGACCTTTGGGAGTTTGATTATATAATGCCTTAAGGTAGTCTTCTTTGGGATAAATCTTAGCATTACATAACCTCCTTGTACTTGAATGTTGATATCTCTCTCTAAGTTTGGAAAGTTCTCTGATATTATCCCTTTGAATAAACTTCTACCCTTTCTCTTTCTCTACCTTCTCTTTAAGGCCAATACATCTCAGATTTACTCTTTTGAGACTATTTTCTAGATCTTGTAGGCATGCTTCATTGTTTGTTATTCCTTTTTCTTTTGTCTCCTCTGACTATGAATTTTCAAATAGTTTGTTTTTAAGCTCATGAATTATTTCTTCTGATTGATCAATTCTGCTATTAAGAGATTCTGATAAATTCTTCAGTATTTCAACTGCATTTTTTCAATACTGGAATTTCTGCTTGATTCTTTTTAATTATTTAATTCTCTGTTAACCTTATCTGATAGAATTCTGAATTGCTTCTTTTTATTATCTTGAATTTATTTGAATTTCCTCAACACACAGCTATTTTGAATTATCTCTCTGAAATGTCACATGTCTCTGTTTCTTCAGGATTTATTCTTTGTGCCTTATTTAGTTCATTTAGTGAGGTTATGTTTTCCTGGATGGTCTTGATGCTTGTAGATATTCTTCAGTCTATGGGCATTGAAGAGTTGAATATTTATTTTAGTCTTTGCAATCTGAGCTTGTTTGTGCCCAACCTTCTTGAGAAGGCTTTCCAGGTATTAAAAAAAAACTTGGGCCCCAAGTCCAATATCTCTGTGTTTTTTGAAGACTTGTAGAGGTACCACCTTGATGGCCTTGAATAAGATTCAGAAGAATTATCTGTATTACCAGGCAGAGATTCTTGTTTTCTGATTCCCCACTTAGTTTCTCCCAAATAAATGGAGTCTCTCTGTCTTTGCAGAGCTGCATGAAACTGGGGTATGGTAGTGCAAGCACCCTTGTGGCCACCACCACTGGGATTGCCCTGCATCAGACCTGATGCCAGCACAGCACTGGGTCTTGCCCAAAGTCTGCTATAACCACTACCTGGCTATCTACTATGGTCACTCAAGTCCCTAGGTTCAGCTAGGTTTATGTTCTTCCCTTCAGGGCAATGAGTTTCCGCAGGTCTTGCACAGGTCCAGAGATGTCTGGGAGCCAGACATTGGAATCAAATATCTTAGAAATTGGTCTGATGTTCTATTCTATTATGACTAAGCTGGCCCTCAAACCACAATACAAAGTCCTTCTTGCTCTTCTCTCCCTTTTCCACTGGCAGAGTAGCATCTCCTGTGGCCACCACCACCACTGACCCATGGTTGAGGGAGTTCTGTCAGGCCATTGCTAATGTTTACTTAAATCCCAAGGGCTCTTCGGTCAGCTGGTGGTGAATGTTGCCAGGTATGGGACTCAACCTTCAAGGCAGTGGGCTCTCCAGTGGCCTAGGGGAGGTTCATAAATACTGTTCAAGAGCCTAGACCTGGATTTGGGGACCCCAACGGGCTGTTTGTTGCTCTACCCTCTTGTGGCTGAGTTGGTACCTAATGTGCAAGGCAAACTCCCCTTGACTTTTCCCTCCATTTTTCTCCTAAAAAAGGAGGAGTCTTTTATTGTAGCCATCACAGCTGGAAATGTGCTGGGTCACACCTATAGTGAGCATGTGTCAGAGTCCAAGGCCAGTGGCATTCTACCTGGGTACTAATGCTTATTATTCAGAGCTGAAGGGGTCTTTAGTTAACATGATGAACTAAGGTGACCCAATCCTGTACCACAAAACAATTCCAGAGTACTGGCTCACAAAGGACTGAACTGATATCCAAGATGCAAGACTAAGTCCTGTTTACTCTTCATGTTTGTTTCTTAAGTGGAAGAAGGGAGTCACTTTTGTTGTTGCAATCTGAGCTGCCTGGGGTTGAGGGAGGGATGGTGCAAGCAGTCCCTTAGCCATTCCAGCTGATGTGTCCTTATGTCTTGTGCCACCCTAGTTCTCTGGTACTAAGCCCAGTACAGCACTAGGAGTTGCCTAGGAATTGCAGTCCTTGTGCCCTAGACTGTCTTTGAGGTTTACCTAGGACCCCAGTGTACTTTGGCATGTAGTGGAGAGGCTTGCTGAGAAGCTCAAGTTATGACCACTGAGATGGGTGATTTTCCTCCGGCCAAATGTGGTCCAAATATTCCTCTGTGCATAGTTGTTGGCTGAGCCCACCATGGCTTTGCTTTATGTTGTGACAGGGTAGCACTGAGTTCAGTGTTAAAAGCTCCTCTCTGTAGGCAGGTCATCCTGTCTAGTGTTCAGCTCTCAGCAGAAAGGAGGCCCTGGAGTGGGTGGCTCCTTTCTGAAGGCAGGTCATCTCAACAAGTGTTCAGCTCTCAGCAGAGGGTAGTTCCTCTCTGCTGCTGGTCATCCTGTTGTCTGCAGCTCTTAGCAGAGAGAAGGCCCTGAAGAGGGTAGCTTCTCTCTGCAACTGGTCATTCCTATGTCTGCTCTGTTCTGGCTGAGTCTGGGATTTTTATGGTCTTCAGAGGGGGAAAGTGTGTGCTGTTTGGTCTATGCATAGCCATGGCAGGTACAGGAAAAAGAACCATAAGTTCCCTGGTCCCCAGGCTTCAGGCCTTCCTTGGCCTGAAGGTGATGCTTCATCTGGGACCTGTCCCCTTTCATCCAGGAGCCTGTTTATATCCTCCCACCATTCATGGCTGCCCAGGTTGTTTGTGCTAAGGGGAGCCTGCAGGCCAGCAATGAGTTGCCCTCAGCTTCTCCTCAGCTTCCCTCCAGTGCCCCTTGGCACCCAAGACCAGAGGGGGCTGATGTGGCTGGGGGCTGGTGTGTCAGTGCTGGCCTAGGCATGTGCCCACCTAGCTGGGCTGCTACAGTGACTGGGCTTGGCCTCAACCTTGCTCCATTATCAGAGTGGGTGCTGGGAATAGGGAGAGGCCAGGCAGTGAGAGCAGGCACTTCAGAACCTGCAGGGGGCAGTGGGGCCTTCTCAGCCCCCCAAGAGCATAGGGATGCCATCTACAACCAGGCTTGGGTGGCTGCAGATACACCCAGGGAACTCCCTCCCCACCAACTCAGAAGGGGCAGGGCTCCTGCTTGTCTCCAGCTCCTGCAGGCTTCGTGGAGCATGCAGCTCCGGCCACACCTCTGGAATCGCAGCAGGTGCTGACAGAGCACAGAGCACAGAGACAGCCAGGTCTTGAATGGGCCAGGGCAGCTATAGCAGCACCCAGGTAGGGCAGGTCTCCTGCCTGCTCTGCTGCCATCATAATGATTGGTGATTTTGGCCATCTTTTTATGCTCTTATTGGCCATTCATGGATCATCTTTGGAAAAATATCCATTTAAGTCTTGCTGATTTTTAAATTGGGTTGTTTTTTGTTTTTGTTGTTGAATTGTAGGTGTTCATTTTATATTCTGGATATTAACCCCTTACCAAATATACAATTGCAAATATTTTTCATTCTGGAAATTGCCTTTTCTCTCTGTCAATGATGTTCTTGGACATACAAAATTTTAAATTTTCATGAGGTCCAACTTATCTGTTGTTTCTGTCGTTGCCTGTGCTTTTGTCTGTTTCTTTTAAGATTTGAATTATGCTAATTTATTAATGATTCAGAGGTCCTGTATTTAACATTTTGTTTTTTTCATGCCTGTATCTTGAATCTTCAATCAGGTACTCAATCTTTATTGGTATGTGGAGCCCAGATATCTTCACTTTTAGAATTATTGTTACTCTGGTGTGTGGAAGAATTCTGATTTTGGAACATTATTCTAGTATCTAAGAAGAAAATAGTTATACCTATAGCTTCATGGAATATATATATATATACACACATTTGCTAAAATTGAGAATAATCAAATTAAATATACCCTAGAGTGGAAAATGTGGTTTTCTCATAAGAAGTAAAAACTACCTTATGATAAAAAATTTAAGGTATGAAAATTATGAATATTCTGTTAGCTATGAAGTGTAATATACTTGACTGGATTAAGGTTTACATCTGTCCCTTTCATTTATCACTGTGGATTAGGCAAAAAGGTTTACTATAGAAGTAATGTTAAATTTCAAAAAATAAATTCTGTGAGTAGTTTTCATTGACAGGCTGGGATTTCTTTTAAATAATTTGTCAAAATTATGTTGAACATATTTTCAGGAAATTTACCACATGGCTTGTATAAAAAGAGATCTACTATATCTCCATTTGTGTAACCCCAAGTGGGAAGATCCAAATTGGTTTAAAAATTACTCTGGCATCATACTCTGCTCACCTCAAGAGAGGACAAGTGGGACATCCTGATTTGCACTCTGGTCAAGTGTTAATGACTCTGAAAAAGAACTGACTGTGATTATGGAAAACATCTGATCTCTGAATCTTATTGGCATTTTCTGGCACATGAATTCTGCCTAAAAGAATCCTGAATAAAATAGACACAGCCAGTTGGATTAATCAGACACCCAGCATCTTTTAAAAAAGGTCAAATTTACACACATGGAAGTTTATAGATCCTGTACTTAAATAAATATAACAGGTATAAACCTTCTGCCTCTGCTAGTTTGGGCTGCTATAACAAAGTATCATAGATTTGGTGGAATATAAACAGCAACATTTTTTCCTCTCACATTTCTGTGGTTTGGAAGTCTGAGATCAAGGGATGAGGATACTCCTATGGTCCATTCTGGGTTCTGATGAGGGTCCTTTTCCAGGTTGCTGATTGCCTCCTCATTGTAGCCTCAGAAGGCAAGAGAGTGCTCTGAGGTCCCTTAAATAAGGACAGTAGTCCCATTTGTGAGGGCTTCACCCTCATGAACGGTAATCTGCCAAATGCGGGGGTCCACAAACATTTAGTCAGTGTATCTCCAAAATATTTTTTCTATTCTTTTCATTTCCACCAATTTCTCTCTCATTTCTTTTTGGAATGTTTTTTTACCTGCCAATTTATTTGTGGTTCATTGTCTTGTTGGGAGTACGGGTACTCAAATAATCCAAATTTAAGGGCTGAAAGTTCTCAGGGACCAGGGCAAGGCCATGAATCAGAGCTAAGCAGGCAAATCAGAGTCCTGTTTTCATTTCAGAGTAGAGGTCAGCACCTATTGTATGAGAAGCCACTTGGACTAACAAAAACCAGGAAAATACAGCAAGTAGACATTATCCAAGAACAGAAGTGCAGAATCCAGGCACATGGACATAGCCAGATGACCTGTAAGGACTGGAATAAAAAAAATCCTGTAGAAATTCATTTCTGTAAAACCACCTTTGTTTGGCACACTCTTTACAACCCAAGGCCACCTATGACTCAGGTTCTCATTATTTCTTGGTCGTACAATTTGGATAATCTTTTTGTGGCCCCCCTCCTTTCCATCTTCTTTTTTGCCTTCAATTCATCATAGCTCTGGAATCAGATCGGTTTTGCCAAAGTAAATAGTCAATTAAACCACCCCACTATTCTAGAACTTTCAATAACTCCTCATAGCTTTCCAGACAAAATATTTAGTTCCTGTGAACTTCCTCAGTTCCTTGCGAGCCAGTACTCTGGAATTCGTTTGTGGTACTTTTCTCATACTATCTGTAAAAAATGTTTGATTTACTTTCTCATATGCACTAATTAAACAGGGCTGTTTTATTCATGATGAACTATAAGCAAAGCTCCTAGGGCTTATGAGCTTTAAAAAAGCTTAAAAAAAGGAGATGATATCTGAAAAATTTTCATAACCCTGATTCAAGTCTGAAGGAGGAAAAATAAAGACAAATTAATACCTAGAAAAATTTTACAAACCTGCAGAATATCAAGGACACAGAGAAAAATTTTAGATGTGATCAGAGTAAAAAGATTTTATTAGTGTAAGAGTAATTAAATTACAACAATAATATTAAAGGCCAGAAGACAAATAAATAATATACTTAAGTGTAGAACAAAACAACTATAAAATTAGAATCGTATACCAGGTTAAATTATTATTAGAATGAAGAAAAAAATAAAAATATTTCAGACAAAGAAACTGAGAGCTTATCACTAGCACATCATTGCTGAAAGAAATACTAAAGGATAGACATCAAGAAGAATGAAATTCAATCTATAAAGGATTCAGTTGTTTAAAAAAGAAAGAAAGGACAAGCAAAGGAATTTCTAAATATGTATGTAATCTGACTAAAAAGTAATAATGATGACTAACTTGGTGGGTTATAAAAACAAAATCGAATGAAAATATTAGACACTAGAACACATGAAAGGTGGATTCTAAGGTCCTCCTTATACTGCTAAAGAGGAGGTTAGAAATATTGATTTTGTTGATTCAACTATTTGTGTTAAAAATGTAAGAATAATCATTTTATGCAAGGAATTAAAATAGCTTCCAAAAGTGAAGAAGAAAAAAGGGAGAAAGAAAATATAAAAAATCTAACAGAGGGCAAGAAATAAGAAAAGAGGATCTCCCCTTCCAATGAAAGAATATTACATAAAGACATAAAGGAAAATGGTAAAAGTAAATAAAAATATATGAGTAAATTGGATAATAAACATAATCCTAACATATTCAGCTCATACTTATTTCATATGAAAAGAGTCATAAAAAGTTTGAAAAGATGTAAAAGACAAATGCTACTTCAGAAAAAACTGTAATAGGCAAATTAACATCAGCCAAAATCCATTAGGGCATAAAAGCCCTATAGGAATAAATCACAGTCCTACGTGTATAAAACTCTTAGAAGATAACATAGGAGAAAAGCTACATGACCTTGGTTATGCTAACAACTTTTTATATATGACACCAAAGGCATAATACACAAAAGAAATAATTGCTAAGCTGGACTTCATTAAAATGAAAAACTTCTCTGTAAAAGACATTATCAAGAGAATAAGACAAGCCAGATTGGGAGAAAATGTCTGCAAAGACTTACTTGTTAAAGAATATTTATCCAAAAGATATAAACAACTCTTAAAACTCAACAAAAAGAAAATAAAAAACCAGATTAAAAATGAGCAAAAGGGTTGAAAAGACACTTCACCAAAGACGATGTATTGATGGCATATAAACTTATGAAAAGATGCTCAGTACCGTATGTCATCAGGTAATTGCAAATTAAAACAGTGAGATACCACTGCCATCACCAAATGCTGACAAGGATGTGGAACAATAGGAACTCTCACTCATTGCTGCTGTAAATGCAAAATGGTATATTTATTTTGGAAAACACTTTAGTAGTTTGTTACAAAACTAAACATACTTCTACCATGCAGCTTAACAATCATGTTCCTTGATATGTACCCAAATGAGCTAAAAGCTTATATTTACACAAAAACCTTCTCACAGAAGTTTATATTAACAGCAGTTTTATCCATGATTACCAAAACCTGAAGCAACCAAGACGTTGTTCAGCAGGTGAATGGATAAATAAATTGTAATATATCCAGACTATGGAACGTTATTTATTACTAACAAGAAATGAGCTATCAAGCCATGAAAAAAGACATGGAGCAAACTTAAATGCATATTAATAAGTGAAGGAAGCCCATCCAAAGAGGCTACAGACTGTCTAATTTCAGCTATATGACATTCTGAAAAAGGCAAAACTACAGACACTGTAAAAAGATCAATGGCTGCCAGTGCAGGGAGGGATGAATAGGTGACTATTCTGTATGCTATCATAATGATGGATACAGATCAGTGTACATTTGTCAAAATTCTTAGGATGTGCAACACTTAGAGTGAGTCCTAATGTAAACTGTGGATTTAGGGTGATAATGGTTTGTCAATGGAATTTTATTGATTGTAACAAGTGTACCACTCTAGTGTAGGATGTTGATAATAGGAAAGCTGTGTATGTGTGGAGGTGGGGGAACTCTCTGTACTTTACACTCAGCTTTGCTGTGAATCTAAAACAGCTCTAAAAATGGAAATGTCTACCTAAATAAAATAACAACAGAAAGGAATTCAAATAATTTTTACCCTGTATGTTTGGAAACTAATTATGATTTTAAGTCTGGTTATGAAAGTAAATAAGATACAAAATTACTTTTAAAAGATTAATATTGCATTATTTTAAAAATTATACATAATCTTGAGATTAACCATCAGAAACAGTAAAACTGAGAAATAGTTATAATATGGATTAAGTAATGAAGAAGATAAAAGTATTCTAAAATCTTTATCTTAAACAGTCTCAAATGGGCTATTTTACTCTTGATTGGAATGACTAGAAAATCCAGATTAAATAATGCATTTGAAAAACTACAAGAACATGGCTTTAGGTAGGATAAATTAATTAATAATATAAAAACATAAATTCTCTCTAAACTTACAAACAATCTAATTTCAAATTATCAATATGCTTTTTTTTTTGCAACTTGACAAAAATTATTCTAATCATTTCTAAAAGAATGTACATGCAACAATGGATAGGAAATCCTAAAACAGGGAAATACAAACAGAGTTTACTTTGTCAAATATTAAAATACTTTCAGGGTTACTTTTTCGTGAAAAAAATATTAAAATGCATTATGGCAATGTAATTTTGAGATACTATGAAAATAAATTTTAAAATGTATGGAAATTTATATCATGATGACATTTTAAATCAATGAAATAAAAATGGATTGTCTAGAAAAAATTGGTGCTGGGAAAATTTTCTAGTTATTTGGAAATTAATGAATCTTAGTTCAGTGATCCATTCTAAGTAGACCACAGACTTAGTGTATACATACAAGCAAAAACCCAAAAATGAATAAACTAAATAAAAACTATAAAAGCAATATTTTCTAAGTGCTAGGAACTGTATGGAGCTCTTTTAAAAGAACTATATATCTTTTACAGATTTGAATACAGAGGCAGATGGAGGTTAAGTAACTGGCCGAATTCACATAGCCAGAGGTAAAGCAGGGATTCTGAACACAGTTTGATTTCAGACCCAAATTTGCTCTAGGCACTGTGTTGCACACCACTGCTGCAATGCTTAATTTTATGTGTTATCTTTTCTGGACCATGGATGCCCAGCTAAGTGTTTAAACATTTTATCTGGGTGAGTCTGTGAGGGTATTTCTGGAAGAGATTAGAATTTGAATTGGTGGACTGGGTAAAGCAGACTGTTCTACCCAATACAGATGGGCCTCATTCAATCTGTCGAGGGTCTAAATAGAACAAAAAGGCAGAGGAAGGTTACATTCACTCTGGCTGACTGCTTGAGTTGGGGCATCAATCTGCTCCTGCCCTTGGAACTTCTAGTTCTTCAGCCTTCAGACCCAGACTGGAACCTACACAATTGGCTCTCAGGCCTTCAAACTACACCACTGGATTTTTTGGGTCTCCAGCTTGCAGACAGCAGATAGTGGAACATCTCACTCAGTACTTATAACGAATTCTTCATATATATATATATATATATATGTATAATGTTCTGTTTCTTGAAAATTCTGATACAACTACTCTAGATAAAGATTTAAAAATACAACAACTCTAGATACAACTATAGCAGATCAGTATAAAATCAAAAAGTAATAAAATTATCTACCACCAGCTGAAGGTCAATGTGCCTTACACAAAATTAACACTTAAAAATTATTTAAAAAAGATTCCCATTTAATATAAAAACAGGAAAATTTCATGAAGGGATAATTCACACAATTAGGAACACAGATAACTGATAAATATGTGAAAGGATCTTTATTCCCACTAATTAAAGCGATACAAATTAAAATAATATGATAGCTTTTATAAGTATAACATTGCCAATGATTAAAATATTGATAATACTAATGTGCCAAAATGTGGAGAAACAATTACTCTTTTACACAGTATTACCCAGTGGCAGCTCCTGTGGAAAATATTGGTGCAATATTTTGAAGTGACAATTTAGCAATATTTATTAAAATATAACACATCTACATCTGGGACCCCCTTTAAAGAAATATCTCTACACATATGCAAAGATATGTAAATATATAGAAGATTATTCTTTGCAATACTGTAGCTTTTTGCTATTATAAACAATTGCTATTTTGCTGTTATAAATGGTTATAAAACTTGCAGTTTTTTTGCTATTATAAACAATATTGGAATGAATATTGTAATGTTTTTATATTACAATAGGGGATTAGTTAAATTCAAAATAAGCTGAAGAATAAAGTAATAATTCACAGGGCGAGCTGGAGGATTATGGGAGAATTCTAGTTTTCTTTCTTTCTATGTGCCTTCATTTTAATTTTTCCCATACTAAAGTAGTACTTTACAATAAAAAATTAAGATATAAAAAATTACTTTTGATCGATTCAAGATGGCGCAGTAAGAACAATTCAGGATTTCAGCCCTCAGTGAACACGCAGAGGGTGAGTCAAAGCTGCATTTCCAGATGGATCTTTGTTGCCCACAGAACGGGGAAATTCCCAGGTGTAGGAGAGACATGGGATGCCAGCGCAGCTGTTTTTGCTGGTGCAGCTGCTTCAGCCGGCACCGCAGCACAGCAGCACTCTGCAACACTCCACACAAAACACACTGGTGCGGGTGCCCTGTTAAACTGGCAATCTGAGATTTGGGAGGGCAGATTAGCATATCCATCTGATTAAACAGGACTTGGACAGTGAGCCAGACCAGGAGATTCCAGGGAAGTGGCATTTGAGCCAGCGCAGTGGGTCGCTGCATGGGAAATCACACAGATCCCGGTGCCCTAACAGCAAGTGACTGAAATACCTGGGAGAGAGCCAACCATTCAAATTAAAAAAAAAAAAGGCGCTCTGAGGCAAGGAGGCAGGTGAGCACACTCAGTGGGTTTCACCCCCACAGGGACAAACAAAATGGCAATTCGAAATGCTCTGGGTGGAGAGTTTCACTGTGGGCACAGCTGAACCCAGGATGGTGCAGCTCAGTGGGGGAGGGGCATCCACCATTACTGAGGCAATCCGCCCCTACTGAGGTACACTCCCATTGCTGATGCAGCCTGCCATTGCTGAAGCAACCCGCCATAACAGAGAGACTCTGCCACGGGGTGGAGCCTGTGGCAGCAGGGTGGAGACTGCGGCTGCAGGGCAGAGCCTTTAGCAACAGGATGGATGCCATGCCAGTGGGGCGGAGCCTCGGAAGGCAAATAGTGACTAGATGGCCTCCTAGCTGGGCAGGATAGTGCAACAGACACTCATAAAGAAGGCCCTAACTCCCTGAGACAGAGCATCTGAGGAACAAAAGGGGTTTTATAAGTTCTGCTGTGGCAGACTTAAACGTAGCAGCCTAACAGCCCCGAATGAACAATGGAGCTCACAGCTCAGCATTTGAGCTCCTATAAAGTACAGACCATCTCCTCAAGCAGCTCCCTGAACCCTGTATATCCAAAGAATCACCTCAAAAAGACTGATCAGACTGACATTTGGTGGGCATCATTCTGGGACAAAGATAGCAGAAGAAACTGGTTGCATCCCTTACTGTTCTGCAGCTGCTACAGGTGTACCCCAGACAAGCAGGGCCTGGAATGGACCTCAACAGTCATACAGTGGAGGGGGTAGACTGGTAGAAGGAAAACCAAGTAACAGAAATACTCCATCATCAACAATCTGGGTTTCCACTCAGAGACCCCCAAAAAGTCAGCAACTACTCAGATGACAGGTGGATAAATCCACAAAGATGGGAAGAAACCAGTGCAAAAAGGAGGAAAATACCCAAAACCAGAACACTCGCCTCCTACAAAGGACCAAAACTCCTCACCAGCAAGGGAACAAAGCTGGACGGAGCATGACTGTGATGAAATGACAGAATTAGACTTCAGAAGGTGGGTAATGAGAAACTTCTGTGAGCTAAAAGAACATGTTCTAAATCAATGCAAAGAAACTAAGAACCTTGAAAAAAGATTTGAAAAAAAATTCGAGGAAATGATAACAAGAATGGATAACTTAGAGAGGAATATGAATGAATTGAAGGAGCTGAAAAAAACAGCATGAGAACTTCGTGAAGCATGAACAAATTTCAACAGCTGAATTGACCAAGCAGAAGAAAGAATATCAGAAGTCGAAGATCAACTCAATGAAATAAAATGAGAAACCAAGATTAGAGAAAAAAACGCAGAAAGGAAAGAACAAAGTCTCCAGGAAATGTGGGACTATGTGAAGAGACCTAACCTACATTTGATAGGTGTACCAGAATGTGACGAAGAGAATGAATTCAAGCTGGAAAATACTTTTCAGGATATTATCCAGGAATATTTCCCCCACCTAGCAAGGCAGGCCACCACTCAAATGCAGGAAATACCGAGAAGACCACAAAGATACTCCGCAAGAAGAGCAATCCCAAGGCACATAATCATCAGATTCACCAGGGTTGAAATGAAGGAGAAAATACTAAGGGCAGCCAGAGAGAAAGGTCGGGTCACCCAAAAAGGGAAGCCCATCAGACTCACAGCAGATCTCTCGGCAGAAACTCTACAAGCCAGAAGAGAGTGGGGGCCAATATTCAACATCCTTAAAGAAAAGAACTTTCAACTAAGAATTTCATATCCAGCCAAACTGAGCTTCATAAGTGAAGGAAAAATAAAATCCTTTGTGAACAAGCAAGTACTCAGAGAGTTTGTCACCACCAGGCCTGCTTTACAAGAGCTCCTGAAAGAGGCACTACACATAGAAAGGAACAACCAGTACCAGCTATTCCAAAAATACACTAAATGGTAAAGAGCATCAACAAAATGAAGAATCTACATCAACTAATGGGCAAAACAGCCAGCTAGCATCAAAATGGCAGTATCAAATTGACACATAACAATATTAATCCTAAATCTAAATGGACTAAATGCACCAATCAAAAGACAGAGAATGACAAATTGGATAAAAAACCAAAACCCATCAGTGTGCTGTATCCAGGAAACCCATCTCACATGCAAGAATACACACAGTCTCAAAATAAAGGGATGGAGCAAGATTTACCAAGCAAATGGACAGCAAATAAAAGCAGGAGTTTCAATTCTTGTCTCTGATAAAATAGACTTTAAAGCAACAAAGATCAAAAGAGACAAAGAAGGACATTGCATAATGGTAAAAGGATCGATACAACAAGAAGAGCTAACGATCCTAAATATATATGGACCCAGTACAGGAGCACCCAGATATATAAGGCAAGTCCTTAATGACTTACAACGAGACTTAGACTCCCACACAATAATAGTGGGAGACTTTAACACTCCACTGTCAATATTGGACAGATCAACCAGACAAAAAATCAACAAGGATATCCAGGACTTGAACTCAGACCTGGAACAAGCAAACGTTATAGACATTTACAGAACTCTCCACCCCAAATCCACAGAATATATATTCTTCTCAGCACCACTTCACACCTACTCTAAAATTGACCACATAATTGGAAGTAAAGCACTCCTCAGCAAATGCAAAACAACTGACATCATACAAGCAGTCTCTCATACCATAGCAATCAAGTTAGAACTCAGAATTCAGAAACTAACTCAGAACCGCACAGCTTCATGGAAACTGAACAACTGGCTCTTGAATGTTGACTGGATGAACAATGAAATGAAGGCAGAAATAAAGAAGTTCTTCAAAACCACTGAGAATGAAGACACAACATACCAGAATGTCTGGGACACATTTAAAGCAGTCTCTAGAGGAAAATATATAGCAATAAGTGCCCATATGAGGAGAATGGAGAGATCCAAAATTGACACCCTATCGTCAAAATTGAAAGAGCTAGAGGAGCAAGATAAAAAAAACTCAAAACCTAGCAGAAGACAAGAAATAACTAAGATCAGCACAGAACTGAAGGAGATAGAGACACGAAAAACCCTTCAAAAATCAATAAATCCAAGAGCTGTTTTTTTGAAAAGATCAACAAAATAGACCACTAGCCAGACTGATAAAAAAGAAAAAAGAGAACAACCAAATAGATGCAATAAAAAATGATAAAGGGGAAATCACCACAGATTCCACAGAAATTCAAACCATCATCAGAGAATATTACAAGCAACTCTATGCACATAAACTAGTAAACCTGGAAGAAATGGATAAATTCCTGGACTCCTGTGTCCTCCCAACCCTAAACCAGGAGGAGGCTGAAACTATGAATAGACCAATAACAAGGTCTGAAGTGGAGGAAGCAATTAAGAGCCTACCACACAAAAAAAGCCCAGGTCCAGATGCGTTCACAGCCGAATTGTACCAGACACACAAAGAGGAGCTGGTACCATTCCTTCTGAAACTATTTCAAATAATACAAAAAGAGGGAATCCTTCCCAAATCATTTTATGAGACCAACATCATCCTGTTACCAAAACCTGGCAGAGACCCAACAAGAAAAGAAAACTTCAGGCCAATATCCATGATGAACATAGACGCAAAAATCTTCAATAAAATACTGGCAAGCCAATTGCAACAGCAAATCAAAAAACTTATCCATCATGATCAAATAGGATTCATTCTGGGGATGCAAGGCTCGTTCAACATATGCAAGTCTATAAACGTAATTCACCACATAAACAGAACCAAAAACAAAAAGCACATAATTATCTCAATTGACTCAGAGAAGGCATTTGACAAAATTCAACAGCTCTTTAGGCTAAAAACCCTCAATAAACTCGGTATCGATGGAATGTATCTCAAAGTAATAAAAGCTATTTACGACAAACCAACAGCCAATATCATACTGAATGGGCAAAAACTGGAAGCATTCCCTTTGAAATCTGGCACTAGACAAGGATGCCCTCTCTCACCACTCCTATTCAATATAGTACTGGAAGTTCTAGCCAGAGCAATCAGGCAAGAAAAAGAAATAAAGGGTATTCAAATAGGAAAGGAGGAAGCCAAATTGTCTCTATTTGCAGACGACATGATAGTATACCTAGAAGACCCCATCGCCTCAGCCCCAAAACTTCTGAAACTGATAAGCAACTTCAGCAAAGTCTCAGGATATAAAATCAATGTGCAAAAATCACAAGCATTCCTCTACACCAATAACAGACTTAAAGAGAGCCAAATCAAGAAGAACTACGATTCACAATTGCTACAAAAAGAATAAAATACCTAGGAATACAACTCACAAGGAACATAAGGGACCTCTTCAAGGAAAACTACAAACCACTGCTCAACGAAATAAGAGAGGACACAAACAGATGGAGAAACATTCCATGTTCGTGGTTAGGAAGGATTAATATAGTGAAAATGGCTATACTGCCCAAAGTAATTTACAGAATCAACACTATCCCCATCAAGCTACCATTGACTTTCTTCACAGAACTGGAAAAAACCACCATGAACTTCATATGGAACCAAAAGAGAGCCCGCATAGCCAAGTCAATTCTAAGCAAAAAGAACACAGCGGGGGGCATCATACTATGGGATTTCAAACTATCCTACAAGGCTACAGTAATCAAGACAGAGATATAGACCAATGGAACAAAACAGAGGCATCGGAGGCAACACAACATATCTACAACCATACAATCTTTGATAAACCTGACAAACACAAGCAATGCGGAAAGGATTCCCTGTTTAATAAATGGTATTGGGAAAACTGGCTAGCCATGTGCAGAAAGCAGAAACTGGACCCCTTCCTGACACCTTACACTAAAATTAACTCCAGATGGATTAAAGACTTAAACATAAGACCTGGCACCATAAAAACCCTAGAAGAAAATTTAGACAAAACCATTCAGGACATAGGAGTAGGCAAGGACTTCATGACCAAAACACCAAAAGCATTGGCAACAAAAGCCAAAATAGACAAATGGGACCTAATCAAACTCCACATCTTCTGCACAGCAAAAGAAACAGTCACTAGAGTGAATTGGCAACCAACAGAATGGGAAAAGATTTTTGCAGTTTACCCATCTGACAAAGGGCTGATATCCAGAATTTACAAAGAACTCAAACAGATTTACAGGAAAAAAACAAACAAGCCCATTCAAAAGTGGGCAAAGGATATGAACAGATACTTTACGAAAGAAGACATACATGACGCCAACAAACATATGAAAAGATGCTCATCATCACTGGCCATAGAGAGATGCAAATCCAAACTACATTGAGATACCATCTCACACCAGTTAGAATGGCGATCATTAACAAATCTGGAGACAACAGATGCTGGAGAGGATGTGGATAAATAGGAACATTTTTACACTGTTGGTGAGAGTGTAAATTAGTTTAACCATTGTGGAAGACAGTGTGGCGATTCCTCAAGGCCTTAGAAATAGAAATTCCATTTGACCCAGCAATCCCATTACTGGGTATGTATCCAAAGTACTATAAATCGTTCTACTATAAGGACACATGCACACATTGCAGCACTGTTTACCATAGCAAAGACCTGGAACTAACCCAAATACCCATCGATGATAGACTGGATTGGGAAAATGTGGCACATATACACCATGGAATATTATGCAGCAATCAGAAATGATGAGTTTGTGTCATTTGTAGGGACATGGATGAAGCTGGAGAATATCCTTCTCAGCAGACTGACACAAGAACAGAAAATGAAATACTGAATATTCTCACTCATAGGCAGGTGATGAAGAATGGGAACACATGGACACAGGGAAGGGAGTACTAAACACTGGGGTCCATTGGGGGGAATAGGGGAGGGACAGCATGGCGGGGGAGCTGGGGAGGGATAGCGTGGGGAGAAATGCCAAATGTGGGTGAAGGGGAGGAAGGCAGAGAAACACACTACCATGTGTGTACCTATGCAACTGTCTTGCATGTTCTGCACATGTACCCCCAAACCTAAAATGCAATAAATAAAGATTACTTTAAGAAAAAGCCTCACAATTAAACAGAATAACACCAAAAAATGTTCACAAGTGGATACTCAGCATTATATTGAAAAGTTGAAATGATAAGATCATAATAAGCTATAATATGACAAGAATAATTTCAGGAATCCAAGGCTGCATTAGTATTAGAGAATATATTTACAATATGTAAAAAGTCAAAGGAAAAGTAGATTTGACCATCTTAGTAGATGTCTGAAAGACCAAATGAATATCAATGTTGATTTTAAAATATATTAGCATATGTAGAAGAATATCTCACTAATTCTTGTGATTAAGATGATCTCTCTGAACTTAATAGCCAATGTGATACTTAACAGAAACCTGTGGGATAATTTCTTTGAAATTTGTAAAATATAAGAATATCCCAAGTATCTCAAAGATTATCCACTATTCTTATGGGATTCTGGACATTTCAATATTAAGAAATATAAACATAAACAGGGAAGAGGAAAAAATATTTTTAAAAATGATGTAACTGCGTATTTGGAAAACTTAGGTAAAGTAACTGAAATAAAATTACAACTAATAAGAGAGTTCAGCAAGATGTTTAATGACAAAATAAGTATGTAGAATATGAACAGCTCTGTTTTATACCAGTGAAAACCAGTTAGAAGGAAAGGGAGATCCCATTTATCTTCATAAGTAGTTTAACAGATAGATAGAAAGTAGTCTATAAATATATTGGTAAATATTTATTAAACCATTTTACAAAAAATGTTGTAACAATAGTCACCAAAATATTAATTGTGGTTACCGTTGCGTGGTTAGATAATGCTGGATAATAAAATTATTATTTTTATTTTCTTCTTTTATCTTTCCTATTTATTTTATCTTTCTTATATTTTAATTTTATGTTTTATCTATATCTTCTTTAATAGATAAAATTATAATTTACTTATTAAAAAATTATCTTTTATTTTTATAGATTCAAGGGCACAAGTGCAGTTGTGTCACATGGAAATATTGTGTACTGGTGAAGTCTGGTTAAATTATCAGTTTAAATATATGTCATGATCTGTGATTGCCAAAGCCCCTAATAATATCACCTGTGAATTGATTACCACAGCAGTAAGCCACATTTCAATTTATACTGTTGAGAAAATATCAAAATTTGCATAATGGTTTGCCCATCATATGCCAATTCATTCTGCTGCATTAAAAAAAAATAATCATGGGAGATAAGTGTGGCTGCTAGTTCAGAATGAGACTCAGCATTTGTTCATATGTTTCAAACATTTTAACACATTGGGAAGGTGCTGTTCATTTATCAAGGCAGCACAGATACATCTATGAGCAAATTTTGAAGGAGTAATCTTGTGACTATTCAACCACCTGTAATAAAACAAAATGTTCCAAATTCAATTTAGTTTATCTTTTAAATAAACAAAGTGAAGTTCACAGGCCTTGACACTGTCCTTGTTGAAGAAAGTGTATCTCCTCAGAGGAGATGGATTCTGATTTACTGTCTGAAGATAGGCTATTGTCCTTTAATAACGTTTTGAAGGCAGATACTAGCTCCGATGATCATATCCAATGTAATTGTGCTATTTATTTGCTGCAGGGCTACAAAATAAATTAATTTTCCTAAATAATAAGGGGGTGCTCTAAAAAGAAAATTATAGTTCTTCACCCCTTTCTTTTAAAGTAACCAATTCCTAGTGCTTTAATTGAAAGGATGGTGTGTTAAGGATGAACTCTGCTGTTGACCAAAAGTCACTAGTTAACAGAGCCCTTTCTGAGGCAACTTCAGTTAGACTTTTTCTCTAAAGCTACTGACAGCTATGTGAGAGAGAGCCAATAAAGAGAGGCTAAGGCCGAGGCAGGTGGATCACAAGGTCAAGAGATCGAGACCATCCTTGTCAACATGGTGAAATTCCGTCTCTACTAAAAATACAAAAATTAGCTGGGCATGGTGGTGCACGCCTGTAGTCCCAGCTACTCAGGAGGCTGAGGCAGGAGAATTGCTTGAACCCAGGAGGCGGATGTTGTGGTGAGCCAAGATTGCACCACTGCACTCCAGCCTAGGTAATAAGAGTGAAACTCTGTCTCAAAACAAAAAAAAAAAAACAAAAAACAGAGTGAGGCTAGAAGCAAGGAGAGAAAAGGAGAATTCAGTATGATACTTCTTATTTGAGAAAAGAGAGTTGTGGACAAGCTCTCTCTTGAATTAGCCAAATAAACATATCTGGACTAATAAAAATATCTTCTTGATTCAGGCAGAAGGGAAGTCAGTTAGGATCAGGCAGATAGAGCCAGGCTTTAAAACCATAGGTCAATGGGGGCTGCTGTGCTGGTTGGGGCTGTGTGGTGCACTTAGGGGGAGTTTTGCTTGCATGTCTTCTCCACCAAGTCTTGGGCACCCCTTATGTCCTGCCCTCAGTTCTCCCTTCGTGGCAGAGAGAGAATAAAGGACTTGATGCATAGTAGTGTCTATGATGCATGGGAAACCCAATTACTTATTTTTTGTTTGTTTGTTTTGTTTTAGTACAGATGAGGTTTCACCACTTTGGCTAGGCTGGTCTCCAACTCCAACTTCTGACCCCAAGCAATCTGCCAGCCTTGGCCTCCCAAAGTGCTGGGATTACTGGCATGAGCCACTGCGCCCAAGAAAACCCATTTTTTTGGGCTATGGATTGTCAGGCAGGAGACCTGAACTATTTATTTTGTGATTTCACTGTTTCCCTGGTTTTAAAAGGTCACTGTGATAAGAATGAGAGAAGGAGTTTGTTCAAGATGTTGATTCCTGGCCACCACACCCTGTGCTTCTGATTCAGTAGGTATTCAGTAGAACACAGGAACCTGCATCTTCAGCCAGATCTCTAGGTGATTCTGATGTGAGTTTTGATTGTATCCCAGATACACTGAACTAAGAGTCAAGGCCGAATGGAGACATGTGGTGAAACAGTATAGGATGTTGTGGGCAGTGTACCTGCTTCTCCTTATTTTCTGCTGCATCTAATTTACTATGATTGACCTTTTAGGTGGAGAAGAGTAAGTGGAAGTGTGTGAGTTCATCAAGGCACTTGGATGAAACCTGACAGAGACTCCCTTCCATATGGTAAGTCCTCATTTATATTCACTGTTAGTAGAAGGGGAAATCAATAGAAAGGAAAGTGAGATGTTGGGAGGAATGGTCTCTATCAGAATCCCAGCTTTTTTCTTATCTCAGAATTTGTAGGGTCTTAGGAAGAGAGAGTTGATGCAACATCTGAGGAGATGGCTCAGTACAAAGTAGATTGCATTATTACCAAGTCTTAGTATGACTGTAGGTTGAGTCTAGTAATCATTTCACAGAAAGAAAAATAAGCTTCAACAGAGCTAATCCTGACAAGTTGAGAATTCCTAAATGAACTGTAAAATTATAACTGTGCAAAGGGACTCCAAAAAGGCCATGTTTATATATATATTTGGCAAAGTCTGAAAAGCAAAGAGAGTCTTCGGCTCTAATCAGCCCACTTGAAAATTTTGCCTACTAAAGCTCTAGTATAGTAGACCATTTGATTCTTATTTTAAGAGAACTAAAGACTTTTCAGATTCCGCACAGGACTTTCTTCTGTGAATAGGTCCTTAGTGTGCAATTAGCCACTTTTGTAGCCATTAATTTTAGACCACTTATTGCAGAATTATTTGTTCTCAATTCTCCCTGCCAGAGTACATACATGTGTGCTAAGGTGCTTATTGTACTAATTAATAACATGGCTGAGAATGATGACGTGATCTGATTGAATGGTTCAATTTTCAAATTTTGGGCTCCCAGTTGGGGAATTAATTCAAAGATGAGTTTTTGCCATCATATTCACAAGTGAGACTTTAAAAAGTCTGGAAGTGCAGTGCTCATACCTGAGAACTGGGATTAAAAAGGATTTTAGAAGACACTTCCCTGACAGAGAAGGGTGAAGAAGAAGACTGTGAGAGACAGCACCTGCCTGGCAAGGTTGGCCTCAAAGCTCTCTGTATTACTCTCAGAAGGTCTCATACTATGCTTAGTGGAGTTTACATATAGACAAGATATTGGAATAACACTGAAGAAGAAGAAACACACATGTCAAATTATAACTTTGGGAATCACTGATTTATGCCCAGCAAGGGAGGAAATTTGGTAATGGATTCTGAAGCCACTGATTGGGCCAAATACTGGAGAGAAGTGGTGAGAACACAACTACAGATCTATGGTTAAATTGTGTTAAAATCTGTTCTGTTTCAAATAGTCATAGTTCATGGGTTTATTTTTGTCCAGTATTATGTTATAGAGGTAAAAGTTTGGTATAAATAATAACTTGAAGAAGAAATTGCCAAAGAGTCTTTTTTTGAGCTGGAACATCTGGGAAGAAAATAGACACATTGTTTAAAGATAGGAGAACAGGCTGGTGAGGTAGCTTGAGTTTGACACCAGCCTGGGCAATATGATGAAACCCTGTCTCTACAAACAATAAAAAAGTTAGCCAAGTGTGGTGGCATGTGCCTGTAGTCCCAGTTACTTGGGAGGCTGAGGTGGGAGGATTGCTTGAGCCTGGGAGGTTGAGGCTACAGTGAGCTGAGTTTGTGTTACTGCACTCCAGCCTGGGTGACAGAGTGAGACTCTGTCTCAAAAAAAAAAAAAAAAAAAAAATGATAGGAAGACAATGTTGCTCTGGAGTTTCAAGTGCCACAGATTGTCTTTCTGCAATAATCCAATGATCTCAAAATACATTTGGTACTTGACATATAGAAAAGCCAGACCTACCTTGGAAGACCTATCAAGATGTGTGTGTTTATCAGACCCACAAACATATTCTTCTCAGCCATAACAGCTTCACTCTGGGGCTTTTAGAGTGATATATTAGGCGGTGACTAGATTTTGCACGTAAGTTTGCTGTCATAGTATCTTGTTTTGATGACTTCTTAGCTAATTGTTTGAGTTGTAGGATTATAAAATGTGTGAAGCAGTACAGATCTGATTTTAGTGCCTTTTATTCTAATGATAGAATAAAAGGCAAATTTGTTTCTGTAAAATATAACCATGGGACAAGTAGTAGAAATCAAACAGAATCCTCTTTAGAAATATTTTATTTCTTGTACTTCCATCCCTATTAGCATTTTACACATTCATTCTTCAGTGCTAATTTAAAAGAAAATTTAGCTACATTAAGAATAAATTTAAGACCAGGCATGGTGGCTCATGCCTGTAATCGTAGCACTTTGGGAGGCTGAGGTGGGAGGATCACTTGAGGCCAAGATTACGAGACCAGCCTGGTCAGCATAGTGAGATCTCTTTCTACAATTATAAAAATAAAAATTAGCTGGGAGCTGTAGTGCATGCTTATGGTCCCAGCTAATTGGGAGGCCAAGGCAAGAGGATCCCTTATGCCCAGAAGTTTGAGGCTGCAGTGAGCTAGGATTGTGTCACTGTACTCCAGCCTGGGTGACAGAGTGAGTCAGTCTCAAAAAAAAATTAAATTAATAATTAATTTGGGTTGGTATTCATGGAAAGCCTATAATACATTCATTTGGGTGGATATTTACATGTTCCAGTAATTTTGGGGCATAGGCATTTTTATAGCATTAGACAATCCTTCTTTTTACCTTTCTTTTCTTTCTTTTTTTTTAAATTCCCTTAAGCACCAAAAGATCAAACCCAAAGGACTAAAGTTGTTTATATAACTCAAAAGAAACTCCAGCATAATATAAAAAAGTTGATAAGCCAGGAAAAAAGAAACCACTGTCACTGCTCTAAAAGTAGTCTGTTCAAAATGTTTACTGTCAGAATCACTTTCCCCAAGGAACATCCACATTTCCCATTCTCCTGTTACAGCTGACACTCTTTGAGTGGGGACCAGAAAGAAAATTATGGAATTAATCATTATTATAGCTTTCTGTTTTCTTCATTGCTAATCATCAATTATTTGATTTTAAATATTGTGAAAGTTAAAGAGAGGATCAAATAGTTTATTTTCACATGAGGTAAGACTCTGTTTATGTCGGATAATGAGAGTTCCAGTGTCGCACTTTCAAACTTTTAGATGTTGCATTTGTTATTCTAATAATCTGTTATGATGTCACCACTGTCAGACACATCACCAGCATAGAGAAGAAAATGGCACTGCAGGAAATGTCTAGAGTAGGGCCTGGCACTGGTGTACTTGTCATGTAGAAAAATAAGAGATTTTACTATGGGGTGGCTAAGACATTTTATTGTTTGAAAATTCTATGAGAATATATTAAAAATACAATATATACATACCAGAACTATTTTAGAATGTTATAACATCCCATGGTGATTAAAGTTACTGAAAATAAGGATGACTGAAAAATAGAAACTACAAATAAAAGATGGTTTCAAAATATAAGTAGGGCTTCCAATTAATAAAACTAAAAATTGAATTCATTTTCTGAGTGTCATACTTCCCAGTTTAATTCAATCTTGCATTTTCTGTAAGAGGATAGCATTTTGTATAATTTGAATTTATGGTAATAAGGCAAAAACAAAAAAGCAATATTACTTGAAAGTAGACTATGGTAAGTTAAAGATGTATACTATAAACATTAAAGCAATCGGTAAATTAACACAAAGAAGTTATAACTAATTGCTAACAATAGAGGTAAAATGAGATAAAAATATACTTAATACTAAAGAGGGAAGAAAAAGAGGTACGAGGGACTGAAGAACAAATGGGAAAATAGAAAACAAATAGGAAGGGGATACATTTTAATCCAACATCAGTGATCACAATCATTGTAAAATAGAAACTATTTTCAATTGAATAAAAATAAAACATCAGATGTAAACATTTTTGCTAAAGTAACTAGCATAGTACTCAGAAGGAAATTTATAGTACTAAATAGTTATATTAAAAATATCTCTAAAATAAAAGAAACTAGAAAAAAGAGTAAATTATAAGCAGAGCAAGCAGAAGAAAGGAATTAATGAATAGAACAAAAATCAACGAACTGGAAAACAGAAAAGCAATAGAGAAAATCAAATAACCCAGAAGCTGATTCTTTGAGAAATTTAGTAAAATTGATTAACCTGTAGCCATACTGACAAGGAATAAAAGGGAAGATACAAATTACCAATAACAGACTTCACCACAGATTCTATAGATGTTAAAAAGATAACAAGGACATCTCAGGAATAACGTTATGCCAACAGATTCAAAGACTTGAGGGACACTAATTACCAATTTCTTTCAAGAAGTAAACCTGAGACAGATATTCCTTATAAACACAGATGTAAAAAAGTCTAAGTTAACTGAACCCAACAATTTATGAAAATAATAAGATATCATGTCCAAGGGAAGTTTATCCCACAGGTATAATGTCAGTTTAACATTCGAAAACATCGATTCATGTAATTAACCATTCTAACAAATTAAAAAGGAAACACTGTGTGATTATTTCACTAGATATTTTTAAAAAGCATTGAACAAAATTCAGCACTTGTTCATAACTAGCAGGGAACTTTTTCAACCAGATAATGGGCATCTGTGAAAAACCTACAGCTACCATTGTACTTAATGGTGAAATCGTATATATTTATAGCTTGAGATCAGGAACAAGGCTGTTATACCTGTATGATAATATACATATTATAGATTAAAAAATATCTGATAGTGGCTCCATAGCTCCCTTTGGCTTTTGGCATTTTATCAACATGATAATAATACAAATAAAAATCATGGCTAATATTTATTGTACATATAACCTTGTTAAGTGCTCTACACACATTATCTCATTTATTATACATAGATTATTGTAAGTGCTCTCTATATATTATCTCATTTAACCCTCACAATAACCTGTAGTTACAATCCCTGTTTTATAGTTGAGTTTAAAGACATTAAGTAGCTTGTCAAAATTCATATAGATGGTCAGTGGAATTCATATCTTTGTAACCCCAGTGGTGATATCCTTCAGCCAAATGAAACAAAAATCTTTACTCAGGAAAATTTTTTTATAGTAGCTGTTGAGATCAGCTCTGGTCTGCACTTTATTTTTGTATTACTTCATCATTTTTGTGCTACTTATTGCTGGATAAATCTCGGCTGATGTGTAGCATCTTTGTTTTATCAGTGGAGACTCTTTAGTTACCTCTTGTGACTTCTTAGTCTCCTCAACAGAGACTCCTCAGTTACGTATGTCCTCAGTTACTTCTCCTGTGAGCATCTGGAAATCCTGGATATAATTTGGAACCTGGGTTTAGAGAATTTTTCATATCATGCCTCGAACATAGGAAATTAAACTCCTACCCTTCTTCTAGCCTTCTTTCCCATAAGGTTAGTTATTTTTCTTTGCTCAGTTGACAGATTGGCTAAAAATGAAATGAGAAGTTCTACTGCTTGTGGCTACTAGTCAAGAGAGAAAGACAAAAAACACTCAATTATCTGGAAGTAAGATGATTTTTTTCTGTGTTTATTATAGATAGGTCCTTACTGCCATTTCAGTGTTGGAATAACTATGCTTCTAGAGTTGACTGTCAGATGTTATTTTTTGGAAGGCTTTAAAGATTTCTAGTTTTCTTCCTTCCAGGCCCATGGTAGGGTTGTGCTTCTTGGCCACATTGTGGTTGGGTGGGTTCTGGCTAATGAGTTGTGAAAAGTGATGCATGCCATATTTAGCTGTTGATGTGAGACCAGTGGAATTCCTTTCATCCTCTGCAAAGTGACCTGTAGTGTTAGAGATGGTGGCTGCTTTGTCAGCCTGAGTTCCTTGGTGATGATGATAAGCAGCTTCTCTGTCTATCTGTGGCTGGACATATAGTCTGAGTGAAAAACTGACCTTTTTTGTTTCAAGCCATGAAAACTTTCTTCCACAAAAAGAAGAGTATTTGTGGGGCTAGATGTTGTGCTTCTATAAAAATATTTTAAAATGTGGCTGTTTTAAGAACTAAAATAATAGAGAAAATTTATAGTTATACCTAAAATTTTTTTTTTAAAGGATGTAGTGTGGTAAAGCAGAAAGTATATTGCCTTTTGTGTGACATTACCCCAAAATCAAAGCAGGTAACTCTCTGAGTCCAGTTGCCTCAGCTGAAAAGGATATGCCTATGTCTACACTGGTGTGATTTCTAAGTGAGACAATGTATGAAGTGCCCAGCACGAGAATAATAGTAATTAACATTTGCTTAGTACTTGATGCATGTTAGGCACTGGTCTAAACCCTTTATACACATTGCTATGGACTTAATTGTCCCCCTGTCTCAAAATTCATATGTTGAAGGCCTCACTTCAATGTGAATATATTTGAAGATTGTGGTCTTTGAGAGGTAATTAGTTAGATGATATCATGAGGGTGTGGCCCTTCTGCTGAGATTAGTGGCTTTAAAATGAGAGGGAGAGAGAGTGATCTCTCTCTCCATAATGTGAAGACACAGTGAGAAGGTGGCTTTCTGCAAGGCAGAAATACAGCCGTTACCAGAAACCAAACCTTGCCAGAACTTTAACATGGGACTCTAACTTCCTAATTGTGAGAAAATAAATTTCTGTTGTTTAAGCCACACAGTCTATGGTGATTTGCTATGGCAGTCTGAGTGGAGTAATATTATTTAATTCATTTTTTCCATCACAACAACCCTCTGAAGGAATTTCTATTATTATCCCCTTGCTACAGATAAATGAACTGAGTTATGGAGAGGAAAGTGATTTGCCCAGGGTCACACAGTGATACCAACCAGACAGCCAGACTTTAAGCCTATTCTTTTTGCCATTGTGCAATATCTGAGGACATAAGTATAAATTTCCAATTACAAGCCACCAGTTAGTACAGTAGTGCCCACTTATTGGGGAAGACACATTCTGAGATCCCTAAGGGATACTCGGAACCTTGGTTGTACTGAATCCTACATATACTCTGTTTTCTCCTACACTTGCATCCCTATGATAAAGTTTAATTTTTAAATTAGGCACAATGAAAGATGAACAGCAACAACTTATTATAAAATAGAACGTATAACAATATATTGTAACAAAATTATGTGAATATGGTGTCTCTCTCTCTCTCTCAAAATATCTGATTGTACTGTAATTACCTGTTTTTGGACCTCAATTTACTGAGGGTAACTAGAACTTTGGAAAGCAAAACCATGAATAATGAAGGACTAGTGTCCTGAAAAACTCACTATCCAGGAGGAGAGTGGCCAGCTCAAGGAGAGGCCCTCACATTTCATGTTGCGGCTCCTCATCGGTACAGGGTGTAGTGCAACTGGTGTAGTCATTTGGTTTGGTCATTTCTAATTACAGGGTGGAAAACGACAATGTTTGTGTTGTTTTTGAGCCCAGAGAATGGGCCTTTATTTGGGAATATGAGGTGTGGAGACATATATACAGAACACTTAATTTGTCTTCCTAAAAACTAGATAGACTTAAGAGTCTGAATGTGGGTTCTTTGTGCCCTGTGTGGGTAGCTGCAGAGCACCTCCCAGCAATGGTGGTCATAACCTTGAAGTCAAAGTTCTGAGTAAAGTGAAACTTTGTACTCAAAAGGCTCCTAGCCTATGGGGTAATTGTGCATTCAGTGATTCTCTCATCCTATCTCTAAATGCAGTTGGTCTTTGTGTAGACCTGATGCTAATGTCACTCTGTTTCCTCTGCATACAGATAGAGCATGCAGAGGACCCAGATGTATTTGTTGTGACTTAAGGACAAGGCTTCAGTAGGAGATTATATTAATCACTAACTCATAGGCCTGTAGACTTGAATTCTGTGTAGGTACGTATATAATGTTTTTGATAAACACTAAATTAAATGCAAACATATTTTTATATTGTCATCACTTTGAAGAGATTTATCTTCCAAAGCAAAGAATTGTTCTAACTCATAAATTTGGTCTATGCTTCACTTAGAAGAGTGTTTGTTTTTCTAACTCTAATCCTCAGAAATCAGCCATGAGGTTCCCATATATTTCGATCTTGTTAATGACTCTCACTTTAAATTCAAATCCCAGTTCTCAATACCTCTTTGAAATTGTCGAGAAGCCCTGTCATTTTTCAATTATTCCTATTGTGGTAAGAGGATTTGAAGTTATCTATTAATGAGCCCTGTTCCTCTCTGGTCCTTCCCTACAGCAATTCTCCATAGCAGGGAGGAGGCTGATAGATGGCCCTGGATTTGGGAAAGGAGGGTGGACTGAGCAAGTTTGAGATAATGTTAAGACTGAAATAGAGAGTGTTTTGGTCACAAGGGTGCTTCCCTCAATTTAGTTCCCTAAGGGTAGGTTGATATTTGATGTTCAATATTAGAATGAATGTAAAAAGGTGGGCAAGACAGCCCCCATTTGCTTAGCATTCTCAGTGAACAAGCCATTCTTTACCAAGCACATTGAATCATTAAATCCTTACAATAATACCATGAGTAAGTATTACAGTTATCACCATTTAAAGGTGATCAAATGGAAGCTTAGAGGGGGTTCATAACTTGCTTACTTGAGACATAAGGTTGCAAAGCTGGTTAGTAGCATTGCTAGGATTTGAACCCGAGTGTGTCTGAGCCCAATATCTTAGGTTTTAGCCCCATGCAATGCTCCATCACCTCAACAGAGATTATTGGGGAGAATCAGAGAGGGGAGGGAGAAAAAAGCATTTTCCTTCATCTGTACCCATGTTAGAGGCACAGTGTTAGGGGCACTCTGTTGTGTACACTCTGTTAGTGGCACTAACATTTTAAGATACCAATTCTATTACAACTCCCACCTATGACAGGAGTCAGAATAGAAACAGTAAGTTTCCTTATCTATTGAAGACGAAAGTGCTAAGACAGCGGTTCAAAGTTCTAAATAGTTTTTAGACTCTCTCAAGATTTCCTGGGGATATTTCAAAATTCAATTCAATTCAATTCTGTAAGTGTTTATTAAGTGCTGACTATATGCCTAGCAGAGTGTAAGTACTGAGGATACAAAGATGAGTAAGGCGCCTTCCCTGCCCCTGAGGAGCTCTCAGTCGAATAGGGACTATTTATCTCTTTCAGTTGCAAATATAGAGATTCTGTTACACACCTAAATAGATGAATGTATCAATGCCTCTATTCCCAATAAGGTTTTAAAAGCATTACATTAAGTGCTTACAATAAAATTCCATGGAGAGAAAAATTTAAAGTAAGGAGGAAAAGGAGAAAAAGGTTAGAGTGGGGAAATTAAGCCTGGAGAAAATATTAGTACCTGAGACTAATAATTCTAATTAGTTTAATGTTCTGCAGAACTTTTCTTTTTTAAAAATTTATTTTACTTTAATTCTGGGATACATGTGCAGAATGTACAGGTTTGTCACATAGATATACATGTGCCATGATGATTTGCTGCACCTATCAACCCGTTATCTAGGTTTTAAGCCTTGGATGCATTAAGTATTCATCCTAATGCTCTCCCTCCCCTTGCTCCCCACCCACCAACAGGCCCTGGTGTGTGACATTCCCTTTCCTGTGTTCATGTCTTCCCATTGTTCAACTCCCATTTATGAGTGAGAATATGTGGTGTTTGGTTTTCTGTTCCTGTGTTAGTTTGCTGAGAATGATGGCTTCCAAATTCATCCATGTCCCTGCAAAGGACATGAACTCATTCTTTTTATGGCTGCATAGTATTCCATGGTGTATACGCGCCACATTTTCTTTATCCAGTCTATCACTGATGGGCATTTGGGCAAATGTCAGTGGGCATTCTCAGCCTTAGCTATTGTAAATAGTGCTGCAATAAACATACATGTGCCTGTGTCTTTATAGTAGAATGATTTATGATCCTTTGGGTATATACCCAGTAATGGGATTGCTGGGTCAAATGGTATATCTGATACTAGATCCTTGAGGAGCTGAAACACTGTCTTCCACAATGGTTGAACTAATTTACACTCCCATCAACAGTGTAAAAGTGTTCCTATTTCTCCACATCCTCTCCAGCATCTGTTGTTTCCAGAGTTTTTAATGATCGCCATTCTAACTGGTATGAGATGGTATCTCACTGTGGTTTTGATTTGCATTTCTCTAATGACCAGTGTTGATGAGCTTCTTTTCATATGTTTCTTGGCCATATAAATGTCTTATTTTGAGAAGTGTCTGTTCATAACCTTCACCCACTTTTTGATGGAGTTGTTTTTCCCTTGTAAATTTGTTTAAGTTCCTTGTAAATTCTGGATATTGGCCCTTTGTCAGATGAATAGATTGCAAAAATGTTCTCCCATTTTGTAGGTTGCTTGTTCACTCTGATAGTTTCTTTTGCTGTGCATAAGCTCTTTAGTTTCATTAGATCCCATTTGTCAGTTCTGGTTTCTGTCTCAATTGCTTTTGGTGTTTTGGTAATGAAGTTTTTGCCCATGCCCATCCTGAATGGTATTGCTTAGGTTTTCTTCTAGGGCTTTTATGGTTTTAGGTTTTTCATTTAAGCCTTTAATCCATCTTAAGTTAATTTTTGCATAAGGTGTAAGGAAGGGGGCTAGTTTTAGTTTTCTGCATATGGCTAGCCAGTTTTCCCAACACAATTTATTAAGTAGGGAATCCTTTCCCTATTGTTTGTTTTTGTCAGGTTTGTCAAATATCAGATGGTTGTAGATGTATGGTGTTATGTCTCAGGTTTTGTTCTGTTCCATTGGTCTATATATCTGTTTTGGTTACCGTGATATTGTAGTATAGTTGGAAGTCAGGTAGTATGATGCCTCCAGCTTTATTTTTTTTGCTTAGGATTGTCTTGGCTATATGGGCTCTTTTTTGGTTCCATATGAAATTTAAAGTAGATTTTTTCTAATTCTGTAAAGAAAGTCAATGGTAGCTTCATGTGAATAGCTTTGATTCTATAAATTACTTTGGGCAATATGGCCATTTTCATGATATTGATTCTTCCTTTCTATGAGCATGGAATGCTTTTCATTTGTTTGTGTCCTCTTTTACTTCCTTGAGCAGTGGTTTATAGTTTTCCTTGAAGAAGTCCTTCTCATCCCTTGTAAGTTGTATTTCTAGGTATTTAATTATCGTAGTAGCAACTGTGAATGGGATTTCACACATGATTTGGCTCTCTGCTTGTCTGTTATTGGTGTATAGGAAGGCATACGATTTTTGCACATTGATTTTCTATCCAGAGACTTTGCTCAAGTTGTTTATCAGCTCAAAAAGTTTTTGGGGTGAGACAATGAGGTTTTCTATATATACAATAATGTCATCTGCAAAGAGACAATTTGACTTCCTCTCTTCCCTTTTATTTCTTTCGCTTGACTGATTGCCCTGGCCAGAGCTTCCAATACTGTGTTGAATAGGAAACCACCTGAGTTTCCAGCACAAAACTGAGCAGCTGCTTAGACAGACACTGAACTAGCTGAGGGAGATTTTTTTTTGTACCTCAGTGTCACCTGGAACTGGTTTTGTCAGCAAGACAAAACCATTCACCTTCCTGGAAAGGAGGCTGACACCAGGAGTCAAGTGGTCTTGCTCAGTGGGTCCCATTTCCACAGAGCCCAGCAAGCTAAGAACCACTGGCCTGAAATTCTTACTGCCATCATGGCAGTCTGAAGTTGACCTGGGATTATTGAGCTTGGTGTGGGAAGGGGTGTTCACTGTTACTGAGGCTTGAGTAGGCAGTTTTCCCTGGAAAGTGCTAAGGAGGCCTGGAAGACTGGAATGGGTGGAACTCAACATAGTATGGCAAAGTGGCTCTGGCCAGACTGCCTCTCTAGATGCCTCCTCTCTGGGCAGGACATCGCTGAAAGAAAGTCAGCAGCCCCAGTCAGGGACTTAGAGATAAAACTCCCATCTCCCTGGGACAGATCACCTGGGGGAAGGCACAGCTTCAGCAGACTTAAACATCCCTGCCTGCCAGCTCTAAAGAGAGCAACAGATCCTGACAAGGAGGGTTCTCCTAGCACAGTGCTCAAGCTCTGCTACGAGACAGACTGATTCCTCGAGTTTCTGACTCTCGTGCCTCCTGACTAGGAAATACCTCCTAGTGGGGATTGACAAACACCTCGTACCAGGAGAGCTCCAGCTGGCATCAGGCTGGTGCCTCTCTGGAATGCAACTTCCTGAGGAAAGAGCAGGCAGCAATCTTTGCTGTTCTGCAGCCCCCGCTGGTGATACCCAAGTAAATAGGATCTGGAGTTGGCCTCCAGCTAAGTACAGCAGACCTACAGAAGAGGGTCCTAAATGTTAGAAGAAAAACTAACAAACAGAAAGCAATAGCATCAACATCAACAAAAAGGACCTCCAAACAAAACCCCATCCAAAGGAAATCCACTACAATGAGGAAAAGACAGTACAAAATTACTGAAAATTCCAAAAACCAGAATGCTTCTTCTCCTCCAAATGATCCCAACTTCTCTCCATAAAGGGCACAAAACTGGACAGAGAATGAGTTTGACAAATTGACAGAAGTAGGCTTCAGAGGATGGGTAATAACAAACTCCGCTGAGCTAAAAGCACATGTTCTAACCCAATGCAAGGAAGCTAAGAAGCTTGACAAAAGGTTACAGAAATTGTGAGCTAGAATAACCAGTTTAGAGAAGAACATAAATGACCTGATAGAGCTGAAAAATACAGCACGAGAACTTCATGAAGCAAACACAAGTATTAATAGCTGAATCAATCAAGTGGAAGAAAGAATATCAGAAATTGGAGATCAACTTACTGAAATATGGTGTAAAGACAATATTAGAGAAAAAAAGAATGAAAAGGAACAAAGACTCCAAGAAATACAGAACTATGTGAAAAGACCAAACCTACATTTGACTGGGGTCCCCGAAAGTGGTAGAGAGATGGAACCAAGTTGGCAGACACATTTAGGATATTATTTAGAAAAGCTTCCCCAACCTAGAAGGTTCAAATATTCAAATGCAGGAAATACAGAGAACACCACTAAGATAGTCCTCAAGAAGAGCAACCCCAGGACACATAATCTTCAGATTCTCCAAAGTTGAAATGAAGGAAAAAATGGGCATTTTTTAAGGGCAGCCAGAAAGAAAGGTCTGGTTACCTATAAAGGGAAGCCCATCAGACTAACAGTGGTTCTCTCTGCAGAAACCCTATAAGTCGAATAGAGTTGGAGCTAATATTCAATATTCCCTAAGAATTTTAAACTAAGAATTTTATATCCAGCCTAACTAAGATCCATAAGTGCAGGAGAAATAAAATCCTTTACAAACAAAAAAATGCTGAGGGATTTTGTCAACACCAGACTTGCCTTACAAGAGCTCCTGAAGGAAATACTAAATATGGAAAGGAAAAAACAGTATCAGCCACTGCAAAAAACATACCAAAACATAAAAACCAATGACACTATGAAGAAACTGCAAAATAACCAGCTAGCATTGTGATGACAGGATCAAATTCACACATAATAATATCAACCATCAATGTAAATGGTTTAAATACACCAATTAAAAGACACAGACTGGTAAATTGGATACAGAGTCAAGACCCATTGGTGTGCTGTATTCAGGAGACCCATCTCACACACAGACACACAAGGCTCAAAATAAAAAAATGGAGGAATTTTTACTAAGCAAATAGAAAGCAAAAAGAAAAGCAGGGGTTATAATCCTAGTCTTTGATAAAACAGACTTTAAACCAACAAAGACCAAAAGAGACAAAGAAGGGCATTACATAATGATAAAGGCATCAAGGCAAGAAGAAGAGCTATCTTAAATAGATAGGCACCCAATACGGGAGCACCAAGATTCATAAAACAAGTTCTTACAGACCATCAAAGAAACTTAGACTCCCACATAATAATAGTGGGAGACTTTTAACACTCCACAGTCAACATTAGACAGATCAAAAACTCAGAAAATTGACAAGGATATTCAGGACTTGAACTCAGCTTTGTACTAAGTGGACCTGGTAGACATCTATAGAACTCTCCACTCCAGATCAACAGAATACATTCTTTTCAGTACCACATAACACTTATTCTAAAGTTGACCACATAATTGGAAGTAAAACACTCCTCAGCAAACACAGAAGAATGGAAATCATAACAGTCTCTCAGACCACAGCACAATCAAATTAGAACTCAATATTAAGAAACTCACTCAAAACTGCAACACTACATGGAAACTGAACAACCTGCTCCTGAATGACTACTGGGTAAATAACGAAATTAAGGCAGAAATAAATACATTCTTTGAAACCAATGAAAACAAAGACACAATGTACCAGAATCTCTGGGACACAACTAAAGCAGTGTTTAGATGGAAATTTATAGCACTAAATGCCCACATCAGAAAGTAGGAAAGGTCTAAAATTGACATCCTAACATCATAATTAAAAGAACTAGAGAAGCAAGAGCAAACAAATTCAAAAGCTATCAGAAGACAAGAAATAACTAAGATCCAAGCAGAACTGAAGGATACAGAGTCACAAGAAACCCTTCAAAAAAAAAAAAAAAATCAGTGAATCCTGGAGCTGGTTTCTTGAAAAGATTAACAAAGTAGATAGATTGCTAGCCAAACTAATAAAGAAGAAAAGAGACAAGAATCAAATAGACACAATAAAAATGATAAAGGGGATATCACTACTGATCCCACAGAAAAGCAAACTACCATCAGAGAATACTATAAACATCTCTGCACAAATGATCTAGAAAATCTATAAGAAATGAATAAATTCCTGGAAATATACATCCTCCCAAGACTAAACCCTGAATATACATCCTCCCAAGACTAAACCCTGAAGAAGTCAAATCCCTGAATAGGCCAATAACAAGTTCTGAAATTGAGGCAGTAATTAATAGCCTACCAACCAAAAAAAGGCCAGGACCAAAAGGATTCACAGCCGAATTCTACCAGAGGTACAAAAAGGAGCTGGTACCATTTTTTCTGAAAATATTTCAAACAATAGAAAAAGAAGGACTCCTCCCTAGCTCCTTTTATGAAGCCAGCATCATCTTGATTCCAAAACCTGGGAGAGACACAATGAAAAAAGAAAATTTCAGGGCAGAATCCCTGATAAACATCAATGCAAAAATCCTCAATAAAATACTAGTAAAATGAATCCAGCAGTATGTCAAAAATATTATCTACCATGATCAAGTTGGCTTCATCCCTGGGATGCAAGGCTGGTCCAACATATGCAAATCAATAAACATAATCCATCACATAAACAGAACCAATGACAAAAACCACATGATTATCTCAATAGATACAGAAAAGGCCTTTGATAAAATTCAATACCCCTTCATGCTAAAAACTCTCAATAAACAAGATATTGATGGATCATATCTCAAATTAGTAAAGCTATTTATGACAAACCTATAGCCAATATCATACTGAATAGGAAAAAGCTGGAAGCATTCCTTTTGAAAACCGGCACAAGAAAAGGATGCCCTCTCTCACCATTCCTATTCAACATAGTATTGGAAGCTCTGGCCAGGGCAATTAGTCAAGAGAAAGAAAGAAAGAGAAGAGAGGAAGTCAATTGTCTGTAACAAAGCAGCAGAAGTTCTTGTACTCTGTAGTGTAGGCACATGAGGGGATTGCCTTGTCTCCAGATTGCAAAAACCGTGAGGAAATAGTATCTTGGCCAGATAGCACAGTCCCTCATGGCTTCCCTTGGCTGAGAAAGGGAGGCCCCCCACTCCTTGTACTTCCTGGGTGAGTCAATGCCCCACCAAGTTTCTGCTAGCCCTCTGTGGGCTGCACCCACGGCCTAACCAGTCCCAATGAGATGGACAGGGCACCTCAGTTGGAAATGCAGAAATCACCCACCTTCTGCATTGGTCTCGCTAGGACTTGCAGACTAGAGCTATTCTTATATAGCCACTTTTGTCCGCCTCTTCTGCAGAATGTTTCATAGCTGTTTGGTTTGATCTTAAGCTTCCTAGCTGTCTAAGCATGAAGGGAAATAGAATCAGTCACAAGGCTCACAATATCCACAGCAACAGATTTGGCATTAAAACCTGAGAAACATTTTTGCTCTGAGTTTTCCTAAAGGAGAATCATGTGAAATAATGACCCATATTCTCAACACCACCACACATTTCAATAATAAGCACAGCAGAAATTTGCAGATGGAGGCTTATTAGCCCACCAGCCAAGTTAATAATGCCAAAGTGGAGTTCTGAAAATAAACCTCTACAAGGGCGGTAGTAATAAGTCCAAGGGCCCAGGTGCTTATTTCTCTGGCTTAGCCTGGGGCTGGAAATTCACCCGTAGTCTGGGAGATGATCTGTCTTAAATCACCAGCTCCTAAAGGAAAGAGTAGTTATGAGCTGCTTTGCTGCTTTACTTAACCTCAAGTGCTTATGACAATTTAATCACCTGACCTGCTCCCCTCACCCAGTGTGTTCTCTCTCTCTCTCTCTCTCTCTCTCTCTCTCTCTCTCTCTCTCTCTCTCTGTGTGTGTGTGTGTGTGTGTGGTGTCATTATTACATGCATTGGATACAGACTGGGGTTTGTCTCTGCTCTAAGTTGTGTTACCTTGGGCAATTTGCTTATTCTCCCTAAGCTTTAGTTCTTATCTTCTGTGGAGTTGATAGAGTAATACCTGCTTCATAGATTTATTGGGAAAAACAGGCAAGGTAGAATACACAAGCACAAAGCTCTGTGCTCAGGGTGAAGCAGTTAACAGTAGCTATTAAGATGATGACACTACTGTAATATTGGTAAAAATGTCACCAGTTTTTAAATTGCAGAAGGATTCTCCCTTTTCCCTTTATGATTTTAATAACATCAAAAACTTTTGTGATGCTAGTACATTTTGTTAGATTTTATTCCTAGGAATTCAGTATAGCATTTATAATGCTTTATTTAATTTTGAATAATTTTCAAATATAATCCTAAAGCTTTTTGGCTAATAGCCCAGACAAACACTTGAGTATCCCAGCCTAAAAGAAAATGTAAAACAAAATGAAACAAAACAAAAGATCTTTAGCCTTATCAGGTTTTCCCAAGACTGTAGGTTAGTATGTGATAGGAAAAGAGCATACATAGCTTAAATACATACACTAGAGACCTGTAGGGCTGGATGTCTAATTTTAATTAAAATGAAGATTTTCAGAAGGAATGCTTTATTTAATGCTCTTGGATAACAGACAAGTGCTAATGTGCAAATCTGGACAATGCATATTCAAAGCAGGTGATAAAGGCTTATAATATTAAGGCTCAGAAAACAAATTGCTGGCTGGTCTAGGACTGCATATTCAACTGTGTGTCAAGTCCACATGTCTGTGTACCTCCTAAAACTGCCTATACCTCTTTAAATGCACTTGGGTATAAATGTGTGCTCTCAGCATTTTTCTTGTCTTGGGGTCTTTCTTTCCTTTTCTCTTACAATGTAGGTCTTTTGGTCAGCTCCCCTCAGGTTTGGTGACTCAAGGGCCAGCTGAGCCTCTGACCCCTCTCCAAGTGAATTCTCCTCAGTAGACACACAGAGAGACATAGGTGAGCATTACAAATGTTTTGTTGAGTTTCACTGAAAATAGGAGCGATTTGAATTCCAACAACTATTTGTTGGAAATCAGATATCTTTGGATTAGAGCTCGTAGTTATGCTTTGAACACCTCCTGGATGGCGGGTTCCATTGCAGAGCTCGCACAGTCTCAGGCTTATTACATAGTTGAATTTGGATGGTGGACTAGGGAACATCTCATTAAGGGTGCAAATTAGATGATGTTAAGTGGCTTGAGTATGTGGGAGAAAAAGAATACATTTTAAAGTAATTTTACAGAATGAGTCAGACATAAATAGAGGAAGGTTAGACATGATTATGCACGTAGTATAAGCAGAGAGAGAGAGAGACAGACAGAGTGAGCGAGAGCAGCAGACAGGGACCATGATACCTACTGTGTCTAGTGAAGCCTGATGCAGAGTAATCGTTATATAGATATTGGTTTAATTGGATTAACCCTAATAAAGATTCACTCAGAAAAGATAGGACTGCTCTTCCATTAACTGGTTTCACGAAGGCATCCAAAGTTAAGATTCTATGTTAACTGTATAATTTTACAGCTATCTTCAGTGCCAGTTGCTGCTAAAAACAAAAGCAAAATCAACTCCTCCTCCAAAAGCCCCCACAGTGCAACAAAGAAGCAGAAGTTCTTGTACTCTTTAGTCCTTTTATTTCCTCTTACTTCTATCCTGAAAATGCAGCTGAAGCTATAAGAGATGCTGATATAACTTTTAATTTAGATTTGGAGCCTGATTGTATGGGGCCTACTTCCCATTTCTTGTTTACCAAAAATCCCCTTCACCCACAGGAAAATAATGAGTCCTCTTATTAATTCTGGACCACACTCTCTCCTCTTACTGTGAACACAGTTGGGGTGGACACAACCATTAGAATTATTGATAATGCAAGATGCTCAGGAATGAAGAGGATGGCGAAGAACCACAGTTTATCGCCAGAAGACTGAGTACAGGTGGAAGGGCATCTTGTTCGCAGGGCCCCTTGGAAGACAATTCTGTTTAAAGTAGTGGCCTGCTTTGGCCCTCTCTGGAATATGCCAGTTCATATTCCTATCAAGTATTGGAAGTTTCTTTGTTGTGTCGCCTCTGTACACTGTCTCAAGCAGTTCTTTCCAGTAGTTAGACTAAATTTAGAGGAAAATCACATTTGAAACATTTTATTGTTATCTTTTAATAGACAAGTAAAATTGTTGTTTTGTTTTTCTGTCTCACTTATCTTTACTATTTGCTTTGTTGTAAAGTCTGCTTTGAACTCTGGAGCCCTGAAAACCAAATTTTTGAAGGAAACAAACCCAGGATTAAATATAGATTCGCACTTGTCCCTCCTGATTGTGTGATTTTGGACTGCTTCTCCCTCTTAAAATTAATACAATGAAAGGTGCTTCCCAGGACTGAAATACTGATCATGTGCTCTGAGCCACGTAAAGCTTTTAGGATGGTACAGGGAAACCAGCAAGGGCTGAATAAATGGCAGTCATTATTATTATTTAGCAATGAATTAATCTAGCAGGTAAGATGATGCCTTTAGAATTACTGTGATAGTGAAAATAGTCATGTTAAAATATCAGATGCGAGACTTGTTGACTTTTGAAAAACCACCCATTTAGTTTTCTTGTATGTAGTAATACATAGTCTATCACAAGAAATTTAAAATCTGCGCAGACAATGCCACGTTTTGATTTGCAGTTTTACTTAGGGAATAGGGATGAGTTAAGGCTCCCAGAGGGAGGACGGGATGAAGTGGTATCTACTCAGATCTCTGAAACAGCATTCACGTTCTGTGCTTCACAGACACTGGTTATTTTATGACTTGCTAAGAAGCATAGCAGGAGAAAGGGTTCTGTGGTCAAATACATTTAGTCAATTTCTATCATTGCAGTCACTGGCTGGATTTGCCTTGGGCTGCTCAAGCAAAAAACCTAGGAATCTTTTAATTCCCTTTTGCCCTTGGCTGACAGTATCCATTTCACCAGTAAGTCTTCTCTCTCTGTTTGCAAGTTTTGCCCTCTGCATATCCCCATCTTCTCAGCTATTCCTTCTTATTACAGTGTATTCCAGGCTACCAAGAAACCTACCTGCCAGCTCCAATGCCTTGCGCTCTCTAGAGCAGAGTCAGACTGATCTTGGAAGAGCAAAATCCCATTAGTTAATTCCCCTGCGTCAATTGCTCCCTGATTTTGCACTTAAATCCAAATGCCTTCCTCTTCCCTGCCTGTCTCTGATCTTCTCTCATGTTCCATTCTGCTCCATTTGCTCTACTCGGGCTCTGCAGGCCTTAGTTTTGTCCTTAACATGACAGTCTCACTTCTGGCTTAGTGCCTTTGCCTGGTGTCCCCCTGCCCAGAGGGCTCTCCCTTCAGAGCTCTGTTTTGTAGTCACCTCCTCAGACCACCTACCCTTACATGCTGTATCACATCTCCTTGTTTTATCTTATTGTACTTTTGGAGGATGTGTCTTTATCAGTAATTATCGTGTCCATTTCTTTGTTACTTCTTCCTAGCCTGTCTGGAGTGTAAGTCTTTTGAAAGCAGGGATGTTGTTTGACCACTAAGAGCCTGGACAGTGCCTGGAATTTCACAGGCACTTAAATGTTTATTGTATGAATGAATAAAATACTAGCTGAATAACAGCAGATGCTACACCTTACATAGCCTTAAAACTATTAATTTATGCTAGGAATCTCTGAGTAGATACAGCTACAGGAAGTTGTTTCCCTACCTTATTTGACCACAGAACGTATTTTTGTGAAATATCTGTTCACAGAACACTGGTATTTTACTGATTATAATTTGAAAAACATTTTATTTTAAATATTGTTGATAAAAGACAGCACTAAGCCCATTTTTGCATATTAGAGTTCATGGTGTGAAGGGGTCCAAGTTTATACTTATTTTCAAAGAACTGCCTTTTGACTGCTGCAATGCCAGAAATGCATGCCGTTCATCATTTTTTTGAACGAATATATTGAAGCCTCTTATAATAAAAATGTGCTATTTTGGAGCAAAATCACATTAAGCTTTCATTGGCCAATCGTCTTGGCATGAATTTGTCCTCTTCTGTCTGGCCACCTAGCAGAGGCCCGTCTCTAAACCGTCAGTGCTTTGGCAGCTAAGCTGTGATAAGAGGGGAGAGGGAGAGGCAGAGCATGGGCTAAGCAGGCCTGGAGCGGGCTTGTGGGAACCGGGGAAGTGCTGAGAGGATGGGGCCTCTGAAGGAGCAACTCAACAGAGGGAGTGGAAAAGGGAAGGTGTGGGAGGGCTGTAGAGGCCAACTCCCATTACAGTTTTGAGCTGTCATTGTTTCAGCAGTCCTGTTACTGTAAGACTTGAGTTCTTTGTTAGGAATTTGTTTAGCTTTCTGTAAATCTTCCACCTAGACAGCCATTTTAGGAAGAGTAGCCAAAGTGGTGTTGAGGGCCAACCTCCTGTTTTTGATTTAAAGATCAAAAACAGGATCTTTAAATCAAAAAACAGGATGGAATAGTAGTTGTTGAAGTCTTTTCCCCCAAACCCTAGTTTGCAAGCAATAGAAGCAAAAACGGCAAAATAACATTTGTGTTCACTGGATTTTTAAAGATAAGCCTGTTAGCCATAAAATAAAGCATCATTTTGCTTTTTGTATAATGATATTTTTGGATAAAACTTGAAAATAAAATCTTGGTTTTATCTGCATGGGGACAATTTTAAAATTTTAAATAGGGAAGAATATCTAGGGGATTATGACTATAAAATATTTGAAGTACTATAAAAATATTCCAGGATGTCCAATTAAATGCTCTTCTTAGGCCTTGCAGAAGTTGTTAAACACACATTAAACAAACGTTCTTTCTTTCATTGTATGTTTCACCTTCAAATGACGTGTGTGTGTATGATAAATATAAGGCATTTATTTTAAACCGTAAGGCAATTCTAGAAAAGTGAACATCAAGTGGAAATTGGTTTTTCAAAATTCTTACAATGGCTACATAGAATACCATATTAAATGGCTAGTTTAATTTTTAATTAAGGTTTTTTTTTTTTTTTTTTGTTAAGTTTTGTTGATTAGAGATTAGTTTAGTAACATTTTAGTATTCTTTCCTTTTTACTAGAAGATTTCCTAAATAGATTCTGGTTTTTAAACGTATGAAATCAGCAGAAACATTTTTCAAATGAAATATTCTGGAGCTCCAATATATAAAACAGATATCCTGACTTGCATGGTCATGAATTGTATGAGCTTTGGAAAAAGTATTTAACATTATTTACTCTCTTCTTCTACAAAATGGAGGTAACAATATTTATTTTATAGACTTGTTGCAAGGATTACATGAACTGATCTATGGGTTATCATGTGCTCAGTGCTTGACATAAAACAGATACTCAACAAATGCCCGTTTTGTTTTTCCTACATTGCTTCTTCCCTCTCCCACTCTTCACTCCAGCCATACCCATTGAGTTCCTACCACGTGTCTAGCACTTGCTAGATACTGGGGATAATAACAGTGAACAAGGCCTGGTTCCTGACTTCAGTCTGGTTACAGAGGCCCTTTACATTACACTCCTTTACTGTGGCTTGAACTTTGATGATATAACTTGTCATCTTATAGCAATGTAGGTAATATCAATTTAAGTTCACAGATAGTAGCCAGGGTTCCCAAGTCAAGTTAAAAAAAATCACTGGAGGTAGACAAGTGATTTTGTGAGAGATTAATAAGTGTTTGGTACCCAGGATTCCAAAATTAAGTTAGAAAACATCAGGGCAGGCAAATTAAGCTGGTTTCTTCGCAGGATGACTTCTCAGATCTTCTCTCTTGGAAATGTGCAATATGACTTTCTAAGGAAATTTCTGGTAGTTCTGTGCACATATTAGGGATTCAATAAATTGAATTTGTTTATTCAAATCAGTGGTACACACATTTTGGGACTTTGTAGAGAAGCAAAGGAAATTTCCAGCAGGGGCTACCATTCTCCTGTTGGCTATACATCCCTTCCCTGTGTGGGATTCACATTGGGCATAAAGATTTTTTACTTTCAATAAGCAGAAAAGTGAGTGAAGAGGGCACTCTGTGAAGGAGAAAGAGCATGTGATAAGTTCTACTTTGTTATGGAGTAAACAGTAAACAACTTTTTCCATGGAGGTTTATGAATTACAGTAATTTAATAAAAGTTAGAATAAGGGGAAAACAGCATTCAGGCAAGTGCTTTAAAAGCTGAATAAAGTCTCAATGAAGATATTTTATAAGATTTCCACTTTTCCATTGAGAATTTTTTTCATAATTTTGGATATTATACCTCTTATTTCAACCCTGTGAAATGGTTAGGGCATTTTGTGTAGTTGCATGATTCCAAAGCTCTTCCAAAGCAAGATAAATAAAATGATAAGACCTTTTTTTTTAAAAAAAATCTGAACTCACTAACATTTTAGAATAAAGCAGAAGTTGTGAAGATGCAAATGTGTTTAGAAGTGATTTTATGTGTGTATGATAAAGTTGTTCACTGTTCCTCAAACAATACACCATATACCTGCTTCCTACTATCTTCCCTACCATGGTCTGTTTTCACACTGCTCTCAAGAAATACTACCTGACTGGTAATTTATAAAGAAAAAAGATTTAATTGACTCAGTTTTGCATGGCTTGGTGGCCTCAGGAAACACAGTTAAAATTCATATTATATTAAAAGTTGCCAGTAGCTATGAGCTACTTCGCTTACTGTCATGAATATTTACACAACATATATGTGAAATATCTCCTTCATAGATGTACAGTTGGGGGAGGGGATTCCTGAAATACAACTTTGCACTATTAATTCATAGTATGAACTTAATGGTCTTTCTTCTCTAAAGTGAGCAAATAATTGAGGGTAACTTTGGAGGGTAACTCGTCCCACAGAAGTTCCAAAAAACATACTAAATGTCAAGGATTTAATGATTAAGAGAAGCCAAATGCCAGGTCTTCCCTTACTGCCATTCTTACCAGAAGATGGTTTTTATCAGCTGCTCTTCCCAGGAGGTGAAATCCTTAACTACACAAGCCATATTTATTCTTGAGAACTGACCTTTCTATTTATGCCATTTGAAGAAATAAAGGACCTCAATTCTTCATCGTGTTTAAATAGAGTCACAGTAGAGATTCTGTACTAGGAGAGGAGAGAGCAAACTGGAAAATCAGTCAGAAGCTGAAGTGGAGGAGTAAGTGCCTGTGAGAAGCATCTGAGAGTTCATGTTGAAAGAGAGAAATGAAGACCTTGCAAAGCTATACTTGCGGTCAGATTTTGAAAATGAAATCATATAAATACTAAAGCAAATTGTGAGGTTTTTGGACTTTCACAAAAAGGAGAGAAGAGAAAAGTTAAGGCTCAATGGAGAAAAAATAAAATTCTTTTTATGAAATACAATAGTAAGCTAGGGGGTGCGAGAGGAAAAAAATTGCTGGAAAAGGCCAGAGAGTAAACTTCAGGTATTTGGTTACCAGGATAATAGATATAAAGGAAGTCATTGTTGAAGAAGAAACAAATAATTCTATACATTTATATTTAAAAAATAAGTTGGAACAAATAAGTTTCATTTTAAAAAGCACTTTATATTAGAGTAGTTTTAAGTTTATGAAAAATTTGCAAAGATAGTGCAGCGAGTTCTCATATAATCCACATCTAATTTCCTCAACTGTTAACATCTTACATTAGTAGAATAGCTTTATCACAATTAATGAGCCAATGCTGACACATTATTAGTAACTGAAGTCCGTGCTTTATTCAGATTTTCTAAGTTATTTTCCTGATGTCCTTTTCTTTTCCTTCTAGGATCCCATCCAGGATACCACAGAGCGTTTAGTTGTCCATGTCCCTTACACTTGTCTTGGTTGTGGTAGTTTCTCTGAATTCTCTTGTTTTTGATGACCTTGGCAGTTTCGAGGAGTACTAGTCAGGTATTTTTTAGAATATTCCTCAGCTAGGATAATGTTTTTCTTACAATTACACTAGGTTATGTATTTTTGAAAGGAAAGTCACAAAGTGCCATTCTCATTCCATCATATCAAGGGCGCATACTATCAATATGACCTATCACCGTTGATGTAAACTTTGATCACAATCATTTATGGGTAGCAATATGGACTCACAGATATTTGTTTTATGCTTTGGGTTAAAAATCAATACTACTTTTTTAATTTTGTTGCCCAGTTATTCCAGGTTTGGCCATTGGGAGCTCATTCAGTCAGCTCCTGTGTCTCTTTGACAAATACACGTTCGTGGTTGAAAACTGGTTTTTTTTGAGAGCTTCTTTACTTGTGACCACAAGGTACTGCAGGCTCATTTTCTGGGTTTCCTGCCTCAGTCCTAGAATCAGCCATTTCTCCAAAGAGCTCTGATTCCCCTTATTGGAGAATAATATTTTAAACCAAGATCTGGGCACTAAGTACCAGCAGGTTTTAATGGTTTAGGGGAAGATGTATAGTGAAGCCTCATAACTTTATTCAGGAGTAAAAACAATCTGTCTTTTCTTAAAAAAATAGATTTTTTTTTCATTTAAAATATTAGTGTATACTGCAACTTTTAGAAAAAACAAGCCCCAAATAATGAATAAAACCAGGGTTGGATTTTTTTTTTTTTCTGTAAAGAATGAGATAGTAAATATTTTAGGTTTTGTGAACAACTCTGTCTCTACTCTGCCATTGCAGTGCAAAAGCAGTTATAGGCAATATGTAAATGAATAGCAGTTGCTATCATCTAATCAGATTTTATTTACAGGCAAAACTGTGCATGGATTTGACCTATGAGGCCATAGTTGCCAAGCTTTGAATAAGATCAATGAAAGTCAAACAAAAATAATATTTATTGGGCACTTAACAAGGTGTAAGGAATATACTAAAAGTAGGTGTGGCAAACAAAAATAACTGAAAATGAAACTGAAAAACTGAAAGATTCAGAGATTAGGTGAATGACCTAAAGTGACTTGACTCTGGTCCCTTTCTTTCTCTTTAGAGGGAGAATTAGATGAATATCTCTGAGCCACTTATCAGCTCGAAATTCTATTGTCAAATAATTTACTCTCATTACTTACAGACAAGTAGAAATAGAATGTACATATAATAGCTTTATACTTTTTTTCTCCCAGATTGAGACTATTGACAACATCTGTTTTTGAGTTATCCTGTGCATAAAGCTATTTGACTTGGTTCTAAGATAACTTGATTGAATATTCTGTTCACTACTAGGGCAAGAATTTTTAACCTGGATCCACTGGGTCTCTAGGAGGTTAATGTTTCAAATTTTTTATGAAAGTGGGGAGTGTTCTCTAAACATGAAATCAAATGCAAATTTTGTGTGCCTATGTGCATTGTCTAGGTAAGTATTCTGTAACTTTCATTAGCTTCCTAAAGAAGTATGATCCACATATGAGTTGGGAATAGGTTTGGTTATGTGTAATAGAAAATCTAAAATAATGGTAGCTTAAACAAGAAAGAGGCTTATTTTTCTTTCATGTAACACAGGTAGGCAGATGAGGGCTCCTGTGGTGGCTCCATAGTATCTTCATGGATTCAAGCTGCTGAGATCCTTAGCATATGATTATCATATTCAAGGTCACTCCAGGGTTAGTATGAGTGCTCCATCATCACAACCACAGAGAGACAGTAGAAAGGGGATGATGGGAAGGGTAAGAGGGTGTACCTCCCAACTAAGTCAGCTACCTTTAAGGAGCTCTCACAGACATTTCACAAAATCTTCCATGTGAGTATCATTGACTAGTACTGGCTGCAAGGGAATCTGGGAAATGTACCTGTAAGCTGGACACATTGCTACTCTGAATAAAAGAATGGTTTAGTTAAGTGAGGGAGGGATGAGTATTGGATGGCTGTGTAGTAATCTCTACTTTAACTTTAAAATTCTGAAGGCTAAATGATTATATGCTAATACTCTGAGGCAGTAAACATTTAATTGAATAGTATGATGGTATGTGAGCACATTATGCTTAGCAAAGAATTTTTCATTTACCTATTTGTTATTGAGTAATATTGGGCTATTTGTGGAAATAAACTGCACCAATACATTTAATGTTCTATTTGGAATCTTTATTCATTTCCTATTGCTGCTGTAACAATTTGCCTCAAACTTAATGACTTATAATAACATTAATTTATTCTTTTACAGTTCCAGTTTCACTGGGCTAAAGCCAAGGTCTTTGCAGGGTGGGTTCTTTCTGGAGGCTGAGGGAAGAATTTACTTCCTTGCCTCTTTCAGTTTATCGTGCCTACCTGTCTTCCTTGGCTTGTGGCTCCTTCCTCCATCTTTAAATTGCATCACTCCAAACTCTGCTTCTGTCACTGCATTGCCTTTTCCTCTAACTCTGACTGCTCTTGCATTCTTCTTATAAACACTGTTATGATTATGGCCCACCTGGTTAGCACAGGAAACCATCCCTATCTCAAGATTTTTAATTTAATTATACCTGCAAATTCCTTTTTGCCATAAAACTTTTGTTTCTGTAGCATAATATCCTCCCAATATTCCTGTGCCCTTTCCCCAAGATACTGAGGCATATTTGGGGGAATATTATATCACAGAAACCATCCTTTTGGGGTATCATACCTATCACAAATCTGTTGATCATGTTAATATCATACCTATCACAAATCTGTTGATCATATTAACCCCCATCACTTTTGGCTACAGAAATTTCTATTTAATCCATAGATGCTTGTGGTTGAATTGAATTGTTGAAATGGGCATGCAGAAAACAGGTCTTTCAACTTCTGCTCATGGAAAATTAAATTCATTCAACTATAGTTCAACACATATTTATTTATTCAGCACCTGTTATGTGTTAGGTACTGCTTTACCCTTCTTCTTTCCAAATTTGCTTCTTCTGTAGTAAGTGGAGATACAGTTGATTAAATTTTCTTATTTTATTTTTAGATTCAGGAGGTACATGTGTAGGTTTGTTACATGAGTATATTGCATAATGCTGAGGTTTGGACTTCTAGTGAGTCCATTACCCAATCAAAGAACATAGTACCCAATAGATAGTTTTTCAACCATCACCCCTGCCTAAACTCCTTGCTTTTGTAGTCCCAAGTGCCTAATATTTCACTCTTTATGTCCATGTGTTCCCATTGTTTAGCTCCCCCTTGTAAGTGAGAACATGTGGTATTTGATTTCCTATTATCCTAAGTGAGTTAGTTCACTTAGGATAATGGCCTCCAGCTCCATCCACATTGTTGTGAAGAAAATGAATTTATCCTTTTTTATGGCTGCATAATATTCCATGGTATGTATATATACTAAATTTTCTTTATCTTATCCATCATCAGACACTTAGGTTGATTTCATGACTTTGCTATTGTGAATAGTGCTTCAATACACATACAAAGGCAGGTGTCTTTGATAGAATGATAACAGGTAAGGGTCCAGTTTCATTCTTCTGCACATGGCTAGCCAGTTTTCCCAGTACAGTTTATTGACTAGAGTGTCCTTTCCCTGTTGTTCATCTTTATCTACTTCATCAAAGATCAGTTGGTTGTAGGTATGTGGTTTTATTTCTGGGTTCTTTATTCTGTTTCATTGATCTATGTGTCTATTTCTGTATCAATACCATGCTGTTTGGGTTTCTATGGCCTTATGGTATAATTTGAAGTTAGGCAATGTGATGCCTCTGGCTTTGTTCTTTTTACTTAAGATTGCATTAGCTATTCAGACTCTGTTTTTGGTTTCATATAAATTTTAGAACTGTTTTTTTCTAATTCTGTGAAAAATGATGTTGGTAATTTGATAGAATTGTACTGAATCTGGGATTGCTTTGGGCAATATAGTCATTTTAGCAATAGTGATTCTTTTTATCCGTAAGCATAAGATGTTTTTACATGTTAGTGTCATCTGATTTATTTCATCAGTGTTTTCTATTTCTTCTTGTAGAGGACTTTCACTTCCTTGATTAGATGTATTACTAGGATTTTATTGTGTGTGGCTATTGCAGATGGGATTGCATTCTTGATTTGGTTCTCTGCTTAAATGTTGTTGGTGTATAGAAACACAACTGATTTTTGTGCCTGAATTTTGCATCCTGAAACTTTTCTGAGTCATTTATCAAGTCTAGGGGTCTTTTGGAGGACTCTTTAGGGTTTTCTAAATATGGGATCATGTGATCAGTGAACACAGATAATTGGACTTCCTCTTTTTCTATTTGGATATCTTTTATTTCTTTATCTTGCCTGATTGCTTTGGTAAGGACTTACAGTACTCTGTTGAATAGGAGTGGTGAGAGTGGACATCCTTGTCTTCTTCCAGTTCTTAAGAAGAATGCTTTTAACTTTCCCCTATTCAGTATGATGTTGACCGTGGGTTTGTCATAGAAGGCTCTTAATATTTTGAGGTATCTTCCTTTGATGCCTAGTTTCTTGAGGGTTTTTATCATGAAGGGATGTGGGATTTTATTGAGTGCTTTTTCTGCATCTGCTGAGATAAGATGATTATATGGTTTTTGCTTTTAATTCTGTTTATGTGGCATTGATTCAATTTTCTGTATCTGAAACCTGAGACTCATAAAATTTTCTCTCACATCACATTTAATCAATTTCCAAATTGTATTGCTTCAGCCTCTAAAATATCTATCCACTTATCTCCATCCCTTATGCTATGACCCAAGTCCAAGCCATGTTTTTCCTCTTTTAGATGCTGCAATGTCTTTTAGATGCTGCAGATGTTTCTCTGCATCTGTTCTGAGCTCCCTCCATTTCATTCTTTACCATGCAGAGAGTGATCTTTTAAAAATGCAAATCTAATTATATCAGTTTTTTGTTCAAAACATTTCCACAGATTTCTGTCGCTCTTAGAACTAAGGGAAAAGTTCTTATTAGCACCTGTCTTAAAGGGCCCTCTGCTTACTTTTTTAGCCTCATCTAACTATGGTTTCTCTTCAGTCCTCAAACATCCTAATAAGATCGCTTCTTCCTTAACACCTTTCTATGTGCTGTTTCCTCTGCCTGGAATATTTCTTTCTCTGATGATTCCCTTGCTTGGTTTACTTTGTTGGGGAAGCCTTCTACTTTAACCCTTCAGACAAAATTAGATTTAGGAAGCTCTAAGACTTTCATTGCTATTTCTTTTTAATTATAACTTTCAGAACCATCTTGAAATAATTAATAGGACAACTTTGGGTGTAATGTCTGTCTTTTACACTAGATTACAAATTGAGAACAGAAAGAGTATTTTATCAACATACCTCAGTGTCTTGAATCATGCTTGTCACATACTTGGGGCTCAGCAAGCAATTGCTTAATTGGTGGTGGAAAAAACTCTGGGCTATCTGCAAAACCTAAGTGGAACAATGAAAAGTAGTACTCGGCTATATTGTATTCTTATGGACCTTCTGTTTACTGTCTATTAATTGTGGGCATAAGCTTGTGGAGGACAGTCAAGCATTTCCATTTCTGCAGATAGTATTGCTGCTTGATGAGTGGTTCTCAAACTTTAATGTGTATTAGAGTAACCTGCATGGTTTGTGGTTTGTTAAAATACAATTGCTTGATCCCACCCTGAAAGTTTCTGATTCAGTATGTCTGGGCTGGGGCATAGGACTTTTCAGGCCTCAATAGTTCAACGGTGATGCTTCTGCTACTGGTCTGAGGATCGCACTTTGAGAAACACTGGCATAGACTGTCAGCTGCCAAGCAGCTTGACAGCCAATTCCATCTTTTTTATTGGACGGAGATACTGTGCTCTGTTCCATTGGTTGATCTCACTGGAGATTGTACACTGGCTAAGGGTATGTCTGAGTGTGGACAGGGAGTGACCTGCTAAGAGCTATCTCCTCCTTACTCTCATCTTCTCCCTGCAGAAAAGGTTCAATGGCAATGAAAGCTGACTTAGATATTTTCCCAGGAGAGCTTTGGTACTGAGAAATTCACTGTTGGGGGCTTCAATTTAACTTGTAGTTGTGTTAAGATCAGTTCATGGATTAACCTGGAAACCATCATTCTCAGCAAACTGACACAGGAACAGAAAATCAAACACTGCATGTTCTCACTCATAGGTGGGTGTTGAACAATGAGAACACATGGACACAGGGAGGGGAGCACTACACACTGGGGTCTGTTGGGGGGAAATAGGGGTGGGACAGCGGTGGGTGGGGAGTTGGGGAGAGATAGCATGGGGAGAAATGCCAGATATAGGTGAAGGGGAGGAAGACAGCAAATCACACTGCCATGTATGTACCTATGCAACCATCTTGCATGTTCTTCACATGTACCCCAAAACCTAAAATGCAATTAAAAAAAAGATCTGTTCAGACATGTATGTGTTGCTGAATATATACACGTCACTGAGAGAGCAAATAGTATACACAAATTGGCGTTGGGATCTGCATTTTTACCTCATCTTCTAATATCTTTAGGAAGAAGTTGGCTTGCTCAGTCTAAATGTGTGGGGGTATATGGCTTACAGTTTGATTTTCACTGCACACAATTCAGTTCTGTGGAGCCACATTTCACTTCGTAACTGAGCACCCAAATGTGTTTTTTTTTTCATCAAACTATACAGGCAAACAAGACTACCCTTGAGCTAAAAGGAATTGAATGCCTGCTATCTTCAATGCCATGAGACCATTAAAACTCCCACTTGCTATTCCATGTATCCAATCAGTAAGGTGCAAATCAACCATCACACATTTCTCTGCCTGGGGAGCAGCGTGCATTTCTGTGTAATCAGAAATGCGTTACAAGTGAAACTTAGTCACCTGCTTTTCCAGAGCTGTACTCTCTTAGGAAGGTAAGAGAGAAAAGAAGCTTTTAAAATAGATCCAACAAAAAAAGAAACAGGCACACAAGTTGGATAGTCAGCATAGGTTATTAGCTATGGAAGGGAGAGTTGGGGTCAACTGATCTATGTTTTTATTTTACAGGGGAGAAAGCCTCAGAGAGGCTAAGTTCCCTGCTGAGGTCATTGAACTGAATAGGGGCAGACCTGGAACTCAGACTTCTGTCTCCTAGGCCAGTGCTATTTTCATGATGCCTTATGCTTAATAATTAAACTCTTATACCTGATTTATGTTCAATGTCCCTGGCAAGTCAAGAAAAAATTATACCTCTCTAAGGTTTCATCTCTTCTCCTGGGGAGAAAATATAAGCTTATGAAGATGTAATTTTTAATTCCTCACACAGAATTTGAAAGTCAGATGTTAAGTGTGTATCAGCAAAACCAGGGTCAGGGTATGCAACGGGGATGCTAGCACTGAAATTGTTTTTGTATCTCACATCCTTAGCTTTATTATCGAGAATCTTTGATTAATGTCCAAATTCAGGATATAGCATCATTTCAACAATTTTATGAATACTCTTTGGCTGCAAAGATAAGAAATTTAGTCTTGTGCAAGTTAAAGGACATTATTGAAATGATATAATAATTAGTGTCATATATTCAAAGACAGGGAATGATGTACTACCAAGTTGAGGGTAGATTGAAATTGAAGCATTCTCAGAGGACCCTGTAGTCAGTAAGTTAAAACATTTACTAAGGACCTGTTATAGAGCAGGTACTTGGGGACATGAGACCAAAAATCTTAAAGTCATCACCTCAAGGAACTGATATTGCAATAGGCTATTGGACAATAAACATGCAAATGAATGAACAGAATATTTCAGATCCTAATGAGTGCTGTGAATAAAATAAAATAGGGAAATATGACAGGTAGTGATGGGGGAGGAGTTCTACTTTGGCTAAGATGGTCAGGAAAGGCCTTTCCGAGGAGGTGACATTTGAATTATGAAAGGAAGGCAGGGGAAAGGACTTGGGGAAGACACTTCCAACCGAAAGAAACAGTAAGTGCAATGGCCTTGAAACAAAACTGAATTTGAAATGTACGCAGGATGGAAATTAGGGTGGTATAATTCAAATGTGAGAATTGAGGAAAGGAGAAGGGACAAGGTCAAGAAAGTAAGTAGAGAACAGACCATTCCGGGCCCTCTACACCTTGCTAAGAGTTTGTATTTTAATTTTAATTTGGACTCAGTGGAAATTCATTAAAAAACAATAAGCATGAGAGTCGCCAATTTTGCTGCTATTTGTAGAATGGACTTGTTTTAAGGCTGTTGCTAAAAATTACTGGGAGATGATGATGAGGTGGTGGTGAAGAATTGGTGAGGGGTGGTCAAATTCAGGATAAATTTTGAAGTTGACTTGCTGATGGATTAGATATGGATTATCAGGGAAGGAGAAGGATGTTGTAAGATTTTTGACCTGAACGGCTGAGTGGATATTGAAAAGAGGCAGACTAGGAAGGTGTGGAGTGGGGAATCAAGAATTATCTTTTGGCCATGGTAAAGGTGAGGTAATTATTCAAAAGCCATGGGAAGATGTCAAATAGGTAGTTGGATATTTGAGTATGGAGTTCAGGGACAAATTAAGACTGGCAATGAAAAATTGAGTTATCAGAATGTGTTTACAGTGTTTAAAACAGAGGTATTGGAGGAGACTATCTAGGAAGAGAATATAGAGATAAGAGAGTAAAAGGCAGAAACCCAGAGCCTAACATTGTTTGGAAGAAACACTGCCAGCAAAGGAGATAAAGAGACCACAGAAGGTGGGAGGAAGCCTGGAGTCTTAACACTGTGAAAAAGTTATTTCAGGAAGAAATACCAACTCTATCAAATGCTGCTGAGAGGTCAAGTAAGCTAAGGACATTTGTGGACATTTATGACTACAATAAGAGTTGTTCTCTTATATAAATGTCCTCATTGCATTGGACTGAGAAGACAATTGGAGACAATGAAATAGGCAGTGGAGCTTGACAACCCCTCTGATGAGTTGGAAGAGAGCAGAGCTTATCTGTGGTTCCTGGAGGAGGAGGATGTGGGCTCCAAGGACCAATTTTGAGGAAGACAACACTAAGCATGTTTGAATACCATTTTAAATGATCCAGGAAGGTCTGAGAGAAAAAGAGGATAATTGTAGGCATGAGGAATTGGGATCCATAATCCAGATGGAAGAGTTTTTCTTAAGATAGGGGCAGAGAAAATTCTTCCTTTATATGGGAAGAAAGCCAAAATGAATGAATGAATGCAGAATGTGTGCATTAACCCAGTTAGGATGATAGGTTGGTGGTTGGAAAATGAGATTATTATTGCTGATTGCTTTTATTTTCTCTGTGAAGTATAAGTGAGGTCTCTGGTTTTTGATTCTGCTCAGCTCATTTTCTCATTTTGCAGATTATTGAGATAGTGCTTAACTCTTTTGGAACTTTAGGTTGCAAGTGACTTAGGCTTGTCATGAAACTAACTCTGGCCTCATATCTATATTACCCTACTTCTCAAAGCCTTGGGAATCTACCCCATCCAGGATGCCCTGGATATGAGATATGGAGTCAAAGGAGATTATTTTGAAGCTTTAAGATTTAATGACTACCCTGCCAGGTTTTGAACTTGCATGGGGCCTGTGGTCACTTTGTTTTCACCAATTTCTCTTATTTGTAATGGGAACATTTGCCCATGCCTGTTCCCTGACTGTACGTTGGAAGTAACTCACTTGTTTTTGGTTCTACAGGATTGTGGGTGGAAGGGTCTTGCTTTGTCTCAGATGAGACTTTGAACTTAGACTTTTGAGTTAATGCTGGAATGAGTTAAGACTTTGGAAGACTGTTGGGAAGGCATAACAGGTTTTAAAACATAAAAAGGACATGAGATTTGGGAGGGGTCAAGGTGGAATGATATGATTTGGCTCTGTGTCCCCACTCAAATCTTATCTTGAATTGTAATTCCTATGTGTCAAGGGAGGGACCTGGTGGGAGATGATTGGATCATGGGGGCACTTTCCTCCAAGTTGTTCTCATGATAGTGAGTGAATTCTCACAAGATCTGATGGTTTAAAAATGTGGCACTTCCCCCTTACCTCTCTCTTTCTCTTGCCACCTTTTGAAAAAAATGCTTGCTTCTCCTTCGCCTTCTGCCATGATTTTAAGTTTCCTGAGGCCTCCCCAGCCATCCAAAACTGTGAGTCAATTAAAGCTGTTTTCTTTATAAATTACTAAGTCTCAGGCAGTTCTTTATAGCAGTGTGAAAGACTAATACACATACAGCTCCAATGACCAGCGGGACCTGACAATGGTTTTTAAAGCTTTTGATTAGATTCTTGAGATGGAGAATCTGATTGGCTCAGCCCAGTCTATCGGCTTTGGATCAGTGTCTACTCCTGATCCCATGGGATATAGTTAAGGGTCTTAGTTACCTGGACAGTATATTTATTTCCTTTGGCTGCTGTAAGAAGTTACCATAGACTTGGTGGCTTAAAACAGAAATTTATTGTCTCATGGTTCTGGAGGCCAGAAATTCAAAATGAAAGTATCAGGAGAGTCATTCTCCTTCCTGAAGCTCATAGTTAAATTTTATTCTTTGCCTCTTCTAGCTTCTTGTAACTGTCCGTGTATCTTGACATTCCTTGGTTTGTGGCCACATCATTCCAATCTTTGCCTTTGCCTTTATATCACCTTCTCTTCCATGTAAGTCTCTCTTCTATGGTTCTGTTCCCAAACTCCCTCTACTTCTATCTTACAAGAATATATGTGATTGAATTAGGGCCCACCTGGATAGTCCAGAGGCGTCCTCAAGATCTTTAATTTAAATGAATCTTTTACTACGTAAGGTAATATTGATTCCTTTGCCATATCAGGTAATCACTAGAGGTTCTAGGGTGTAGACAGTTGCAGACATCTGTGCCTAGCAATATTTCCACTTGACGAAATATTCTACTTTTTTTCATTTATATGCAAAAGAAATATTTTTAAGTAACTTTTTATAGCAAGATGGTACAGTGGTATGAGTGTAATCTAAACTTTCTCATGGTGTTACCTTGTATGCTGTTTTATTTTATTCCTTGTCATTAAGTCACAGGCGGGACCCAGTTTCCAGAGAGCAGGCGGGGCCACCGCGGGTCAGGCACGGGGAGCCCTGGTCCGATCTGAGCCCCGAGCTTCAGGGAAGGGGCGGGTGGGCCGCTGCCTTTGGCGTCGCCTCCGGTTGCCTTACACACCTTCACCTGCAGTCGCCTAGAAAACTTGCTCTCAAACTTCTTCAGGGTTTTTTCCCTTCAAATTTTGGACCAAAGTCTCATTTCTGTTTTTTCCTGTCTCTGATGCTGGGACCTGGAAGGCAGGCACTGGCCTCACTTCGCTGTGCTCTTCCCCCCGACCTGTGTGGCCTGTCCCGGGGTTGAGTTGGGGAGGGGGACACCTACCTAGGAATAGCGACACGGGGTAAAGCTAAAGTGATTAAGAGGAAGCTTCACACCTGTAATCCCAGCATTATGGGAGGCCGAGGTGGGCAGATAACTTGAGGTCACGAGTTCAAGACCAGCCTGACCAACATGGTGAAACCCCATCTTAACTAAAAATACAAACAAAAATTAGCCTGGCGTGGTGGTAGGTATCTGTAATCCCAGTTAACTTAGGAGGCTGAGGCAGGAGAATCCCTTGAACCTGGGAGGCGGAGGTTGCAATGAGCCAAGATCACGCCATTGCACTCCAGCCTGAGCGACAGAGCAAGACTCCATCTCAAAAGGGTTCTAGGGTGTAGGTGTCTAGAATGTAGGCATATCTTTTTTGGGGGACAACATCTAGCCCACTGTGGAAAACTATTTGAAAACTTACAACTATTTTTCAGGACTTTCCTCTTTTTATTCATTTCTAAAGAATAATAATTGGGAGGCAAGATACAAATATCAGAGTCAAAATTTTCTCTGAATCAATCTCTGAATAACCATCTCATGAAAAAAATTTGTGGCAACTTAAATGTATTAACTGAGAGTCCTGCTGAGCACTAGAACTAATCGGCACTGTTTTGGTTATGTGCCAAAAAATGCATTTGAGCCAAACCTGTTTTCTTCTTGTTGAACATCTATATGTACAGAATGGAACCAACAAATAAGGGTGGAAGAGAAATTGACTATACTTGGGTATTTCTCCATTGAATCGGGGCTTTATGAGATATAATCAAGTTATTAAAGAAGCAATCTGCTTTTACCTTGCTGTCCTTTCTTGTCAATCAAAAAAGGAAAAAAGTATAAAAATAGAAAGTACCCTCTGGGCTTAGAGGATGAGAAAAAATACTTGTAGCTTTATTAAGACTGTTGGAGTTATTTCCTTTGCAACATTGTGTGTTCCTTGTGAAATTCCCTCATCTTGCCCTCTTAGCTTGTGAAAGCAGTTACACTGCTGTCCTTGAGTCAGCCTTTCTTGGGGAAATCTTCCTCTTAGATAGCTGTTCTTGTCAGTGCATCTTCCTCCAGTCATCCAAACCCAGGTCCTGTGTACTAAATTAGAAAAGAGAAATTATTCTAAGTGCTCTGTTCATAACTATCTCTTCAGGGATCACTAAAAACCCCAGAGTTTTTTTTCCTTTCAAAAACACTCTCCTCATGTTTACATCTAGTCTGCTTAATTAGACTTTAGATTAAAAAGGGGCCTTGTTAATCCCGCAGTCTGTGGAGCATTTAGCCATGTCTCCAATGACTAGATCCACTTTGTTTGCCCGTGTTCTTACCCATGGGAACATAAATGGGCTGTAGGAATTGTGTAAAGTAAGACATGAGCATTCTGGAGGAAGAGTATGTGCAGTTTCTCTTGGGCTTTTTAGCCTATAGAAAGCTTGTTGGCCATCTGCACCTTTAGAGTGGTGTCTAGACCTGCTGGCCTGCCTCCCATGCAAGGGCAACAGTCAGCATCCTCTGCCTTCCTCCTCTCTGCTTGGAGACAGCCAAAAACCAGTATGCAGTGGAGCCTTTTGGGATGGATTAGAGAGAAGCCAATCGGCTTTCTACAGTGTCAGGTGTAGAGGATCTATTTGATTGAAACAACAGAGAATTACATTCCCAAAAGCATCCTGAGAGGGCGTATGGTTTTAGTGTTTAGGTAAATTGCTGAATAGGAATCTGTCTCCAAACTTGAACAGGCTGCTTCTATATACTGAAGGCTGGGTGATAAATGATCTTCTTTAGTTATAGCCATTATCTCTCGCTTAATCTCTTTTCTCCAGCAGAGTATTTCAGAGCATGGTGCTGACTGCCCAACACCTCCCCTTGGAAAGACCTTTCTTTTTTGGGGACAATAATTACATCATTCTTTAGCTTTCTGTTTTTCTAGGCAAATTTCTTAATATTCCCTCTTTGGACCTATTTTCTATTTCTTTAATCATTTTCCACAGCTCTTACCTGAAACTCTGCCTTGTCTCTACGTTCTTGTAAAGGTATGGTGACTGAAACTACCCACAACATTCTTACACAGGTCTCAGTGGGCCTCGGGTAGATATCACTACTCTCATTTTTTGCTTAAAGTGAATTTCATGGAGAAATAGTTTACTTGTTGTGATGGTTAATTGTGTTTCAACTTGACTGGGCCACAAGATGCCTGGCTATTTGGTGAACTGTTATTTCTGAGTGTGTCTGTAAGGATATTTCTGGATGAGAGTAATATTTGGATGTCAGACTGAGTAAAACAGATTGCCCTCCACAATGTGGGTGGGCCTCATCCAATCTATTGAAGGCCTGAATAGAAGAAAAGGCTAACAAAGAATTTTTCTTCTCTGCCTGACCATCTTGATACTGGGACACCAGTCATCTCCTGCTTCTTCAGGCTTGGACTCATACTAGAAACTTACCATCAGCTTTCCTGGGTCTTTAAACATATATTGTTCTATTTAAAGAACAGAAGTAAAGAAACATACATTGTTCTTATTTAAAGAACATATAGCCAGGCGCAGTGGCTCATGCCTATAATCCCAGCAATTTGGGAGGCCAAGGTAGGCAGATCTCTTGAGGTCAGGAGTTCAAGACCAGCCTGGCCAATATGGTGAAACCCCATTTCTACTAACAATACAAAAATTAGCCAGCTGTGGTGGTGCATGCCTGTAGTCCCAGCTACTAGGGAGGCTGAAGCAGAATTGCTTGAATGTGGGAGATGGAGCTTTCAGTGAGCCGAGATCCCACCACTGTACTCCAGTTTGGGCAACAAAGTGAGACTCCATCTCAAAAAAAAAAAAAAAAACAACATATATACTTAGTCATAGGATTTTATGTATATGCATATGTATGTGTGTATATGTACATATGTATTGAGACTCCATCTCAAAAAAAAAGGAACATATATACTTAGTCATAGGATTTTATATATATGCATATGTATGTGTATATATATACATATGTATATAGCTACATACATATATGTATCTGTATATATCAGCTTTCCTGGTCTTTAAACATATGTTGTTCTATATAAAGAACATAAGTAAAGAAGCATATATTGTTCTAAAAGAATATATATACTCAATCATAGCATTTTATGTATATTTATATACACATACATATGTGTATATGTATATATTTGTATGTGAATATATATGTATGCCTCTCTATGTATGTATTTATACATGTGTGTGTATGTAGCTATCAAAGAGTTCTTGGGTCACACCAATAAAACACAGGAGTCAACTTCAGGGAGCTCCTACTGGCCAAAGATGGGAATATTTAAACATAAGAAAAAAGCAAAACCAAAAACCAGTTTGCTCTCCAAACACATTATTCTCAGAAAAAAAACTGTGGCCATAGATTGAAATAATAAAAATCTGTACATTCACAACTACTTCAAAAAGAAAAGAGTGGCATTCTTTTTAGGTTACTAGAGTACAAACTCATTCTTCTGAAGAGTAACAATTAAAGGAAAAGAATTAAGCATGTATTCTGTTTTTCTTGTATAGACTATATTTCATGATAGCCAAGTAGGTATAAATGTTCTTCTACAACATCCCCACATCTTGAGTCATAGACCTCCAAGAACACAGCTGTAGCTCAGCAAGTCAGGTATGCTACTTGTTGCAGTGAGGAAAAAATGCATGGTGTGTGGGGTATCTCAGTAACAGGGTGTTAAAGAGAACATGTATAATTTAGGTTGTGGTTAGGTAATATCGGGGATGGTTCAAGAAAGAGGGAATTTGCTCTGAGTGCTGTTAGGAAGGGAGTATAATGCTATGATTGGACATTTTTAATAAATCTTATTTAAAGAATGATATATATGACTGAGTATTCAACAAATCTTGTAGGGTTGGCTAGAGCAGGGCTAAAGCTGTAATTATTACAGAAGCATCTGTCACTCATATTATTTCGTAGAGAAGGATGTTCCATATTTTTGTAGTATGCATAGTGGCTTTGTTTTTGCCTGTGACTAAACAATATTATGAAGTGGTCTTGTTTTTTTTAAACCTCACTTCTTCAAAGTCACAAGCTGACCTGATGTTCTGAGAGATTGTTTATATCCAACAAGAGAACATTGAAGTATAGCTGTGAATGTCAAGCTAGCTCACAGCCCTCAGAATTTAGGAGCTGCTTTTTTTGTTTCTCAATAGGAGAATAGAATAAAATAAAAGTGGAAGAAATAAAAGATTTAGATAATTCAATTTTCAACCCCTAATGAAATAATGGACCTGGCAATCTAGATGCTAAAATCATTGGGTGAAATGTTAAGTATTTTATTATGGATGGTTCAGGCTGATATTACCTGAATCCCACTGATGTACCTTAACATCGCCAGAAGTATGGCAGATAGATGTTATGTGCCTCTTGATGTGACTCACAGTACCACCATTGAAATAGTCTTGCCCAAAGATTTGAATCTGAATGTAGTCTAGTTCCTTTTTTTTTTGCCTTCAACTTTTATTTTAAGTTTCAGGGTACATGTGCAGGCTGTGTAGGGTTGTTACATAGTTAAATGTGTGCCATAGTGGTTTGCTGCACAGATCAACCCATCGCCTAAATATTAAGCTTGGCATCCATTAGCTATTTATCCTAATGCTCTCCCTCCCCTCCGCTCCCTGACAGGGCCCACTGTGTATTGCTCCCCACCACCATGTTTTTATGTGTTCTCATTGTTTAGCTCCCACTTATAAGTGAGAACATATGGTGTTTGGTTTGCTGTTTCTGGGTTAGTTTGCTGAGGATAGTGACTTCCAGCTCCATTCACGTCCCCGTAAAGGACATGATCTCATTCCTTTTATGGCTGCATACCATGGTGTGTATGCACCACATTTTCTTTATCCAGTCTATCATGGATGGGCATTTGGGTTGATTTCATGTCTTTGCTATTGTGAATAGTAGTGAAGTTTCTAATCTAACTACTAGATTATAGGGAATATGGGGGTAGAGCATCATCTTAAATAACATCATCAAGGTATAGTCAGTGAAATCTAGAACCTTCAACAAATACATGTATAAAATAAGATGGGGGAGATGTTGTAGATTTAAAGCAATTTACAGAACATACCAAACACAATATGTGAATTTTATTGGGAAGCTCATTCAAACAAATCATGTTAAAAGTTATTTTTGAGATAATCGGAGAAAACTAAGCAGTGATTAGGGATTAAGTGATATTATTAATAAGAAAAAATTGGTGGAGTATGATGGCTTAGGTCTGTTATTCCAGCACTTTGGAAGGCTGAGGTAGGAGGATCACTTGAAGCCAGAAGCTCGAGACCAGCCTGGGCAACAAAGTGACCCTGTCACTACAAAAATAAAAAAAAAGAAATATATTGTGTTGGTTATAAAAATGGTATGGCAGTTACTTTAAAATATTCTTATATGTTAGAGGTTCATTTTAAAGTATTTAGGGATAGAATGATATAATGTCTGGTATTTGCTCTAAACAAGAGAAAAAAGGTTGAAAAGTTTAGAGATGAATTAAAAACAACAGAAAGTTGCTAGTTCTTAAAGCTGCAGGATGACTCTATGAAGGTTGACCATTCTTTCTACTACTGGATATATTTGAGAAGTTACAGAACAAACAGCTTTTTGAAAAAGTGAGCATTGCTTTTGCTTCACACCATTTGATTGATTGTCCTCTCCTCTCAGCAGGGCATTGCAGCCCAATATTAAGAATTAAAGAGGATAAGACAGTAACTCATCTCATTTTCCAAGCTCTCAAGCAGAAATAGGCCTATTTCCTAAAGATTTGTTCCATGATTCCCAGATACTGCTTTTGCTCAGTATCTGTTTAATATGAACTTTATGGGATAAGTCTCCCTAAAATGACAAAGGCTTCTAATAGTTATCAGTTTAAAACTTTATTTTTGCCTCATTCATTTTCTCAAGGTCATCTATCTATTGAAATAAAAAGGTATTCATTGAAGGAATTGAATATATCATAATATGGCCTATAAATAATTTTTACATGGTGGCAGTCATATTCAACATTTCAAGGTTGAGCTGACAGTTGGTTGACCATAATATTACTTTGAAAATTTCTGTGTAATTAAGCATTTCATAGCATTTTCTACTCAGTAACAAATTTTCTACAGATGTTCAAATGTTAGAATCCTTAGGGAGCTGGGATAATAGTCATTGCCTAAAATGTGTGAAGACTAAAAGCCAGTCCTAAACAAGCATTGCCTTTCTCTTGACCTGTTTTTAGTCTCAGTTTTGCTCCCAGAGATAGAGGTGAATAACTTACTTGCCCATTTCTACTTACTTAATGTGCATCGGACCTTCTCTTTCTACTCACTCATCAGATTGGCATTTTTTGTTTGTAATCCTTTTTAGCTGTTCTGATCAACTTAAAGATGCATAATAATTCAAGGACACTTCCACAATGAAATACTATGTTTGTGCACACACCTGCAGAGTATCTGGAAGCAGAATTCTGTGTTGTAGAATGCATGCTGAACAGAATAATGAACAGTGGTTAGTTTGCTTTCTTGCAGATTGTTCTTTTTCAATTTTGGAAGAGTTTTTTTCTTTTTCTTTTTTTTTTAAATAAAACAGATAGGGTATTTCTCTGGTTCCTAGACTTCTATGGCATGGTTTTATTTACTTGTTCATCACCTTTCCAAGATGTCATCTTAATTAGTACTCCTAGAATAGCTATGCTTGGATTCTATGTAAGAGGTTGATATTTCCTTGTAAAACTCTCTGACCTCTTCCTGTCTTCACATTTCAATGTACTTTCATTAGTTTTTCAGTCATTTACTGTAAGCTATCTATTGCATATACCCCGTTCATTATTTAAAAGGGGATTTAATTTGCCTAATATTTTCATGTTTATAAATATGTTTCTAATATCATAATTTAGTCTTTGATTTATATAGAAAAGCATAAAAAGGTCAGGCATCAAATATTCTTGAAATAACAGTTCCAATTAATTCTTTGACAAACTTCAGAGCAAACAATTAGCTTATTGTCCCTGAGAGAAGATCATGGTGATCCCAGTTTGTTCCCTAACAGGATACCTTACACTAAACTTCTCCAGAAGGTTAGAAGAGGAAGGTGTCATGGTAATCCACAGGTCCCTTAGTGAATAAAGCAAACTGTCATCTTCCTGAAGGGCTTAGGTGCAATAAAAATCTGTTTGGAGAAAATCAGGCAGTTGAATTTTTGACAGTTTATATTAAGAACTACCTGGAAGTAGCTGCATTTTTCTATTAAAGTAATCCAATTTGCTCATTCTAACCAGGCTCTTCAACACAGTAGGCACTTTGAGATATTCTGTCCTTCAAGCTGGTTGACTCTGAAACTGTGGTTGCTGAAATCCCACTGAACAAAGAGTCTCCTTCACTGATCGTCTGGTAATCTATGGTTGCTTGGCACACTAACCCCAAACATGGTGGTTTAAACCACTTTTGTTTTCTTTTTGATGGTCGGGATTTAGGCATGGCAGAATGGGGAAATCATGTCTCTCTTTCCAGAGCCTGGGGTCTCAGCTGGGATGATTTAAACAGATGAAGACTTGTACAGCTATAGGGACTGGTACGACATTTTTCTCTTTATGTAGTGTCAGGGCTTGTCCGCGTGGCCTCCTCATGTGATTCCTCTAGCATTGTGGTCTTGGAGTAGCAAGACTTCTCACGCAGCAGTTCAAGGTTCTGAGAGTGAGTGGTCCAGAACACCAAGGTAGAGTGGCAGAGCCTTTTTCCACCAGGTCTGGGAAGTTATGCAGCATGGCTCTATCATATCTAGTTGGTCCCTCAGGGGCAGCCCCCATTCAGCATGAGAGGGAACCACATAAGGATGTGAATACTGGGTGGTGTGGATCACTGGGGAAGAGGGTGGGAGCATTTTGGAGGCTGGGTCATTACTAAGGCTAGTGTATCCTGTTTCTTCAGTTCATGGCACTAACTTCTTGGTAATAAGCTCATTTTCTCCCAGGCATCCACTCTCACCCAAGTCACTGCACCCCCGCTCTACCCCAACATTCTTTTTCATGAACAGGTAGAGAGACCTTAACATTTTCTGTCTGATTATGACTCTTCACATTTAAAGCTTTCAGTGGCTTATTAGTGCTCTTAGGATGAAGACCTTTATTCAACAAATATTTACTGAGTGCTTACTCTGTTTAGGCAATATTCCAGGCCTTCAGGATAATATAGTGATTAAAACTGATAGAAATTCCAGTCCTCCGTAGGCATGGGCAGAGACTTCATGACCAAAACACCAAAAGCAATTACAACAGAAGCCAAAATTGACAAATGGCATCTAATTAAACTAGAGAGCTTTTGCACAGCAAAATAAACTATCATCAGAGTCAAGAGGCAACCTACAGAATGGGAGAACACTTTTACAATCTATCCATCTGACAAAGGGCTAATATCCAGAATCTACAAGGAACTTAAACACATTTACAAGAAAAAGCCAAACAATCCCATCAAAAAGTGGGCAAAGGATATGAACCGACACTTCTCAACAGAAGACATTTACGCAGCCAACCAACATATGAAAAAAAGCTCAACATCACTGGTCATTAGAGAAATGCAAATTAAAACTACAATAAGATACTATCTCACGCCAGTTAGAATGGCAATTATTACAAACTCAGGAAACAACAGTTGCTGGTGAGGCTGTGGAGAAATAGGAACACTCTTACACTGTTGGTGGGAGCATAAATTAATTCAACCATTGTGGAAGACAGTGTGGTGATTCCTCAAGGTTCTAGAACTAGAAATACCATTTGACCCAGCAGTCCCATTACTGAGTATATATTCAAAGGCCTATAAATTATTCTACTATAAAGACACCTACACGCATATGCTTATTGCAGCACTATTTAAAATAGCAAAGACTTGGAACCAACCCAAATGTGCATCGATGATAGACTGGATAAAGAAAATGTAGCACATATACACTGTGGAATACTATGCAGCCATAAAAAGGGATGAGTTCATGTCCTTTGCAGGGACATAGATGAAGCTGGAAACCATCATTCTCAGCAAACTGACACAGGAACAGAAAATCAAACACTGCATGCTCCACGCAAGTGGGAGTTGAACAATGAGAACACATGGACACAGGGAGGGGAACATCACACACCAAGGCTTATTGGGGGTTGGGGGGACAAGGGGTGGGAAAGCATTCGGACAAATACCTAATGCATGAAGAGCTTAAAACCTAGATGACAAGTTGATGGGTGCAGCAAACCACCATAACACATGTATACCTATGTAATGAATCTATATGTTCTGTACAGGTATCCCAGAACTTAAAGTAAAATTTTAAAAATTGTAAATAAGTTAAAAAAAATAAGAAAGAAATTCCAGTTCTCGTGGACTCATGCATTCTAATGTGTTTGTGTGTGTGTGTGTGTATGTGTGTGTGTGTGTGTGTGTTGGAAAGGGGCAGTAAATAAGTATAAATATTTATCATGATAGAAATAAACCAGTGAAAGAAAAAGGGAAGGGCAGGCTCAGTTTTAAATAGGACAGTTAGGGAAAGCCTCAGGGAGAAGACAAGAAAGCTTTGAAGTAGGTGAGGGTGTGAGCCATATGGATATTGGCAGAGGGAACAGCAAGTACAAAAGCTGAGAGGGAGGCATGCTTGCCCTTCAAGGGAAGCCAGGATACTGGGCTTGGGGCATATGGAATGAGGACAAGAGTAATAAGAGATGAAGTCAGAGACACTATCAGCAGATTAGACAGGATCTGGACTTGTAGGCCATTTTAAGAACTTTAATTTTCACTTTTGAGAAGAATGGTGATAAGGTCTGACTCATATTTTAGAAAGATCATTCTTGTGGGGTAAAGACAGAAATAGAACATTTATATGGTTATTGCAATAATCTAGGAGAGGGGAGAGGGTAGCTTGGATCAGGATGGTGTAGTAAAATGGTGATGAGTGGCTCAGTAAAAAATATATTTTGAAGGTAGAATTGATAAGTTTTACTGATAAACTCAATGTAGGATATGAAAGAAAGAGAGGAGTCACAGATGATGTCAGGTAACTAGAAAGAATTGCCATTTATCAAGATGAGAGAATCTATCAGTAGAACAGATTTAGGAGACAGTTGTTTTGACATGTTTTCAACCTTAAAATTATGAGATTCAGAAAATATCATTAAGTAGAGTTTATTTGAGTCCAAAGCTTGAGGCTGGCCACCCGGCAGCATAGATTCAAACTGGCCTGTATATACCCTCCAATTATCAGCAGTTACAAGTGGGTTTTTAAGGAAAAAAGGAGGCATTTTCTCATTGTTATCAATAATTTACATTAAAATAACAAACTATTAATTGACTACACACTGTTTTTTGCATCACAAATTCCAGGAACGTGAAGATAGTGGCTGAGACAGCTAGTCAGGAACAAAGTGCCTTTAAATAATTGTGTGGGTGTGGGGGAGCATTTGAGGGGGTGCCAGAGTTGTGACTGAATTCCCATACTCAAGTCCCTCTGGGCCTGCTACATTTTGCATATTTCATGTCATTCAGCCTGCTCTGAGCTGCTTTTCTTTACTCATTTTAAAAATAAAAATTTCCCCTGAATGTTGTGATGGTTAATTTTAGGTGTTAATTTGACTCCATTAATGGATACCCAGAATTCTGGGTGTGTCTGTGAGGTTGTTTCCAGAGGAGACTGGCATTTAATCAGTAAACTGAGAAGAGAAGATGGACCTTCACCCATTGTGGGCAGCACAGTAGAATTGGGGAGGGCCGAATAAAACAAAAAGGCAGAGGAAGGTGAAATTGTGTTCTTTCGTCAGATCTGGGACAGCCCTCTTCTCCTGCCCGTGGGCATCAGAGCTCCAGGTTCTCTGGCTTTGAGACTCAGAGATTTGCCCCACTGGGCCCCATTTCTCAGGCTTTTGGCTTTGGACTGAGAGCTACACATTGGCCTCCCATGTTCTCAGGCCTTCAGACTTGGACCCAGCCATGCTCTCAGCTCCAACTTGCAGATGTCATGTGGTGGGATTTGGCCTCCAAAATTATTTGAGCCAATTTCCCAGAAAATACTCACTCATATCTCTATATATTTTATTGGTTCTGTTTCTCCGGCAAACTCTGACTAATGCAAAAACCATATCTACCTCACCATATCTTGAACCCCTGATCCCAGGATTTCTGTGTTCTGTGTTTAGTCATGCTGCTTTCTTTCATTTCCTGGAGGGCCAGGCGCCCCCTTGCTTCCTACAGCTATGGTGCACTTTCCCCTCTGGCTGCAATGCTCTCCCTGTTCTCTTCTTCTCTACAACTAGTTAATCTCTAGTCCTTTAAGATTCATCTCAACTATTACTTTCTGAAAGAAGCATTCCCGATCCCTTTAATTAGGTGTATGTTCCTCTAGCACCCTGTAAGGAAGCGGTAAGTTTTGCTTAATGTCTGCAGGTACCCTCTGCTAGCATGTACACTATGTGGGGAGAGGGACCCCTTCATGGCTGCCCATCCCAATGTATCCACTGCCTGCATGGGGCCTGGAATCTGGCAGTGCTCAATAATCATTTTAATAATCTCCTCCATTCAAAGATTATGACATAACTACTCCTCATTTTATTCTTTTTAACAGACTGACTCAAACTACTTCCTTAATACAGAATCTTCAGGAGGATAGAGATTCAGCTGACAGCTCTGGAAATCCTCCTGAATGCCTGAGGATTCCTTCTTACTATCAGCAAGGCCATATATTTTTATTATACTCAGACATGGGGGAATTTTCTCCATTTGAAAACACACCAAAATGTTGAGTGGCAGGTCAGTCAGCAAAGAAAGAATGTCATGTGTTTCCCACTTCCCCATCCTTGGGGCTGCCTTTCCCTAGAGTGTTACATTTCCCCAGTATGACAGCCCTCATGTCAGACTTCTGAAGTGCTTACCCTCTTTCAATGAGAGGAGATGCTGCTTCACTGCTAGTGAAATGCCATTTCCATTCGTTGCTGCCTTTCATGGAGAAGATTTGTAGATGTGATTTCAACACAGAAAGTGAGAAAGGAAACTGAAGTGTCTGAGAGGTAGAAGGTAGTTTATTACTAGCACTGGCTCACTGGCTTACTCCCTAGCAGTTCCGATGAAACACAGTCAGCAAAACACACAGAGGCACAGGGAAAGAGCAAGTTTGTAATGAGGCTGATAGTGCTAGGTGAGCACGGCATTTGAGGCAACTTCATATTTTTAGTTACCTGTAGTTCAGATTTAATTGTTGTCAATATATCAGATTTATCTGTATTAAATAATACAGAAACTAGGAAGTGAAATATGTGGGCACATGGCTTTTGTCCTGAAATGCTGTCTAGAAATCTTCATGGGCATCTTAAATTGACACTATAGCATTAGCCAGATATAAATCCTCCTGTGGAGATAAGCTAGAGATCAAGGTCCCCTTTGCCTGCTCTAGAGAGTTGGAGTGTGAACCAAGGGCCTGTTCTCAGGAAATCAGCAAGTGCACAGCGATTGTCACTGGAGTCTCCTCCAATGCCAGGGCACCTTGAGGACAGTCTCCTTCCTAATGTTTTGTGATTCCTCCCCTTCTCCCACCTGAGATTCCTGGAGATATTAACATGTCATTTCCAATTTTGTAATGAAAGCCTCCATTCTTTGCACAGGGACTTTGGAACGTCACGAGTTATTAGTGTAGCATTTTCGGGGGTAGGGTGTAATGGCCTCTCTTACTCCAGAAATCCTCCCGAAGACAGGTAGGCAAGTTTCTACAAAAGTTAAGGTAGGTCTAGGAGATGGTTCTTCATCTCTTACCTTTTCAGTTTTCTCTTGAGCCGATCACTCAACTTCTAATTCCTCCATGCTTTGCTTATTCCACCCACCCAGCAGCACTCCTGTCAGCCTTTCTCTTCCAGATCTATCCTGAATGTATTCGCCAAAATTATTTTGATTGTAGGTAATTGAAAATAGTAACTTAAACTCAGACTAACTTTTTTCTTTTTTTGAGACGAAGCCTCACTCTGTCACCTGAGCTAGAGTGCAGTGGCATGATCTTGGCTCACTGCAACCTCCACCTCCTGGGTTCAAGTGATTCTTCTGCCTCAGCTTCCCGAGTAGCTGGGATTACAGGTGTCTGCCACCATGCCCAGCTAATTTTTGTATTTTTAGTAGAGACGGGATTTCACCATATTGGCCAGGCTGGTCTCAAACTCCTGACCTCAGGTGATCTGACCACCTTGGCCTGCCAAACTGCTGGGATTACAGGTGTGAGCCATTAAGCCCAGCCAAACTAACTTTAAAAGGAAATATATTGGTTTATTTAACCAAAGAGTTGAAAGGATGGTATACCGGGCAAAACTGATGTCCTCTAGGGTTTCAAATAATGGGGTCAGGTTTCTGTCATGCTGCATTCAGATTTGGGCTCTTTGCATGCCATCATTTCATACAGCTTCTAATCTCTGGATGGAAGAGGCTCCTTCTTTCCCTCCCAGTATGTGTATCTAAAAAGAACTTGGGCTCCAGGGTCAGAATATCTTGATTAGTCAGCTCAGATCACATTCCTACTTCTGTGGTTGGGGAGGTAAGATTCTGTGACATTTTCACCCAAGTTACATGGGGTGGGGCAGTCCCCCAGAGGAAGAAATTCAGAGACAACCGTGTAATGATGATGTCTGCAAAACTGCCCTCACCACATGCTGCATAAGATCTACCCTGCTGGGAGGAGTTTCTATTAATCAGAATCTATTTCTGTTCAGCACCACAGGGTGGTTCCTTTCCACCCAACAGCCTAACTCTGCTGCTCCCAAGGGCAGAAGAAGGACGATAGGTGGATGTGTCAGGGAAGTAAATTTCAGCTAAATATAAGGCAGAACTTTTACTAGCCTTTTTAGAAGAGTCAAAACATGAATTGTCATAAGAATCCTGGCTTCTGTGTCACTGGTTTTTAAGCAAGTGCCTGCTGTCCACATGTAGAATATATTTTTTAGGGAAGATTTGTATAATAGGGAGTAGTAGAAACAAATGACCAGCACTTCCGACTCTGTATGTAGAAACGTCCCTCTCTGGACATGCCCGCGTGGACAAATACACTTGCTTAACAGGTTTGAAGCATAGGTCAGATAAACAGCTAGGTCCTGACACAAAACGGTTTTTTTCTTAAGTTTTTAACTATTGTCTCTTAAAAGATAATAAGATGGCCTTTCTTTCTTATAAATTTTTTTAAGCACATAAAAGACTAAACTAGTTTTAGTTTTATTCATTATATGTAAAGGTTTTACCTTGAAATAGGTTTTTCATTTATTTATTCAGCCATCAGATTTTCCTTATATTGATTTATTTCTTTAGTAAAATGTAATATACAGTAATTTGACCCATGAGTTTTCTGATCTACTCTAATTGTTTTATAAATACATTCTCATCTTTAATGTGAATGTTATAAAAAAGTTATGAAGTTTTCTTTCAAGTTATAGTCTCTAATTATTTTTCAAGAGTTAAAACATGAAAATAGATTTTTGTGTTATAGATCTCACTTGCCAGATGTTAATACAACATTTTATATAAATGGCTGTATTAAATGTATATTTTGTGATATCAAAGCCATATATTTTGAGTATTTGGAGTTCTATTTGGCAATGAGAACAAAATAGTGATTAAAAAATAAAATTAAAATTCTTTAAGGTTTGTGATATATCAGCTTTTAAAGATTTAGAGCTTGGATACTGGGTTCAGACACCAGGGTTCAAATAAAATGCATTTTCTAGCTGTGTGATTTAGGAAGGCTAATTAGTTTTTTTATGCTTCCATTTCCAACTCTGTAAAATGTTGACAATAGAAATGCCTGCCAGGAGAATTGCTTGAACCCAGGAGGCGGAGATTGCAGTAAGCCAAGATTGTGCCATTGCACTCCAGCCTGGCACCTGGCGCCTGGCACCTGGCACCTAGCACCTGGTGACAGAGCAAAACCCTTGTCTCAAAAAAAAGAAAAAAAAAAGGGCCTGTTTTTCAGGACTGTGATGAGTTTAAAAGAGAGAATGCAGGTAGAGTCCATAGCATAACACCTATCACATAGTAACAACCCAACAAATTCCCAGCGCTTTTAATCTTATTTTTCTGCTTAATAACCTCCAGAGATAGACAAAGCACTGTGCCGGGGAAATGTGCACCAGCTCTGGCAGTCATCAATAAACAGCAGTTTTAGTTGTTCATGGTCATTGCAATTTGTTTTTGATCCTGATCATTTGCTTTGTGTAAACTTTATTTTGGGGTGAGTTGAAGCATTAACTTTTTCATGTTTAATAAGTGCAACAATTGTTAGTGTTAAATGCCCTTGTATAAAGTGATTATGACTGAAACTAGAGTGGAGAAAACATTTGAATCCTAAGTGGGATAAGAAATGTTACATGTTGGAGGTGCATACGGGATAAACTCTTCAATTGTGACAGTGATTCAGAAGGCAAAGACTGTCTCATGAACCATGGAAAATGCATGATGTCCTTCAAAAAGAGACAAGGGCAAGTGATCAAATAGCCCTAAAAATGTGTGGCTATTTTAGGTTTCTAAAAATTATAGAAAGTGAAAATTAGACACTAGGACTAATCCAAGGCAGTATTTAAAAAACAATTGAATCTGCATAGGTGTGAAGGGGCTGCCTATGTGAGGTGTCTGCTATGGTGCCTGCTGCCCTTTAGCTGAGTGCTAGGGGCTCTGAGACTGAGAACTGAAACCTGAGCATCAGAAAGAGCTGCTGCTAAAAAGTTGTACAAAAAAGGCTTATTATTAAAAATCTGATGTATTCTTAAACTAATGGGAGTTAATTAGTATACTGTTCCTAGGTGCCAAAGGGTTTCCTCTAAAACTGCCTCAACTGATTTTCAGTGTAGATGAAACTGGTCAAATATGGAAAAATTAAAAAAAACAACAACAGATTATGTATCACCAAGGAGAGGACAGACATGACTTGCGTTAGTGCATCAAAGAACTAATTTGTTCTCTTACTTTGAGGAAATGTGTCTGGGAACTGCAAACTTAAATCTTTCTTCTTTTGAAGTTCACATACCTATAGAGTTAATTAAAAAACAACATTTCAGAGTCTAACCTGCCTTGAAGAAAAGAAGCTTCTGTGTGAGCAGAACTGTCTTATTTGGGAAATACCCTTTGGAATTATTTCTATATAACTAAAAATGATGTGGAATATGTAATTTTTGAAATTAACTTGAAACTCCAATTAATTTGAAACACTGTAGAGCTCAAACTTTCTTGCTTGGTCATAGGATGTGAAGGAAAAGTTTTTATGCTAGAATCAATTTCCATGGCTCTTTCTTACAAGATAATAGCTAAAATACAATGTATTTTGTACCATTTAATTTTACTTTTTCCATCTGTTAAAATTTTTTTATGTTATGAAATAAATAGCTTTTTCAAAAAGATTCTCAAATATCCTTAAGTGCCCTGTGTGTGAAATGTGCTAACAATTACCATCTTCTCTTTGTTTTCAGTCATTCAGTCTTTTCAGGAGTAAGAGTAAGGTATCGAAGCATACAAAACACGCTCAATAATAGCACAACATGACGGGGAAAAGCAAATGGGTCACTGTAAGACATCTCAATTTTCCTTTTTATAAAATATAGCTTAAAACATTAAAAAATGATCATTTTGGCTGGGTGTGGTGGCTCACACCTGTAATCCCAGCACTTGGGGAGGCTGAGGTGGATCACCTGAGGTCAGCAGTTCGAGACCAGCCTGGCCAACATGGAGAAATCCTGTCTCTACTAAAAATACAAAAAAATTAGCCAGGCGTGGTGGCGGGTACCTGTAATCCCAGCTACTGGGGAGGCTGAGGCAGGAGAATCATTTGAACCTGGTAGGCAGAGTTTGCAGTGAGCCGAGCTCATGCCACTGGACTCAAGTCTGAATGACAGAGTGAGAGTCAGTCTCAAAAAAAAAAAAAAAAAAAAGATCATTTTATAATGCTGATATGAAACCAGGTGAATAAATAGAGAAATTTAAGGGTAATGCCATACTTTTCATGTTATAATAAAAATTCAACAATTTATCACTTATCTGAGTTAAAAGTCACCATTATTTAAAAATTGCTATCAAAATGTTTGGAAACCCCATGCTTCCTTCCTGCTCTGCGAGGCCTGCTGCTCTGGTGTCTGCTGCTAATTAATCTGCCTGGATGCACTACAGAGGAGCCACTTCTGTTGGGTACCACTGTCTCCCACTGGGCATAATCACATCTGCCAGGCAATGCTGCTCCTCCTGCTCAGTGCTGCTGTGCACTGGTGCCAGGCTGTCGTTGTGTTCCTGGAGCCCTGCACTTTGTTCCGTGTACAAATGAGGAACATGTTCCGTGTTGGTACTGATGTTATCACAGTTTCTTTCCACTGTCTTACTAATTTTTAGCTAAAAAAGCTGCCAGATTTATGCCCAGACAGCTCTCCCATGCCACCCCACCTCCAACAGATCTCTAACACATATTCCCTAGAAGCGAAGTCTTCACCTGGGCACCGCTGATCTCTTCCCTATAGATGATTTTTTCTAATGTGACTTCTTTTGACTGTGTTTGACTCAGCTTGACAATAGCAGACAATTCAAGATTTACTTACTCTTTGGATCAAAACACATAGAAGGAATGTCTATTTTGGGGGTCCTGGGTTTGCAAAATGTAATTGGCTTTTTGGTTGGGTTCTTTTGCTTGTGGGTAGAAGTCTGAAAATCCATAAACAAAAATATTACTTCACATTCATTATTAGATACAAGATCATTAAATTATTAATTGAGTCAACTAAGTTCAGATGAATAAGATTTACCTTGTTTTTACTCATTTGGAAAATCAAGCCATTAGTACCTACCTCAAGGCTGGGCGTGGTGGCTCACTCCTGTAATCCCAGCACTTTGGGAGGCCAAGGCAGGAGGATCACTTGAGCCCAGGAGTTTGAGACCAGCCTGGGCAACATAGTGAGACCCGAGTCTCTACCAAAAAAAATTACCTACCTCAAGTATTTTTCTTGAGGGTCCCATTCGCACATGTTAAAGTCTCTTACAGTTGCAATGCCCTTCCCCTTTCTTTATGTAAATCTTTGATGTGAATGTGAGGTATGCAGCCATTCAGAGGCCATGCGACAAAGCAGGTGAGAGTCCAGTCCCTGAAGCAGATATGTGCTTGAATTCTGCTTCTTTATTTAATATCTGTGTGTCCTTGAGAAACTTACTTAACCTCTTCATTCCAGTGTTCAAAGTGTAAATAGGAATAATAATAACAGTATCTACCTTCTAGGGTTCTTGTGAGAACTGAATGAATTTTAAATTTGTCAACAGCTTAAAACAGCACCTGGCTTATGGTAATCCGCCAATAAGTGTTAGCAACTATTGCTAGTATATACCAGTCTATTCATTTTATTTAACAGAGATGATTCTCCGTTTGATAGCAAAATTGGGAAATATTTAAATGATTTAGATTGGTAGATTTCAAACATGCGCCTCTATCAGAATCATCCAGAGGGCTTGTTATGAGCAGATTGTGGGAAATTCTCAGTCTCAGAATTTCTCATTGTGGTGTGGGGTTGAGAGGGTGTGGTGAGAATTTTTGTCTCTAAGAAGTTCCTGGCTAATGCCAGTGCTGTTGGTCAGGACCATGTTTGTAAGGTTCTTGGTCAGCAACCTAGAACACACAGGAGTGGAGTGCAATGAGATGTCAGTAGTTGTTAGTGGGTCTTAGCCAACTGTGCCGGAGCTCAGAGAAGGCCTCTATGCCACATGGAGGAATTGGAGGGCAATTTAGAGAGAATAGTCACATGAGCTGGGAGGAAGGGATGTATAGCTCAGTGGGTGCCCAAGACTTGGGGGTAGGCATGCAGGACTCTTACAGCTACCAAATGCAGCAAGCAGCTGAGTGAGCAGGATGGCTGTATCAGTGTCTGAAATTGCTCACAGTCAGGAAAGAAAGTCTGACAAGTAACACATTTCTTCTTAGCTGTGCTTTTTTTTTCTTACATTTTTTTCCTCCTAAAACCAGAGTATATTTTACAATTAAATGTAGTGGCTCCCACCTCTCCAAAAAGTGGTATTGTATTGATATTGGGGTCTTAAGATTGCTATCTTAGAATTAAAGAAATTAAGTCCTTTAGCCTTAATTTCATTTACCAAATCTCTTTTTGAATCTTTTTTTCCTCCCTTTCTGAAATTTGATTACTATTGCTTTGTGCCTTAGAGAACAATGGCTTTTCTTGAAACAGTGAATTTTCTTTAGTTTGGCTCTAAAAGCTACAAGGTCGAATTGTGGCTGGCATTCCTTAGTCGGTGCCATCTAAAGTCACAAATTTAACAAGATAAGGAACATTCATACAACTTTGGAACAGTTTGTTAGGACTGAAGCATGAAGCAAAAATATCATCACCTCTTTCCATATCGATATTAATGTTGCGAGGTTGAAAAGAATAAAAGCTTGTAGGCCGGGCGCGGTGGCTCAAGCCTGTAATCCCAGCACTTTGGGAGGCCGAGGCAGGTGGATCGCGAGGTCAAGAGATCGAGACCATCTTGGTCAACATGGTGAAACCCCGTCTCTACTAAAAATACAAAAAATTAGCTGGGCATGGTGGCACGTGCCTGTAATCCCAGCTACTCAGGAGCTGAGGCAGGAGAATTGCCTGGACCCAGGAGGCGGAGGTTGCGGTGAGCCGAGATCGCGCCATTGCACTCCATCCTGGGTAACAAGAGCGAAAGTCTGTCTCAAAAAAAAAAAAAAAAAAAAAAAAAAAAAAAAAAAAAAAGAATAAAAGCTTGTTGAGATTTCTAAATCGAATAAATACTGGAGGCAGAGGAAATATGTTTATGCCATTCCAAGTGTCATTTATAAAATGATTTCATACACGTGAGAAATGCTTTTAAATCAACAACATATTTACATAGGTGTGCTTCTAAACCTAGTGGCAATCTATTTGATAAATATCTTTTAATATTAAGGAGCTCCAAATATCTGCTCTGGGGGGCACGAGTCCCCTCTGCTCATTTTTCCCTTCTTCCTTTTAATATCAGGTCCCTCGCAAGTAACAGAGCACAGATATTAATACACCATGGGAGACAACATCCATGATGTAGCCATTTATTTAATTTGATGTTACTAATGAAGCAAAGTAAGTACTTGAGCAAGTGTTAGTGAAATAGAGGCATTCTTTTTTTTCATTAAAGTTATACCACAGAATGAATATTATCTACCTATCTTTCTATCAGTCATCTATCATGTGTAACTTGTGCCAAAATTTATGTCTTATTGCAACTCTTCTTTTGTGGGGTGATGGTGGTAGTAAGATGCTGTGATAGAAATATCCTTGCCATGCACTAGAAAACAATGAACTAAAAAAAAACCAATAAACTATATTTATACTTTTCAGAGCAGTACTAAAATTATATTGCTTTAGCTTTTGTTGGGGAGTTTTTTTTCCAGTGTAATTACGGATCTTTAAGATAGGTAAGAAAGGTTTTTCAATGATGTTGAAATGACATTTGGGTTGTTGGCATTATCAAGCAATGCAGAAGCCACCCAGTGTTGTCCCTGAGAGCCTGATTAACACTTCTGGAAATGACTTTAAACACTCAAAAGATTCCTTTTAAGTAAATGTGAAATGGTAATATAAGTTGCCACGGAAATTTCATAATTAAAAATTTGAAGGCTGTACTGATGCTTCTGCAATATGTCCTGAGATTTATTGGTAGGGTTGCTATTGTATCTAAACTGTGTTCTGAGAGTTCATGGTGGTATTTCTCTAATTGCACAGCAAGTTGGGATAAACCTCTCTGTCCTGGGTGTGTCAGAGAAATGGGCAAAGAATCAAGATCCAGGGTCCTTTTCCAGATTTCTTGCTTTATTGGTTATGAACTTTGTTCAGCTGCTAATAATGGAGACCTGACTTTAGCCACTTGAAAGGTTGTTTCTATTTCATGTAACAAGAACTCTCAAGTAGGCAGTTACTGGTGTTGGTTTAGTGGCTCAAGAATGTCCTGGCTAAAGTTTCTGCAATTCTTTTGGTATTCCCTCATGATCAGAGGCTGCTGAACCTTCAGCTATCAGATTTGCCTTCCAGTTAACAGGAAAGAGGAAGTGCAGAGGGGTCAAAAAGCTTTCTCAGAAGCTCCAGCAAGAGCTTTTGCTTCTTCTTCATAGGCTTATCTCTGTCTTCTAGGGAGGTTGGGAAATGAAGTTTTTCAGATGGACTTTTAACCCAGGAGTTCTGCTGATAAGAAATAAGTTGTCAGACACTTCCCACCACGTTGATTGAGTCCCAAAGTAGTTATCAGTCCCTAAGAGATTGTGTGAGAATCTCTGTAATCTGGCCTGATCTCTTCATCAGCATGCTACACCTCAGTCCCATCTGCCTGGGCTTCCCTGCCTTTGTTCACATCACCCCCTATGGTAGTTTGGATTGTTTCAGAAGCAGGCCCTAAGACAAAGTACCGAATCCAAGTGGTTTATTTGGGAGGCACAATAGGGAAGGAGGGAAGGGAAATAGAGAGGGAAAGGCAGCCAAGACAGATTGTGCCATCAAGCCAGCTACCACTATGGACAATTGGAACTTAATTGCATGGGGAACACATCCTGGGGTTGTCTTACCAAAAGTGAAGGTGCTGAGGCATTTATATACCAGCTATTGTCAGCCACTGGTTATTTCCTGGCACTGTTAATTCCTTGGGCCTTTAGATTTGCCATGCCTACGTGGGGTAGCCTTCCTGGAATTCTGAGAAAGCCCTTAGGCAAAGAGTTACATTCTGGCAGTTGGAAGTCATCAAGTGGTAAGGCCTGAGAGGTGTGATAAGTACCTACAGCATTTGCTCCACCTACCCGGATTGTAAATGTCCTTTCCTTATTTCTGTTGGTCTGAGGAACACCCACTGATTTTTACAACCCCATGAAAGGAGGAGTTACTTCCTTGAAATGTTACTTTGTTATGCTGTGTGACAAATTACGATGAATTTAGTGGCTTAAAACTATGCTCATTTATTACCTAACAGTTCTGTAGGTTAGAAGTCTGGGTGGGTTTGGCTGAGTTTTATGCTCAGGGTATCAAAAAGCTGAAATCAAGATGTCTGGGCTTTTTTAGCTGGAGGCTCTGGGAAAGAATCTGTTGCCAACTTATTCAGTTTATTGGTTGAATTCAGTTCTTTGTGATTATGGGACTGAAGTTCTCGTTTGCTTGCTGGCTCTCAGCAGGGGCTGCCCTCAGCTCCTAGAGGCTCCCACGTTCCTTCCCATAGCACCTTTCTGCAGCTCCCACGTTCCTTCTGGTAGCTTCTTTCATCTTCAAACCAGCAATGGCACCTTGCATTGTTCTCATGCTTGGCATTTCTCTGACTTCCTCTTCTGCCACAAGCCAGAGAAAGCTCTCTGCTGATTAGATCTGGCTCATTTAGATAATCTTCCTATCTCAGGGCAGCTGTGCCATATACCAATTCAATTATCGGAGCTATATCTCATCATATTTACAGATTCTAGGGATTAGGATGTAGAACTTTAGGGACATTTTTAGAATTCTGCCTACTACACTAAGCTCCGATAAAACCTCTTTACCTTTCTCTGTTCGCTTTGCTCCCACACCCTAAGTATAATTGGTACTCTTGCCTTCAAGTTTTCCTCATACTCTGTCCTTTTATCAGAGAATATAGAACTTATTATTGGGATAATTATTATTCTGAAAGACATGTTTACTGTTTAGGAATCATGCAGTGAGGATTTGAATATGTTCTTGAGAGGTAAGACTTAGTGCTAATTGCTAAACTCTCCAAATTTCAACTTTTTTTTTTTTTAATTTATTTATTTTTTATTTTTTATTTTTATTTATTTATTTATTTATTTATTTAAATTTTTTATTTGATTATAGGTTTTGGGGTACATGAGCAGAGCATGCGAGACAGTTGCGTAGGTACACACATGGCAGTGTGCTTTGCTTTTCTTCTCCCCTTCACCCACATTTGGCATTTCTCCCCAGGCTATCCCTCCCCACCTCCCCCTCCCACTGGCCCTCCCCTTTTCCCCCCAATAGACCCCAGTGTTTAGTACTCCCCTTTCTGTGTCCATGTGTTCTCATTTTTCATCACCCACCTATGAGTGAGAATATGCGGTGTTTCATTTTCTGTTCTTGTGTCAGTTTGCTGAGGATGATGTTCTCCAGATTCATCCATGTCCCTACAAACGACACGAACTCATCATTTCTGATTGCTGCATAATATTCCATGGTGTATATGTGCCACATTTTTCCAATCCAGTCTATTATCAATGGGCATTTGGGTTGATTCCAGGTCTTTGCTATTGTAAACAGTGCTGCAATGAACATTCGTGTACATGTGTCCTTATAGTAGAACGATTTATAGTCTTTTGGATGTATACCCAGTAATGGGATTGCTGGGTCAAATGGAATTTCTATTTCTAAGGCCTTGAGGAATCGCCACACTGTCTTCCACAATGGTTGAACTAATTTACACTCCCACCAACAGTGTAAAAGTGTTCCTTTTTCTCCACATCCTCTCCAGCATCTGTTGTCTCCAGATTTTTTAATGATCGCCATTCTAACTGGCGTGAGATGGTATCTCAATGTGGTTTTGATTTGCATCTCTCTGATGACCAGTGACGATGAGCATTTTTTCATATGATTGTTGGCCTCATATATGTCTTCTTTCGTAAAGTATCTGTTCATATCCTTTGCCCACTTTTGAATGGGCTTGTTTGTTTTTTTCCTGTAAATCTGCTTGAGTTGTTTGTAAATTCTGGATATCAGCCCTTTGTCAGATGGGTAGACTGCGAAAATTTTTTCCCATTCTGTTGGTTGCCGATCCACTCTAGTGACTGTTTCTTTTGCCGTGCAGAAGCTGTGGAGTTTCATTAGGTCCCATTTGTCTATTTTGGCTTTTGTTGCCAATGCTTTTGGTGTTTTGTTCATGAAGTCCTTGCCTACTCCTATGTCCTGGATAGTTTTGCCTAGATTTCCTTCTAGGGTTTTTATGGTGCCAGGTCTTATGTTTAAGTCTTTAATCCATCTGGAGTTAATTTTAGTGTAAGGTGTCAGGAAGGGGTCCAGTTTCTGCTTTCTGCACATGGCTAGCCAGTTTTCCCAACACCATTTGTTAAACATGGAATCCTTTCCCCATTGCTTGTTTTTGTCAGGTTTATCAAAGATTGTATAGTTGTATGTATGTTGTGTTGCCTCCGGTGCCTCTGTTTTGTTCCATTGGTCTATATCTCTGTTTTGGTACCAGTACCATGCTGTTTTGATTACTGTAGCCTTGTAGTATAGTTTGAAATCCGGTAGTGTGATGCCCCCCGCTGTGTTCTTTTTGCTTAGAATTGACTTGGCTATGCGGGCTCTCTTTTGGTTCCATATGAAGTTCATGGTGGTTTTTTCCAGTTCTGTGAAGAAAGTCAATGGTAGCTTGATGGGGATAGCGTTGATTCTGTAAATTACTTTGGGCAGTATAGCCATTTTCACGATATTAATTCTTCCTAACCATGAACATGGAATGTTTCTCCATCTGTTTGTGTCCTCTCTGATTTCGTTGAGCAGTGGTTTGTAGTTCTCCTTGAAGAGGTCCCTTACGTTCCTTGTGAGTTGTATTCCAAGGTATTTTATTCTTTTTGTAGCAATTGCGAATGGCAGTTCGCTCTTGATTTGGCTTTCTTTAAGTCTGTTATTGGTGTAGACGAATGCTTGTGATTTTTGCACATTGATTTTATATCCTGAGACTTTGCTGAAGTTGTTTATCAGTTTCAGAAGTTTTTGGGCTGAGGCGATGGGGTCTTCTAGGTATACTATCATGTCGTCTGCAAATAGAGACAGTTTGGCTTCCACCTTTCCTATTTGAATACCCTTTATTTCTTTTTCTTGCCTGATTGCTCTGGCTAGAACTTCCAGTACTATATTGAATAGGAGTGGTGAGAGAGGGCATCCTTGTCTAGTGCCAGATTTCAAAGGGAATGCTTCCAGTTTTTGCCCATTCAGTATGATATTGGCTGTTGGTTTGTCATAAATAGCTTTTATTACTTTGAGATACGTTCCATCGATACCGAGTTTATTGAGGGTTTTTAGCATAAAGGGCTGTTGAATTTTGTCAAATGCCTTCTCTGTGTCAATTCAGATAATCATGTGGTTTTTGTTTTTGGTTCTGTTTATGTGGTGAATTATGTTGATAGACTTGCGTATGTTGAACCAGCCTTGCATCCCCGGGATGAATCCTACTTGATCATGATGAATAAGTTTTTTGATTTGCTGTTGCAATCGGCTTGCCAATATTTTATTGAAGATTTTTGCATCTATGTTCATCATGGATATTGGCCTGAAGTTTTCTTTTCTCGTTGGGTCTCTGCCGGGTTTTGGTATCAGGATGATGTTGGTCTCATAAAATGATTTGGGAAGGATTCCCTCTTTTTGGATTGTTTGAAATAGTTTTAGAAGGAATGGTACCAGCTCCTCCTTGTGTGTCTGGTAGAATTCGGCTGTGAACCCGTCTGGACCTGGGCTTTTTTTGTGAGGTAGGCTCTTAATTGCTGCCTCGACTTCAGACCTTGTTATTGGTCTATTCATAGTTTCAGCTTCCTCCTGGTTTAGGCTTGGGAGGACACAGGAGTCCAGGAATTTATCCATTTCTTCCAGGTTTACTAGTTTATGCGCATAGAGTTGTTTGTAATATTCTCTGATGATGGTTTGAATTTCTGTGGAATCTGTAGTGATTTCCCCTTTATCATTTTTTATTGTATCTATTTGGTTGTTCTCTCTCTCTTTTTTAATCAATCTGGCTAGTGGTCTGTCTATTTTGTTGATCTTTTCAAAAAACCAGCTCTTGGATTTATTGATTTTTTGAAGGGTTTTTCGTGTCTCAATCTCCTTCAGCTCAGCTCTGATCTTAGTAATTTCTTGTCTTCTGCTGGGTTTTGAGTTTTTTTGATCTTGCTCCTCTAGCTCTTTCAATTTTGACGATAGGGTGTCAATTTTGGATCTCTCCATTCTCCTCATATGGTCACTTATTGCTATATACTTTCCTCTAGAGACTGCTTTAAATGTGTCCCAGAGGTTCTGGCACATTGTGTCTTCGTTCTCATTGGTTTCGAAGAACTTCTTTATTTCTGCCTTCATTTCGTTGTTTACCCAGTCAACATTCAAGATCCAGTTGTTCAGTTTCCATGAAGCTGTGCGGTTCTGGGTGGGTTTCTGAATTCTGAGTTCTAACTTGATTGCACTATGGTCTGAGAGGCTGTTTGTTATGATTTCAGTTGTTTTGCATTTGTTGAGCAGCGCTTTACTTCCAATTATGTGGTCAATTTTAGAGTAGGTGTGATGTGGTGCTGAGAAGAATGTGTATTCTGTGGATTTGGGGTGGAGAGTTCTGTAAATGTCCACCAGGTTTGCTTGCTCCAGGTCTGAGTTCAAGCCCTGGATATCCTTGTTGATTTTCTGTCTGGTTGATCTGTCTAGTATTGACAGTGGAGTGTTAAAGTCTCCCACTATTATTGTGTGGGAGTCTAAGTCCTTTCGTAAGTCATTAAGAACTTGCCTTATGTATCTGGGTGCTCCTGTGTTGGGTCCATATATGTTTAGGATAGTTAGCTCTTCTTGTTGTATCGATCCTTTTACCATTATGTAATGGCCTTCTTTGTCTCTTTTGATCTTTGTTGCTTTAAAGTTTATTTTATCAGAGATGAGAATTGCAACTCCTGCTTTTTTTTTGCTTTCCATTAGCTTGGTAAATCTTCCTCCATCCCTTTATTTTGAGCCTTTGTGTATCCTTGCATGTGAGATGGGTTTCCTGGATACAGCACACTGATGGGTTTTGGATTTTTATCCAATTTGCCAGTCTGTGTCTTTTGATTGGTGCATTTAGTCCATTTACATTTAGGGTTAATATTGTTATGTGTGAATTTGATACTGCCATTTTGATGCTAAGTGGCTGTTTTGCCTGTTAGTTGTTGTAGATTCTTCATTATGTTGAAGCTCTTTAGCATTCAGTGTGATTTTGGAATGGCTGGTACTGATTGATCCTTTCTATGTGTAGTGCCTCTTTTAGGAGCTCTTGTAAAGCAGGCCTGGTGGTGACAAAATCTCTGAGTACTTGCTTGTTCACGAAGGATTTTATTCTTCCTTCACTTCTGAAGCTCAGTTTGGCTGGATATGAAATTCTGGGTTGAAAGTTCTTTTCTTTAAGAATGTTGAATATTGGCCCCCATTCTCTTCTGGCTTGTAGGGTTTCTGCAGAGAGATCTGCTGTGAGTCTGATGGGCTTCCCTTTGTGGGTGACCCGACCTTTCTCTCTGGCTGCCCTTAGTATTCTCTCCTTTATTTCAATCCTGTTGAATCTGACGATTATGTGCCTTGGGGTTGCTCTTCTTGCGGAATATCTTTGTGGTGTTCTCTGTATTTCCTGCAATTGAGTGTTGGCTTGTCTTGCTAGGTGGGGGAAATTTTCCTGGATGATGTCCTAAAGAGTACTTTCCAGCTTGGATTCATTCTCTTCGTCCCCTTCTGGTACACCTATCAAACGTAGGTTAGGTCTTTTCACATAGTCCCACATTTCTTAGAGTCTTTGTTCATTCCTTTTTGCACTTTTTTCTCTGATCTTGGTTTCTCGTTTTATTTCATTGAGTTGGTCTTCGACTTCAGATATTCTTTCTTCTGCTTGGTCAATTCGGCTATTGAAACTTGGGTTTGCTTCGCGAAGTTCTCGTATTGTGTTTTTCAGCTCCTTTAATTCATTCATATTCCTCTCTAAGGTATCCATTCTTGTTATCATTTCCTCGAATCTTTTTTCAAATCTTTTTTCAAGGTTCTTAGTTTCTTTGCATTGATTTAATACATGATCTTTTAGCTCACAAAAGTTTCTCATTATCCATCTTCTGAAGTCTAATTCCGTCATTTCGTCACAGTCATTCTCCGTCCAGCTTTGCTCCCTTGCTGGTGAGGAGTTTTGGTCCTTTCTAGGAGGCGAGGTGTTCTGGTTTTGGGTGTTTTCCTCCTTTTTGCGCTGGTTTCTTCCCATCTTTGTGGATTTGTCCACTGGTCGTCTGCGTAGTTGCTGACTTTTCGTTTGGGTCTCTGAGTGGACACCCAGAATGTTGATGATGAAGTATTTCTGTTGCTTGGTTTTCCTTCTACCAGTCTAGCCCCTTCGCTGTACGACTGCTGAGGTCCGCTCCAGACCCTGCTTGTCTGGGGTGCACCTCTAGTAGCCGTGGCACAGTGAGGGATGCTACCAGTTTCTTTTTCTGCTCTCTTTGTCCCAGGATGATGCCTGCCTAATGTCAGTCTTTTGGATATAGAGGGGTCAGGGAGCTGCTTGAGGAGACAGTTTGTACTTTATAGGGGTTTAATTGCTGAGCTGTGCACTCTGTAGTTCATTCAGGGCTGTTAGGCTGCTATGTTTTATTCTGCTGCAACAGAGCTCATTAAAAAACCCTTTTTTTTTTTTTCTCAAATGCTCTGTGTTGAGGGGTTTGGGCTTTATTTTTGGATGTCCGATCAGGTGTCCTGCCCAGCTAGAAGGCAGACTAGCCACTGTTTGGCTACCGAGGCTCCGCCCTGCTGTTGTGTGATTCGCGCTGTTCCTGCCGGCTCTGCTGTGGTCTCCGCGCCCTGCGGCGGAGTCTCTTCGTTGTAGCGTGTTGCCTCAGCAATGGCAGGCTGCGTCAGCAGTGGGCGTGTATCTCAGTAGGGACGGGTTGCCTCGGCAATGGCTGGCTGCGTCAGCAGTGGGCGTGTATCTCAGTTGGGGCGGGTTGCCTCGGTAGTGGTGGACGCCCCTCCCCCACAGAGCGTCTCGGACCGTCTGCTCGGGATAGTTTCAAATCGCGGTTTTGTTCGTCCCACTGGGTATCCCAATCCCTGAAATCCCCTGGGCTGGCCTATTGTCCAAGTCTCATTCAGTCTCAAGTCCAGCCCTCTCAAGTCTCAGGTTGCCGGTTCAACAGGGCACCCGGACAAGCGCGCCCTGTGGGGATTGCTGGGTAGGGCCGGCCGCCGCTGCCCCGGCTGCCGGCTTCGCCAGGCAGACCTACTGCCTGGCGTCCCGTGTCTTTTTTATACTTGGGAGTTTCCCCGTTCTGTGGGTAACAAAGATCAGTCTGGAAATGCCGCTCTGACTCACTGTTTGCAGATTCAACGAGAAGAGCTCCAATCCTGGGTTGTTCTCACAGCGCCATCTTGAGTCCTCCTCAACTTTTTTTTTTTAAACTGTGAAATTATCTTGCTGGGTTATGAGATTTAAAGCAGATTACATATGTAAACTACCTAGTACAGCATTTAACACATCATATTTAGGCTCTCCTAAAATGTCAGTCAGTTTTTCTTTTCTTTTTGTTTTAGACATAGAGTCTCTCTGTTGCCCAGGCTGGAGTGCAGTAGCATGATCATAGCTCACTGTAACCCTGAACTCTTGGGCTCAAGTGATCCTTCCATCTCAATCTCCTGGGTTTTTCTTTCTTGTATGCTCACCTGCTTCCTCTTTCTTTACCTGTCCATAGGCCGTGTGGATGGTTTTGTGTGATTTAGCATAGTCCCTGTGTTCCTTTGTGGGTTTCAGTATTTGTTGAATAAATGAATGAATACATCATCTCCTTGTCTATTTTCTTAACTAACAAATGAGATGTGATTATATTTTATCTACCTTCAGAGTTGCTTATTAAGAATCTGTAGAGTAATTGGCATGAATGCACTTTGATAAATATAAAATGATACACCCAAGGCAAGGAGCAGGTTTGGGACTCCTAATTGTTGATAAAGGCAGAGGCAGGGCATGGAACCATATACTAAGTCAGAGTACAGAGAGGGCAGTTTTGGTTTGTCAGTGTTTCTCATGGAGTTAGTTGTTAGTTTTAGTTACATTTTGAGTTTGGGGAGTTGGTTCTAAGCAATCAACTTGCTATAACTGATTTTGCCAATAACAATTTATAACCGATTGTCACATGAGTTTTTGCAGGCAAATGACCAAATCACATGATACCAAAATACATGTATTTTCAATTTATCGAAAACTCTTGAGAGATTAAATTGCAACAAAAGACAGAATACAGAGGATGGAGCTTATGCATGTGAAGGAATGTAGGTATTTTTTTTAAAAATAGAAGTTAGGGATTGGGAATTTAAAATAGGGATTAAAATGAAAACAAGATAGGAGCCTCATTTACTGTTAGGGGAGAAGAGTGTAAATGGGAATTTGACCAAGAATAACTTACTGAGATGTTGGGAAGCCTTTTGTTTGAAAGGGATGCTAGTAATGGTGGAAGTGGTTACTACATAAATTAGAATCTATGGGCACATTGGTTCAATGGTTTGGACTATATTTTCAGATTAATTTATTCAAACATCCTGTCAATTAGGTTCACCTTAATGAATTACCTCCACCATTTAAAAAATGGTCTCTCAATTATTTTTGTTATCAACATTAGGATGCTATAAAATCAGTTGTCGAGTTGAGTCTAAATGGTAGAAACAATGACATGTGCTGGTTCAATACAGGACTACAGTATTCAAAACCATTGTCATGAGTTCATTCCCCATGAAGATATTTTTCCAGTTTTCAGTGGATGAGCTCCATGGTCAGTAGTCTGGAAAATTCAGGCACAATTTCTGTTTTTCCTAGGCAGCAGCACTGACATGTTACCAAGTTGCTTCAGTGATTCGTGAGATTATTTCTAAACAGAAATTCTGAAAGGCAATGTGATGGGCTTGTCAAATGTTGACGCCATACTGAGTTTCTTTCTCTCCTGAGGGGTTTAGAGATTCACATTGTAGGCTACTCAGGGGATATGCAGTGGACTTGGTTCTGGGCAGCATATTATTTTGAACACAATAATTGTGAAAGGTATTTTGAAATAAAACACACTCAGCTATTTAGGGATACCATTTTACAACTTTTTTAAGTGAACAAGTAGTTTTTGAAGCCCACAGGATGAGTGTCAACTTTCTTAGAGAGAAACTTATTGGAAAATAAATGTGGTTAGTTTCCTCACACTTACAGGATAAAAAAAGAACTTTTAAAAAAGTGACAGGTAATACCTTTCACAAAGACATTGTTCTATTTTTATTACACTGAAACTTGAGTTCTCAAGCTCTAATTGGGATTTCCAGCCATTCAAAGTTATGTCTTAAACCTTAAGTGTTGAGTGATGCATCCCCATTCACTAATGAGTGATGTGGTAATAACATCCCACATATTGAAGAGAGCTATTTTTTTCTTCATTGTATTCTATATTCAGTAGTTGAGTCATATTTTTTCCAAAGAAAAGTGTTGTCACAAGTGTGTGTGCCTTATTTATTCTCAGTTGAAATTTTATAGAAGGAGAGAAAATTTATAAAGGTAAATTATGATTGACTAATTCATGTTCTTGTTTCTTTTTCAAATGCCCCAGGTGGATGAGATCAGCTGATGGTATTTTTTAGGTCACAGTACACTGTTATTATCAATCCATGCAAACCCATCTTCAGTTTTATTTTTATTTATTTATTTTTTAATAGAGACAAGGTTTCATCATGTTGCCCAGGTTGGTCTTGAACTCCTGGACTCAAGTGATCCGCCTGTCTCAGCCTCCCAAAGTGCTGGGATTACAAGAACAAGCTGCTCTGCCCAACCGGTTTTGTAAATGATTAATTTTATCCTTCAGTTCCGATCTTCAAGTGCATTCATTCTTGCCCACTAGTTTTTAGTTCATTGCATTTACTTAGATTTTTGTGTGTGCTTGTAAAAATTTAGTGTTGAGGGGTGTGTGTTTGTGCACATGTGTGTGTGTTTTAATGTGCATGATTGTATATTTTCTACAATTAGGCTGCATACGTTTCATTATGTTTCACTCAAAATTATATTGAGCTCCATCCATGTTATCTGTTACTTCTGACTGCTGCATCTTTTTTTTTTAACTGTACACATATACCACATTTTACTTTTTCATTCTAAATTCATGGATGCTTCACTGTCTTTCAACTCTTCCTCCTGCAACCAGTGCTGCAGTAAACATTCATATGCATGGACCTGTGTTTTTATTTCACAGAATGACCAAATAAAAGCTCTCTATATTTCTACTTACCTTCATATTGCCCCATTTAAAAAATGTTAATTGCTTAGATTACATTCATTTTTCCAATTATTGATTGATTGGACTATCCTTTTTAGTACATTAGAATTTTAGTCTGCAATCTTAAATGGAATTATATATTTTTTCTCCCTCTCTGCACTAACATCTTTATACCTAGCCATTTTTGGATTACCTCCAAGTTTTATATTGAACTTTCTGTCTCACTCTGATAATCAGTATCACTGAGTTTGTGTGCACAGGACTTAGCTCCTGGTTAGGAAGCTGTTTTTGTTTATTTCTGTCTCTTGAGCATGCAGACATCCTCAGGTAGCAGTCTCAGCTTTTATTATTTCAGCTTCATTTCAGAGAAGGGGGCAGCCAACTCCATGCATGGTTTTAAGCAGTGAGCGTGGCTTAGATTCCTCTGCCATTTAGAGTACTTTGGGTCCCCATTATTAATCACACTGGTTCTTACTGGTTGTATAATTAGCCTTGTTACACAGCATCTCCATCAGAATCTCATAGTTATGATTTTAAAAATCTTTTCTTTTTGTCTAACATTTATACTTGAATACTTGACATACCACTAAAAATAAACGTCTATTGCTGCTTCTTGAAGCTCTGCTTCTTCCTTCACATTTCTTTTACACTTGAATTTTTTTTAGACACTCTTGGTTCAAACGACATGGAGTTCAGAACTAGGTTGCAAGGTCCTGAAAATATGTGTTTATGTGTCTTGCTGCTGCAAAAACATGATTTTTGTTCTTTCCACAAGTCTCCAGAGAATAATAGGCCGTCTTCCAGGCACTTTGGTATCAAATCTGCCCAGTGCTTTAGTCTGACAAGATGGAGTTTGAAGTTCTAATTAAATGATATTTCGAATTAGAGAAATAGAAAAGTACATATGTCTTAATTTTTAAACTGTGTAGTCAGACAAACTTCTCTGAGTAATATTATCCACATTTGTATTGATTACTATAAACACCTCAATAAACAAGCTGTCTCAGGAGCTCCCTCTCTGCTGCTTCAGGAAGTGAGCAAGTTCCTCCTCCACTTGCTCACCCCTTATTGGTAAGGGGACCCAATGCATTAGGGGCTGTTTTCACATCTTTGCAGAACAACACTTTCATTGTTTGGTTACAAATTTTCCTTTCTTCCTGCTTTTCATCCTAGGATTTAAGCTGTCTGTATCTCAATTTTTAGATGCATTTTTGGAAGCAGGGAGTGGGGTGGATGCCTCCAGGAATAATATTTCAAAATAGTCCTTTGAATATAAATCCCTTTGACTGTTTTTAAAGACTTAAAAATTTAGAATTAGTATTTATTCCAGCATATGCTAGTGTAGTTTTTAAAAAAGTCTCTTGAAGATAGCTCAATTTTAAGTACATAATTTGATAAATTTTGACAAATATTTAGCATTATATAACCATCACCACAATCATAATACAGCATATTTCTGTTATCCCCAAAAGATCTTTTATGCTCATTTGCATCCAATACCTACCTCTTTGGTTTCTGGAGACCACTGGTCTGTTTCCTATTACTATGATTTACCTTTTCTAGAATTTCATATAAATGGAATTGTGAAGTAATAGTTGTCTCCTTTGTCATTATGTGATACATCCATTCCTGAAAACATTTCTTTTCAGACATCTGCCTTGCCTGGTATTAACATAGCCACTTTAGTTTTGTTGTATTAGTTATGCCATGGTATGTATTTTTCTACCTTTTACCAGCCATATTGAAGTATTGACAAAATTTGGAGGTATTTAAGATGTGCAACTTGAAGTTCTGACATATGTATATACTGTGAAATAATCCCTATAGTCAAGCTTATTAACAACAGTCACCTCATGTAGCGACCTTTTTCCTTTCTCTCTCTCTCTCTCTCTCTCTTTTTAGTGAGAATACTTAAGATCTACTCTGTTAGCAAATTCCAAGTGGACAATACAGACTTGTTAACTATAGTCACCATGCCATACATTCAATCTCTAGAACTTACTCATCTTGCATAACTGAAACATTGTACCCTTTGACTAACATCCTTCTTTTTCTCCCTCCTCAAGCCCCTGGCAACCACCATTTCTGCTCCCTGCTTCTGTGTGTTTGACTATTTACATTCTAAATGTAAGTGGAATCATGCAGTATTTGTCTCTGTGTGTGACTTATTTTACTTAGTATAATCTCCTCCGGGTTCATCTATGCTGTTACAAATGGTAGGATTTTCTTTTTTAAGGCTGAATAATATTTTATCATATGTGTGTTTGTGTATGGTGTGTGTGTGCATGTGTATATGATACACAGAGTTTACACTTCAGTGGGAGTGTGTGTATATGTGTGTATATATATAATATTTTTATTATCCATTCATCCATTAACAGACACTTAGATTGTTTCTATATCTTGACTATCGTGAATACTGCTGCAATAAACGTGGGAGTCCAGATATCTTAGCAGCATACTGATTTCATTGCAACTGGATATAGATCCAGAAGTGGGATGGCTGGATCATAGAGTAGTTTTAATTTATTTTCTATTTTTAATTTTTTGAGAAACTTTCATACTGTTTTCTATAATGTCTGCACCAATTTACATTCCCACCAACCGTGGGAATGTAAGCATTCTCTTTTCTATACATCCTCACCAATACTTGTTATCTTTTGCCGTTTTGGTGATAGCCATTCTGACAGGTATGAGGTGATAGCTCATTGTGGTTTTGATTTGCATTTCTCTAATAAATAGTGATGTTGAACCCCTTTCCATATACCTGTTGAAAGTATACTGTTGGATCTTGCTTTCATATCCAGTCTTACAACCTCTGTCTTTTGTTAGAGACTTGTATCTTTACTGTTCAATATGCTATCTACTATATGTGGCTAATTGAGCTTTTGAAATGTGGCTAGTCGAAATTGAGATATAATGTAAGTATAAAATATGTACTTTTTTCTTTTCGTATTTCTAGATGTGGTTAGTGGAAATATTTTTTGTATTATACTTTAAGTTCTGGGATACATGGGCAGAATGTGCAGGTTTGTTACATAAGTATACATGTGCCATGGTGGTTTGCTAAACCCAATAACCCATCATCTTCATTAGGTATTTCTCCTAATGTTACCCCTCCCTTAGCTCCCCACCCCCTGACAGGCCCTAGTGTGTAATATTCCCCTCCCTGTGTCCACGTGTTCTCATTGTTCAACTCCTACTTATGAGTGAGAACGTGCAGTGTTTGGTTTTCTGTTCCTGTGTTAGTTTGCTGAGAATGATGGTTTCCAGCTTCATCAATGTTCCTGCAAAGGACATGAACTATCTTTTTTTATGGCTGCATAGTATTCCATGGTATATATGTGCCATATTTTCTTTATCCAGCCTATGGGCATTTGAGTTGGTTCCAAGTCTTTGCTATTGTGAACAGTGCTGCAATAAACATATGTGTCCATGTGTCTTTATAGTTGAATAATTTATAATAAAGGAAGTCAAGATGGATTAAAAGTATAAGGAAGGGGTCCAGTTTCCGTTTTCTGCATATGGCTAGCCAGTTTTCCCAACACAATTTATTAAACTTTTAATAAATTAGTAAATCCTTTCCCCATTGCTTGTTTTTGTTAGGTTTATCAAAGATCAGATGGTTGTAGATTTGTTGTGTTACTTCTGAGGACTCTGTTCTGTTCCATTGTTCTATATGTCTGTTTTGGTGCCAGTAACATGCTGTTTTTGTTACTGTAGCCTTGTAGTTTAATTTGAAGTCAGGTAGTGTGATGCCTCCAGTTTTGTTTTCTTTTTTTTGCTTAGGATTGTCTTGACTATATAGATTCCTTTTTGGTTCCATATGAAATTTAAAGTAGTTTCTTTCTAATTTTGTGAAGAAAGTCAATGGTAGCTTGATGGGGATAGCACTGAATCTATAAATTACTTTGGGCAGTATGGTCATTTTCACATTATTGATTCCTCCTATCCAAGTGCATGGAATGTTTTTCCATTGGTTTATGTCTTCTCTGTTTTTGAGCAGTGGTTTGTAGTTCTTCCTGAAGAGAAACTTCACATCCCTTGTAAGCCATATTCCTAGGTATTTTATTTTATTATTTTGTAGCAGTTGTGAATGATAGTTCACTCATGATATGGCTCTATGTTTGACTATTATTGGTGTGTAGGAATGCTTGTAATTTTTGCATATTGATTTTGTATCCTGAGACTTTGCTGAAGTTGCTTATCAGCTTGATATTTTGGGCGGGGATGATGGGGTTTCAAAATATACAGTAATGTCATCTGCAAACAGAGGCAAGTTGACTTCCTCTCTTTCTATTTGAATACCTTTATTTCTTTCTTTTGCCTGATTGCCCTGGCCAGAAATTCCAATACTATGTTTAATAGGAGTGGTGAGAGAGGACATCCTTCTCTTGTGCTAGTTTTCAAAGGGAATGCTTCCTGCTTTTGCCCATTCTGTATGATATTGGCTGTGGGTTTGTCATAAATAGCTTTTATTATTTTGAGATGCATTTCATCAATACATAGTTAATTGAGAGTTTTTAGCATGACTGGTGTTAAATTTTATTGAAGGCATTCTTTGCATCTACTGAGATAATCGTGATTTTTGTCACTGGTTTTGTTTATGTGATGGATTACATTTATGGATTTGCATATCATAAACCAGCCTTGAATCCCAGGGGTGAAGCCAACTTGATTGTGGTGGATAAGCTTTTTAATATGCTGCTGGATTTGGTTTCCCTGTATTTTATTGAGGATTTTCGCATCAATGTTCAGGGGATATTGGCCTGAAATTTTCTTTTTTCATTGTATCTTTGCCAAGTTTTGGTATCAAGATGATGCTGGCCTCATAAAATGAGTTAGGGAGGAGTCCCTCTTTTCCTATTGTTTCGAATAGTTTCAGAAGAAATGGTACCAGCTCCTCTTTGTACCTTAGGTAGAATTCGACTGTGAATTTGTCTGGTCTTGGGCTTTTTTGTTTGGAAGGCTATTGATTTCTGCCTTAATTTCAGAACTTATTATTGGTCTATTCAGGGATTTGACTTCATCCTGGTTTAGTCTTGGAAAGGGTGTATTTATCTAGGAATTTCTCTATTTCTTCTAGATCTTCTAGTTTATTTGCATAGAGGTGTTTATAGTATTCTCTGATGGTAGTTTATATTTCTGTGGGATCAGTGGTGATATCCCCTTTATAATTTTTTATCGTGTATATTTGATTCTTTTTTTTTTCTTTTCTTCTTTACTAGTCTGGTTAGTGGTCTATCTATTTTGTTAATCTTTTCAAAGAATCAGCTTCTGGATTCATTGATTTTTTTGAAGGTTTTTTTTTTTGTGTGTGTGTCTCTATCTCCTAAGTTCTGCTCTGATCTTAGTTATTTCTTGTCTTTTACTAGCTTTTGAATTTGTTTGCTCCTGCTTCTCTAGTTCTTTTAATTGTGATGTTAGTGTGTTGGTTTTAGATCTTTCCAACTTTCTGATGTGGGCATTTAGTACTAGAAATTTCCATCTTAACACTGCTTTAGCCATGTCACAGAAATTCTGGTACATTGTGTCTTTGTTCTCATTGGTTTCAAAGAATTTATTTATTTCTGCCTTAATTTTGTTATTTGCCCAGTAGACATTCAGGATGAGGTTGTTCAGTTATCATGTAACTGTGCCATTTTGAGTGAGTTTCTTAATCCTGAGTTCTAATTTGATGGCACTGTGGTCTGAGAGACTTGTTGTTATAATTTCTGTTCTTTTGCATTTGCTGAGGAGTGTTTTACTTCCAATTATGTGGTCAATTTTAGAATAAGTGCCATGTGGTACTGAGAAGAATGTATAATTTCTTGATTTGAGGTGGAGAGTTTTGTAGATATCTATTAGGTCAGCTTTGTCTAGAGCTGAGTTCAAGTCTTGTATATCCTGATAATTTTTGTCTTGATCTGTCTAATATTAACAGTGGGGTGTTAACATTCTCCCACTATTATTGTGTGTGGGTTGTGTAAGTCTAAGCCTCTTTGTAGGTCTCTAAGAACTTGCTTTATGAATCTGGGTGCTCCTGTATTGTGTGCATACATATTTAGGATAGGTATATTAGGATATTTAGGATAGATATTTAGGATAGATATTTAGGATAGCTTTTCTTGTTGCATTGTTACCTTTACCATTGTGTAAGGCCCTTCTTTGTCTTTTTTGTTCTTATTGGTTTAAAGTCTGTTTTATCAAAGACTAGGATTGTAAACTCTGCTTTTTTTATTTTCCTTTTCATTTGCTTGGTAAATCGTCCTCCATCCCTTTATTATTTGGAGCCTATATGTGTCTTTGCATGTGAGGTTGGACTCCTGAATACAGCACACTGATGGGTCTTGACTCTTTATCCAATTTGCAATCTCTGTCTTTTAATTGGGGTATTTAGTCCATTTACATTTAAGGTTAATATTGTTATATGTGAATTTGATCCTGTTTTTGTGATGCTAGCTGGTTATTTTGCCCATAGTTGATGTAGTTTCTTCATGGTGTTGATGGTCTTTACAATTTGGTGTGTTTTTGCAGTGGCTGGTACTGGTTTTTTCTTTGCACATTTAGTGCTTCCTTTAGGACCTCTTGTAAGGCAGGCCTGGTGGTGACAAAATCTCTCAGCATTTGTTTGTCTTTAAAGGATTTTATGTCTCATCCACTTATGAAGCTTAGTTTGGCTGGATATGAAATTCTGGTTTGAAAATTCTTTTCTTTAACAATGTTGAATATTGGCCTCCACTCTCTTCTGGCTTTTAGGATTTCTGCAGAGAGATCCGCTGTTAGTCTGATGGACTCTCTTTGTGGGTAACTTGATATTTTTCTCTGGCTGCCCTTATTATTTTTTCCTTCATTTCAACCTCTGTGAATCTGATGATTATGTGTCTTGGGGTTGTTCTTCTTGAGGAGTATCTTAGTGGTGTTCTCTGTATTTCCTGAATTTGAATGTTGGCCCATCTTGCTAGGTTGGAAAAGTTCTCCTGGATAATATCCTGAAGAGTGTTTTCCAAGTTGGTTCCATTCTCCCTATCACTTTCAGGTAAACCAATTAAACATAGGTTTGGTCTTTTCATGTAGTCCCATATTTCTTGGAAGCTTTGTTCATTCCTTTTCATTCATTTTTCTCTAATCTTTTCTTCACATTTTATTTCCTTAAGTTGATCTTCAATCTCTGATATCCTTTCTTCTGCTTGATCAATTCAGCTATTGATACTTGTATATGCTTCACAAAGTTCTTGTGCTGTGTTTTTCAGCCACATCAGGTCATTTATATTCTTCTCTATACTGGTTAATCTAGTTAGCAATTCCTCTACCCCTTTTTCTAGGTTCTTAGCCTCCTTGAATTGGGTTAGAACATGCTCCTTTAGCTGGGAGGAGTTTGTTATTACACACCTTCTGAAGCCTACTTCTGTCAGTTTGTCAAACTCATTCTCTGTTCAGTTTTGTTCCCTTGCTGGCAAGGAGTTGTGATCCTTTAGAGGAAAAGAAGTGTTCTGGTTTTCGGAATTCTCAGCCTTTTTGTGCTGGTTTTTCCTTATCTTTGTGGATTTATCTGCCTTTGGTCTTTGATAGTGGTGACCTTCAGATGGGGTTTTTGTGTGGATGTCCTTTTTTGTTGTTGATAGTACTTCTTTCTGTTTGTTAGTTTTCCTTTTAACAGTCAGGCCCCTCTGCTGCAGGTCTGCTGCAGTTTGCTGGAGGTCGACTCCAGACCCTGTTTGCCTGGGTATAACTAGTGGAGGCCACAGAAGAGCAAAGATTGCTGCCTGTTTTTCCCTCTGGAAGCTTCGTCCTAGGGGCATACCTTTAGACTTCAGATGCCGGCCAGAGCTCTCCTGTATGAGGTGTCTGTTGACTCCTGCTGGCAAGTGTCTCCCAGTCAAAAGGCAGGGGTGTCAGGGACCCACTTGAGGAGGCAGTCTTTCCCTTAAAAGAGCTTGAGTGCTGTGCTGAGAGGTCTGCTGCTCTCTTCAGAGCCAGAAGGCAGGAATGTTTAAGTCTGCTGAAGCTGAGCCCACAGCTGCCCCTTCCCCCAGGTGCTCTCAAGATCATTTTTTATTTATCAGTCAGGTAAAGAACAAATTGCATAATTGCATACAATATTGGAGTGGAAACTCATTCAGTCAAAATATGACCCTCCAAATTGCGATACATATAATAAAATGTTACTTCAAGCCACTAAGCTTTATTTTCAGCTGATAGGTAATGGAAATAGTCACTTTTCCCCTGCAAACCTTGATAACTGCTATTTCCATATTACTTCTTTAACTCTCAGCTAAACATGTCTTCCTCAAGGAAACCAATTTCCCGTATTGTGTGTTCTCATGAGACCATGTCCGTTCCTGTGTACCACTTGTTATAGTGATTTTATAGAGTTTGGTGATAATTTGATTAGTACTTATCTCTATGATGAGGGCAGGGCTTCTGTCCTTTACCATTCACCAGTGAGGGCAGGGAAGTGCTGGGTAGAGAAAGGTGGGTCCCTGGCTAGGCCTTCACCCTTGGGACTGCACCTACAGACCTAAGTGAAGACAGACACTTCTTCCTTTGCACCCAAATTTTTTATTTTTCAAGACAATCCTGGCCCACCATGCCCCCATCCTATGCCTATAAAAACTTCAAGGCCCTCGCGGGCAGAGACACAAACAGCTGGATGTCGAGAGGAACACAGCAGTTGAAGAGCACAGACAGGCATCATCAGACACCCACAGGGCAGCAGGCCATCGACCAGTAGAACTTCCTGATGTTTGGCCAGGGCAGTCAGAGGAAAGCTCAGCTGCTAAGCTGCCTGACTCTGGGGAAAAACAACCTTCCCACTTTATCTCCGTCTGGCTTCCCCATCTGCTAAGAGCTGCTTACACTCAATAAACCTTACATTGATTTTCTAAGCCCACATGTGATCCAATTTTTCTGGTACACCAAGGCAAGAACTCAGGATACAGAAAGCCCTCTGTTGTTGTGACAAGGCAGAGGGTCTGACTGAGCTGGTTAACACAAGCCACCTAGAGACAGTAAAACTAAAAATGCATATGATAACATATGCCCACTGGGGTTTCAAAAGCTATAAACATATACCCTTAGATGCTGCCATGGGGTTGGAGCCCCACAAACTGCCCATCTGTATGCCCATCTGAAGAAGTGAGCCACTCTCCCTGTCACATGCCCTGTGTGGGGAAAAGGGAACCTCTCCCATATCAGTATACCCAATATCTACCCATGTACTTGACATAGAGCTTTGTTCAATAATATTGTTGAATCAATGAATCAATGAATGAATCTAAGATTGATGGAGTGGTGAGGAGAGGTTCAAAGCAAGTAAATTCACAGCATTTTGTTATGAAACAGGAAGTATACGGCCCCTATAGTTTTCATTTTTCTTTGAGGGGATGGATACTGAAAATCAGTTGATATCTTTGTATTCTCTTCAATCAAGTGGGACAAAATTTTCTCCACCAAATGTAGTCTTTAGTCTTAAATATTGAAGGTATTTTGGAGCTACAAAGAGAAAAATATGTCCTCTTAAAATTATTGGGTTTATATATGATGGGTTGATGGGTGTAGCAAACCATCATGGCACATGTATACCTATGTAACTAACCTGCACATTCTGCACATGTATCCCAGAACTTAAAGTAAAATTTAAAAAGGAAGATTGGATTTATAACCGAATGGACTTATTGGGCAATTTGGTCAAATTGTCAGTTAATTGTCAATTGGTTTGTTCTGTTTCTAAAAATATAAGCCAAATTGGTTGTCTGTTTGAATAGCATTTTTAAAAAGGTGCAAAATGGCATATAGCTTTACTACATTTACATTTTATATTAGAGAAACTGCATTCTGGATCATGAAGGGAAGTGGGAAATTGGCATCTGAAATGTTTCCTTTCTTGGAAGTTTTGAGATTTATAAGGAAATAATAGTCATATGAGTTTTTTTGGCAATTAATATAATATTTATGGATGGAATGACTTCAAAGAACTATGTCTGGCACATTTTAAATTTCCTTCTTATCACAAAACAACTGAATTCATCAATGGTATTTTAAAATGTATCTATACTATGTTCTAGAACATGTTAAGCACAGTATGGAAGTCCCTTTCTGCCACAGGTTGGTTCAGCTGTAGATGCAGAAGAATATGCCCTGCAGGCTCAGTGCTAGCTTCCACCTCTCACACCCTAATGCACAAAGGCAGAAACATTTATTCAGCAATCTGACCTCAACACAGCATAATGTCAGGCTTATTAGTAATGACTTTAGTTTCTTATTTCAAATGATTCACAATACAAAAAGCAAAGCCAGTTAAGGAATTCGAACAGAGATGTGTCATGATGAAAGCTGTGCTTTGTCTTAGAAGAGAAGGCGGGAAGGTTGTCAGGAAGAGCTCTAGAAGTAAGTCATCTCAGAGCTGACTGAGCTGCTAGTTTATTAACCTTGTCAGCAGAGAGAGAACTGAGAAATATAACCTACTGAGGTGTTGATTTGTGAGCTGTACATTCTCAGAGAGTTTTTTTGTTAATTATGTCAGATAAATGATAATAAAATCTTACATACTAAAGCTTTGTTTCTGCTTTTTACGGGCGCCTTATATAGTATGAACATGTGTTGGTTCTCTTGCTGAAAATTAGTGTTAATTAGTATTATCCTTGCATCTTATTTATGAAGAACATCAGTTGTTTTGATCTCCTTTCCCATATGCCTCCTCATATCAACATAAGAGACTGCAGACAACTTCAATATCAGCTTAGAGATAAATGCAGATTTTGGGTTTGGTATGTTCCAATACAATGTTGAACAGACCACTTATTAGTAGTGGAGTCTTGGTTCACAGTAATGAACCGAAATGCTCTTCAGTTCTGTTTTATTCTTCATTCATTTATAAACTTTTGAAATGACATATGAATCTATCAGAATTCTATGTATCTTCATAATAGAGACAACACAAAAACACATTATACCCAGTGCTGCAGACTAACCCTTCCTGCAGTAGCAGAGCTATTCTGGAAATGGTTATAACCTTGTACTGAACAAGTCTGTGAAATATGTTGGAATTCACTTGGGGTAGCTGGTAAAATATTAGGGAAATATTAGGGAAAGTTAGAAAATTATAGTCTGAAACCTTTTGGAAGGCTGAAAGGTTTTAATGGAATGGAGTGAAGGCAGCCAGTTCATTACATTAGAATATTAAGTCATAGAGTGAAGATTTAGGAACAATAATGCTTCTGCAGTTAAGTCTGTTTACCCCACATTCGATTGTCTCTATTCTGTTTACTTATGGAAACTTTGCGCTGGATGGTCCTCTCAGGGGGAGGTTGAAGGGGAATTACCCATTAATGGTGTTTACTCTGGGTCCCAGAACTAAGACCTTTTATCATTCGTAAAACCATCTTTTAATCATGTTAATTATCCACAAGCATGTTGACTTAGAACCTCTGTTATGAAATCTATACTGAATAAATGTGAGGAGGTACAGGGAGTCATGGTCAGTTAGCTGTAATCACTCTCTGAAAGCAGCTGACGACCATCCCTAGCTCACTCAAAGTCACTATACTGGGTGTGAGAGCGCACCCATTCATCTGCCGTTAAGTCAGGGTCCATAGGACAGACCTTCACAGGTGGTGATCAGCATCTCAGGTGGTGACCTTGACATGACACTCATCACAGATATATGGACTATCTACTGAGCTGTAAGCCTAGGCAACAAACATAGTCACCTATAAACAAAGAATAAATGTAAAATAGGCAATATTTTTTAATAAGAGATATATTTCACTCAAAATTTTCTCTTGTGGTGTTTACTAAGCTTGTTGTATGTAAATAACAATATTTTATAAAAGAGTTCTCAAATTCTGCTTTCCCACCAGCAGCATCAGTGTCATCTGGGAACACACTAGGTTATCTGGCCTTATCCCAGGCACACTGAATAGGAAACTCTGGGTCTGGGCCCACCTATCTGTATTTTAACAAGCCCTCCATGTCATTCTGATGACTATTTACGTTAAAAAATTATTGGTCTATAGAGTTTGGTGGTATAGCAAACTTAGCAGAAAAGAAATTTAGAAAATTCAGCCCTAAAAAACCTATCTAGATTAAATGTCTGAATTTTTATCTGTAAATATTTTGTTGACAGTATTTTTTTGTAGTAAAACTCACCTTAATATCCATATCTTTACGAATTTGTCCCAGCAATCTATCAGCTTATTTGCCTTATGAAAAATGATGTCTCTTTCACAAGAGCCAGGCAATAAACACAGCCCATTTTATCATTTAACCTGTGGTTGTTTAAATGAAATAAAAATCAGGGCTTCAAATTCCCCAATTACTGGATGTAGAACCAAACAGTCCAAAGTGAATTTCCAAATGTCCAGCTGAACAATTCATTAGCCAATCTGAGTCTCTTCCCTATTCTGCAGTACTTTGTGCTGCCCTGATGTTCCTAGCACCAAGTTGTAGCAGTCCACCTGGGCTGGTTTTCATTAAAGTATCCAGTAAGCCAAACTTACCATCATTTCTTCCTCAACAACATCTTGTGACAAATCTTTGTTAGTCGAAGGAAAAATGCAATAGGACCAAATTAATTCCTGCTAATTGTTCATTGGAAGTAGACGCTTATCTACTAGTTTCTCACTGAAAGCATTTGAAACATTATGCAAAGGCAGAAGAGAGAATTTCAAGCACTATGAGGGAGATATTTTGAGTTGTGCAGAACTTTCCTGACCTTTAAAAAATAATATTGCATAGGTGGCCAGTGCCTTTTTCTACTTTCTTGGCATCATATGGTTTAGTTCCAGGCCAGGTGTTGATAAGTCAGCAATGGCCTCCTTCTCTGAGAACTTTCTTGGACACATGTCTAGAGCTCACTCTCATGAAGGAACATACCAATTCTTAGGACAATGTGGGCAACTAAACCTATATAGTTTTAAAAAATCTTGATAAAAAATACATATTGTAAAACTTATCATCTGAATCATTTTTAAGTTTACTAGTGTTAAGTTTATATACATTTTTTGGTATAAAGATCTCAGAATTTTTCATCTTTCAGATATGAAACACTGTACCAGTTAAGTAAAAATTCCCTTAGCCGCCCCCCACCCCAGCTCCTGGATATACCTTTCTACTTTCTGTTTCTGTGATTTTTCCTACTTTAAGTGCCTCATATAAGTGGAATCAGGTAGTATTTGTCTTTTTATAACTGACTTATTTCACTTAATATAATGTTTTCATGCTTCATTTACGTTGCATCATGTGTTGGGATTTTCTTCCTTTGCAAAGCAGAATAATATTCCATTGCATGTAGGATACACTCTATTTTGTTTATCCATTCATTTGTTGATGGATATTTGGGTTTCTTCTACGTCTGGCTATTGTGAATAGTGCTGCTATTAACATGGTAGTGCAAATATCTCTTGAAGATCACGCAATTCTTTTTTTAAAAAAAATTCCTTGGGATATATAGTAAAAGTCACATTGTTGGACCGCATGGTAATTCTATTTTTAACTTTTTGAAGAACGTGCATTACTGTTTTCCATAGTAGTTGCACCATGTTACAATCCCATCAACAGTGTGCAAGGGTACCAGTTTCTCTACATTCTCATCAACACTTATCATTTTCTTTTTTTTTAGAGTAGCTATCCTAATGGGTGTAGGGTGATATTGCATTGCAGTTTTAATTTAAATTTCTCTGATGATTAATGAAGTTAAACATTTTTTCATATGCTTGACAGCCATTTGATATCATTTTTGGAGACATGTCCTTTGCCTATTTTTTAGTCAGGATATTAGGTTTTTCATTTTTGAGTTATAAGAATCTTTTATGTATTCTGGCTATTAACCCATTATCACATGTGACTTGCAAATATGTTCTTCTAATCCATAGGTTACGTTTTCCCTCTGATTGTGTCCTTTGATGCACAGAAGTTTTTAAGTCTGAGTTCCATTTGTCTATTTTTGTCTTTGCTGACTGCTTTTGTTGTCATATCCAAAAGATCATCACCAAGTCCAATGTCATGGAGCTTTCTTCTGTGTTTTCTTTGAAACTGCTCATGTAGTTTTAACTTAAGGAACTAAGTTGTCACTCACAGTGACTTTTTTTTGGTGTGAATGTAATTATAATCACAAATAGTGATACGACGCTATGGATAAAATAAGGGAAGAAATTTATTTGAAACAGTAGTCTAAAGAAATACAGTTTTAAAATTTGCTCATTGTTGAGAGATGTTATAACATAAATAAACTATTCCAGGTTTTTCTTCATAATAAATACATAATACCTTTTCAAAAACTTTAAAAAATATATTGAAAAATCTTTTAAAAATTAAATTTGAAAGGTACTTTTTGAGGTATTTTGTTTGAAGCATGGAAGACAGACAGACTTTATTTTTAATTAAGGCATAAAACATCTTTTATTTATAAAGTGCATGGCTTTGAGACTTTTTCTATTGCATTCTGGCCAAGTTAACAATCGCTAAAATTTTATATTTGGATTACAGTGCAATTGCAAAGATACAATCAGTGATCTCAGAATTAGCAATTTCCTGGGAAAAAGAATTGAATATTTGGCAAAGAAGAGATGACATTTCAAAGTTTAACATTCATCTGTAATTCTGGAAAAAAATAACAAACCACCGATTAAAGAGATTCACATTTAACAAATATGTCTTTATAGTTATTCTTTTTGAGGCAAGATGTAGGTACTAAGTCCCAAAGAATTGCCTTATGACAAGCTCTTTTCAGAGTAAAATGAAATATAAGTAATTTAATTCTGAAGCTATGATGGGATGAAACTGCAGTGATTTTCTAAAATGGGCCCTCTTGAATTCTGTGAAATCTGCCTAAAAGAAATGAATAAGCATTTTCTATCCCCCAAACACAGATATTGAAGTGACTCCTATATATTACTCCAAAATGATGTCTCTTTATAAAATTAACAGCATTGCAAAAAGGAAGTTTGGGAGAATATTTAAGCCTCACTGACAATGAACAAAAAGCATCTGAAAGAACATTTAGTAATTTTAATAACATGAAAGTGAATGACTTCCAGCAAGTTTTCAATGCATATTTAAACATTTTCTCTTATTTTTCTGGGGGAAAGGAAGTTGAGTTTTTTTTTCTGAATTCACTGGTGTCAGGAGAAGAGATGGATAGATAATGATCACCAGATTCACAAGGCAGGATCAAGTAAAAGGCTGACAAGGACAAAGGAGATGATGAAAGTTACCTGTGGTTTTCTGAAAGGCATGAAAAAAGTAAAGATATTCTGTAAGTTGCTTCAACAATAATCCGAATGCCTATTTTGTACCAGGCACTATTCTAGGTGCTGGGGAGTCATCAGTGAAAAAAAAAACCAGGGTATCTCTTCATAGGATGGAAAGGGAGAAGAGAGGGATAGAAGGAGGGAGGAAGGGAGAGACACAGAGGGAAAGATAAAGAGGGAGAGGAGAAGAAGAAGGAGGGGGAGGGTGTCACTCATTTGACATAAGTATAATAAGTACTATGATTTTTAAATATAGCAGTATAAGGGGACTTGCTGAAGACTCTCTAAAGAAGTGACATTTGAATAGAGGCTTGATTGAAATGAGGCAGTAAGACCTGTGATATCTGGTGGAAGGAAGTTCTAGATGAAGGGAACAATGAATGTGGTAGCCCTGAGGTCTGAGGTAGGAGTCTGCTTTGAGGAATAGCAAGGTTGGTGTGGTTGGAGTAGAGGGTGCCAGGGAAAGAGCAGAGGGATTGCAAGCAGAGAACTAAGGACAGGCACAATTACTTAGGCCTTTTATATTGTGGATTTTATTTTAAGATTGTTGGGAAGGCCCTGGACGTTTTGAGCAGAGGCATGCTATGATTAAATTTGCATTCTAAAAGGATTGCTCTGATTGCCTCATGGAGAATAGATTGTAGAGGTGCAGGAGTGGAGATTTCTGAAGGTTTATTTCTCCTTTTATTTAAGTACATAAAAATGTTAAATAATTTATATTATTTTATAGTAAAACATTAAAATTTGGGAGAGGGAAGATGTTTCTAGGAATATTACTACATAATGTTGAACAACTTCTCATGTGCTTACTTGGCATCTGTATGTCTTCTTTGATGAGTTGTCTGTTCAGATCTTTTGCCCATTTATTAATTGGGTAGAATTTTGAGAATTCTTTATATATTCTAAATTAGACTTGTTTACCAGATATGTCATTTGTAAATATTTATTTCTAGTCTTTAACTTGTCTTTTTATTCTCTTAACCGTATCATTTTCAGAGCAAAAGTTTTTAATTTTTAATGAAATTGACAATTCTTTTCTTTTGTGGGTCATGCTTCTGGAGTCACTTCTAAGAACTCTGCCTAACCATACATGTCATGACTAGTTTCTTCTGAAAGTTTTATAATTTTATGTTTTACATTTACATCTATAATCATTTTGGGTTAATTTTTTTACAAGGTGTGAGGTTTATGTTGTGGTTCATTATTTTTGCATGTAAATGTTCAATTGTTTCAGTACCATTTGTTGAAAACACTCATTACTTTTGTGCTTTTGTTAAAAATCAGTGACCATATTTGTGAGTTAGTTTGATAGGTGTATTTTACCTTTTTTCTTGCTTAAACATTCACTAGAATAAATTGTTTGGATATAATTTTTATTTTCTGCTATCCTTTTCTAGCAAATCTTTAACAAGTGGCTTCATTTGTATTATTATAAAAGGAGCCATATCTAATATTGAGTGTATTTCACTATGGAGGTTTAGCTACAGGGGACTGATAGGTTGAAGATCTAGATGAAGAATATTATGAGTAGAGGATCAAGACCAGGACTCACTGTTTGTGTTGCTAAGACTTGCCTGTTAATATCAAATTGATATGCTATTGGCTCTGGACTTACTTTTGCTCTTTTCTCATTTAAGGTGATGCCCTGATATGGTTTGGCTGTGTCCCCACCCAAATCTCATCTTGAATTCCCACATGTTGTGGGAGGGACCTTGTCGTAGGTATTTGAATTATGGGACAGGTCTTTTCTGTGCTGTTCTCATGATAATGATTCATGTGAATGAATCTCATGAGATCTGATGGCTTTATGAGGCAGAGTTTCCATGCACAAGCTCTCTCTTTGCCTGCTGCCATCCATGTAGGACGTGACTTGCTCCTCCTGGCCTTCTGCCATGATTATGAGGCCTCCCCAGCCACTTGGAACTGTAAGTCCATTAAACCTCTTTCTTTTGTAAGTTGCCCGATCTCAGGTATGTCTTTATCAGCTATGTGAAAACAAACTCATACATGCCCAGAGACAGTCTGAATTTTGCAGCTTTTGACAGGTGATTAGTTGTCTTAGAAACAGTTCCTACGTAAGTTGACCTAGGCCACCAGCCAGCCAAGTCAGCAAGACTAAAATCTTAGTTTCATCAAAGACTCTTGTGTCTGCCTGTTTTCAACAGCTTACGTATGTCTAAAATAAAGTTTTTTGATAGACATGAAAATACTTTGGGAATTGCAGTTCTTTCTTTATATATAAATGGTGCCAGATACTGCAAAATAATTCTGGTGATTATGGAGTGCCCTGTTTCCATGAACACAGACTAAACTAGCCAGTCTCCTAGGGCCACAAGGCATCATGCATAGCAAGAGGGCATGCTCATTTCAGGTCTGGCACACTAAAACATTCTGTATGATGATACTGATTTTTTTTTTTTTTAGATGGAGTTTTGCTCTTGTTACCCAGGCTGGAGTGCAATGGCGCAATCTCGGCTCACTGCAACTTCCGCCTCCTGGGTTCAGGCAATTCTCCTGTCTCAGCCTCCTGAGTAGCTGGGATTACAGGCACGTGCCACCATGCCCAGCTAATCTTTTTATTTTTAGTAGAGACGGGGTTTCACCATGTTTACCAGGATGGTCTCGATCTGTGATACTAATTTTTCTCCTAAGATTATTCTAGCATAAACAATAGGAACATGTGATTTTTTTTGGAGGGGTATAGCCTACCACATATGTGAATATGGTCAGTGAGAACAAATAGAAAAGTTATTGAAGAACTGTTAGAATTATTCAAGGAGTTTAAAAGAGATCAACTTTATTGATGTATGATTTACAAATAATAAACAACACCAAGGAAGCTTTAAAGAATTCCTGTGCTCTGCTCAGACTCCACCTGCAGAGATGCTGATTTGACTGTTGTAGGGGAGGGCCATGATCTCATTACTTTGTGAAAACTCCCCTGGGGTTTCTAATTGGTAGCCAGGTTGCAACTTGCTGATATAGTCAACCTGATTATTCCCTAAAAGCACCTACCAAAGGACATTGGCATGTTGCTAATAGGTGATGGAGTCTTACTGAAAGTGTGTCACTAATGTCAGGAGCTGTTACAGTGGAAATCTTCTGTCAAGTATCAGGAACAGATTTTCTAATATGGCTTTGACATTTATGTCCAAAGAACATGAGGCAGGATGGAAAGATTTATTTTTCAGAGATTGTGTCCCACAGAGAATGAGGTGCCCATACCATGATTTCCTCAGCCTAATGGCGAAGGAGGACAGAGAGCTGGGAGGGTAGTACAAAATGTGGAGGGATCAGTCATGTGCCATAAATCTGCTTTCTGCTTCTCCCACTCTATATCCAAGTGAGCAGAGGACTGGAAAGGATTCAGGAAGAGAAGTGTTGAGGTTGCCCTAGTAGGAGGTAGAGACTCTTCCCTTTTCCCTGTACCTCCATGAGGAAGCTGTTTGTGGAGTAAAAGCAGCTCCAGGAGAATCTTTTATAAAGATTTGGGCTGCTGTATTAGTCAGGGTTCTCCAGAGGGACAGAACTAATAGAATATATTCATATACAAAAGGGAGTTTATGAAGGAGAATTGACTCCCATGATCACAAGGTGAAGTTCCACAATAGGCCACCTGCAAGCTGAGAAGCATCAAAGCCAGTAGTGCCTCAGTCAAAGTCCCAAAGCCTCAAAAGTAGAAAAGCCAACAGTGCAGCTTTCAGTCTGTGGCCAAAGGCCTGGGAGCTCCTGGCAAACCACTGGTGTAAGTTCAAAAGTCCAAAGGCTGAAGAACCTGGAGTCTGGTGTTCAAGGTTAGGAAGCATCCAGGATGGAAGAAAGATGAAAGCCAAAAAACTCAGCAAGCAAGCTTAATCATGGTGCTCCCACACATCCCCATTCCAAGTTGCAGGATCCCATTCTTTTCCAGTCAATGCCCACACATTAACAGTAGACACCTGGTGACACTGAGCATACACCTTTTGTTGCAGGTCAGCCACTTGCATGATAAACATGTGTGTCTGATTTTTAGCAATTTCAGCCCTTTGTCTACAGGAGACAAGTTTCTCACTCAGGGCAATCTTAGAAGATTTGAGGCTAAGTATGTGCTTCTGCAGCTGGGAGTTTGAATCCCTGAACTCATCATTTTCTTTCTTCACTTTTTCCCGTGAACAAACTTAGGAACAATTAACCAACTTCATTGTATTTCTTGGCTCTCCACATATGGTTGAAGGTACTATGTATAGGGTCACTAAATTCCTTGTTTTTCAAGAGCAGTGAATGAGGAGTATTAAGTGTATTTATTTTCCATAACTATCTAAACAACTTATGCCAAGGACTATCAGTGTTTCCATACTATTAGAAGTAGAGTCCTTAGCATTTTTGAGTCTAATTAAGCAGCGAACTCCAGAAACCACAAAACCAATTAAAGAAATCCATCCTTAAAATTGTGTTCCTCTAGACCCACTCCTGGTTCCAACATCTGTATCAGTCTGTTTTCACACTGCTATAAAAATACTACCTGAGACTGGGTAATTTATAAAGAAAAAAGGTTTAATTGACTCACAGTTTTGCATAGCTGGAGAGGCCTCGGGAAACTTACAATCATGGTGGAAGGTGGAGGGGATGCAAGGCATGTCTTACATGGTGGTAGGAGAGAGCAATAGTGAGGAAGTGCCACGCTTTGAAACCATCAGCTATCATGAGAATTCACTCCTGATCATGAGAACAGCATGGGCAAAACCACCCCCATGATCCAATCATCCCCCCACCAGATCCCTCCCTTGACATGTGAGAATTACAATCTGAGATAAGATTTGGGTGGAGACACAGTGCCAAACCATATCAGATGTCATGAAAGAGCAGGTTGTCACCTTGTTTTCCTGCTTGGTATACACTTGGCAGTGAACTTGCTCATCTGCTCTTAAAGTCTCTTGAACAGAGAAGTTGAGAATTGGAGAAAGATTATATGGTTGAGAAGGAGAGCTACAATGGAGAAATTTGCACGTTTGGTGGTATAGCAATGATGTGGGGGTTCCCAAGTCAAGTGGAAGCCAAGAAGAAAGCAGAACTTGGGATGCCCTTTCTGTATTTTCTCAACAGAGGCACCTGGGATATGAGCAGAAGAGGAATGGAGTGTGTCAAATAATAGAAAGAGGTTGCCAGTGTATTAATCTGTTCTCATGCTGCTGATAAAGATATACCTGAGACTGAGCAATTTATAAAAGAAAGAGGTTTTATGGACTTACAGTTCCACATGGCTGGGGAGGCCTCACAATCATGGTGGAAGGCAAGGAGGAGCAAGTCACATCTTACATGGATGGTAGGAGGCAAAAAGAGAGAGAACTTGTGCAGGGGAACTTCTCTTTATAAAACCATCAAATCTCATGAGACTTATTAACTATCATGAGAACATCATGAGAAAGTCTTGCCCCCATGATTCAATTACCTCTCACGGGGTCCCCCCCACAACATGTGGGAAACCAAGAGGAGATTTGGGTAGGGACACAGCCAAACCATATCATTCTGCCCCAGGTCCCTCCCAAATCTCACATCCTCACATTTCAAAACCAATCAGGCCTTTCCAACAGTTCCCCAAAGTCTTAACTCATTTCAGCATTAACTCAAAAGTCCATAGTCCAAAGTCTCATCTGAGACAAGGAAAGTTCCTTTTATCTTTGAGCCTGTAAAATCAAAAGCAAGTTAGTTACTTTCTAGATACAATAGGGCAATGCACTGGGTAAATATAAGGAGTATGGTGCTTATATCTTTTGGATTCTGGTGAGGGCTTTAAGCTGCTTCCACTCATGACAGAAAGTGAAAAAGAGCCAGTGTGTACAGAGATCACATGGCAGGAGAGGAAGCAAAGGGTGGGGGATGTGCCAGGCTCTTTTTAATGGCCAGCTCCTGTAGGAACTAATAAAGTGAGAACTCACTCAGTCTCAATGGTTGGTATCAATCTGTTCATGAGAGATCTGCCCTCATAACCCAAATGTTTTCCATTAGGCCCCACCTCTAACATTGAGGATTGTATTAGCCCATTTTCATGCTGCTGATAAAGACATACCCGAGACAAAGCAATTTACAAAATAAAAAGGCTTAATGGATTTATAGTTCCATGTGGCTGAGGAAGTCTCATAACCATGGCAGGAGATAAGGAAGAACAAGTCATGTCTTCAGTGGCAGCAGACAAGAAAGGAGCTTGTGTAGGGACATTCTCATTTGTAAAACTATCCAATCTTTTGAGACTCATTCACTGTCATAAAAACTGCACAGGAAAGATTCACCCCCATAATTCAATCACCTCCCCAAGGATTTCCCCGTAACATGTGGGAATTGGGGGAGTTACAATTCAAGATGAGATTTAGGTAGGGATGCAGCCTAACCATATCATTCTGGCCCTGGCCCCTCCCAAGTCTGTCCTCACACTTTAAAACCAATCATGCCTTCCCAACAGTTCTCAAAAGTCTTAAGTTATTCCAGCATTACCTCAAAAGTTCATAGTTCAATGTCTCATTTGAGACAGGACAAGTTTTTTCCACCTATGAGTTAGAGAAACAAAATCAAGTTAGTTACTTCCTAGATACAATGCAGATATAGGCATTGGGTAAATATAGGCATTGGGTAAATATAGCCATTGCAAATGGGAGAAATTGGCCAAAAACAAAGGGGCTACAGTCTGAAATCTGGCAGGGCAGTCAAATCTTAAAGCTCCAAAATGATATCCTTTGACTCCATGTCTCACATCCAGGTCATGCTGATGGAAGAGGTGGATTCCCATGGTCTTGGACAGCTCTGCCCCTGTGGCTTTGCAGGGTACAGCTTCCCTCTGGCTGCTTTTATGGGCTGCTGTTGGGTGTCTGTGGCTTTTCCATGTGCATGGTGGGTCTATCATTCTGGGGTTTGGAGGACAGTGGCCCTCTTCTCACAGCTCCTCCAGGTGGTGCCCCAGTAGGGATTCTCTGTGGGGGTTGAACCCCACATTTTCTTTCCATACTGTCCTAGCAGAGGTTCTCCATGAGGGCCTCACACCTGTAGCAAACTTTTGTTTAGGCATCCGGCATTTTCATACATCTTCTGAAATCTTGGTGGAGGTTTACAAACCTCAACTCTTGACTTCTGTGCACCTGCAGGCTGAACACCATGTGGAAGCTGCCAAGGCTTGGGGCCTCCCCACTCTGAAGCAACAACTTGAGATGTACCTTGGCCCCTTTTCATCATAGTTGGAGCAGCCTTAACGCAGGGCACCAAGTCCCTAGACTACACACAGTAGAGAGACCCTGAGCCCAGCCCATGAAACCATTTTTCCCTCCTAGGTCTCTGGGCCTGTGATGGAAGGGGCTGCTGTGAAGACCTCTAACATGCCCTGGAGACATTTTTCCCATTGTCTTGGGGATTAACATTTGGCTCCTCATTACTTGTGCAAATTTCTGCAGCCAGCTTGAATTTCTCCTCAGAAAATGGGATTTTCTTTTCTATTGTATTGACAGGCTGAAAATTTCTTAAACTTTTATGCTCTGTTTTTCTATTAAAACTGAAAGCCTTTACCAGCATCCAAATCACATCTTGAATGGTTGCTACTTAGAAATTTCTTTTGTTAGATACCCTAAATCATCTCTCTCAAGTTCAAAGTTCCACCAATCTCTAGAATAGGGGCAAAATGCCATCAGTCTCTTTGCTAAAACATAGCAAGAGTCACCTTTGCTCCAGTTCTCAACAAATTCCTCATTTCCATCTGAGACCACCTTAGCCTGGACTTCATTGTCCATGTTGTTATCAGCATTTTTGACAAAGCCATTAACAAGTCTTTAAGAAGTTCTTAACTTTCCCATATTTCCTATTTTAACCCCTGCCTGTTACCTAGTTCCAAAGTTGCTTTCACATTTTGGGTATCTATAGTAGCACACCAATCTTGGTACCAATTTATTGTATTAGTCTATTCTCATACTGCTGATGAAGACATACTCTTGAGTGTGTAATTTACAAACAAAAGAGGTTTAATGGGCTTACATTTCCACATAGGTGGGTGGCTTCACAATCATGGAAGAAGGCAAGGAGGAGCAAGTCATGTCCCACATGGATGGCAGTAGGCAAAAGGAGAGAGAACTTGTGCAGGGGAACTTTTTTTTATAAAACCATCAGATCACATGAGACTTATTCACTATCATGAGAACAGCATAGGGAAGACTTGCCCCCATGATTCAATTACCTTACACTGGGTTCCTCCCACAACACATGGGAACTCAAGATGGGATTTGGGTGGGGATATAGCCAAGCCATATTGCCAGTATTCCCACACAAGGGAATCATGCAGTGGAGTGGCCCTAAGAGCTTTGCTGGTGTCCATACATGTGTGCTCTATTGGAGGATAAGCCTTGTTTTTCCAAGGTCACTGGACAAGTCAGTTTCAACTAGAGAGCAGTGATAGCTAAGGAAGACGGCAATTCCCTTATCCACATAGGAGAGTAGCCAATACTTCAAAGAGGGTACTTAAACCTGAGAAAACTTTGTAACTGCGTCCTTGAGCTGCTCACTCAGCCTGCTCCCACCCTGTGGGGTGTTTTCTTGCTTCAGTCAATACCTACTTTTGCTGTTTTGTTGCTTTGTTTTATTCTTTTGTTACTTCATTTGTGTGTTTTGTTCAATTCTTTGTTCAACACACCAAGAGCCTGAATGTCCCACACTTGAGGTCTGCCTTCTGGTAACACTTCTCCCTTTTAATTTTTGTCAATCTGGTGTGAAATGGTATCTTGTGATTTTAATTTACATTTTAATTGATAATTTATAAATGTTTCATATTAATATGTAATATATTTTCTATTTTGTGAAATACTTATTTGGAATTTTTGCCCATATTATATTGAGCTTTTGTTTTCTTGACTTACAGGATTTGTTTATATGTTTGAGATTCTAATCCTTTCTTGGTCACATAAATTACAAGAACCTGTGTGGCTTGGGTGTGGCTTGTGTTTTCATTCTTTTTATGGTAACTTTCATGTAAGAAACTTTATAAATCTTGTTGCAAATAACACTTCTATACTCCAAGGTTATAAAGATACTTTCTATATTTGAAAAATTTTAGATGTTTTACATTTCACATGGAAATCTCTTTAATTCACATGGAAATGATTTATTTTGTGTGTGTGTGTGTGTGTGTGGTAATGAGGTAGATACATGATTTAATTTTTTCTATATATGTAATTAATATTTATTAACATAATAATAAATATAATTACTTTAGGTATCTTAACATCAGTTATTAGTCTATTATTTTTCTGTGTCTGCTCTATTTATTATAAAATGGGTTTTGGAGTAATCCCCTTTTTCTATTAACTGAAAGTATTTTAAGATTGCAAGTTTTAGTTTAGTTTGGAAATGCTTCTACAAATTCAAGGTAAAGCTGGTGATGTTTACTTCTTTTTATTACTAACAGCAATTACTGTTTCATTTTATGGTAATAGAACACTTTGTTTATTCATTCCCCATGGGATGGACATTTGGATTCTTTCCAGTTTTTGGCTGTCATAGATAATACTGCTATAAACATATGTGTATGAGTCTTTGAATAGACATATGTTATCATTTCTCTTGGATTATCCATAATTGGAATTTCTGGGTTGATTGTAAATGTATGTTTAACTTTTAAAGAAACTGTTAAACGTTGTTTTCCAAAACAGCTGTACCAGTTTCTATTCCCATCAATAATGTACAAGGTTTCTAGTTTCCCCATATTCTACCAGCATTTGGTATTTTTGCCTATCTTTTAGATTAGAGTCATTTTTTGTGGGTGTATACTAATATTTTATTGTGGTTTTAAATTGTAATTTTCTAATAACTAATGATGTTGAGTATCTTTTTATGTGTTTTTTAGCTGTTTGTATATCTTACTTGATGAAATTTCTATTAAAATCTTTGCCCATTTATTAGGCTGGGCAAATTTACTAGCAGTGACCCATGCCAGTAATCAGAGCACTTTGGGAGGCCAAGATGGATGGATCACCTGAGGTCAGGAGTTTGAGACAAGCCTGGTCAACATGGCAAAAACACTGCCTCTACTAAAAATACAAAAAATTAGCTGGGCATGGTGGCAGGTGCCTATAATCCCAGCTACTCACCAGGCTGAGGCAGGAAAATTGCTTGAACTTGGGAGGCAGAGGTTGCTGGGAGCCGAGATCATCCCACTGCACTCCAGCCTGGGTGACAGAGTGAGAATCTGTCTCAAAAAAATTATTAACTAGGTTGTTTCCTTATTATTAAGTTTTAAAGTATTCTTTTTATATTTTGGATATAAGTCCTTTATCAGATATTAGATTAACAAATACTGTCATCTATTCTGTAGTTTGAGTTCATTTTCTTAATGGTAAATATTGAAGAGACAAAATTTAATGTTTCCAGCACCATGGATGAAAAGACTACTTACTGTACCGTGGTTTTCCTGTCTCCTACCATATCTGCTACTTTTACTTTTAGTGCTTCCAGCAGGGTTCTTCATCTTCTGCCCCAAATCAAATCCTTTTCCTGTGGTGGCACATCTGCTAGTTTGCATGCTTAGCCCCACCCCAGTGAAACTTGCATTCTGGGAGAAGTCCCAGCAAAAGGAGGCCTCAGGTGGTCATTGTTCTTACTCACACTTGTAGCAGTTTTTCATGAGTAAATCTGTCTTTGTTTGGTTTCAGTGAATTTCTATAGCCTTGTTAGAGCTGATTTTGCCCAGTTTTACATTTGTTTCTTTGGGGAGAGAATTTGTCAAACTCTTCATATCCTTACAGCTGGAAGTCCTGCTTCTATAATTTTTTTTTATGATACCACTTCTTTCTACCTTATTAACTTGCTCATTAATTATGATACTTTATTTTTCCTAATGTAAGTGTCTAAGGATATGCACTTCCCTCTGAGTACTGCTTAAGTGTTATTCCTCATGTTTTAATACATAGCATATGTATTATTATTCAGTATAAATATGCTCTAATATCCATTATATTTTTTTATTTTCGCATCATTTACAAAATGTTTCCTTTCTTTTTTTTTAAACTTATCTTCTTGTTAAAGATTTCTAACTTAATTCTACTATGGCAAAATTCATGGTAATTTTTAAAAATGTTTCATATGCATTTGAAAAGTAAAGAATCTTTATACACTCCAAATGTGTATAATATTCTATATTTATTATCTATGTTTTTATATACATATCTGTTCATTATCATCAGATTTCTTAATTATGTGTGTTTAAATCAACTATATCCTTTTGAATTGTTTTGCTTTTGATTAAGAAAAGAGCAGTATGTAAAAACTTCTTACTGGGTTTTCTTCTAATATTTCTATCAGTCTTTATAGTATGTACTGTAAGGTCATGTTGTTAGGTATACATGAGGAAACTGAACATTTTATTATTTAACAGCCATTTTTCATCTTTTATCATGTGTTTTGCTTTAAAGTCTACTTTTATGCCATAGGTATAATCATATCTTTTTTGATTAATAATAGCTTTTTACATTGTTATGCATTTTCTATTTATTGTGTGTTTTAATGTTTTTTTCTTTCTTTTAATGTTTACTTTGTGAACCCAAAAATTTTCAACAAGTCTCAATTAATTTAGAAAGTTTGTTTTGTCAAGCTTGAGGATGCATCCATGACATAGCCTCAGGAAGTCCTGACAACATGTGCCCAAGGTGGTTGGGGCACAGTCTGGTTTTATACATTTTAGGGAGACATAAGGCATCAATCAATATATGTAAGAAGTACAGTAGTTCTGCCCAGAAAGGCAGACACACAGATGGTTTCATCCTTTTGAATTTCTGATAAGTCCTTCTGAAGGAGGCAGTCAGAATATGCATCTATCTCTGTGAGCAAAGGGATGACTTTGAATAGAATGGGAGGCAGATTTGCCCTGAGCAGTTCCCAGCTTGAAGGGGCCCAAGGTATTTTCCTTTCACATTTTGGGTTGTGGTTTTTCCTTTTTCTCATTGTGTATATTTTATCTTTACTCTTTTGAATTTATACACTTCATGTTATGCTATAGCGGGCCTAGAGTTAGAACCTGAGCAATGCCATTTTATAAGACAAAGTTGTTTTTCCAAAAATAAGTTGTAATGGCTGCCCCATTCTCCTTGCAATAACTGCTGACCTTGGCTTCTGTAAACAAAACTGCTAGCTTGCTCTAAAGAATGCCCACCATGAAAAGCTGCTTGCCTTTTTCTTATCAGTAGCTGTCTGGCCTTTGCTTATCAGTAGTTACCAAAATAAGCTTCTGTAAGGTTGCTTGCCCTGCATCCACCCAATCCTAAAACCAGGATGTGGTTTTTCAGCTTAAATACCCTGATCCCCCTGAGTTTGGGGCCACGGGTTGGAGAGACATGAGTCCTCCATGGTCGCTGGCAATAAAGACCCTGCAATTTGGCATACTTTTGTCTTGGTTGATAATTTTATACTTGACCCAAATACTTCAATGTGTATTGTTAAATCAAGTTTAGCCTAAAGCTACCTCCTTACATATTTTAAATTCAGCTTAAAAGTTTCTTGGTACATCATGAATTATCACCTAAATGGAATTGTAAACAGACCGTAGCCCACTCTTGTGCCAGTCACTGAGTATTGGCCAATCAAATGTGGCCAATTGTTCAAACTGTGTTCAAATGAGGCAAACACCTAGTTGTAACCAATCCACCCGTTTCTGTACCTCACTTCTGTTTTCTGTTAAATCACTTTCCTATTTCTGTCCATAAATCTTCTACCATGTGGATGCTCTGGATCTCTGAGCCTACTATGGCTTAGGACGTGGCCCTATTTACCAATTGTTTTTTACTCAATTAAACTTTTAAATTTAATTTGGCTGCAGTTTTTCTTTTAACATTATTCTTTTGGTAGTTATCCTGGCTATTTTAACATACATGTCTCATACTTAGACTAAGATTAATTAACATTGTTACTATTGTTCTGAATAATACCAGGACTTTCAGTCATACTAATGTTCTTATGTATAATTTCTATCTAGTATACCTCTCTGGGGTCATACAGATGCCTAGAATCCAGTAAATTTAGAATAATTCTAGGACTTTTGGTTATTCTAATGCTCCTAATTTATATCTTTTATACCTTTCCAGAGCCACAGACATATCTAGAATCCAGTAAATAGAGGATTTAAATTTTGGGTTGTCTTATTCTCCAGAGTTTTTAAGACCATGGTAACATTTATAGCATTCTCACTTTTTAAAATCTGTTTTCAATAAGAATAGGAGTGGTGAGCTTTCAAGGAGAATGAGGAGAAACTCATTCCCTACTGATCTCCCTACTGGTAATACTCAGCTCCAAAGAAAAACAGTGTTCTGTTCAATTTCAGGTGTGTTTATTAACTTGCCTTTCCAATTCGCTTCTTCCCATTTCTGTGTCTCTTCACTCTGTCTTATGGTGAACTCTACTCTTCTGATTTTGTATGAAACAACTTTTGTAAGGAGTTTTTAAGTGATTTTCTATAAAATATATTAGCTTTCTCAAGATCTGAAACTTGTTTCAAAGTACTTGTTACACAACACAGACACTGTCTCTATTATAAGTGTGATGGTGATAATAATAATTTCACTTTTGTCTTCCCTTTCCTCTGAAGTGTTCCATAAGCCAATTATTTCAGGTTGGTTGATGTATCTAGGTCTCCTAAACAGAATGACACATAAATATGAAATTGAAATGCATATTTAAAGTAAACAAAGGCTTGATTTCCAATTTGCTGCCTTTCTCCACCTGCATCAGCATTTACTATTGATTCCAGTTTTCATCTACATCTAGCATGTCCTGTCTTTCCATCTCATGGGCTCCCCCAGCTCATAAATTCTCCCTCTAAATGCTTTCATAAAAATCACAATTTGAGGCATGATGCTAAATATCAAAGATCTTCACCCACTCCAGCAAACAAAGCTTTTGCCCAGCTGCCACCAACAATACTTCTAAATGCCAGTCAAGGCATACAAAAGTGAAGTATATGGCATTTTGCTGGGACTTGTAATGATAAGTTAAAGCATCTTATTGATGCTCATCAAGGATGAAAAGTAGGAATTTTACATGAAAATAGAAAAAGTGCTTAGAAAAACAAGCTGTGTTTCAAAAGCTGTGCTTTTGAAGTTAGTATCGTACATAAAATAAGAAGACGAAGGATAAAAAAATCTTTGGAAAATTGCTTTAAAATTTGTGAATTTTTAACAACACATTCTGATATTCTGATATTAAGTTAAAGATCAAGGGATCAAAATTTGATCTGATTTGAAAGTAGGGGCTGAAATTGGAGGAGATATGATCACTATCACCTGTTTTTCTTTTCCAACTCCTATTTGTGCTCTTTAAAACTTCCTTTACCTAAACATGAAAATAGAGAAGGCTGAACAGAGATGGCAGCAATGTGGACTGTTTTAGGACCTCTCTACTGAGGCCTCATGGCAAATGGGAGGTAGGACTAGATTGCAGTTCTCACTTGGATGGGCAGAGCAGCATGTGGAGGCCTGCGTCATGATTTTAGCTCCAGTGCTGGTAGTTGGGGCACAGTGGGAATGAGGTTGGCCCTTCAGATAGCATGGTAACTGGGTGAGGCCTGTGACTGCCGGCTTTTCCCCACCTTCCTTCCAACCCACATGACTCAGCAGAGGGAGCCATAATCTGTGCTTGAATCTAGTTACTAAAAAGAAGGGCAGTGCATCATGTACATTCAGTCACAGGTCCACATCTTTGTGGTCAGTAGTGTTGCTAGAAAGTTACATGTACTTTCAGAAGCCTTTGGCCTCATCACAATTAATATTAATAGTAGCCATTATTTGTATCAAAGCCAGAAAGAGAGACCTCATCAGAAACTGAATTAACTGGCACCTTGATCATGGATGTCTAGGCTCCAGAACTGTAAGAAAATACATTTCTGTTGTAGAAGTCAACCAGCCCATGGTATTTTGTTATGGCAGCCTGAACAGAGATGGTAGCAATGTGGACTGTTTTAGGACTTCCGTACTGAGGCATCATGGCAGATGGGAGGCAGGACTAGATTACAGTTCTGACTTGAATGGACAGAGCAGCATGTGGAGGCTTGCATCATGAATTTAGCTCCAGAATGACTGCAGGAAGAAATCAGGAAAGTTGAGAGGACCCACAGACCCTCTAAATGAAGCAGACTTCTCCTGAAGGACCTGGGAGAGACCCCAAACTGCAGAAGCAGAAAAGGGAGATCTTCCAGCCCAACATGCATTCTCACTGGGGAAACTGAAGGGCTGTTTTGTGGGAGAAGATTCTAATCTTACCTGGAGCTGAGTCAGTTTAGAGAATTGAGCGAAATACAGGGGTAGAGGAAGCAGTGAGAAAGGCTCTGAGAGCTTGCTGGGTCCCCCAAGCAGGCCATTCCTGCCTGGCATCACAGGGATTTAGCAGGGTGGCCACAGGCATGGGGAAAATGCCACCCAGAGAGGAGGAAACCTCCAGCTGAACTTTGTAACAATCTGAACCAGTCAAAAAGACCCCTGGCTGGAACTTGGGGGAGGGTGCAAATCTGGTGTGCAGACTCCACAGGTGGGGGAAGAACTAAAGCCCTTTTGTTTCACAGCTGGGAGGTGGGTAGCCTGGGGCAAGTTCTCAGCCCCGCTTGCCAACTGCCTGGCTTGGTTCTGGTGGTTGGGGCATGGTGGGAATGAGATTGGCCCTTCAGATGGTATGGTAGCTAGGTGAGGCCTGTGACTGCCATCTTTTCCCCACCTGCCTTCCAAACCACATGATTCAGCAGAGGCAGCCATAATCCTCCTAGGTACATAACTCTGTTGGCCTGGGAAGCTCACCCCCCATCCCCTATGGCAGCTGCAGCAAGACCTGCCCAAGAAGAGTCTTAGCTCAGACCTGCCAAGCCCTACCCCCACCTGAAGGTCCTTTTTTATTTGTCCTGGTAATTGAGCACCAAGGGCATATACCCTTGGGAGTTCTAGGGCCCTGCCCACCATTGTTTCCTCTCCATGCTACCATAGGTAATGCTCTCTGGAAAGCACCACCTCCTGGCAGGAGGCCAACCAGTACAAAAATAGAGCGTTAAACCACCAAAGCTAAGAACCCTCACAGAATCCATTTCACCCACATGCCACCTCCACCAGAACAGGTGCTAGTATCCACAGCTGAGAGACCCAGAGACAGTTCACATCACAGGACTCTGCAGACAACCCCCAGTAGCAGCTCAGCGCCTAGTAGATTTGCTGAATGGCTAGACCCAGAAGAGAGATAACAATCAATACAGCTCGGTTCCCAGGAAGCCACATCCATAGGGAAAGGAAGAGAGTATTATATCAAGGGAACATCCTGTGGGACAAAAGTATCTGAATAACAGCCTTCAGTCCTAGACATTTCCTCTGACAGAGCCTACCCAAATGAGAAGGAACCAGAAGATCAACTCCAGTAATCTGACAAAACAAGGCTATTTTACAACCCCCAGCAAAAAAAAAAAAAAAAAAAATCACATTAGCTCACCAGCAATGGCTCCAAAATAAGAAGAAATTCGCGATTTGCCTGAAAAAGAATTGAGGAGGTTAGTTATTAAGCTAATCAGGGAGGCACCAGAGAAAGGCAAAGTCCATTCCAAGGATATCCAAAAATATCATACGAGAGTGAAAGGAGAAATATTCAAGGAAATAGATAACATAAAGAAAAACAATCAAAGCTTCAGGAAACACTGGGCACATTTATAGAAATGCAAAAGGCTCTGGAATGTTTCAGCAATAGAATTGAACAAGTAGAAGACAGAAACTCAGAGCTTGAGGACAAGATCTTTGAATTAACCCAATTCAACAAAGACAATGAAAAAAGAATAAAAATAGGCACATAGACCAATGGAACACAATAGAGAACCCAGAAACAAACCCAAATACTTACAGCCAGCTGATCTTTGTAACCCAATTCAACAAAGACAATGAAAAAAGAATAAAAATAGGCACATAGACCAATGGAACACAATAGAGAACCCAGAAACAAACCCAAATACTTACAGCCAGCTGATCTTTGACAAGGCAAACAAAAACATGAAGTGGGGAAAGGATGCCCTTTTCAACAAATGGTGCTGGGATAATTGGCTTAGCCACATGTAGGGGAATAAAAGTGAATCCTTTTCTCTCACCTTATACAAAAGTCAACTCAAGATGGATTAAGGACTTAATTGAAGACCTGAAACTGTAAAAATTCTAGAAGATAAATTTGGAAAAACCCTTCTAGACATTGGCTTAGGCATGAATTTCATGATCAAGAATCCCACAGCAAATACAATAAAAACAAGGATAAATAGCTGTTATTTAATTAAAGAGGTTTTGCATGGCAAAAGAAACAGCCTACAGAATGGGAGAAGATCTTCACAATCTATACATCTGACAAAGGACTAATATCCAGAATTTACAACAAACTTAAACAAATCAGCAAGAAAAAACAAAGAATCTCATCAAAAAGTGGGCTAAAGACATGAAGAGATAATTCTCAAAAGAAGATATGCAAATGTTCAACAAACATATTAAAAAAAATGATCAACATCACTAATGAGCAGAAAAATGCAAATCAAAACCACCACGTGATACCACCTTCTTCCCACAAGAATGATCATAATAAAAAAATCATATACAGTAGATGTTGGCATTGATGCAGTTATCAGGGAACACTTCTACACTGCTGGTGGTAAATTTTGGTAAAATTTTGAAAACATCTGAAAGGCTCAAGTCATGCTTGGAGGAATGATGAAAAGATTTGATCAGACATAAAATTATGGGATTTTGCAGTGACTATGTAAGATTTTAGTTTGATGTACATTTTTGTGCCATTAATTTTAATAGTGTACTTTAAATAAATCAAATTGGATGAAATATCTTTTTTGTTGTTGTAGTCTATTTTTTTTTTTCCCATAAGTCACATTTACAGGTAGTTCTAAAGAGTTTGGCTTTCTCTCTGGTAATGTATGTTTCCCTCTATCCAGACTTCTCATTTAATTTTACTGTTTTTACTTTCCAAACTGTTTCTGAAGCAGGCAATTTTAAGGAAGCCTCCTTCCCATCCAGTCTTCTGGAAGACTATTGTTCCAAGAGAACCACAATGGATTAATTAATTTTCTTCATAGTCTAGTTAGTGGCTGTTATCAGATTAATCTGAAATTATCTGGAAATAGTCCATAAAATAGCCTTTCAGAAAAGTAAAATTGTGCTTTGAATTATTATTATTTTTTTCATTAAAGGAATATGCTTTTATTGGTTGCATTTTGGGTTTTGGGGTACATGTGAAGAACATGCAAGATAGTTGCATAGGTACACACGTGGCAGTGTGAGTTGCTCCCTTCCTCCCCTTCACCTATATCTGGCATTTCTCCCCATGCTATCTCTCCCCAACTCCCCCCCACTGTCCCCCCCATTCCCCCCAATAGACCCCAGTGTGTAGTGCTCCCCTCCCTGTGTTCATGTGTTCTCGTTGTTCATCACCCGCCTATGAGTGAGAACATGTGGTATTTCATTTTCTGTTATTGTGTCAGTTTGCAGAGAATGATGTTCTCCAGGTTCATCCATGTCCCTATAAAGGACACAAACGCATCGTTTTTGATTGCTGCATAATATTCCATTGTGTATATGTGTCACATTTTCCCTGTCCATTCTGTCATCAATGGGCATTTGGGTTGGTTCCAGGTCTTTGCTATTGTAAACAGTGCTGAAATGAACATTCGTGTGCATGTGTCCTTATAGTAGAACGATTTATAATCCAGTAATGGGATTGCTGGGTCAAATGGAATTTCTATTTCTAAGGCCTTGAGGAATTGCCACACTGTCTTCCACAATGGTTGGACTAATTTACACTCCCACCAACAGTGTAAAAGTGTTCCTGTTTCTCCACATCCTCTCCAGCATCTGCTGTCTCCAGATTTTTTAATGATTGCCATTCTAACGGGCATGAGATGGTATCTCAATGTAGTTTTGATTTGCATCTCTCTAATGACCAGTGATGATGAGCATTTTTTCATATGTTTGTTGGCCTCATGTATGTCTTCTTTTGTAAAGTGTCTGTTCATATCCTTTGCCCATTTTTGAATGGGCTTGTTTGCTTTTTTTCTGTAAATCTGTTTGAGTTCTTTGTAAATTCTGGATATCAGCCCTATGTCAGATGGGTAAACTGCAAAAATGTTTTCCCATTCTGATGGTTGCTGATTCACTCTAATGACTGTTCCTTTTGCCATGCAGAAGCTGTGGAGTTTGATTAGGTCCCATTTGTCTATTTTGGCTTTTGTTACCAATGCTTTTGGTGTTTTGGTCGTGAAGTCCTTGCCTACTCCTATGTCCTGAATGGTTTCGCCTAGATTTTCTTCTAGGGTTTTTATTGTGTTGGGTCTTATGTTTAAGTCTTTAATCCATCTGGAGTTAATTTTAGTGTAAGGTGTCAGGAAGGGGTCCAGTTTCTGCTTTCTGCACATGGCTAGCCAGTTTTCCCAAAACGATTTGTTAAACAGGGAATCCTTTCCCCATTGCTTGTTTTTGTCAGGTTTATCAAAGATTGTATGGTTGTAGATAAATTGTGTTGCCTTCAATGCCTCCATTCTGTTCCATTGGTCTATATCTCTGTTTTGGCACCAGTACCATGCTGTTTTGATTCCTGTAGCCTTGTAGTATAGTTTGAAGTCTGGTAATGTGATGCTTCCTGCTGTGTTCTTTTCACTTAGAATTGACTTGGCTACATGGGCTCTCTTTTGGTTCCATATGAAGTTTAAGGTGGTTTGTTCCAGTTCTGTGAAGAAGGTCATTGGTAGCTTGATGGGGATAGCATTGAATCTGTAAATTACTTTGGGCAGTATGGCCATTTTCATGTCATTGATTCTTCCTAACCATGAACATGGAATATTTCTTCACCTGTTTGTATCCTCTCTTATTTCGTTGAGCAGTGGTTTGTAGTTCTCCTTGAAGAGGTCCTTTACATTCCTTGTTAGTTGTATTCCGAGGTATTTTATTCTCTTTGTAGCAATTGTGAATGGCAGTTCGTTTTTGATTTGGCTCTCTTTCAATCTGTTATTGGTGTATAGGAATGCTTGTGATTTTTGCACATTGATTTTATATTCTGAGACTTTGCTGAAGTTGTTTATCAGTTTCAGGAGTTTTTGGCCTGAGACGATAGGGTCTTCGACATGATATACTATCATGTCATCTGCAAATAGAGACAATTTGGCTTCCTCCTTTCCTATTTGAATACCCTTTATTTCTTTTTCTTGCCAGATTGCTCTAGCTAGAACTTCTAGTACTATATTGAATAGGAGTGGTGAGAGAGGGCATCCTTGTCTAGTGCCAGATTTCAAAGGGAGTGCTTCCAGTTTTTGCCCATTCAGTATGACATTGGCTGTGAGTTTGTCATAAATAGCTTTCATTATTTTGAGATACATTCCATCAATACCGAGTTTATTGAGGGTTTCTTGGCATAAAGGGCTATTGAATTTTGTCAAAGGCCTTCTCTGCATCAATTGAGATAATCATGTGGTTTTTGTTTTTGGTTCTGTTTATGTGGTGAATTACGTTTATAGATTTGCATATGTTGTCCAGCCTTGCATTCCCGGGATGAATCCTACTTGATCATGGTGGTAAGGTTTTTGATGTGCTGTTGCAATCAGCTTGCCAGTATTTTATTGAAGATTTTTGCATCTATGTTCATCATGGATATTGGCCTGAAGTTTTCTTTTCTTGTTGGGTCTCTGCCGGGTTTTGGTATCAGGATGATGCTGGTCTCGTAAAATGATTTGGGAAGGATTCCCTCGTTTTGGATTATTTGGAATAGTTTCAGAAGGAATGCTAATAGTTCCTCTTTGTGTGTCTGGTTAAATTTGGCTGTAAATCCATCTGGACCTGGGCATTTTTTGTGTGGTAGGCTCTTAATTGCTGCCTCAACTTCAGATCTTGTTATTGGTCTATTCATGGTTTCGACTTCTTTCTGGTTTAGGCTTAAGAGGACACAAGTGTCCAGGATTTATCCATTTCTTCCAGGTTTACTAGTTTATGTGCTAGAGTTGTTTGTAATATTCTCTGACGATGGTTTGAATTTCTGTGGAATCTGTGGTGATTTCCCCTTTATCATTTTTTATTGCATCTATTTGGTTATTCTCTCTTTTCTTTTTTATTAATCTGGCTAGTGGTCTATTTGTTGATCTTTTAAAAAAACCAGTTCTTTGATTTATTGATTTTTTGAAGGATTTTTCGTGTCTCTATCTCTTTCAGTACTGCTCTGATCTCAGTTATTTATTGTCTTCTGCTATGTTTTGAGTTTTTTTTAATCTTGCTCCTCTAGCTCCTTCAATTTTGATGATAGGGTGTCAATTTTGGATCTCTCCACTCTTCTCACGTGGGCACTTACTGCTATATATTTTCCTCTAGAGACCACTTTAAATGTGTCTCAGAGATTCTGATATGTTGTGTCTTTGTTCTCGTTTGTTTCAAAGAACTTCTTTATTTCCGCCTTTATTTCATTGTTTATCCAGTCAACATTCAAGAGCCAGTTGTTCAGTTTCCATGAAGCTGTGCAGTTCTGAGTTAGTTTCTGAATTCTGAGCTCTAACTTGATTGCGCTGTGGTTAGAGAGACTGTGTGTTCTGATTTCAGTTCTTTTGCATTTTGCTGAGGAGTGCTTTACTTCCAATTATGTGGTCAATTTTTGAGTAGGTGTGATGTGGTGCTGAGAAGAATGTATATTCTGTGGATTTGGGGTGGAGAGTTCTGTAAATGTCTATCAGGTTTACTTGTTCCAGGTCTGAGTTTAAGTCCTGGTTATCCTTGTTAATTTTCTGTCTGGTTGATCTGTCTCATATTAATAGTGGAGTGTTGAAGTCTCCCACTATTATTGTGTGGGAGTCTAAGTCTCTTTGTAAGTCATTAAGAACTTACCTTATATATCTGTGTGCTCCTGTATTGGGTCCATATATATTTAGGATTATTAGCTCTTCTTGTTGTATCAATCCTTTTACCATTATGTAATGATCTTCTTTGTCTCTTTTGATCTTTGTTGCTTTAAAGTCTATTTTATCACAGATGAGAATTGCAACTCCTGCTTTTATTTGCTGTCCATTTGCTTGGTAAATCTTCCTCCATCCCTTTATTTTGAGCCTTTGTGTATCCTTGCAAGTGAGATGGGTTTCCTGGATACAGCACACTGATGGGTTTTGGTTTTTTATCCAATTTGCCAGTCTGTGTCTTTTGATTGTGCTTTTAGCCCATTTAAATTGAGGGTTAATATTGTTATGTGTGAATTAGATAGTGCTGTTTTGATTCTAGCTGGCTGTTTTCCCGTTAGTTGATGCAGATTCTTCATTTTGTTGATGCTGTTTAGCATTTGGTATGTTTTTGGAATGGCTGGTACTGGTTTTTCCTTTCTATGTGTAGTGACTCTTTCAGGAGCTCTTGTAAAGCAGGCCTGGTGGTGACAAACTCTCTGAGTACTTGCTTGTTCAGAAAGGATTTTATTTTTCCTTCACTTCTGAAGCTCAGTTTGGCTGGATATGAAGTTCTGGGTTGAAAGTTCTTTTCTTTAAGAATATTGAATATTGGCCACCCCCTCTTCTGGCTTGTAGGGTATCTACCGAGAGATCTGCTATGAGTCTGATGGGCTTCCCTTTGTGGGTGACCTGACCTTTCTCTCTGGCTGCCCTTAGCATTTTCTCCTTCATTTCAACTCTGGTGAATCTGACAGTTATCTGCCTTGGGGTTGCTCTTCTTGAGGAATATCTTTGTGGTGTTCTTTGTATTTCCTGGACTTGAATATTGGCCTGCCTTGCCAGGTTGGGGAAATGTTCCTGGATAATATCCTGAAGAGTATTTTCCAGCTTGAATTCATTCTCTTTGTCACATTCAGGTACACGTATCAAACGTAGATTAGGTCTCTTCACATAGTCCCACATATCTTGGAGACTTCGTTCATTCCTTTTTGCACTTTTTTTTCTAATCTTGCCTTCTTGTTTTATTTCATTGAGTTGATCTTCAACCTCTGATATCCTTTCCTCTTCTTGGTCAATTTGGCTGTTGAAACTTGTGCATGCTTCACGAAGTTCTCGTGTTGTGTTTTTCAGTTCCATCAATTCACTCATATTCCTCTCTAAGTTGTCCATTCTTGTTATCATTTCATCAAATATTTTTTCAAGGTTCTTAGTTTCTTTGCATTGAGTTAGAACATGTTCTTTTAGCTCATGGAAGTTTCTCATTACCCACCTTCTGAAGTCTGATTCTGTTATTTCATCACACTCATTCTCTGTCCAGCTTTGTTCCCTTGCTGGTGAGCAGTTGTGATCCCTTGTAGGAGGTGAGGTGTTCTGGTTTCAGTTGTTGTCCTCCTTTTTGCACTGGTTTCTTCCCATCTTTGTGGGTTTATCCACCTGTTGTCTGTGTCATTGCTGACTTTCTGATTGGGCCTCTGAATGGCTGTCCAGATTGTTAATGATGAAGTCATTTCTGTTTCTTAGTTTTTCTTCTAACAGTATGGCTTCTCTGCTATAGGACTGCTGAGGTCCACTCCAGGCCCTGCTTGCCTGGGGATTACCTGCAGCAGCTGCAGAACCGTAAGGGTTGCTACCAGTTTCTTCTTCTGCTATTTTTGTCCCAGAATGAAGCCCGCCAAATGTCATTCTGATCAGCCCTTTGTGAGGTGACTCTTTGGATATACAGGGGTCAGGGAGCTGCTTGATGAGACACTGTTCTTTATAGGAGCTCAAGTGCTGACCTGTGAGCTCCATTGTTCATTCAGAGCTGCTAGGCTGGTACATTTAAGTCTGCTGAAGCAGAACTCATAAACCCCCTTTTTTCTCCCCAGGTGCTCTGTCCCAGGGAGTTAGGGCTTTATTTATGAGTATCGTTTGTGCTTCTGCCTTTTTTTTTTTTTTTTTCAGGGCTGCTCTGCCCAGCAAGGAGGCAGCCTAGTCACTATCTGCCTGCAGAGGTTTTGCTGATCTTCCCTGGGCCTTGGTAATGGTGGAAGCCCCTCTCCCACAGAGCTGGACCATCTCGGGTTTAGCTGTGCTTACCATGAAACTCTCAACCCCGAGCATTTCCCATTGCTGTTTTTTTTTTTGTTTGTTTTTGTGGGCGTGGGACCCGTCAAGCCTGATCACCTGGATCCCTGCCTCAGAGCCCTCCCCCTTTTTTTTTAAGTTCAATGTTTGACTCTCTCCAAGGTGTTCCAGTCGCCTGCTGAAAGGGCACCAGGATCTGTGTGATTTTCCATGCGGTGACCCACTGCGCCAGCTGAAACAATGTCGCTGCCCAGGAATCTCCTGGCCTGACTCTATGTTTCAGTCTTGTTTAATCAGATGAATGGGCTAATCTGCCTTTCCGGATCTCCAATTGCCAGTTTAACAGGGCAACCAGACCAGTGTATTTTGTATGGAGACCCACTGTGCTGTGGCACCAGCCAAAACAGCTGCACCAGCTGAAACAGCCACGCCAGCCACAACAGCCGCGCTGGTGACCCGTGGGGCTTCTCTGCCTGGGAATCTCCTGTTCTGTGGGAAATAAAGATCCATCTGGGAGTGTGGCATCCACTCATCCTCTGTGCTTTCACTGGGAGCTGAAATTCTGAGCTGCTCCTACAGTGCCATCTTGAACCTTCTCCACTTTGAATTATTTTAAAATCACATATCATGTAAAGATTCTAATGACAACTCCTACAAAATTGCTTATAATTGCTCAAAATCTAACTCGAGGTTGTTTTTCTTTACAAGATATTTTATAAAAATATTTTCTTAAAACCAGTTCACTGCAGCCCTAATCAGTGAACTTGTATATTCTCGCCTACCTGGCAGATCTTTATTGATTTGCATTTGGATGCCTGAGGCCATTATTGCTCCATGATAAGGGTTTTAAAGTCATTCAAATATTCCCCATCCTTTGCCTCCATGCACACAGCACAATTTTCTGATTATGCTGCGGTTTCTAAATAGATTTTTAAAGAGAATTCATGCATTAATGAGTTACCCTGGATCCTGTGGTCCAATTTTTCTCATTGGAATTTTGGCGGATGCAGCAGTCTGTTGGGAGTTTGGTTAACATGAGAGAATGATGTTAGCTCTTTAGAAAGTGATGAACTCTGAGTACACTGACAAAATAATACTTTTAGATTAAAAAATGGCTCTATACCAAAGAAATGCTTCTCTGATGCAGTCCACTAAAGGGCCAGCTTGTTGTATCAGAGCATCTTCATCTCATGGTCTCTAAATGCTGCATGGATAATGTGCTGGCCATGTGACTAGGAAGGATTGGCTTTCTCGACACACCTGGGGAGTCTTTATTGTCTCTCTCCTCCTAACAGCTATATAATGGAATGCGGAGAATCCTCTTGTTTGGTACCTCATTTCCTGAAAAGAACAGAGTAGAACAAAGTCTTGGTCCAGCTTCATGAACTAATTCTAACACTCTATATATGGCTTAACTTTTCTTCTTGCTTCTTTCCATTATTATTTTCAGAGATGAGCCATATATTTTTCTACATTTTAATCCTGCAAGGTCCTGCTAGATATTGCTAAATTTTACCTTAATAGTTTATGTATCATCATAAGAGAAATATGAATTACCTGAAATAATTTGTCATATGCAGGATGACATATATGAAGTTACAACTTCAGAAAATACTTATCCCTCATTTACCAGTCATATGCATAAATATATATCCTCTCTTCATGAAGTCTTAAAAATCAATTTCTTTTTTTCTATATCTAACAATGCCTGTACAGACCAAGACCTCAATTGCTGCAGTCACAATATTACTTTTTAAATGTCTTTTGTCCTAGATGGGTAGTCATAAAAGCTTGGGACTGGAAACCAGGAGACATAAGCCACTAATTAACATGAATGTGAATAAGTTAGCCACCTACCTAGACCTTTTTTTTTTTTGATAAGAGTTTCACTCTGTCACCCAGGCTGAAGGGCAGTGGTGTGATCTTGGCTCACTGCCACATCTGCCTCCGTGATTCAAGCAGGTCTCCTACCTCAGCCTCCAGAGTAGCTAGGATTACAGTCATGCACCATCCCTTCTGGCTAATTTTGCATTTTTAGTAAAGACAGGGTTTCTCTATGTTGTCAAGGCTGGTCTCAAACTCCCGACTTCAGGTGATCCACCCGCCTCAGTCTCCCAAAGTGTTGGGATTACTGGTGTGAGCTACTGCACCCTGCCTGGACCTCAGCTTTTTAAGTATAGAAAAATAGGAACAGACCAGAATGTTTCTAGAAGTACTTACTGCACTGAAAGGGAACTGCTTTGTCAATCCACCAGCTCCCACTTCTATCCCAAAATCCCAGTAGCTCTCCACTCTTAAAAGAAGAAACTTTAGCATCTGAGGCCTTTATATTCATGGCAAATCTCATCTAAAACACTTTCCTACTACTTGATCTTTTTCTACTGATGGTTCTAACCATGTAGTTTACATTGATGACTTCTCTCTGCTTGCTCCTGCTGCTTTTCCCACTTCTTCTCTCTTCTGTGCTTGTTTCAGTTTTGCCCTTCCTTCAACATCTAGATCAGGCATGCAGCTGTAATGCTTTCCCTAATCATCTTTCAATATTTGACATTATTTTTGCCTTCATTAAGTACACATTTGGCCTGAATATGCATTCCTGGAAACCTTATATTCTGCAAAATTGTGCACTAATCAAGTATCAAAACTTATGAGGAAAATGTACTTGGGACAGACACTCAAAACCTAAGCTTTGTGACCAGAGGGCTAACAAGAATAATAATAATCTGATATCATTTTGCTCTGTGTCCCCACCCAAATTTCATGTTGAGTTGTAATTACCAGTGTTGGGGGAGGGACCTGGTGGGTTATGACTGGATCATGGGAGTGGATTCCCCCTTGCTGTTCTCATGGTAGTAAGTGAGTTCTCACAAGATCTGATGGTTTAAAAATGTGTGAGACTTCCCCCTTCCCTCTCTATTCATCCTAGTTTGCTATATGAAGAAAGTGCTTGCTTCCCTGTCGCCCTTCTGCCATAATTGTAAGTTTCCTGAGGCCTCTCCAGCCATACCTCCGGTACTACCTCTGGAATGGTGAGCCAATTAAACCTATTTTCTTTGTAAATTACCCAGTCTCAAGTAGTTCTTTGTACCAGTGTGAGAACAGACTAATACATAATCCTAATACAAATTTTAGTTTCAAAAAACCTAAATTACAAAGAAATAAAATACTGCAGTAAATGTATTTTAAAATGATAAGCAAAGGTACTTTAATAATGGGAGTGGAGTGGGCGGAAGATATCAGGCATAACTACTGAGTTAGAAAGACAAGAGCAAACTGTAGCAACATCTAGAAGAACCTGAAATAAGCATTTTAAAAGACAGATTACATGAACAAACTGAGTCCAGAGAAAGGACATGGTGCAAATGTGCAGTGGCTTGCTGTATTCAGCTGTATTACTATATTCAATTTTGTTAGTGTTCTTTGAGTTCAACAGCTAGTACTTGGTGTCAGTACTAACAAATTATTACTGGGCCAAGATAATCATGTATAAATCAATACAACTTTAACGTTATCCTGGCATCATTCCTTCATTTACCAATCCCATATAAACCTATTTGTATTTGTACCAAAACAAATTATGTACTTATTTTGCTTTGGGTATTTTAAGTGTCACCAGCAGATATTTTATTTCAATAGTAATGAAAAAGGGCCCAGACATATGAAAGATTTCACTGGGTGCTCAGCTTGCTAATTTGTCTTTCTTACAAATGATTTATGAAAACAATTACTTTCAAGATGGGAATCTCTTTTACTGTCTTGTAAATTCCTGGAAAAGGATCATAACTGAAATCTTTTTAGATTCCCAGAGGCACTGTATTTTTTACCTGTTGGGTGCTCAACATATTCTTGACTAATGACTGATTGCTTAAAACACACACACAACTATAATAGGAGGCAAATATTTGAATCTCGTTTCTCTAACTAATGTTGGTCTTTAAACCATTATTCTAAATATTTATCTTAACAATCATGGAAACAATTAGGGAAGTAAATTAAGGTTTGCATTCAGTAAATCAAGGGTGGAAAAATGATACCATTATTTATATGTTATGTTTTACTGAGTTTGTTATTGTTCTGGTTAGAAATGAAATTCAGCTGCTGAAGGAAACCACCTATGCATGCAGCACTTCCACCATTGTGGACCTGTGGGAAAAAGAGCCCAAACAATTCTAAGCATTTCCCCAATTCTACCCTTAACAAATTAAATGTACTAATTGCAAAGGAATGGATAGCAGCTATTTAAAGCAGAAAGTGTCTGTGTATGTGGGATCCAGCACACTCCCTGTGCTCAGCAGACATATGGTGCTGGTGTAGGGAACTTGTCAATGAGTGTGTGTCGAATGCCATCATGCACTTCACACATGGAGGAAATCTGCTTCCAGGTTCTGTGTGCTGCCAGTGAACAGGTTGCTAAACCTATACTACTCTGAAAATAATCAGAATACAAAAATATGTTTCCTCTCTCCACTTTCTAACAGAATGCCAATAAAGTGGTCCCAAAGGGTCTCTAATGAGTTATGTGTCACTCACATCTTCTAAGTTGAGAGAAAGGAGAAAACAGGACGTATTATTTTGGAATCTGGGAGTGTTTTGTGTTCCTCAGAAACCATTTTGGCCAAAGAGAACTTGATATCAGGGTGTGTAATATTATTAGATTTCCCCCTAGGGAAGGAGATAGTGGTATGAGAAACAGATGGGAGTAATTGTGTGAAGTATAGGCCATAATGGAGGCACCACTGATGAGCATGGACACTAATAATAGGTGACAGATTCTTTTTTAACAGTAGGCTCATGGTAAATAGAGCAACTGAAGAGTGGTGTATTTATAGAAATACCTTGCATTGTGGAGCATGGAAACTCAGCCTTCCAAATACTTACTAGGTTTCACTGTAGCAATTAGCTACCTGCAGCCAGTATCTTTTATCTGCTAGATGTGACTAAAAATGTGACCCTAATTATGACAAATGACAAACACACTGAAAGCTGAAGTCCAAGGCTGGGCCCTTGAAGTCCTGGCAGTTATTAATGTTATTAGCTGGTTTTCAGATGAATTAATTTTTTTTTTTTTTAGGAAGGGAGGAAGGCAGGAAGGAAGGGAAGGAGGAAGGGAGGGAGGAAGGAAGGGATGAAGGAAGGAAGAAAGGGAGGAAAGGGGGAGGGAGGGAGGGAGGGAGGGAGGGAGGGAGGGAGGGAGGGAGGGAGGGAAGGGAAGGAAGGAAATCAAGCAATGAGAGAGACATTGCCGACCTGGATCTAGAGGTTTACAAGTTGGTTTCTTTCTTTTTTTTTTTTTCAGAGAAGGAAAGAAAAAAAAAATGAGTAATGGAGAGGAAGAAAGAGGAAGAGAAAGAGGGAGGGTGAACAGAAATATTGCTTTATTCTGAAAAAAAATTGGGTATTAATAATGGCCAATCAATGTTTCATTTAAACCTATGAGTAGGTGTGATGTGGTATTGACAAGAATTTATATTTTGTGTATTTGAAGTGGAGAGCTCTATAAATATTTATTAAGTTTACTTGTTCTGGATCTGAGTTCAAGTCCTTGATATCCTTATTAATTTTCTGTCTCATTGAGTACAAGTCTCTATGTATCTGGGTGTTAGGATCGTTAGCTCTTGTTGTTGCATTGATCCTTTTACCACTATATGTTTGTTGCTTTAAAATCTATTTTATCTGATATGAGAATTGCAATTCCTGCTTTTTATTTATTTATTTATTTTTGCTCTCCATTTGGTTGGTAAATCTTTCTCCATCCCTTTGTTTTGAGTCTTTGTGTATCCTTGCATGTGAAACAGGTCTGGATGTAACATGCCATTGGGTTTTGGCTGTGTCTTTTGATTGGGGGATTTAGTCTATTTAAATTTAGGGTTACTGCCATTTGATGTTAACTGGCTGTTTTATCCATTTTTTGATGTAAATTCTTCTTTATGTTGATGCTCTTTACTTTTTCGTATATTTTTAGAAAGGCTAATACTGGTTGTTTCTTTCTGTGTGTAATGCTTCTTTCAGAAGCTCTTGTAAAGCAGGCCTGGTGGTAATAAAATCTCTGAGTACTTGCTTGTTCATAAAAGATTCTATTTTTCCTTCAGTTGTGAAGCTTAGTTTGGCTGGATATGAAATTCTGGGCTGAAGGTTCTGGTTTTTGAGGATGTTGAATATTGGCCCCCACTCCCTTCTGGCTTGTAGAGTTTCTGCTAAGAGTTCTGCTGTAAGTCTGATAGGCTTCCCTTTGTGGGTAACCTGACCTTTCTCTCTGCCTGCCCTTAGTATTTTCTCCTTCGTTTCAACCCTGGTGAATCTAACGATTATGTGCCTTGGGGTTGGTCTTCTTGAGGAATAGCTTTGTGGTGTTCTCTGTATTACCTGGGGTTGAATATCGACCTGCTTTGCTAGTTTAGGAAAATTTTCCTGAATAATATCCTGAAGGGTATTTTCCAGCTTGGATTCATTCTCTCCATCACATTCAGGTACACCTATCAAACGTAAATTTGGTCTTTTCACATAGTCCCACATTTCTTGGAGACTTTGCTCATTCCTTTTTATCCTTTTTTCTCTAATCTTGTCTTCTTGTTTTATTTCATTAAGTTGGACTTTGACCTCTGATATCCTTTCTTCTGCTTGAACAATTCGAGTGTTTAATCCTGTGCATACTTCTCAGAGTTCCTGTATAGTATTCTTCAGTTCCATTAATTGGAACTGAGGGGAACAATCCAAGATGGCCGATTGCTAACATCTCGAGATTGCAGCTGTCAGGGAAAGCACAGAAAACTAGAGGATGCCACGCTTTCAGACAAATTCTGGTCGCTCACGGAGCAGAAGATTCCCAGTGGAGGAATCACACGGGTCACCAGTGCGACCCTTGCGGCCAGCGCAGCAGTTTCGCTGGCATCTCGTTGTGGCAGCTCTTGAAGCAGAGTAAACAGGGCTGGCTCCCCTTCTGACTGAGGTGTGGAGGACCCACATGGGTCCCCAGCACGACTCCTGAGGCCGGTGCAGTAGCTGTGATTGGCACCTCAGCACGGCAGCTCTCGGGGCAGAGTAAACGGGACTGGTTCCCCTTCTGACCGAGGTTTGGAGCCCTGAGAAGGCAGAGTCGCCTATTACAGACACAAGAAGGAAGCCAGACAGGAGAATACTGGGCAGAAAAGCACCATCAGTCTTAATGCCGCTGTTCTGGCCCTGGGAACTATCAATTTGGATGTCCACTCAAGAGACAAAATCTGAAAGTTGGTAATTTCAAAGACGACAGGAGGATAAATTTACAGTGATGGGAAGAAACCAGCATAAAAAGGCTGAGCATACTCAAAATCAGAACGCCTCTCCCTCTAAAGATGATCACAGTTCCACATCAACAATGGAACAAAGCTTGATGGAGAACGAGCGCATCCCAATAACAGAATCACTCTTCAGGGAATGGATAATAAGAAACTTCTGTGAGTTAAAAGAACATGTTGTAGCCCAATGTAAAAAAACTAAGAACTTTGAAAAAAGGTTTGACAAAATCCTATTGAGAATAGACAACTTAGAGAGGAATATAAGTGAATTGATGAATTAATTTAAAGCCTATTTATCTTGTGGCCATTTTTCCTCTTTTAAAAATACTAAAAACATGGCCCCTTTTATTATGGTAATTTTCTCCTGCACTTTATAAATTTTAGACGTATTACATGTTTTGGTTAGAAAGAATATGACATGAGTCAATGTAGCTTCTGTTCCAAGTACTTGCTGCTATTTGACAATAGTATAGAAAAATTGTTAAAAAATATAATATTTAGAAGAATGCAGACCTGAGTCTGAATGATAGCCAGGGTTAATAACAATGTCTTCCTAAAGATTTTCATGAAAATGAAATTTTCAAGGACTCTCAGTATTCATTGTCCTTTGGAATCTCTTGGGGAGATGTGAAAAATACAGACATCTAAACCCTACCCTTAAAAAATCTGAAACAATTGATCTGTAGCAGAGCTGAGCAGCTGTATTTTTACAAGCCCTTGATGTTTTAAGATGCAGATAGAGCTGAGGGCAATTTACCTTAGATCATACATGTGGAGGCAATGTGTTAAAAGGACAATGCCTGCTCTAAGTCATTATTCAGTTAGTGGTAGTGATGATGATGGTGGTGGTGGTGGTGATGATGGTAAAGGAAGAGAAGGACTTTATTCTTCATCGGGTTATAAAAATGTTCATCAGTAGTTCTTAAATTGTCAGATGCATTGTCAAATTGATAGTAGCTATTTTTGAGAAAGAGGGTGATAATGGGCAAAAGGAACACTCAGTTAAACTTTCACCTCAGAACAAACCACATTCTGATTTCTGAAATGGTAACACTAAGAAAAGAGTTTTGGAAAAATGAGGAAATAATCTGTGATGTTCCCTTCTTATTTGAGTTTGAAGAGTCATCATCCAGTAAAATTAACCTAATTAATGATGGGAGTCTCCAGGCAAGTGTCTGTTTAAAAACAACATAATGAAATCACCTTATTCGTGGAGGGAGCTGGGAAGATCTCCTCTCTCTGTGCATTTCAGTAAAGTCCAAATCAGTTCATCTCTAATAAGTACCTTTTTCCAATTTCAAATATAATGTATTGCTGATACTGCTGCACAAGTCATCAAAGTGCTTTTCATTACTTTTAGTGGGGAAAGCTAGGAAGTTTGTGGGTGCAAGCTGTTAAAGACACTGAAAAATAAAACAAGCTGACTGAACTGCTGAATCCATTTTTTTTTCCCTCTGAGATGGAGTCTCACTCTATCACCCAGGCTGGAGTGCAGTGGCACAATTTCAGCTAGCTGCAACCTCCACCTTTCAGGTTCGAGTGATTTTTCTGCCTCAGCCTCCCAAATTGCGGGAATTACAGGTGTGTGCCTGGATACACAGCTGATTCTTGTATTTTTAGTAGAGACAGGGTTTCACCATATTGGCTAGGCTGGTTTTGAACCCCTGACCTCAAGTGTTCCACCAGCCTCAGCCTCACAAAGTGCTGGGATTATAGGCATGAGCCACCATGCCTGGCCTGAATCAGGTTCTTAAAGGAAAACTTGAGAAAAATAATACTATACATAATGCCTAGAAACTGAATTATATATTAGCTTATCAGATAAAAAAAGGTCATTTGTCTGATATAAAAAAGTAAATCGCATTTCAAATCTTGAAAGGTCTAATAATTTAGTTGTACTTTTTAATGCAAAATTATTTCTTTTCTGTCTTGCAAGTCATTGTGATCTCAACAAGATGTTCTATTTCTCAGAAGTTAACATAATATCTGTGAAAGATATCATGTTGTAAAATAAATATTAATGAACTACTTGTTCTTTTTTCTGGAGTACTCACTTTTTACAAGTATTCTTGTGTTTTGTATATTATACTATTAGAAAGACAGTAGCCTTTGGCCTTTCTCCTGAACTTCACAGGCCAGCAAAACAAAGACACTTGTCTCTTTAGCAGTAGATAACTAGTTTATGGTTACTTATTCTATCTCTGATAGCACAAAGAAACCAGAAAGATTATGGATGTATTATCCAAAGAATATATATATATATATATATTATATATACATATAATACACATATTTATATATATATTATATATACATATACACATTTTATTTATATATATTATATATATAAATTATTTATATATAATATATAAAAATTATTTATATGTATATAATATTTAAATATACACATATTTTTATATATATAACATATATATAAATATGTGTATTATATGTAATCCAAAGAACATATATATTTATACTATAGGTAATACAGTACGTGTGTGTGTGTGTGTGTGTGTGTGTGTGTGTGTGTGTATATATATATATGAAACCAGAGAGATTATGGATGTATTTCTTTGGATATATATATCCAAAGAATATCTATATCTCCAAAGAATATATATTTATGCTATATAAAATACATATGTGTGTGTATTTCTTTTCTGTCTTGCAATATATATATATTTTGAATAGTTCTGTCTTGCAATATATATTTAAAAAATTTTTTTAGGTATGGGGTCTTGCTCAGTCACCCAGGCTAGAGTAGAGTGGCACCATCATACATCACTGCAGCCTCTAACTCTTGGATTCAAGCAAGCCTCTCTCCTTAGCCTCCCCAGTAGCTGGGACTATAGGGATTTGCCACTATGCTCAGCTAATTTATTTGCCATTTTGTTAGACACAGGGTCTCACTACATTGCCCAGGCTGGTTCAAACTCCTGGACTCCAATGATTCTTCCTCCACAGCCTCCCAGGTAGCTGGGATTGTAGGCAAGAACCACTGCACCTGGCTCTTTAGAAATATTAATTTTCTAGACATAATCTTATATATTTACTGTTGATCAATTTTACCCTTACTGTAAATATAAAATCAGAATACCTAATGAACAATGTCAGAGCACATGCATGTTAAAGTTTTGCTGACTCAAAAGTTTTTGCTGACTCTACCATCTCCATGTTTTTATTTTAGGAGGGTATTGAAATATGAGACTCAACTATTTCAGGTAAGATTTCATTATGAATAGGACAATGATTGAGGAAAATAAAAAGGAGAAAAGATTGCATCTGTACATTTTCTGCAAGTTACCTATTGTGAGAGTATCTTCATTTGCTTTGAGGTCCATTTAGAGATAACTGGAGGAAGAACTTGAACTCAAAGAAGTTTCCTCAGAGAGAGTTGTTTAAACTCGGCTTATCAGAGATGAAAACAGTATCTGACATTATCGTCTGCCTAGGTAGTTGCCTGATTTTCAAACTGTAAATAGACATTTCAAATTAGAAAAGAAAGCATTCCTTATTTTATTTTATTTTTTTTTGAGTCAGAGTTTTGCTTTTGTTACCCAGGCTGGAGTGCAATGGCGTGATCTCGGCTCACCACAACCTCCGCCTCCTGGGTTCAGGCAATTCTCCTGCCTCAGCCTCCTGAGTAGCTGCTATTACAGGCACACACCACCGTGCCCAGCTAATTTTTTCTATTTTTAGTAGAGACGGGGTTTCACCATTTTGACCAGGATGGTCTTGATCTCTTGACCTTGTGATCCACCTGACTCGGCCTCCCAAAGTGCTGGAATTACAGGCTTGAGCCACCATGCCTGGCCACGTTCCTTATTTTTAAAGAAATTCTAGAAGAATGCCATGTTTCTGTAAATGACTGGGTATTTGTTAATTTTGGACTTCAGCAGACAGACAAGTTTGCTCAACAAACTGGTTGCTGCTGATATTCTACAGGATTAAATGTATCAACAGAAGAAATATCAGCAGCAATTGGTTTGTTGAGAAGAGTCTGTACTTAGTTGAGGCACAAACATGAAATGCATTTATTTTTAAATCAACTGTATTTTGTGGACCCTCCTTTTTCTATTGCTTGGTAATATTTTGGGCTGGTTTCCAAACTTTTTGGTCATGCTCTGCAACATGGATGAAACTTGAATTATAGTAAGTGAAAAAAGACAGGTACAAAAAGAAAAATATTGTAGTATTCTACTTATATGAGGTACCTAGAGTAATCAAATTCATAGAGACAAAAGGTAGAATCATGGTTTCCAGGGCAGTGGGGAGGGAGGAATGGGGAATTATTGTTTAATGGGCACAGACTCTCAGTTTTACTAGATGAAAAGAGTTCTGGAGATGGATGGGGGTGATGGTTGCACAACAATGTGAATGTACTTAATGCCACTGAACTATACACTCAAAAATAGTTAAAATGAATGACACACTTTATGTTGTGTTTATTTTAGTATAATTAAAATTAATATTGTAATATTTTTGTTCTTGGGTTGGATAGTGGTCTTATGGATATTAATTATATCATTAAGCTTTATTATTAACATCTTGCTTATGTATTTTATATATATAGTAAAGGTATTGAAAAAGTAATAAGTGAAACCATTAAAAAGTCCACTTCTCCATCTCAAGCCCACTTTATTGCTTATCTATTCCTTTCTCTGCTCTCTGGACTAGACTAAGGGACCAGGTGTGTAAGGGGCATAGTCTGTCCTCTCTCTCCTCTCAACCATCTTGTGGCTCCCCTTTTCCCTGGAGTGTTGCATTTTAGAGGAAGATGATGGAAAGAAAAGCATCTCTAACTTAACTGCAGCTTTAGTTTATCTTGACTGTCTTTGTCTCCTGCCTAAGATGGATTGGCTGACATTGCTCTGCAAAGTCTTCTCCATGGGTTCTCCCTTGAGGCAATCTTCTGGAGGCAGAGACAGCCTCAGACCCCCCCTCTTTCTGACTTACATTAACTACTACCTCTTGTTCAAGCATCTTCTGAGTTCACTGGCCCTTGAGAGTCTCAAGCCTCCCAGCCACACCAGGCTTCTACTGCTCCATGCTGGGTCTTCTCTCACCATTTCTTTCCTCATCCTCCTCAAATAGGCAGAAAGATCATACTAGAAAATGTAACATATAACTAGGTAAGGAGAAAGCAGCCTCCTCTTCTTGCAACATTTTTTGTTAAATTTAACTACCTATTTATTTTTTGGAAGAGGTAATGCATTCACATGATTTAAAACATAAAATGGAGGGGGAGGATTCAAGATGGCATGGTAAGAACAACTCAGGATTGCAGCTCTCAGTGAACACGCAGAGGGTGAGTCAAAGCCGCATTTCCAGACCGATCTCTGTTGCCCACAGAATGGGGAAATTCCCAGGTGTAGGAGAGACACGGGATGCCAGCGCAGCTGTTTTGGCTGGTGCGGCCACTTCAGCCAGTGCCACAGCACAGTGGCACTCCGCAACACTCCGCACAAAACGCACTGGTCCGAGTGCTCTGTTAAACCAGCAACCTGAGATTTGAGAGGGCAGATTAGCATACCCATCTGATTAAACGGGACTTGGACAGTGAGCCAGACCAGGAGATTCCTGGGAAAGAGCGTTTGAGCCAGCGCAGTGGGTCACTGCACGGGAAATCACACAGATCCCAGTGCCCAAACAGCAGGCAACTGAAACACCTGGGAGAGAGCCAACCGTTCAACTTAAAAAAAAAGGTGCTCTGAGCCAGACAGCCAGGTGAGCAGGCTTGGTGGGTTTCAACCCCACAGGGACAAACAAAATGGCGATTCAAAATGCTCCAGGTGGACAGTTTCACTGTGGGCACAGCTGAACCCAGGATGGTGCAGCTTGGTGGGGGAGGGGTGTCTGCCATCACCAAGGCAATCTGCCCCTACTGAGGTACACTCCCATTGCTGATGCAGTCTGCCATGGCCGAGGCAACCCACCATAACAGAGAGACTCCACCGCAGGGTGGAGCCCATGGCAGCAGGGTGGAGACTGCAACAGCAGGGCAGAGCCCGCAGCAACAGGGCAGATCCCACACCAGCAGTGCGGAGCCTCAGCAGGCAAATAGTGATGAGACTGCCTACTAGCTGGGCAGGACAGTGCAACGGACACTCAAAAAGAAGGCCCTAACTCCCTGAGACAGAGCATCTGAAAAAAAAGGGGTTTTATGAGTTCTGCTGCAGCAGACTTAAACGTAGCAGCCTAACAGCCCCGAATGAACAAAGGAGCTCACAGCTCAGCACTTGAGCTCCTATAAAGTACAGACTGCCTCCTCAAGTAGCTCCCTGACCCCTGTATATCCAAAGAGTCACCTCAAAAAGGACTGATCAGACTGACATTTGGCGGGCATCATTCTGGGACAAAGATAGCAGAAGAATAAACTGGTAGCATCTCTCAATGTTCTGCAGCTGCTACAGGTGTACCCCAGACAAGCAGGGCCTGGAGTGGACCTCAGCCGTCATATAGCAGAGTGGCTAGGATGGTAGAAGGAAAACTAAGTAACAGAAATACCTTATCATCAACAATCTTGGCATCGACTCAGAGACCCAGTCAAAAAGTCAGCAACTACTCAGATGACAGGTGGATAAATCCACAAAGATGGAAAGAAACCAGTGCAAAAAGGAGGAAAACACTCGAAACCAGAACACCTCACCTTCTACAAAGGACCAAAACTCCTCACCAGCAAGGGAACAAAGCTGGACAGAGAATGACTGTGACGAAATGACAGAATTAGTCTTTAGAAGGTGGGCAATGAGAAACTTCTGTGAGCTAAAAGAACATGTTCTAAATCAATGCAAAGAAACTAAGAACCTTGAAAAAAGTTTTGAAAAAAGATTTGAGGAAATGATAACAAGAATGGATAACTTAGAGAGGAATATGAATGAATTGAAGGAGCTGAAAAACACAACACGAGAACTTTGCGAAGCATGCACAAGTTTCAACAGCCGAATTGACCAAGCAGAAGAAAGAATATCAGAAGTCGAAGATCAACTTAATGAAATAAAAGGAGAAACCAAGATTAGAGAAAAAAACGAAAAAAGGAAAGAAGAAAGTCTCCAAGAAATGTGGGACTATGTGAAGAGACCTAACCTACGTTTGATAGATGTACCAGAATGTGATGAAGAGAACTAATCCAAGCTGGAAAATACTCTTCAGGATATTACCCAGAAACATTTCCCCAACCTAGCATGGCAGGCAAACACTCAAATCCAAGAAATGCAGAGAACACCACAAAGATATTCTGCAAGAAGAGCAACCCCAAGGCACATAATCGTCAGATTCAACAGGGTTGAAATGAAGGAGAAAATACTAAGGGCAGCCAGAAAGAAAGGTCAGGTCACCCACAAAGGGAAGCCCATCAGACTCACAGCAGATCTCTCAGCAGAAACCCTACAAGCCAGAAGAGAGTGGGGGCCAATATTCAACATCCTTAAAGAAAAGAACTTTCAACCCAGAATTTCACATCCAGCCAAACTGAGCTTCATAAATGAAGAAAAAATAAAATCCTTTGTGAACAAGCAAGTACTCAGAGATTTTGTCACCAACAGGCCTGGTTTACAACAGCTCCTGAAAGAGGCACTACACATAGAAAGGAACAACCAGTACCAGCGATTCCAAAAACACACTAAATGCTAAAGAGCATCAACAAAATGAAGAATCTACATCAACTAACAGGAAAAACAGTCAGCTAGCATCAAAATGGTAGTATCAAATTGACACATAACAATATTAACCCTAAATCTAAATGGGATAAATGAACAAATCAAAAGACACAGACTGGCAAGTTGGATAAAAAACCAAAACCCATCAGTGTGCTGTATCCAGGAAACCCATCTCACATGCAAGGATACACAAAGGCTCAAAATAAAGGGATGGGGGAAGATTTACCAAGCAAATGGAGAGCAAAAAAAAAGCAGAAGTTGCAATTGTCATCTCTGATAAAATAGACGTTAAAGCAACAAAGATCAAAAGAGACAAAGAAAGTCATTACATAATGGTAAAAGGATCGATACAACAAGAAGAGCTAACGATTCTAAATATATATGAAGCCAATACAGGAGCACCCAGATATATAAGGCAAGTTCTTAATGACTTACAAAGAGACTTAGACTCCCACACAATAATAGTGGGAGACTTCAACACTCCACTGTCAATATTAGACAGATCAACCAGACAGAAAATTAACAAGGATATCCAGTACTTAAACTCAGACCTGGAACAAGCAAACCTGATAGACATTTACAGAACTCTCCACCCCAAATCCACAGAATATACATTCTTCTCAGCACCACATCACATGTACTCTAAAATTGACCACATAATTGGAAGTAAAGCACTCCTCAGCAAATGCAAAACAACTGAAATCATAACAAACAGTGTCTCAGACCATACTGCAATCAAGTTAGAACTCAGAATTCAGAAACTAATCCAGAACCACACAGCTTAATGGAAACGGAACAACTGGCTCTTGAATGTTGACTAGATAAACAATGAAATGAAGGCAGAAATAAAGAAGTTCTTCGAAACCACCAAGAATGAAGACACAACATACCAGAATGTCTGGGACGCATATAAAGCAGTCTCTAGAGGAAAATATATAGCAATAAGTGCCCATATGAGAAGAGTGGAGAGATCCAAAATTGATACCCTATTGTCAAAATTGAAAGAGCTAGAGGAGCAAGATAAAAAAAACTCAAAACCTAGCAGAAGACAAGAAATAACTAAGATTAGAGCAGAACTGAAGGAGATAGAGACATGCAAAACCCTTCAAAAAATCAATAAATCCAAGAGCTGGTTTTTTGAAAAGATTAACAATATAGACCACTAGCCAGACTGATAAAAAAGAAAAGAGAGAACAACCAAATAGAGGCAATGAAAAACGATAAAGGGGAAATCACCACAGACTCCACAGAAATTCACACCATCATCCGAGAATATTACAAACAACTCTATGCACATAAACTAGTAAACCTGGAAGAAATGGATAAATTCCTGGACACCTGTGTCCTCCCAAGCCTAAACCAGGAGGAAGCCAAAACTATGAATAGACCAAGAACAAGGTCTGAAGTCGAGGCAGCAATTAAGAGCCTACCACACAAAAAAAGCCCAGGTCCAGATGGGTTCACAGCTGAGTTCTACCAGATACACAAAGAGGAGCTGGTACCATTTCTTCTGAAACTATTCCAAATAATCCAAAAAGAGGAAATCCTTCCAAAATCATTTTATGATACCAACATCATCCTGATACCAAAACCCGGCAGAGACTCAACAAGAAAAGAAAACTTCAGGCCAATATCCATGATGAACATAGATGCAAAAATCTTCAATAAAATACTGGGAAGCCGATTGCAACAGCACATCAAAAAACTTATCCATCATGATCAAGTAGGATTCATCCTGGGGATGCAAGGCTGTTTCAACATATGTAAGTCTATAAATGTAATTCACCACATAAGCAGAACCAAAAACAACAACCACATGATTTACGCAAGTCTATAAACGTAATTCACCACATAAACAGAACCAAAAACACAAACCACATGATTATCTCAACTGATGCAGAGAAGGCATTCAACAAAATTTAACAGCCCTTTAGGCTAAAAACCCTCAAAAACTCGGTATCGATGGAACATATCTCAAAGTATTAAAAGCTATTTATGACAAACCCACAGCCAATATCATACTGAATGGGCAACAACTGGAAGCATTCCCTTTGAAATCCGGCAATAGACAAGGATGTCCTCTTTCACCACTCCTATTCAATATAGTACTGGAAGTTCTAGCCAGAGCAATCAGGCAAGAAAAAGAAATAAAGGTATTGAAATAGAAAAGGTGGAAGCCAAATTGTCTCTATTTGTAGATGACATGATAGTATACCTAGGAGACCCCATGGCCTCAGCCCAAAAACTCCTGAAACTGATAAGCAACTTCAGCAAAGTCTCAGGATATAAAATCAATGTGCAAAAATCACAAGCATTCCTATACACCAATAACAGACTTAAAGAGAGCCAAATCAAGAATGAACTGCCATTCGCAATTGCTACAAAAAGAATAAAATACCTAGGAATACAACTCACAAGGAATGTAAGGGACCTCTTTAAGGAAAACTACAAACCACTGCTCAACGAAATCAGAGAGGATACAAACAGATGGAGAAACATTCCATGTTCATGGTTAGGAATAATTAATATTGTGAAAATGGCTATACTGCCCAAAGTAATTTACAGAATCAATGCTATCCTTATCAAGCTACTATTGACTTTGTTCACAGAACTGGAACAAACCACCATGAACTTCATATGGAACCAAAAAAGGGCTTGCAAAGCCAAGTCAATTCTAAGCAAAAAGAACATAGCAGGGGGCATCACACTACCAGATTTCAAACTATACTACAAGGCTACAGTAATCAAAACAGCATGGTACTGGTACCAAAACAGAGATATAGACCAATGGAAAAGAACAGAGGCATCGGAGGCAACACAACATATCTACAACCATACAATCTTGGATAAACCTGACAAAAAGAAGCAATGGGGAAAGGATTCCCTGTTTAATAAATGGTGTTGGGAAAACTGGCTAGCCATGTGCAGAAAGCAGAAACTGGACCCCTTCCTGACACCTTACACTAAAATTAACTTTAGATGGATTAAAGACTTAAACCCAAGACCTGGCACCATAAAAACCCTGGAAGAAAATCTAGGCAGAACCATCCAGGACATAGGAGTAGGCAAGGACTTCATGACCAAAACACCGAAAGCATTGGCAACAAAAGCCAAAATAGACAAATGGGACCTAATCAAACTCCACAGCTTCTGCCCGGCAGAAGAAACAGTCACTAGAGTGAATCGGCAACCAACAGAATGGGAAAAGATTTTTGCAGTTTACCCATCTGACAAAGGGCTGATATCCAGAATTTACAAAGAACTTAAACAGATTTATAGGAAAAAAGAAACAAGCCCATTCAAAAACGGGCAAAGATATGAACAGACACTTTACGAAAGAAGACATATATGAGGCCAACAATCATATGAAAAAATGCTCATCGTCACTGGTCATTAGAGAGATGCAAATCAAACCACATTGAGATACCATCTCACGCCAGTTAGAATGGCGATCATTAAAAAATCTGGAGACAACAGATGCTGGAGAGGATGTGGAGAAATAGGAACACTTTTACACTGTTGGTGGGCGTGTAAATTAGTTCAACAATTGTGGAAGACAGTGTGGCAATTCCTCAAGGCCTTAGAAATAGAAATTCCATTTGACCCAGCAATCTCATTACTGGGTATATATCCAAAGGATTATAAATCATTCTACTATAAGGACACATGCACACGAATGTTCATTGCAGCACTGTTTACAATAATAAAGACCTGGAACCAACCCAAATACCCATCGATGATAGACTGGATTGGGAAAATGTGGCACTTATACACCATGGAACATTATGCAGCAATCAAAAATGATGAGTTCATGTCGTTTGTAGGGACATGGATGAATCTGTAGAACATCATCCTCAGCAAACTGACACAAGAACAGAAAATGAAATACCGCATATTCTCACTCATAGGCGGGTGATGAAAATGAGAACACATGGACACAGGGAAGAGAGTATTAAACAGTGAGGTCTCTTGGGGGGAATAGGGGAGGAACCATGCTGGGTGGAGCTGGGGAGGTATAGCCTGGGGGAAATGCCAAATGTGGGTGAATGGGAGGAAGGCAGCAAAACACACTGCCATGTATGTACCTATGCAACTGTGTTGCATGTTCTGCACATGTACCCAAAAACCTAAAATGCAATTAAAAAAAAGTGTAAAATGTACCAAACAGTGGAGTGTGAAACCTCTCCTTCTACCCTGTCTCCAGCTTCTTACATGTAACCTGTGTTGTCATGTTCTTATGGTTCTTTCCAGAGAGATTTTAGGCAAGTACAGTCAAACATGCATATTCTTTCCTCTCCTGTTTACACAAATGAAAACATACTATACACATTGTCCTGTATCTTGTTTTACCACTTAACATATTGAGATTGTTTTGTCTCCATACATAAAAAATTGTTTTACTGAATTCTTAACAGTCTTAGAATATTCCTTTTTTTTTTTTTTGAGATGGAGTTTCACTCTTGGTACCCAGGTTGGAGTGCAATGGCGCGATCTCGGCTCACCACAACCTCCGCTTTCTGGGTTTAGGCAATTCTCCTGCCTCAGCCTTCTGGGTAGCTGAAATTACAGGCATGCACCACCATGCCCAGCTAATTTTTTGTTTTTTTTAGTAGAGACAAGGTTTCACCATGTTGACCAGGATGGTCTCGATATCTTGACCTCGTGATCCACCCGCCTTGGCCTCCCAAAGTGCTAAGAATTTTTTTTTTACTTATTCAACCAATTCCCTATTAGTGACATTTGGTTTTTTTTGAATCTGTTTTTATCTGAAATAACGTTAAAATATATAACTTTGTATGTAGGTCATTTTGCATACATGTATATGTAGAATATATATGTATTTATTTGTAGAATGTTTGCATTTATATATAAAATAGATTCCTAAAATAGAAATTACTGGGCAAAAGTGCATGTACATTTGTAATTTTAATAGATGTTGCAAAAACCCTTTATAGATCTGTGCTTCAGCTAGCAAGATGCAAGTGTTTGTGTAACCTCTAACATAATGTATTATCAATCATTTTATCATTGCAACTCTAATATGTAAAATATATCAGTAGTTTAAATTTCATTTCTTTTATGAAAAAATTTTTATATTGTCTACTTATTATTTTAAAGAGTTGCTGATATTTTCTTATTGTCATTGTGAGAAAGCCTATGCCACTCAAAGCTTAGAGAAGATGTCTCCCAGGGTTCTATTTAGTACCTTTATAATTTTACTTTTTATTTAAAAATTTAATTGAAATTCATTATATTAAAAATTTAAGGTAGATGTCCAACTTTATTATTTTTCCAGGTGGTTACATTTTCCCCCATACCATTTTTTGAAAGAAAAAAATCTAGCCTCACCTTACTAATGTGAGATTATTTTTATTATGCATAAAATTACCACAAAAATTTGAGTTTATGTCTATTCTTTTTATTGTCTTCTATTGGGTTGAAATTTTGTTCATGCAAAAATCACTATGCAGCTTTATTTTGTATTATAAATGGTTTGATATTAGTACAGAAAAAGGATGTAGAATACTCTCTTTTATTACTCTATTTTTTCATAGATTTTTTTTTCTGGTTCTTAATGCTCATATATATATGTATATTATATGTATATCTGAGCATTATATATATATAATGCTTTCAGTTTGCAATAGAAAATCCTGTTGGTATTTTTACTGGAATTGTGTTATATTTGTAGTTTAACTTATGGAGATTTAATTTTAAGATACTAAATATTTTTATCTAAGAACATGATATACCTTGAGCCCTTTTACAGCCTCAAGTTCAATTTTAAACTTTTGTTTCCCTATGTGGTTTTCCATATTGTCTGTTTTTAAAAATAGACTGTAGTTTGATAGAATATTTAGGTTCACAGTAAGATTGAGTGAAAAGTAGAGTCCCAGATATCTTTTCCCTGCCTGCCCTGCATTTTCTCCTATCAATATCTCATACCAGAGTGGTACAATTGTTACAATTGATAAACATATATTGAAACATTATTATCACCCAAAGTGAATTGCTTCTTATTCTCTTGACATAGTATTTCATAGAGCATAACTTTTAAATTTTAATGAATGCCAATGTATCAGTTATTTCTTTCTAGTAACATGGGTTTATGTCATACCTAAAAAGTCATTGCCTTCAAAAACCCAGAATGTCCTCTTACCTCCAAACAAGTTCACTAGTTCCCCAGAAATAGTTTTTAAATGAGTCAGAAAGGATGGAAATGACAGGTACAGAATTCAGTGACAAGGAAGCTCATGAATTTTCAGAAGAAAGTTGAAAACTAATCCAGGAAATCCAAGGAATCCAGTAACATGATCCAAGAGCTGAGAGTTGAAATAGGCAAGACAGAAGAAAACTGAACTTCTGGAGCTAAAATTTTACTACAAGAGTTTCATAATACAATCAGAAGTATTGACAATAGACAAAGTTGAGAAAAGAATTTCTGAACTCAAAGATTGGTTCTTTGTATTAACTTAGTCAGACAATAATAAAGAAAAAAAATTTTTTTAAATCAACAAAACATTTGAGAAATATGAAATTATGTAAAGAGATCATATCTATGACTTATTGGCATTCCTGAGAGAGAATGAAAAAAAATAAACAACTCAAAAAATATATCTGAGGATATTGTCCATAAAAAATTCCCAAAGCTTGTTAGAAAGATTGAAGGTTTATATGCAAATCGAAAAACCTGGCTAGAAACTATACAATATGAGTTTCTGTAAGGCACATAGTTATTAGATTCACCAAGATCAATGCAAAAGAAAAGTTCTTAAGGGCCTTTAGAGAGAAGGGTCAAGTCAGATGCAGAAGGAACCTCATCAAGCTAGCAGCAGTCCTCTCTGCAGGAACTTTACAAACCAGAAGACTAGGGGCCTATCTTCACTGTCCTTAAAGAAAATAAATTTCAACCAAGAATTTCCCATCTTGCAAAACTAAGCTTATAAGTGAAGGAGAAATAAAATCCTTCTCAGACAAGCAAACACTGAGGGAATTCATTTCAACTAGACCAGCTTTACTAGTCTTTTAGGGAATGCTAAACATGGAACCAAAAAACGACACCTATTGCCATAAAAATGCACTTAGTCACGCAGCTCCCAGGCACTATAAAGCAATCATACAATCAAGTCTACATAATAACTAGCTAGCAACATGATGACAGAATCAAAATCTCACATATCAATACTAATCCTTAATATTAATTTGCTAAATGTCCCACTTAAAAGGCATAGAATGTCAAGCTGGATAAAAAGAATACCCAATCATCTGCTCTCTTCAACAGATTTATCTCACAAGTGATGACACCCACAGGCTAAAAATAAAGTGATGGAGTAAGACCTACCATGCAAACACACACACACACAAGAACACGAGTCACTATTATATCAGATAAAATATATTTTAAACAGTAAAAATTAAGGACAAAGGAGGGCATTACATAACAATAGAAGGTACAACCCAATAAGAAGACTTAACTATTTTAAATATATACACATCTAACTGGAGGACCCAGATTCATAAAACAAGTTCTTCTTGGCCTCTGAAAAGACGTAAACAACCACACAATAATAGTGGGAGACTTCAACACTCCATTGACAGCATTAGACAGATCATCAAGGCAGAATACTAACAAAGAAACTCTGGATTTAAACTCGATGGTTGATCAATTGAACATAATGGATATCTGTGGAACATTCCACCCAGCAACTACAGAATATACATTATTTTCATCTCCACATGAAACTTATTCTAAGATTGACCACATCCTTGGATATAAAGCAAGTCTCAATAAATTAAAAAAAATTTAAACCAGACCAAAAACACATTATCAGACCACAGTGAAATAAAACAATAAATTAAAAAAAATTTAAACCAGACCAAAAACACATTATCAGACCACAGTGAAATAAAACAATAAATTAAAAAAAATTTAAACCAGACCAAAAACACATTATCAGACCACAGTGAAATAAAAGTGGAAATCAATACCAAGAAGATCTTTCAAAACTACAAAATTTATGAAAATTAAACAACCTGCTCCTGAATAACTTTTGAGTGAACATAAAAATTAAAACAGAAGTAAAAAAATTTTTTTTGAGATTAATGAAAATAGGAACACAGCTTATCAAAATCTCTGGATGCAGTTAAAGCAGTGTTTAAGAGGAAAGGCTATACTGGCTTCATTGAAAAGTTAGAATAATATTAAATTAACAATCTAATTTTGCAGCTAAAGGAACAGGAGAAAAATCCAAACCAACCCCAAGGGTGGCAGAAAGAAAATAACTAAAACTGAAGAAGAAGAATTGAATAAAATTGAGATGTAAAAATTCATACAAAAGATAAATGAAACTAAGGATTTAGTTTTTGAAAAAAATAAACAAGATTGATAGACTGCTAGCTAGATTAACAAAGGTAAAAGTGAAGATTCATATAAATACAATCAGAATGAGCAAGATGACATTGCAACCAATACCACAGAAACACAAAAGATTCTCAGAGAATGCTATGAAAACTCTATGCACACAAATTAGAAAATCTAGAGGAAATGGATAAATACCTGGAATCACACAATCTTTCAAGATTGGATCAGTAAGAGATTGAATCCCTAAATAGACCAATATCAAGCACTAAAATTGAATTGGGAATAAGAAACCTACCAATCAAAAAAAGTCTAGAACCAGATGGACTCACAGCTGAATTCTATCAGATGTACAAAGAAGAAATAGTACCAGACCTACTGAAACTATTCAAAGATATCAAGAAGTAGGGGTTCTTCACTAACTCATTTTATGATGCCAACATTAGCCTAATGCCAAAATCTGGCAGAGACACAATGAAAACAAAAATCTTCAGGCCAATATCCATGATAAGCATAGATGCAAAAATTATTTACAAAATACTAGCACACTGAATCCAGCAGCACTTCAGAAAGTTAATATATCATAATCAAGTAGACTTCCTTCCTGGAGTGCAAGGCTGACTCAACATATATAAATCAATAAATATGATTTACTACATAAGCAGAATTAAGAGCAAAAACCATATGATAATTTCAATGAACACAGAAAAAGCTTTTAATGAAATACATTTTTCTGTGATAAAAACCTTCAATAGACTAGAGGTCAAATAAACACATTTCAAAATAATAAAAGTCATCTATCATGAACCCACATCCAGCATCATACTGAATGTGTAGAAGTTGGAACCATTCCCCTTGAGAACTGGAATAACACAAGCATACCCAGTCTTATCACTCCTATCCAACATAGTACTGGAAGTCCTAGCCTGAGCAATTAGGCAAGATAAAGAAATAAAAGCATCCAAATAAGAAAAGAAAAAGTCAAACTCTTTCTCTTCACTGAGAATATGATTCTATACCTAGAAAACCCTAAATACTTTGCCAAAAGGCTCCTAGAATGGATAAACAATTTTTTAAAGGATAAGGATACAAAATCAATGTATAAAACTTGTAGCATTTCTATACACCAATAATATCCAGGCTAAGAGTCAAATTAAGAACACAATACCATTTACAACAGCCATGTAGAAAATATACCTGGGAGTACAGCTAACCAAGACAGTGAAATATATTTATAAGAAAAACTACAAAACAATGCTGAAAGAAATCAGAGACAACACAAATAAATAAACATTCCATGCTCTTGGATAGGAAGAATCAATATCATTAGAATGATCATATTGCCCAAAGCAATATACAGATTCAATGCTATCCTTATCAAACTACAAATGTCATTCTTCACAGAATTAGGAAAAAAACTATTTTAAAATTCATATGGAACCAAAAAACAAGAGCCTAAGTAACCAAGGCAATCTTAAACAAAAAGAATTAAGCCATAGGAATCACACCACCTGACTTCAAACTATATTATAAAGTCAAGGAATCCAAACAGCATGGTACTGGTACAGAAACAGATAATAGACCAGTGGAACAGAATGGAAAACTCAGAAATAAAGCTGCTCACTTAGAATCATCATCTCTTTGACAAGGCCCCAAAAGCAATCAATGGGGAAAGAATTCTCTATTCAACAAATGGTGCTGAGATAACTTACTAGCCATGTAAAGAAGAATAAAACTGGACCCTTACCTTTTACTATATACAAAAATTTACTCAAGATGAATTACATTAACTCAGGGTGACTTAAATGTCAGACCTCAAACTATAAAAAATCCTAGAAGAGAACCAAGGATATACCGTTTTAAGCATAACCCTTGGCAGAGTTTTTGTCTATGTCCTCAAAAGTAATTGCAACAAAAATAAAAATTGACAAGTGGAACCTAATTAAGGAGTTTGCACAGCAAAAGAAACTATCAATAGAGTTAACAGACAATAACTGGAATGAGGGAAAATATTCACAAACTATGTATTTAACAAAGGCAAAGGTGTAATATCCAGAACCTATAAGGAACATAAACTAATCAAAAAGCAAGAACCAAATAACCCCATTAAAAAATGGGCAAAGTATGTGATAAGACACTTTCCCAAAGAAGACATACAAGTGACCTACAAACATGGAAAAATACTCATCATCACCAATCATCAGGTGAATGCAAGTCAAAAATCATAATGAGATACCATCTCATACCAGTCAGAATGACTATTAATAAAAAGTAAAAACAAAAACAAAACAAACAAACAAACAAACAGATGCTGGGAAATCTGCAGAGAAAAAGGAATGCTTATTAACTTTTGGTGGAAATGCAAATTATTTCAGCCCTTGTGGAGAGCAGTTTGGAGATTTCTCAAAGAACTTAAAAAAAAAAAGCCACCATTTGACCCAGCAATCTTCTCACTGAGTATATAACCTGTATATGTTTGTTCTCACATTGCTATAAAGTACTACCTAAGACTGAGTAATTTATAAAGAAAAGAGGTTTAATTGGCTCATGGTTCTTCAGGCTGTACAGAAAGCATGGCTGAGGAGGCCTCAGGAAACACAATCATGGCAGGAGGCAAAGAGAAAAGAGGTACATCTTACATGTCTGGAGAAGGAGGAAGAGAGCACAGGGTGAGGTGCTACACACTTTAAAAAAAAAAAAAACAGTTCTCATGATAACTCACTAGCATGAGAATAGCAAGGAGGAAGTTTGCCCCCATGATCCAATCACCTCCCACCAGGCCCCTTTTTCAACATTGGAGATTGCAATTCAGTATGAGATATGGGCAGGGACATAAATTCGAACCATATTATAACTGAGAGAAGAATAGATCATTATACTGAAAAGACGTGGACTTGTATGTTTATTACCACACTATTCACAATAGCAAAGACATGAAGTCGGCCTACTGGTATGTTCATTACCACACTATTCACAGTAGCAAAGACATGAAGTCGTACCCATTAATGGTGGATTAGCTAAAAAAAAAAAAAAGTGGTACTTGTACACCATGAAATACAGCACAGCCACAAAAATGAATGAAATTATGTCCTTCACAGTAACATGGATGAACCTGAAGGCCATAATCCTAAGTGACACAGAAACAGAAAATAAAATACCACAGGTTCTTACTTATAAGTGGGAGCTAAATATTGAGCACACATGGACATAAAATGGAAATAACAGACACTGTGGACTACTAGAAGGGGAGAGTTAGGAACTACTTACAGGGTACACTGTGGACTACTTGTAGGGGAGGGTTTGAAAAACTACCTATGGGTAGCTTACTAACTGGATGCAATATTTAAGAATACATAACAAACCTGCAAACATAACCCCTGTATCTAAAATAAAAGTTAAATTAAAAAGTAAAAATAATGATCATTTCAGCAGCACATATACTAAAATTGGAATGATAAAGGGAGATTAGCATGGCTCCTACAAAGGAATAACAGGCAAACTCATCAAGCGTTCCATATTTTTCAACTCGATAAAATAAAACGAGAGGCAAGATTAGAGAAAAAAAAGTGAAAAGAAATGAACAAAGTCTCCAAGAAATATGGGATTATGTGAAAAAAAACCTAATCTACATTTGATAGGTGTAACTGAGTGTGATGGAGAGAATGAATCCAAGCTGGAAAACACTCTTCAGGATATTATCCAGGAGAACTTCCCCAACCTAGCAAGACAGGCCAATATTCAAGCCCAGGAAAAACAGAGAACAACATAAAGATATTCCTCAAGAAGAGCAACCCCAAAGCACATTATTATCATATTCACCAGGGTTGAAATGAAGGAAAAAATGCTAAGGGCAGCCAGAGAGAAAGGTTGGGTTACCTACAAAGGGAAGCCCAATAGATTCACAGCAGATCTCTCAGCAGAGATCCTACAAGCCAGAAGAGAGTAGGGGCCAATATTCAACATCCTTAAAGAAAAGAACATTCAACCTTAGTTTCATCTTCAGCCAAACTAAGATTCATAAGTGAAGGAGAAATAAAATCCTTTATGAGCAGGCAATTGCTGAGAGATTTCATCATCACCAGGCCTGCCTTACAAGAACTCCTGAAAGAAGCACTAAACATAAAAAGGAACAACCAGGACCAGCCACTCCAAAAATGTACCAAATGGTAAAGAGCATCGACACAATGAAAACACTGTATCAACTAATGGGCAAAACAAACAGCTAGCATCAAAATGGCAGGATCAAATTCACAGATAACAATATTAACCTTAAATTTAAATGGGCTAAATGCCCCAATTAAAAGACACAGACTCACAAATTATATAAAAAGTCAAAAACCATCTGTGTACTGTATTTAGGAAACCCATCTCACATGCAAGAACACATATAGGCTCAAAATAAAGGGATGGAGGAAGATTACCAAGCAAGTGGAGGGCAAAAAAAAAAAAAAAAAAAAAAAAAGCAGCAGTTGAGTTGCAATCCTAGTCTCTGATAAAATAAGACTGTAAAGCAAAAAAGATCAAAAGAGACAAAGAAGGGCATTACATAATAGTAAAAGAATCAATGCAACAAGAAGAGCTAACAATCCTAAATATATACACACCTAATACAGGAGCATGCAGATACATAAAACAAGTTCTTAATGACCTACAAAGGGACTTAGACTCCCACATAATAATAATGGGAGACTTTAACATTCCACTGTCAATATTAGACAGATCAATGAGACAGAAAATTAACAAGGATATCAAGGACTTGAACTCAGATCTGGACCAAGCAAACCTAATAGACATCTACAGAACTTTGTACCCCAAATCCACAGAATATACATTATTCTCAGCACCACATCACACCTAGTCTAAAACTGACCACATAATTGGAAGTAAATCACTCCACAGCAAATGCAAAAGAATTGAAATAATAAAAGTCTCTCAGACCACAGTGCAATCAAATTAGAACTCAATATTAAGAAAATAACTCAGAACTGCACAACCTCATGGAAACTAAAGAAATGATTCTTGAATGTTGACTGGATAAACAATGAAATGATGGCAGAAATAAAGATGTTCTTTGAAACCAATGAGAATGAAGACATAACATACCAGCATCTCTGGGACACATGTAAAACAGTGTCTAAAGAAAAATTTATGGCAATAAATGCCCACATGAGAAGCAAGGAAGGATCTAAAATTGATACCCTATCATCAAAATTGAAAGAGCTAGAGGAGCAAGATCAAAACTCAAAAGCTAGCAGAAGACAAGAAATTACTAATATGAGAGCAGAACTGAAGGAGATAGAGACACAAAAAACTCTTCAAAAAAATCAATAAATCCAGAATCTGGTTCTTTGTAAAGTTCAAAAAAATAGAGCACTAGCTAGATTAATAAAAAAGAAAAGAGAGAATAATCAAGTAGATGCAATAAAAAACGATAAAGGGGATATCATCACCAATTTCACAGAAATACAAACTACCATCAGAATTACTAAAAACGACTCTATGCACATAAACCAGTAAACCTGGAATAAATGGATAAATTCCTGGGCACTTGCATACACCCAAACTTAAACCAGGAAGAAGTTGAAACCCTGAATAGACTAATAACAAGGGCTGAAGTTGAGGCAGCAATTAATAGACTACCAACCAAAAAAAGCCCAGGTCCAGATGGGTTCACAACCAAATTCTACCAAACATACAAAGAGGAGCTGGTACCACTCCTTCTGAAACTATTCCAAAAAATCCAAAAAGAGAGAATCCTTCCCAAAACATTTTATGAGACCAACATCATACTGATACCACAACCCGGCAGAGAGTCAACAAGAAAAGGAAACTTCAGGCCAATATCCAGGATGAACATAGATGCAAAATCTTCGATAAAATACTGACAAACTGACTGCAATAGCACATCAAAAAGCTTATCCATCACGATCAAGTAGGCTTCATCCCAGGGATGCAAGGCTGGTTAAACATACGCAGGTCTATAAACATAATCCACCACATAAACAGAACCAAAGACACAAACCACATGATCCTCACAATAGATGCAGAAAAGGCCTTCAAAGAAATTCAACAGTATTTTTTTCAAATTATCTCAAAAAACTAGGTTTAGATGGAACGTATCTCAAAATGATAAAAGCTATTTATGACAAGCCCACAGCCAATATCATACTGAATGGGAAAAAACTGGAAGCATTCTTTTTGAAATCTGGCACTAGACAAGGATGCCCTCTCTCACCACTCCTATTCAATATAGTATTGGAAGTTCTAGCCAGAGCTATCAGGCAAGAAAAAGAAATAAAAGGTATTCAACTAGGAAAGACGTAAGTCAAATTGTCTCTATTTCCAGATGACCTGATTGTATATTTAGAAGACCCCATCATTTCAGCCCCAAATCTTCTGAAACTGATAAGCAACTTCAGCAAAGTCTCAGCATACAAAATCAATGTGCAGAAATCACAAGTATTCCTGCACACCAACAACAGACTTAAAGAGAGCCAAATCAAGAACGAACTGCCATTCACAATTGCTACGAAGACAATAAAATAACTAGGAATACAACTAACAAAGGATGTAAAGGACCTCTTCAAGGAGAACTACAAACCACTGCTCAGTGAAATAAGAGAGGACACAAACAGATGGAAAAACATTCCATGTTCATGGTTAGGAAGAATCAATATTGTGAAAATGTCCATACTGCCCAGAGTAATTTACAGATTTAATGCTATCCCTGTCAAGCTACCTATGACCCTCTTCACCAAACTGGGATAAAAACAGCTTAAACTTCATATGGAAACAAAGAGAGCCCACATAGCCAAGACAATTCTAAGCAAAAAGAACAAAGCTGGAGGCATTGCCCTACCTGACCTCACACTTTACCACAAGGGTACAGTAATCAAAACAGCTTGGTACTGGTTCCAAAACAGAGATATAGACCAATGGAACGGACAGAGGCAATGGAGGCAACACCACACATCTACAGCCATCTGATCTTTGACAAACCTGACTAAAACAAGCAATGGGGAAAGGAATCCCTGTTTAATAAATGGTGATGGGAAAAATGGTTAGCCATGTGCAGAAAACAGAAACTGGACCCCTTTCTGACACCTTACACTAAAATTAACTCCAGATGGATTAAAGACTTAAACATAAGACCTAGCACCTTAAAAACCCTAGAAGAAAACCTAGACAAAACCATTCAGGATATGTGCATAGGCAAGGACTTCATGACTAATACACCAAAAGCATTGACACCAAAAGCCAAAATAGACAAATGGGATCTAATTAAACTCCAGAGCTTCTGAACAGCAAAAGAAACAATCATTAGAGTAAACCAGCAACCAACAGAATGGGAAAAAATTTTTGCAAGCTACCCATCTGACAAAGGGGCTAATATCCAGAATCTACAAAGAACTAAAACAGATTTACAAGGAAAAACAAACATACCCATTCAGAAATGGGCAAAGCACATGAACAGACACTTTACAAAAGAAGACATAAATGAGGCCAACAAACACATGAAAAATGCTCATCATCAGTAGTCATTAGAGAAATGCAAATCAAAACCACATTGGGATACCATCTCTCACCATTTAGAATGGTGATCATTAAAATATCTGGAGACAACAGATGCTGGAGGGGATGTGGAGAAATAGGAACACTGTTGGTGGGAGTGTAAATTAGTGCAAGCATTGTGGAAGACAGTGTAGCAATTCCTCAAGGACCTAGAAATAGAAATTCCATTTGACCCAGCAATCCCATTGTTGGATGTATATCCAAAGGATTATAAACCGTTCTTTTATAAATGCACATGTATGTTCATTGTGGCACTGTTTACAATAGCAAAGACCTGGAACCAACCCAAATGTCCATCAATGATAGACTGGACAAAGAAAATGTGGCACATATGCACCATGGAATACTCTGTAGCCATAAAAAACGATGAGTTTGTGTCCTTTGTAGGGACATGGATGAATCTGGGACCCATCATTCTCAGCAAACTGATGCAAGAACAGAAAATCAAACACCACATGTTCTCACTCCTAGGTGGCTGTTGAGCAATGAGAACACTGGACACAGGAAGGAGAGCATCACACACTAGGGCCTGTTGGTGGGGGACGGGGTGGGTAGGAATTTTGGGGAGGGATAACATGGGGAGAAATGCTAGGTATAGGTGACCGGAGGATGGAGGCAGCAAACCACATTTCCATGTGTGTACCTGTGCAACAATTTTGCATGATCTGCATATTCACCCCAGAATCTAAAGTACAATAAAAAATAGAGAGAGAGAATATAAAATAAAAAATAAAAATAAAAGTCATTGCCACACTCAATGTCATCCAGATTTTCTCTTATATTATCTCCTAGCAGTTTGGTGATTTTGCATTTTACATTTAGGTCTGCATTGTATATTGAGTTCATTTTTGTGAAGGGTGTAAGGTTTGGGTCTAGATTGTTTTTCTTGTTTTTGAGTATTGATGTTCGCTGTTCTAGCACCATTTATTGAAAAGACTATCATTATTGCTTTTGCTACTTTGTCAAAAGTCGGTTGACTCTACTTATATAGGTCTAATTTTGTCTCTTATTCTGTTTTCTTGATGTTTGCCTATTCTCTCACCAATGTCACACTGTTTTGGTTACTGTTGCTTTATGGTAAGTCTATATGTCAGAATGTGACAGTTCTCTGACTTTGTTCTTTATCTTCAATCTTATGTTGGTTATTTTCTGTCTTTTGTCTCTTGAAAGAAACTTTAGAACCATTTTGTCAATATTCACAAAATAATTTTCTGGAATTTTGATTAGAATTGTATTGAATTTATAGATCAAGTTGGGAAGAATGAACATCTTGACATTATTGAGTTTCCTATCCATGAGCATGGCATATCTCTCCATTTATTTAGTTCTTTGATTTCTTTGATTAGAGTTTTGTAGTTTTCCTCATACAGATTATGTACATATTTTGTTATGTTTGTGCATAAGTATTTCATTTTTGGGGGTGCCAATGCAAATGATAGTATGTTTTAAATTTCAAAGTCCACTGTTCATTGCTGATATATTTGAAAGCAATTAACTTTTGTATATTAAATTTGCATCCCATAACCTGGCTGTAACTGCTTATTTGTTCCAGGAGATTTTTTTTTCTGGTAAATTCCTTTGGATTTTCTACATATACAATAATGTCACTGGTAAAAAAAGACAGTTTTATATTTTCCTTTCCAATTAGTATAATCATTGTTTCCTTTTCTTGTCTTACTTAATTAGCTAGAACTTCCAGTACAATGTTTTAAAGGAGTAGTAAGAGGAAACCTCCCTGCCTTGTTTCTGATCTTTTTGGGAAAACTTCTCCTTTTCCCCATTAATTATTAATATGTTAGCTGTACATTTTTTGTAGGTATTCTTTATCCAATTGAAGAAGTTCTCTTTATTACTAGTTTGCTGAGAGTTTTTGTCATCAATAAGTGTTCAGTTTTGTCAAAATGCCATTTATATATATATTAAAATAATGATGTGATTTTTCTTCTTGAGCCTATTGATGTGATGGACTATTTTAATTAATATTTGAATGTTGAACTAGCCTTGGATTTCTGGAATAAATAACTCCTTCTTATGGTGTATAGTTCACTCCATAAATTGTTGGATTCAATTTGCTATTTACTTTGAGGGTTTTTGCATTCTTGTTTATGAGAGATTTTGGTGTGTGGTTTTCTTTGTGATATCTTTAGTTTTAATATTAGAGTAATGTTGACTTCATAACATGAGTTTGGAAGTATTCCCTCTGCTTTTATATTCTGGCAGTTATTGAATTGATATAATTTATCTTAAATGTTTGGTAGAATTTGCTAACATCTGGGCAAGAGACTTTCAGTTTGGGAAGGTTACTAATTATTGATTCAATTTCTTTAAACAATAAAGGCCCATTCAGGCTGTTTTTTCTTGTGTGAATTTTGGCAGATTGTGTATTTCAATGAATTGGTTCCTTTCATCTACATTATCAATTTTGAGGGGCATAGAGTTGTTAATAATATCATTTATTATGTTTTTAGTGGTCATGAGATCTGTGATGATGTCTCCTTTTTCATTTCTAATGTTAGTTATTTGTGTCTTCTCTTTTTATTCTTAGTCTGGCTGGAAGTTTGTTGATTTTGCTGATCTTTTCAAATTACCAACATTTGGTTTCATTGATTTTTTAAAATTGATTTCCTGTTTTTAGTTTATTGATTTTTGCTGTAATTTTTATTTTGTTTCCTCTGCTTGCTTTGGAATTGATTTGCCTTGTTTTCTGGTTTCTGATGGTAGAAGCTTAGATTATTGATTTGAAATATTTATTATTTTCTAACATATAAATTTTAATATTAGAATATTTTCAAAGCACTGCCTTGCTGCATCTACAAAGTTTGATAATTACATATTTATTTTCATTTAGTTCAAAATATTTTAAAGTTTTTCTTGAGATTTATTTTTTGGTCCATGTTGTCTTAGTCCATTTTGTGATGCTATAAATAAACAGGATAGGTAATTTATGAAGAAAGGACATTTATTTAGCTCATGTTTCTTCAGGCTGTACAAGAAGTACACTGCTCATATCTATTGGATTTTGATGAGGACTTCAAGCTGCTTCTGCTCATGACAGGAGTTGAAAGAGAGCCAGTGTGTGCAGAGATCACATAGTAGGAGAGAAAGAAAAGGGTGGTGAGGATGTGCCAGGCTCTTTTTAATAGCCAGTTCTTGTAGAAATTAATAAAGTGAGAACTCATTCACTCTCAATGGATTGTATCAATCTATTCATGAGGGATCTGCTCTCATGACCACATGTTTTCCATTAAGCCCCACCTCTAAGATTGGGAATTGTATTAGTCTGTTTTCATGCTACTAATAAAGACATACTTCAGACTGGGAAATTCACAAAAGAAAGAGGTTAATGGAGTTTCATGTGGCTTGGGAAGCCTCAAATTGTGGAGGAAGGCAAAGAAGAACTAGTCATGGCTTACTTGGCAGCAGAGAAGAGACGAGCTTGTGCAGGAAAACTCCGGTTTTAAAACCATAATATCTCGTGAGATGTATTCACTGTCATGAAAACAGCACAGGAAAGAGCCACCCCATAATTCAATCACCTCCTACTGGGTTTCTCCTATGACTTGTGGGAATTGTGGGAGTTAGAATTCAAGATGAGATTTGGGTGTGGACACAGCCAAACTATATCATTCCACCCCTTGTTCCTCCCAAATCTCATGTCCTGACATTTCAAAACCAATCATGCATTCCCAACAATCCCCCAAAGTCTCAACTCATTTCAGCATTAACTAAAAGTCCAGTGTCTCATCTGAGATAAGGCAGGTTTATTCTGCCTATAAGCCTGCAGAATCAAAAGCAAGTTAGGTACTTCCTAGATACAATAGGGTTACAGGAACTGGATAAATACAACCATTCCAAATGTGAGAAACTGGCCAAAAACAAAGGGGCTACAGTCTGAAATGCAGGAGGGCAGTCAAATCTTAAAGCTTCAAATGATCTCCTTTGACTCTATGTCTCACATCCTGGTCACCCTGATGCAAGAGGTGGGCTCCCATGGTCTTAAGCAGCTCCGCCTCTGTGGCTTTGCAGGGTACAGCCTTCCTCCTGGCTGCTTCCATTGGCTTAGTTGAGTGTCTGTGCTTTTCCAGGAGCACAGTGAAAGGTGTTGGTGGATCTATAATTCTGGGATTTGGAGGATGGTGGCCCTCTTCTCACAGCTTCCCTTGGTGGTGCCCCAGTAGGGCCTCTGCATGGGGGCTCCAAGCCCATATTTCTCTTCTGCACTGCCTTAGCAGAGGTTCTTCATGAGGGCCCCACCCCTCCAGCAAATTTTGCCTAGGCATCCAGGCATTTGCTTTCATCTTCTGAAATTTCAGCAGAGATTCACAAGCCTCAATTCTTGACATCTCTGAACTGGCAGGTTCAACACCATGTGGAAAGCTGCCAAAGCTTGGGGTTTCCTTTCTCTGAAGCAATAGCCCAAGATGTACTTTGGCTCCTTTTAGTCATGGCTGGAGCAGCTGGGACACAGGGTACCAAGTACCTTGACTGTACACAGCAGAGAGACCCTGAGCTCAGTCATAAAATCATTTTTTTCCCCTAGGCCTCTGAGTCAGTGATGGGAGAGGCTCCTGTGAAGACCTCTCACATGCCCTGGAGACATTTTCCCCATTGTCTTGGAGTTAACATTCAGCTCCTCATTACTTATGCAAATTTATGCAGCTGGCTTGAATTTCTCCTCCAAAAATGGGATTTTCTTTTCTATCACATTGTCAGGCTGTAATTTCTTGAACTTTTATGCTCTGTTTTCCTTTTAAAACTGAATGCCTGTAATAGCACTCAAGTCACCTCTTGAATGCTTTGCTGCTCAGAAATTTCTTACACCAGATACCTTAAAACCATCTCTCTCAAGTTCAAAGTTCCACAAATCTTTAAGTCAGGGGCAAAATATCACCAGTATCTTTGCTAAAACATAACAAGAGTCACCTTTGTTTCAGTTCCCAACAAGTTCCTCATTTCCATCTGAGACTACCTCAGCCTGGACCTTTTTGGCCGTGTTGCTATCAGCATTTTTGTCAAAGCCATTCAACAAGTCTCTAGGGAGTTGCAAACTTTCCCACATTTTTCTGTCTTCTTCTGAGACCCGCGAACTGTTCCAGCCTCTGTCACTCAATTCCAAAATCACTTCCACATTTTTGGGTATATACAGCAGCATCACACTCCTGGTACCAATTTACTATATTAGTCTGTCCTCACACTGCTGATAAAGGCATATCTGAGACTGGGAAATTTACAAAAGAAAAAAGTTTAATGGATTTACAGTTCCACATGACTGCAGAAGCCTCACAATCAGGGCAGATGGCAAGGAGGAATAAGTCACATCTTACATGGCAGCAGCAAGAGAGGAGCTTGTGCAGGGAAACTCCCATTTTACAAATGATCAGATCTCGTGAGACTCATTCACTATCATGAGAACAGTGCAGGAAAGACCTGCCCCCATGATTTGATCACCTTCCACTGAGTACCTCCCATGACATGTGGGAATTATGGGAGTTACAATTGAAGATGAGATTTGGGTGAGGACATACCCAAACCATATCAGGGATCAAATTTCAACATGAGGTTTAGGGGGGACAAACATCCGAACTATAGCAAATGTGTCATGTAAAGGTAAATCATTTAATATCCAAATGTTCTGGAATTTTTTGGCTATCTTTCTGTTATTTATTTCCAGGTTAATTCTTTTGTGACCTGAGAACAGATATTGTATAATTTCTATTCTTTTAAATTTGTTAAGGTGTATACAGTTTAAAATTTGCTCTAGCTTGATGAATGTTTCACTTGAGCATGAAAATAATGTGTAATCTGCTGTTGTTGGATGACATAGTCTATAAATGTTGATTATATCTAGTTGATTTATGGTGCTGTTGAGTTCAACTATTTCCTCACTTATTTTTCTGCCTGCTGGAAGTATCCATTTCTGATAGGAAGCATTGAAGTATCTTACTATGATAGTGGATTCATATATCTCTCTTTATAATTCTGTCAGTTCTTGTAAACAACATATCAGTGGGTCTTGCATTTTGATTTGCTCTAGTTAAATCTTGGTCTCTTAAATGGAATACTTAGACCTTTGAGATTTAAAGTGATTATTTGTATATTTGGATTCATATATATTATATTTGTTACTGTTTGCTATTTGTAGAGTTTGTAATATATATTTACAACAAATCCAAGTCCACTTTCAGATAACACTATACATCTTCACAGTAGTGCATCATAATATTAATAACAAATAATTCTAATTCCTCCCTTCCATCTCTCATATTATTGCTGCAATTTATTTCATACATAAGTATGTGTATATATGCTACACATAATCAAATACATTGTTACTATTATTATTTTGAGCAAACTATTGTCTCTCAGATCAATTGATCATAAGAAAAATAAAAGTTTTTATTTATCTCGCACTTATTCCTTCTCAAATCTACTTTTGTTCTTTGCTTGGATCTAGGTTTTTAGCTTATATTATTTTTCTTCTCTCCGAAGAACTTTTTAAAACATTTGTTGCAAGGTGGGAGCATTAACAAAAATTTCCTCTATTTTTAAATTTCATTTGAGGAAGTCTTTATTTCTCTTTCACTTTTGAAGTGTAATTTTTCAGGGTACTGAATGTTAGGTTGCTGTTTTTTCTCTCAATGCTTGAAACATTACACTGCATCCTCTTCTCATTTGCATGCGATCTTAATCTGTTTGAGCTGCTATACAAACTACCATAGACTGCATGCTGTAAAAACAACAGACATTTATTTCTGACAGTTCTGAAGGCTGGAAGGTCCAAATCAAGGTACTGGCAGGTATGGAGTTAGATGAGGGCCTATTTCCTCTTTGACAGTCATCTTCTCACTGTTATTCCACATGGCAGATGAGGTGAGAGATCTCTCTGGATTTTTTTGGTTTTTGTTTGTTTGTTTTTTAATAGGGGCACTATTCATGTTCACAAGGCCTCTGCCCTTATGACTTAATCATCTCCCACAGGCCCAACCTCCTGGTAACATTACTTAAGGGGTTACTATGTCAACATGAATTTTGCAGGAACATAAGCATTCAACCCATTACACATGGTATCTGAGAAGTTGAATGGAATTTTTGTTTTTGCTTTTATATTATAGGTAAGGTATTTTTCCCCTCTGTCTTCTTTTAAGAATTTTTTTTTAATTTTCTTCAGTTTGTATATGATATACCTGGGTTTAGTTTTTCTGGCATTTATCTTAATGAGTGTTCTTTGAGTTCCCTAGATTGGTGGCTTGGTCTCTGTCATTAATTTAAAGGAAATTTTTAGTTGTTTTTATCTCAAATATTTCTTTTGTTCCTTTTAATATTTCTTCTCCTGGTATTTCTTTACATTTATGTTACACCTTCCATAGTTGTTTCACAATTCTTGGATATTCTAATCTTTTTTCCCATTTCTTCTTAGTTTTGGAAGCTTTTATTAATATATTCTCAAAGCTCACAGATTCTTCCCTCAACTATGTTCAATCTACAGATGATCCCATCAAAGACATTCTTCATTTCCATTGGAGTGTTTTTAATCACTAGCATTTCTTTCTTATTCTGTCTTGGAATCTCTATCTCTTTACTTATTTACCCATCTGTTCTTGATGTTATTTACCTTCTCCATTAGAGCCCTTAGCATGTTAATCATAGTTGTTTTAAATTCCTGCTAACTCCAACATCTCTGCCATATGTGAGTCTAGTTATGGTGCTTGCTCTATCTCTTTAATCTGTGCCTTTTGCCTTTTAGTATGCTTTATACTTTTTGTTGAAAGCCAGATAGAATGTATTAGGCAAAAGAAAATCCAGTAAATAGGCCTTCAGTGGTGTATGGTAAGGCATAGGGTGAAAGAGGCAGTTCATAGTCTTATAATTAGGTCTCGCTTTCTTAGTAAGCCTATGCCCCTGTGCTGTCAACTTCACCAGTGCTTCTCAGTCCTCCTTCAACCCCCTTAGGTGGGGTAGGATTACTAGAATGAGCTAGAATTGGGTATTTTTCTTTACCCTAGTCAATTAGCCTTTGATAAAATGCAAGAGGTTAGGCTTTAGTAAAATAGTTTCTCTATAAGGCAGTTCTTGTTACAGACAGAATGCTTTAGTGTCTTTCAAAGGACTTTCTTCTCCTTTACTGCCAATGGAAACATAAGGGTTTTTTTGCCCTGATACTTACCATGATAACCTGATCAAACTCCTGGAGGGAAACACATAAAAGTTTGGGGTACCTACAATGTCTGGGCTTCCTTGTAGTTTTTAATCTTTCAGTTGTGTCCATAACAAGCCTTCACCAATTTGTCAGTGACTGTGTAGGTTTTTATACCCTGGTACTGGTCCCTAGGGGAGGTTTCTGCTTGTGGGTTTTTGCTCCAGTATGTTGTAATACTCCCTGTCTCTCTCCAATTTTTGGAAAAGTTATTTTTTCTGTGACCTCACTTGTCTGATGGATCTAAGAATAATTATTGATTTTTCTGTTGGCTTAGCTTTTCATTTGTTGTCAGAATGGTGAAATGACTTCCAAGCCTTACATACTGGACTGGAAACTAAAAGTCTCATATTGCCCTTTCATATTAGGTTTAATTCTAGGCATTTAATATTTTAAAAATGCAATTTTAAATTGGATCTTTTCTACTATTTCACATGCCAATTAGTGTTACATGGAAGCTATGTTTTCTCTGAATTAGTTTCACTCAGTCATTTCGCTAAATTCTTTTATTGTTATAAACAATTTTTTGGTAGATTCTCTTGTTTTTCCAGATATACAATAATGCTGGGTCACCACAGTGTACAACCAGAATACAATGGGAATAGTGGCTTCTGAGTTTTGCAACATGATGGATATATAATTGTATCTCTTATCTAAATTGCTTGAGACCAGAAGTATTTTGAATTTTTGATTTTGAATATTTGCATATATGTGATGGGATACCTTGGGGGATAGGACCCAAGTCTGAACATAAAGTTCATTTATGTTTTATACATACCTTATACACATAGGGTACAGTTAATTTTGTAGAATATTTAAAATAATTTGTGCATGGAAGAAGCTTTCTATATATTGAACCATGAGAAAGCAAAGGTATCAGGTTTGAAAATTTCTACTTCTGGCATTATTTTTATGCTCAAAAAGTTTTGGATTTTAGAGTATTTTGGATTTTGAATGTTCAGATTAAAGATGCTCAACATATACATATATAAGTGTATAAAACACATTATTTTTATATATTATTATATAAAAATATATTATTTATATATGATATATATTATATACATATATTATATATGTATTATATATTATATATGTATTCTGTTAAAGATCGCTTGAATTCTACTTGTTAATGTTTTGAAAAATTTAGGTAGAGGAGAGTTTTTTTTTTTAGTATAGTTGATATTTGAAATGATCAATGTCATTGTGGTTACAAGGAAGAGCAAGCATGCAGATAGAGAAGGCAGGAAAAATAGATTAAACTTGAGGAAACACCAGAATTTAGAGGGGAAGAGGATAAAAGACATAGGGATGCAGTAAAAAGAGCATCCAAGGGAAGATATAACTGCCTGATAGTGATTTAAAGTGCCCAAAATATAAGTTATTTGGTGCTTCAGCAAAAGTTCCAGTGATCAGTAGAAGTAACATAATCAGGATACCACTTCTTTGGTTTGGAAGAATAAAATGTATGGCTCCATAGAATTGAGGTAGAATTTATGAATGATGTATGAAATAAAAAAGTACCTCTTATTTGCTGCAACACTGCATTCAGAAGCAATCAGACAGGGCTACTGAGCTCAAGCCCTAAGATGAAGTAAAATAAAATCCTTCCCTTCACATTCGGAAACATTGAACCATTTCTTGTTTACCTAATGTTTCAAAAAATTGAATCTGTTACTCTCTAGAGATACCTCACATCAGTTCTCTGTTAGCAACAACATAAAGTGATTCTCAGTTGTCTAACCTTTTCTCAGAAATGTTGCTGTATAGTGCATATTTCAGCAATATTTTTTAAAGAAGTGGTCAATTTACTCAATTGGAAAGTGCAGATGGAAGTGGCAGAATAACTGCATCACAAGTGAGATCTTGCATATTTTGGAAATCCATAAACATGTAAAATAAATTATTGAGTAAATAATTCAGAGAATAGCTTAGTTTCCTTTGATAATTTTTCTATTACCTATCTTGTATTTCCCTTGTTAATTCAATATTTATCTACCTATGAAGTTTATTTACTATTTTAGAGATTTTTTGACATATAATATAAACTTAGAGCATTATTCTTTGAACTCATTCTTCTGCCTAATTATAGAAATATTAGTTCCACTCGGAGTTGATCTGCAAAAGTCCAGGTTCATAAGATTTCTTTTTTTTTTTTTTTTTTTTTTTTGATGGAGATGGAACAGGACAGATGAAGCAGGAAAGCACAGAGGCTGCAGAAAGGAAGAAACATGGATAATGTTGAAGGGGCCTGTGTCTATATATTAGTCAACTCCAAGGATTTCTACCTGAACTATAGGAAGAAAAGTGCTACTGAAAGCAACTCTTTTTATGAAACATTCTTTGAGATTTGGGAACAGACATCATGGATTTGGTGCCCAGAAGATATTTTTGGTAAAATGCCTTAGCTAGGTGTCTAAGATAAAGCTCTGGGGATAATCTTCCTTGAGTTTAAACCCCAGATCTACAAATTTCTAGCTTTGTGACTATGGACAAATTACTTTCCCCAGCCTCGGTTTCCCATCTGTATTAGTTCTCTAGCTGCCATAACAAATCGCCACAAACTTGGTGGCTTAAATAACAGAAACTTATTGTTTCATAATTTTGGCCTCCAGAATTCTGATATCAAGGTGTCTGCTGGGCTATTCTCTCTTAGGAGGCTCTGAGTGAATTTGTTTCTTGCCTGTTCTAGCTTCTAGGGTAACCGTTGATTGGAGGTCCTTGGCTTGTGACTGCATCACTCCGATCTTTTCCTTTGTCTTCACATTCTCTTCTCTCTGTCTCTCTCTCTTTGTGAAGTTTTCCTCTGCCTCTCTCTTAAAAAAGAGACACATTGAGTAGGAATGGTGAGAGAGGGCACCCTTTTCTAGTGCCAGTTCAAAGAGAATGCTTCCAGTTTTTGCCCATTCAGTATATGATATTGGCTGTGGGCTTGTTGTAGATAGCTTTTATTATCTTGAGATACATTACATCGATATGTAGTTTATTGATAGTTTTTAGCATAAAGGGCTGCTGTTGAATTTTGTCAAAGGCCTCTGCATCTATTGAGATAATCATGTGGTTTTTGTCTTTGGTTCTGTTTATGTGATGGATTACATTTATAGATTTGAGTATGTTGAACTAGCCTTGCATCCCCAGGATGAAGCCTACTTGATCATGATGAATAAGCTTTTTGATGTACTGTTGCATTCAGTTTGCCAGTATTTTATTGAAGATCTTTGCATCAATGTTCATTACGGATATTGGCCTGAAATTTTCTTTTTTAGTTGGGTCTCTGCCAGGTTTTGGTATCAGGATGATGTTGGTCTCATAAAATGAGTTAGGGAGTATTCCCTCTTTTTGTATTGTTTGGAATAGTTTCAGAAGGAATGGTACCAGCTCCTCTTTTACGTCTGGTAGCATTCAGCTATAAACCAGCCTGGACCTGGACTTTTGGAAACCATCATTCTCAGCAAACTGACACAAGAACAGAAAACCAAGCACCACATGTTCTCATTCATAAGTGGGTGTTGAACAATGAGAACACATGGACACAGGAAGGGGAACATCACACACTGGGGTCTGCTGGGGGATGGGGGGCTAGGGGAGTGATAGTGGGGGTAAGGAGGAGATGGAGGTATAATGTGGGTAATGGGGAGATGGAGGCAGTGAACCACTATGGCATATGTACACCTATGTAACAATCCTGCAAGATCTGCACATGTACCCCAGAAGTTAAAGTATATATATATAAGAGAGACATGTGTGATTGGATTTAGGACCACAGAGATAATCTAGGATAATCTTTCCATGATGTTAAGATCCTTGGCTTAATCACATGTACAAAGATTCATTTTCTTTATGAAGATAATATTTACAGGTTTTGAAACTGACTCAAATAGTCCCATAGATAGTTTTTGGATAAACATTAGAGGCTGACTCTTCTTAAAGGTTGAATCTCACATTTGTTTTAATTGAGTTCCTTCCTCAGGAAACAACTTCCAGGCTTCTCAAAGTATCAGAGACCTGAAACTCATGAAATCATTGTATCCAATGAGATGCCAGACCCCTCATTCATCGTGATTGGTTCTTTTCCCCTCCCTAGTTCCTTTCTCTTGTACACTGTTACATTTCTTCTCTGCTGTGTAAACCCCAAGTTTTAGTTAGGGAGATGAATTTGAGACTGAGTCCCCATATCCTTGACTGCAGCACCCAATTAAAGCCTTATTTCTTGGCAATAATCATCATCTCAGTAATTGGCTGGCTGTGTGGTGAGCCCCAGGACCTAGACTAAATCCCTGGTGTTTTGGTCACAGTTTCAGGAATTAAGACCTGTTACCTGATATTTTCTTTTTTATTTTTTGAGACGGAGTTTCACTCTTGTTACCCAGACTGGAGTGCAATGGTGTGATCTCGGCTCACTGCAACCTCTGCCTCCTGAGTTCAGGCAATTCTCCTGCCTCAGCCTCCCAAGTAGCTGGGACCACAGGCACGCGCCACCACATCAGCTAACTTTTTTTTGTATATTTAGTAGAGACGGGGTTTCACCATATTGACCAGGATGGGCTCGATCTCTTGACCTCGTGATCCACCCGCCTCGGCCTCCCAAAGTGCTGGAATTACAGGCTTGAGCCACCGCGCCTGGCTGATATGTGATATCTTTGAATGGCTGTTATTTAGCCTACTATAAAATCCAATATAATGGTAATAATAAAAATGTCTACCTTGTAATTTTGGGATGATAAAGGAGAAAATGCTGATAAAGTATTTAGCTTAATTCCTGGTATACTGTAAACATTAGTAAGTGTCAGATATGCTTCCTCCCTAAAATGTAAACTCTTTTTTTTTTTTTTTTTGAGACAGAGTTTTGCTCTTGTTACCCAGGCTGGAGTGCAATGGCGCGATCTCGGCTCACCGCAACCTTCGCCTCCTGGGTTCAGGCAATTCTCCTGCCTCAGCCTCCTGAGTAGCTGGGATTACAGGCACACGCCACCATGCCCAGCTAATTTTTTGTATTTTTAGTAGAGACGGGGTTTCACCATGTTGACCAGGAAGGTCTCGATCTGTTGACCTCGTGATCCACCTGCCTCGGCCTCCCAAAGTGCTGGGATTAAAGGCTTGAGCCACGGCGCCTGGCCCTAAACTGTAAACTCTTTATGAGCAGTTACCATGACCCCATTTGTGAACCACTGTATCCCTAGTGGCCAGGACAATGTTATTAATAATAAATATTTGTGAAAAGAAGTATGATAAAAAGGAATATTTTCCCCAAATTTGTTTGCTCAAAATGTGGCGTGGGTGTATTGAGGAATCTGGAAGAGATAGCAGTGCTTGTAGAGATAGTGTTTGCACATTGGGGCATTAGGAGATAGTGTTTCTGGTTAGAATATGAATATTGTCAAGTGGGTACCACATGTTTGGCAGTGGTGAGGAGGCCATCTCCAAGAGGTCTGGAGCAGACCAAGGCAGACTCCATTTGATAGCTGATAGAACTGATTATGAACTCATGTGAGATACCATAGAAGATTTCCCAAAATACCTAAGTAAGTGAGATTTTGCTGAGATCTGGAACTTATGTGTTATGAGTGAGATGCTAAGATAGGTCTAACCAATTAAATAAGCATGCTGAGTGTTTTTTAAATGAGCACATCTGGATCCTAACTTTGATCTTAGTTCTATTTTTTTCCCCAAGATTTATTTATTTGTAAAATTAACATATAAAATAATATGTATTTATCTGTGTACACATGATGTTTTAAAGTATATATACATTGTAGAATGGCTAAATCTAGCTAATTAATAAATGTATTACCTCACATAGTTATCATTTTTGTGGGTGAGGACACTAAACATTTACCTTCTTAACATTTTTCAAAAATGCAATATATCATCATTAATGGTAGTCCCCATGCTGTGCAATAGACTCCGGCATTTATTCTTTTTATCTAACTATAAATATCTATTATTTGACCAACATTTCCCCACCTTTCCCTTCCCCCAGTCAACCCTAGTCTTTCATAACCAGCATTCTATTCTCTTTTATAAGATCAACTTTTTCTTTCTTTCTTTTTTTTGAGAAGGAGTTTCACTCTTGTTACCCAGGCTGGAGTGCAATGGCGCGATCTCGGCTCACCGCAACCTCTGCCTCCTGGGTTCAGGCAATTCTCCTGCCTCAGCCTCCTGAGTAGCTGGGATTACAGGCAGCGCCACCGTGCCCAGCTAATTTTTTGTATTTTTAGTAGAGACGGGGTTTCACCATATTGACCAGGATGGTCTCGATCTGTTGACCTCGTGATCCACCTGCCTCGGCCTCCCAAAGTGCTGGGATTACAGGCTTGAGCCACCGCTCCCGGCCAGATCAACTTTTTCATATTCCACATCTGAATGAGATTATGTGATATTTGTCTCTCCGTGTCTAGTGTATTTCACTTAACATAATGTTTTCTAGATTCGTCCATGCTGTCACAATTATTAGCGTTTCCTTCTTTATTATGGCTAAATAATATTCTTTTGTGTATAAATACCACATTTTATCTATTCTTCCATTGATGGATATTTAAGTTGACTCCATATCCTGGCTATTGTCAATAGTGTTGCAATAAATGTGGGAGTACAGATATCTCTTTGATATACTGATTTTACATCATCTGGATATATACTCAGTAGTGGGATTGTTGGATCATATGTTAGTTCTATTTTTAATTTTTTAATATATCAAAGATATCTCTTTGATATACTGATTTTATATCATTTGGATATATACTCAGTAGTGGGATTGTTGAATCATATGTTAGTTCTATTTTTAATTTTTTGAGGAATTGCCATACTTTTTTCCCATAACAGCTGTGCTAATCTACATTCCCAATGGCAGTGTACAGGGCTCTCTTTTCTTGACATATTTGCCAATGCTTGTTATCTTCTATTATTTTGATAATAGCCATTCTAGTAGGTTTTAGGCAATAATTTGTTGTGATTTTAATTTGCATTTCCCTGATGATTAGTGACATTGAGCATTTTAAAATATACCTGTTGGCCATTTGTATGTTGTCTTTTGAGAATTGTATATTCAGATGTTTTGGCTACTTAAATATTTAATAATAATAATAGTAATTATTTTTTTTTTTGCTATTTATTCATTTGAGCTCCTTTTCTACTCTGGTTATCAATCCCTCATCAGATGGATAGATTGCAAATATTTTCTCCCATTCTGCATGTTGTTTCTTCATTCTGTTGATTGTTTCCTTGGCTGTGCAGAAGTTTTTTACTTTGATGTAATCCCTTTTGTCTATTTTTGCTTTTGTTGCCTGTGCTATAAGGGTCATATTAAAAAATCATTATACACACTGTATTAGGGTTCTCTAAAGCGACAGAGCTAATAGGATAGATGAATATATGAAGGGGAGTTTATTAAGGAGTTTTGACTCACACGATCACAAAGTGAAGTCCTGCAATAGGCCATCTGCAAGCTGAGGAGCAGGAAAGTCAGTTCAAGTCCTAAAACCTCAAAAGTAGGGAAGCCCACAGTACAGCCATAAGTCCGTGGCTGAAGGCCTGAGAGCCCCTGGAAAACCACTGGTTTTAAATCCAAGAGTGGAAAGCTGAAGAACTTGGAGTCTGATGTTCAAGGGCTGGAAGCATCCAGCAAAGAAAAAAGATAAAGGCCAGAAGACTCAGCAACTGTGTTCCTTCCATGTTCTTATCTCTGCTTTATTCTAGCCAAGCTGGCAGCTGATTAGTTGGTGCCCACCCAGATTGAGGGGGTCTTCCTCTTCCAGTCACTTACTCAAATGTTAATCTTTTGCAACATCCTCACAGACATACCCAAGAACAATACTTTGCTTTCTTCAATCCAATCAAGTTGACATTCAGTATTTAATGTCATGGAGCTTTTTGGTTATATTTTCTCCCACAGTTTTACTGTTTCAGGTCTTACATTTAGGTATTTAATCCATTTTGATTTAATTTTATATGTGGTATGAAATAAGGGTCTAATTTCATTTTTCTGCATGTGGAGATCCAGTTTTCCCAGCACCATTTATTGAAAAGCCTGTCCTTTCTACACTGTGTTACTTGGCATCTTTGTAAAATATCAACTGGCTATAGATTAATGTATTTATTTTTGAGCTGTTCTATTCTGTTCCACTTGTGTGTCTGTTTTTATGACAGTACCATGCTGTTTTGATTATAATCGCTTTGTAATATATTTCAAAGTAAGGGCGTATGATGGTTTGCTCTTTTTACATGAGATTACTTTGGCTATTTTGGGTCTTTTATGGTTTCACATAAATTTTAGGATTTTTTTTGCATTTCTGTGAGGGATATTATTGATATTTTGATGTGAATTGCATTGAATTTGTAGATAGCTTTGGATAGTACAGACATTTTGAAAAGATTAATTCTTTTGATTCATGAACACAAGCTATCCTTCCACTTATCGGTGTCTTCTTCAATTTGTTTCATCAATGTTTTATAGTTTTCAGTGTATCCGTAGTTAAATCCATTACCAAGTATCTTACTGTTTGTAGCTCCTGTAAATGAGATTTTCTTGATTTCTTTTTTCAGATTGATTGCTGTTAGTATATAGAAAAGCTAGTAATTTTTGTGTTTTGATTTTGCATTCTGCAACTTTACTTACTCATTTATTAGTTCTAACCTTTTTTTTTGTTGTTGTTAAGAGTCTTTAGTGTTTTCTGTGTATAAGATCATGTCATCTACAAACAGGGACAATTTAAGTTCTTTCTTTCCAATTTGATATCTTTGATTTCTTTCTCCTGCCTAATTGCTCTGGCTATGACTTCCAATACTATATTGAATAAAAATGTTGAAAGGGGCATGCTTATCTTATTCTAGATCTTAAAGGAAATGTTTTCAACTCTTTCCTGTTTAGTATGATGTTCCCTGTGGGTTTGTCATGTATGGTCCTTATTGTGTTGAGGCGCATTCCTTCTATACCTAATTTGTTGAGAGTTGTTATCAGAAAGAGATGTTAAATTTTGTCAAATGCCTTTTCTGCATCAATTGGGATGCTCATGTGGTTTTTGTTTTTGATTCTATTAATGTGATGTATCACATTTATTGATTTGCCCATGTTAAAATACCCTTACCTCCTTAGACTAATACTACTTAATCATGGTGAATATTCTTTTTAATGTATTGTTGAATTTGGTTTGCTAGTATGTTGAAGATTTTTGCATCTATGTTCATCAGGAACATTGGGTGGTAGATTTCCTTTTTTGTTGAATATCTGGTTTTGGCATCAGGGTAATGCTGGCTTTGTAAAATGAGTTTGGAAGTAGTCTCTTGAATTTTTTGGAAGAGTTTGAGGAGAATTAGTATTAGTTTGTTAAATGTTTTGTAGAACTCAGCAGTAAATTCTGGTCCTGGGCTTCTCCTTATGAGGGACTATTCATTACTGATTTAATAAATCTCCTTACTAATTATTGATTTTTTCAGATTTTCTGTTTCTTCAAAATTTAATCTTGGTAGCTGATATGTGTACAGGAATTTATCTATTTCCTCTAGGTCATCCAGTTCGTTGGCATATAATTGTTCATAATAGTTTATTATGATTATTTGCATTTCTGTGGTATTAGTTGTAATGCCTCCTTTTTTCTAAATCCCTGATCTTATTTGAGCCTGTTCTCTTTTTACTTAGTTTAGCTAAAGGTTTGTCAGTTTCATCTTTTCAAAAAATCAACTCTTCATTTCATTAATATTTTATGTTGTTTTTCTAGTCTCCATTTCATTTATTTCTGTTCTTATGATTATCATTTTCTTCCTTCGACTAATTTTGGACTTTGTTTTTGTTTGTCTAGTGCCTGCAGGTGTAACATTAGGATGTTTATTTGGATACTTTCTTTTTTCATGTAGATATTTAATAGTATAATTATTATTGTAATTATAATAATCATTTTTTCTTAGCATTGCTCTTGCTGTATCTCATAGGTTTCAGTATGTTTTATTTCCATTTTCATTTGTCCTAAGAATTTTTTATATTTCCATTTTTATTTCTTTATCGACCCGTTGATTGTTCAGAGCATGTTGTTTAATTTTGATGTATTTATGATTTTTCTGAAGTTCCTCCTGCTATTGATTTCTAGTTTTATATTATTGTGGTGAGAAAAGATACTTGGTATAATTTTATTCTTCTTATATCTGTTAATACTTGTCTTGTGACCTAATGTATAATCTATACTGGCATATGTGCCATGTGAAACTGAAAAACATATTAAACTGAGAAGGGTGTATATTCTTCAGCTGTGTCTGTCTGCTAGGTCCATTTGATCTAGAGTACAGTTTAAGTCTGATGTTTCATTGTTGATTTTCTGCCTGAATGATCTGTCTATTGCTGAAAGTGGGGTGTTAAAATTCTCTACCAATAATATATTGTAGTCCATCTTGCCCTTCAGATTTATTAAAATCTGCTTATATATTTAGGTGTTTCCATGTTGGGTGCATATGCACTTATAATTATTATGTCCTCTTACTGAATTGACCCTTTTATCTTTACACAATGATCTTCTTTGTTGCTTTTTATAGTTTTTAACTTAAACTCTATCTGACATAAATATAACTAATTCTGCTCTATATTGGTGTCCATTTGCAAGGAATATCTTTTTCCATTTCTTTACTTTCAGTCTATGTGTACCTGTCTTAGTCTGTTTTCACATTGCTATAAAGAACTACCTGAGACTGGCTGGGTGCAGTGGCTCATGCCTGTAATCCCAGCACTTTGGGAGGCTAAGGTTGGAGGATCACTTGAGGCCAGGAGTTTGAGATGAGCCTGGCTCATATGGTGAACTCTGTTTCTACCAAAAATACAAATATTAGCTGCGTATGGTGGTGCATGGGGGTAGTCCCAGCTTCTTAGGCAGAAGAATCACTTGAACCTAGGAGGTGGAGGTTGCAGTGAGCCAAGATAACACACTGGACTTCAGCCTTGGAGACAGAGCAAGACTCTGTCTCAAACACAAACAAACAAAAAGAACTATCGGAAATTTGTTAATTTATAAAGTAAAGAGATTTAATTGACTCACAGTTCTATGTGAATAGGGAGGCCCCAGGAAACTTATAATCATGGCAGAAGGTGAGGGGGAAGCAAGGCATATCTTACATCATAGCAGGAGAATGAGAGCATCAAGGGAAGTGTGACACTTTTAAACCATGAGATATTTTGAGAACTCACTCACTCTCAGGAGAACAGCATGGGGAAAATCTGCCCCCATGAATAAATTACCTGCTACCAGGTCCCTCCCCTGATACATGAGTATTACAAGTCAGCATGAGATTTGGATGGGGACACAGAGCTAAACCATATCAGTATCCTTACGGTGACTTAAATCACTTATAGGCAGCAAATGGTTGGGTCTTGTTTTTGTTTTTTTTTTTAAATCCATTTAGCCGCCTTATGTCTTTTAATTAAAGAATTTAATCAATTTACATCAAAGGTAGTTACTGATAAGAAAGAACTTCCTACTGCCATTTGTTAATTATGTTTTAGGTTTTTTTGTAGATTCTTTCTTCCTTTCATCTTCTCTTACTGTCTTTCTTTGCAGTTAAGTGATTCTTCTCTAATAATCTATTTTGATCCTTGCTTTCTATTTTTTGTGAATCTATAATAGGTTTTAGTTTTGCAGTTACCATGAAGCTTACCAAAAAAATCCTATTTTAAGCTGATAGCAATTTAACTTTGATGGAAAAAAATCCTGTACATTTTTACTCCATTACTTCCTATTGTGATTTTTTTAATATCATGATTTTTTTATATTTCATATTCTTTAACAAATTATTATAGCAATTTAAAAATAGTTGTCTTTCAAATTTGATATTGAAAATATAAGCATTTGACACACTATTTTTGCAGTATTAGGGTATGCTGTATTTCACTCGGTACTTACTTTTACCAATGAGTTTTATATTTTTAGATAAATATAAAAATAAATAGTGTTATTCATTACTATCTTTTCTTTTCAGCTAGAAGAACTCCCTTAGCATTTATTGTAATACAGATTTGGTAGTGATGAACTCTTTCAGCTTTTGTTTATCTGAGAATCTTTTATCTCTCGTTCATTGTTGAATGACAGGTTTGCTGAATACAGTATTCTTGGTTTTCTTCATTGACTTTTTTTTTTTTTAAGCACATTGTATATGTCATCCCAGTCCCTCCTGGCCTGTAAGGTTTCTGGCAAAAATCTTGCTTCTAGATGTATTATAACTCCTTTTTGTATTATTTGCTTCTTTTTTTTTCTACTTTTAGGATCCTATTTTTGACAGTTTGATGATAATGTATCTTGGGAACATCATATTTGGATTGGATCTGATTAATGTCCTTTGATGTTCCTGTATGGGAATATTTATATTTTTCTGCACGCTTGAAAGGTTTCTGCTATTAGTATTCTTTAAGTAAGTTTTCTATTTTTCTTTCTCTATTTCCTTTTTTAACTCTAATGACTTGAACATTTTTATTTTATCCCATAAATCCCAGAAAATTATTTCTTTCATTCTTTTTACTTCTTGCTTTTCTGATTATTTCCAAATGTTGTGCCTTTAAGCACACTGATTGTTTCTTCTTCTTAATCAAATCTGCTGTTGAAGCTTTCTACTGAAATTTTCAGTAGAGTTTTTATGTTCTTTAGGATTTGTGATTTTTATTGTTTCTATTTCTTTGTCAAACTTCCCATTTGTTTATGAATTGATTTCCAAATTTTATTTAATTTTCTATTCATATTTCTTGCAGCTCCCTGAACCTCTTTAAAAGCATTATTCTAAATTATTTGTCAGTCATTTCATAGATCTTTTCTTATGGGCCCTTTATTGACCCTTTTATTTATTTTTGTTTTTTTAGTGCTGTCATATGTCCCTGATGTTTTTTTTTTTTTTGAGACAGTCTCTCCCAGTTGCCCAGGCTGGAGTGCAATGGCATGATCTGACTCACTGCAAGCTCTGGCTCCTGGGTACAAACAATTATGCTGTCTCAGCCTCCTGAGTAGCTAGGATTACAGGTCTCTGCTACCATGCCCACCTAATTTTTGTATTTTTTTTTTTTTTGGAGACAGAGTCTCACTCTGTCACCAGGCACCAGACTGGAGTGCAGTGGCACAATCTCAACTCACTGCAACCTCCACCTCCTGGGTTCAAGCAATTCTCCTGCCTCAGCCTCCCAAGTAGCTGGGACTATAGGCATGCACCACCATGCCCTGATGATTTTTGTATTTTTAGTAGAGATGGAGTTTCACCATGTTGGCCAGGATGGTCTCGATTTCTTGACCTCATGATCTGCCCGCCTCTGCCTCACAAAGTGCTGGGATTACAGGTGTGAGCTACCATACCCGGCCAATTTTTATATTTTTAGTAAAGATGGGGTTTCACCATGTTGGCCAGGCTGGTGCCAAACTGCTGACCTCATGATCTGCCTGCCTTGGCTTCCTAAAGTACTGGGATTACAGGCATGAGCCATCACACCCAGCCATATGTCCATAAATTTTAAATAATCCTTGTGTTCTTATGTTGATAATTGTTCATTTGAGGATATGGCCACCTCTTCTGGCCTCTGCATGTGTTCTTTGGTGGTGACAGACCTTTATTCTTTAGTCTAGATTCGTGTTATGGATGGGTGGCTGGTTGCAACCCTGGACAAGGCAGATCTTGGTTGGGCTGTTTAGTTGGACTGAGTCACTTACTGTGCTCTGATATGAAAGAGTATTGCTGTCTGTGCTGTGTGGGCCAGTGAAACCACTGGCTGTTCTCTGTTATCAGGTGAGGCTACTAGTTGGGCTCTGAAACCATTTCTGACTGGGTAGAGTTGCAGGTTATCTTCCCTGGCTGGGAAGTACTGTGTTTGGCATCTGTGCCATGTCTTCTACAGCGATACTGTTGGTTAATTTCTCTGATGTGATGCCTCTGTTGGCTGGAAGGCAGAACAACTACCATGATTCATGCACTGGTTGCTATGAACTCTACCCCTGTTCTTTGTCTCCAACTTACCCCAGGATGTACAGCCTGATGGCATTCTTGAACTTTTCCCATAAGGTGAGACAGAAGATAGCCTCCAGTAAAGGGTCCCAGAACAGTGAGAAAGCAGAATGTCTTTCCCCAATTCACCTTTCCCAATGCAGAAACCATGAGACTAAGGAATTCTTTGCATATAGCACCATGCTGATATGGGGGTGGGGTTAGGCAGCACAGTCAATGAAAACTATTCTTCTTACTGATTGTGGCTTTTCTCAATTCTGTGATCCAAGGGGGTGTCTCTCAGCCTTATTCCTGAGTTCTGGGATATTTAGAATGGTGTTCTTCCCTGTGGATATTTGCTAGCTGGATTTCTGTGGGTGGGGAGTGAAGCTTGTGAATTCCTATTTCACCATTTTGCTGACATCACTTTCTGTTTTTTCTTTTTCTCTACTTATTTTTGTATCTAGAAGTTCTTCCTTCTAATTGCAGTAATTTCTATTTCTTTTGTTGTCTTTTGTAGCCTGCATTTTCTTATACTATTTTTAAACTAGGGTAATAAATCTTCCATAAATTGTCACACTAAGCATTTGAATTGATTAATCTGCTATTTATGTGTGGTTGCAAATTAATATCATACTAACAACTATAGCTGTAAAAATGAAACATGGATTTAGAAGTCCTTAATGGCAATCGCCTGAAGCTGACAATATAATTAATTGTCCAAACCATGACACTTCCAAGAGTGAAAGGGAGTACTCTTAATAATTAATCTCGGACAGTTTTAGACAAATCAAGTTGAATGGTCACTCTCTGGTGACTGGCTAGTTGCAGCCTCAACATGCAGATCTTGCTGTTGGGTTCTCTAGTCGGGGTAAGTAAATTCTGGTACTTTAAGGTTGAATGGTATTTCTGTCTGTGCTCCATGTTCTGATGAGTAAAATAAAAAACAGGCATGTAATCAAAATACAGGCTCAAGAAGAAGTGTCAAAAGCAGAATCATGTTGTTAAAAAATAAACTAGGCTATTAGGAAAGGCAGAATCTCAATAGATTAAAGACATGGTTAACTCTCCTGTTTTTATTGCTAATTATCGCTCATCTGAATTTCTAATTTCTGCTTCCTGTTCACCTGTTAGAACTTAAAAACCCTTTATATTGTCCTCTTACCATAAATGATCGGCTCAACCAGATGCCAACTGGTTGCCACAGTCAGCTTGCCAAACTAATTGTATCATCTGCATCTTGAACTGGGATTGTTGCCTGAATTACTGGCTAGTCTGATTCTAGGTTCTGGTCTTTCCAGCCATGGCCACATGTGTCATGAGATATGAGAGAAAATATTCACACATTCAAGAAGTAGCAACCTGGAGCCTTTATAAAGCAGCGTCATCTGATGAGAGATTCTATCTTGTGGTCTCACGGAAACATAAGCATAGCCAGTAATACCATTCAGCCTCAGAGCACAGGAAGTCACCTAGCACAAGTAGAGAACCAGACAAGATCTTCCTGTTGAGGTTGCAACCAGTTGGTAACATAGAGTGACCATTCAATCAGACTTGTTATAATATGGGCTCAAGAAGTGTCAAATGCAGAATCATGTTCTTAAAAATTAAAATGGGTCATTAGGAAGGACAGAACCTCAATGAATTAAAGACATGGTAAAGGTGGAGCCAACATGACTAGTTATTTGTACTAAAGCATAGCAATAAAAACTGAGTTAGAAATGGAGATGTTTTTATGTAAGGCATGTGGAAGCTACAAATAAGTCTGCATGTTTTCTCTGATTGCATTTTTTTCATCCTTCATAACTGTGGACCTTTCTTCATGCCTCCTTTTACTCTGTTTATCTTCCTTAGAAAAAATACAAAATGGAAGTTTATTTTTTTGTTTCGTTTATTGGATATCACTTTATGTTTCTTGTTAATAAAAAAAATCAGTAAGTAGAATATTTGTTTCACTTTTTAACAAAGAGAACAAAAAGAGCTAAATTGAATTACTTTTAACTTATGTGGCCTTTGATTCTTTTCTTCTGTTCTTGTACATTAGAGGTCCTTTACTGGAGGGAACAAAGTTCTTTTTCTTGATTTAAGTATTTTAATTATATGTAGAACTTGATGTGCTTTATAGTTATTGTTGCTTTTAGCCAGTTACCATCTGGATAAAGGGAGATATATTAACATCTTCATTTTACTGACAAAAGAATTGGAGAACGGAGCGATAAGCAATGTGTTTCAGATCAAACAGGGATGGTAAAATTAACATTAAAATTCAGTGCTTTGAATTGTTATTCAGATTAGTTTTCAAAATGTTAAAAAGTATCAAAGTAAAAAATTATCTTAACAAATACTAATAAAACTGTCACTCCATATCTTTTTATTAATATTTTTCAAGTTTGGGTCATATTTTTCTTTTTGTTTGAAAGAATGAGTATTTCTAATATAGTCAAAGTTCTGCTTATACTCTTTCAATCTAGCATTCCCCTTCTTCCTTTCCCAGATGTAATCATTTCTGAATTGGGTTTTAATTATATCAGATATTCTTTTATACATATAACTCATATATATGAGCTTGCATAGAATAAATAGCACTGTCTTGTATTGAAAATTATTATATAAATTGGACAGTATGTATTATTTTGAAAACTGCTTTTCAACACCTGATAATTTTTATTTTATTAATATACATTTATGTTGCTATATGTGCTTCAAGTTTATTATAACTGCAATTTCACATTTTATATACTGTATGCATATTCCATGATTTACAAATTCACTTCAGTCTAGTAATGAATATATAGGTTCATCTTTCCATTATATATATTTTTTCTTTTTTTTTGAGGTAAAGTCTCACTCTGTCTCACTCTGTCACCAGGCTGGAGTGCAGTGGCATGATCTGATTGCACCTCTGCCTCCTTGGTTCAAGTGGTACATCTGCCTCAGCCTCCCAAGTAGCTGGGACTACAGGCGTGCACCACCATGTCAAGCTAATTTTTTGTATTTTAGTAGACATGTGGTTTCTCCATGTTAGCCAGGATAGTCTTTCTACTCATGACAGAAAATCAGAAAAATTATAGAGATTACTTAAGTAAATTATGCTACATTTATTTATAAGATAGGATATTATGCAGGCAATAAAATGATGCTTAAAAGAAATTTAAATTAACACTAGGAACTCATATTATAAGCCAAAATACATAAATAAAAATTATATACAATACTATTTTTTTTAAATTTTACTTTAGGTTCTGGGGTACATGTGCAGGTCATGCAGGGTTGTTGCATGGGTACATACATAACCAGGTGGTTTGCTACCTCTATTCCCCCTTCATCTAAATGCGGCATTTCTTCCCATGTTATCCCTCTACACCTTCCCCCACTGCTGTCCCTCCTTTAGCCCCCCACCCCTGCACTACCCCCAGGGTGTGATGCTCCTCTTCCTGAGTCCACATGTTCTCATTGATCAGTACCCATCTATGAGTGAGAACATGTGGTGTTTGGTTTTCTGTTCTTGTGTCAGTTTGCTGAGAATGATGGTTTCCAGATTCACTTAAGTCCCTACAAAGGACACAAAATCAATCATTTTTTATGGCTGTGTAGTATTCCATGGTGTATATGTGCCACATTTTCTTTCTCCAATCTATTATTGATGGGCACTTGAGCTGATTCCAGGTCTTTGCTATTGTACAGAGGCCTGCACTGAATATACGTGTGCATGTGTCTTTATAATAGAACAATTTATAGTCCTGTGGGTATATACCCAGTTATGGGATTGCTGGGTCAAAGGGTATTTCTATTTCTAGATCCTTGAGAAATCACCACACTGTCTTCCACAATAGTGAACTAATTTACAATCCTACCAACAATGTAAGAGTGTTGCTATTTATCCATATCCTCTCCAGCATCTGTTGTCTCCATGTTTTTTAATGTCACCATTCTAACTGGTGTGAGGTGGTATCTCAATGTGGTTTCAATTTGCATTTCTCTAATGACCAGTGATGATGAGCATTTTTTTTCATATGTTTGTTGGCCTATATATGTCTGCTTTGGAAAAGTGTCTGTTCATATCCTTTGCCCACTTTTGAATGGGTTTGTTTGTTTGTTTTTTTCTTGTCAATCAGTTTTAGTTCTTTTAAGATTCTGGATATGAGCCCTTGGTCAGATGGGCAGATTGCAAAATTTTTTTTCCATTCTGTTGGTTGCCAGTTCTCTCTAATGATTGTTTCTTTTGCTGTACAAAAGCTCTGAAATTTAATTAGATCCCATTTGTCTATCTTGGCTTTTGTTGTCATTGCTTTTGGTGTTTTAGTCATGAAGTCCTTGTCTATGCCTATGTCCTGGATGGTTTTGCCTACTTTTTCTTCTAGTGTTTTGATGGTATTAGGTTTTATGTTTAAATCTTTGATCCATCTGGAGTTAATTTTAGTGTAAGGTGACAGGAAGGGGTCCAGTTTCTGCTTTCTGCACATTGCTCGCCAGTTTTCCCAACACTATTTATTAAACATGGAGTCCTTTCCCCATTGCTTATTTTTGTCAGGTTTGTCAAAGATTAGATAGTTGTAGATGTGTGGTGTTGCTTCTGAGGCCTCTGTTCTATTCCATTGTTCCATGTTTCTGTTTTGGTACTAGTACCATGTTGTTTTTTTCAGGTTCAGGAATACATGTGGAGGTTTGTTATATAGGTAAACTGTGTGTCTTCAGAGTTTGGTGTACAGATTAGTTTGTTGCCCACATTATAAACATTGTACCCGATAGGTAGTTTTTAATTTTGACCCTTCTTCTACCCTCCATCCTCAAGTAATTTCCAGTGTCTGTTGTTCCTCTCTTTGTGCCTGTGTGTTCTCATTGTTTAGCTTTCACTTATATGTGAGAACATGTGGTATTTGTTTTTCTGTTCCTGCATTAGTTTGCTTAAAATAATAGCTTCTAGCTCCATCCATATTGCTGTGAAAGTCATTATCTCATTCTTTTTTAATGGCAATATAGTATTCCATATACTACATGTCATAAAAATGTGGTACATAGAAAAATATGTACCATATTTTCTTTATCCAGTCTACCATTGATGAGCATTTAGGTTGATCCCTTGTCTTTGCTATTGTGAATAATGCTGCAATGAACATATGGGTGCATATGTCTTTATGGCAGAATCGATTATATTCCTTTGGATATATAATCAACATTGAGGTTGCTGGGTCAAATGGTAATTCCATTTTAAGTTCTTTGAGGAATCACCACACTGCTTTCCACAATGGCTGAACTATCTATATTCCCACCAGCAGTTTATAAGAATTCCCTTTTCTCCACAGCCTTGCCAGCATCTCTTATTTTTCACGTTTTACCAGTAGTCATTCTGACTGGTGATAGATGGTATGTCATTGTGGTTTTGATTTGTACTTCTCTCATTATTAGCAATGTTAGGCATTTTTTTCATATGTTTGTAGGTTGTGTGTGTTTTCTTTTGAAAACCTATCTATCATGTCATTTGCCCACTTTTTAATGGGGTTGTTTCTTTTTGGCTTGCAAATTTGTTTAAGCTTCTTATTGATTCTGTATGTTAGACTTTTGTTGAGTGCATAGTTTGCAAATATTTTCTTTGAGTCTGTAGTTTGTATGTTTACTCTATCCATAGTTTCTTTTGCTGTGCAAAAGCCCTCTAGTTTAATGTAATTCCATTTGACAGTTTTTGTTGTTGTTGTTGTTGCAATTGCCTTTGGCATCTTTGTCATGAAATCTTTGCCAGTTCCTATGTCCAGAATGGTATTTTCTAGATTACTTTCCAGGGATTTTATAATTTTAAGTGTGACATTTAAGTATTTAATCTATTTTGAGTTGATTTTTGTATGGTGTGAGAAAGGGGTTCAGTTTTAAACTTCTGCATGTGATTAGTCAGCTATTCCAGCATTGTTTACTGAATAGGGAGTTCTCTCTCTATTGCTCATTTTTGTTGACTTTATTAAAAGTCAGATGGTTGTAGGTCTGTGGCTTTATTTCTGGGCTCTCTGTTCTGTTCCTTTGTTCTATATATCTGTTTTTGTACCAGGACCATGCTTTTTTGGTTACTGTGGCCTTGTAATATAGTTTGAAATCCGATAATGTGATGCCTCCAGCTTTGTTCTTTTTTCTTAGAATTGCTTTGGCTATTCGGGCTCCTTTTTGGTTCCATATGAATTTTAAAATTGTTTTTTATAATTCTGTGCAGAATGTCATTGGTAGTTTGATAGGAATAGCATTGAATCTATCTATCAACTTCCTTGAGCAATATGGCAATTTAAATAATATTAATTCTTCCTATCCATGAGCATGTAATGTGTTTACATTTATTTGTGTCATTTCTAATTTCTTTGAGCAGTGTTTTGTATTCTCATTGTAGTGATCTGATTAGCTGTATTCCTAAGTATTTTATTATTTATGGCTATTTAAATAAAATTGCATTCTTGATTTGGCCCTCAGCATGGATGTTGTTGATGGACAGGAATGCTATTTATTTTTGTACATTGATTTTGTATCTTGAAACTTTGCTGAAATTATTTATCAGATTAGGAAGCTTTGGGGCAGTGTCTATAGGGTTTTCTAGGTATAGAATCATTTCATCTGCAAGTAGGGATAGTCTGACTTCCTTTCTTCATATTTGGATGTCTTTTATTTCTTTCTCTTCCCTAATTGCTCTGGTCAGGACTTCCAGTATCCAGTTGAATAGGAGTGATAAGAGAAGGCATTCATGTCTTATTCCAGTTTTCAAGGGGAATGCTTCCATCTTTTGTCCATTCAGTGAATATCTAAATCTTATAGAGAAAAGAGAAGCCACTAGTTGGGTTCTATTTAAAATATTTGAAATAACAAAACCCAAACAAAAATAGTCCATAGATATAAAATAAATAAGAAAAATAATTTATTGATATTTTCTCTTTTTTTGAAGAAAGAAAAAAGAAAGAGAGAAAGAAAGAAAAGAATGAAAGAGAGAAAGAAAGAGGAAGAGAAAGAGGGAGAGAGAATGGGCATCTTGATCTATTGCCCAGGCTAGAATGCAGTCTGAAAATGGGTATTGAAAACCTCTTTTATGCCAATAGATGTGCTTAACAGTGAAGACAGGAAGGAATAAGGGAGGAAATAACAAAGAAGCAGCCAACCAATATTTCATTTAAACCTGTAAAATGCTATGCAATTGCTGAGGAGTGATTTACTTCCAATTATGTGGTCACTTTTAGAGTAGGTGTGATGTGATACTGAGAAAAAGGTATGTTTTGTGGATTTGGGGTGGAGAGTTCTGTAAATATTTATTAAGTTTACTTGTTCCAGGTCTGAGTTCATATCTTGGATATCCTTGTTAATTTTCTGTCTCATTGATCTGTCTAATATTGACAATAGAGTGTTAAAGTCTCCCACTATTATTGTGTGGGAGTCTAACTCTCTTTGTAAGTCATTAAGAACTTGCCATATGTATCTGGGTGCTCCTGTATTGGGTACATATATATTTAGGATCGTTAGCTCTTCTTGTTGCATAGATTCTTTTACCATTATGTAATATCCTTCTTTGTCTCTTTTGGTCTTTGTTGCTTTAAAGTCTATTTTATCAGAGATGAGAATTGCAACTCCTGCTTTTTTTTTGTTTTTTCTCTCCATTTGGTTGGTAAATCTTCCTCCATCCCTTTGTTTTGAGTCTTTGTGTATCCTTGCATGTGAGTTGGGTCTGGATGCAGCATATCAATGGGTTTTGGCTTTTTATCCAATTTGTCTGTCTGTGTCTTTTGATTGGGGCATTTAGTCCATTTAAATTTAGGATTGATATTGATATATATGAGTTTATTACTGCCATTTAATGCTAGCTGGTTGTTTTGCCCATTAGTTGATGTAGTTTCTTCATTATGGTGATGCTCTTTACCTTTTGGTATGTTTTTGGAATGAGTGATACTAGTTGTTCCTTTCTATGTGTAATGCTTCTTTCAGAACCTCTTGTAAAGCAGGCCTGGTGGTGATGAAATCTCTGAGTACTTGCTTGTTCACAAAAAATTTTATTTTTCCTTCACTTATGAAGCATAGTTTGGCTGGATATGAAATTCTGGGTTTAAAGTTCTTTTCTTTAAGAATGTTGAATATTGGCCCCCACTCTCTTCTGGCTTGTAGGGTTTCTGCTAAGAGATCTGCTGTGAGTCTGATAGGCTTCCCTTTGTGGGCAACCTGTCCTCTCTCTCTGGCTGCCCTTAGCATTTTCTCCTTCATTTCAACCCTGGTGAAACTAACAATTATGTGCCTTGAGGTTGCTCTTCTTAAGGAATATCTTTGTGGTGTTCTCTATATTACCTGGAGTTGAGTATTATCCTGCCTTGCTAGGTTGGGAAAGTTTTCCTGGATAATATCCTGAAGAATATTTTCCAGCTTGGATTCATTCTCTTTGTCACATTCAGGTACACCTATCAAACATAGATTAGGTCTCTTCACATAGTCCCATATTTCTTGGAGACTTTACTCATTCCTTTTTACCCTTTTTTCTCTAATCTTGTCTTCTCATTTTATTTCATTAAGTTGGTCTTCAACCTCTGATATCCTTTCTTCTGCTTGATCAATATCGACTGTTAAAACTTGTGCATACTTCACGAAGTTCTCATATTGTTTTTCAGCTCCATTAATTCACTTATATTCCTCTCTAAATTGTCTATTCTCGTTAGTATTTCATCAAACCTTTTTTCAAGGTTATTAATTCTTTGCATTGGGTTAGAAGATGTTCTTTTAGCTCACAGGAGTTTCTTATTATCTGCCTTCTGAAGCCTGATTCTGTCTATTCATCACACTCATTCTCCATCAGGCCTTGTTTCATTGCTGATGAGGAGCTGCAATCCCCTGTATGAGGAGAGACATTCTGATTTCGGGTGTTTTCAGCCTTTTTGCAGTGGTTTCTTCCCATCTTTGTGAATTTATCTACCTGTCATCTTTGTAATTGCTGACTTTCAGATTAGGTCTCTGAGTGGATGTCCAACTTGCTGGTGATGAAGTTTTTTTCTGTTTCTTAGTTTTCCTTCAGTGGACGCCCCTCCCCCACAGAGTTGGACCTTCCTGGGTTCAGCTGTGCTTGCTGTGAAAATTTCCATCCTCGGTGCTTCCAATTACTGTTTTTTTGTGGTGGTGGGACCAGCTGAGCCCGATCACCTGGCTCCCTGTCTAAGAGCCTTTACTTCTCTTTTTTTTTTTAGTCTAAGTCTCTTTGTAAGTCATTAAGAACTTGCTGTATGTATTTGGGTGCTCCTGTATTGGGTACATATATATTTAGGCTCATTAGCTCTTCTTGTTGCATTGATTCTTTTACCATTATGTAATATCCTTCTTTGTCTCTTTTGGTCTTTGTTGCTTTAAAGTCTATTTTATCAGAGACGAGAATTGCAACTCCTGCTTTTTTGTTGATTTTTCTCTCCATTTGGTTGGTAAATCTTCCTCCATCCCTTTGTTTTGAGTCTTTGTGTATCCTTGCATGTGAGATGGGTCTGGATGCAGCACCTGGTTGACTCACTCCCAGGTGTTCCAGTCGCCTGCTGAAAAGGTGCTGGAATCTGTGTAATTTCCTCTGTGGTGACCTACTGCACCAGCTGAATCAGCGGCGTTGAGATTCATGGTGCTTTTCTGCCTGGGAATCTCCCAGTCTGACTCCCTGCTTCAGTCCCTTTTTCAATCAGCTGAATGGGTGACTCTACCTTCCCGGAGCTCCAAATGCCAACTAAAAGGGCACCCAGTTCCATATACTCCACACTGAGAACTGCTGTGCTGGGGTGTGGGGAAAACAGCTGCGCCGGCCAAAAGAGTTGCGCTGATGACCCATGGGGCTCCTCCACTGGGAATCTCCTGGTCCGTGGGCAACAAAAATTCATCTGGGAGTGTGGCGTCCACTCCCTCTCTGTGCTTTCCCTGGGAGCTATGATCTTGAGCTGCTGCTAATTGGCCATCTTGGATCTCTGTCCAATTTGTCAATATTTTCTATCATCTTGTTTTACCCTGTTCTCTTGCTTCAGTGGAAGTGATGTCTTTGTCATTACACACTAAATTCTTCATCTGTCTTTTGGGTCTCATCCCTTCCGATGGTATGAGGTACAGACATACCTCAGAGATATTGTGGGTTTGGTTCCAGACCATACAATATCTTTTATTGTAATTTTAAAAAGTCACACAAACTTTTGCCTTCCAGTACATATAAAAGTTATGTTTACAGTATATTGTTAACTATTAAGTGTGCAATAGCATTAGTCTAAAAATAATGTACATATCTTAATTTAAAAATACTTATTGCTAAACAATGCTAATGATCATTTGAGCCTTCGGTGAATTGTAATCCTTTTGCTGGTAGAGGTGCCTTAGTAGTGTTGATGGCTGCTGACTGATCAATGTGGTGGTGGAATTGAAGGATAAAATGATGGTAATTTCTGAAAATAAGACAAAAATGAAGTTTGCCACATCATGAACTCTTTTATGAAAAATTTTTCTGTAGCATTGTGACCAAATTTTGGGGGGCAGGGGAGACTCAGCTGCCCTGAGAGGAGGTTATTCCAGGTTCTTGGTCTCTTACTTACCTGCTGGGCACAGTGAGTGATTAAATAAATATCAGACCACAAAGAGTTTTGTGGAAAGCGATTTATTTAGGCAGAGAAAAAGAAAAAGTTGAGAGAGAGAAGCTTCCACGAGACTGTGGAAGAAGATCCAGATATGGAGTTCATCCAGATGTGGGGGTCAGGGACTTATAACCTAGAAGGAATTCCCTCCTCATCCAAGCCCTCTGGCTTATAAAAGGAGTTCTGTTAAACTTCTGCTGGAGTGATTGATCTCTGATTTTTTCCCCATGCATGCCAAAGTTTAAATAAAGACCTTTAAGATTCTGGATGGAGAGATGAGGGTAAGGCACTGGGAAGTTCTTGCCTTTAAGACTATTCCCCGTTGTGGACCCGGGAAGAGAATACAATACATTCCCTCAGTCCCCCTCTGAACAGGAAAGTCCAATTTCTGTTGGGGACGCGGGTGTCAGTCGCTTTTTAGGTACTTCCTGCTGAAATGGGACATAGAAGGCGCCCTGCAGTTGAGGATTCCTCCAGAGGGGAGCCTTTTAGGGGTGCAGGTTGTTCCAGAGGTCCACAGTAGAGCTCATGAGCCAAGGACATTAAGGGTTCCAGTTGCAGGGTTATTTGTAGCCTTATAGAAGGAATGGATGTGACGAAAAGGTTATAGATGAAAAGCCCAGAGGCCAGCAATGGTTATAAACAGGCCTGGGAGAGGATAGAGCCAGGATGGCCGGTTGTTAAACAAGCTCCACAATACTATTTCTGGAAGGTCTTTAGCCCTGTGTTCAATTGATTCCTGAGTTCTTTAACTTTGTTTAAAACAACACTTAACTGATTTACAAAACAGCAGCATTTCTTCCTAGAAAGGGGCAGGTTCCCTCTTTCTGTTGTTAGCAGATTTAAGTCCTTTTTACTTTGAAGAGCTATGGCAGCTAAAGAGTTAAGCTGTTTTGCAGAGTGAGCTGCCCTTGCAGAGAGAATTAGCAACCTTTTAATTTTATTAATTAACTCCTGAGATAGCTTATAGTAACTGAATAGAGGCAGTAACTTTTCTAATACTAGCACCAAGTTTTCCTATTTTTCACCACCCCACCAACCCATGAAAGGAATAATTGGAGTTTGAGAGATAACAAAGTTGAGAGTTACAGTCCTGTTAATGCCAGGATATAAATTAGACCCATGAGTGACTATTTTCCTTGGGATCTTGTTGGAAGAGCAGATGCAGATCCTCTAATGGCTTGCAGGAGTATGAAGGGTCATCTCCTGGAACTTCAGACTACAGAGTGGAGGGTTTTCTGACTTTCTTCAGGAGGTATCCAAGGCTTCAGCCAAGTGTGATGAATCCATGAGTCAATTCCCACCACCTTAACTACCATTGGGGTAGACAGAATAACCAAAAATGGTCCTTCCCAAGATGGGCCTAGAGAGGGAGAGTACGAGGGGAGAGATTTAAGAAACACCAAGTCTCCAGGGCAGGAGAGAAATACTGAGAAGCCCACACCAGTGTTCAGGAGGAGATCAACTTTCTGGCCCTTTATGGTCAGCTTTACCCGGGCTCTGTGAGGGTGATGACTTGTGCTGGCACTTGCCCGGGCACTCAGTCCTGCAGTTGGGTCATCTGGTCAGACACTTCAGGCCCTGGGAAACTTCATCCCCTGGAACAGTGTGCTTTCCAGTGATTCCCTTGGCACAGCAGGCAAGGTCAAGGTGGTGGTCCATTCCTCTGGGGAGAATTTCTTATAAAATGTCCCTTCAGACCACACTGGTCACAAGCTCTGCCTGACTGGTGGCTAACCCAAGCCTTTCCCTCATTTGAGCCCCTGGGGTCTGCTTGCCTGAGGGCCATGACTAAGGCAGCAGCCTTTCTCTGGTCTCTCCTGTTCATTTCAGCCTATTCCTCCTGGTCTCTATTATAAAACACCAAGGTTGCCAGGTTCAGTAATGAATCTAGACTCTGTTCTGGCCCCAAGACCAGTTTCTGGAGCTTCCTTCTAATATCTGCTGCTGACTGCATAATAAATTTGTTCTTTAGTATTAATTGACCCTTAATGGAGTCTGGTGATAGGAGAGTATACTTTCTTAAAGCCTCCTGCAATCGCTCAAGGAAAGCTGTTGTGTTTTCTTCCCTTCCCTGAGTTATGGTGGATAACATTGCATAGTTCATGGGCTTCTTCCTAGTTCACCTTAATCCCTCAAGTATGCAGGTCAGGAAATGCCTATGGCTTCAATCCACATTCTGAATCAGGAACTGTGCTGGCGAGAGTCCATGCCAGGGACTGCTTGTTTACCTGTAGGATATCTATCATTTTCCTTTGGGGTCACTGGGTTATGTACTTGGCTAAGGTACCAGGTGTCCCCAAACTCTTGAGCCGCTGCTAGAGCAGCCTCTCTGTCTTTGCTAGTTAGCATTTAAAAGCAATAGCATGATATCTTTCTAGTCTAATTCGAAGGACTGACCCAGGCCCTGCAGAACATCTATGTACTTGTCTGGGTCATCTGAAAACTTTCCTAAGTCCACCTTAATTTGCTTTAAGTCAGAAAGTAAGAAGGGAGTGTGTACCTTGGTTGGGCCAAATTCTCCTCCTAATGCCTGTAGGGGGCAGAGTTTGGGCATCCTAGTAGACTGAGATGCCCTGGCCATCTCGGCCCTTCCTGGCTACTGTTGGGTTACAGGAGCTGAGGGGCCCTGGTTGGCACTGGTGGAGGTGGTTGCCACAGTGAGTCCCACATGTGGAGGTAGTCCTGAGGAGGGCTGAGTAGGGTATGGGGTACAGGCCTGACAGAGCTAAGGCTTATTCCTTAGAGAAAAGATAAGTTGCACATAGGGGACCTCAAACCATTTACCCTCATTTTTACAATATAGGTCTAATTGTAGAATAGTGTCATAATTTATACTTCCCTTAAGAGGCCAGGTGTTTTCACTCAGCAGGGGATATTTCAGCAACACTGTTTGGCAGAGAAAAATGAACTGCTTCTTCATCAAAGATCATGTGTGAAATGGGTCCCAATTTTCCAGTATACATTTTAATGGGGACTTGATTTTGGGAAGAGTAGCACCCATCTGAAATCAAACACAAGGGATGCCTGCATTCCCACTTATTAATTGCAGCCACTAGATCTGAGGCATCTCTCAGATAAGGTACTTGATCTGGGGTGTCCTCCAGTCAGTACCTCATAATTTCCATATGCCCAAGATGTGTGATCATCTTTTTGGGGCCTCCCATGTACTGGATTCGAATCATGCCTACCAGTGCCATGGGGACTCACGCTCACTGTCTGCATGCCTATAGTGATCACTGTAAAGACACGTGGATTGCTGGGATGGGTGGTTCATACCATTGCGTCCCTGAACCAGGCCAGTGAGGCTCAGGAGACGGCTACTAATATTCCCTGGCAAAAGTCCAATTTACACAGGCCAGATTATAAAACTGCTCTAGGAGGGCAAACTTCTAGGGAGGGGCCATTAGAGCACACAATTCAAAGAAGGCGGGGCGTGTGGCTGAGGCAGGAATACCCTCAGAAACCGGTCCTCCTTCCTAACCCCATTTTCCATTATAGGAAAATGCTAGGACCCGGTTTGACTATGATCTTTTAGATGGAAAAGTTCTGCCATAGAGAGAGCCAATCCTAAGCAAGACAAATTATACTCAACACACGAAGTCCCATAGTCTTCAGCTTCTGGATTTCCCAAAATGTTCACCCCTCAAGACCAACTCCACCAGGGATTTGAAGTAGAAACCTCACAGGTCTCAGCCCTATGCCTTAACCCCTTTAACATTTGGCTGCTTGTTTTAAAAGCAACCCAGGGAGCTTCCTGAAGCCTCATCTGAATGAGAATGCTGCACCTTGCCTCGGTGCAGCAGCACGTGCCTGTATGCTGGGCCTGAAAACTGAACCCAAGTGTGGGCCTGAAAGCTGGGTGGGGCTTGCCGTCAGTGGCTGTTTTTTCCTCAGCTGCTGTCTCCTTATGATGCACTGAGAGACGAAAACTGCTTGCCACTGTGAGTTTAAAAGCCAGTTTGCTGTGCCCCGTTTGGGAGCCTTTTTACACTGCTGTGTGCCAGACGGGAAGGCTTGCCTTGCCCCTGTGGTGTCCCAGTTTGCCATGACTCTGGGACCATGTGCGCACCCTGGACCCCTTTTGCACTGCTGCCTCTGGCTGGGGGATACCAAAGAGGTTTGCTGGGCTGTGTGCCAGGCTGCTGCACTCCCCAGTCCCATGCAGGCCCTGGTTCTCAGACTGAGCAATGGTCCCGCGTGCCTAGTTTCTGGCCAGGACATGTGGGCTGGTGAGCAAATTGCCTGGGGAGCTTGCTTGCCCACTCCACTGGTGTGTGAGCCCAACGGCTGTGGCACATGTCCGCTTTCTGCAGATAGCATCTGCCTGCCCGCCTCCTGCTGGTACTTGGCCCAGAGAAGCAGCTGAGAGAGAGAGAGAGGAAGAGAGAGAGCAGAAAGCAAGCAGAGAGAGTTTGGAGGAAGAAACTGCACCTTTAAGTCTGGCTGGCCCATGCCACTTAAAGACAGGCTGGGCCCTGCTCCTAGCTGTTCCCTGCGTTTCCTTAAAGCAACAGGACAGATTTTAAGTGAGAGGGGTGTTCGATATAACTTACCACCCTGACGTGCTTTTTTTACCTCTTGACTGGCTTGCCATTCTGTGACCAATTTCTGGGAGCGGAAGAGGCTCAGCTCCCCAAGAGGATGTTCTTCCAGCCGTTGGTCTCTCGCTTACCCAGGAATGGGAGGGAGGACCCCACTGGGTACAGTGAGTGATTAAGTAAATATCGGACCCCAAAGAGTTTTGCGGAAAGTAATTTATTTAGGCAGAGAAAGAAAGAGGAGAGAGAGAGAGAAAGAAAGAGGAGAGAGAAAAAGTTAAGTGAGAGAAGCTTCCATGAGATCGTGGAAGGGGATCCAGATGTGGAGTCCACCTGGATGTGGGGACAGTGACTTTTAACTTGGGAGGAATTCCCACCTCATCCAAGCCTTCTGGCATATGAAAGGAGTTCCTTAAAACTTCTGCTGGAGTGATTGATCTTTGATTTGTCTAGTATGCATCAAAGTTTAAACAAAGACCTTTAAGATCCCAGATGGAGAGGTGGGGTATGGCACTGGGAAGTTCTTGCCTTTGAAATGACGCCCCCTTGTGGATCTGGGAAGAGAATACATTCCCTCAGTATGAGATGCCAATTCTTTGAAACTTTGAAGCCAGGCATTGACTTCTCCTCTCTAGCTATGAAAGTCCTAGATGACATCTTCTTACAATATAACACAAGGCTGTTTTGTCTCCACTTAAAATCTGTTATTTAGTGTCACTACCTTCGTCATTGATCTTAGCTAGATCTTCTAGATAACTTGCTGCAGTGATTCTCCTGCCTCAGTCTCCCAGGGACTACAGGTGGCTGCCATCACGCCCAGCTAATTTTTGTATTATTAGTAGAGATGGGGTTTCACTATGTTGGACAGGCTGGTCTCAAACTCCTGGTATCAGGTGATCTGCCCAAGTTGGCCTCCCAAAGTGCTGGGATTACAGGCATGAGCCACCTGGCCACTTGCTGCAGGTTATACATCAGCACTTACTGCTTCACCTTGAACTTTTGTGCTATAAAGATGGCTTTTTTCTCTTTAAACCTCATGAATAAAGCTCTGCTAGCTTCAAACTTCTTTTTCTGCAGCTTCCTCACCTCTCCCAGATTAATCATTTCTAGCTTTTTTTTTTTTGAGACAGAGTTTTGCTCTTGTTACCCAGGCTGGAGGGCAATGGCACGATCTCAGCTCACCGCAACCTCCGCCTCTTGGGTTCAGGCAATTCTCCTGCCTCAGCCTCCTGAGTAGCTGGGATTACAGGCATGCACCACCATGCCCAGCTAATTTTTTGTATCTTTAGTAGAGACGGGGTTTCACCATATTGACCAGGATGGTCTTGATCTCTTAACCTCGTGATCCACCTGCCTCAGCCTCCCAAAGTGCTGGGCATTTCTAGCTTTTGATTTAAAATGAGAAATGTATAATTCTTCCTTTCACGTGACCATTTAAAGGGCATTGTAAGGGTATTAGTTTGCCTAGTTTCAAATTGTTGTATCACAGGAAATAGGGAAATTCCAGGAAAGGGAGAGAGACAAGAGAATTACTGGTTGTTGAAACAGTCAGAACATGCAAAGCAGTCATTGATTAAATTTGCTATCTTATATGGCTATCTTATATCTTAGGGGCATGAACTTAGTTCATGGTGCCCCTAAATAATTACAGTACTAAAATCCAAATCACTGATCACAGATCACCATCACAGATATAAAAATAATGAAAAAGTTTGAAATATTGCTAGAATTACCAAAATGTGACACAGAGACACAAAACAAGCACATGTTGTTAGAAAAATGGTGCCCATAGACTTGCTCAATGCAGGGATGCCATAAACCTGCTATTTGTAAAAACAACAACAACAATGACAACAAACAAAGAAAAATACCCCACAATCTCTGCAAACCACCATAAATTGAAGTGTAACAAAGTGAGGTTTGTCTGTATTTAATGGTGTTTCTCACACCTCTTTCTATTGTATCTTCAATGTCTTTTTCCTTTTGGGAAGGTGTTTTTTCACTGTTGTCTCTCATTTACTCCTTTGCCCACTCTTATATTCATCTTCTCTGACCTAAAACTGCTCCAATAATCTGCTCTCCTTGAAGATAATTTTACTTTTGCTAAATGTAGTGAACACTTTCCTTTACACTTGCCCTCTCAGCAACATATTTTTAAGTTTACACATGCAGCATACGTTGTATAAAAAGCACAGATTTCAAGTTCTTTTTAAGAAGCAGATTTTATATTGCTCAAAAAGCTTTACAAACTGAATATACCAGCATGACTACCACTCAGAAAAATGTATAGAATATTACCTGTGGCCTAGAAATCTTCTCCTTGCGTACTATCAGTCATTTCCTAGAGGTAACCACTGTTCTGACTTCTCTCACCACATATTAACTTGGCCTATTTAAAAAAATAGAATCTTAACAGTATGCACTCCTCAGAGTCTAGCCTCTTTGGTTCAACATATCTAGGGGAGCCATCCATATTGTTGCATTGGGCAGTAATTTTGCTTTCATTTTCATTGTGGAGTAATATTAAATTGTATGAAAATCCCACAATTTATTTTTGCATTGTGGGCGATTTATGTATTTTTTTTCCAGTTTTTGCTACAGAAAATAAAGCTACTATAATAGAACTGGAACATTTGGATAGCCAAGTGTTAAACCTTGACCACTAACTCAAGCCATACGTGTAATCAATTCCAGATGGATCAGGAAACATTAAACAATAAAGCTTTGAGAAATGTGAAAAAATATCTTTATGACTCAGAGCAGGCAAACATTTCTTAGGCAGGACACAAAATGTACTAATCATAAAAGAGATTAGCTAGTTAGACTTATTAAAATTAAAAATTTTTGTTCCTCAAAGGTAGTAAAAGGAAAATCACAGACTGGAGAAAATATTTGCAGTAATAGATCTGAAAAAGAACTCATATCTAGAATATAAAAATAACTCATGCAAACCTATAAGAAAAAGATTCTTTTACTTTAAGTGCAAATTCATGTAACTACATTGGAGATGACTTAGCAATACATATCCACCAGAACTGAAAACATGCATATTTTAAGAGCCAGCAATGTCTTGCCTAGGTAAATATCCAACAGAAACAAGTACACCAAAGGACGTGTCTCAACCTCATTTGACACAGTTGAGCACTCAAAGGCCTCTCTTTTTTTGACCTTTTGGACATTATACTTTTCTTGTTTTCTTCCTATCTACTTTCAGTTCTACCACCAGGGGAAACCATTATTAATATTTCAGCATATATTCAGTGGGATGCTGGTAAATATTTAACTATGACCTCTTTGAGAAAAGTCCCTAATTTGTCACCGTTGCTGACTTCCATGGTATAAATATTCCCACTGTGGCCTATTTTGAGCTACCAATTTGATGTCAACTGGCTTGTAAGATTCCTGAAAAATTTTAAATCAGCTCTTCTGAATAGGTATGAGCTGGCTCTTGTACACCACAATAAATATAGCCAAAAGGTAGTAGTGGTATAGTTAAGAGATTCCTCAAATTTCTTTATTCCCAAAAGCATTATGTGCTGCACTAGTTGTACTTGAGGCAGCATTTGCCACTGCTTTATGTAGTTTTGTTAGGTATTATAAAATGGAGCTGAAAGATTCACATTGCTAGTGACATAGCTGTTGTAACATCTTAGTGCAGCACATTGCCTTTTCTATGTTTAGGTACACAAGTACTTACCATTGTGTTAATATTGCTTACAGGTCACAAACTCTTGAGGGACTTTCTTAAAAACTAGTAGCCATTGAACAAAATAGTCAATGTATCTTTCAATACATAGCTATTGAAATGAGCACAGAAACTGTGGTCATTTTTCTGAGTACCAATATGATTCTAACAGAAATACTTTTATGGCAACCAGTAAGGGATGAAGTTCAATCACAGTGGCCTCGGTTATGAAGTTCTGTAGCCTGGAATTTCTTTGCAGGAGTCCAGCATATGTGGATATAAAAGAATACAAAGAATCTGAATAAATTTTTATTCTGTAAAGTGATCTGTATGAATCAGAAAAATGAGCAAACAGTAAAAAAGCAAGAACCAAGATACTCAATCCAAAATTAACATCCTATGTAGGACTAACGTAATATCAAGCATGACATCCATGGGTTTTAGGCAGTGTTATCTCACCTGACCCAGGTGCAGAGAGAAAGACAAGGTAAGATTAAAGCCTTTTTCCCACCCCATACCTACATAAATATTTTAAATTATAACATTCCATTTTTTAGATTCAACATAGATTAAGTATCTTATATTTATAGATGTTTATTTTCTATCCATTTTACCATTATAAAAATGACTTAAATTAACATCACTGGACATAAACGTATTTGCACAATTGTCTTTACTTTTCTCAGGATCAATTCCTGGATAGAAGACATTAGATTCATATGCTTTTCAGAATTGTCATGAAAACATCCACTTTCACCAGTGATATCACTTCTACCTTCACCAACATTTCTTGTCTCACCTTTGGAAAGGATTGCTTCTGAACTAAACAACCTAAGACAAATCAGAAATTTGGTGACTTCCCTTTTCAGGAAATTTTACTTGATTTCTGTGATTGTTAATTTTATGTGTCATCTTGGCTGGACTATGGTAGCCAGTTGTTCGATCAAACACTAGCTTGATGTTGCTGTTAATGTGTTGTTTACATGTGTTTAACATTCACAATTGGTTGACTTTAACTAAGGTAGATTTTCCTTCAAATGTGGGTGGGCCTCTCCAATCTGTTGAAGGCCCTAACAGTAAAGACTGATGTTTTCCAAAGAAGAAATTCTGCTTCCAGACTGAGGTTTCCCAAAGAAGGAATTCTGTTTCCAGACTTCCAGAAACCCTGCCTGAAAAGCCTTGGGACTTAAGGCTGCAAGATCAAGTCCTACCTGAATCTCCAGGCTATTGGTTTGCTGGACCCCATAATCAAATGTACCATTTCCTTAACATAAATCTCTACCCTGCCATAAATGTTTCTAACTTATGTGTATGTATATACACATAGGTGCACACACACAGTCCTGTACCACACAGTGACATTTCAGTCAGTGATGAACCATATATGTAAGAGTGGTCCCAGAAGATTATAATGGAGACGAAAAATTCATATCACTGGGTAACTTAACTGTTGTAACATCTTAGTGCAACGCATTACCTTTTCTTTGCTTAGATATGCAAATACTTACCATTGTGTTACAATTGCCTACAGTATTCAGTGTGGTAAATGCTGTACAGGTTTATAACCTAGAAGCAAAAGGCTATACCATATAGCCTAGGTGCATAGTAGGTTATATCATCTAGGCTTGGGTAAGTACATGCTGTGATGCTCACACAGGATTTCTCAGAATGTATTCCTGTTATTAAGCAATGCATAACTGTGTATGTATATATTTATACCTATAGCTAGCTAGCTAGATATGTGCATGTATGTTCTGTTTATATATACATAACTGTGTATGTATATATTTATATCAATAGCTAGCGAGATATGTGCATGTATGTTCTGTTTATACATAACTGTGTATGTATATATTTATACCTATAGCTAGCTAGCTAGATATGTGCATGTATGTTCTGTTTATACATAACTGTGTATGTATATATTTATATCAATAGCTAGCTAGCGAGATATGTGCATGTATGTTCTGTTTATATATACATAACTGTGTATGTATATATTTATATCAATAGCTAGCTAGCTAGATATATGCATGTATGTTCTGTTTATACATAACTGTGTATGTATATATTTATATCTATAGCTAGCTAGCTAGATATGTGCATGTGTGTTCTGTTTATATATACATAACTGTGTATGTATATATTTATATCTATAGCTAGCTAGCTAGCTAGATATGTGCATGTGTGTTCTGTTTCTCTGAAGAACCTTAATATAATTTCTAACTTATACATTTACCATGGAAACTTAATTCCATTTTTTTTTTGTATTCTACCCCTCTGGAAGGGAAGAACTAATCTCATATTTGAGGTTAACCACACTCTTGGCCTAGAAGCTCCTTTTAAAGTTGAGTCTCTGCCTTCTTTCTGGTTAAATAATCTGTTTCCTTCCTTAGAAATCTTATTTTCCACTCCTTTCATTATCTTTGTGACTCTTGTTTGAACACTATTTAAATTCCCCTTGTCCTGTTTTGGCTGTTAAGTTGAGAAAACATATTAGAGAACCGAAAGACCAAGTTATTGCATTATATTTTCATCCTAGGATAATTTACTTGAGAGGAAACTGGATAAGTTGAATCTAATAATCTTGACATGTATAAGATGTTCCATGATAGTTCTGGAGTTAGGCATGACTTCAGTTTTGAAGTTCAGACAGCTTTTAAAGCAATTTTTAACAGCAATTTTCACAAGAGGCCAGGGGCTATCCAATTGATGCTTAAAACAACTTAAAACACCATTTCATTGTCATATTTATTTCCTAAGAATTTATATGATGGCTAATTCAAATTATCTTGGAGGAAATAGTATGGTTAATTAAATGGAATTGAGTCATAAAGATAAGTACAAGGAATCATTGCTGAGACACCTTCTTTTGATAAGGACCTAGAATAGGTCACTTGTCATTGCTTGGTTCTTTGCTTTTTTGTGATTTTTTTTTCTTTTTCTGTCAACTTTGAGTGGCATAACAAAATGATTCTTTGCCTTTTGATAGAAATGATGCATTCTCTTCAAGAATGAATGAGTGGAACACCTTCTATTTTGGAGTCTTTCTGTAACTCTAGTCACAAGGAATCACACAGCTCTCTCTTCCTTCTTCACTTTCTTCATTATAATCCTCCTCATCAAAATTTTATAGTAAGGTTATAGTGAGCAAGAACTTAGTTATTTCAAATGCAAACAAATCAAACGAAACCAAAACCAAAACCCCGAAACAAATGTCAACTATGGTCTTGTTCTTCAAGCAGTATATGATTTCAGTTAGAGCATAGGACAGATGGATTTACAGACAACTGTAATACAAGAGTCAATTGAGTAAGTTAAACGGGATAAGTAATGAATATTGCAGGACTCCGGGTATTGGGAAAGATCATTAAAAGCTCAAATAAGAGAATACTTAATAAAGATTATGGCATCATAAAGCCAGGAAAAGATGAAAAATAATAAGCTATGGACTTAAAAAAATAAAAAAGGAAAAGCTGAGGAAGGGCTCATGAGGTTGAAGTTGTAAAAGCTGAGTTTCTTGGGTTTATGGCAACCTTAGGAATACCAGCCTGTAGATTATTTTGAGGTTGACATAGTTACCTCTTCCAGGGAAGTTTTTTTGCACAGAGAAGTAAGAACTGGTATGATACAAGAGGAAAACGTAATAGAAAACATACATGAAGAGTCTTGGGAAAGGGCCTGGGCAAAAGAACTTTTTTGCATCTAAGTCCTCTGTAGAAAGTAGTCATGTATATTCTATCTTTTTTTCAATATCTGTACCTCAGTAATTTTGCTTTGCTTCCTTAAGGAAAAAGTAAAATTTCTGTTTTGCAAATTCTCTGTTACCTTGGGCATTGTGGAGCTTCTGGGCAGAAGCAATTGACTTGTAACTTTCTGCCTTTCTCCAATTAATATAGGAATATCTCTTCAGAACTGGCAACATAATAGGGGCCATAGAGTTTTTATTTTCCTGCTTTTCCTTCAGGGGGTATGTTACTTCAGTCTATGGTGACATATTTTTATGGTTTCTTTTCCTTAGAAATCTAGGGAGACCTTTTCAGAGTAGAAAGTTATTTCCAGGATGTAAAATATTTGTTCTCTATATTATTAATTTTATCCAAAGAGTGGAATAACCAACTAAGTTAATTATTACTCATCGAAAACTTGGAACTGAATTTTGTGTAATCTCAATAATTTTATTATATTTTTAAGGTTATGCATATTAAAACTGTTACTAACATTTTAAGGTGTTCGAATAGTTTGAAAATCTACTATCTGAATGTGAATAAAATTAAAATACAGGTTTTCTTTACCAATGTATGTGTTTACTTGGCTATTTTGACTTATGGTAATAAAAAGAATGTTTTTTTCAGTTAATTGCTGAGTACTTCTGGAAATGATAATGAACAGACAAATAAATATACCTTTTCCCCCGTACCACTCTTCTCCAATTACTGATTGATGTTTAGGCCTATGTTATTTATTTGGCTTTACTTTTTCAGTAACTAAGCTGAATGGCTTCATAAATATGTTTTTAACTCTCATCTCTTAAAATGATAATAACTATGCAAATGCAGAGAAGTTCAGATGTTGTTGGTGAAAAAAACAATGCTTTCACTAATATTTTTAATTTAGCTTTAGAGGTAAATATCTGTGTATACCAGAGGACTTCTCCAATTCATTCCTCTCTTTCTTTTATTACTCAATTCCCACTAATAAAAAAGGGGGCCAGCTACGTTTATTTCTGTTCTGGAGAGTTTCATGACAGAGCACAGCTGCATACCATCACACACTTTGCCCGAGCTCCATCAGCCCTTTTATTTTTATGCATATTTCAATTTGTACATTCCTAAAAAAAAAGCATAATTCCAAAGATACGATGTGTTTTGACTCAATTTTGTACTTCCTAAAGCTGGTTTACAAAGTACTTTTTTTCTGTTCAATTACTCACTTTTCTTTTCCCATCTTCTTTGTTTTCACTCCTTTTTATAGTGTTTTAAAACAAGAATAGAATCCCAAAATTTAAAAAAAAAGTTAATTCTATAAATTAAGAACTATGGGCTAAGATATGACTATGGAATTACAATTTAATATTAAAGATAAATTCTTAATTGTAGATTGCTTCTGTCTGATATCAGTGTTATAATGAGGTGCTCTGTATTTTCCTAGAAATAAGACAGTTAAATTCTGCTAAATCTGTTATACATGCTGTATATGCTTTTTAGCAACACATTTCTAATACTTTTCCTTATTTACCTTTATTTTTGGAACTTTGTTATAGATGGAACAAAATTTTATTAAAATAGTTATATATCTTTTTTCTTATTTTTTACAGAAAATTTAATGAAAAAGAATTTTTTTTTTTTTACCCTTTTCAAGAAGGGGTCAAACCTTGATGGGTCTGTCTGTGTTCCTTGTCTTAAGAATTTATTAAAAACTTCTGCTTTACAAAATCAGAAGTTGTCAAGCACTTCAGAATAATCCCACATTTAGGATTTTGGGAGAAATGAAGGCCTTTGAGAAAGAAGGCAATGGAGCTAGTATTTAAGCTTGTGGAGGAGAAGGGAGAGGGAGAGACAGGGAAAGGGTTAGGTTCTCTGAGACTAGGAAGGAGACAAGGGTTTGGAGGGCTTCCTTCCTTCCTTCCTTCCTTCCTTCCTTCCTTCCTTCCTTCCTTCCTTCCTTCCTTCCTTCTTCCTTCCTTCCCTTCTTTCTTTCCTTCTTTCTCTCTCTCTCTTTCTTTCTTTTTTGTACAGTAGGTTCTGGGGAATGTGTGCAGATCATGCAGTATTGTTATATCGGTACATACATGGCAATGTGGTTTGCTACCTCCATCTCCCCATCAGCTATATCTGGCGTTTCTGCCCATGTTATCCTTCCCCAACCAGGCCACCCTCTGCTGTCCCTCCCCTGTCCCCACCATCAGACCCCAGTGTGTAATGCTTCCCTCCCCGTGTCCATGTGTTCTCATTGTTCAACATTTGCCTATGAGTGAGAACATGCGGTGTTTGATTTTCTGTTCTTGTGTCAGTTGCTGAGAAGGATGGTTCCCAGATTAATCCATGTCCCTACAAAGAACACAAATGCATCCTTTTTTTATGGCTGCAGAGTAGTCCATGGTGTATATGTGCTACATTTTTTTTGTTCAGTCTATCATCGATGGGCATTTGGGTGGGTTCCAGGTCTTTGCTATTGTAAACAGTGCCACAGTGAACATATGTGTGTATGTGTCTTTATAATAGAACAATTTAAAATCTTTTGGAATCTACCCATCTGACAAAGGGCTAATAACCAGAATCTACAAAGAACTAAAACAGATTTACAAGAAAAAAAATTTTGCCCAGTAATGGAATTGCTGGGTCAAGTGGATTTTCTATCACTAGGTCCTTGAGGAATTGCCACACTGTCTTCCACAATGGTAGAACTAATTTGCATTCCCACCAACAGTGTAAAAGTGTTCCTATTTCTCCACATCCTCTCCAGCATCTGTTGTCTCCAGATTTTTTAATGATTGCCATTCTAACTGGCGTGAGATGTTATCTCATTGTAGTTTCAATTTGCATTTCTCTAATGACCAGTGATAATGAGCACATTTTCATATGTTTGTTGGCCTCATGTATGTCTTCTTTTGGAAATTGTCTGTTCGTGTCTTTCACCCACTTTTGAATTTTTTTTTTTTCTTGTAAATCTGTTTTAGTTCTTTGTAGATTCTGGTTATTAGCCCTTTGTCAGATGGGTTGCAAAAATTTTTTCCCATTCTGGTGGTTGCCAGTTCACTCTATGGTTGTTTCTTTTGTTGTGCAGAACCTCTGGAGTTTAATTAGATCCCATTTGTCTATTTTGGCTTTTGTTGTGAATGCTTTTGGTGTTTTAGTCATGAAGTCCTTACCTACTCCTATGTCCTGAATGGTTTTGCCTAGGTTTTCTTCTAGGGTTTTTATGGTGTTAGGTCTTATATTTAAGTCTTTAATCGATCTGGAGTTAATTTTAGTGTAAGGTGTCAGGAAGGGGTCCAGTTTCTGCTTTCTGCACATGGCTAGCCAGTTTTTCCAACACCATTTATTAAACAGGGAATTCTTTCCCCATTGCTTGTTTTTTCAGGTTTGTCAAAGATCAGATAGTTGTAGATGTGTGGCATTTCCTCCAAGGCCTCTGTCCTGTTCCATTGGTCTATGTCTCTCTTTTGGTACCAGCACCATGCTGTTTTGATTACTATAGTCTTGTAGTATAGTTTGAAGTCAGGTAGTGTGATGCCTCCAGCTTTGTTCTTTTTGCTTAGGATTGTCTTGGCTATGCGGGCTCTCTTTTGGTTCCACATAAAGTTTAAGGTGTTTATCTCCAGTTCTGTGAAGAGGGTCATAGGTAGCTTGATGGGGATAGCATTGACTCTATAAATTACTTTGGGCAGTATGGCCATTTTCACGATATTGATTCTTCCTAACCATGAGCATGGAATGTTTTTCTATCTGTTTGTATTCTCTTGTATTTCCTTGAGCAGTGGTTTGTAGTTCTCCTTGAAGAGGTCCTTTACATCCTTTGTTAGTTGTATTCCTAGGTATTTTATTCTCTTTGTAGCAACTTTGAATGGGAGTTCGCTCTTGGTTTGGTTCTCTCTTAGTCTTACTGGTATATAGGAAAGCTTGTGATTTCTGCACATTGATTTTGTATCCTGAGACTTTGCTGAAGTTGCTTATCAGTTTCAGAAGATTTGGGGCTGAAATGATGGGGTCTTCTAAATATACAATCATGTCATCTGCAAATAGAGACAATTTGACTTCTTCTTTTCCTAATTGAATATGCTTTATTTCTTTTTCTTGCCTGATTGCTCTGGCTAGAACTTCTAATGCTATATTGAATAGGAATGGTGAGAAAGGGCATCCTTGTCTAGTGCCAGATTTCATAGGGAAAGCTTCCAGTTTTTTCCCATTCAGTATGATATTTGCTGTGGGTTTCTTGTAAATAGCTTTTATTATTTTAAGATACATGCCATCGATACCTAGTTTATTGAGAGTTTTTAGCATAAAGCCCTGTTGAATTTTGTTGAAGGCCTTCTCTGCATCTATTGAGATGATTATGAGGTTTTTTTCTTTGGTTCTGTTTATGTGGTGGATTACATTTTGAGACTTGCTTATGTTGAACAGGCCATCCCTCCCTGGGATGTAGCCTACTTGATCATGATGGATAAGCTTCTTGATGTGCTATTGTAATCAATTTGCCAGTATTTTATTGAAGATTTTTGCATCGATGTTCATCATGGAAATTGGCCTGAAGTTTTCTTTTTTTGTTGAGTCTCTTCTGGGTTTTGATATCGGGATGATGTTGGTTTCATAAAATGATTTGGGAAGTTTCCCTCTCTTTGTATTGTTTGGAATATTTTCAGAGGTGTGGTACCAGCTCCTTTTGTATGTCTGGTAGAATTCGGCAGTGAATCCATCTGGACCTGGACTTTTTTTTTATTGGTAGGCTATTAATTGCTGTTTCAACTTCAGCCCTTGTTATTGGTCTATTCACAGTTTCAAATTCTTCCTGGTTTAGGCTTGGGAGGATGCAAGTGTCTAGGAAATTATCCATTTCTTCCAGGTTTACTGGTTTATGTGCATAGAGTTGTTTGTAGTAATCTCTGATGGTAGTTTATATTTTTGTGGAATCAATGGTGATACCCCATTACCATTTTTTATTGCATCTATTTGATTCTTCTCTCTTTTCTTTTTATTCATCTGACTAGTGGTCTATTTTGTTGATCTTTTCAAAAAACCAGCTCCTGGATTTATTTTTTGAAGGGTTTTGTTGTGTCTCTATCACCTTCAGTTCTGCTCTGATCATAGTTATTTCTTGTCTTCTACTACCTTTTGAGTTTTTTGATCTTGCTCCTCTAGCTCTTTCAACTTTCATTATAGGGTGTCAATTTTAGATCTTTCCTTGCTTCTCATGTGGTCATTTGTTGCTATAAATTTCTCCTTAGTCACTGCTTAAATGTGTCCCAGAGATTCTGGTACTCTGTGTCTTCGTTCTCATCGGTTTTGAAGAACATCTTTATTACTGCGTTCATTTCATTGTCTATCTAATCAACATTCTGGAGCCAGTTGTTCAGTTTCCATGAAATTATGCGGTTCTGAGTTAGTTTCTGAATCCTGAGTTCTAATTTGATTGCCCTGTGGTCTGAGAGAATGTTTGTTATGATTTCCATTCTTTTGCATTTGCTGAGGATGATTTACTTCCAATTATGTGGTCAGTTTTAGAGCAGGTGTGATGTGGTGCTGAGAAGAATGTATATTCTGCGGATTGGGGTGGAGAGTTCTGTAGATGTCTATTAGGCCTGCTTGGTCCAGATACGAGTTCACATCCTGGGTATCTTTGTTAATTTTCTGTCTTGTTGATCTGTCTAATATTGACAGTGGAGTGTTAAAGTCTCCCACTATTATTGTGTGGGAGTCTAAGTCTCTTTGTAGGTCTTAAGAACTTGCTTTATGTATCTGGGTGCTCCTATATTGGGTGCATATATGTTTAGGATCATTAATTCTTCTTGTTGCATGGATCCTTTTATCATTATGTAATGCTCTTCTTTGTCTCCTTTGATCTTTGTTTAAATTCAATTTTATCAGAGACTAGAATTGCAACTCCTGCTATTTTGCTCTCCATTTGCTTGGTAAATATTCCTCCATCCCTTTATTTATTTATTTTATTTTTATTTTTATTTTTTTTGAGATGGAGTTCGCTCTTGTAACCCAGGCTGGAGTGCAATGGCGTGATCTTGGCTCACCGCAACCTCCACCTCCTGGGTTCAGGCAATTCTCCTGCCCCGGTCTCCCGAGTAGCTGGGACTACAGGCACGTGCCACCATGCCCAGCTAATTTTTGTATTTTTAGTAGAGACAGGGTTTCACCATGTTGACCAGGATGGTCTCGATCTCTTAACCGTGTGATCCACCTGCCTCGGCCTCCCAAAGTGCTGGGATTACAGGGGTCAGCCACCGTGCCCGGCCCATCCCTTTATTTTGAGCCTATATATGTCCTTGCATGTGAGAAGGGTTTCCTGAATACAGCACACCGATGGGTGTTGACTTTTTATCCAATTTGCTAGTCTGTGTCTTTTGATCAGGGCATTTAGCCCATGAACATTTAAAGTTAATGTTGTTATATATAAATTTGATCCTGCCATTTTGATGCTAGCTGGTTGTTTTGCCTGTTAGTTGCCGCTGTTTCTTCATTGTGTCAATGGTCTTTACCATTTGATATGTTTTTGGAGTGGCTAGTACTGGTTGTTCCTTTTATGTTTAGTGCTTCTTTCAGGTGCTCTTTTAAAGCAGGCCTGGTGGTGATGAAATCTCTCAACAATTGCTCTTCCATAAAGAATTTTATTTCTTCTTCACTTATGAAGCTTAGTTCAGCTGGATTTGAATTTCTTGGTTGAAAGTTCTTTTCTTTAAGGATGTTGAATATCGGCCCCCACTCTTGTCTGGCTTGTAGGATTTCTGCCGAGAGATCCTCTGTGAGTCTGATAGGCCTCCCTTTGTGTGTAACCCGACCTTTCTCTCTGACTGCCCTTAGCCTTTTTTCCTTCATTTAACCCTGGTGAATCTGACAATTATGTGCCTTGGGATTGCTCTTCTTGAGGAATATATTTTTGGTGTTCTCTGAATTTCCTGAATGTGAATGTTGGCCTGCCTTGCTAGGTTGGGGAAGTTCTCCTGGATAACATTCTGAAGAGTGATTTCCAGCTTGGATTCATTCTCTCCATCACATTCATGTACACCTATCAAACACAGAGTAGGTCTTTTCACATAATCCCATATTTCTTGGAGGCTTTGTTCATTTCTTTTCACTTCTTTTTCTCATATCTTGCCTTCTTGTTTTATTTCATTGAGTTGATCTTCAATCTCTGGTATCCTTTCTTCTGCTTGGTCGATTCCATTATTGAAACTCATGTATGCTTTGCAAAGTTCTTGTGCTATGATTTTCAGCTCCATCAAGTCGTTTATATTTTTCTGTAAGCTGCTTTTTCTAGTTAGCATTTCATCTAAACCTTTTCCCAAGGTTCTTAGTTTATTTGCATAGGGTTAGAACATGTTCTTTTAGCTCAGAGAAGTTTGTTATTACCCATCTTCTGAAGCCTGTTTCTGTCAATTTGTCAGACTTATTCTTGATCCAGCTTTGTTTCCTTACTGGTGAGGAGTTGTGATCCCTTACAGGTGGAGAGGCATTCTGGTTTTTGGTGTTTTCATCCTTTTTGCACTGGTTTCTTCCCACTTCGTGGATTTATATACCTGTGGTCTTTGTAGTTGGTGACTTTTGGATGGGGTCTCTGAGTGGACATCATTTTTGTTGATGTTGAAGCTATTTTTTTCTGTTTTTAAGTTTTCCCTCTAACATCAGGCCCCTCTGCTGTAGGACTGCTGGAGGTCCACTCCAGACCCTGCTTTCCTGGGAATCACCTGTGGGGGCTGCTGAACAGTAAGGGTTGCTGCCAGTTTCTGTTTCTGTTATCTTCATCCCAGAAGGGTACCTGTCAGATGTCAACCAAACCTCTCCTTTATGAGGTGCCTCTTTGGATGTACAGGGGTTGGGGAGCCACTTGAGGAGATAGTCTGTCTCTTATCAGAGCTCAAGTGCTGTGCTGGGAGCTACGTTGTTCTACTCAGAGCTGCTGGGCAGGTATGTTTAAGTCTGCTGCAGCAGAACTCATAACTGCCTCTTTCTCCCAGGTGCTCTGTCCTGGGAAGGTGGAGCTTTATTTATAAGCTCCTGGCATGCTGCTGCCTTTTTTCAAAGATGCCCTGCCCAGCGAGGAAGTAGTCTAGTCACAGTCTGCCAGTAGAGACATTGCTGAGCTCCTGTGAGCTCTACCCAGCCACTGTGTAAACTTCCTTGTGGTTTTGTTTACAGAGGTACCATTAGAACTACCTCTGTAATGGCAGCCTCCCTTAGTTATGGCAGACTGCCTCTGTAATGGTGAACTGCCTCGGTAATGGCAGACTGCCTTGGTAAAGGCAGAATGCATCAGTAATGATGGACTGCCTCGGTAATGGCAGATTGCCTCAGTAGTGTAGGACTGCCTCAGTAATGGCAGATGCCCTGTCCCCAACCTAGCTGGACCATCCCAGGTCCAGCCGCACTTGCTGTGAAAGTCTCAATCCAAAGCATTTCAGATTGCTGGTCTTTATGGGGGTGGGACCCACTGAGCCAGATCACCTGGCTCCCTGTTTCAGACCCCTTTTTTTCAGTTGAATGGGTGGCTCTGTCTCCCAGGTGTTCCAGGTGATAGTTGAAACGGACACCCAGATTTGTTTGAGTTTTTGTGTGAAACCCCTGGCACTGCCTGAAACAGCCATGCTGGAAACTCATGGTCCTTTTCAACCTGGGAATCTCCTGGTCTGTGGTCAGTAAAAACTCGTTTGGAAATGCAGTGATCACTCACCCTCTGGGTTGTTCTCACTGAGAACTGCACTCCAGAGCTGCTCCTATTCAGCCATCTTGGATCTCCCAGAGGGTTTGGAGGGTTTTCGTAAGTGGCAGAGATCTAGACCCCGTGTGCCACATGGCCCTACTGGGCTGATGGCTGAAGAGCAGCTATAGTCCCCAAGGTGGGTCACTGAGGATGGTGACAGATTCTGCAGCTGAGTATGTTTTCAGTAGAGGGAAGCATGACGATGGCCTCTGAGTGCATCCAGAATAGGAGTGTCTGATAGACAGTAGAGTGTAGGGGCTGACAATGGCATCACTGTGGAAAGTGACTATAGTGGCTGTGAGAAGAGAAATATGACTTGTCAAAGATGGCCATGTCCCAGTCCCAGAAACTTGTAAATATGTTACCTTATGTGGCATGAGGGACTTGGCAGATGTAATTTCATTAAGAATCTTGAGATGGGGAAATTATCTTAGATTATCTGGGTGGGCCTAATATAATCATAACAATCCTAATGGAAGAAAGAGTGAGGCAGAAGAGTCAGAGGAGAAGATATGAGGATGGAAGCAAAGGTTGGAGTAATATGGTTGCTGTCTTTGAAGATATAAAAGGGCCATGAGCCAAGGAATGTGAGAAATCTCTAGATTCTATGAAAGACAAGGAAATTGATTCTTCACTGGAGCCTCCAGAAGCAATAAGGACCTTGATTTTAGCCACCTGAGACCTTTGCAGACTTCTGGCTCCAAAAATGTGGGATAAAAATTTTGTGTTGTTATAAGTCACTACGTTTGTAGCAGTAGGAGATCAATATAGTAGCCCCAGTGGACTAATAGACTCTTCCCTCATATTTCAGGTTCCCAGAGGTTCTTTTAAGTTTGCATTTGCCATAGGGGAAAGAGGAGTTCTCATCCCACCAAAAGCCCAAACCTAAACCCCAAAACTCTCCAAAATACTATGATCAGAGATCTTATCATTCTAATGACTGGCACTTAGAGCCAGATGTGATTTTATTTAAGAAAATAAAGTGATGCTTTGTGCAAGCTGGTATTGTGACTCATATGTACATCATATATGCATAGTTACTTTGATTCACTGTGACTCGAAACAAGTATCATATGATATACCTAAAGACTGAATTCTTATTTCTTTTTTTAAAGTTGCCTATATAGTAAGTATAACCCATATGTATTGGTAAGAAACATTTGACTAATTACAGTGTTGATACCTCTACAAGTGAAGCCATAACCTTAGCAGCAGAAAGTCCTCCTGTACGATTGCTACAAGGTATTTGAAATGGGAAAACAGTAAGAGCAAAAGGGAGAGGGAAGTCTTTTCAAAGCACATCTGGAGGCTAATTAAACAATACACGATAGTTGAACAAAAATAGTTATTTCTCTTACCAGGGAGGAAGAATTATTATTTTCCCCTTCCAGGAGAAAGAAATTCTGGTAAGGATTGGAAGTTTTAGAGGTAGAAAGAGACAGACGAAAAAAAATGACAAGTAGGCACCTGCAACAAGAGTGGCAGTAGCACGTGTCTGGCAGTTTGTCAAGAGCCCTTTGAATTGAATAACTTCAGTTCAAAGGAGTCCCAGGTCATGAAACAAGCATTGAGGTACATACATACTGTTTCTGAAGAAAATAGTCCAGAGAAAAAGTTTTAGGAGACAATGGGCTAGTGAAAATTAAGATCATGCACAGGAAGGCCAAGAAGTGACAGTAAGAGAGGCACAGTGTTTGTATCTGTGATAACCACTAAGTGAAAAAACAGATCTGTAGGAACAAGATCCTGAAAGCTATAATTCAGCAAGAATGTTTTGTTTAGCTCTGATATTACAGATGATGATTTTCTCTCTTTTTGAAATGTTCTGAAAGTGGCCATATAATTTTTAAAATTAAAAGAGTTGATTGGGAAAACTGTCTTTCAGAAGACAGCTGCTCTTTCTTCAATTTCTCTGCCTTCTTCCCTCCATCAATAAAGTCTTCAAGCTGCTGACTCTGCATTTAACTTATCAGATGGATTCTTTTCTGGAGAGAAGCTCATTTCAGTAGACTCAGACTGCACAGCATGAGACCCACAGAATCCTCTGTGTGGACATTATCAGAGGCTTATTGGTGTGTTTTGCCAAATCAGCCTACACATTTGCAAATATCCAAGCTGTGCTTCCCACTCTTAAATGTCTGGTGGAATGATAGGATGTAGGAAAGTGATGCAGAAGATTAACAGCAATTAGCATAAATCCCTGTGAGCTATTGTTACCCAGAAGGATGCAGAGAAGGAACAGCTGGGACATTTTAATTCATTTTTAAAGCTGGACTCTTTCCCAAATGGATGATGTTGGGGTCACAGCTGGTCTCTAGAGAGATAGTGTAGCAGGGCAGGTAAACTTCAAGAGACTACAAAGAGGGGAGGCTCAAGCTGCCTTTATATCCCTTTTCTTCCTGAATGCTTCCCCACTTGCTCATTCCCTGGAACTTCAGGGAAAATGGGAACCCAAGGCTTTATAGGAATTCCTAGAGATACTCTTAGGCTTCAGGCTTCTCAATGAACAAATGAGTAAGACTTAAGTGGCAATGTGTATCTATCCATGACCTTATCTTTTTACTTGGATTAAATGACTAAATAAATTTCACTTAAAATTTTGTCCCTACAGATCGAGTTTGATGGTTGGCCTGAGCAATCTCTTACCTTAAGAAGCCACTGTGCTATGTCTAGCTGTAATATGTTATGTAGTATCCTGTTCAAGGGTGCCATAACTCATTAGTGTGCTGTTGGAGAAAAATGTTATTTCCCTCAACCCATTTGATCCTTTATGTCCTTACCCATGTTGGGGATGGGAATCTTTCAGTGTAATAACACATCAATGTTGTTCAAGATTAGGCAATCTATTAAGCAATAGAGAGGATTGGATTTTTTTGTAGATGCCACTTTGAAAAAATCCAAGGGTAGAGCCATAGAGCCAGGAATAAAAGTCTCAATCTTACAACAGAGGCAGTGCCAGGACAAAGCCTCTGGGACCAAAAACTTAGTGGGAGGGATTTCTAGGCTGACTTGGCATTGGTTTTCTATGAAATAATGGACAATCTGAGAAAAGTAGAGGTACGTATTTAACTTTAACCTTATTACCTACATGTTGTGTTTGATCAGCTGCTAATAAGATTTTGACATTTTTGATGGGAGGCTGGACCTATACTGTCTTCCAGATGTTTGGTGCTCTGGTTAAAATACTGTAATGTCAAGAAAGAACAGCATCCCACAGATGGATTCAGAGGACAGAGTTATAGGCAGGTGCAATGGGGAGTTACAGGGAAGAGCTCTTTCTTGATGCTTTGCTGGAGAGCCCAAGAAGTTGACTTATATGTCCTTATATGGGTTGGCTCTGTGTCCCTGCCCAAATCTCATCTCGAATTGGAATTCCCACATGTCAAGGCAAAAACCTGGTGGAAGGTGATTGGATCATGGGGGCAGTTTCCCCCATGCTGTTCTCATGAGATCTGATGGTTTGAAAATGTGGCACTTCCCTGCTCACTCTCTGTTATGCTACCATGTAAGATTTGCCTTGCTTCCCCTTCCCCTTCTACCATGATTATAAGTTCCCTGAGGTTTCCACATTTATGTGGAACTATAAGTCAATTAAACCTCTTGCCTTATAAATTACCCAGTCTCAGGTAGTTTATTTTAGCAGTGAGAAAATGGACTAATACAGAAAATTGGTATTGAGAGAAGTAGGGGACTACTATAAGATACCTGAAAATGTGGAAGCAACTTTGGAACTGGGTAATGGGTAGAGGTTGGAAGAGCTTGGAGGCCTCAGAAGATGATAGGAGGATATGGGAAAATTTGGAACTTCCTAGAGATTTGTTGAATGATTTTGACCAACATACTGATAGTGATATGGACAATGAAATCTAGGCTAAGGTGGTCTCAGATGGAGATAAGGAACACGTTGGGAACTGCAGTAAAGGTCATTCTTGCTATGCTTTAGCAAAGAGACTGGTGGCATTTTACCCCTCCCTAGAGATCTGTGGAACTTTGAACTTGACAAAGATGATTTAGGTTATCTGGTGAAATACATTCTTAAGCAGCAAAGCATTCAGGATTTGGCTTGGCTTCTTCCAAAAGTATATAGTCATATACATGCACAAAGAGATGGTCTGAAATTGGAACTTACGTTTAAAAGTGAAGTGGAGCATAAAAGTTTGGAAAATGTGCAGCCTGACCATGTGGTAAGCAAACAAACAAGTAAAAGCAAAACAAAACAAAACAACTCATTTTCTGGGGAGAAATTGAAGCCAGCTGAAAGTTGCATAAGTAAAGAGAAGCCAAGTGTTAATAGCCAAGACAATGTGGAAAATGTCTCCAGGGCATTTCAGAGATCTTCATGGCTGCCCTGGCCATCACAGTCCTGGAGGCCTAGGAGGGAAAAATGGTTTTGTGGGCTAGGCTTAGGACATGGCGCTCTGCATTACATCCACTCCACCTCCAGCCAGAGCTAAAAGAGACCAGGATACAGCTCAAGCCATTGCTTCAGAGGGTGCAAACTCCAAGCCATGGCTGCTTTCATGTTTTGTACTGGAAGTTGTGCAGAAGACAAGAGTTGAACTTAGGGAGCCTTTCCCTAGATTTCAGAAGATGTATGAAAATGCCTGGATATCCAGGCAGAAGTTGGTTGCAGGAGTTAAGCCCTCATGGAGAACTTCTGCTAGGGAAATGCAGAGGAAACATTGGGGGTTGTAGCTTCCTCACAGAGTTCCCACTGGGGCACTGCCTAGTGAAGCTGTGAGAAGAGAGCCACTGTCCTCCAGACCCCAGAATGACAGATCCACTGAGACTTGGCACCATGCACTTAGAATGTGGTGCAAGCCCTCAGTGGGTCTACCATTCTGGCACTCAATGCCAGCCTATGAAAGCATCCACAGGGTCTGTACCCTGCAAGGCCACAGAGGCACAGCTGCCCAAGGCCTGAGGAGCCCACTACTTGTATTAGTGTGCCCTAGATATGAGACATGGGATCAAAGGAGATAACTTTGTAGCTTTAAGATTTAATTACTGTGCTGCTGGGCTTTGAACTTGCAGGGGCCTTAGCCCTTTTGTTTTGGCCAACTTCTCCTATTTGGAACATGAACATTTACCCAATGCCTGTACCCCTATTGTTTCTTCAAAATAACTAACATGTTTTCGATTTTATAGGCTCATAGGTGGAAGGAACTTGCTTTGTCTCAGATGAAACTTTGGACTTGGATTTGGGGTTAATGTTGAAGTGAGTTGACTTTCAGGGACTGTTGGGAAGGCAGGATCATGTTTGAAAATTTGAGAAAGACATGAGATTGGAAAGAGGCAAAGGGTAGAATGATATGGTTTGACTCTGTGTCCCCACCCAAATCTCATCCTGAACTGTAATCCCCACATGTTGAGGGAGGGACCTAGTGAAAGGTGATTGGATCATGGGGGAAGCTTCCTCCATGCTGTTTTTGTGATAATGAGTGAATTCTCATGAGAGATGATGGTTTAAAAGTGTGGCACCTCCCCCACCCCACTCTTTATCCTGCCACCATGTAAGACATGCATTGCTTCCTCTTTGCCTTCTGCTATGATTATAAGTCTCCTGAGGCCTCCCCAGCCATGCAGAGCTGTGAGTCAGTGAAAACTCTTTCTTGTATAAATTACCCAGTCTTTTGTATAATAGTTCTTTATAGCAGTGTGAAAATGGACTAATACAATGCCCTTCCCAATTATGGTTGCCATTCACAAGGCAGCCTTCAGGGTAGTCATTGGGAACTGGGCTGGGGATGCTTTGGGAACAAAATTTATGAGAATGATAGTGGTAGTTTGCTAAATTCCTGGAATGTCCAGCAGAAACTAACACTATTTTTTGTTCTCATTGCTACTATTGTCTTAAAATATGAATATTCAACTTTGATTAAAACATGCCCTTTTTTCATCCATTAGATTATTTGTTCTTTTGTCAAGACAGATGAATCCTTTCGAAGATAATATGATGTTGGTGCAGTACAAATTTAATGAATCTGAAACAATTTCAAGACAGAGAGTTCTGAAGTAGCTGGTGTGTTGTTGCTCATAATTCAGGAGCATTGGCAGAAGTGTTGAAAACAGATTTTTCTTAACCTTATTACTTGCATCATCCTTAATATATGCCCTCTTTTTTCTCTTTAAGAAAGAATGTTCATCTTCACATTTATCTGTAAAATATTTGTCCAGAATTTCTACTGCAATTTTTACTAGTCGCTTATGTGATAAATTTAAGATATTTTTGAGGACAGATTTTATTCCCAAGTTAACCAGTTCTGGTTTGCCTGGGGGAAACTGAAGACTGCATAAAAAGAGCAAAAATGTGAAAGAAATAAGCAGAGTCCCTGCCCTCAGTATCCAGTTATGAATCCTAATTCTAGCTGCTCATAATGACCTGTGTATCCTGCTATTTCAGTTATCTCTATTTGCAAATAGGGCAAGAAATGCCTATCTTACACAGCTTTATGGAAAGTGAAGCATCTAGTTATTTTCTTTCATAGATGAGACAGCAAAGCCAACCTGGTGGAGTCCTTAGGTACATCTGGTCGATCTCTGAAAGAACAGAAACTAGAGTTCTAGAATTTTCCTGTCAAAACAGGCAAATTCTTCAAAAGCACTGGTATTTTTCAAAATACATTTCAAAATTTATTCTTTAAAATACATTTATTTTTCAGTGGAGGGGCTAGAAGCCAATCCAAAGTTCTAGGAGAACTGCAGTTAAACAGGGTTGGCTTTGATTTTCAGTTATATGATGGACCCATTATCTGAAGGATATATCCTGTCAAAGTATGTAAAAAATGTTTGTTAAAATGTATTTGGAAAGGCTGAGCTGTCAGTAAAATAAAGGAAATTATAACAGGCCAGAAACAATGAGAAAGCATAGATACAGATGGGTAAATGAGTGTTGGAGCTAGCCTTTGCCTGGAGGCATCTGTTACGGTAGGTGACACTTTAATGGGTCACACTTATGTGAGGATCAAGCCCGGGTCTGAATAGGGTAGAGGTTAGATAAAAGACCCTTGAATAGGCCTGGCACGGTGGCTTGCACCTGTAATCCCAGTGCTTTGGGAGGCCGAGGCAGGTGGATCACAAGGTCAGAAGTTTGATACGAGCCTGGCCAATACAGTGAAACGCCGTCTCTACTAAAAATACAAAAAATGGCTGGGTGTGGTGGTGGGCGCTTATAATTCGGGCTATTCGGGAGGCTGAGGCAGGAGAATCGCTTGAACCCAGGAGGTGGAGTTGCAGTGAGACAAGATTGTGCCACTGCACTCCAGCCTGGGTGACAAGGCCGGGCGTGGTGGCTCAAGCCTGTAATCCCAACACTTTGGGAGGCCAAGGCGGGTGGATCATGAGGTCAAGAGATCGAGACCATCCTGGTCAACATGGTGAAACCCTGTCTCTACTAAAAATACAAAAAAATTAGCTGGGCATGGTAGCGCGTGCCTGTAATCCCAGCTACTAAGGAGGCTGAGGCGGAATTGCTTGAACCCAGGAGGCTGAGGTTGCGATAAGCCGAGATCGCGCCATTGCACTCCAGCCTAGGTAACAAGAGTGAAACTCCCTCTCAAAAAAACAAAAACAAAAACAGAAACAGAAACAAAAACAAAAACAGAAACAAAAACAAAAACCCTTGAATAAAGCTAGTACACCTCCCTTAAGTGTACTAGAAAAAAAAGTACAGGGGTACTACCTGTTTGTGCCTTGGCTCTGAGTGGAGTGGGGAAACATCCCTCCAGAAAATTCCTAACTCCAATCCTACAGTCACATGAATTTGGACATGGAAATCACATTTCCTGTGGGACCTGAAAAAAACGGAACTGAGTGGAAAATTTAAGTGTCCCTGGGTCAGCTGTGCCTCCAGATACTTGGCAGAAGGAAACATGAATCTCTCTGGAGGGTAATATTGTAAAACAAGCCTTTAAAGAATTCCTATTCCATTTCTGAGGAATATGAATGCACAATTTGAAAACAATTATAAAGCATATGAAAAACAAGTCACCATAAACCAAACCAGCAGGAAAAATAAATTACAGAATCAAACTTCCAAAAAATAAAGATTTTGGAATATTCAGACATCAAATATAAGTAATCATGTTACAATATTGTCTAATGAAATGAAAGGAGACTTCGAAAGTGTGACAAAGGAACATATTTTTATTGACAATAATGGGAGATATTTGAAAAGAAACAGAAATGAAATTTTTAGAAATCAAAAATATACCAACTAAAATTAGAAACTTTATGCAAGTTAAGCAGCAGATTAGACATACTTGAAGAAAGTAAACCAGTTGGTACACTGATATCTCTGAAGAAATTGCTCAGAAAATAGCATAGGAAAACAAAAGGATGGCAAATATTACAGGGAAATTTAACACACATTGGAATTTTGAGGCAGGTGGATCAGCTGAGATCAAGAGTTTGAGACCAGCCTGGCCACCCTGGTGAAACCCTGTCTCTACTAAAAAAAAAAAAAAAAAAATCAGCCTGGTATGGTGATGTGGTGGCATGCACCTGTAGTTCCAGCTACTTGAGAGGCTGAGGCAGGAGAATCACTTGAACCTGGAAGCCAAGGTTGCAGTGAAAGATCGTACCACTGTACTCCAGCCTGATTGAAAGAGTGAGACTCCATGAAAAAAAAAAAGAAAAAGATAGAACCAAGTTACAGAACAACAATCACATCAGGAAGGAGTGGGATGAGGTAAAAAACATTCTCAGATCCTTCTGTTTTTCAGAAGATTGTAAAAATATTGGCTTATTTTAGACTTTAGTAAATTAAATATGCATATTAAAAATTTTCCAGGTAATCACCAAAGAATGGAAATAGAGTTTATATCATTCAACCTATGATTGGTAAAATAAAATAAAGGGAAAAATAAGAAAAAAAAATTAATTCTAAATAACTAAAGAAGAAAAAGACAGAACAAAGAAAACATTGGAGCGAAGTGGAAGCATAAGATAAGATAGTAGAAAGTAATCCATTTATATTCATAATTATATAAATGTCAGTGTGGTAAATTCCCTAGTTAAAATGCAAATATCTTTAGACTGGATTTTTAAAATTTCCAGTTTTCACTTTAGAAGAGACAGTGTCTTGTGCTGCTTATAGGGATACAGAAAAATTCAAATAGAAGGATGAAAAAGATAAAATAGGAAGCATAAAACAATAAAGAAAATTAGTGCAGGTATGTTAACTAGAAAGAGTGAACTTTAATGTGGAAAGAATTACCAGAAATAAGAGTTTATTGCATGTTAATAACAGTTTTGGCAGGAAGATTTTGACAATAATTTCTAATGTAAATGTACTTAATAACATAGCTTCAAAATATATAAAGCATAATTTGAACTGAAATATAAGCAGAAATTGCCAAATCAACAACATAATGGGAGAATTTAATTTACCTCTCTCGGTAACTGATAAATCAAACAGACAAAAATCAATAATGATATAAACGATTTGAAAACTATAATCAACCATCTTGATCTAATGACTGTCTTTTGAACACTGACTGCTCCCAATAACTTGAGTAAAGACATATAAATTTTTTTCCTAGGAAATGGAATACTTACAAAAATGAACTTTCTCCTAGGCCATAAAACATGTGTGCATGAATTTCAAAGACAGTTTCTCATTGGCCACTTTGTCTGACCTCATTTTAGAAGGACTTAGAAAAGAAGCTCATGTAATTGTGATACAAAGGAGCCAAACTTTTTATATAATTGTCTCAATTTCTAAATACCTGGTTCTATTTAGTGGAGAAGACATAGTCCAATTTTTCTTTGAAATGTTAGATTAAAAGAAATAATTTATTTGTGAGAAGGTGAGAAAACAAAATGGTGCTAGATACCCCCCTGAGATTCAGGCACGCTATCAGGTTTCCTAAGTTCCTGATGCTAGAGAGGTACTTTGAAATTTCACAGCTTTTGTGCTGTGCAAAACCAAACATGCTAATATTTTCAGTTTTTGTTGCTGTGGTTTACAAACTTTTTGTGCCATCCACTGTAAGGAGCTGAAAGAAGTGAAGACACTGGAATGAGACAACCAAATGTTACCTGAACCCTGTGAAATGGTCTTTGAATTTCTCTTATGAGCCATCAATTATTATTTTAATTATGCTGACACACTTTTCTCATTTTAGCCTTTTCTCATGACCAGCTTGAAAAGAATTACTTTGCTTAAATAGGTTTTAGTGTAATTCTTCAAATGAGAGATTCATTCAATTAAAAAAAATTCTGCAAATAGCATTTTGCCTTTGTATTGATACTTCTGCTGATTTGATGTAAAGTCCTTTGAATCTCACAGCCTTTAGATTAGTATTTGCTTTAAGCATGACATATTTAATGAATACAACAGATATACTTGCTAAATTCTTGTTACATGGGAATTTCTAATATTCAAAAAATTTCAAAAATCTTTAAAATATAGATGCTAAAAGCCCAAATCAGGTTATTTTTAAGTCAATTAATCCTCAGTTTTTCAGCTTCAAATTAAAAAACTGTTTTTTTGGTATAAATTATCCCACTAATACAGCATATTTAAAATTTTTTTATTGTAAAAATCTAAAACATAAATGAATTATTATTATAGCAGAAATCAGGTAACGAGTAATAAAATCACCCAGCAGAATCATAGGTTTTAAGTAACTTGAAAAAGACTGCAAATAGAGAGTGAGATAAAGTATTTAAAATATATAGATGAGGATAAGGGAATAAGTATGATGTGTTCAGTGTGGTACAGAAATTTTCTTCAAATTCACTCTCTCTTGGAGAGCATCTGACAAAAGTCATCTACTTTAAAAGGCGAGTTACTTCCAAATATATCTGAATTATATGAAGGATCTATTAATTTGATATGTGAGAGGTGCCATCATAGTTGCAAGGGTATCATAAGGATTTTCATGTCAGATCTTCCCCTTTTCTTTTTTAAAGTGGGACACCAAGGTTGGAGACTACTCCTTAATCTCGTAGTGTGTGAAAAATTGTTGCATTTACTAGGGAGCCCTTGACAAATAAACTGGTGGCTGCTGCTGGATTTTTCTCCCACCATGCTTTGGGAGATGTAACTGGAGGCAATTCAAAAACCAGAGAAAAGCCTTGATGCATGAAATGTCAACCTATTTATCAGCAAGTGTTGCTGTTTCTCTTAAGGGTCCAATTTTCATCTGAGCAAGAGCTGATTAATCAGTGGAGTCAGGCTTCTGTCTGAGAACCAATACAGAACAAAAATAACCATGTGCTTCTATGTTGTGCTGAGTCCAGTGGCATAGGGTTTCCCAATTCAACTTTCTACCTGGGTTGTCTTTTTGCCCCAATGATCTCTAAACATTCTGGGGGAGTTATTGAAAATTTAGTAGTAGCCTAGAATATAACTATTCTTTTGTAAATATTTCTCAAATATTCAAAAGTAACGCTCTGCCGGTATAAAGTTTATACCTATTAATTCTACATTGCATTAATTTCTCTGTCAAAAACTGAGACAGGCATTTGAAATCTTCTATTGTAATTGTGGTTACATGAATTTTTAATTTATTATTGTTTTTAACATATGTTCTATTTTATTCAGCCTTCTGATTTTTAAAAAACTTCCTTTTATTTTCCTATTGTTTAGGTTTTCTTTGCAATTTGTTGCTTTTACCTGACATTTTTGTTCTTCTAGTGATTATTTGACCTTATTCCCCTTTCGATGTTAAAAATACAGCACTTTATAGTCGCTTGAGTCACCACTCTGTTCCAGTTAACAAGGTTTTTAAAGCAAGAGAGCTTTAAATATATTATTTCATATTTGCAATAGTGCTGTATAGATTATCATCTTAATTTACTTATGAGAAAATAGGTTCTATGAAGTTAATTGCTTATTTTATATCACAAAGCTAGTTAATAGGCAAGGCCAGAATTTGAACCCAGGCATCTGCAATTTCTTTTATTCGCTGAACTCTTATCATCTTCCTAGTTTAAAATACTTCTCTCTCTGTCTTCTCCACCATCACGTTTTGTTTTGACTAACATTGAGTCTAGACTTTCATTATTAGATTCTTTTTTAGGTATGAATTTATCTTTTCAGAGTTATTTGTATTTGTATTAAATTTCACAGTGATTTTGGCATTACTTTTTAAGCAGAACCTGACATTTCACTGATTACGTTCCCTTTTTTCTTTGCAGTGAAACTATTTTGCTGTCCTTAAGAGACCTATCTTTTTAAAACCTAAAACTTTAATCAGGATCTGTAGAGTTGTGACTCTCTAAATTTTTTTAAATAGTTAAATGTATAAGGCTACTAAATAGACCTTTCTTATCTGAAAACTTTATTTCCTTTTTTTTGTTTTCAAATCATTTTTCTCCATTATTTATTTGGTTTTCGCTTTCCCTCTGGCCCTTCTCATCTCTTAATGTACTTCATACTGGGATATTATGGATAACTCCCATGTTGCCAGTGTTATGTTCAGTATATTTGTCTTACTTTGAAAATTTCCACTGAACTCTGGAAGGGTTTGTAAACATTTCTTCTAATGCATTTGTTTGTTTTTGATGTTTTCTAAGTAGTGTAATTTCACTGCCTAGGTAAAATTAATCTCTCTTGATTTTCATCTTCCTAACTCGTATTGTTCCTTTTGCATACATGCAAATACAATTGAGATTGAATAAATTACCTTTTGCAAACTTTACAGAATTTGTCATAGTACATTGCAGGTATTTGTTATGATTTCCCAAATTGTTCACTTTGTAAAAACCTACTAAAATGTTTCTATTGTCTAGTAATTTTTGTCATTCTTACAGGTGGGTACTTTTTATGTGTCTAGGATTTGGAGTTGAGTGGTGGTGGTCTGACAGAGACTATTTATTTAGCTCCTTTAGTTCCAGATAAAGGGGAAAGCAGAGGTTTGCATTTTTCCAGTGGTTTCATTTTGACCATTTCAGAGTGAGGGACAGAAGTACTTCTGTGTCTGGAAACTTCATCATTGTAGCAAAAATTCATCTACTCAACAAATATTTACTGAAGGCCCCCTGTGAGTCAGATATGGCTGGGCACTGGAGATATGATGATGAATACAGCTGTCTCGATTCCTGCTCTTATACAGTTTAGAAACTCTTAAAGAAGTCGTATATCAAATGATTACATAAAAGTCTACCTAATTACCTGTAGTGGTAAAGGTTATAAAAACTTGCTGGGCTCCTGGCGAATTGGAGGCATGACAAGAAACTGTCATTCAGAGTGCAGTGAGCACAGGCAGAAAAGTCTAGGGAGGTGGGAGTGGCCAGACGGGGCACGGCCCTGCAAGCCATGGTAAGGATACTGAGCATAATCCAAAAGCAATGGAAAGCCATTGACAAATAGGAAGCAGGTGAATGGCATATTTATATATTTTTTGAAGGCCCACTCTAGCCTTAGTTATTAGGACAGATTGTAGGGGCCAAGTGGATATGAAGAGACCAGTCTAGAATGCTCTTAAGGCCATTCATACAAGAAGGACATGACTGTGGCTTGGACCAGTCTGTTGTAATGGACATGGAATGAAGGGAACATATTAATATTTAAGAAATATTTGGGTCAGTTGGTATTATGAGGAGAAATGGATGGCTGATTCACTGTGGGAATGAGAAAGAAGGATTTCATTTCTTTGAATGTTGCAATAGCCTAGAGTTATCTGGCCGCCCCCTTCTCTATCTGCTACATTGAGCACACCATTTACTCCAGGTGTGAATAAGACTAAGAATGGGTCCCTCTCTTCATGCTGGCATTTCACTTAGTGAAGTTAGTGGTAGATGTTACCTTGTGCCTACCAATCATCCCACTGCCTATTTCTGCTCACAGGATTTATGAGGTGGTATGAGATTGAGAGTGCAGATTCTAGTGTCAAACTGGATTTGGGCTTTGGTCATGCCACTTACTGTCAGAGTATTTTGGGGCAAATTGCTTAGTCATTCTTCCCCCAATTTTTCCAGCTGTAAAATGGGGATATTTCTAGTATCTGCTTTATGGGATGTTGTGAGGCTTAAGTGAGTTCCTATTTATAAAGCACTTTGAACAGCATTGAATGTGCTCCAATATTAGTTATATTTATTATTACTCTTTTTTGTGTGTGGTGGCTGAGGATCTCGTCCACACACTGTCCTGACAGTCAGTTCCATTCTTACAGTGAATATTCTCTCAGTGCAGTTCTACCTACACCATAGGTTGTGTACATTTAAAAAAATTCTGATTTATGAGCAGTACCCAATGCTTTTCCTCTTAAAAAATGTATTTGCTCACTTAGTTGGGACATTAGGCTATAATTGCTGCCTTAAACAGAAATTCTCTACTACCTCTTAATGATTACCAGTCCTGCATATGGGCATATTCATGTACTAGATGGTAGAGGATTGATGTAGAATATCTGAGAAACTGGCCTGCGAGAATTAGCAGAAGGCTTAACGATGTGATATAATAAAAAGTTATAAAAGGAAAATGTATCAGTTAGGATTCAACCAGAGAAAAAGAACGAGTAGGAGATATGTATCTTAACAGATTTGTAGCCGGGCATGGTGGCTCATACCTGTAATTCCAGCACTTTGAGAGGCCCAGGCAGGCAGATGGGTCACTGGAGTTCAGGTGTTGGAGACCAGCCTGACCAACAGGGTGAGACCCCATCTCTACTAAATACAAAAATTTAGCCTAAGGTGGTGGCATGCACCTATAATCCCAGCTACTTGTGAGGCTGAGGCAGGCGAATCACTTGAACCCTGGAGTCAAAGGTTGCAGTGAGCTGAGATTGCACCATTGCACTCCAGCCTGGGCAACAAGAGCGAAACCTTGTCTCAGAAAAAAAAAGTTATTTATGATAATAAATTGGCTTGTGTGACTGTGAGGGTAGTTAGACAAGTGTAATGCCCACAGGGTAAGCTGTCAGGGAGGTCACTGAAGCTGAAACTCTTGGGCCAAGCTGATGCTGTGGGCGATAGGCAGAATTTCTTCTTCAGGGAATCATCAGTTCTGCTAAGACCTATCAACTGACTGAATTGAGATCATGTGGATTATCTGAAATAACCCCCATCCTTCAAGTGGACTCATTTTTACTTTAATTGCGTCAATAAAATATCTTCAGCAACACCTAGATTCGTTTTTGATTGAGCAACTGGGGACTGTAGCCTAGTCAAGTTGATACAAAACTGACTATCACAGAAGACAATTCTCAAAGCTCTTAGAAACAAGTTGTGTTTGTTTTAGGAGGGTTATATGATCTATAAATACAGTTTTTGAGAAATGAATTTCTTGTGGCTAGACATTTTTTCTAACGCTTTACTTTTATTATTTGAATTTTAAAAATAACGGTTGAGTTTCACTATGTTAAAAGTATTTATTCTGTATGAATTCACTATCCTTCTTTCTCCCATTGTCCCTGCTCTCAAAATATTTACTTTATTCTGAATCAGGTGGCAGAGGCATCCATTCATTTTTGGTTGTGCAAGCTTCTACATAGCTGTGTTTTTCCACACATTTAAGAAAAATCATATTCCCACCCACCTCTGTTCTTTTGTTAACTTCTCTTCTTTATGAAAGCAGCAGCTATAATGTCTTCCTGTGATTTGCAATTTTAGGTTCCTGGATAGGCTTCTATGTAGTGCCATCCAGCCGCATCCATCCTTCAGGTTTTCTCTGGCCAGCAGCAGAGCCAGCCAAGTAAATAATCCTTTTATGCCATGTGGGCAGACTTTGTTGATCCTACAAAAATAAGACTGGGCATATTCTGAACTGAGACTATCTTGTCTGTGTTACTTCAGTTGTTCAATTTTAATTTAGAATGTTCACTTTTAGTTCACTTGATCTCCAGTGAGTGGAAATCAGCGGGGAGTAAAACCAAAAGAATGCAAAGAATCCTGGGGAATCAGTAACTTTCTGATGCTAGTCAGAGCAGCATGCTCTGTGGAAAGGAGGAGCTCCAAGAATCCAGGAAAAAGAAGGCTAAAAACAAGTGTTGGAATGAACATTCGTGTACAATAGCAAAGACCTGGAATCAACCCAAATGCCCATTGATAATAGACTGGATTGGAAAAATGTGGCACATATACACCATGGAATATTATGCAGCAATCAGAAATGATGAGTTTGTGTCGTTTGTAGGGACATAGGTGAATCTGGAAAACATCATCCTCAGCAAACTGACACAAGAACAGAAAATGAAACACCGCATATTCTCACTCATAGGTGGGTGATGAAAAATGAGAACACATGGACACAGAAAGGGGAGTACTAAACAGTGGGGTCTATTGGGGGGAAAAGGGGAGGGCCAGTGGGAGGGGGAGGTGGGGAGGGATAGCCTGGGGAGAAATGCCAAATGTGGGTGAAGGGGAGAAGAAAAGCAAAGCACACTGCCATGTGTGTTCCTACGCAACTGTCTTGCATGCTCTGCTCATGTACCCCAAAACCTATAATCCAATAAAAAATTAAAAAAAAACAAAACAAGTGTTGGTCAATTGAAAGACAATGGTGTAAGAGAAAGATGAATCCTAGGGAAATGGCAAGCACCATCAAAACTAAACAAATGGGGAACAGACTATAAAACAGATGATGCTGTAATCCCAGCACTTTGGGAGGTTGAGGCGGGTGGATCACGAGGTCAAGAGATCAAGACCATCCTGGTCAACATGGTGAAATCCCGTCTCTACTAAAAAGACAAAAAATTAGCTGGGCATGGTGGCGCATGCCTGTAATCCCAGCTACTCAGGAGGCTGAGGCAGGAGAATTGCCTGAACCCAGGAGGCGGAGGTTGAGGTGAGCCGAGATCGCGCCATTGCACTCCAGCCTGGGTAACAAGAGCGAAACTCCGTCTCAAAAAAAAAAAAAAAAAAACCAGATGATGCAATGTCTGGAAAATATGGCAAAAGGACTTTGAGAAAGGACCATTTATTTTCTTCAATTATCATATATTGAATTAATTAGCATTACATGTGGTCAAAAGCTCCTAGGAATTATTTCTTCAGAAGTAGTTTTTTTTTAAACTTGCTATTAATTTATTTCCTCTCCATTTGTTCAAATAAGTATTTTTCCATTGGTTTATTTTATTTTTAGACATAATTTAAACTAGTGGTTCTCAACACTGCGTTAGTATTACCTGGAAACTTGTTTGAAATGCAAATTCCTTCGTTGTATCCCAGACCTATTGCCTTAGGAATTCTGGGAATGGGGCCCAGCAATTTGTGTTTTATCAAGGCCTCTAGAAAGCTCTGATGCAAGCTCAAGTTTAAGAATTACTGGTTTAAAATATAAAAACTGGGCTGGGCATGGTAGCACACACTTGTAATCCCAGCACTTTGGGAGGCAGAGGCGGGTGGATCACCTGAGGCCAGGAATTCAAGACCAGACTGGCCAACATGGTGAAACTCTGTCTCTACTGAAAATACAAAAAATAGCTGGGCGTGGTGGCGGGTGCCCGTGATCCCAGTACTTGGGAGGCTGTGGCAGAAGAATTGATTGCATCTGGGAGGTATAGACTACAGTGAGTTGAAATTGCACCACTGCACTCCATGGGTACCCATGGACAGAACAGGACTTCGTCTCAAAAATACACACACACACACACATATACACACATATAAAACACAATTTTATAAAATTTTAAAATATATTTTTATATATATGTGTGTCTCAAACACAGTATATATACTTTTAATGTTCCATATCACATGTCTTGAGGCCCTATTAGGAGCCTTATTAGAGGATGATAAGCCTAGTACTTAGACCATTACTTCTTGTAGGTCTGTTTCTTTCACAATGTCATCTACGCTCACTTTAAGTACACGGATCTAGAATTTTTATCCTGTCTGCTAAGTGAAAGTGTAAAATGTTTTCCTAGCATTTCTGGTCCTTTGTATCTTTGTGATGTCTTCAAAATAAATTCAATTTCTCTGCTCATATGAAGCACACATAAAATTCTTCGTTTTAGGGATCTGATATATGACAAATGTATCTTGGGTTCATTTCAGTTGAATTTATAATCGGGCTCCCTAATACACTCTTGCTAGGAAGCAACTCTCAACCTTTTGAAGTGACTCACAACAAATTTTCCCTGAAGAGATCCTCTTATGGAACCCATGTATATTTAGTAATTCTTGGTCATCCTACTCTGTAGTTTTGATGAAACATAAAACAGACTAACCAATAGTATCTACTTCCTTTCAATATTCCTTTCCCTTCTTCCATATAACTGCATTTATTAAGCCCGATTTTGTCTCTTTTTCCTTCTATTATCCTATTTGTAACTGACATGAGATACACTCTCCATCTGCAGACGCTTTTTTACATTCTAGAATGAGATGAAGATGCAGTAGCAGGATTCATTTGTTAGTTAAAAGCTTATGGCTTTGTTTTTTATGTGGAATAGGAAGTGAGGTCATCTGTTGAGATTGGGGAAGTGGGTGAATTGGATGCATGAAGAAGTCTAGTCATAGTGGTAGTTAAAATTGAAATACTCCTAAGCCATACTATGAGTACCCGTATACCTTTATTTCTGTGCCCCTCCCCTTGCCCAGGGCCCCTGTAGCTTCCTAGGATCCAGCTTCTAGAGTCCAGCACTGTTGAACAGCAAAGTTACATAGAGTCCCTGTTCTGATCCATGGGTAGCCATACCTTGCTGGTAGCTAAGAACTTTGAAGGTTATTGTGATCAGAGGTTTTATGAGAGATGAAAATGTTTGACATTGTTGTTGTATAGAATGGGAAGTGAAATCAGCACAGAAATTCCCTAGGGTCCCTGAAGGCTGTCTGAAGGGTTAAGTTGATGGTAGTTATTATGAATTTATGGTCTTTATTATTATGAGATTTATTCATGAGTAGACAAGGAGAAAGCTGATATTTGGGCCTGTGAGGGGCTGGGATTTTTTCTAGAAGAGTTCAATAAGAAGACAGAGAAACAGAGTATAATTCTCTACTTCTCAGGAAAATCTGTGAAATAGAAATGAAAAGGGCAAAAAGATTATCACTCGAGTGGGTCCTTTCAATGGAAACATGGAAGATCTTTAGATTTCAGTAAATTCTCACTCAACATTTTCAAACAGGTTCTTGCAAACTGTGAATCTGAGTGAAATGAAGTATCATGAAACCAATTTTACCACAGGGTAATTCATATAAATAATAGTAAAGCTCCTATGGCATATTTCTGACCATGAAAACATCACCAAACTTCTAAATAAAGACCCCAAACACTTCTAATATTAAACACTAAAATAAATGTGAGCTACACATACATTTAAAAATATTAATGAAAACAAGTAAGCTAATGATTTACCCAGTGTGTGGTGAATCAGTGAGTGATGGCAGACATGGTGGTGGTGGGTCAAATAAAGGAATAGATGTTTGCAAAGTGAAAACTGTTCTGCCACTACACAGTTCAAAAGCAATCACAGATTTGGCAGGCTTGCTGAGCACTTTCAGACCACATCGTTTATTGTTGTGCACTTATATAATTGTCTTCTATGTTATTAATTTTTATTTGACAATAATTTGTATTCATTCATTTTTCAATGTGCTTATTTCAGACTAAGATTATGGGTGGCCAGAGCCTCTCCTGGCAACTCAGGTGCAAGGCAGGAACTAGGCCTGGACAGGATGCCATCCCATTACAGGACCACTAACACACACCCACACTCACTCAGAGTAGGGCCATTTGGACATGCCAATGAACCTGACATGCACATCTTTGGGATGTGGAAAGAAACTTGGGTATTCAGGAAAAGCCATGCAGACATGGAGTGAATATGCAAACTCTATGTAGACAGTGGCCTCAGCCAGGAATTAATATTTTTTCTCATTAATGTTATAATAAAACAATGTCGAATGAAGCAACATTATTTGAGGACCTGCTGTATTCTTCCCAGGATCAACTCAATCCATGAAGCTACAACTTTCATGGTCTTTGAGCTACTTTATAATGTTGCAAGGTATAGAAAACTGACAGTAATGCAAATGATTCTTGTTCATAAAGATGTAAATACATTTTGTCCAGTGGAGACGTAATTGATGCTTGTCATGTGGATATTGATCAGTTTTGGATCTATTAGTAAATTTATTTTAGCATTCCTGATCACCTATATGTATGTCTGTTCTTTTGATTCTCCTTTGAACTGGTGTTCAAAATATCTTATTGGATTCCTATTTCTTCATGAGTTAAATAAAATCTTTGACACATGTTCAAAGTATGTTTGTATGATGGACAGGACTAGACTGCAAAATATCCTTTCAGAATTACATCCCTCTTATGTTGCACTGGTACTGTGGTGATTTCAGCACGTAGCTCTCTCTCTTACTACGTTGTTATCTTCTAGAGAAAACATAAGCTTTTTGGGTGGGATTTAGTGTAAGGATTAAAAACATGATTTAGAATTAGACTGACCTAAATTTCAGTCCCATCTCTAGCACTTGTTCGATTTTTTAAAATAATAGATAAGTAACTTATACTCTCCAAGCCACAGTTTTTGCCTTCAGTAAAATCAAGAAAATAGTATTACTTGTCTTAGAGGTGGATGCTGAAGATAAGCCATGCAAATACTTAGAGCAGTATCTGTTAAATGCTCAATGAATGCTGGAGGCTGTATCACATGGTGGTTAATAGCATCAGTCCTGGAGCCCGACTGCTTGAATTGTGTATTCCAGGTTCTACTACTTCCTTCCTTCCTTCCTTCCTTCCTTCCTTCCTTCCTTCCTTCCTTCCTTCCTTCCTTCCTTCCTTCCTTCTTTCCTTCCTTTCTTTCTCTCTCTTTCTTTCCTTCCTTCCTTCTTTTCTTTCCCTTCTTCCTTTCCTCCCTCCCCCCTTTCCTTCCTTCCCTCCTTCCTCCCTCCCTCCCTTTTCTTCTTTCTTTCCTTTATTCTTTCTTTTATTGAGACAGAGCTTTGCTCTTGTCACCTAGGCTGGAGTGTAGTGGCATAACCTTGGCTCACTGCAACCACTGCCTCCTGGGCTCAAGTGATTCTCCTGCCTCAGTTCCCAAGTAGTCAGGACTACAGGAACGTGCCACCATGACCGGCTAATTTTTGTGTAGTCAGTAGAGATGAGGTTTCACCATGTTGGTGAGGCTGATCTTGAACTCCTGACCTCAGGTTATCTGCCTACCTTGGCCTCCCAAAATGCTGGGATTACAGGCATGAGCTACTGTGCCTGGCCAAGGCTCTGTTTCTGAATTCCCCTGGCCAAGCTGGCATTGTCTACCAAGAGATTCGTTCATTCCTTCTTTTGCTCATTCAATAAATATTTACAGAACACTCATCATATGCTGGGTCTTGAGTTTGGTTTAACCTCTCTTGGACACTCATGTCCAGACCTCTGAACTGCACTCACCATGGTGACATCTTTTTAACATCCATCACTTGCTATTATTATCACTTAATTTGTTCCATATTGCCATGTGGGGAATAATAACTGTGTGTTGTTTCTCTTAGTTTTTTAGAAAGAAACACTTGTCTCCTACAGACAATACGAAGTAGGCCTGACACCCAAACCTGGGCCTCCTCATTCATGGCTTAGTGTACTCCTCAGGCCTCCTTGCAGCTTCTACCCCTTTCCCACCATTGGTGGGATATCTCAAGTATTTATCAACTTTATTTGTCTTCTAGGAAAGACAGAATGGAGCTCTAGTGATCAGTAAAAGTGTATCTTAATGAAATAAGTAAACAAAATCTATAAATTACAAAGAGCATGGCAAGAAGTGTACTGAAGTAAGAACAGCTGAGCAGAGGGTTTTGAGTACTTTTTAAACATTTGCTCCCTTGCTGTTGTCCTCAGAGACTTGTTTGCTTCTCTTTGCAGTCTGGCTTGATCCATTTATTTTCATTTGAATGTTTATTTCTGTTTTTCTTTCTTCATTTTCTCTGTAGCCCTCAGTCATTCCTGACAAGGTGATTTTACCCTCATTTTCTTTTGGCTCTTATTTCATTTCCTTTCAAGAGAATGAAAAATTCTACTTTACCTGGAAAAAAGAAAGTAGAGGATCTCACAAAACTTTCCATCTTGCAGATTGGAGAAAATATTTTTTGCTGCTATATTAGGAAAAATGAAAGAACCATAGAATGAAGAGAGATCAGATGTATTAAAAAAAGATAAAAATATGAACTAATTAGAACCATTGTCACCAAAAGCATGTCTGAATACATTATCTTCAAATTAAAATACCACAAATTTAAAAATAGATGTCCCTATGCCAACTTATAGTAATAACATTTATCAGATTTGTTCAAAGAAAATAAAGCTGAATTTTTTCTAGATGTTTTTAATGGAAGCATTGAAAATAAGTAACACTTGAGAATTGTGTTCTCTTACAAATAGAGAAACAGACTCTTAAAAATATACAACATGCTTTGAATATTTCACCCAAGTACAAATTGTTTTCTGGAAAAAAATCATTTACACAGAAATGTTTTTAAGAATTTAGTTTAATTGGGAATTTAGAAAACTGTGTGATCAGATCTGCTATAATTTCCCTTTAGTGAGAATGTCAGCTTCATTTAAAGACAGATCCTAATTTAAACTCAGGATAAAGAATTTATTTAATGACAAGACCAGTTCAAGGATTTCATGGAAACCATGTTTTCGGGCAAACTGTGTCTTATATTGTAAGACTTAGAAGAGATTATTAGTGAGAGTAAGTTTAAAGAGAAAAGGTAATGGCCACTCTCAGGCTTGTATAAGGCCCCACGGACTGATTTTTTAATATGTGCTTCATGGAGGGAGTGGGGCCTTGTGTATGGCACTGACAAGGCTTCATCAGGGGAAGCCAGTAAATCACATCTCATTTGTACTTCTTTTCTTGAAAGTTTTCCTCCTTCCTTATGCTCTTGCAGCAATTTCTGATAGTTAGACATGCCCAGAGAAAGATTCACAGCCATGGATCCTGAATTAGGTAGATTAGTTTTGCCTACTTTTAATTAAATGCAACAATTTCCTCAATATGATTTGTTTCCAAGAACTCCTCCCCTGCTGGTCTGACCAATTCCTGTTGTCATTGAGTTAGTAATTTCCCTTCTCTATCGACTCATTTAATTGAAAACTGAAAAAAATTATTTACTTGCATATACTCTTCCCCTGATGACAAATTGTATAAATATGTAAAGTCTGAATTACATATTTAAATGGAAAAAGTGTGGTGGAAATATGAAGACTAAAATATGAAAGACATTGGCAAGGAAGAACAATGTGAGTCAGTAATTGCCACGAGGTAGGCATGGAAGGGCCATTCAAGATGATTTTAAGTCTTAAAGCCTTGGAGGGGTTTTAATGACAGAGTAGGTGGGAATCAGTTTAAATGATTCAAAGAAATCCAAAGGGACTACCATTGAGAAAGGATCACTAAATTTCTTCATTTGGAAGTCACTGGTAATATTTGAGAGGCCATTTCAGTAGAATTACTGGGGCAATTATTTTACTTCAAGGAATTATAGATGGGTGGGCCTTGAGGAAGCAGAAGCAAGGGTTATGAATTGTATGCTCAGAAAACAGCAGTGTGGCAGGTGGGGCCAGTGGAGTCAAGTTTTGTTCTGATATTGAAGACCTGAGTGTGACTGCAGAGAGTGGAGAGAAATGGTTGACAGTGTGGGAGGGAGGGAATATCAGGGAAATAATGATCATGAAAGAAGGAGGGAAAGATTAAAGTAGCCTCGAAGATGCTAGAGTAGGGAATGGCTGGGTGTGGTGGCCCAAGCCTGTAATCCCAGCACTTTGGGAGGCCAAGGCGAGCAGATCACTTGAGGTCGGGAGTTTGAGACCAGCCTGACCAACATGGAGACACCCTGTCTCTACTAAAAATACAAAAAATTAACCAGCTGTGGTGGCACATGCCTGTAATCCCAGCTACTTGGGAGGCTAAGGTAGGAGAGTTCCTTGAACCTGGGAGGCGGAGGTTGCAGTGAGCTGAGATCAGGTCATTGCACTCTAGCCTGGGCAACAAGAGCAAAACTCCACCACCACCACCACCACCACAAAAGCAGATGGGTAGGGAAATGCTATTCTCTGTAACAGGAGGGAAGAAAGATGAGATGTGCCTGGCATTGTGCTAAGTGCTTCACATGTGTCTTTCATTTAATCCTTACAACATCTATAAAACACTCCGATCATTGTTGCTACATCATAGGAAACATAAGAAACTGCGGCTTGGAGATTTAAATTACATACTTGATACATTCTGAGCCGGCATTAAATCCAGGTTTCTTTGATTCCAGAGCATCGGCTTACCACAACAGCACTGACATAAAATTGCCTGTTACTTTTGGCCCATTAAATGGCCATTTTATGTGGTTCAACTTAACTGAATTAGTTGAAGTATATAAAAAATAAAGTGGAAAGACTTTTGTTTGGTGGCCTTCGCATTGGTCAGGATTCTACTGGTAAACCACATAATCCACTCTGCTACTTTATGAGGAGAAATAATGTGACTGGTGATATTGTTTGCCTCATAGAATCTCTAGGAGGGCTCCAGAGCCAAGCCATGAAGTTCCACGGCCAGGAACAGAGTTCCCACACCACGGGGAATCTCAAACACAAGATAACTGAGACCAAACTCATAATTTCTCACCCTAAAGGTGACTTTTGTTAATGACATCACTGCAGTCACTATTAGCACAGTTGTACTGTCATGAAGGCTCAGAATTATCATCTCATCATATTATAGTGGATTCACTGAGGGGGTGGTCAATTCATTTTCATCCCCCTATCTACCCTGTGACTGGACCTTTTTAGGTGAATATATCTGCCATTGATTTTCTTATAATTCTACCTGGGCTGTTTTTTTCTCAGATTCTGCCTGTTTGCTAAGTTTCCTGTTTTGTTCAATCACCAGTTCTTCTAGGAAGCCTTTCATCATCTCCAGAGGCAGAAGCACCGGCCTCTCTGTGACCTAGCACAACACTGTTCTCGATGATGGTGCAGATCTTGTGGGTCCTTTCATTAAATTTCTGATATGAGTGCTGGCTCTCTCTGGCTTTTCTTCCACAGGGCAAGTCCATGCTCCCTTCCATCCATTGTGTTTCTCATGTCACCTAAAACTGTGACTTAGAGCAGCTGTTCGTACTTGTTTACTGAAAATTCAGCAAATTTTTTATTAACTCCAAGGTCTAACAAAGTGGTTAGTAATGGTAACTGGTTTAATATTTAGACGAAGAAATAAAAATGGATAATGTAAAATCAGAAAATAGCAGTTTTTAGAGTTTAGGAAAAGCTAATGGGAGGAAAATGGAGAGAGCAAGAAAATAAAAAGGCATTTAAAACATGTATTTAACAAACTTCTAGTGATAGCCAGATAATATTCTTGGTGCTGAAATTAGACAAGGTCCCCACTGTCATGGAACCTCTATTCTAGTGTGGGGAGGGAGAGAGATGAGAAGCAGACAGGTGTGTGAAACAGCAGGGCGAGGGGAGGGGCATGAGGAAAGGAAGTCAGGGGAAAAGCCTAGTGAATTGTGGGGGTGGGAGGTGCTACAGTGCGTGGTTAGTGAGGGTCCTTAAGCAGAAATCTGAATGAAGTAAGGGATTTCTGGGTGAAGAATATTTTAACAGAGGACATCTAAGTGCCAAAGTACATGCTGATGCACTTGAAGTATGCTGACATGTTGGAGAAATAGCAAGTGGACCAATGTGGCAGGAGTTAGCATGAGTGAGAGACAAAATCGTAGGAGACAGAGTCAAAGAGTCAGTTGTATTGTGAATTGGGAGAACCACGGACATCTGCTTTGTATCACTGAACATCTTCAACTGCCATGCTATTCCTGTGTGAACAAGGCTTCTGGCATTTATGGGATTTGATGATTGGGAGGAATATTTTTTCACCCATATACTGCATTTCCAGAGTGGAAACAGCTCTACTGTTTACAAGTTAGCAGTATCAAGGCAGTACTTAAGTGTGGCAAGCGCTGTGCCAGCTCCTCAGAAGGTAAGCTAGATCGAGCCTGCTGTGTGTGGCAGCTGTCTCCCAGTGAGGGGAAAGAACAAGGAAGATCACATTTGGCCTCAGTGCCTCATAGCATTGTTCAAACCGGCTTTACAGAGCTTTGTACTTTGTATAACGAAACTATACTTTATTTGGCTGGCTCAATCATTTATTTACTTAGAACTTCCAAGGGAACCAGGAAGTGATGAGAGGCTCACCAGCTGCCCTACAAAGGCACTGTCCAGCAGTCAGGTTTTCTGTGTCAGTCCTTTTTTCCCTAATTTTTTATTTCTGTTTTCAAATTTCAGGGTTTCTCAACTTTGGCAGTGTTGACATTTTGAGCTAGACAATTTCTTGTTGTGGAGAGTTGCTCTATGCATTGGGAGATATTCAGCTTTATCCCTGATCTCTATCCATTACATGCTAATAGCAATCCCAGTCCTCACACATAGCCAAAAGTCCAAGGTATTTGCCAAATGTCCCGGGTGTCCAAATTGCCCATGGTAGAGAACCACTGTCTTAATGAGTACAAGAATCTTGGGGAATGGAGGATTCTGAAAAGAGATCAATATTCATAGGTTTATGCAAGCAGTTAATATCTTTTCTGGGACATCAGAGGCATTTTATAGCATACTTTTGTTTCCTTCCAAAAACTATAGGCAAGCTCTTCGTTGCATATTTTTAAAGTTCCTTTTTTGGATGTTTCTAAAGTCAAGGCTCAGAATAATCAATATATTTGAAAACCACTTTTTTCCCTCAAGTGAGAATATCAAGTCAGAAAAATAGCAAGAGTTTGCCATTTCCCCTCTCTGAACAGACAGGTTTTCCTCTAGTCAAGATGGTAAATGGCTGGTGCGCAATGATGAATTCAGCTGTAGACTGTTGCTACATCTAGGTCAAATGGCTGTCTCTGGTATATATTCATCTTTCCCTTGTGGGCATTTCAAAGTGCAGAAAACCTTCCCTATCTTCTTCTCTAGAGTTTCAGCAGCACGTTCAGAATTACCACATGGACAGATTCCTTCAGCCTTTTCCAAATTGAAAGGACAAAACCGTTTGGGAAGTGAACCTTGACTTTTCAAGGGTACTATTTTGTTTTCCCCTCTTCACTCACTCATTAAAGGAGTACAAGCCTATGGGCCCAATGAACTGATGATATAGAATAGGGCATTCGGGGTGAAGATGTCTTTAACGCACAGTTGTGTTGAGTATACCAAAATCACTTCCCAGAAACCTCATTTATTTATTTATTTATTTTTATTTTTTATTGCATTTTAGGTTTTGGGGTACATGTGCAGAGCATGCAATACAGTTGCATAGGTACACACATGGCAGTGTATTTTGTTTGCTTTCTCCCCTTCACCCACATTTGACATTTCTCCCAAGGCTATCCCTCCCCATCTCCCCCTCCCACTGGCCCTCCCCTTTTTCCCCCAATAGACCCCAGTGTTTAGTACTCCCCTCCCTGTGTCCATGTGTTCTCATTTTTTATCACCCGCCTATGAGTGAGAATATGCGGTGTTTCATTTTCTGTTCTTGTGTCAGTTTGCTGAGAATGATGTTCTCCAGATTCATCCATGTCCCTACAACCGACACGAACTCATCATTTTTGTTTGCTGCATAATATTCCATGGTGTATATGTGCCACATTTTCCCAATCCAGTCTACCATCAATAGGCATTTGGGTTGATTCCAGGTCTTTGCTATTGTAAACAGTGCTGCAATGAACATTCGTGTACATGTGTCCTTATAGTAGAACAATTTATAGTCCTTTGGATATATACCTAGTAATGGGATTGCTGGGTCAAATGGAATTTCTATTTCTAAGGCCTTGAGGAATCACCACACTGTCTTCCACAATGGTTGGACTAATTTACACTCCCACCAACAGTGTAAAAGTGTTCCTTTTTCTCCACATCCTCTCCAGCATCTGTTGTCTCCAGATTTTTTAATGATCGCCATTCTAACTGGCGTGAGATGGTAGCTCAATGTGGTTTTGATTTGCATCTCTCTGATGACCAGTGACGATGAGCATTTTTTCATATGATTGTTGGCCTCTTATATGTCTTCTTTCGTAAAGTGTCTGTTCATATCCTTTGACCACTTTTGAATGGGCTTGTTTTTTTCCTGTAAATCTGTTTGAGATCTTTGTAAATTCTGGATATCAGCCCTTTGTCAGACGGGTAAACTGCAAAAATTTTTTCCCATTCTGTTGGTTGCCGATTCACACTAGAGACTGTTTCTTTTGCTGTGCAGAAGCTGTGGAGTTTGATTAGGTCCCATTTGTCTATTTTGGCTTTTGTTGCCAATGCTTTTGGTGTTTTGTTCATGAAGTTCTTGCCTACTCCTATGTCCTGGATGGTTTTACCTAGATTTCCTTCTAGGGTTTTTAAGGTGCCAGGTCTTATGTTTAAGTCTTTAATCCATCTGGAGTTAATTTTGGTGTAAGGTGTCAGGAAGGGGTCCAGTTTCTGCTTTCTGCACATGGCTAGCCAGTTTTCCCAGCACCATTTGTTGAACAGGGAATCCTTTCCCCATTGCTTGTTTTTCTCAGGTTTATCAAAGATTGTATGGTTGTAGCTATGTTGTGTTGCCTCTGATGCCTCTGTTCTGTTCCATTGGTCTTTATCTCTGTTTTGGTACCAGTACCATGCTGTTTTGATTACTGTAGCCTTGTAGTATAGTTTGAAATCCGGTAGTGTGATGCCCCCCACTGTGTTCTTTTTGCTTAGAATTGACTTGGCTATGCGGGCTCTCTTTTGGTTCCATATGAAGTCCATGGTGGTTTTTTCTAGTTCTGTGAAGAAAGTCAATGGTAGCTTGATGGGTATAGCATTGATTCTGTATATTACTTTGGGCAGTATAGCCATTTTTACGATATTAATTCTTCCTAACCATGAACATGGAATGTTTCTCCATCTGTTTGTGTCCTCTCTGATTTCGTTGAGCAGTGGTTTGTAGTTCTCCTTGAAGAGGTCCCTTACATTCCTTGTGAGTTGTATTCCAAGGTATTTTATTCTTTTTGTAGCAATTGTGAATGGCAGTTTGTTCTTGATTTGGCTCTCTTTAAGTCTGTTATTGGTGTAGAGGAAGGCTTGTGATTTTTGCACATTGATTTTATATCCTGAGACTTTGCTGAAGTTGCTTATCAGTTTCAGGAGTTTTGGGGCTGAGGCAATGGGGTCTTCTAGGTATACTATCATGTTGTCTGCAAATAGAGAGAATTTGGCTTCCACCTTTCCTATCTGAATACCCTTTATTTCTTTTTCTTGCCTGATTGCTCTGGCTAGAACTTCCAGTACTATATTGAATAGGAGTGGTGACAGAGGGCATCCTTGTCTAGTGCCGGATTTCAAAGGGAATGCTTCCAGTTTTTGCCCATTCAGTATGATATTGGCTGTTGGTTTGTCATAAATAGCTTTTATTACTTTGAGATACGTTCCATTGATACCGAGTTTATTGAGTGTTTTTAGCATAACGGGCTGTTGAATTTTGTCAAATACCTTCTCTGCATCAATTGAGATAATCATGTGGTTTTTGTTTTTGGTTCTGTTTATGTGGTGAATGACGTTTATAGACTTGCGTATGTTGAACCAGCCTTGCATCCCCGGGATGAATCCTACTTGATCATGATGAATAAGTTTTTTGATTTGCTGTTGCAATTGGCTTGCCAATATTTTATTGAAGATTTTTGCATCTAAGTTCATCATGGATATTGGCCTGAAGTTTTCTTTTCTTGTTGGGTCTCTGCTGGGTTTTGGTGTCAGAATGATATTGGTCTCATAGAATGATTTGGGAAGGATTCCTTCTTTTTGGATTATTTGGAATAGTTTCAGGAGGAATGGTACCAGCTCCTCTTTGTGTGTCTGGTAGAATTCGGCTGTGAACCCGTCTGGACATGGGCTTTTTTTGTGTGGTAGGCTCTTAATTGCTGCCTCGACTTCTGCCCTTGTTATTGGTCTATTCATAGTTTCAGCTTCCTCCTGGTTTAGGCTTGGGAGGACACAGGAGTCCAGGAATTTATCCATTTCTTCCAGGTTTACTAGTTTATGTGCATAGAGTTGTTTGTATCTGATGATGGTGTGAATTTCTGTGGAATCTGCGGTGATTTCCCCTTTATCATTTTTTATTGCATCTATTTGGTTGTTCTCTCTTTTCTTTTTAATCAATCTGGCTAGTGGTCTATTTTGTTGATGTTTTCAAAAACCAGCTCTTGGATTTATTGATTTTTTGGAGGGTTTTCGTGTCTCAATCTCTTACAGTTCAGGTCTGATCTTAGTTATTTCTTGTGTTCTGCTAGGTTTTGAGTTTTTTTGATCTTGCTCCTCTAGCTCTTTCAATTTTGATGATAGGGTGTCAATTTTGGATCTCTCCATTCTCCTCATATGGGCGCTTATTGCTATATACTTTCCTCTAGAGACTGCTTTAAATGTGTCCCAGAGATTCTGGCATGTTGTGTCTTCGTTCTCATTGGTTTCGAAGAACTTTATTTCTGCCTTCATTTTATTGTTTATCCAGTTAACATTCAAGAGCCAGTTGTTCAGTTTCCATGAAGCTGTGTGGTTCTGGGTTGATTTCTGAATTCTGAGTTCTAACTTGATTGCACTATGGTCTGAGAGGCTGTTTGTTATGATTTCAGTTGTTTTGCATTTGCTGAGCAGTGCTTTACTTCCAATTATGTGGTCAATTTTAGAGTAGGTGTGATGTGGTGCTGAGAAGAATGTGTATTCTGTGGATTTGGGGTGGAGAGTTCTATAAATGTCTATCAGGTTTGCTTGTTCCAGGTCTGAGTTCAAGCCCTAAATATCCTTGTTGATTTTCTGTCTGGTTGATCTGTCTAATATTGACAGTGGAGTGTTAAAGTCCCCCACTATTATTGTGTGGGAGTCTAAGTCCTTTTGTAAGTCATTAAGAACTTGCCTTATGTATCTGGGTGCTTCTGTATTGGGTCCATATATATTTAGGATCGTTAGCTCTTCTTGTTGTATCAATCCTTTTACCATTATGTAATGGCCTTCTTTGTCTCTTTTGATCTTTGTTGCTTTAAAGTCTATTTTATCAGAGATGAGGATTGCAACTCCTGCTTTCTTTTGCTCTCCATTTGCTTGGTAAATCTTCCTCCATCCCTTTATTTTGAGCCTTTGTGTATCCTTGCATGTGAGATGGGTTTCCTGGATACAGCACACCGATGGGTTTTGGCTTTTTATCCAATTTGCCAGTCTGTGTCTTTTGATTTGTGCATTTAGTCCATTTACATTTAGGGTTAATATTGTTATGTGTGAATTTGATACTGCCATTTTGATGCTAGCTGGCTGTTTTGCCCATTAGTTGTTGTAGATTCTTCATTATGTTGATGCTCTTTAGCATTTAGTGTGATTTTGGAATGGTTGGTACTGGTTGTTCCTTTCTATGTGTAGTGCCTCTTTCAGGAGCTCTTGTAAAGCAGGCCTGGTGGTGGCAAAATCTCTGAATACTTGCTTGTTCACAAAGGATTTTATTTTTTCTTCACTTCTGAAGCTCAGTTTGGCTGGATATGAAATTCTGGGTGGAAAGTTCTTTTCTTTAAGGATGTTGAATATTGGCCCCCACTCTCTTCTGGCTTGTAGAGTTTCTGCCTAGAGATCTGCTGTGAGTCTGATGGGCTTCCCTTTGTGGGTGACCCGACCTTTCTCCCTGGCTGCCCTTAGTATTTTCTCCTTTATTTCAACCTTGTTGAATCTGACGATTATGTGCCTTGGGGTTGCTCTTCTTGCAGAATATCTTTGTGGTGTTCTCTGTATTTCCTGCAATTGAGTGTTGGCCTGTCTTGCTAGGTGGGGGAAATTTTCCTGGATGATGTCCTGAAGAGTATTTTCCAGCTTGGATTCATTCTCTTCGTCACATTCTGGTATGCCTATCAAACGTAGGTTAGGTCTCTTCACGTAGTCCCACATTTCTTGGAGACTTTGTTCATTCCTTTTTGCGCTTTTTGCCCTGATCTTGGTTTCTCATTTTATTTCATTGAGTTGATCTTCGACTTCTGATATTCTTTCTTCTGCTTGGTCAATTCAGCTATTGAAACTTGTGCATGCTTCGCGAAGTTCTCGTATTGTGTTTTTCAGCTCCTTTAATTTGTTCATATTCCTCTCTAAGGTATCCATTCTTGTTATCATTTCCTCAAATCTTTTTTCAAGGTTCTTAGTTTCTTTGCATTGATTTAAAACATGTTCTTTTAGCTCACAAAAGTTTCTCATTATCCATCTTCTGAAGTCTAATTCTGTCATTTCGTCACAGTCATTCTCCATCCAGCTTTGTTCCCTTGCTGATGAAAAGTTTTGGTCCTTTCTAGGTGGTGAGGTGTTCTGGTTTTGGGTGTTTTCCTCCTTTTTGCACTGGTTTCTTCCCATCTTTGTGGATTTATCCACCTGTCGTCTGTGTTGTTGCTGACTTTTCGATTGGGTCTCTGAGTGGACACCCAGATTGTTGATGATGAAGTATTTCTGTTACTTGGTTTTCCTTCTACCAGTCTAGCCCCTTCACTGTACGACTGCTGAGGTCCACTCCAGGCCCTGCTTGTCTGGGGTGCACCTATAGCAGCTGCGGAACAGCGAGGGATGCTACCAGTTTCTTTTTCTGCTATCTTTGTCCCAGAATGATGCCTGCCAAATTTCATCTTTTGGATATAGAGGGGTCAGGAAGCTGCTTGAGGAGACAGTCTGTACTTTGTAGGAGCTCAAGTGCTGAGCTGTGAGCTCTGTTGTTCATTCAGGGCTGTTAGGCTGCCCTGTTTAATTCTGCTGCAACATAACTCATAAAAAAACCCTTTTTTTCTCAGATGCTCTGTCTGGGGGGGGTTGGGGCTTTCCTTGTGAATGTACGCCTCACTGTCCTGCCCAGCTAGGGGGCAGTCTAGTCACTGTTTGCCTGTCAAGGCTCCGCCCTGCTGTTGTGTGGTTCGCCCTGTTGCTTCAGGCTCTGCCCTTCTGCTGAGGTCTCTGCCCTGTTACCACGGGCTACGCCCTGCATCAGAGTCTCTCTGTTGTACCAGGTTGCCTCGGCAACGGCAGGCTGCGTCAGCAATGGGCGTATACCTCAGTAGGGGCTGATTGCCTCGGTAATGGCGGACGCCCCTCCCCCACAGAGCTGCGCTTTAAGAAAACCTTCTCACCGGGAGCATTTGGAATCGCTGTTTTGTTTGTCGCACTGCGCTACCCCAAACGCTATGTCCCTCGGATTTTCTGGGCTGGCTCACTGTCCAAGTCCCGTTCAGTCTCAAGTTTAGCCCTCTCAGGTCGCAGTTTGCTGGTTCAATAGGGCACCCGTAACAGTGTGCTTTTGTATGGAGCGCTGTGGAGCGCCTCTGTGCTCCAGCGCGGGCCGGAGCTGCACCAGCTGCCGGCTACAGCAGCCAAGACCTCTGCCTGGCGTCCCACATCTCTTTTATACCTGGGAATTTCCCCGTTCTGTGGGCAACTAAGATCTGTCTGGAAATGCGTCCCTGACTCACCCTCTTCACGCATCCAGCAAGAGCTCCAATCCTGGGTTGTTCTCCAGAAACCTCATTTTTATGTCATTCCCATATTGGCTTCATCCTTACTTACTAACCGTATTTTCTAGAGATCCTGTAATGGGCTGAGTTTGTCCCCTGCAAATTCATATTGAAGCCTTAACCCCCAATGTAGCAATATTTGGAGATAGGGCCTTTAAAGAGGTAATTAAGGTTAAATGAGGTCATAAATGTGGGGCCCAAATTTAACAGGACTTGTCTTCTCATAAGAAGAGGAAGAGACACCAGAAGTATGCATGCATGCAGGAGAGGCCATGTGAGGACTCAGCAGGAAGGCAGCCATCTGCAAGCCAGAAAGAGAAGCCTCAGCATTAAGCAACACTGTTGGGACCTGGGCCTTGGACTTCAGCTTACAGAACCGTGAGAAACATTTCTGTTGTTTAAGCCACCCAGTCTGTGGTATTTTGGTATAGCAGCACTAGCAAAGTAATATAGGTCCCTAACAGATAGCCAACCGTTCAATGGCCTGTGGATTTTACCAATATTTTTTCCATGCTTTTGCCTCCACTCAAGCAAATGTCACCTTCCATTTAGGCTCAAGTAAGCTCTGCTTTTCTCAGGAACATTTGCTTTCTATTATGGTCCTCATAGAACTTCCAGTCTTGGATTTTTGTAGGATTTATACTTTGCTAGTATATTTATACTTTATACTAGTATATATGCTAGTATAAAATGTATACTAGCATACAATTTAGGTCTCAAGTATACATTGTTATGCAATTCCCTATAATTTAAATACTAATTTTTGTCCCTTAAAAATGCAAAAGGTAAGCTTTTTCAACCCTCTCTCATTTCTATCAGGCAGTAGGCTTACATTTCCTAATAATACCTAATGCCATTATAGTGTTTTATTATTTTAAAGACATTTCACAGACCTCTTTTGAAGAACTTTTATAGAACTCTGTTTGAGTCATGCCAGAATATTCACTCACTTGATAGCTATAACTGATTTTAGGCAAGGGTAGACTGAGGCACAGAACTAGCACTTGAGGAAAGTCTTAGATTTCTGGCATTGATCTGCCTGACCCCACTCTAGCTCTGTCTCTGTCTTTTTACATCATGTCACTGGCCATGTTGGACCTTACCTGAGCCCTGTGCTCCTAGAAAACAGGAACAATTAAGAAATCTCCCACCCATATCTTTTGTCCTCTGGGAAACAGCTTACTGCAACAATTGCCCGTTCCCATGTGACTTGGATAAGACTCCCCATCTTCCCCTTGTTATCTGCAACAAGGCCATACATAGACCCTCCACATGCTCATTCTTTATTTCATAAATAATTAGCTGACCTGTTTATCTTCACTGACCAATCTGGATAAGATTCAGCCAAGACTGAAAGGTCAAATAAAATACAGGGCATCTTCAAAGGATATCCTGAAAACAAGATGTAAACTTTCTCTTTCTTTTATGCATTGTGATGCACTGTACTAGAAGGGTATTCTATTTCTCTAAAGAACTCTGACTATACAGTGCATCACAATGCATACTTTCTTCTGTGCCTTGTGATGCACTGTATAGTCAGAGTTCTTTAGAGAAATAGAATCAATAGGAGATTATGTAACATGTAATATATATAACATATAACATGTGTAATATGTGTGTACATGTCTAATGCATATGTAACATGCACAATTTAATATACATATATAGTAATATATTATACATATATGTAATATACCTATGCAATATATAATATGCAGGTATGCACACACATGTATTACATATATACTTATATACACATATTTTACATATATTTATATGTGTATTTAATATACATGTATTAATATAAATACACAGTATGTATATTACATGTGTATGTATATTATATATGTATATAGGGATATAATAATATATAAACACATATCAATAGACATATATATGATTATATATACTACATATGCAATATGTAATGTATATTATATATACTACATATGCAATATGTAATGTATATATAATATGTGTGTATATATATGTCTCTGTGTGTGTACATGTGCATGTGTATATCTAAAAAATAGAAATTGACTGATGTGATTATGGAGGCCAAGAAGTCCCAGCTGAATTTGAAGTTGGTGTATGTTAGAATCTAGACTGCACACTGATAAACTAAAACCACAGTGCATTTTCTTTTTGTCTACTTTTATTTGTTGTGCTACCACCTGCCTATCTTTACTTGCTTATGGCCTATGGCTTTTAACATCAATGTGAAACTACATTGTAATATGTGCTTTTGTTTGAGGAAAGATTTTGCATGTGAGTTGATTCTCAAATTGTAAATTTTTCTGGCTTTCACATATAGCCTAGTTCTAGGGGTTTGCTTGGGTTTATTAACTTTTACAGGAGTAGAGCTGCTGCTGTGATAAAGATATTTTCTGTTGACTCTCTAGAACTTGAGGAAATGGGTCATGGAAGATTTGGGGTTAGAAACGTCACAATTCTTGGGAAGCTGAAGGAGCATATCATTTCTGGCAGATGTTCTTACCTTTATCTGCTGAAGGTAGATTCTGTATTTCAGCTAGGTACATAGGCTAAATGTTTCTGGATGGAATGGAGCAGAATAAGAAGTACAAGGACCTGGGGAAAGAGATATGCTTTCATATGTATTTTAAGATTTTCATTTCCTGTGGGTCAATAGAGGAGAAGTTTACTTAGAAAAAAATTAAATTGATAATGGGAAGAATTCCATAGTGTTGAAATTTCAGGCATTTGGGAAAATATGAAATTCAAGCATTTATATTATTGAGGTTGTATTTTCTGAATCATCTTCATACTTGGTTCATTTAACCCTTTTACATGCAGAAGTGGGATAGAGTCATGTTTCAGACTGTGTACAATATGGCTTTCGGATGAATATAATTAATGTTTAGTCCTGACTTATTTGATAGGCTTCTAAGACAATATAAAAACCATATTTTTAAATGAGGAGTTCTACCTTATTTTATTGATTCCAGCAGATACACAGAATCAGTGTCAAGATTTAGAAAAACCAGGAACAGCTTTTTGATTGGCCATTCTCCCACCCCCCTACCACACAAACACTGGGGCTTACAGGAAAAAGAGCAAAATGTGATGCATTATTAGCCATCATGCTCCCCTTTCATACTTTTTCCAAGGATGGGTCAAAATTATAAGCAAGGACATTTATTGGGTCAAACTGGTAGGACATGGAGTTTTTGGCAAGGAACTGAGTAAAATGGTCAAGACTTGGGTTTCTGCCTGCCATGTCATAGTATTTTTGTCCACCCTCTTCTTCTGCAATAAGATCCTGGTTGTCCATAGATTACTCTTCTTCCTGTGTGGTCTGGATGAAACGATCACTCAAGATGCCCCAGTCCTCTCTTCAGTGATGGGCAGGGACACAAGCAAGACCAACAGAGTTCTTCCTGGGAGTTCGATTTTAGATTAATGTTCCTTTCCCTTCATTAATAAGTCACACATGGTTTCAATGACTATGGACCCACTTATTGAGAAATGTTATTAAACAGATTTTTAAAAATCTAGAAAGAGTGATTCCAAGGTAGAAAATTGTTGGAGCTAAGCCATTTTGAGGCCAGAGACCTCATAGAGAGACTGCTGCTCCCCACACTCTCAGAGCAGTCCGAATTCTTGCCTTTCCTCAGGATTCTGTGAAGCACTCATTTTCTTCCTGTGGTGGTTATGCTAGTCAGCGTGTTCTGGTGCTTGTGATGAGAGCCCCAAATAACTGGTGTGCTCTTGATGCCTCCATTTGAGTTGACTTTCTCTGGATCAACTTTAGTTTGCTCTCTGCTCTTCTCAGGTCTATGGAGTGGCATATCTTCCTTTGAGAGGGCTCTGGAAAGGGGCCGAGAAGGCTTCTTCGGTTGAGTTTAGTGCAGGCTTTGGGCCAGAGGCATCAAAAGAGTCTCCTGGCCTTCACATAATCCAGTCTTGTTCATCAGGGCCAGAGGTTCTTTATGGAACTTCAGACAAATCCATTCATCCATCCATCCAAAGTCCTTCAGACTTTTGCCTCCCTTGTTTTCTTTGCATATATCTTGCTAGCTATGGACTGAATTGTGTCCTCCAAATTCATATGATGAAACTCTATCCACTAAGGTGATGAAATAATTAGATTTAGAAATGAGGTCACAAGAGTTGGGTTGTAACTGAGTAGGCCCCCTTTTCTAGGAAGTAGTTTAATTTTTAAAATTATTTTCTCTTCTTTTCTACTTTCTTTCCCCTCTTGCCCCCCCTTCTTTCTATTTAACCCTTTAGAAATCTAAGTATAGCTTTTCACCTCCTTCTCACCAGACATTCCCTACAGGGCAAGTTCATTTAACTATGTGCTTTAAGATGGATCTCTCCTGGAGAGTTGATACTTGATTTGCAGATCAAAGTATGCCCTATGGAATTCTCACCTCCAGGAGAATGTCTGTGAACTTTCACCCTCCAATGGGGGTGAGGGGTGATCTCCCTGGAACTCACACCCTCCAGGAGGCCATGTCAAAAGCATGCCCACTTGGCCATTTTTTACAATATATTTCTGCCCAGGAAGGTGCCAATTCAACTGCCTGGTAGATAAAGCACCGAGCTAGCAGGAGGACCCCCTGTCCTTGCTTACTTCCTTCCCTACCCCATGGAAGTGCCACTTTCTGCTCCAGAAGTGAAGTGGTATGTTTAAAGGTAGGACGATTTGTGCCCCTTCCCCCAAGCTAGCTTTAGAATAAATTTATTTTTGGACTTAACTAACTAAAAGCAGGTTAGTCGCTCACTCTTGTTAATTGGACTCTGTATGCGGTGAGCAACTAACCTGCTTTTCAGTTGCAGGGTATTTTTGTTGGAATTAGTGCTCTCATAAGAAGAGACAACAGAGAGCTTGTTCTCTCTCTCCTCAGGGGCATATACCAAGGAAAAGCCAAGGGAGCACACAGTGGGATGGTGGCTGTCTGCAGCCTCCCTGGAGGAGGATCCTCACCAGAACCCACCCTGTTGGCACCCTGACCTTGGACTTACCATCTCCAGAATCATGAGAAAATAAACATCTGTTGTTTAAGCTGCCCAGTCTGTCATGTTTTGTTATGGTATCCCAGGCTAAGACATTATTCATGAACTTCTAGTCTGGCTAGGTGGCAGTTGAGGCAGAAGAATTCTAATCTAATGTCAGTGGAGATATGACTGAATAAATCCACTATCTTGAGTTATTTCACAAAACTCGATGAGATTGGGAAGTACGTAACATTGCCAACTTACAGCTGCATAAGCTGCAGCTCAGAATCTATATGGTATGACTGCATCAGGATGGAACTCGGTCAACTTAGTCCAGAACTCTGTCTTCTGCATTCTTGAGGCCACTTCACATGCTTTGACTGACTGTGGACAGAGGAGCTGTTTTAGAGATTTTAAAAGTAGGCTAGCTGTTGGGAAGGAATTGTTTGTCAAGTGTCCCTAGTCCCTGCTCTCACATACAGTGAATAATCCACTCATATTGTTCTAAGTACTTCTTTGCAAATATTAGGTTGAGCCATATGGTGAGCTGTCTGGTAGGTGAAAAACTGTCAAATATTAGCTATTCTATGTGATTTGACCAACACCATTGAGAGCTGGAGCCCATCCCTCACTACTCTCCTTTCTCATACTGTTCAGCTTGGTGAGCTTCACTCAGGAATGTTCCTGCCTCAGGGCCTTTGACCTATTATTCATTCTATCTTGATTGTCCTTCTTTTAGATGTCCACTCCCATCCTCACTTCAGCAGTTCTATGGAAACTACCTTCTCTAAGAGGTCATCCTTCACTATCCAGTCTAAAATTTACACCCCCTATTCTGGCAAAATACTTTTTTTTTGAAACTCAATTCTCTGCTTTATTTTTTTCCCTTTGGAATTCGCCACTATTTTACATATACAATTATTTATTTTTATGTATTGAGTGTCTTCACTAGTATAAGGTGAACCCCAAGAGAGCAATGATTTTAGTTTGTTTTATTCACTGCTGTGTCTCCAGCATCTAAAATAGTGCCTGACACATAGTCGATGCTCAATAATATGTATTGGATTAATGACTGTGGACTGACTGGTGGTCACCATAAATTTATAGCCCCAGATCTTTGAGAACACCACACTAGTGATGTCCACTCTGGTGGCAGGTAGGGATTATGGAGGTCTCTGTAGATATGGAACAGACTAAGGAGACAGGGTCGTTGCCCATTCCTTTCTGATAGAAAGAGGACAGCAGGCTGGCCACTGTGGCCACAACCGTAATCCCAACGCTTTGGGAGGCCGAGGCGGGCAGATCATGAGGTCAGGAGTTCCAAACCAGCCTGGCCAGTATGGTGAAACCCTGTCTCTACTAAAAAATACAAAAATTAGCTGGATATGGTGGTGTGCGCCCATAGTCCCAGCTCTCTCGGGGGGCTGAGGCAGAAGAATTGCTTGAACATGGGAGGTGGAGGTTGCAGTGAGCTGAGATCATGCCACTGCACCCAGCCTGGGCAACAGAGTAAGACTCCATCTCAAAAAATAAAAAAGGAAAGAAAGGACAGTTCAGCTTTTGTCTCCCTTATACGTTGGGTTTCAGGTAAAGATTTCATTAGGAAAAGGGTTTGCGGAATAATAACATTTCAAAGTGTACCGATATGGGATAACGGAAAAGTTTATAATTGATCATGTAGTTCTGAGCCTAATCTATTGTGAATTATCAGTGTTTATTTACCACCCCACAAGGAGAATGTAAGGGGTGGGGTGTAGGAGTCAGCTGCAAAAACTCCAAATTCAATGAGCTTCATAGTTGAGAGATGTTAGAAACTGTTCATGAAATGTAAAAGCGACTATATTTAAATGAGTTGCTCAAACTCCCTGTTCTTCATCCCCAGATAATATTATTGTGTGTTAACTCTCAATGTGATTGAAAATTCTTAATGGGAAAAGGGGCCAGCAGTGTTATTTATTATATATTTCCTTTTCGTTTGAAAATTGACAAGTGCTAGACTGGCCAGAGCAAAGTTAAATGGGCATTAAGATAACAGTTTGTAGTCCACATTCTTCCAATTTTGTGTATTTTCAGCATGTCTTAAAATACACAGTAACATGTGTTATACATGTTAAGGCCATGATATAAAGACATTAGAAGAATCTGTGAAAGCAACAGGGTGAGCCATGTACAAAAATAATTAAAATACATCTCTATTTGTTCTCTCAGTAATGTGGCCCAGAACCCTGCTTCATAGCCACCTTGTGGTAATCTAACAAACTGATTTTGCACCTGAGGCAATAACAGCCAGAGGTCTGCAGGGTCACACAGCTCAACACTCAGGAGAGTGAGGATTATCACACAGATCATCCAATGCCACCCAATCCCTCTTTTTCCTGTGGTATGCTACTTTCCTCTTAAAAATCCTTCACAATGAACATAAATACTTTATATGTCAATATGGAGCTCTGCTTTGGTGAAAATGTATACATAGAAAGCATATAATGCAAATTCTAACCACCCTATCTTGACTACAAATAGAAAAGGAATGTGCTAATTGCATTAAGCATTAGTTGAATCATTGACAATGATAAATAGAAGAAATATCATTTATCATACAACTGTAAACATGCAAGACACCAGGAGAAAATAGATGGGAATGGAAAAAAAGAAAAGAAATTCACATGACATTTACAGGAGGGTGAATGAAATTCTTTTTTTTCTTTTTTTTTAATTGCATTTTAGGTTTTGGGGTACATGTGAAGAACATGCAAAATAGTTGCATAGGTACACAAGTGGCAGTGTGATTTGCTGCCTTCCTCTCCTTCACCTATATCTGTCATTTCTCCCCATGCTATCTCTCCCCAACTCCCCACCCCCCGCTGTCCCTCCCTATTCCCCTCAACAGACCTCAGTGTGTAGTGCTCCCTTCCCTGTGTCCATGTGTTCTCATTGTTCAACAGCCACCTATGAGTGAGAACATGTGGTATTTCATTTTCTGTTCTTATGTCAGTTTGCTGAAAATGATGTTCTCCAATTTCATCCATGTCCCTACAAAGGAAACGAACTCATTGTTTTTGATGGCTGCATAATATTCCATGGTGTATATGTGCCACATTTTCCCTGTCCAGCAGAACCATTCAGGACATAGGAGTAGGCAAGGACTTCATGACCAAAACACCAAAAGCATTGACAACAAAAGCCAAAATAGACAAATGGGACCTAATCAAACTCCACAGCAAAAAAATCAAACTGCACGGCAAAAGAAACAGTCATTAGAGTGAATCAGCAACCAACAGAATGGGAAAAAATTTTTGCAGTTTACCCATCTGACAAAGGGCTGATAGCCAGAATTTACAAAGAACTAAAATAGATTTACAAGAACAAAATAAACAAGCCCATTCAAAAGTGGGCAAAGGATATGAACAGACACTTTACAAAAAAAGACATACATGAGGCCAAAAAACATATGAAAAAATGCTCATCATCACTGGTCACTCACTAGAGAAATGCAAATCAAAACCATATTGAGATACCATTTCATACCGGTCAGAATGGCGATCATTAAAAAATCTGTAGACAACAGATGCTGGAGAGGATGTGGAGAAATAGGAACACTTTTACACTGCTCGTGTGAGTGTAAATTAGTTCAACCATTGTGGAAGACAGTGTGGTGATTCCTCAAGGATCTAGAAATAGAAATTCCATTTGACCTAGAAATCCCATTACTGGGTATATATACAAAGTATTATAAATCGTTCTACTATAAGGACACATGCACATGAATGTTCATTGCAACGGGTGAATAAAATTCTAGTGAGTAAGAATGAGAACACTCATTAAGAATGTGAGGAGAGCTGAAGTGCCCAGTGACCACTTAGAGTGTAAAATGCAGCTGTTCTAGTGAATCAACTCCTTGATGTAGCTTTTTCTTGCCCTTACATCAATCATCTCTGTTAAACAATCATAGTGGTTCTTAACCTGTTTTTGTTGAGAGGCCTTTTAAAAATCTGGTTAAAATTATACACTTTCTCCCAGAAAAAAGCCCATGGGCTTAATATCTTCAAAGGCCACTAACTGGTGTGCAAACATAACTTTCCCATTTACCTGTAACTGAATTTAATCTCTATTGCAAGCTTGCATTTTGCCTGATAGCGGGACTTTATCCAGATACTGCTAGGAAACCATCTCTTTAGTGACTTCTCTACGATTTGGGATTAAAAATAACAAATCATGGTATTTTCTCTCCTTTTTTTTCCTTTTGGGGTTACTTCTAACGTCTGGGGCTCTGCTTGTGCTTGATCTACTCAGAGCTGGTATCTGCTGAGATGTACAGCGGCATGTTGGGGCTTCTGCTCATTGGTGCCCACGGGTACTTGCTTTCCTCACCAAGACAGACACTCTTGCTCTAGTTACAGCGTCCCTGCTGCATTTTCTGCTGAGTCATTTTGTCCTGACTACTGGATTCCTTCCTGCTATATATATATTTTATATGTAAATATATATAATATATATGCATATATAAAATACAACATTTCACATAGTTTATTATTTTCAAATATCAGTGTATATTTGAGATGGTTTATTGGTAGTAGGTAGACTAGGTTCTAGTATCAGAATGCAGGCTTGAGATAGAGATTAAATCCTGATATAGATAAGTAAAGCAAGTTACATTTTGCAAACTGGTTAGTGATCAATATATACACATACAGATATTTAAAAATCATCAAAAAAGTATGTTTATATACAGATGTTTGAAAATTATAAATTTACCATAATTACTTCAAAATAGATTTAATACTATGAAATTCTTTATGTAATAATATGTGTAACTCCTTTCTCCCAGTGAAAATGCTGGTTACCAACAGTATCAATCCATTAACTCATTATAAAATCCTAAAATACACACAAAATAGTTTTAGAATTACAACAATGCCAACACCAAGAGAAAACTACTAAATCTAGTAAGATTTATTTGCAATTCTTTTGTTATCTCAAATTATATCCTACTAAACCTATGTGTGTTCAAATATGCTCTAATTATTTTCTTTATAGTTATCAATTTTATACAGTTAAGATTGTTTCTGTTAGCAATTTTATAGCTTTACTTTTTCACCCTTTTCATTTAATTTTAGATCTTTGAATATATAAATTGTTAATATATTTTAAAAGCCCAAACTATTTACCATGTGTATTCAGAATTCTCACACACTTCCTCATCCCTCTTCTCCATCCCCACCCATACCCTATTGTAAGTCATTTTCATTACTTTTTCATTTGCCCTTTCTACAATAAGAAAATACATATACCTATTATTATATCCCCAGAAGGTGAACTCTTTATGACCAAGTTATTTATCCTGTTCCACTCAAAATATCTTAGCTGTCAATGAGAAGGGGAATTGGAAGAAAAGAGCTAGGGAGAGGTGTTAGAGGTGTCAGAAGTTCTGCATCTGCCCTGTGCCCCATGAAATGGAACAGAAAGAGCCACATTTTTTAGGCCCATGAGCCTAGGGAAGCAGTCAGGTTGGGAGATGGTTGGAAGGAGTGAGGTTGGATATGAACAGTTGGTGGGGAGGGGTCTGCAAGTGTTCTTTTTAATTTTTTCAACTTTTTTACAGGGTTGAAAGTTTTCTAGATAATAAATAAATTATTTTTAAAAAGGGAACTTCACTCTATGAATTAATCAAGGCCCGGATAATGTTGTTTTGCACACAAAAAGGTGAATGCTATGAACATAGACACAAGCACCAGTGAGTGGTAGGGACAGAGGAGTACTCAGCTCTTCCAGCCACGCATCTGTTGTCCTTATCATCTCATCCATGGTAAGCCACTTGCAGCCCTGTTGGCTTCAGAACCTATCACAGGAAGTCAGGACTGCAAATCCACTTGAGCACCCAGCTGTGTCTGTAGAATAATAATGCCTCTCAACTGTTCTAGCACTCCACAACATCAATTCTGTTCTTATAAATTAAAAAATAAAATAAAATAAAATAAAAGCATTTAGATATCTACATTGAAGGCTTCTTAAAACTCGGAAGCCAGGAATTCAGAATCTTTTTCTTCTGGTGACTTCTATGGACTCGTTGTTTATCTTACCTACCAGCGTATAGCAATAGGGCTCCCAATAGTACTCACTGAAAGCATTTCTCTGAGGGCAGATAATTGGGTCTCTTTTGTTCATGCTGCTATTGCCGAGAACAGTGCCTTGTACTTTGGATGTGTTCAATAAATACTGGTTGCATAAATGAATGGGGCAGAACCATAAAGAGGAAACCACATTAAAGTGTCACATATTGTGCATCCAAACACACATAGAATTTTGTCTATATTTTACAGCCATTGCTCCCTGAAGTCCATCCTTAGACTCTAAATTAAAAATTCCTCTCTACAATTTTTCCTTTCATCTCAATCATTTTTTACTGATCCTCCACAGTCTTTATTTCTCTCTTACTCCATTGTCACTTGGAAATAGAACCCATCAGCTTAGCTGAGTGCCTATTTATGTATGGATTTTATTTTTTGGAACATATTTTAAACTCCTTAAGGACAGACATGACTTCTTATATATTTTGCTATTCTTTTTTTCAAACCCACCACCTGATGTAGTCCCCTCCCCCAGCTTTTTAAAATGAACATTTGTTATTTTTGGCTCTCCCTGTTTCCATTTCTTCCTCTTCTTTTGGTAATAACATCCTGTATTCTTTCTGGGAAATTATCTCACCTCCGCTTAGTGAAGAACTGTGTATAAAAGAAGTTGCCCTACCCTCTCTTAGCCAAGTTTAGGGGAGGAGAACTGTGGAATGAATAGGTTAATAGCTAGATTGCAGTTATCCTTAGCATCATAATTAATTGAGATAAGTTAGATCATTTTCAACTTTCTTAAAATATCAGATTAAAAAATTTATTCATTGCAAATAAATGAGGGTCTTTCTGGGGTTGCTAGAATAAATTACTGATCTGTAAATATTCTTTCATACTGTGCTTGTCAGGATAATTTATTAAATAAACTGTAATTTTTGATTTGTAGCTACACAAAAGAAAGGAAGCTGGGAGCCCTCTCCCTTTCAGTCCTCCAATGATAGGTAACTATACTAGTAAGATATTTAAGCTGAGGGATTCTAGACCCTGTGGTTTTCTTTTGCTTAGTCATCCACGCTCACGCCAGTGCTTGTCCCTTGACTGAATTACATCTCATATGGTGACTGGGACATTGGAAACTGTGTCTGTGGTGTCCAAGGCCTCCATGCTGTTGATGTAGTAGGCTGCTGTCCCTGTTCTTTGTCCTTTCTTATTGTTAAGTAAACTTAGTGATGGGTAAGCCTATTGTATCTTAAGCATTTGACTGACAGTTGGAACTGAAACCCACTCCCCAGGACTTGCAACAGGTGACTCAGGTTGAGAATGAACTTTCCCTTGGGACTTTGAATCTTAGATTGATGGCACGTGTTCCAAATGTACTTAAAAAAATTCCATAGGCAGCATAGCACTCTGACAAAATATAGAAGAGTTCTTGTTCCCTGGACTTCAGAACTACTTATGTTTTCATCTATTTCTAAGCATGCTATCTTTCTGATGAATTTCTATTTAGTTAAGTTAATCAGAGGTGGTTTCTGTTGATTACAACCAGAGAACGCTGACTATATGGCTATGAATAAGGTAAGTTCTCAATCCACTTGTATTTGGTTATTATCTCAATTTTCTCTTGCTGTGTAATAAACTTATTAACTAAACCACCTCTAAACTTAATGGCTTAAAACAACAAACATTTTCTTTAGCTCACAATTATGCAGTTCTGCAGGTTAAGCTGGGTTTAGCTGGATAGTGGTTCTGGTGTCAACTGGAATTTCTGTTTCTGTGCTGAGGTACAGGTCAGTTGGGCAACTCTGATTCTGGGAGTTTATGGGCCATCTAGGAAATTAGCCTGGGCTTTTTCATATGGTGTCAGAGGGGCCAGGTGCGGTGGCTCATGCCTGTAATCCCATTACTTCGGGAGGCTGAGACGGGTGGATGACCTGACGTCACGAGTTCGAGACCAGCCTGACCAACATGGCTAAACCCTGTCTCTACTAAAAATACAAAAATTAGCTTGGCATGGTGGTGTGAACCTGTAGTCCCAGCTACTCGGGAGGCTGAGGGAGGAAAATTACTTGAAGCCGGTGGTGGTGGTGGGGAGGTTGCAGTACTCTAGCCTGGGTGACAGAGCCAGACTGTTTCAGAAAAAAAAAAAAAGAGAATTAGGGAAATGTTGTGGACCAAATTGTGTCCCCCTAAAATTTGTATGTTGAAACCCTAACTCCCTTATAATGTGACTGTATTTGGAGCTAGGGTCTTTAAAAGGGTGATTAAGATAAAATGAGAGAATTAGGGTAGGTCCTAATCCAGTCTGACTAGTGTCAGATTATAAGAAGAAATTTGAATACAGAGAGATACCAGGGGCATGCACACACAGAGAAAAGACCATGTGAGGACACAGCAGGAAGGCAGCCATCTGCAAGACAAGAAGAGAGGCCTCAGAACAAATCGAACCTGCTAACAACTTGATCTTGGACTCCCAGACTTCAGAAACATGAGGACATTTCTATTTTTTAAGCTACCCAGTCTGTGATAGTTTGTTAAGGCAGCCCTAGCAAAATGTAGAAAGCACGCAAGGTCTCTTGCAGTTTGGGCTTAGAAGTGGTCCACATCACTTCAGCTGCATTATATAGATCAAACTTAGTCACAAGTTCAGCTCAGCTGGGAGGACACATTCGTTACACATGGGTATAGATACAGGGAAGGGAATAATTATGGCCACTTTTGCAAACAATCTGTCACAGTAATTAGAATGATAAGGAAGTATGCAGAGTACAAATAGATATTAATGTGAAGTATTTGGGTCGAGTATAAAATTATCAACTAAGACAAAAGTAAGCCAAATTGCAGGGTCTTCATTGCTGGTGACCACGGAGGACTCATGTCTCTCCAACCTGTGGCCCCGAACTCAGGGGGATCAGGGTATTTAAGCTGAAAAACCACATCCTGGTTTTAGGATTGAGTGGATGCAGGGCAAGCAACCTTACAGAAGCTTATTTTGGTAACTACTGATAAGCAAAGGCCAGACAGTTCATTCTTTAGAGCAAGCTAGCAGTTTTGTTTACAGAAGCCAAAGTCAGTAGTTATTGCAAGGAGAATGGGGCAGATTTTTGGAAAAACACCTTTGTCTTATAAAATGGCGTTGCTCTGGTTCTAACTCTAGGCCCACTATAGCACAAATGCAGGAAATGTTGCTGGGTACTTTAAATTGTAATGGAAATGTTTTATCCAAAGCACATTTCTATTTGGTTGGAATAGGTGAGCTGATATTCATGGCACAATGACAATATACCCACTGCTCCACTCTTTGTAGTGTGAACCAAATGCCTTGACAAATGATTAGAATGTGGGAGGAATGTACTTTTTTCTTTACAGATCAAGTTAAAGTATTAGATTCTACAAAACTAGTATTATCATTTCTAATTAATTTTTCAGAGGATAGTTGCCAAAGTCTTGTCATTGACAAGATGAAATAGTGGAAGAGATCAGAGAAAGCTCTTGGCTTGCTTTCTTGTATACTATAAGCCTGTAGAGAAGGATCTATGTCTCATTTGTCTTTGCGTCTCTCAGTGATCATGAGAAACTTTACAGAGATGGTACCCAAATACTGAAGCATTAGTACTGGCTTCTATGGTGGAGAAGACCCACGTCAGTTATGTCTTGCCTCATCACTGGAAAATTTAATTTCTTTTTTACTTTGAATTATAGAATTAGGTTAATGTCAGCGATAGACAGATGCATGTGGTTCCCTGAAGAATTAAAGAAAAAATTGTAACTCTTCAACCCATATTTTAAAAATATTTGTTCAACATTTAGTGAGAGAAACCAATTTTGCAACAATAAAAAATTATTTTTTTATTTAACTTTTTAATTTTTATTTAACATGTCTCTTTTTTATTTAACTTTCTTTTTCTATTTTAGTTTCCTCCAAATAAAAATTCTCATCAATGAAAGCAGTAAGAAACAGTAAAGTATTTGTTTACTAAGGGATTTTTTACAGGGTGCAAGAGAAGGGCATTTGCATCACAAGGGATTGCAGTTTCACTGATTGCCCATCAAGCTCAATGAGCCCGCTTGGTCTTCCAAATCCCTCTTTATATGCTCAGAGTTCCCTCTTCCATTCTCTGCCTTCTTGCTCCTACCATACATGTTCTAAACCTCTTTCTAGGATTCTCGATCCCTCTTCACCTTCAGGACAATTTAGTGTTATTAATGGTTCTAAATCCAAACTTTAATACTCCTTATTCATTAAGCCTGCTTTCAGTAACTTCAAAGACCATTGTATTAAGGATAAGAGTTCTATTTCTGTTTAACAAATAGAAATTCCAAAATTCGCTTTCCTTAGAATGGGAAATTAAACCTGAAAAATTTACCATGAACAAATTTCTTTTTTCTCTTTTGGAGATGGAGTCTCACTCTATTGCCCAGACTGGAGTGCAGTGGTGTGATCTCTGCTCACTGCAACCTCTGCCTTCTGCATTCAAGCAATTCTCCTGCATCAGCCTTCCGAGTAGCTGGGACTACAGGCATGCACCTCCACACCCGGCTGAATTTTGTATTTTTAGTAGAGATGGGATTTCACCATGTTGGCCAGGCTAGTCTCAAACTCCTGACCTCAAACGATCCACTCAGCCTCCCAAAGTGCTGGGATTACAGGTGTAAGCCACCATGCCTGACCACAAATTTCCATAGTAAAATTAATAAGCAATTTCTTACATGGCTGAAATAGGGGTGGCACAAATTTACATGTTTCCACTATGTAGTGTTTTGGTGTGTAAACTTGAATTAAAACAATTTCAATGATATTTTAGCAACCCTTATAAAGTTCTAGAGGCTATCAACCTGTCTAATCTTTAATAAAGCCATAGTTATTGTGATGATGGAATTAACTACATCTGTGGAAAGATTACTGCCAAAGTAATTGAGACATAAAAGTTTTAGTTTATACCCCTTCCCCCCACCTGAACACAGTTATTCCCATTGGCTCGGCAAGGTTATTTCGGTGTGGCCTAAAATGTCACCAGCTCACTACTGACGATAAATAGCTGCTATGAAAATAATGTTGTGAGACATAATATTTTCTTAAAATAATTTTATTTTGGTAACATTTGGAAGAATTTAAAAAGAACATCAACACAACTTGGTATTTCCATTATTGGCCCTCAAAAGACAGACATTGTAAAACTTAAGAGCTAGACTGCAATCTACTTTGTATCTCACACATGCAAAAAGCATCAGGGCCATCTTGGAAATGGGACAAACATTATTTATACAAATACACACACACACACACACACACACACACACACATACACACACACACAAATGGGTAGCACAGGATCCTAACAAGAGGGGTGGTTTGAAGGGTGTATTTAAAAACTGGCACTGTATAAAATAGTAATCTATTGTTGCCCTTTTCAGCCTTATGATTTGGAACTCTAATTATATTTATCACAGAGGTCTCTGAAGATATAAGAGGACAAGTGCTTTCAGGTACCTTATCAGATTCTTTCAGCACCAATTAATTTTATTGCCAGTCACTGCTGTAGAACCAATTCTGCACAAGATCTCATGAGCTTCACGTGGATGCAACCTGAGTGCACTTCATCTCAGGCCTGGCATCTGCCTCTCACTTTCTGTCCTGTCATTTCTCTGCTGATGCTACAGTGGCAGTGGAGGGTGCCGTGGGAGTGGGTCACATTGTAGAAACTGCCTCTAGGTTCAGACGCACAAATCAGAAGTGCAGGGAATTCAAGTTTTAGAAGGTGAATCTTTGGCAGATGGTGAATGAATACTTCCTCTTTATTACTCCCACCGTCGGTGGTCCTGAAACGTATTTCATAGGAAGAGGGTTCCTATGAAAAGCGTTTCAGGACCACCGACGGTGGGAGGGAATAAAGGTTCTGTGAAATGGAGCAACCAGTTGCTCCAACAGTAGCCATTTCCACAATGTGTCTTTCTGTTGTTTCATCCACGTTTTTCACCCCATTTCACTACTCATTCCTGTTCCTTGAATTATATTCCCTAAAAAAGACTTTGTCTTTGTTTCTATTTTCTTGAGAATGCAGACTAAAATAGTCACCGAAAGAGAGGAGAACATTAGGAAAATAAGAATACTGTAAACTCAAACTTTGCTTATTTGAAACTGTGGTATAGTTCGTCTGTGTCCCTACCCAAAATCTTATCTTGAATTGTAATCTTCATAATCCCCATAACCTCCATGTGTTAAGAGTTACGGGAGAGACCAGGTGTAGGAAATTGAATCATGGGGGTGGTTTCCCTCATGCTGTTCTCGTGATAGTGAGTTCTCACGAGATCTGATGGTTTTATAAGTGTTTGCTAGTTCCTCCTGTGTTCATCCTGCTTGTGCTGACTTGTGAAGAAGCTGCTTTGCTTCCCCTTCACTTTCCTCCATGATTGTAAATTTCCTGAGGCCTTCTCAGCCACGTTGAACTGTGAGTCACTTAAACCTCTTTCCTTATAAATTACCCAGTCTCGAGCAGTTCTTTATAGCAGTGTGAAAATGGACTAATACAAACTATTTCATGTACATTGGGTAAAGGTCTCTCTCTACTTCTATGCTTCATTTTATTCATGAGACTGAGAAGCAATCTGTCTCCACTTCTACCTACTGTTCTTTGAAATATCAGAAAAGACTTGGTACAGATTAAATATCCCAAATTTAAAAATCTGAAACCTGAACTGCTCTGAAACTTTTTTGAGCACTGACATTATACTCAAAGGAAATGTTCATTTGAGCACTTCAGATTTCCGATTTTTGGATTTGGGATGCTCAGCTGGCAGGCATTTTGTAAATATTCCCCAATTTAAGAAGGTCTGAAATCTGAAACATTTCTGGTTCCAAACATTTCTGGTATCCCTTATTTCTTTTGAATAAGGGATACTCAACCTATATTTCCATTCCGCCTCAAGATACTGAAGAAAAAATAAGAAAGCACATTGGAAAATAAGAAAATATGAGGAATTTCTAGAAGATAGCATTGAGATCAGATTGCAAGAGAATCAAGAGCAGAGAAACCCATGTTCCAAGATAAATCTCAAACCTACCCATATCTTTCCACCTCCACTGCCACAGTTCTAGACCAGAGTGCCCTCATCTCTTATTGAGATTTCATCAGGTTCCACTTGGTCTTTCTGCTTCGCTCCTATCCTTCTGCAGGACTTAGCCTTTTGCAGCTACTGTTCCCTGTGCCTTAAATGCTTCTTACCTGCATCTTCCCATGGCTGCCTCCTTCTTATTCTGGCGAGCTCACTTTAAACGGCTCCTTCTCGAAGCAGCCTTCTGATCTCCCAATCTAAAGCCTCTGTCCCTTCCTGCTCGCCTCCCATCAATCTCTATTCCATCTCTCCATTACTTCCTTCATAGCATTTATTGATCTGTTACAGTTTTGTTTTTATTTGTTTGCCTTCATGTGAGTTGCCTGTTGCTCCCATTAGCAGTGATACAAGGGCAGGGACCTGGTCTATTTTCTTGACTGCTTTATTTTGGGCTGCCAGCACAGTTAGTGATGCCCAGGTTAGAAAGAATGACACTTTTATTTGGGGGCTGTTTATTCCTTTCTCAAGCTCTTAGGCAGCTGTGATGTTAGATATCAGAAATTTTAGGAGGAATAAGACAGGATCCTGCCTTCCAGGTGCTCTAAGTCAGTCCTGTTTTCTTATTCATAGTGGATCAGTTGTGCTACATATTTTATTCCTACTATTAGACTTTCAGCACTCCAAGTGCAGAGTCCCAGTCATCTTTGTATCTCTCCAGATACTACATATGATGGAAACAAAATATTTTTGGAAGGATTTAAAATGTTCTAAGGGAGCATTATAAATCTGATAAATTATTAATTACCCAGTGCAGTTCAATCTATGTCCATTAACTCTTCATTGCTAGTAACTGAATGAAAAGAAGGTGTGTGGAAACAAGAGAGAGAGAGAGGGGTGAGCAGACAGTACACAAAGAGAGCAACAGAAATGTTGGATTTGAAAGCCAAGCCCTTATTACTGTAGAGATTTTCTTCTGCTTCTCACTTTCTTTCCTGGAACTTTAGAATAATTTAATAATATTTTTAAAGATATCTATAGAAAACTGAAAAATAAGTCTAGTGCAATTTTAACACCATAAGAACCAAAGGTCACAAACTGTAGTATTTGCCTGTTTTAAAATTTAGATCATTATTTTCCAACTTCAGTATTAGAAGGTCATATAAATTAATTAAATCATACATTTAGCAGCAATCATTTAATTGTGATCTTTTGGGAGAAGGCACTCGTGTACCAGTTTCACTGATGGAGGGTGGGAAGCTTGGAAACATCAGACACATGTAATTTTATTAATTGTTAATGAAGATCAATATAAATAATGCATTTCCTATTACGTTTACTAAGCCAATGGGGACTAGTATAGCCTGAGATTATATCAGTGACTAAGACAAAGAAAACTCCAGCTGCTCATTGCTGGATAGTTGGCCAAGAAGGGATCTAGCTATTACCAGTAGATTTACAAAAATGTGTGAACTAACATTTAATAAGTACAGTTTGATGACAAAGTGGACCTATTGAGATACAATTCCCTGGAAGGTGAGACTTTTTGTCTTTTCAGATCAGGCACATCCCCAGATGTCTTGGAGCCATTTGATTTATGTTTTAGAAAGAAAACTAAAGAAAATTGTGTGTGTATGTGTGTGTAGATGGTATTTATTATGGAATAAATATGCTGTGGAATATAGAAATAAGATATAAATAAAGAATAAAAATAATACTAGAGAAATTAAAATTTTTATTGTTCAGGTCAGAATTCATATTTGGAAGAACAATAAAAGGGCGTTTGAATCAAAAGAACATGAATAAAACCTAAAAATTGAAAATAAGAAAAAGAGTCTGTTTTTACTCACTTTATATCCTTCCCAGATAATTTCATTCACTGCCAGTGTTGTAGCAAAGATGACTGGGTATACATGTGAACTAGAAAAGGAACTGTAGCCAACCTTTACCAGATAACATTCTGCTAAAGATCCTTCACCTGAGCTCCTCAGATTCAACTGCCTCTAGACATCTCATATGGATGCTCTAGTTCCTCACACTCAGCATCCCCCAACCTAGACCCATCACTTCCCCTTGAAAACCTGTTCCTCATGGCTATCACCACCCAGCAAATCTCCCATTCACTCTTTCCCTCCCTACCATTTATTTCTCATATTTGGTTGTTCATTGAATCCTGATGCTTCTATTTCAGAATTGTCTTTTGAACACGAGCCTCTCCTATCTACTTCCCTTCCCACTGCCTCAGCAACAGAATCTAGCAGGTCTTCACTTCTCCCTCCTTCTGAATTCCTCTCCATCTTCCATATGCTGCTGCAGCAGTCCCTTACTCTGCAGGCCATAGGTGATGCTCAAATTCCTTGTCATGCCATTGAAGTCACTCACAGCTAGGTCCCAACATGCCTCTTCTGTCACAACTAGTCACTCTTCCAAAAATCCAGCTCCTTGGAACTCTTAACCTTGCCCCAATAAGACAAACTACTTTAACTTCCACTCCTTTCTATGTACAGAACCCCCTGCTTGGAATTCCTCTCTTCCCCGTACTTGATCCTCCTTCAGTTGTCTCTAAATGGATGACCATCTTGGATATTGGTTAAGAGTATGGGCTATGGAGACATACAGGCTGGGTTGGAGTCCTCTATTGACTTGCAGTGTGATCTTGGGCAAGTCACTTAATTTCTCTCATTTTGATTTTTATGTCCATAAAATGGAAAGGTGAATAATGATATCTGAATCATAAGCTTGGTATAAAGGTTAAATGATAAAGTATATATGAAACTTCTTATCATGTCCTGCAATGCCCTTCACAAGCAGGCTTCAATATCTCTTCCTTGCATACAGTTAATACATAATTGTTAGTTACTATGACCGGAATTTCCCAAGTTAGTTTTTCTTGGGAAATCTAAACATGAGATCTGGATCTCTAAACATGAGGACTTTGGTATCTAGAAAATTTGCTGATTTAGAAGTGTGTCTTAGATTCCTAGGAAGGGACTGAGAAAGTCTTTATAGTTAGGCAAAGGAAAATTATTTCTTTCTTCACTCTTCTAGGTATTAGAAATTCAAAGTGATTGGTTTGTTGAACAAATCTGCCACTAAATACTAAAATACAAAATTATCCTTTTTTCCCTCTGCTCCTTTTGGCTTTCTTAGCCAAGACAGGAGCTCACCAACTTGCATAGATGTTCTGTTCATTTTTGAGGAAGAGACATTCTCTTAGTCACTTAAGTGACTCCATCTCAGTTTAGTAGAGTTTCCAGTTAAACAAACTCCATCTCAGTTTAGTAGAGTTTCCAGTCTAACACAAGATTAAAACTCTAAATTTAGTATAATGTCTTTTCCTTCCTTCAGCTCTACTGTATCAGGCTGGATGCTCATAGTGGTAAAAGCAAGTGTGGAGCTAAACAATGAGGAATAAACTATAGCCCCAGTTCTCAAGAAGCTGACTGCCTTTTGAGGGGACAGACAAATGGTGGATCAGATGACAGTGTGATATATGCTGTTATAGAGCTATGCTTTAGGATATGGCAAAGCAGAGAAAGGGTGCTAAAGTGAGAAAGACTTCAAGCAAGAAATGAAGCACAATCAAAGCTGTGTGTTGCAGGACTGGCTGCATAATTCTGAGGGAAGAAACCAGGGTGAGCAAGGCAGTAAAAGGATCCTGAAGCTGAGTATGACTTTGCCAAGGGGATCCACTTTAAGATTCTAAGGGAATCATTTTTTGCCGACTACGATACTAAAATGTGTGTGGCAACGTACTCCTAAACATGGGCTCTGGTTTACACAGGGGTTAGATTATGATTTTTGATTAGCTATGGAGTAGGTATGGATTGATATTTTTCAGGTTCTACCATTTGCTAGCCGTATGATCTTGGGCAAATTGCTTAACATCTTTGGGCCCCAGTTTCCTCATCTAAAATGGGGAGATGATTACCCACCTCAAAGGCTGCATATATATATATTTTATTGTACTTTAGATTCTGGAGTACCTGTGCAGATCATGCAGAATTGTTCCATAGGTACATACATGGCAATGTGATTTGCTGCCTCCATCGCCATGTCACCTATATCTGGCATTTCTCTCCATGTTATCCCTCCCTAACCTCTGTCCCTCCCCTAGTTCCAACCAACATACCCCATTGTGTCATGCTCACCTCCCTGTGTTCATGTGTTCTCATTGTTCAATACCTGACTATGAGTTAAAACATGCAGGGTTTGACTTTCTGTTCTGTGTCACTTTGCTCAGAATGATGGTTTCCAGATTCATCCACGTCCCTACAAAGGACACGAACTCATCATTTTTTATGGCTGCATAATATTCCACGGTGGATATGTGCCACATTTTCCTTGTCCAGTCTATCATTGATGGGCATTTGGGTTGGTTCCAGGTCTTTGCTATTGTAATCAGTGCCACAAAGAACATATGTGTGCATATATCTTTATAATAGAAAGATTTATAATCATTTGGACATATATACTCAGTAATGGGATTGCTGTGTCAAATGGAATTTCTATTTCTAGGTCCTTGAGGAATTGCCACACTGTCTTCCACAATGGTTGAACTAATTTACACTCCCACCAACAGTGTAAAAGTGTTCCTATTTCTCCACATCCTCTCCAGCATCTGTTGTCTCCAGATTTTTTAATGATTGCCATTCTAACTTGTGTGAGATGGTATCTCAATGTGGTTTTGATTTGCATTTCTCTAATGACCAGTGATGATGAGCATTTTTTCATATGTTTGTTGGCCTCATATATGTCTTCTTTTGAAAAGTGTCTGTTCATGGTCCTTTGTCCACTTTTGAATGGGCTTGTTTTTTTCTTGTAAATGTGTTTTAGTTCTTTGTAGGTCCTGGATATTAGCCCTTTGTCAGATGGGTAGATTGCAAAAATTTTTTTCCATTCTGTTGGTTGCCAGTTCACTCTAATGATTGTTTCTTTTGCTGTGCAGAAGCTCTGGAGTTTACTTAGATCCCATTTGTCTATTTTGGCTTTTGTTGCCAATGCTTTTGGTGTTTTAGTCATGAAGTCCTTGCCTATGCCTATGTCCTGCATGGTTTTGCCTAGGTTTTTTTCTAGGGTTTTTATGGTGGTATGTCTTATGTTTAAGTCTTTAATCCATCTGGAATTAATTTTAGTGTAAGGTGTCAGGAAGGGGTCCAGTTTCTGTTTTCTGCACATGGCTAGTCAGTTATCACAACACCATGTATTAAACAGGGAATCCTTTCCCCATTGCTTGATTTTGTCAGGTTTGTCAAAGATCAGATGGTTGTAGATGTGTGATGTTGCCTCCAAGGCCTCTGTTCTGTTCCGTTGGTATGTATCTGTTTTGGTACCAGTACCATGTTGTTTTGATTACTGTAACCTTGTAGTATAGTTTGAAGTCAGGTAGTGTGATGCCTCCGGTTTGTTCTTTTTTCTTAGGATTGTCTTGGCTATGTGGGCTCTCTTTTAGTTCCATATGAAGTTTAAGGTGGTTTATTCCAGTTCTGTGAAGAGGGTCATAGGTAGCTTGATGGGAAAGGCTGCATATTATAAGGAGAAAATACATATGTAAAGTCTTTTGTACTAAGACTGGACCTTAGTCTGGGGTTAATAATTGTTACTTTATTTACTAAAACTGTCTCCCACTTGCTTCCTCTTTTTACTTTGTATCTAGGATAGATAGGAAAAACAAAAGGCATAGGCCAGAAACAGGAACAACATTGCAATTTAGGTATGAGACAGTATGAGTCAGAATTATCATGTTGGTAGTGGCAATGGGAAGAAAAGCCATAGATAGGTGGAAACAGTGTCCTAAAAGAAATAGACTAGCTGTGACTATTGTCACTGTTAATTTTTAATTGCATTTTCATTTGCCCACTCACTGATTGTGTTTGTTTGGACTGCCATGAAGGCCTATCATCATTTTCATGGTATTTTGAGTGTAGTTTGGAAACAGTTTGAGATCTTCAGATGGCAGTTATTTTTATCCAAAAAAAAAATTTCTCTATGGAAATGAGCTGCGACCTGGGAGATTATAACCTAGAGGCATCACTACTTTGTTAGTTGAGCCACTAATTGTTGGACCATGATTACCTCAGATGAATAAATGATATGTGATTCTTAATTGCACCTGATTTCTAACACATTATTTTGATTTGATTAAAGTATATATTCCTTTGTTTGAAGGGCTCTGCTTAGAAGTGGTGGGGGCTGTGAATTCAATCCAATTATAGAAGACTCATCAGAAGAAATTTAATGGAAACAGCATGAGACCAGGAATCAAAAAACCTGGGTTCTGGTGCTAGCACTGACTGGTCAGAAATCTGGGCAAGCAATCTTCCCTTCTCTGATAAAGAAATATGGTCAGGTGGATGTGGTATGTGGTATGGCGTAGGGCATTGCTAATGTACTTCCTTCACCCCTCACATCTCTTTGTCAAAATCATTACTTTCCACCTGTTGAACATTAAGCCTCAACTGTCACCAGAGGTTCAAGTGAATAGTGAGGGGAGACTACCCCTTTTCCATCCTTTGGGTGCTGGATAGGTCCAAGAATTAAATTGACATAAGACAGGTCAACAGGAGAAAAGCATGCAAATTTATTTACTACAAGATTCATGTAGCCTGGGAGCCCTCTTAAGGAAATGATGACCTGAAGGAGCAGTTTGAGTCAGTCACTTATATACTGAATCAGACAATAGTAAGTAGTTAAAAAGCAACAAAATATTGTGGAGTGGCTGAAAAGATGAGTTATTTTAACAAGATGTGTATAGAATTCTTTTGGTCTCATCTTCTCATTCTTGAGGATAATAATATTCCTTTTGGTTTAGGGAGGGTATCTTTCATGTGGGAATTTCATTTCCTGCTTTTAAGAAGCAGGATAAAAGGTCAAAATAATCTTCTTGTACTGCTTTTTTAAAAAGTGCCTTTAATTCAAAATTGTCAATAGGCTAGAAGAGTATTTTTTGAGCTGCATATTCCTAACTTATTCAACATGAAAGGGTTTATAAACATGAGATGCTATATCGACATAATTATATGGGCATCTTTATTTATGTTATTGGTTCTTATGACCTGTTGCTAACGGAAAAGTGGAATTTCTATTAATGACTTTGATATGGAAACTTAATATTTTTAATGAAAAGTATTTCACATGAAATATATCATTTAAAATCATGACTATTAATATGGTTTGGCTTTGTGTCCCCACCCAAATCTCATGTCAAATCATAATCCCCAAAGGAGGAGGAGGGGCCTGATGGGAGGTGATGGGATCATGGGGGCAGATTTCCCCCTTGTTCTTCTCATGATACGGAGTGAGTTATCATGAGATCTCTTTGATTAAAATTGTGTGGCACCTTCTGCTTTGCTCTCTTTCTCCTGCTCTGGCCATGTAAAACATGATTCCTTCCTCTTTACCTTGTCTTGTGATTGTAAGTTTCCTGAGGCCTCCCCAGAGGCTTCCTGTACAGCCTGTCTTGGGGAGCAGTGTAAGAACACACTAATACAGAAAATTGCTACTGGGAAGTGGCACAATTGCTATAAAGATACCTGAAAATTTTGAAGCAGCTTTGGAACTGGGTAATTGGCAGAGGTTGGAACAGTTTGGATAGCTTAGAAGAGACAGAATGATGAGGGAGCTTCCTAGAAACTTGCTAAATTGCTGTGACCAAGATGCTAATGGTGATGTGGACAATGAAGTCCAGGTTGAGGAGGTCTCAAATAGAGATGAGGAACTTACTGGAGCAAATGTCACTTGTTATGCATTAGCAAAGAGGTTGGAGGCATTATTGCCCTGTCATAGAGATAGGTAGAAATTTTAAGAGAGATAATTTAGGGTATTTGGCACAAAAAGTTTCTAAGCAGCCTTCATGATGTGGCCTGGCTGCTTCTAACAGTGTATGCTTATATGTGTGAGTAAAGAGATGATCTGAAACTGGAATTTATATTTAAAAGGGAAGCAGAGCATGAAAGTTGAGAAAAATTGCAGCCTGACCATGTAGTAGAAAAAGGAATACCCATTTTTTTGGGGAGGAATTCAAGCCTGCTACACAAATTTGTATAAGTAAAGAGGAGCTGAATGTTAATAGCAAAAACAATGGGAAAATGCCTCAAAGGCATTTCATAGAACGTCATGGCAGCCCCTCCCATCAGAGGCCCAGAGACCTAGGAGGGAAGAAGGAAAATAATTTCATGGGCTGGGCCCCACTGCCCTGGCTAACCTCAAGATACTGCTGTCTGCATTGTAACCACTCTAGCTCCATGCATGGCTAAAAGGGACCTAGATAAATCTCAGGTGACTGCTCCAGGTGGTGCAAACCATAGGCCTTGATGAATTCCATGTGGTGTTAAGCCTGTGACTATGCAGGGGGGCAAGAGCTGAGGCTTGGTAGCCTCCACCTAGATTTCAGAGGATGTATTGAAACACTTGGATGTCTAAACAGAAATCTGCTATAGGATGGAGCCCTCATGGAAAACCTCTACTTGCGTAGTGAGCAGGGAAAATTTGAGGTTGGAGCCCCACTGGGGCTCCGCCTAGTGGAGCTGTGAGAAGAGGGCCACTGTTTTCCAAACCCCAGTGTGGTAGATCCACCGACAGCTTAAACCATGTGCATGAGGATTATGAGAACTACAGTTCATGATGAGATTTGGGTGGGGACACAGCCAAACCATATCACCAATGTAAATGAACATGAGTAATATATGAGGAAATTTACAATTCTATCCATGAAATGAAAAAGAGTAGGAAACTGAAGTATTTTACTAAACATCCTATATTGTAATAATATCATACCAAAACATGTTTTTACCAAATGTCTAGAAATATGGTTCTGTTTAAGATTTAGCACATAAAGAGCTGTCCCTACCCAAATTTGTGTTTTCACATATATTTTCATGCTCTAAATGTAAAGGAAGTTTTTTTAGCTAACAATGGTGACTGAGAAATTTGTGCCGTTTTAAACAATCTTAAATGACCCACTCATTAAAAAAATCCTCTTTGTTTACTTTCACCAAATACCACAAGAGGCTGAGACATGACATTGAGTTAATTATGGGTACAGGACTTTCCACAATAACATTGAGTTGAAGACAAGCTGACGTTTTCAGTAATGTCATGGGTCAGAAACGTAAGCTAATTTGGGCTCATGTAAATCCAGAAAGCAGCTGTATGTTTTACACTGTAAAAGGAAAGAAATGATCCCTAGAATCACAATGGAACATTGCATTAGAAGGACTCTAAAGTTCATCTGGTTTAAGCTGTAACACTGCTGGTCAGGTTGGCTGGATCCACAGCTTATGGACTGCTTGATCTGGACAGTGCCTGGGCTGGTCACAGAACTAAATGACAAACTAAGGCATTTTAGTTAGTCCTAGAGTGGTAGATGAATTTGCCCAGTGGCCAAATCGCTGTTGTTAAGCACATGTATACTCATGACCGTGCAGGAGCATATGTGAACACGCCCTCCCCAACAATGGCATGCAAAGGAAAGGCCTGGTAATAAGAATAAGGAAAAAAGCCTTTCTGTCCTCCTCCTGCTACTTACTAGCTGTGTACTGTAGGGCAAATAGCCTAAAGTGCTGAATAACCTCATTTTGTCCCTCTTCATCCCCCTCCATCTTTCCTTAACCCACTCTCTGTCCCAGGTAGTCACCTTTGTGGACTACATATGAGGGTTCTTAGCCTCTGGTTTCCTGTTAAGTTTGTTAAATGCTGAGTTCCAGTGGGAGCCCTGAGGGAGAGAGAACGGTGAGCTTAGAGTATTATTACCCCAGATCTCCTTCTGTGGGGTCACCTGGGGCTGACTCTCAATCAAGAGTTATAACTACTCTGAGGTAGACCATCTTTATGTGACTCACCCTGCTGTCCCCTTTCCCTTACCTTGTCAGTCCCTCCAAACCTTACAAGCTGAGTCATCCTTGATAAATAGTTTTTAAATGAAACCCTTTTCAAAGTCTTTTACTTTGGCTGTGTCATCTGTTTCCTGCTAGTACCCTGACTGGTATATTTAACTAACTAGCATTGAGAAGAAGATCTCTCTTTTTTTTTTTTTTTTTTTTTTTTTTTGAGACAGAGTTTCACTCTTGTTACCCAGGCTGGAGTGCAATGGCGCAATCTCGGCTCGCTGCAACCTCTGCCTCCTGGGTTCAGGCAATTCTTCTGCCTCAGCCTCCTAAGTAGCTGGGATTACAGGCATGCACCACAGTGCCCAGTTAATTTTTTTTTTTCATATTTTTAGTAGAGACAGGGTTTCACCATGTTGACCAGGATGGTCTCGATCTCTTGACCTTGTGATCCACCCGCCTCGGCCCCACAAAGTGCTGGTATTATAGGTGTGAGCCACCGCGCCTGACCCGAGAAGAAGAACTCTTAAGTGATGTCTCTGTTCATCATACAAGGGGATCATGGTGATCATGACCATCATGACCATTGTGAGCTTAGTAAGAAGGAAGGGTGCACAGATGTCCAGAATTAGCCCTTCCAGAAGTGTCCTCTAGCTCTTAACATTCTATGATTCTGTGTAAAGGAAACTGAAGGAAGCCAATTACATTTTGAACTTTTATATTACTATAGAGTATCTAAACTGAGATGATGAAACAAACATAGTTCAAAGGAAGGCACAAGCAAGGTGATAAAAGCCAGCAGTGGTTCTACACATGAGAAGTCATGTAACACCTTTCAAATATTGCTCATTATTTTTAGCATTGGGTTATTTTTCACCAAGTATGACTTTTATGTGTTGTGTATTTTTAATTCTAAATCAATGCTTTCTTGTAGCAATATATGAAAGCCACACAGCCCTGGTTTGGCAATATGGGAAGTATCTTCATTGTCAATTATAGTATTGAGATTATTCCTAGGACTATGGGTATATTCTCTATACTTCAATCCTCTTTCTGTTCCCACCTCAATCTCAGATTAAAACAGAGATGGCATGTACTAGTGAAGTTTTAAAATACCAATACATCTGAGTTTTCTTATAAGTTTTCCTATAGTGAATATGTTGTCAAAAAAGTTAAACATTTCAACCTATTTCAACCCTTACTGTAGTGAAACTTGTAGGGTGATTTGGGTTATCTTTCTTTGGGCCAGGTTTTTATCCAGCTTCATGTTAAAAAAGGATCAATGGTCAGAACTGTCTGTGATGCATAGGGTGAGCAATGGCTTTAAAGAGGTTTTTGTGCTAGTAAATGTTGCCTGCATTCTTGTCAAGCTGTTTGCCTGTGTGGGATTTGGTCATTTGAATATGTCAGTAGCTGGCAGAATTTGACAGCTGCTGTAGATGTCTTTTTGTTTTTGTTCTTAAGATATTCTTTTAATCTTTTAAGGGCCTTATGTCATGGTTCTCCTCACAAAGCAATGACCCAGAGTAGCTGCCACTTTTGCCCATAGGAGAAACTAAACCTGTCAGTTACTGGGAAAAGATGTCTTTTTTTTTAAATCCTATTAACTATAGGATAATAAGAGTGAGACAAGACTTCTTGCCTTGTTTTTCAGATTTCTTTCACACATGGTAGATTATGTTATCCTTGGGCCAAGTTCATAGGAAAAGTGCTTTATTCCTGTTGAACAAATGAGAAATCTGAGGCAGAGAATTGTTATTATCAGGGCAGCACTGGCACTCTGGCTTACTAGTTCATAACTAGGCTTTAATTTTCATTTTTATTAAATACTTAGATTTAATCTTAAATGTGCCAAATAATTTTAGGGGAACAAACCCTATTCATATCTAGGCCCTAAAAAATGACCAGTAATTGAAGATAATACTTTCCACTTTCAAGTAACCCAGTCTTACTAATGACGTTTTTTTCATCTGTATGTTCAATGTGAAGCACAAGTATGGTCTAGTTCTTTGAGGTAAGGAACAAACCATTAAACAGACTAATTCCCTCCCAGCCCCTTACTGCCTGGTTCTTACTCTGTAGAAAACACTGCATCTCAATTGGTTTCTCTCCACTTGAGCCCTGTATTTGAATTTCAGAACATATGGGTCAGAGCACTACAGGAAAAGAAAGACACAGATTTATACAGATGACTTTGGCAATTCTAAGCTTCTTTCTTCTAATGAGCAAACATTTCTTTGTGCATTTTTCCTGTTAGAGCCCTTGCTTTTGCTACATCCAATATCCCTTTCATGAAATGTATATGATAGGTTGCATCTGGAAAATCTAGGGTAATTATACTTCTTAGCAGTAGAAAGGGTCTGGACTTGCTGATCTCAGAAATCCTTTCAGCTTTAGCAGTCTGGACTTTCAAATATTACCAATGGCACAATTTAATCTCCAAGTGATTGTATCATGATGGTGTTGGGGAGATGGCAAAAGAGCATTGTGGGAGGGCTGGGGTTAGGAATGGGTGAGAGATGTGGCTTCAACAGATACGTGACCTAAGAAATGGGGTTGAGAGAGAGAGACCTCAGGATGAAGGGCACAATGATGAGCAATATTATAGAAGCAATTTTAGAGAAATGATGGATAGTCATAACATTAGAGTCATTATGTATATTATTCTGTGGACCCAGAACAGTGGAATGGGTAACTAAGATATCAGCATAGTGCTGAAAGCTTGGATTCTAGAATAAAAGCATGTGGATTCAGATCCCAGCTCTGCTACCTAGTAGCTAGGTGACCCTGCACTGAAGAGCACTCCTTTGAGCAGTAGATTCTGTTTGTTTGTACATGAGAACACTAGATTCACCTGGGAAGTTTTGAATAAATACTGATAGGCAGGCTGATTTCCGAAACAATCCAATCAGACTTGGGCATGGTAGGGACACTTGAGTCCCTGATTTGAAAGCCCTAGTTTTATAGTCAGAGTTCTCAAACTTCTGTGTGCATCAGCATTGACTAGAGGGTTCATTAAAGCAGATCGCTGGGCCACACTCTCATGAAAAGCAAAATTGAGAACCAAATAGTTTGTCTACCAGTCAGAATGCTTGAATCTACAATTGTCCTAAAAAATCTGAACTTGAACTATTAAATATAAACAATGATACAAAAGGAACAGGATAAAGAGAATGAAAAGGAATAATTCTGTGTAAGATGAAGGACAAGTTGAAATTTAGCACAGACATGGAATTGAACATAATTAAATCATTAGGAATTCTGAGGTTTGAGTTTTCTGTCTCCTTTTGAGTGAATTTATAGGTTGATTCCTCCTGACACAAGCAATTTTTTACATGTTGACTCCAGTTGGTTTTCTGAGGTAAAAAAATTATAAATATCCAAAAAAATCTTCAATACTAGAAGAAAAAGTATGGCTGCTATCAGGTGATAAACATTAACATAAAAACAGACCCGATTTGAACATGGAAAATCTAGGAAAAGCATACAGAGTATAATCTGAAAAATGCTGTAATAGTGAAATAAATGTAATTTCTGCTTGCTCTTGGTGATGTGTTTTCCAGGAAAGCTTTGCTTCTTTTATTTTGATTCTCTCATTTAATAAGGTAGGATGTTCTCTGCTCTAGAGCCTTGCTATGTAAAGTGAGATCTATAAGCCTGAAAGTGTACTAGAAGTGCAGAATCTCAGGTATCTTCCTAGACTCACTAAATCAGAATTTGCACTTGAACAAGATTCCTGGGTGAGTTACACACCCATTAAAGTTCTGGAAGCTGCTCCGCAACATTCCAACATTGTAATTCAGGGTCCTGGGGAAGCAGATCATACTCTAGCAGAGTGTGAAGATAGATGCCGCTAGATGCTGCTGCAGTTAAGATATGTGTTAGTCATAGACAAGTCTGCAGAGAAAAGTCCCAGAGAAGAGAACACATAAGCTTTTTCCCCATTTACCTTGGCCGTTGGTATGAAGGTTCAGGCCAACATTGGGTGAAGAAAAGTTCAAAGGATGGGAAGACACTCTGATGACACTGGCTGATGTCATTTAGTTCTAGTTACCTTGTCTTTCAAAAGGTTAGCCAGATTCTGATAGATAGCGAGTGGATAGAAATAATAAGAAAATGCCATCACCAGTGGTTTGTTGAAAATTTATCGTAGCAGGATACAAACATGCAAGGGTCTTACTTCTTTTCAGCCAGTGCTTTTGACCTCATTCTGTTGAATCTGCTTTCAAGCCAATTCCAGTAGTTAAGTCCAGGTCAGTCTAATAAAAACTCTAATCATATCTGCCCTGTCTCCTAACTCAGGGGTTATCAATGCCCAGAGGGGGCATGAGGGGGGAGAGAGAGGGAACTTGCTGTTAGATTCCATTTTCCTTTTTTTTCCCTTCCTTTGGTGTGTTGGGCTAGGGAAGAGGGAGAAGGGAAGAGAAGGGGAAGATGGAAATGGATGTTTGGACACACACGTAAGCTCCTTAGGTAGCCCTGTGGAAGACTCCTGATTCATACTTCCTTTCATGGAATACCTCTCTCCAGCTTTAGCTCTTCTAAACTCTTCTTTTGTACTCCAGCTTCTTCACCATCAGAACATCACATGGTCACAAGCTCCTGCTGCTTTCTGAAGCAACAGACAGCCCTCCTGATTAGGGAGCTAGTGCCATGGCTCAAGCCCTGCTACCTACCACACCATTCTCTTGACCTGTGAGAAACTCACACATCCCATGTCACTACCTGGCTTTACTTGTGTCCCATCACTTCCTTTCCATCTGTGTTCAATTCTCTACTCAGATAGGGTCTGGGGGCAGAGTGGCACATCACACTGAGGAATGAGATGCCACGTCTCACTTTCATGCAGACATCTTCAATTCCTACAAGGATCCTTTAGAGGACCCTCTGATGGACTTTGTGGGTGAACATTCACCTTCCTACTTCCTTCACTGAGGTGGAGCTTCGGTGCCCCAACCAGACTCAGTATCAGTCACAAGGGATTCTAGGATCTTCATTTCCTGCCTCCCTTTCCCCCTCTTTAGTCTCCTGTTTAAAATATGGGAGAGTGTTCTGAGGGATGTTTGTGAGCAACAGCTACCTCTTACTAAATCTTGGAGGGGCCATCTGTTTTCCAAGTTCTTTGCATCTTAGTTAGCATGTGAGCTATTAGATAATCCTGTGTCCTAAGTTTTGAGACCCAGCTGCTAATTCCAGAAGAGTAGAAAAGGTTCTACTTAACAATCACTTCCTTTGTAGCAGTAGTATTAAGCTGTTCATAAATTTCATTTCACTTAATTCATATGACAACACCATACGGTAGTTTCTATTCTCTTTTAAACAATTACTGTAATGAACTTTTGCCATATCTGGTTACATAAAATATTTTTAAAATATTGTAATAATTCTACACAGTGTAAGTCTTAACTGTCCCAATGAGGAAACCAGCAAGGAAAACTTCCTCTGTTTCTGGGAAAGAATAAGTAATTTAGTCTACTCATCAGCTTCACTTGTAAGAACTTCATGCTGAACTGTCACATGGGAAATAGGCATGGTGCCGAGTTTTCATCTTGTAGCGGATACTGAAGCAGAGAGATGAGGGCTCTGTGACTGGCCATGGTGAGAGCAGCATCCTGACCTGAGGATGGCTGTATCAGCAGGTTGCTTGGCAGGCTGGTTCTGAGAAGTGGCTCTTGGAGTTCTCCCTAGAAGCTCAGCCAGGTGTTTGCCTATCTTTAGTCTTTCCAAAGATTTTGGGGGGTTCCTATGTCTCTTAATAAAATTTTTTTTGCTTGTACCAATGTGCGGGTGTGTTGGCTGTTAACTAACAACAACAAAATCCACATAGTTTCTACTCTCCATATTTAAAGGCATATTGAAAGAGAAAAGCCACAGGCATGAATGTGAGCTATAAAGATAATTCTTAGAAAAATCTAAAAGTCAGGAATATCAATGGTTAGAATATTTTTTTGTGTGATCCATTGATATACGCTTCCTATCACAGTGTTCTTTTGAAACTAAAATACCCATGAGAAAAATGTTTTAGATACGTGAAGACTTGCTCTAGCTCCACAATGTTGTTTACAGATGTGCATATCTAAGCTTTTGTTTTTGCATTGGTTTGCTGTATATAATTCTTCAAATTTGTTTCACTGAAGCATGGGATCATGGGCCAGGAGTCAGAAGACCTGTTTGAGTCCTGGAACTTCCATTTATTAGTTGTGTGGTCTTAGGCTCTACTACCTGCTTTGGCATTCAGTTTCCTCATTATAAAATTGAAATAACCATAATAGTAATATTCGCCAACCACACATGGTTGCTGAGAAGACTAAAAAAGAATTTTAACAGAGAAGGGTTAACATAAATAAAATAATTATTATTATAGTTATGGTTTTTTGAAAAATGTCTGTGAGTAAAAAATGGTGGGAAATAAGTGACTTTAAAAAACTCGGATTATTGGAAGAAAAAAGGAAAGAGTTTTAGGAAGGTATGGAGAACAAATATATTTTTTTGTATGCATATTTTTCTTTATTCAAATTTTGTAAGACTTCTGATCTTTTATTAAGCTTAGATACATTTTAATCTACCACTTTAAAGCTCCAGGAGGGTCAAATACATTTCACTATATTTTTAAAAAGTACAGCCAGTTTTCTGCATGTTTTGTTATCTATGAAAACTTCATTCACAAATATTTCTTGTTCAACCAAATCCACTGAAGTTGCCCAGAGGTTCCAGAACTCTGATGCTGGATAGTTGCTAAGTCAAGCTTGTCTTTTGAAGATGGAAGTAAGGATGCTGTTACTTATAGTGCCTAGTGAAGACAGCCAAGGACATAACCATGAGGATCTGCCCTCTCCTGCCCTTTCCCTTTTTCAGAGGAGAGGATAGGTCTGACAAAGAAGCCACACATCCTCTTGGGTGTACTGCACCCCTCTCTTGCTTTTCCAATCTGTGCTGCAGGATAACTCCATTTTTTCTGAGCACAGAAATTAAAAGGAGCACATTTTTTAGTAATTTACAAAAGTGGGTATGATCACAGGATAATCTTGCTATTAAATCTTCAATCATGTCCCATCCTCAGTTTTCTAATCATTATATGTATAGAATGAGCTGGTGATAGTTGTATTTCCTGGCACCTGGGACCACTGCACACTGAAAAAGCATTTGTAATGGGAGAATGGGCTCCGCTTGCCTTGAGGCTGCTCTCAGCAGGGAGGTTCACATGTCAGGGGCCCAGTTGGGGAGATGGCAGAAGCCAATGAGCACATGATGAGTTACTTCTCCAGTGTTATCCTGAAACCTTCAGTATAGTTACTCATTTCATGATATTCTGACTGTGATTGGATTCCCCGAGGGAACTGGAGAAAGTCTGAAAATTCTGTACAGCTGATAGATGACAAAGCAGAGACAGTTTTGAAGATGGAAGGTTGGAAATGTGGATTAAGCATGGAGAGGGCTTTTGACTTGGAAATGGGTTGCAGACAAAGGTTAGTAAGATTTCTGGAGTCAAAGGGGCTTGGTGGATGTATAAGTTATATTTATTGGAAACAACCCTCACTATAACTAGCATTTGAGTGGTGCTTTACAGCATTCAAAGAACTTTTTATACATCAGATTTCATTTCATTCTCCTAAGAAATATTTGAAGAAAATATTCTTGTTCTCATTTTTCTTACAAGGAAGCTGAGGCTAAACTTTCTTGTTTAATTAACTTAAATGTACATGGCTGGTCAGTGGCAGAGATAGATATGTAACCTCATCTAAAGCACCACAACTGTCCTGATAATCACATTGGGGAAGATGATGACTTTTTATTCTCATTTTTGTTTACTTCTTATTTTACATTACAAGGATCTCACTTCAGGCTAAGAAACTTGAGGCTTTTATTGTCAGTTTTGAATTCTGCATTTTAGTTCCAACATGAAAAGTTTAGATTCTTTAATCTTTTTAACTTTCTTGACTAAAAAATATTACTTGATGTTATCTGTTATTTGTTAAATTATTTAAGTAAGCACATGGAAGCAACTCTTTTTAAAGTCACTCTGGTAATTTTACATTTATTCCCAAGAAAGAGTTCTTTCACAGCTGATTGGGCTGTTTTTTACTGTAAAAATCAAATACTTCATGGAAAACTAACATTTTTTTTAGAAAGGTGATTTCTTAATATAGTGGAAAAATACTATTTTCAGAAGCAGTAATTTAAATTTTGGCTTACTAGAGCCCCAAAGAGCTAATACAGCAATAGACATAGACTATCAACTGGATAGTCTGAATAGACGTAGACTATCAACTGGATGATGCTGAAAAGGAAAATAAAATTTTGGTAAATTGTCAGAAAGATTAAACAATTATAGAAAGAGAAGAATGGAATATTTTCCCCCTAAAAACAATGATATAAACTGAGAGGGCATCCTTGCTGTCTGCCTCAGGGGAAAAATCACCCCCTTGTCATGGAGCCTGAGGAAGAGACATCTGTTTCTGAACATACATATAAATTATGAATGTACAGCTTGCCCTGAGAGTGGTGGAATGTTAATACTTAGCAGGATTTCAAGTCAGAATATAAATCAGTTCAGCAGTTATTTTCATAAGAAGATATTTTAACAGGTTTAGAAGTCATGGAAAATACCAGGACACAGAACACTGGACATTTGAAGAGACAGAGTAGCATCACTTGTAGGGGCATAACAAAGACTGTGGGAAGGGGGCCTGACTCCTTGGCCTTTTTGAAAACAGTCCAAGGACACTCTTGCTCAATTTCTTATCTAGCAAAGACAGACTTAATATCCTGTAAACAAGCTATGAGATAAAAAATATATAACCTTTTCTATTACTTGTGTTCCAGATACTGCCAGTGTGGTCAGATTGGAGGTTTTGCTTCGTTGATTAAAAGCCCTGAACTTAAAAAGCCACTCACTCAAAGTTACTTGCTCATGGTGAGCTTTGCCTCCTAGCTGAATAGCACCTGCCTATGCAAAATTGTGCAGTAAACCAAGTTAAAGACTTTGGATTTTCTTACTCTCTTTGGCCTCCTTTCCCTGTGCCCAGACCTTTCCCACACTTCCCACTTCCCTAGTCCTCATTCTTGCATCCTCTGGCTCGTGCCTGGCTTCCCAAAATGTCACACCTGTACCGCTGTTGGGTCTGCTACTGGCTGGGTCCCAGTAATCCTAGGACCTTGTTTTTCATTAGATAAGAGTATCTGATGACCCACCATTTCCCAATCTATCCTGGGATTTTAATGGATGTAATGGAGTATTCTAGATTTAACTTGGTGGTGGTAGGGGTCATGTTCCTTGGCAAAATGTTTACGAAATCCTGCACAGTATCCCTATAGCAATGTTCATTTGCATATTAAAAGCTTGAATAAATCTTTCAGAAATAAACTTTTGAAACGAATTCAGTATAAAACATATTATTATTATAGAATGCAAACTAGGGTATACACTTTTATCCTTTCCAGATAATGTATTTATTTAAAAATGAGTCTACTAAAAATGCCTTGACCTTGAATAGTGACCCCAATTAAAGACACTTCAGGTGCTTCAGTGGGTATTGGCAGGTGGTATTTGGCAGAGGGATTTTTGTGATATGATTCAAATTATTCCTGATTACTTTTGGTTGCTTTGAATTCCATTAAGCTAAGCCATACTTTTGGAATAATTTAAATACTTCTCATCCCTTTGGACAAAACTGAGGAAAAATTTGATCAAAGCTCAAGGTTCTTGTTTCAGCATTTCCATGTCTCCAGCTGTTCTTTGGAGAAGTAAAATATTATTTTCCCACTTGTACACTAATATTAGGAAACTGAACATTTAAATATGGATTTGACCTAGGAATCCTTAGGACTGAATTCTGTTACAGGCACCCCATGTTAGGAGTAGAGATCTCTGATCATGTAATTAGGTAGCTAAAGTACGGTCCTCTTTTATTCAATCCTTTGCTAATGAAAGTATTTCTGCCTACCTGGGAATTGAGATATTTTGAAAATTATAAAGTGCTTATATTAAAAAGATGCCCCTGAAAAGCCTCAAAATGAGGTCACAGGCCTAGAAGAAATGTATACTGCTTTAGAAATTTAGGCTGTCAAATGGAATCTGAAGAAAAACATTGTCAGTTTAGTTTCCTCCCTCCCTTTCTTCCCACTTTGTGACTGGAGCATCTCTCTGTCTTTCTCATAATCTATTTGGATGCCAGCTTTCTTCCCCTGTCTCCCATCAATATAGACATTTATGACTTACTTGGTTTAATAACATTTTAAACCAAACATCATCTTTGATGGTGGCCATTATATTGCTTATCTTTCATGGAGAATGTCTGGTTTCAACAGTTTGATCTAGGAAATAGTTGATAAGGGTACGACTGGAAGCCTCTCCCTACATATACTTTTCTCCTTCCCTTACTTTGGGTATGTGTGATGAAACACAAGAATTTTTTACTAAGCCATACTATAAATTCAGCAGAATGATGTCTGAAATACAGAAGTTTTTGGTGAGTTCCACAGAAATCATTTGAATGCTTTTATCAAACATACCTATTCAATCAGGCTCTATGAGATTGTATTGCTGAGCATGGTAAATCCTAGAACAGAAGCCTGTTTTTAAAATACAAACCTCCTAAAGTATGCCACATAATTGTACCTTTTAAAATTTCTTACTAATGAAGATATGCCATTGCTAATTTATCTAGTAATTTAGTAAAATTCATAAAATGTTTGTTTATATGATTTATGTCTCTCTTAGAGTCAGTGTGATGACAGTTTCTTCTCATAATAAGTATCATGATCAATATGGCCTAACTTTTTTTTCTTGAAAAATGTATCAATTTTATTTCATTTATATATGCAATAGAATACTACTCAACAATGAAAAGGAATGGACAATATGTGCAAGAGCATATATGACTAGAGAGCACTAACCTAAGTGAAATAAGCTAGACACATGTACTGTATGAGTCAAAAAAAATATGGAAAAAGCAGGGGTTGCCAGGGGCTGAGGGTGAGGTGAAGAGAATGATTATGAAGGAGAACTAAGCAATGTTTAGTGGTAACACAAATATTCTGAATTGTTTGTGGTGGCTATAAGACTGTGTATGTCTGTCAAATCTGCTGAAGCCGTACCCCTAAAAGGCATGAATTTCTTGTATATACATAATACCAGTAAAATCTGAATTTTAGAAATGAAACAAAATCTAATCAATTATACAGAATTGATCAAATACTGTAGGTCATGCAATGCGTTAAAATGCAACCAATAAATGACAAAATACAAATATAGTTGTAAAGATATGATACATCATATAAAAGCCAATTATACTTTTTATGTATGTGTATACATTTTTTAATGTATTTTCTTTATATATATATATAGTGTTTTAGGTTTCTGGGTACATGTGAAGAACATGCAAGATTGTTGCATGGGTACATACATGACAATGTGGTTTGCTGCCTTCCTCCCCATCACCTATATCTGGCATTTCTCTCCATGTTATCCCTCCCCAACTCCCCACCCCGCAGTGTCCCTCCATAGTTCCACCCTAACAGACCCCAGTGTGTAGTGCTCCTCTCCCTGTGTCCATGTGTTCTCATTGTTCTACACCCACCTATGAGTGAGAACATGCGGTGTTTGATTTTCTGTTCTTGTATCAGTTTGCTGAGAATGATGGTTTCCAGATTCATCCATGTCCCTACAAAGGACACAAACTCATCGTTTTTGATGGCTGCCTAGTATTCCATGGTGTATATGTACCACATTTTCCCTGTCCAGTCTATTATTGATGAGCATTTGGGTTGGTTCCAAGTCTTTCCTATTGTAAACAATGCTGCAACAAACGTTCCTGTGCATGTGTCCTTATAATAAAATGATTTATAATCCTTTGGATACATACTCAGTAATGGGATTGCTGGGTCAAGTGGAACTTCTATTTCTAGGTCCTTGAGGAATCCCCACACTGTCTTCCACAATGGTTGAACTAACTTACACTCTCACCAACAGTGTAAAATTGTTCCTATTTCTCCACATCCTTTCCAGCATCTGTTGTCTCCATATTTTTTAAAGATCACCGTTCTAACTGGCATAAGATGGTATCTCAATGTAGTTTTGATTTGCATTTCTCTGATGACCAGTGATGATGAGCATTTTTTCATATGTTTGTTGGCCTCATATATGTCTTCTTTTGTAAAGTGTCTGTTCATATCCTTCACCCAATTTTGAATGGGTTTGCTTTTTCCTTGTAAATCTGTTTTAATTCTTTGTAGATTCTGGATATTAGCCCTTTGTCAGATGGGTAGATTGCAAAAATTTATTCCCATTCTGTTGGTTGCCAATTCACTCTAATGATTGTTTCTTTTGCTGTGCAGAAGCTCTGGAGTTTATTTAGATCCCATTTGTCTATTTTGGCTTTTGTTGCCAATGCTTTTGGTGTTTTAGTCATGAAGTCCTTGCCTATGCCTATGTCCTGCATGGTTTTGCCTCAGTTTTCTTCTAGGGTTTTTATGATGTTAGGTCTTATGTTTAAGTCTTTAATCCATCTGGAGTTAATTTTAGTGTAAGATGTCAGAAAGGGATCCAGTTTCTGCTTTCTGCACATGGCTAGCCAGGTTTCCCAACATCATTTATTAAACAGGGAATCCTTTCCCCATTGCTTGTTTTTGTCCTATTTGTCAAAGATGAGATAGTTGTAGATGTGTGGCATTGCCTCCGAGGCCTCTGTTCTGTTCCATTGGTCTATATCTCTGTTTTGGTACCAGTACCATGCTGTTTTGTTTACTGAAATCTTGTAGTATAGTTTGAAGTTAGGTAGTGTGATGCCTCTAGCTTTGTTCTTTTTGCTTAGAATTGGCTTGGCTATGCAATTTTATTTTGGTTCCATATGAAGTTTAAGGTGGTTTTTTCCAGATCTGTGAAGAAGGTCATTGGTAGCTTGATGGGGATAGCATTGAATCTGTAGATTACTTTGGGCAGTATGGCCATTTTCACGATATTAATTCTTCCTAACCATGAGCATGGAATATTTTTCCATCTGTTTGTGTCCTCTCTTATTTCCTTGAGCAGTGGTTTGTAGCTCTCCTTGAAGAGGTCCTTTATATTCCTTAGTTACTTGTATTCCTAGGCATTTTATTCTCTTTGTAGCAATTGTGAATGGCAGTTTGTTTTTGATTTGGCTCTCTTTAAGTCTGTTATTTGTATATAGGAATGCATGTGATTTTTCCACATTGATTTTGTATCCTGAGACTGCTGAGTTGCTTATCAGTTTCAAGAGATTTTGGTCTTCTAAATATACAATCATGTCATCTGCAAATAGAGACAGTTTGACTTCCTTCTTTCCTAATTGAACACCCTTTATTTCTTTTTCTTGCCTGATTTCTAGTTCTCTGGCTAGAACTTCCAATACTATGCTGAATAGGAGTGATGAGAGAGGGCATCCTTGTCTAGTGCCAGATTTCAAAGAAATGCTTCTATTTTTTGCTCATTCAGTATGATATTGGCTGTGGATTTGTCATAAATAACTTTTATTATTTTGAGATACATTCCATCAATACCTAGTTATTGAGAGTTTTTAGCATAAAGGGCTGTTGAATCTTGTTGAAGGCCTTCTCTGCATCTATTGAGATAATCATGTGTTTTTTGTCTTTGGTTTTATTTATGTGGTGAATTACGTTTATCAACTCGAGTTTGTTGAATTAGCCTTGCATTCCTGGGATGAAGCCTACTTGATAGTGATGGATAAGCTTTTTGATGAGCTGTTGCAATTGGTTTGCCAGTATTTTATTGAAGATTTTTGCATCTATGTTCATCGTGGATATTGGGCTGAAGTTTTCTTTTCTTGTGTCTCTGCTGGGTTTTGGTATCAGGATGATGTTGGTTTCATGAAATGATTTGGGAAGGATTCCCTCTTTTTGTATTGTTTGGAATAGTTTCAGAAGAAGTGGTACCAGCTCCTCTTTGTATTATTCAGCTGTGAACCCATCTGGACCTGGGTTTTTTTTTGGTGGGTAGCCTATTAATTGCTTCCTCAACTTCAGCCCTTGTTATTGGTCTATTCATGGTTTCGACTTCTTCCTAGTTTAGGCTTGCGAGGATGCAAGTGTCCAGGAATTTATCCATTTCTTCCAGGTTTACTGGTTTATGTGCATAGAGTTGTTTGTAGTAATCTCTGACGGTAGTTTGTATTTCTGTGGAAGCAGTGGTGATATCCCCTTTATCGTTTTTTATTGCATCTATTTGATTCTTCTCTCTTTTCTTTTTTATTAACCCGGCTAGTGGTCTATTTTGTTGATCTTTTCAAAAAATCAGCTCCTGGATTTATTGATTTTTTTTTTTGAAGGGTTTTTTTGTGTCTCTGTCTCCTTCAGTTCTGCTCTGATCTTAGTTATTTCTTGTCTTCTGCTATGTTTTGAGTTATTTTTATCTTGCTCCTCTAGCTCTTTCAATTTTGATGATAGGGTGTCAATTTTAGATCTTTCCTTGCTTCTCATGTGGGCATTTATTGCTATAAATTTTTCCTGAGACACTGCTTTAATTGTTTCCCAGAGATTCTGATATGTTGTGTCTTCATTCCTATTGGTTTTGAAGAACATCTTTATTTCTGCCTTCATTTCATTGTTTATCCAGTCAATATTTAGGAGCCATTCTTTCAGTTTCCATGAAGCTGTGCGGTTCTGAGTTTGTTTCTGAATTCTGAGTTCTAACTTGACTGCACTGTGGTCTGAGAGACTGTTTGCTATGATTTCCAATCTTTTGCATTTGCTGAGGGGTGATTTGCTTCCAATTATGTGACCAGTTTAATAGTAGGTGTGATGTGGTGTTGAGAAGAATGTATATTCTGTGGGTTTGGGGTGGACAGTTGTGTAAACGTCTATTAGGTTTGCTTGGTCCAAGTTTGAGTTGAAGTCCTGGATATCCTTGTTAATTTTCTGTCTCATTGATTTGTCTAATATTGACAGTGGAGTGTTAAAGTCTCACACTATTATTGTGTGGGAGTCTAAGTCTCTTTGTAAGTCATTAAGAACTTGCTTTAAGTATCTGCTGCTCCTGTATTGGGTGTGTATATATTTAGGATCATTAGCTCTTCTTGTTGCATTGATCCTCTTACCATTATGTAATGTCCTTCTTTGTTTCTTTTTATTCTTTGTTCATCTAAAGTCTATTTTATCAGAGACTAGGATTGCAACTCCTGCTTTTTTTTCTCTCTCTCTCCCTTTGCTTGCTAATCTTCCTCCATCCCTTTATTTTGAGACTATGTGCATCCTTGCATGTGAGATGGGTTTCCTGGATATAGCACACTGATGGGTTTTGGCTTTTTATCCAATTTGCCAGTCTATGTCTTTTGATTGGGGCATTTAGCCCATTTACATTAGGTATAAAATTGTTAGGTGTGAATTTGATCTTGCCATTTTGATGCTAGCTGGTTGTTTTTCCTGTTTACTTAAAGCAGTTTCTTCATTGTGTTGATGCTCTTTACCATTTGGTGTGTTTTTGCAGTGGCTAGTACTGGTTGTTCCTTTCTATGTTTAGTGCTTCTTTCAGGAGCTCTTGTAAAGCAGGCCTGGTGGTGATGAAATCTCTGAGTAATTGCTTGTTCATAAAGGATTTTATTTCTCCTTTGCTTATATAACTTAGTTTGGCTGGATATGAAATTCTAGGTTGAAAGTTCTTTTTTTTTTTTTTTTGAGGAAAAAAAGGAAGAAAAAGAAAGAAAAAGGGAGATAAAGAAAGAAAAAAAGAATAAAAGAAAGAGGCAGAGAAAGAAGGAGAAAGAATGGGAATCTTGCTCTATTGCCCAGGCTAGAATGCAGCCTAAAAATGGGTATTAGAAACCTCTTTTATGCCAGTAAATGTGCTTAACAATGGAGACAGGAAGGAATAAGGGAGGAAAATAATAAACAAGCAGCCAACCAATATTTCATTTAAACCTGTGAAATGCTACACAATTGCTGAGGAGTGATTTACTTCCAATTTTGTGGTCACTATTAGAATAGGTGTGATGTGATACTGAAAAAAAATATGTGTTTTGTGGATTTGGGGTGGAGAGTTCTGTAAATGTTTATTAAGATTACTTATTTCAGGTCTGAGTTCAAGTCCTGGATATTCTTGTTAATTTTCTGTCTCATTGATCTGTCTAATATTGACAATGGGTGTTAAAGTCTCCCACTATTATTGTGTGCGAGTCTAAGTCTCTCTAAGTCATTAAGATCTTGCCATATGTATCTGGGTGCTCCTGTATTGGGTGTGTATATATTTAGGATCATTAGTTCTTGTTTCATTGATCCTTTTACCATTATGTAATGCCATTCTTTGTCTCTTTTGATCTTTGTTGGCTTAAAGTCTATTTTATCTGAGATGAGAATTGCAACTCCTGCCTCTTTTTGCTCTCCATTTGCTTGGTAAATCTTCCTCCATTCCTTTATTTTGAACCTTTGTGTATCCTTGCATGTGAAATGGGTTTCCTGGATACAGCACACCAATGGGTTTTGGCTTTTTATCCAATTTGCCTGTCTGTGTGTTTTGATTGGGGCATTTAGTCCATTTAAATTTGGGATTGATATTGATATATATGAGTTTAATGCTGGCTGGCTGTTTTGTCCATTAGTTGATGTAAATTCTTCATTATAGTAATGCTCTTTACCTGTTGGTATGTTTTTGGAATGGGTGATACTAGTTGTTCTTTTCTATGTGTAATGCTTTTTTCAGAATCTCTTGTAAAGCAGACCTGGTGGTGATGAAATCTTTGAGTACTTGCTTGTTTGCAAAAATTTTTATTTTCCCTTCACTTATGAAGCATAGTTTGGCTGGATATGAAATTCTGGGTTGAAAGTTCTTTTCTTTAAGGATGTTGAATATCAGCCCCCACTGTCTTCTGGCTTGTAGAGTTTCTGCTAAGAGATCTGCTGTGAGTCTGATAGGCTTCCCTTTGTGGGTAACCTGACCTTTCTCCCTGGCTGCCCTTAGTATTTTTTCCTTCATTTCAACACTGGTGAATCTATCAATTATATGCCTTGAGGTTGCTCTTCTTGAGGAATATCTTTGTGGTGGTCTCTGTATTACCTGGAGTTGAGTATTATCCTGCCTTGCTAGGTTGGGAGAGTTTTCCTGGATAATAACCTGAAGAATATTTTCCAGCTTGGATTCATTCTCTTTGTCACATTAAGGTACACCTATCAAACGTAGATTAGGTCTTTTCACATAGTCCCATATTTCTCGGAGACTTTGCTCATTCATTTTTAGCCTTTTTTCTCTAATCTTGTCTCCTCATTTTATTTCATTAAGTTGGTCTTTGACCTCTGATATCCTTTCTTCTGCTTGATCAATTCGACTGTTAAAACTTGTGCATATTTTGTGAAGTTTTTGTATTGTGTTTTTCAGCTCTATTAATTCACATATATTTCTCTCTAAATTATCTATCCTCATTTCATCAAACCTTTTTTTAAAGGTTATTAGTTTCTTTGCATTGGGTTAGAACATGTTCTTTCAGCTCACAGAAGTTTCTTATTATCCACCTTCTGAAGCCTGATTTTGTCAATTCATCACACTTATTCTCCATCAGGCCTTGTACCATTGCTGATGAGAAGCTGTGATCCCCTGTAGGAGGAGAGACACTCTGATTTCAGGTATTTGCGGCCTTTTTGCACTGGTTTCTTCCCATCTTTGTGGATTTACCCACCTGTCATCTTTGTAATTACTGACTTTCAGACTGGGTCTCTGAGTGAACATTCAGCTTGTTGGTGATGACGTTTTTTCTGTTTCTTAGTTTTCCTTTGGCAGACGCCCCTCCCCCACAGAGCTGGACCTTCCCCGGTTCAGCTGTGCTTGCTGTGAAACTCTCAATCTTCAGTGCCTCCAATTGCTGTTTTTTTGTTGGGGCACTGCGCCAGGTGAAACAGTGGCATTGAGATTTGTGGTGCTTTTCTGCCAGGGAATCTTCCAGTGTGGCTCCCTGCTTCAGTCTCCCCTTTAATCAGCTGAATGGGCGACTCTGCCTTCCTGGAGCTCCAAACACCAACTAAAAGGGCACCCAGTCCTGTATACTCTGTACTGAGAACTGCCACGCTGGGGTGCCGGCAAACCAGCCATGCCTGCTAAGAGTCTCACTGGCAACCCGTGGGGCTTCTCTGCTGGGAATCTCCTGGTCCATGGGCAACAAAAATTGGTCTGGAAGTGTGGCATCCATTCACTCTCTGCGCTTTCACTGGGAGCTGCAGTCCTGAGCTACTGCTAATTGGCCATCTTGGATCTCTCTCTCTCTGAAAGTTCTTTTCTTTAAGGATGTTGAATATTGGTTCCCACTCTCTTCTGTCTTGTAGGGTTTCTACTGAGAGATCTGCTGTGAGTCTGATGAGCTTCCCTTGGTGGGTAAGCCAACCTTTCTCTCTTGCTGCCCTTAGCATTTTCTCTTTCATTTCAACTGTGGTGAATCTGATGATTATGTACCTTGGGGTTGCTCTTCTTGTTTTGATCTCCCACTAAGAAGACCATCCAGCAGGAAGTTTACCCATATAAAATGTGCCGGCTTCCCCTTGGCCTTCTGCCATGGTTGTAAGTTTCCTGAGGCCTCCCCAGCCATGCATCCTGTACAGCCTGCAGAACTGTGGCCTTGATGGATGCGATGGTGAGCATGCTGCATTTGTGGGACCTGAGCCTTACAGAGGCCATGCTCCAGAACATGGAGGCAGAGCAGCAGCGCCAGGCCCAGGAGGCCCAGTGGCACAAGGAGGCGGAGGCTGAGCGCATGACCCTCAAGGTTCAACAGCTGGCCAGGGAGCAGCAACAGTGTTGCAAGGAGGGGAAGAAGGGGTACATGGGCTTAAGTGCCAGGTCACCGATAGGCTCATTCTCTCTCCTGCTGCCCTGTGAAGAGAGGCCTTCTGCCATGATTGTGAGTTTCCTAAGGTCTCCCCAGCCATGCAGAACTCTAAGACCATCCTCAAGGAGTTTAATGAATGTGGTACTACAAGAGAAATGTATGTCCACATTGAACGGCTCATAGGCAGAAGGGACTTGTCTGTCTTAGATGAGACTTTGGACTGTGAACTTTTGAGAATTTCATTCTCTAGGACTTGGATACGAATTCTTACACTCTAGTCCAGAAGACAAATCTGAATAGCAAAGACACTGTTCATCCTGACAACTGAAGCATTGTAATTATATTGAGCAATGGTTTTGTGCTCTCTATTACGTGTCCTATTAAAACTTTCTTTGTCACTTTGGGAGGCCGAGGCGGGTGGATCACGAGGTCAAGAGATCGAGACCATCCTGGTCAACATGGTGAAACCCCGTCTCTACTAAAAATACAAAAACTCAGCTGGGCACGGTGGCACATGCCTGTAATCCCAGCTACTCAGGAGGCCGAGGCAGGAGAATTGCCTGAACCCAGGAGGTGGAGGTTGCGGTGAGGCGAGATCGCGCCATTGCACTCCAGCCTGGGTAACAAGAGTGAAACTCTGTCTCAAAAAAAAAAAAAACCAAAACTTTCTTTGTGGTATTTTCTGTATTTCCTGGACTTGAATATTGGCCTGCCTTGCTAGATTGGGGAAGTTTTCCTGGATAATATCCTGAAGAGTATTTTCCAGCTTGGATTCATTCTCTTTGTCACATTCAAGTACACCTATCAAATATAGATTCAGTCTTTTCACATAGTCCCATATTTCTTGGAGACTTTGTTCTTTCCTTTTTGCGCTTTTCTCTCTAATCTTGCCTTCTCATTTTATTTCATTGAGTTGATCTTCGACCTCTGATATCCTTTCTTCTGCTTGGTCAATTTGGCTATTGAAACATGTATATGCTTTACAATGTTCTCGCGTTGTGTTTTTCACCTCCATCAATTCATTTATATCCCTCTCTGTTTATTCTCAAATAGCATTACATCAAACCTTTTTTCAAGGTTCTTAGTTTCTTTGCATTGGATTAGAACATGTTCTTTTAGCTCTGAGAAGTTTCTTATTACCCACCTTCTGAAGGCTGTTTCTGTCAATTCACGACTCATTCTCCATCCAGCCTTGTTCCCTTGCTAGTGATGAGTTGTGATCCCTTGGAAGAGGAGAGGCGTTCTGCTTTTGGGTGTTTTCATCCTTTTTGCACTGATTTCTTTCCATCTTTGTGGATTTATCTACCTGTGGTCTTTGTAGTTGGTGACTTTCAGATGGGGTCTCTGAGTGGACATCCTGTTTGTTGTTGATGAAGTTATTTCTTTCTATTTCTTAGTTTTCCTTCTAACAGTCAGGCCCCTCTGATGTAGGACTGCTGGAGGTCTGCTCCAGACCCTGCTTGCCTAGGGGTCACCCACAGCAGCTACAGAACAGTAAGAGTGGCTGCCAGTTTCTTCTTCTGCTATCTTTGTCCCAGAATGATACCTGCCAGATGTCAGTCTGAGCTCTACTTTATGAGGTGACTCTTTGGATATTTAGGGGTTGGGGAGCTGTTTGAGGAGACCGTCTGTCCTTTATTGGAGCTCAAGTGCTGAGCTGTGAGCTCTGTTGTTCTGCTGAGAGCTGCTGGACAGGTATGTTTAAGTCTGCTGCAGCAGCATAGCCACCTTTGTTTTCCCTGGTGCTCTGTCCTGGGAAGCTAGGGCATTATTTATAAATTTCTGTCATGCTGCTGCCTTTTTTCAGGGATGCCCTGCCCAGTGAGGAGGCAGCCTAGTCACAATCTGCCAGCAGATGTGTTGCTGAGCTGCTGTGGGCTCCACCCTGCTTCTGTGTGAACTTCCTGGCAGTCCTTTTTTTAGGGGTATAGTTAGAACTGCCTCAGCAATGGTGGCCTGCCTCTGTAATGGTGGACTGCCTTAGCAATGGCAGGCTGCCTTGGTAATGGTGGACTGTCTCTGTAATGGTGGGCTGCCTCAGCAATGGTGGACCACCTCAACAATGGTGGATTACCTCGGTAGTGGTGAACTGCCTCAGTAAGGGTGGACGCCCCTCCCCCACAGAGCTGGACCATCCCGTGTTCAGCTGTGCTTGCTGTGAACCTCTAAATCCAAAGCATTTCAGATTTCTGGTCTGTGTGGGAGTGGGACCAGCTAGGCCTGATCACCTAGCTTCCTGTCTCAGATGCCTTGTTTTTTTCAGTTGAATGGGTGACTCTGTCTCCCAGGCATTCCAGTCACCAGTTGAAATGGCACCTGGATTTGTGTGAGTTATTGTGTAGAGACCTGCTGTGCCAGCTGAAACAGCCATGCTGGAGACTCGTGGCACTTTTCCACCTGGTAATCTCCTTGACTGGCTCCCTGTCTCAGTCCTCTTTTCTTCAGTTGAATTGGTGACTCTGTTTCACAGGCATTCCAGTTGCCAGTTGAAAAGTAGCCTGGATTTGTGTAAGTTTTTGTGCAGAGACCAGCCGTGCTGGCTGAAACAGTTATGCTGGAGACTCATGGAGCTCCTCTGCCCAGGAATCTTCTGGTCTGTGGGCAATAAAAATCTATCTGGAGATGCAGTGAGCACTTGCCCTCCATGCTCTCACTGGGAGCTGCAATCCATAGCTGCTCATACTTGGCTGTCTTGGATCCCTCTGGTCTAACATTTCTAAGATGTCAGGTCATTATTATAGTGCCTTCTGTAGTCAAATTATTTTAACTGGAAGATGAAGTCTCCTTTTCGCAACACTAGTTAATTCTAATTCCTGTCATTTTCCTCAAAAGATAGAACTCCTAGTTTATCCATGACAACTTTCATAGTTGGAAATCGTTTTGCTGATGGTGTTGACTTCTATTCTTTCTCCTAACCCCTTGGTTGGGTTTGACCAAGGATGATGCCAGCAAAGGGCCAGGAAAGTAAACTGCACATAGTCATCCGATGCTACAATCCAAAGAAATCTACAGACTCTTCAGGAAGATAAGCTCTATCATTTCCCGGAGTGGGGCTTTTCTCCACACCACATGGTCATTAGTAAGATAAGTTGAGGATTTATGATTATACTTGTTTATTTATATTAACTGTGATTATGTCATGGGGAAAGTCTGTAGAGCTGTATGACCCCAACAAGTTCATGACATCATAGGCTTAGTAAAATCACCTTGATTTGTAACTCAGGGCCACCCTGGGGTTCCATCCTTTGTGGGCAAACATTTTTCTTTCCATAATTTTTGTATTTTTGTGAAGGTTGATCTAGACAATGTGTTTTCATGCCCCTATTTACTATTTAGCTATTTTTTTTAAGTATTTTATTATAATGTGAACAGAATTAGGTAGATGCCATTCATCTAACTGGTAGATGCTCTCCAAACTGAGTCAACTGAGAGCACTGGTTATAGAGTATAATCTCAGTAATACATTCTATTTAGCTGAACTTCAGATCTGTTCATCCTACTATAGTGGATGAAAGAATATAAACTGTCATCTATCTTCTCTTTTTCTTGCCTATGTTTCCCAAATTCTCCCATGAACTCATCTTTTGCATTGTTTTTTTACTAGTAAAGCCTAATACTTTTCACTTCAATTGGATCAATTTTCCTACTAATGAGTAACACTTACAAAATACTACTAAAAAAAACAACACTTTTTAATTTTTGAACTATTCTAGTATTATAAAATATTGACATATACTACTAAAGAGTTTTATGAAATTAAACATGTTAGAAAAATAATACATATTACTCTGTTGGAGATTTACTATATAAAATGTTAAACAGTTTAGGACATCTTAGAGAACTGTTAATTTTTTTCAGTCTAACATTTACAAAACATTTGAGCACATATTTTTTCACTCCACCTTCTGTTAACACCATGTACAACAGCACTGTGTGAAATGATTGTAAAGAAATGATTTTTTACAATTACATTAGGTGTAGTTTTGAAGTCATACAGACGGTTTTGCCACCTCCTTGCTATGCTGATCGGTGTGCTTAACACTTGTGTGCTTCAGTGTTCTCTCAAGTAAAATGGAGATTACCTATTATACTGACTTCATGGGGTTAACATAAGGGCTGTATTAGGGTTCTTCAGAGAAACAGAACCAATAAAATGCACACGTACGTTTATTATAAGGAATTGACTCATATATTTATGAAGGCTGAGAAGTTCTAAGATCTTCTCAGCATGGGTAAGCAGATGGCATGGGTAAGCAGGAGCCCCAGGAGAGACGATGTAGTCCCTTTCTTTCTGAATCCACATCCAATCAGGAAAACCAATGGTATAAAGTTCCAGCCCAAAAGGCTCAAGACTCAAGAAGAACCAATGTTTCAGTTCAAGTCTGAAGGCCAGAAAAGATGATGTCCCTGTTCAAGAGGAGTTTCCTCTTAGTCAGTCTTTTTGATTGATTCAGTCTTTAAGTGGTTGGATAAGGCCCACCCACAGGGGAGAGGGCCTCAAATGTGAATCTCATCCAGAAGCACCCCCACAGAAATGCTCAGTATCATGTTTAGCTAAATGTCCAGATACCTGGGGGTCCAGTCAAACTGACACACAAGATTAACTATCACAAGAACCTAATGAGAAAATGTGAATACAGTGTCTGTACAATTTCCAAAAGAGAGTCAATAAGAGGTACCGTTGGATATTATTATCAGGATCATCATCATCACCATCACCACAATCTTCATCGTCATTGATATCTTAAAAGCTTAATAAGTTCCTATTCTCAGAATCTTTTCTACTTCAAAGACAAAAACCTTGACTAATAACAGAAGGAAACTAGCAGATAAATATTCTCTCTTGTCCTTTGACTGGAAATTCTAAAGCTTATTTTACATAACTCCTCAAGGGGTCTCTGGTGAGATAGAAAACCGCTATTAACAATAGCAGTGACTAACCTGATAAGTCATTTTTGGGTTGACTTTTCTTCTTTCCTGCATTCCTAGTTCCAACTTCTATTCCTTGGGATCATTTCCCAAAATAAATTCTTTGCTTGCAATCTCTATTCTCAAGTTCTGCTTCCTTTTGGAACCCAAGCTAAGACATATAGCCAAATGTCAGGAGAAGAAGTAATAAACAATTTTTTCCCTAGTTATAGTCACTGTAATGAGGGTGAAATATCATAGAAAAATTTATGATATAACATGCTAAATGATTTCAGAGTACAAGAAAACAGTTTTTCAAATAGCATTCAGGCTAAGAGTTAAGCTGTTATACAGGAGCCATGGCTGTCTTTAAAAGTCCTCCACAAGCTTAGGAAATGTTTTGTGGAAGTGAAACGTAAGCTATTTACAGACAGTTACAACATACCTATTTGTAAAAGTGGGCACAAATTGCACTTACAGGTTTTGTATTAACCTGTATTTTCTCAAATTGATAAAAGCTCTGTCTTTGAAGTCTGAACTTTGAATAATATGAGCAGAGGCTGCAGATTTTTATGGTGTGTGTTATTTGTCCTGATCTAATGCACAGACCAATCTAGCGTGGACTGATGTGAAATTGTATGAGTACAGCATCTAAATACAGAAGACAATTATGTATTGCATACAATTTGACGACAGAAAAAGAAGGCTCAGCTGCTTTAGTTTTTTCAAGCTACCAAAGATGTAGACTTTGCCAATGCCCTTGTGGGGCAATATTGGCAAGAGAAGACACCAGGCTCAACAGCTGTGCACATTTTTTGCTATAGACATATTTAATTTTAAATGTCATTGTTTAATAAAACATGCATAATTCATCCCAAAGTATTGCTTTATTTATTCTCAAATGCTTCTTATTTTCTAAAGCTGCAAGTTAAAAGAAACCTTCCATTTTTTTTAGGGTTATAGAGTTGAATTAATGGGCCTCAAGTGAAAGGAAGATCATGAAAGCTTTGCCTAGAAAAGTGAGTGGTCCATTCTGTATCATCCCTGAATATGGCTTGTTTCTGTTAGGGTGTGCCGCAGAGTCCGTAGCAGTGAAGAAGAAAGAACACCACATAAAACTATTCCGTACAGTTTTTGTGCTTTTCTAAATAAAAGTAAATGTAAACAGTTCTTTCCTTCAGAGATAAATGGTCTGTTTTACACTTAAAAAGTAGCTGATCTGGGAAAGTTGGATTAAGAGCAGTGGAAAAAACATAGTTTGATTTTGAAGTGGCTGTAAGCTATAATTTTTCATTTCAGATGCAGGTTTCTGAGACTGCTCAACTGGTGTCTGAGAAGGACATATAAGAATAAAGTGGAATAGTGAGGAAATGAAGAGTAGGCAAATATATTTTTTCAAGACATGCAGACTTTATTTGAAAGGGTGAAAAGATATTTTTAAAGAAAAAGTAAAAATAGAGAAAAATTGAAATTTCATTTAATGACAATAGTATTGACATTTTTCTTACTAATCTTCAGCTACCACCTCCTCCTTTTGAGTTTGCAATCTTCCTTTTCATTACAAAATACCTTTCTTTGAAAACTCTCTTAGGCCAGGACTGAATTCTGCTGTCCTGAATTACGTGACTCAAGTGTCAGCCATTGTCTGCTACAGTATTACATACAAGTATGTTCTCTTGTTCACAGGATGGGATTTATCATATGAGTTCTTAAAGCAATTTTCTCTTTTCAAAATCCTTTGTGATTATTTGACTGCACAAATAATGCATATCAATGTAGAAAATATAGATAAGGAAAATCTGTGATTACACCATCCAATCATAACCCATTTACTAATTTCATTATTTATCACTTCAGGCTGCAGGGTGGCATATGGGGTGAGAAGCAAAGGGTGGTTCACAGACTATCATCTGCCTCCAAGTTACTTTGAGCAATTTTTCAAAATGCAGCTTCTTGAGTTCCTCTCAAATCCCATGGAATCACAATTCTTGTAGTATGAGTCTCCTGTAGTATTTACTTTTAATTTGTATAGCAGGAATAATGTTTGCTAAAGCTTTAGAATCACTGTTGCAGACTTTTTTTTTTTGGTGGGGGGCTAGGGTATAGGAAGGAAACAAATCAGTTTCAAACTGAAAATAACAGATTTTATACTGGATCTTAACCAAAAAGCTGAGGAGGTAAACAAATCGATTTTAAAAGAAAACTGATGTGGAACTCACTGTCTTAAGTACTGGCCAGTTTTTTATTGTAGTACTTTAGGGAACAAAGCACCACAGACCACAGGAATATTAGATATACTGAGTCATGATCCTTTATGGAGGGGACATTCTTTGAGCTAGATCTATGTTGGGTACGATGGAGAACTTTCACATGCCAAGTGCTTCTACTATCTGAGGTGGAGAAAACATTTCCCCTCACCTTCAGGTATGAAATGACTCTTCCCAAGCACTAACAGCTGGCCAGGGACAGGGCCATTTCAGAAATGAGGTCTTTGGGTGCCTGTCCCAGGCTCTCTCTTCTCCACCAGTCTGAATGCCGGGCTACCCCTGTATATGAAGTCGTGTTACTGATAAGCGAAGTGGGATACTGAGCCTCAATGTCCAGGGGAAGAAAGAACAGAGTAATGTAGTATACCTTGTCAAAGGACAGAGTTCAATTCTTCACTCTTTTTACACATTTCTACCCTTTTATTCTTTACTAGTTAGGGGCAAAGGGACTGTCTTTTGGTCACACCCATAACATGCATTTTATAGAAGTAGTTTCAAAAGAATTATATTTTCAAGTATATTTGCAAACTTATTTTGCCAGGGCATTCTGATCTGAGGTCAGGTAAAGTGGCTTTTATATTAATCATACTTCAAATACAGCATCCTTCCCATTCCTTTGAATAATTGGGTGGACTAAGAAAATATCTCCTCTAAGTAATTTTAAAGTGTTTTTAGAGTATGTATTCTACAGTAAATGCACACTGACTCTCATAAAATATCTCCTCTTGTTCTTGGTATTTAATCTGTTTATTTTGTCCAAATATTGTGTGAATTTATGTTTCAATCACCCATGTTTGCAAATTTGAAAAAATCCCAAAGACGTGAGAACTTAAAATTTCCAACTGAAGAATTGCTATTTTATAAAAGTTTAGTTTCATATGAAAGACAGACTCCTGAGAGATAGTGTATATTTTTTAGATTTTAGATTATTCTAGCAAAACATACAGATAGAGACAATTCTAGCAGTACAACCATGGTCTGTTTAGCTAACTGTTAAGCACACAGATGGAATTCATTAATATGAGAGGTTTCCCCTTAGGCAGCAGGTAGCAGGAATCTTTTATTTTATAATTTTTTAATTTATTTGAACCTACTGGAAGTCCTAAGAAATATTTCATGTTACCTGAAATAAGCAATTGTACTTTTCTATAACTATTTAATAAATGAAAAGTAAATCTGAAGCATACAAACTTGCCTCATAATACTTTTTTACAAATTTAACAAATACTGAGCAACTAAGAGAATAGTGTTGGCACCCTATTCAGTATATCCAGGGCTTGAATCCTACCTTAGGGGAGGCTCCTCTTATAACCAAAGTGGCCACGCAGGGTTACACAGTGATACTTCTGGGATTTTGCAGCTGTTAATGAAATGGATTCATTTTATTCTTCCCATTGGATTTATCTCTTGTCATGCTGTTTTTCAGAAAATAGAAACCAAATAAAACAAAAGCGTGTAGCAATGAAAGACAGGCTCAGTTATTCAAGGTTATTCAGAGGCAGGGGGAAAATAACCATTTAGAAGACTAGAGTTTTTTTTTTTAATTAGGATATAGTTCCCTAAAGAATAATAATATTAAAACATTTATGTTTTTTATCAGGCTGCTTTTATGGCAACAGTGTTATGGTAATTACCAACCACAAAAGTATTACTGGCACAGAATAACAAACATTTATTTCTCTGTTATGCATCTGCAGGTTGGTGCGGGCTCAGATGATCTAGGCTGGGCATAGCTGAGCTTCACTCATTGTCCTTGTTTTGGAACCATTGGGTTATTCTTTCCTTGGTAATGACAAAGAAACAAGGCAGCAAGCCCCAGTTCAGACCGCAATCTAGACTTCTGCTTGTGACGTGCCCACTAAAAGTCTCATGGACCAAAGCAAGTCACATGCCAAACCCAACATCAATAGGGTGGGAGTGTAAAATCCTTCCATAGAAGTGAGGGGTGTGTGTGTGTGTGTGTGTGTGTGTATGAGCCTGGTACTGAACAATAATCTTCTACATTCCTATTCTCAAAACTTGTTCAAATCTCTTCTAATTTTGGTTTAGTTGTGCTCTGTGGAACAATTGAAAGGAGCAGACTTTCCCTAGCCGCATCTGAAAATTGCAAACTTCCTTCAGTTATTTGGGGCCATCTACTACTATAGATGTTTCAGAGGTTCTGAAAGGCAAAGAGGAAGCTTTTAATGTGGCAATAGTTAAAGAGCTAATAGTTCTACAGAGCACCAGCTTGTGGGATTCATTCCCATGAAAGCAAAATATAAGAGATCTCATAAATCTCAGCTACTAAGGTGTATAGAGGTAGTGGATGATAATTAAGCCTTTGATTTAGTTCTCAAATCTTTCCCTAGGGAATGCAGTACATGCATATGAATCCAGAAGCTACTAGAGAAATCAACACTCCACTATTTAGAAATACTCTTGTTCTAAATACAGTTATGTGGGGGATGATTACCAAATGTGGGTTGGATTTTTAGTGGAATGTTTATAGAAATTACTCTCTGTGGGTTCAAATGCTTGTATTGCCACTAATTAGGCTAACAAGTTGTCTAATTTCCTGAGATTCAATTTCCCCATCTAAAATATAACCTTTAATGCTTGCCTAATAGAATGTGATAAAAATGAAATAAGATAATGGATGTGATTCTGGAGACAGTACTTCATTGTAGTTTATAGCATGAGCTCTTGACGCAGTCAGAGTTGAATCCTGTCTCTACCACCTACTAGATGGCTAACCTTATACTTATCTCTCTGAATTAGTTTCCTAGGGTTGCCTTAACAAATTACCAAAACTGGATAGCTTAAAGCAATGGAAAATTATTCTCTAACGGTCCTGGAAGCCAGAAGTCAAAGATCAGGGTGTCAGCTGTGTGTTGCCTCTTGCGGGCCTCTGAGAAAGAATCTGTTCCATGTTTCCTAGCTCTGGTGGTGACCAGCAATCCTTGGCTTCCTTAGCATGTGACAGTGTAACAGCAATCTCTGTCTCTATCTTTATAGGGTATTCTTCCCTATGTCTCCTCTGTGTGTGTGTCTCTGTCTCTGTGTGTCCTCTTTTCTCATCAGGATACCAGTTATACTGGGTTTAAGATCCACCTAATTCAATATGACTTCATCTTAACCAATTATATCTTTAGAGACTCTATTTCCAAAGAAGGTCACATCCTTAGATACTGGGGGTTAGGGTTTCAACATATCTTTTTAGGTACACAGTTCAATCCACAACAGTTTGTCCTCTCTTCCACCCTAATGTTTCAACATTAGAACACAGTTCACCCATGTTTTCTGCCACTGTTATAACAGGGATCACCTTTCCTCCAGTGTCAAAAACATGTCCATTATTTCCTTTTAAAGTCTCCCCACAAGCACTGGTAGCGTAATAGTTCTATAAAACAAATAAGTTAATGTTCTTATCTGTAGCATGAGGATGATGATATTCACATTTTAGAATAATTGTGAGGATTAAATGCAATTGTCTATAAAGAATGTTTAGTCTAGAAAATGGCATATTGCAAATGCTTAATGAGATTTGACTTTTATTTAAGTATTAGGTTGAACTGTAAGAAGTTGATGTTTTGTAGGTTGCAAATGGTTAAAAATAAGCGAAGCCTTTTGGTATACTTTGAACTGCATGGATTTCCCATTTTCATAGATCAAAAATAGTCAAATGTCATTAATTCTATATGGCTTAGCCTAATACTTTACAATAAATGAGACATAGACTTACCAAGGTAAAGTATCCTTATTAAGTCATGGCATTTTCTTTTTAAAAAGCATCTCAGGACAATTATTTCAAGCTAAAACAGGAACTGGATTGTTATATGAATTTTTTATTACATGATTTTTAATAACAAATAAATTCAACTTTTTGCTTATTGATAATCCAATATTTAGTGAAGAAACATGAAGCATACATCCAGGTATTTCACTATTATTAATAATCTGTCACTGAATCGGGCTTTCTAAATTACATGTATGTTTCAATTATGATGAGATCACTGTCTTTACCTTTATTCAGTTGGGTATATAGCAGTTTCAAACCCTAGTCTTCATTCCTTCATTATTTTTTAAAAACCTTAATTCAGATAGTAAAAACTAGGTAACCAAAACAACTTTCACAATACTACTCTAGCAGTCACCTGGGTATCTATTATATAGGGTTCTTACCAGGAGAGAAAAGAAATGCCATTAATCTAAAAACACAACATCACTGGAATTTTATATGGAGATAGTGATGGCATTGGAACAAATTAGTTGAGGATAACATTTATAAATTAAAGTGTTTTTCTCAGTGTCCCCAGGGCAGCAGTTCAGGCAGGAAATAAAAAATTGAAGTGAATGTTAGAGTGTAGGAAAGTGGGAAATAAGGCTTATGAGAGTAAGATGTTTATACGTTAAAAGGCTTACTGAATAATCTGTCAGGAATGGTGAGCAAATTGAAGTCAAGAATTGTAAGAGATTATTGATTTAATATAGAAAAATTGTAAAACCTAGGGAGGGATGGATGAAAGAAATGGAAGGCATCTCAGGTCCTATGAAGAGGACCATGAAAAAGTAGGATTGTGTAATGAAAAAGAGCTGTATTAAGACTTGAACAGATGTGAATTCCAATCCTAGATCCCTTTTCTAAAGTATGTATGATGTACAGTCACTAGTTCTACTACCGATAGCATCCCAGTGAATTGGGTGGGCTGAATCTTTCAAAAACTTAAAAAATATATAATTCAAGACAAGAACACATCGCTTCGATTTAAAAAACTTTTTTTCCTTATACTTTTGTGATGGTTCATTATGTGTTAAATTGGCAGGACTATGGGATTCCCAGATAGCTGGTAAAACATTTCTTTGTATGTCTATGGAAGTGTTTCTGGAAGAGTTTGGCATTTGAATCAGTAGACAAAGATCCACCCTCACCAATGTGGGCAGACATCATCCAAACCATTGAGGGCTCAGATAGAACAAAAAATTGGAGAAAGAGTAAAGCCTTTTGCTTTTTGAGCTGGGCTACCCATCTTAACCTGACTTCAGATATCGGAGCTCCTGGTTCTTGGGCTTTAGAACTCTGGGACTTAGACTAGTGATCACCCTGGTTGTTAGGCCTTAGCACATGGATAGAATTACACTACTGACCTTTCTGGTTCTCCAGCGTGCAGACAGCATATCATAGGACTTAGACTCTATAATCTTGTGAGTCAGTTCCCATAATAAGTGTATGTATATGTATATATAAATATCTCCTATTGGTTCTGTTTCTCTGGAGAATCCTGACTAATACAGCTTTTCATACTGTCCTTTTTAGTGGTTTCAATTTCTTTCAAAATTCACTCTTCCTATGATCATTTTTATTGGATCTCTACCGATTGCCTTTTTCCAACTCCTGAACTGCTTCTTAGCTTCATCTTCTGCTGGTATTATACCCTAAAGGGTTTCTTAGACCTGAAATTTGGAGTGACACCAGTGGTCTCTATGCTCCAACAGGTGGGAAGAAACACTGTATGTCTAGTTGGGCTGGTAATGGTGCCTAGTGTTACTGATCAATCCTGGAATTCTAGCATCTTAGAGGAAGGCCTTCCAGGGAATGTGGTTAAGAAACTCAGGCAGGAAAAACAAGGGGGGATCCTTGTTGTGTCTGAGAATCCAACATCTTATACATGCAGGGAAATTTCACAGAAAGGTAAGTGTAGTAGATCATAGAGAAGGAGAACAATCAGCTCTAGATTTATACAGGGAAGGTTAGTTCTATTGGAGAACTTGTGGTTGTAGGGAACTTTTTTTTTTTTCAGAGCCTGCAGTGGCATATAGGGAACTTTAATAAGCACAAAGGGAGAGTCTGATCAGAGGTCTAATTAAGCCAGGTATGAGGTAAAGTAGGAAAACATCTACTTAGATGCAGAATTCTAATATAATAATCCTTCCTTCCTTCCTTCCTTCCTTCCTTCCTTCCTTCCTTCCTTCCTTCCTTCCTTCCTTCCTTCCTTTTCAAGATGAAGACAATGTAGATTACTTACTATATCTGCCTATGGTGTCTTTACATCTTAAAAAGAAAAGTTTTAATGGTTTGATGTGTACCCAACTCATGAGTTTATATGGTTTGGGTTTTGAATTTGCCTTGGAAATGTATCTGCCAAATAGTCTAACATGGTGTTTGAGGTGATTAAGAGGAATTAAATAGCTAACACCCCTATGAAAAGCATTTCATAAAATGCTAAAATGAAATGATTAGAAGTGCTTTCTAATAATAATGATACCAGCTTAGCAATGCACTTGATGAATATCAGTCAAGAGAGTCAGTGTCAGTCATTTGGTGCCAAAAAAATCAGGCAATCAACTGGGAATATTTGTGTATAAAATGTTGACATTAGTCAATTGTAACATGTCACAGTAACTTATATAGAGGCTTCAACCACATTAAAAGATGTATTTGTGCTTATGACACAACCTGCTCCTGAAGAGACCATTGGGGGTAGCTCAGCCTATGCTTCTATGAAAGCTTTTAATTCACCTCTTAGGTGTTTTACATGATTCATATAATTTCTGCTTCATTTCTCTTTAGGAGAGATAACTTAGTAAAAGACTCTAAGTTAAGGGGCATTTAGTAGGATATTATCAATTATCTGTTCATCCAGAAAGTTCTATGGTCAAAGGGCCAACCACAGGGAAAATAGTCAAATTGTATTTACTGCAAATGTTACTGTAGTAGGGAATTCTTTTCCTACTGAGAACTAAAATTTTCATGAGGCAGAGGAGAGGATTAGTGTCTGCTCTCGGAGTGATTTGTCCTTTTTTTAGTATACCCGTATACCGAACTTTTATCCTTTAATTGCATCTCCCTGCCCCCAAATGCCAATTTAAATTCAGAGTTTATTCCCTCAAGGCTTAGGCTCTGCCTTCCTTAAGAGCAGTTAATCTCAGGCATGAGGCACGCTGGGATCCCCTTCATAGTCTAGAGTGGTAGAATCCATTAGAATCAGGGTGGATTTTGGGGGAAGTGATTGGCTTGATGTCCTGAGGACACCAAAGAGGTTTAGCAGATGTGTGTCCAGAGGGGAAAAGTAAACAGAAGTTATTGGTGAAGATGATGAAGTCTATCATCTCCTTGATAAAGTAATAAATTAGATTTTTTTCTTAAAAGAAAACTCCTATATTATTAGTTATTTAGTTTGTCTATTGGGTAGACAAATTAATTGTAATGTATTAAACTAGAACTATCTATACATTTTCATAGTGGTGGATTAAGTTCAACAAGATTAGGCCATGAAGGCTCATTAAACTCATCTATTTATAGTAAAGATAAAGAATCAAAGTATTGTTTTACAATATTGTCTTTAATTATGTTGGGTTAAGAGACCTACAAAGCATTGCTATATACTGGTTTACATACTGATTACATAATAACATTACTATAATAAACTATACTAAAAACACTGTTCAGTGGAAATGATTGCTGAGTTAGCTTATTATCATAGAATTGATAAGGGGCCAGGCATGGTGGTTCACGCCTGTAATCCCAGCACTTTGGGAGGCCGAGGCAGGTGGATCACGAGGTCAAGAGATCAAGACCATCCTGGTCGTCATGGTGAAACCCCGCTCTACTAAAAATACAAAAAATTAGCTGGGCATGGTGGCACATGCCTGTAATCCCAGCTACTCAGGAGACTGAGGCAGGAGAATTGCCTGAACCCAGGAGGCAGAGGTTGTGGTGAGCCGAGTTTGTGTCATTGCACTCCAGCCTGGGTAACAAGAGTGAAATTCCGTCTCAAAAAAAAAAAAAAAAAATTGATAGGGAGAAATTAAAAATTCTAATACTTCAGTGTTACTTTATATGACTTCTCAAGTAAAATATTTATGAATTATTTGATATATATGTATTCATTTGAGTCCCCATTTATTTGCTTAAGTATAAGGACTTAAATATATACTTACATACTTAAGCTAAGGACTTACTTCATTTTTCTTTATATATATATATATTTTTTTTTTTGAGATGGAGTTTCGCTCTCGTTACCCAGGCTGGAGCGCAATGGCGCCATCTCGGCTCACTGCAACCTCCGCCTCCTGGGTTCAGGCAATTCTCCTGCCTCAGCCTCCCGAGTAGCTGGAATTACAGGCACGCGCCACCATGCCTGGCTAATTTTTTGTATATTTAGTAAAGACAGGGTTTCGCCAGGTTGACCAGGATGGTCTCGATCTCTTGACCCCGTGATCCACCCGCCTCGGCCTCCCAAAGTGCTGGGATTACAGGCGTGAGTTTTCTTAATATTTTTAAATGTCTTTTGTGACAAGCAAGAAAACATGCTCATTCATGTGCAGTTTTACAAAGGGGTGAATGCAGATGGAATTCTGATGAGAACCATATTTATAGAATAAGTAAATAAAGCGAGTTTGCTTTTTTTGATGAAGCAATGTGAGGGACAGCTCAGGAAATATGTCCTTACAAAGACAAAATGTCATGTCAGAGGACACCATAATCTCCTTTACTCTGTGACGGGGGTGGGGCAGCGGGGAGGGGTGGAGAGGCGTGCCTCAGTGAGATATGTGAGCAACTCCAATTTCTATCTCCTCCTAAGCTAGTATAAGACTATTTGACTGCGATTGGAATAGGAATCACATTTTAGGGAGAAGTGGAAGAGTTCATTTTGCCTTTTAACTATTTGTTTTCTGTCCCGTGAAAACGGTGTCTCTAGACTTCTTCAGAGATGTACTTGCGTACCCTGGAAGGTGAGATTGCAAACCTTGCTCAATTCTGCTGGGGGCTTCTTTTCCAAACTGTTTCCAGAAGGACTCAGTTATTCACATCTCTAGACCTCCAATGGAGCTCCAGGTTTTAATTTCAAGACTTGACTAGAGATGACAGAGTTAATTTTCTTTAAGTCCTAAAATGTTTAGTGAACATTGTGTCTGCTCTGAAGGATAATTGTAAATTAATAGTTCTCATCTTATATTTCTGGTTTTGTTTTAGTATACTTTTTCTTTCCAAAAAAAAATCCAAAGGAACATCTTCTTGTACTATACACTTAAAAATTTATTTTCTATATCAGAAGACTGAGGGTGCTTCATTAATGAGTCAGGTTTACACAGCTCACTGGAAGAGGAGGATGGTCATTAAAGCCTTCTATGGGTGCTAATGTGCAAATAGGCCAGTAAATTATTCATATTCTAATTTCTATACCTTAAATGAGGAATAGTTTGAGTATTAGTGCTCAAATGCATTTATTTTAGTATTAAATAGCAGGAAATTTCCTAACTTTCACTGCATATATAAATCCTGTTGATTTGTGAATCTGAGGTTTTCACTAATTTTCTAAGCAGTGGTAACCCAGATGATTTTAATTCTACTCTTTCATCGTACTGCATTATAATCTAGAATGGAGTTAGCTGATTTTAATTTCATGCTTCTGATTGGAAATTGCATAGTAGAAATGAGCTCAGCATAATAGGTAAATAAATTTGACCAAGACATTAAGCGTGCCCCTCCAATATGAATAAAGCGATGTGAGTGTCTTCTGTGCAGTGCATGGGCATCTGTGACAGCTAAAAATGCACCCCCTGTTCCTTAGTGCCCTAGCATCTAATTTTAACAAAACCTGAAAGAGAGTTTCAGAAAGCTGGTGGTGCTGCCCTTCAAATCAGTGAGGACCAATCCGTCACAGTTTGCACTGCAGCGAGACCATTTAGAAACTTCAAAAGAAATAGGAGCACCTACTATAGAATGCTCTTCCCATAGAATACTGGTATAAAATCACTATGTAACCACATCTGGTGAATAATTCTAGAAGTAGCAGTTTTTGGAAGTTTGAAAGATGACCTTTTGTTTTTAAATTCATCTGTAACTGTCCTGCTCTATTTTTGTTTTGTATTTTTTTCTTTCCTTTCTTAACTCTTTATTTAGTCCCTTTTTTCCTTCCAGAGTTACTTTCTCTTTTTATGGAAAGGAGAGAGATCCAATCAAATGAGAGGGTCATAATCAGAGACTAAACTCTATTTTGATTTATTTTATGTTTTGGATTACCTTGAATGTTTTCATGCATTTCTTTTGAAAAGCTGGCTAACTGACTTTTAAATTATTTTTCTCATTTTTTTTTTCTCCACCAAAGATTAGTAATTTACTTCAAATCAATGAACTGGAAATGTTTGTTTCTGGATTGAATTACTTTGTATATATTAATGATTTCTGCATTTTATTTATAAGGATTTTTTTTCTTTTGTCCTAAAGTAGGGAGGAAGAAGTTGGCTCATTAAATCTGTAACATAATTAAATGTATAGGCTAAATTAAATTTATAGGCTAAACAGAGAACTTTACATCTCTTTACCATGTTTGGGAGAGTTGGATTCCTTTAAAGGACCTAGAACAGGCTGGAAATCAGAGTTTTCCAATCGTTTTTACTCACAAAACCCTTTTTTACTAAATAAAATAATCAATTTTGGCTTTTGTTGCCATTCTTTTGGTATTTTACTCATGAAGTCTTGCCCATGCCTATGACACGAATTGTTCTGTCCAGGTTTTCTTCTCGAGCTTTATGGTTTTAGGACTTAAATTTAAGTCTTTAACCCATCTTGAGTTAATTTTAATATAAGGTATAAGGAAGGGGTCCAGTTTCAGTTTTCTGCATATAGCTAGCCAGTTTTCCCAACACCATTTATTAAGTAGGGAATCCTTTTCTGATTGCTTATTTTTGTCAGGTTTGTCAAAGATCAGATGGTTGTAGATATGCGTCATAATTTCAGAGGCCTTTGTTCTGTTCCATTGGTCTATATATTTGTTTCGGTACCAGTACCATAATATTTTGGTTACGGTAGCCTTGTAGTATAATTTGAAGTCAGGTAGCACGATGCCTCAAGTTTTGTTCTTTTTCCTTAGGATTGTTTTTGTACAGGCTCCTTTTTGATTCCATATAAAATTTAAAGTAATTTTTCTAATTCTGTGCAGAAAGTCAATGGTAGCTTGATGGGGATTGCACTGAATCTAAAAATTACTGTGGGCAGTATGCCCATTTTCACGATATTAATTCTTCCTATCCATGAGCATGAAATGTTTTTCCATTTGTTTACATCCTCTCTTATTTCCTTGATCAGTGGTTTATAGTTCTCCTTGAAGAGATCCTTAACATCCCTTGTAAGTTGTATTCCTTGGTATTTTATTCTCTTCATAGCAATTGTGAATGGGAGTTCACTCATGATTTGGCTCTCTGTTTGACTATTGTTGGTGTGTAGGAATGCTTGTGATTTTTGCACATTGATTTTGTATCCTGAGACTTTGCTGAAGTTGCTTATAAGCTTGAGGAGATTTGGGGCTGAGACAATGGAGTTTTCTAAATGTACAATCATGTCATCTGTAAATAGAGACAACTTGACTTCCTCTCTTCCGATTTGAATGCCCTTTATTTTTTTCTCTTGCCTGATTGCCCTGGCCAGAACGTCCATGTTGAATAGGAGTGGTGACAAATGGAATCTAATTAAACTAAGGAGCTTCATGCATAGCACAAGAAACTAACATCAGAGTGAACAGGCAACCTACAGAATGGTAGAATATTTTTGCAATCTGTCCATCTGACAAAGGGCTAATATTCAGAATCTATAAGGAACTTAAATAAATTTACAAGAAAAAAAGAACCCCATCAAAAAGTAGGTGAAGGATATGAACAGATACTTCTCAGAAAACATTTATGTGGCCAACAAACATGGAAAAAAAGCTCATCATCACTGGTCATTAGAGAAATGAAAATCAAAACCATAATGAGATACCATCTCACACCAGTTAGAATGATGATTATTAAAAAGTCAGGAAACAACACCTGCTGGAGAGGATGTGGAGAGAGAGGAATGCTTTTACCCTGTGGGTGGGAGTGTAAATTAGTTCAGCCATTGTGGAAGACAGTGTGGTTATTCCTCAAGCATCTAGAACCAGAAATAACATTTGACAAGCAATCTCATTACTGGGTATATATATCCAAAGGATTATAAATCATTCTATTATAAAGACACATGCACACATTGGTTTATTGTTGCACTATTTACCATAGCAAAGGCTTAAAACCAAACCAATCCAAATGCTCATCAATGAAAATGTGGCATTTATATACCATGGAATACTATGTAGCCATAAAAAGGATGAGTTCATGTCCTTTGCAGGGATATGGATAAAGCTGGAAACTATCACTCTCAGCAAACTAACACAGGAACAGAAATGTGAGAAACTCCCACTTATAAGTAAAAAACAAATACCACATGTTCTCACTAATAAGTGGGAGTTGAACAATGAGAACACAAGGACTCAGGGAGGGAAACAGCACACAGCAGGGACCTGTTGAAAGGTGTGGAGCTAGGGGATGGTTAGCATTAGGAGAAATGCCTATTGTAGTTGATGAGTTGAAGGGTGCAACAAACCACCATAGCACATGTATATCTATGTAACAAACCTGCATATTCTGCACATGGATCCCAGAACTTATAGCAAAAAATAAAAATAAAAATAATGAAAGAAGAACAGGGTTGGAGAAATGATGCTACTAGATTTCAACACATACAATAAATAAATAAATAAATAAATAAATAAATGAAATTATCAACAGAATCTCAATGTGTTAAACAGGTGAAAATGGTTGTGGTGAGGGTGAAGCCTACTCTTTTGGCCCCTGTGGGGCAGGCTCTGGGTGAACCTCTGTCCTTGAAGAGCGCAACTTGAAAACCCCTGTGTTAGCCAAACATTCTGGTTTTGTTCCAGAAAGTATAGTTAATATGACTAATTTTGTTTGTCACTTATTGACAAATTCTTTAACCATGCGAGATTAAACACGATGAGCAGATTTTGATGCTACACTGGGGAGGGAGTCTTGGTGGGAGAACATGCCTGTCTCAAAGTGTGGTGTGTGTTCCTCAATGGTATATCTCAGCTAACAGAAAAGAAAGCTCAGGGAAGTGTGATCATGTCTAAATCCACATAGCCTTCCTTTCTCAAGGCCATAGTTAGGGTCCGTGATATTTTTGGAGGTAGAGCTCACTAGCTGTTCCCACTGCCTGTGATCCTCCTCCTCCTATCCTTTGCAAGGTTGCTGCTGCTTGTTATTCAAATGTTGATTCAGAGATCACCTCAGGAAATGGTCTTTCCTGATTGCTTCCTATCTACCTTAGCCTTCTTCTTAATAGGTATCTTATTAACACACATTATTAATCTCCTTCATAACACCCTATTCAGTTTTAGAGACTTTAGGAAGACTTTTAAGCTTGCTTAGTGTTGATTTTCCTCACTAGAAGATAATCTCGGTGATAGCAGAAACCATTCTTGTAAATTTAATATCTGGTAGGTGCAGTACCTGGTACATGATAGACATTCAACACATGTTTGTCAAGTGAGTGAATGACATATGTTATATAAGAGGTGTGAAACACAAGAGAGGCCACTAGAGGATTCAGTGGGAACATTTCTTTTAGGCAGTTTGCCAGAGCAGTGAATTTTAATATTTAAAATTTTTTTACTAAAGAAAATGGTAAAACCTGGTTTATGCAACAAAACATCAATGATAAATAAGTCAATTGTGTAAAGCAGAGTGTACATGCAGGTTTTAAATCAACAATCCATAGTAGAGGAGATAGAAAGTATTAAGAAAAACAAGAAGCAAGATAATAAGCCCAAGAGTTTGAGATTTAATTTTATACATATATATATTTTTCCTTATTTTTGTTGTTATAACCAAGTCACATTAAAATTTATGCCATATCTATTCATCCTGGAGGTAGTATCGATTTGTATTACTCATTTTCTGACATGACACTTGATTCTACTTGGCAGTAAATGAGCCCCTTCTAAATGATAATACCTGGAGTCCTCACAGTCTCCTGTGGATCCCCACAAGCCCTGACATGGAGGGCCTTATAAGTGGGACACAGGGCTGTGCAGAGAGGGTACAGAGCACCATGATGGTGACTTATAGGTACACAGGTGTCGAACCTAAGTAAAATGGTTTTCATAGGCACAGGACACTTAGAGTGGGAAGTGCTGGTCTACTTGTTTTGTGATGGTAGAGTTTGTTCACATTTCATTTCAAGCTCTAAAGACTTAAAGGAACAAGATTTAATTACAACCAGGTGAATTCCTAAGGTTGCAAGGAGGATGGGAAGAGAAACTAATAGCTATGGAGTGCCTGCTAGTTTCTGTGCTAAGCATTTTTATGCACATTAGCTTCTAAAAATTCCAGGTGGAGGCTTCATATGGAATATGATGCTTGGTCCTCATATTCCTGGCAGTGAGGTACAGATTGCAGAGAAACTTCATTTTTCTAATTGCCAGAATACCTTAGGTATAAATGATGTCCATGCGTGACTTTTCCTACTGACAAAACTAGAATTAAAGTTTTTGCTTAGCAAGATTTTGGTATGAACCCTGAGTTAATGTTTCAATTAGATGCTTTTTCCTATTATTGTGAAGAGTTTTGGGAAAAATGAATCATGACAGCAAACTATACCTGCACATGATTTTACTTTTTTTCTTACCTGATAAGTGCTATAATTGTATTTATTTCTCCAGTTTCATTTATTGGATAGCTATTGTTAAACTAGGTATGGGTTATTACTTTGGTAAATGTGAGTGTTCTGAATAGTTTATCTCCATTGTGTACTGAAAACTAAATAATATGTATATGTTTTAAATTATACCCATGCAAATTGTTAATGGTTAAGCAATGTTTGAAAATGTCTAATTTACAATGAGAGAATACAAATTACAGAATTTAGAAAATGTAGTCTAAAATTCAAGCTTATAAAATCAGTCTCTAATAGCAAAGTAAATAAGGATATTATAAAAGTAACATTGCATTCAATTCAATGACTATGAAATATTGGCATCTGAGTTAGTTTATTTAATATGAAAATACTAAATATTTGGCTATTCTGTAAAGAACTAGAGTAAGAGGCCCATGGATATACCCTTCTCCCTGTCTTCACTGCCCCCTTCTCTTCCAAAAATTCCTGCAGGCCTCAAATTGTTATAAGGGCTGTGTGAATGTTTAAAAGTGAATCAAATTTCCTTTTTAAAATATTTGAAATGTTGTGGCACCCCTTAAGTCCCTTGAATGTCACGCCTGTTTTATGACAGAAGACATACCAAGGATTCCTAGTACCAAGACAATATCAGTCATGCAGGCCCTTAGTGTGGTCCTTCTGTCCCCTAGGTCAGTGTGTCTAGTCCAGGCCAGGGGAGTATCTCTCATCCAGGAACCTACTTGTTCCTGTTTTTTTTTTTTCAGTGCCTCATGTCATTGGAAGGAAAAGTATTTTCTTCTCCATAAAATCCTCCTCTCTGCATTCATTTTGCACGGGAATATACCGAGACACAGAGGTCTAAGAAGTACCTTTCCTAGAATCATTTGTTAAGTCAACATTACCCTGTGGTCTCCTTTTCTTGCGAGCCAGGATGTGCTCCATTCGGAAATGTTTCCTCACCTGGAGCTCTGGTGCTCTCTGGTACTCTTCTCTCCAGTTGCACCTTCTTCTGCTATTTTTCTAAGATGCCAAATCTAGAATTCTCCCAATTTTTAGGCTTTTATCAACAATACATGCAAAGGAGTGAAAAATAAACCAGGCCGATATTTTGAGCCAAATTTCTTTTCTGCTGTAACGTAGAACTTGGCTCATCCTAAAGCTGTCTTGAACTCTAATTTTTGCTCACTGAGACTGCTTTGCAGCTATGATTTTTCCTGACACCAGAATATCCTCGACCTGGGAGGTGGGTAGGATAGTTTCTTCTAATCTAATCCAGCTCTGCTGAGACCTATGTTGGGCTGCATATCCTGCCATGCAGCAGAGCAGGTTCCAGTGAAAAATCTCTTAAGTTTAGGCTTTCGTATTGATTTATTTTAAAGCCTGTTCTACTTCCTTTAGATACTGAGAATGTGAACAAGTGATTATATTCAGTGCTGTATAAACTTGCTTGTACATGTTTTTAAATGAATCAGTATGATATAAATTACCTTGAATTGTAATAGTACTAGGTCAGAATGTTAGTATCTTTTTGGAGGCTGTCATCAATTACATGTAGATTACAGTCTGAATAAAGGTCATTCCTATCACTAATTCTGCCAGATCTACTGCCGGTTGGGGGGCACTTGCTTTAAAATGCAGGTTAATTTAAGGAAGAAACATCCTCCTACAAACTCATCTCTGAGGTGTGGGCTATTTGCATGAATATATTTATTTATTCATGAATTTTCTACAGCACAGGGAGAGTGATTGAAATTTTCCTTCTTTTTACAAATGCTTAAATTTATCTTTATTAGCTGTTACATACATCTTGGTTTTTAGTCAGAATAACTCAGAGGGTCTTGAGTTCTTAATGTCAAAAATTGTGCCCCTTTGGTTAATCTGTCTAAGGCGATTATCTGCCTTTGGGGCATTTGAAGATTAGTGAAGGTCAGCACACTAATTCTCACCACAGCATGCCTTTTACACCCCCATTAATGGCATTTTATTTATAGTTTTTATAAATTAAGGTACTTGAGAAAGTTAATTTAAACGAGGAAGTCATTATCTAAGGAAGAAACATGGAGGGGGAAAATAACAATAAATACAAAGAACTGGTTTAAATTAGAGAGCGTCAGAATCAAAGTGGATATTCAGATCCAAATTAGGACTGTAATGGCTTTTTGGTGACAGAGAATAGAATAAGATAGACAGTGCTTTGCTAAGTCTTAGAGTGTTGGGCTTAATGCAGAGCAGCCTGGGAAAAGGAAATTAGTTTGCAGGAACCTACCATGCACTGATGCTTTTGTGTATACCATCTCCTTTGAAGATATGAAGAGCCTCACACAGCCAGGAAGTGGGATCATAGAGAAGAGCACACCAGCTAAGAATCAGACAGAAAATAGGCAGAGTTAGATACACTTCACTGACAGCCTTGGATAGATGGAAGCGTCAGACACCTATGATATAATTGGCTTCATGACGACCGAGAAGACATCAGGCCCAGGAAGGGGGTGACCCATGAAGTGGGAGACAAAAAGTTGATGAATCAAAGAAATAGCCTGAAGTAGAAAAATGCTGGACACTATAGCTACATTATGTTCTTTAAAAAAAAAAATCGTACTCCAAATATGAGAAGTTACCAGATCGACTGAGATTTCTCCAGGCTTCATGATGATTTATGCTCTGTGGTTCCTAAGTTCTTATTTAGGGAACAGTGCTATGTTGTGTACATTTGTTCATGTGAGACTAACCAAATGGAGGGTGAAGAAAGCCAGTGAGAAGAGAATTCTCTAATTTTTCTTGCTTTCATTCTGAAAGTCTTTGAAGACCAAGGAAGAGAGGGACTTGTGTGTTCCAACTTAGCAGTCACCCCATTGCTCGGCTTAATGTCTCCTCTGTGGTCATTAAGCCATTTATGTTGTAGTTGTGTCTGAAGTTTCCAGTCCCTGCAAAGCAATCTAAGAAATTTTGAAAGCATAAGCCCAAGATTCTGAGATTCTCAAAATGCAATATCTGTTATACCCTCTAAAACCAAACAGCATGTAAAATTTTAATCTGGATTTGAATATAGACTTTCATTCTGATCCTAAATCTGCAACTATCCCTAAAAGGAAGGTCAGTGACTCTAATCTCTGTGACATCTTGCAGTTGAATTTCTGAATTCCTTCTCACTTCCAGGTAAGCCAGTAGCTAAGGGCTGGAAGGTTCAAACCTTTAATAAGGTTCTGCCATTTTCTATAGTGATATTGTGGGAATGTGCAAATGCTTGTCCTGAACCTAAAATGTCACAGGTTTACATTAGTTAGGTAATTTGTTCAGCATGTTTCTAAGGCAGAAGATGCTTTACTCATGCTGAAACTATTTTGTTATTGATGAAACCCATAATCAGATAAAAATCAATATAAAGACGTAGTATATCTACCTCATTGTTTTAAAAAGAGGCCAATTCTGGCTGAGAATGCAGTTTCTGAGGATGCCTGAAAGAATCTGAAGTTTAAGTGTAATATTAATCACACTGTCTGCTAATGAGCCCAGCTGGCCTCATATTTCAGTGCTGGCGACAAAGGCAGAAAACAAAGCAGAAGTTCCAAAAGCACTCCATTACCATTTTCTTCTTTCTCTTGGAGATACATAGGTTTCCAAGGTGAGACAGCCCAACAAATAATATTTCAAAGTACGACTGCTCCAAACCTTCCTTGGGTTTCCAGTTTGGCATAGAAATCCTGATCATATTGCAGGCTGTGTAGGTTACACAAGTTCAGCCTGAACCTGTATTTTACAGCAGAAATCTCCAAACAGGTGCCAACAGGTGGTAGTTTCCATCTCCCAGAGGCCACATGACCCCTGGGGTGCAGATACTGAGAGTGAAGACCCAGAATTGTGAGGGAGGATTGCTGAAAGGTCAGGAGCACTGAAGAACTCAGAGAAAAGGAAGGCAGTGAGGGGTTTCTGGAGCCATTTAGAAGAGAGTTGATGAGAGTCTTACCTAGCAGAGGTAGAGTTGGGATTTTAAAGAGAAGGAATATTTGAGCAAGGTTTCAAAGGCAACTCTCCAGTGTAGCCATGTTTCTTGATTTTGTAGTTTCACTCTTCCTGTTGGGTGTTGGTTGTGATCTTCAACTGTGAGGGTGAGAAAGCTCAGGATAGAAGCCCATAAAGTAGGCACAACCTCATTCTAGTCATACAGCCCCTACCACTGTGACCGGCAGCACAGTTTATTTACAGCTCCAAACTTCTTACATTCAGCACTCTCCTGTGTTCTCTCAGTCTCCACATTCCCAAGGAAACCTTGTGTTCTGACTTGAACTACCGAAATGTATAAATAATTGTGATTCACTAGGCCATAGTTTGATTAATTTTTTGTTTTGCTTTTAAATCAACCTTCCTCCCCTTAGGAGATACAGCAATGATAGGAAATAAATGAAACCTGTGCTTATTACAGTTCACCCTACATAAATAATCTTGCCCTTGCTGGATGGGTAAATGGCTTCTGGGAGGCGATGAATTGAAAGTGTTCAAGTACATTAAGAAACAGAACCAATGACTATGAAATGAAATACTCATGAAATTTCAGGATTTTCTTCCCCCTCTCCTGCTCTCAAATATTTTCTGTGCTAAGGACTTTCCTGGGAGTCAGGAGGAGCAGCTTCTACAGTGCAAGGTTGAGTGTGAATGTGCCAGGTAACAGAAGCTGGCCCGGGGACCTTAAGCATCTTCCTTCGGATGAGGGAATATGTGATCGTCATCACACAGGGCTGTGCCTGAGTGGAATAAGAAGTGGACCAAAGGCAGTAGGTCTCTAGACAGAATCTTTTCCGACAGTGGTTTCAAACCTGGCTATCTGGCCAAATTTCCCGAGTTTAATTATAGATTCATGAGCCAAACATGAGATTTGAATCAGAATTTTTAAGATTGGGCCTTGGAAATTTACATTCCAAAAAAGCTCTTCAAGTGACTAGGAGATGTGATCAGGTTCATAAACTTCACTTCTGGTAGTTGGGACTAGAATGAAAGAAACTAAGATATGAGGCTGGGCACAGTGGCTCACGCCTGTAATCTGAGCACTTTGGGAGGCAAGGCAGGTGGATCACTTGAGGTAAGGAGTTCGAGACCAGCCTGGCCAACTTGGTGAAATCCTGTCTCTATTAAAAATACAAAAAAAATTAGCTGGGGATTGTGACAGGCACCTATAATCCCAGCTACTTGGGAGGCTGAGGCAGGAGAGTCGCTTGAATCTGAGAGGCGGAGGTTGCAGTGAGCCGAGAAAATGCCATTGCACTGCAGCCTGGGCAACAAGAGCAAAACACTGTCTCAAAAAAAAAAAAAAAAAAAAAAAAAAGAAAAGAAAAAGAAAAAAGAACTAAGATGCAAAGTCGAGTCTCCCAATAGCTGCAACCTTGGAGAAGTATGCTAGTTTTCACTGCTTATAAAATGAGTTTCCCAGGTCCCTCTAGGCTCTAAAATGTTGTTTCAATAAAGGAGCGGTTTGACATAGTTCCAACAGTTATAGTTTTGTTTTTGTGCCTTTGCATTTAGAAATTCTCTCACAGAGCTCACCTTTTATGTAAGCGAAGTTTGTGGCTGACTGTGGAGTTCATTGAAAGAATTCTGAGGAGATCTTTCTTCCCTAGAACATCTTCCACACCAGCTTGATTTAAGTTTCAGAAATTTCTTTATTAGAGGAATGGATTAAAGCAAGGTATCTTTAGAAACTCATAAATCCTCTTTATGAGCGGTTATTACGTTGTATTAGTGAGTTAATAATGGCCTAAAATAAGCCATTTTAGCATTTCTCAGATGCTTTTCCTTTTAGGACATCCATGGCTCAGAGTATTCACAGGTGCCTCGTCCTCACAGCCATATAGTTAGGGCTCTGGGCAAAATCTAGCTGTAACTCTACTGTTTCCACCTACTCAGAAAGCATCTCAAAGGGCAGATTGCAAGAGTAGACTAGAATAAGCTAAATTTGCTCAAGTTTTACAAAAATAAAAGTATAAATTCTCCAAATTTGATATGAGCAAAAAGTTTATTTGTGATGTAGCTTTTCTGATTGTAACTGTATTAATTTGCCGGGACTGCCATAACAAAGCACCACAAATGGGCTGCTTATACAACAGACATTGATTGTCTCAGATTCTGGAAGCTAGAAAGTGTGAAATCAAGAAGTTGGCCTGGTTGGTTTCTTTCAAGGGCTGTGAGGGAGGGATCTGTTCCCAGCCCCTTTTTGGCTCGTAGATGGCTGGCTCCGTCCTATGTTTCTTCACATTGTCTTCCCTCTAGGCTTGTCTGTCTCTACTCAAATTTACTGTTTTTATAAGGACACCAGTCATACTGCATTATTTAGGGCCTACTCCATGGAACTCATTTTAACTTGGTCATCTGCAAAGACCTTATTTCCAAATAATGTCACATTCACAAGGTACGGGGAATAGAACTTTAACGTCTTTTGTGGGGACACAATTGAACCCATAATGTGACATTTTATTGTGGCACTGATGATAAAAAACTAATAATTTATGAGTAGAATTATGATCCTTAGAAAATGAATAAAATTATAGACAAGTTTTTCTGGTGTGAGCCAGAGAGACTAAAAATGGAGCGGGAACTGCCAGAGATATGACCAGTCCACACTAAAAGGTCAAACTTGACCTGCCAACAGAAAGTGATTGGGACTGAATTATGATGGGAAGTGTTGTCATATCCAGGAAGACTACTATTGCATTTGGAGATAGGGACTTTAAAGAGGTAATTAAATTAAAATGAGTTCATTAGATTGGGCTCTAATCCAATATAACTGATCCTTATAAGAAGAAATTTGGGCACGGATACATACATACAAAGAAAATAAAATGTAAAAACATAAGAGGCACACCAAATACAAACTGAGCCTTCTTAATGAAATGATGGAAGAATGCTCCTGCAGCTAAGGGTGGGCAGAATAAGGTTATTACCGTCAGTGTTGAAGTCAGCAGCTATTTTGTATCTGTCCTACTGAATCTTTCATAATAAAAAAGAATTGCATTAAATTTTAATAAACAACCTTTTACTGTTTTAATAAAATATCAGTCATGTCATTAATAAAACCAATAATTTATCTCAAGCCTGTTAGTTTTCTTTTGGTAAATATTTAGTTTGTTCAGTTGTACAGAACATATAGTGCATGAGGACATATATTTTGGAATCAATACCAGAAATAGTCTGAAGAATGGGGGCAGGTATTTGGTAGTATTTTGAGAATAAATAATGGTGTGCTACAACCTGCTTGCATTGCCATGAGGCAATTGTGTTCTTTGCCTAACTCCATGATCATGTTAGTATCTTGAAATTGGTTAAGGTGGGAAAATTTACACAATGGCAATTGGCAAATAAATATTCAAACTATTTTTTTGAGAGCTGTTTGTTAAACATTCACCAGAATGCCTCCAGAAATAAACTGTATTTGTAAACAAATTAATGTACTCTGATATTGGGGGCATTTACAAGAAAATCTGTCTTTTCTGAGGAACAAAAATAGCTGATTCTTGGTACGAGACTTTAGACTAATTTGTGAAGATAAATTATAGAGCCAGTTTAGAAAACAGATGAAATGAATTTGAGCTGCAATTTAGTAATGGCTTCTAAAGCTGCTGAGCAAATTGCTGAAGTAATTTTGGTATGTGAAATATATTCATTAAGCAGAGTGAAAATTCAAACTCCCTGCTTCCCTGACAGAAGGATGATTAATAGCAGAACAAGAAGGATCAGCATTTTCATGAAAAACTCTAGAAATCAGAGTTCCAAAGCTGTCATTAGTCTAGTTTTAAGGTTTTATAAGGAAGAAAATCCAATGGCAAATTAAACATTTGTTAATTTAGCCTGTATAATTTACAAGTAGCCTCTTTAAAAGTACTTAAGTGAAGACAAGCGAGCTTAGGAACTTAGAACCTAGAATTGTTTCATGTGTGGTGCCTTCTTTAGGTTGATTTGCACCCCCCCCCACCCCAAGTGCTAAAGAGGACTAAAGAAACCCCTGAAATGCTAATCTTTCTGAATGAGGGAGACTGCAGTGCTTCTCAAACTTTAATGTGTTTACAGAGCCCCTGGAAGACTTGCTGAGACTTAGATTCTCATGAAGTCTGAGGGGAGGGGGTGGGTGGCATATCTGCTGATGGCCAGTTGGTTGGTAGACCACTCCCTGAAGAAGGAGCTAGAATCCTTCTGAGGTGCAAGTGCAGAGACACTCCTCAGTCAGTATGATCCTCCCTCTACCCCACCTTGCCCTCAGCAGCAACCAGCAACTTGTGATTTAAAATAGTTTCCCTACTTTTATTCTTTTAAGCTTCCTTTCAATGTAGATTTTGTTAGTGGTTATGGGTAACAGTATTCTCCCTTAAAAATTACACCATGGGCCATTGCTTCTTAACATTTAAAACAGTTTCTCTCTCTCTCTGTCTAGCTTGATACCTACTGGGATTTCTGTAATTCTGCATTGCTTCCAGTAGAGGTCATTGCCTTGTTACAGAAACTTTCCTTTTTAAGAGATCAATGGCTGGGATGACTGCATTTTGTGGGGGAGTCAGTGAGTCAGCCCGAGGGACCAGTTATCTCCAAGGCCACTGGTTTGCCCATAATATCACCTCCATTTAAAAGCTGGAGACCCTCTACCTTCTTGTTAGTTAATCTAAGTACCAAAAATGGGCAGACTTTTCCAATTACCTAGAACAAATAAAGGAAAAATGTACTGAAGCATGGCCAAGCGCTCAGAGGCTTTAGTGCTATATGTTAATTTGCTATGGCTGCTGTAATAAGGTAGCACAAACTGGGTAAATTAAACAACTGAAATTTATTTGTTCACAGTTTTAGAGAATAGAAGTCCCAGGTTAAGGCATCAGCAGGGTGATTTCCTTCTGAGGGCCATGAGGGAGAGATTCAGGCCTGTTCCTATCCTCTCTTTTCGGCCTGTAAATGGCTGATCTTGCCTGTGTTTTTACGTTGTCTTTCCTTTATATGTATGTTTCTGTACCTAAATTTTCTTTTCTTGTAAGGATCAGTTATATTGGATTAGGACCCAATTTAATAAACTCATTTTAATTTAATTACCTCTTTAAAGTCCCTATCTCCAAATGCAATTACATTTTGAGGTTCTAGGTGTTAGGATTTCAACAAATGAATTTTTTGATGGGAGACACAATTCGGTCCATAGCATACAGTAAATAAGCAAACTGTCCTAACAGAACAGGACCTCTTGGATGCATATAGTTTTGTCTATAGCTATAATTCACCTGTAAAATTTAAGTCAAAGCATACCTTTTCCTTCTGTAAACTGAGTACGTCTGGAAAAATAAAAGTAAAATATAAATCAGCTTGCTCTATGTATCTTAAGTAATTGTTCATTTTCTTGTAGATACTTCATATTGAAGGCTGATCTAGGAGGGAAGACCTAAGGGAAGGAAACTCTGAAATCAGAGATAGGTTGTAAAGCTTCCAGTTATGTTTTCCAGATTCATTTTCTTTTGAATTTCCTTTCCACCACTATTTCTTTCTGTCATAATTCCTTTGTTCTTTCAGGTCTGCTAAGTTTCTTTCTTGAAGTCTTTCCAGGTCACACGAACTGAAAGTCAGTTTCTGTCCTCTGAATTCATTCCCTTATTCACTCCAAAGCACCCATTCTATTTGGAATTCTCTGGGAATATGAACTTGCATTATGTCAGTTCCTTGTCTCCATTAGCTTATTACAGTGGAATAGAAATGTTTGTAAGGAATGTGTGACTGGGTGTCATTACAGACCAGGTCAGAGAGTGACTTTTGGGAGAATCAGATGTTTCATCTGTCATTCATTTGGCATTTATTTGTAAGCCTTGACAATGCTCTCCTTACTCACCCATGAATTGTTGAATTGTAATTTTTGTATTTCTTGCAAGGCAGTGCACATTGTGGGTATTCAACAAATGCTTTTCAAAGCATGAATAAAATCAGGTCTAGTACTCTTACTCCAGAATAAATGTTAAGGTCCTATTCTATACTGTGGGACTACTTGCCTAATCTGCTTATAGTCCATGTTTAACAGGGCCCACACAAGCCTTATAACTATTAATCATACTCCCAAGGGGGCTTTAAGAGTAAAACAAAAAGATCTGTTGCAAATGGCTGAACACAGGTTATAGGCTTAGAATGATATAGAACATATTATATAGTTATTTTATAGATTCAATAACTAAAACATAGAAGAGGTTTTGAGATTAGCTTTTTACTTCCTTCTTTCTAATGAAACAGTGAAAGAAAACTTTAGCCAGCTCTGGCTAAGAGAACTATCTGTCTTAGTCTGCTTCAAATTTTGGGGATTCTTGCATGAACTTTCTTCCAAATCTTCTACGCTGTTCTGTTGGTGTTAGAATGACCACATTTCCTCACAGTGGAGCCCTTTCTAGATCTTAATGAAGATTCTAAATTTGCTTTGGGTCATTTTAATGCACAGACTTCATTAGTTGCACCAGAAAAAGGATTCCTAATACTCTCATCCATTGAAAATTTAATTTAAAAATGTTATTTTCTTATTTTGGCATCTTGCATTATTACATTTCCTCTTGGGTATTCTGATGGCTGCACTTAAAAAAATAATTCAGTTTGCTTTTGAGGTTGAAGAGTCTGTCAATTTGATCTAAAATGAAATATAACTGTCATAGCCAAGAACTATGAATATCATAACATCCTGTCTGGTTTTAGCCACTTGAGGAAATTACTATTTAACCAAATATTGAAGCAGTTAAGCAGCAATTTACAAGGCCATTGTTCTCTGTTGTTGGAGACCTAATTTTTCAGGGCAGCTGCCACAGCTTGAATGGAGACTGATGAACAGACAAAGAGTTCAAGAGGCTTTCTCCAGTTTTGCCCTTCTGCTTGACTTCATGTCTCCTTAACTGTTGTCTTCCTCTTGTTAACCCACTCCCACCGAAGAGAATGGCCTTAAATATTCTTTTATTTTTCCTGATTCTTTTTCACTCAAATACACTTAGCTTTGTGGTAACATGATGCAGTGAATACTAGATTTGAGAACCTTTTTTTTTTTCCAGAGCCACATCAAAAATTCCTAATAGAAAATGTGAGCAGGTGTGAAAGCTTCATATTAGATTATCCACTTTGGTCAGAGAATGAGCTAAAACAGAATTGTCAAATAATTCCTGGGTACCCTTTTTTTTTTTATAAGACAGTTAGCATCCTATTCAATATTTGGGCAAACTGCCTACTCTATAGGGTCCTCAAATCTAAAATAGAAATTAATTAGGTGTAGCTGATTAGATGTGGTGCTTTAGTTTTCTGAGTAAGGGCATTGCTCTAGTGGATTCTCTCTCTGCATGTTTGTGCTTGGACTTCTTATGTCCTAGCAATATTTTGGCACAGGTTAAAAGTTTGGATCAAAATGGGACATGGTATAGAAGGTGGTCATGCGGTTTATTTGCCAGTTTAGCACAAACTGCATCTCTCTCCCCAGGGAGAACACGTTCTGCATTTCCTTTAATCTCATTTACAAGTGATGACAGCATATATTAACAGAGGGCAAGAAAAAATCACTGGGTTTAAGTGTTAATGATCATTTAATAATAAGATGTGATAGGATTATATTAGAATTGCAGAATTGGGCTATTTATTAAGAGTGGCATGCTATCAAATTATAAGCCTCAGAGGACATAGAAATAATTATTATCTAAAAATGCAAAAAGTTAGCTATTTGAAAATCTATTATTTTGCTATAAATCATGGCCAAATAAGGTTAACTCTGAAAAATGTCTGATAAGTGAAAAAATAAATTTTATTAGCACTTAAATGAGACCTCATCTAACACTTTGTGGTAATTTTTAGAGGAATTCCACATTTTTTAATATCTGACACGCAAAAATGTTAATGCCTGATTGATAACATAGAAATTAAGATGCTTTTTTAAAGTTTGATTTAGTGGCATCAAAGATTACTAGCTGTAGTTATATTACATTCTGTAATAGTTCATTACAAAGCATGCTGTCAAATACATATTAGCTAGAGGAGTTGTATTATCCGTCTGTGATGACTTAGAAGAAATGGCAGAGTGATCAGAAAGCTGAACACAGGAACTCAGAACTTGGAATTTGAATCTTACCTGGACCCTTTAACTGAATACTTAGAGAACTTCCTTTACAGAATAAACCAAATCACTGCTTTGAATATTAAATAATTTTCTGGATGTTCTTTGAGCCCCAGCGAAATGACCCTTATCTACTTTATTGTCTTCCATCATCTCCAACCTTGCTGCTGAGCCTCTCATTTTTTGAGTATCTGCAATTTTTCTTTCTTGGCTTCTTTGGCAGAGAATGTAAATTTAGCTCTCACCCACCCTCTCTTTCTTTTCTCGAAAAATTCTGGAAGGATGTTCTATTTGATTAGTTTCATTGATTTGTAATCTTTCAACCCATTACATCTTGGCATCAACTCCTATCCTTTTACCCAAACAATTCCTAACTGCTGGATCTGTCAGTCTTTTTTTTTTTTGGTCATTGTCTTTTTAAACATGTGAACTTGATGCAGTGAATCCTCTCTTTTTGAATCTCTTTTGACTTATGCTCTTTAATAATCTTGTTATTAGGGTTATGTCATTTGCTCACTTTAGATTGTAGGTTAAATAACATTTCTTCAGTTTTAGCCATAATTTTAGGACTACAGGAGAAATTCCTATCCTATATCTGGTTGCCCAGATATTTAAGTCTGGCAGATCTACCATTATTATGTTACTAGTCCAGTTCAACAATTTTCCCAAATCCTATGTCATAAATACGTTCAGCACTTAGGTAAGTCTGATGTAACCACTCAGAAGTATAGAGAATCAAATAATAATATCTTTGGTTCCCTCTTTTGGGCATAACATCATATTATTTAAGCTAAAGATGCAGTTGGAGGCTGGTCTTGAATATAAAGTGCTGTCCTGGACCTGTAGACCAGCTTGTTGGAGGTCAGTCGCCCTGCTCCAACAGCATCTGCATCTATAAAACTGGGGGGACTAAAAGACTTCAGCACATTCCTAGGGACTCTAAGCACAATTCCTCAAGGTGAAGGGACATAACTTACATATCAAGTATAACTGCTGCACTCTTCTCTTTTTTTTTTTTTGAGACAGAGTCTTGCTTTGTCACCTAGGCTAGAGTACAGTGGCATGATCTCAGCTCATTGCAACTCTACCTCTCGGGTTCAAGTGATTGTCCTGCCTCAGCCTCCTGAGAAACTGGGATTATAGGCACCTGCCATTGCACCCAGATAATTTTTGTATTTTTAGTAGAGACAGGGTTTCACCATCTTGGCCAGGCTGGTCTTCAACTCCTGACCTTGTGATCCACCCACCTCGGCCTCCCAAAGTGCCGGGATTACAGGCGTGAGTCACTGTGGCTGGCCTGCTCTCTTTTATGAGTGTGTAATTGCTGTAATTATTAAACACTGACAAAATGCAGGAATCATATTACGGTGTACTGACAGAGGATAATAAGCACTGGCTGCCACTCCCAGAGCCTAGCTTGGGCTGCACAATGCTAACTTTGCTTCTCTCTTACCCTTACAGGGACCACTCAGGGTAAAGAGACTGCAACTAATGGTGCCTCAGGAATAGGAACTGAATAGGTTAAGAAAAATCCCACACATGATATGCAAATAATTGAGTCAACATGAATAAATAGCTTTGCAGCCCAGGAAAATTTTTAAAAAAGATCTAGAGGAAGAAATAGCCATTGGAAACATGGCCTCAGCCTACTTTTCATGATTAACTTGACTGAGTAAGTTGAAGAATGACGAATATCATTCTGGGTTTCTTGCTAGATAAAATAAAAGCATATAATTTGCCCATTCTAATAGTGCATAGTCTCCTTATTACATAATTTTATCTAGGGATGGACATTAAAAAGTTATACCAAGATAGGTGGGGAAGTAGCAATCTTAATACCTGTAAATACAAATGAAATTGGTCAACTGGCCAGGCGTGGTGGCTCATGCCTGTAATCCCAGCACTTTGGGAGGCCGAGGCGTGTGGATCACGAGGTCAAGAGATGGAGACCATCCTGGTCAACATGGTGAAATCCCGTCTCTACTAATACTACAAAAATTAGCTGGGCATGGTGGTGCATGCCTGTGATCCCAGCTACTCAGGAGACTGAGGCAGGAGAATTGCCTGAACCCAGGAGGCGGAGATTGCGGTGAGCTGAGATCGCGCCATTGCACTCCAGCCTGGATAACCAGAGTGAAACTCTGTCTCAAAAAAAAAAAGAGAAAGAAAGAAATTGGTCAACTTCTCCTGCTTACCAACATGACTCTGTCTCTCTAGAAGTATAAACAACAGGACCTGAAAGCTCTTTTGATTTCTTATCTGCTCTACTTACAGTGATGTTCCAGAAGGCATTCCAAGAAACATTAAACTAATCAGGTTGAAAGAAAGTTATTTTTGACTACATATATAAATGGCATAAATGACTGAGAAGATACACCAATTTTCAGGAATCCCAGATGTATTCATTATTATTGCTACATAAAAAACCATCTTTGACTAAGTAGCATAAAACAACACTTCATTATGCTCATGAATTCTGTGGGGCAGAATTGTCTCTATTTTGTGATATCTGGATCCTCACTTGGGAATATTGAAAGGATGTGGGGTGACTCAATAGCTGGGGGCAGAAGTAATCTGAAGGCTCATTTACTCATGTGTGTGGCACATGGGCTTGGAGATTCAGAGGCTATGACTGCTGACTGTAGAGCTCCATGTTGCCTTACCAAGTGGCTTGGCTTCCTCACAGCACAGCAGTTTCAGGGTAGTCAGACTTCTTACACGGCAAGTATCCCAGCAAAGAAGGTGGAAGTGACATCGCCTTTTATTACTGAGTCTCTGAAGTCACATGAGTGACTTCTACACACTTTATGAGTCACAGGAATACACATATTCAAGATTGAGGTCATAGATCCCCACCTCTTAATCAGAGATTGTATTGTATGGAAATTTGTGAAATGGGATATATTACTGTGAACATCTTTGGAAAATACAATTTGCAACACTGGGACTAAGCTTATTTAAATTACCTACCAGAGAACTACCAAGCTGGAGAGTCCTCAGCTCAGGATGAGCTTGGGTGCTGGCCTATGCACAAAATTGATCTCCAAGTTAGCACAGAGTTTAAGTACAGAGTCTCCTGGCAACAGTCTCCAAGGGTAGTATCTTCAAGAACAGACAGGAATTTCTGGTCTTTTCCATGTTTCTGCAAGAAAGGAAGTACCCCGCATTCTATTCTCCCATAGTCAGGGTAGCCACCTCCCATTTAGTACAATATGATCATCAGTCAGCACTATCCTTCTTTTCTTGCTGGAAATCCTGAAGCAGATTTAGGGGAGAGAAACAAAAATTGGATTTATGCTCTGCAAGGAGGGCCTATTTCCTTCCCTCATTGTGGAGTTGGGGAATGAAATAATTTTCCATCTCTGAAGCAGTGATCAGGACTCTAATAGAATCATGTTAAAAAATGGATGTATCTGCAAGAAGGGAATATAGACACCTGTCCTTCTGGCTTGAATGCTTGCTGGGTTGCAGAACCTATAGGGACACTTTTCATGGCATTGCTGGAGGAAAGTCTGTTGAGAACATTCTTGGAGAGCCTTTTGGGACCTGAGAACATGTCTCCTTGTTAAAAGCAGGGGGTTGCTTAACATGTGTGGCCTGAATTTTCAGTATAGATGTGAACTTAGGAACTAAAGTCAGATTTCTGCAGAGACAAGGCTTTTAGAATAGCCCATGACAAACAGGTATGAAGGGAACATGCAGTGAAGGCCCAGGAAGAATATGGGAGAATGCTCACCGCATCCCTGCTCTCTGCAGTCTCGAGAAGGGGTGCAAGGGAATCAACATTGCTGTGGCTCTACACTGAAACAGATCTGTGGCAGATCTTAGGTTGATGTCCATCATGTGAGAAAATTTCCTTTCTGCCCTTGCTGGTGGTGGATGGGGCTGAAAACCCATGAAGGCCTAGAATAGCAAGAGAAGAGAAAGAGGAAGGAAATAGGAAAACAGAAGAATGGGAAATATGTGAAATGAGACCCTATTAGAACTCAAAAGCAACTTAACCCATAGGTATGCCTTGTTAATCCTGAGAGAGGGAAAGAAGAGATGTTGAAAAAAATCAGAAATGAAGTTTTGAAATAAGCTGTACCAAATTTTATCATGTTCAAGACACTAGCAAGACTTTATAACCAAAAGGGACAGAAAAGTTAAGGAATCCGGCCAAGGAGCCATTAAAGAATTTGCTATCTAATGGGAAAAGGACTTATCACAGTACAACTGGGAGTCAGTTATTGGAAAAATAATTGTTACTTGTTTAATTTCTAAAATACTGAGACTCTTCAAAAAACTGGTTTTAAACATCTTGTCTCTTTCAAACTTCATATACACTTATTATTGGTAATAGTACTATCTGCATAGCACACATTTCCCTGAACAAATGAAAAATATTTTTTTCTTAGGTGATTTTGGCCTAAATTTTAAGTAGTCTATAGGCCTAAAGGAATGTCAATCTAAAAACATTTAAGATTGATGACGAGATGGAAGCCTGGGCTCCTGTGACTATCAGCCTGGGGATTCCAACGTCTTATCAGCCCTGGAGAAGTCCCAGACAGTTAACAATCAAACAAATGCTACATATTAAGAGCTGAGAACCTGAGAAAACAGGGGAGCTGAGCCTCTTTTAGAAGAGTAAAAAATTTAGCCTAGTTTCATTTTTCAGAGTTTTAGATACCTCTGTGTCTGTCTTCCTCTGAGGGAGGCAAAGGACAACAGCCTAAATCACAGGTACCTGCCATTTGCACCATCAGATGTCAGTCTCCATCCAGTCTCTGTGTGGTCTTCATCCAGAAGTGCCATATGTGCAGTTCTCCGAGGTGGTGCTTACTAATCCTCCTCTTTTTGGATGGTCTTAGAAGTTGGTATCCTGCTTACATGGTTACTGACTTTGTTTAAGATCATCTGATGCCCATGGTCTTAATTACCACTCTCTTTAGGTAGAGAGAAAAGCCATCATTCATCTGCTTCCAGAATGGCTGGGAAATCTGTTAGAAAATGTAACTGCTATTCTTCTGTAAGGTAGATTTTTTTTTTCTAGCCAAAGGAAAAAATTGCAGTAGTTTTGTGACTGTCTTGGCTGAGATTCTCCACAGCTGTATATTGGGTCTGTAACGGACTTTCTCATAGAAAAATAAAAATCAGACTGATTAAATGTATCATTTGCACTCTATAAACTAGAAAGCATTGAAAGATTGACTTTAGAATTGTGAGGGAAGTGTGAAGTTTAGTTAATAATATTGTACCAAATCACTTTCTTTGTTTTGACAAATGTATCAGGGTAATGTAAAAGATTAACAAGGGAGGAAGCTGAGAAAGTGGGATATGAGAACTCTCCATTCTATTTTTTTTTTTTTTTGCAAATCTTCTGTAAATCTAAAATTATTTAAAAAATTATAAGACTTTATAAATTGTGAGGGAAAGTAATTTTTAACATTCTGAAGTCAGCCAAACTGTCAAATAAATATAAAGTAAAAATAAATATATATTCATGCATTGAGCAATATTCATTGAGTATCACTAAATGCTAGCTAATATTTTATTTGCAAATACACTGGTTAACAGACAAAAATCCCTGGACTCATTGGTTTCAATTCTAGTGGGGGAGCTGATCAACAAGAAAAACATGTAGCATGATAGAAGGTGCTATGGATGGAATAAAGGAGGGTAGGAGGTTTGGAAATGTCAGAGGATTGCAGTCATTATGAGGAAAGTAAGGTCTGGCTTTACTGAACTGTCATTTAATGAAGACGTGAAAGAAAAAAAAAAAAGCCAGAGAGTGAACTCTGTAGATAGGTGGGAAAAGAGAATCCTAAGCAAAATGAGCAGCAAGTGCAAGTCCTGAGACAGCCCTGTATCTGGAGTGTTTAAGAAGTTTCAAGGAGGCTGGATAAGAGTGGTAAAGGAAGAAATCCACGGCAAAAATGAGGTCAGGAAGGTAATCATGAAGGGAAACTCATTTAGAGTCTCGTAGGTCTTTGTAAGGACTTTGGTGTTAACACTGAGTAAGCTGTCCTTTATACAACACTCAATGTGTGAATCATAGGAAAAAAAATCCATAAATTAGACTTTATCAAAATTAAAACTTCTCTTTAAAAGAGAAGTTAAAAGAATGTCAAGTCACTGACAATAAATTTGTAAATCATGTATCTGATGAAGGATTTGTATTTAAAATATTCAGAGAACTTATTTGTTTTTTACTATTTTTTATTGCTTTAAGTTCTGGGGTACATGTACAGAATATGCAGGTTTGTTACATAGGTATACATGTGCCGTGGTAATTGGCTGTATCCATCACCCCGTCATCTACTTTAGGTATTTCTCCTAATGCTATCCCTCCCCAATCCCCCCACCCCCTGACAGTCCCCAGTGTGTGATGTTCCCCTCCCTTTGTCCATGTGTTCTCATTGTTCAACTCCAACTTATGAGTGAGAGCATGTGGTGTTTGGTTTTCTGTTCTTGCATTAGTTTACTGAGAATGATGGTTTCTAGCTTCATCCATGTTCATCCAAAGGACATGAACTCATCCTTTTGTATGGCTGCATAGTATTCCATGGAATATATGTGTCACATTTTCTTTATCCAGTCTATCATTGATGGGCATTTGGGTTGGTTCCAAGTTTTTGCTATTGTGAACAGTGCTGCAATACACATACGTGTGCATGTGTCTTTATAATAGAATGATTTATAATCCTTTGGGTATGTACCCAGTAATGGGATTGCTAGGGAAAATGGTATTTCTAGTTCTAGATCCTTGAGGAATTGCTATACTGTCTTCTACAATGGTTGAACTAATTTATACTCCCACCAACACTGTAAAAGCATTCCTATTTCTCTACATCCTCTCCATTATTGGTTGTTTCTTGACTTTTTAATGAATGCCATTCTAACTGGTGTAAGATGGTATCTTATTATGGTTTTGATTTGCATTTCTCTAATGACCAGTGATGATGAGCTTTTTGTCATATGTTTTTTGGCCACATAAATCTCCTTTTGAGAAGTATCTGTTCATATCCTTCACCTACTTTTTGATGGGGTTTTTTCTTATAAATTTGTTTGAGTTCTTTGTAGATTCTGGTTATTAGCCCTTTGTAAGATGGGTAGACTGCAAAAATGTCCTCCTGTTCTGTACGTTGCCTGTTGACTCAGATGATAGTTTCTTTTGCTGTGCAGAAGCTCTTTAGTTTAATTAGATCCCATTTGTCTATTTTGGCTTTTGTTGCTATTGCTTTTGGTGTTTGAGTCATGAAGTCTTTGCCCATGCCTATGTCCTCAACGGTGTTGCCTAGGTTTTCTTCAAGAGTTTTTAAGGTTTTAGGTCTTATATTTAAATCTTTAATCCATCTGGAGTTAATTTTTGTATAAGGTATAAGGAAGCGATCCAGTTTCAGCTTTCTACATATGGCTAGCTAGTTTCCCCAACACCATTTATTAAATAGGGAATCCTTTCCCCATTGCTTGTTTTGGTCAGGTTTGTAAAATCTCAATAATAGCAGGACAACTATCCAGTGAAAACATGGGCAAAAGATTTGAATGGACACTTTTACTAAAGAGATAAACACAAGGCAGATAAGCACATGAAAAGATGTTCAAAATCATATTAATCAGGGAATGCAATGTAATACCATTCTCTGTGTATGAGATACCACCATATAGCTATTAGAATGTCTAAAATTTAAAAATACTATACAACATATTGAGGGGATATGGAGCAATTAGAACTCTCATAGGCTGCTGTGGGAAGGTAAAGTGGGATTTCATGTGCTGAAACTTCCTGGCAGTTATTAAAAATGTTAAACATTTCGCCAACCTTACAAAACAGCAATTCCACTGTTAGATGTTTACTTAAGAGAAATTAAAGCATGTATCAATGCAAAGACTTGCAAATGAAGGTTCACAGCTGCTTATTTGTAATGCCAAAAAATGAAAACAATCAAAATCACCACTGATAGGGAATTTATCCATAAAATGTTAATTAGTAAAAAAAAGGGAGTGAACTATTGAGATATGCAAAAACATGGATGAATATTAAAATAATTATGCTGAATAAAAGAATACAAAAAAAGAATATGTGCTGTGTGTTACTGGTTGCACGGAATCTTCCTGAAAGATATATTTAAGTCCTAACCTGTAAACATGATTTTATTTAGAAGTAAGGCCTTTACAGATGTCATTAGTTGAAACAATCCCCCTTGATATATACAGAGGAGCCGCAGGGTTTTGAGAATGTTATGCCACTGAAAACATTGCCAGCTTGAACCAAACGGACAGAGATGGGATGACATGATGGAGGGATGTCAGAGTTGTGGGATTTTACAGGTAGGAAACAGGCCTATAAAGCCACTTGCCTGCAAATGTGTTACTCTTCAAGAAAAGGGAAGAATGCTTCTGAGGATGGCTCAGAAGTTGGCAGGACTAACAGGGCTCTGTAGCTAGAGAGGGCAGGGTTAACAGTGGGCACAGAGGGCGGAGGATCAAGCCAGGAAAGGTAATTTTCATGCATTGAAACCTACTGTAATTTGCCTCACTGGGTTTGACTCCTTTTAATCTCTTGCTTTTTGAATGGAAATGTCTATCCTGCGCCTGTCCCATTGTTGTGTTTTCGAAGCAGATAACTTGTTCTCTAGTTCCACAGGTTCACAAAGGAAGACTAATTTTTTCTCAGAATGGGCCACACCCAGAATCTCACCATATCTGATTTAGATAATTTAGAAGATGAGAACTGTGACTTCTTCAGTTAATATTTAGATGAGATTATGGACTTAGAGTCGATGCTGAAATAGTATAAGACTTTCGGAAATGTTGGGATAGGGTGAATATATCTTGCTGTTGAGAGTAATATGCATTTTGAGGGGCCAGAGGGCAGAATATTGTGGATTAAATTGTGTCTTCCCTCAATATGTTGAAGTCAAAGTCCCAACCTCTTTACCTATGAGTATGACTTTGTTTGGAGGTTTTGAAGGTGTAATAAAGTCATACTGGATTATCCAATGACTGATGTCCTTATAAAAAGACAGACAGACAGAGAACACATTTAAAGACATCAAGGAGACACAGGGAAGAAGTGAATGTGAAGACAGAGGCAGAGATTGGAGTTACGCTGCTACAAGCCAGGCAGTGTCAAAGACTATCAGAATCCATCAGAAGCTAGAACAGGCAAGAAGGAAGTCTTCCTTAGAACCTTTGGAAAGAGACTGGTCTTGTTGACACTTTGATTTCAGAATTCTAGCCCTTAGAACTGTAAGTGAACACATTTCCATTGTTTCAAGCCACCTTGCCTATTGTAATTTGCTGTGACAGCCCCAGGAAACTAATGCAAAATAGGATTCCATTAATATAAAATTCTAGAAAATACAAATGAATATCTAGTGACAAATTAGATCAGTGGCTTGCTGGAAATTAGGGTGAGTTGTTGGAGATGGGAGGAAGGCAGAAAGGATTACAAAGGGACTCTAGACAACTTTTGGGGGTGATGGGGTGATGGATATATTCATTGTCTTGATTGTGGATGATGGTTTTCTGGTATATAAATACAATAAAACTTAGAAAAGTGTACATTTTCAATGTGTGCATTTATTGTATGTCAATTATACCCCAAGAAAGCTATTAACGAAGTCATTTCTGGAGAGTAGAATTTGGTTTGGAATAGAATTAAGTGAGGCTGCTGAAATAATTACATAGAATCTACTTTCCTCGTTTTATCGGTGTTACTCTTTTTTTGAGAATTAGAGAAAACATTACACTTCATTAAATTCCTGGAAATTAGCTCTTGAGTGGCCTCAAAAGGCATAACATTAATCTCCTTCAGACCAGTTTACCATTGTCAGCCTTGATACCTTTATCCCAACATTTTGTTTTAGGTTCGGTTCTATTCTCTCTCTGTCAAGCTAAGTAATTGGAAGTCCATTCAGAATTGTATTGGCATTATTTGTTTCACTTTTTCTGAGAAATATTTTCCAGTGTATGATTATATTTAGTTATAATTTAGTAGAAATTTTGTCCTAACCAACGTCTGCATAATGATAGCTGTTTTACTCTTCTAAAGGGCAGATGAAGTCCCTAGTTTTCTATTAAGGAAAGGTAGGAGGTGGGGGGATAAAAGTTTATTCTTTGATACAGGTCTGAGAGTGCTGGATCACATATATTCATTAGTAACTTTTGTAAAAATCCATTGTGATTTGATGACTTATGATTAATGAAACGAAGGCGAAAAGGGGAATTAAAGCTTTTGCAGTACTTCATATTGTTGAATGCTTTTTACTTAAAATTTTTAATGATGGAATTTTCCCTATTTCTATTTCTCTGGCTGTTCATTTCTAGCTCCTTTTTGTGCCCTTTCTTTTGTTTGGTTTTCTTTTAAAGATTCCTCTTTACTTTCTCTTTGGATGACCTCATCCAAATTAGTAGTTTCAAGCAGTCCAGTCTCTGTTGCCACTCACATTTAGACAGAGCTTCACATTTGTATGCTCTGATGCCCAAAATGTGCTTCCATTGCACATCTACCTCCATGTAGTGAGATGTACCCCATCTTCCTACTGACCACTCCATAAACCTAAACATCTTCTATCTTTTTGCTTCTCTTTTCTGTGCAGAAAATGCTTTCCAAGTCTTTTACCTTGTTCTACTTTAATATCACTTATATTTCTCCCTTTCTTTCTTAATTTAAATGTTTTAGCATCTTATTTATATTAAGAAATGATTACAGCAATAATAGGGATTTCTAATTCTTCTTGAGCTGGTTTTTAAAAGTTGTCTATCTTTTCTGGAGTTTGACATATCATCTAAGTTTCTATGATTAATGGTTTATTACATTAATGGAATCCTCATATTAAAATTCTTGCTTTATCTGTAATTAGCCTTCTTTTAATTCCAAATATTGTTGAATTTGTTCCTTCCTTTTTATCTTAATAAATCTCACCAGTTTTATCTTTCATTCATTTTTTTACTAGTTCCAATATCTACCTTTTAAAATCTGGGTTGTAGCTTTGTTTTCTATTCCATTAATATGGATTTTGTTCTTTATTACGTCTTTCCATATATGTTAAGTTTATTCTTGTTATTTTCCTTATGATTGAAGTTAAATGTTTTGTTTAGTAATCTTAATCTATTAATATTTATTTTTAAAGTTAACAAATTTGGGCTTATTTTTATATCTTATTTTGTTATTTCTACTTGTCTCACTTTATTTTGTATCTTGTTTTTCTCCTTTCTTGCTTTTTAAATTTGATTGTTTCTTGTTTTTACCATTCTATTTATTTTTCTTTCTACAGGCTTGCAAATTATACATAATATTTCTATATGTTAGTGGTTTACATAGAAACTATTACACTAAGCTCAACTTAAGTACAAAGTTATAATATTAAACATGAAAAATAGAACTTGACTCATTGATTCATATGTAATGAGAGAACAGTAGAAACAACTTATAGCAATAAATTCATAACTGAATAAAATGGAAAATACTCTAGAAAAATATAATTTATAAACTATAAGTAAACATTCTTCATATGTTTATAAACATTAAAAGTTAAACCATGATTAAAGTTTATATATCAAAATATCGGCAGGCTCAGACAATTTTCTGAAAGCACCAAGGTTTTTGCCATATACATACTGTTCTTGAGAAATAAACATAGGAAAACTTTTCCCACATTTTATTATGTTAGTATAATCATAATATTAAAAGTTAGGTAAATACAGTTAAAGAAAAGCAAATCGTAGGGTAATTTAGCTTATACACATAGATGTTAATATTCTTAAAAAGTGAGTACACATTCAAAGCAGCAATCTATGAATAACATAAAATAATATGACCAAGTAAGATTTAACCCAGAAATATAAAAAAGAGACAAAAGAAGGACCAGATAACAGAAACAATGGGGCAAAAAAAAAAAAGTTTACAATTTAGCAACAATTCATGATAAAAAAAAATTTCATAGTGCATTAGGGATAGAAAAGAATGTCTTTACCTGATAAAAGGCACCACCAATAATCTATAGGGTACTTATATAATGCCGTAAAATGTAAGCATTGCCTTTAAAAGGAGGAACCAGATATTTCTCTCTGAGATATTGCTTTCAATTTTATGTTTTACCCAAGTTTTTAGACACTAGTTCTTTTTGGATCCTTCTCCACTCATTTTCTGAGTGAAGTATGTTGAATTTGTCTTCTAATAGTTTTCTCAAGAAAGACTCATGAGAATAATATTCTGTTATCTCAAAAGCTCAAATGTTTTGTCTGAAGCCTTTATAACTGGCTATATAGAACTCAGATGGATATAAGATTGTGATATGTCCTTTGTAATTTTTTCCCCCCTTGAGTACTACCTAGGTGTTCTGTTATCTTTTGGTGCTGCTTGCTGTAGTGAAGAAATATGATGCTAAAGTGATCTTAGTTTCTTTATTTTTTTTTTTTAATTTTTTATTGGATTATAGGTTTTGGGGTACATGAGCAGAGCATGCAAGACAGTTGCGTAGGTACACACATGGCAGTGTGCTTTGCTTTTCTTCTCCCCTTCACCCACATTTGGCATTTCTCCCCAGGCTATCCCTCCCCACCTCCCCCTCCCACTGGCCCTCCCCTTTTCCCCCCAATAGACCCCAGTGTTTAGTACTCCCCTTTCTGTGTCCATGTGTTCTCATTTTTCATCACCCACCTATGAGTGAGAATATGCGGTGTTTCATTTTCTGTTCTTGTGTCAGTTTGCTGAGAATGATGTTTTCCAGATTCATCCATGTCCCTACAAACGACACGAACTCATCATTTCTGATTGCTGCATAATATTCCATGGTGTATATGTGCCACATTTTTCCAATCCAGTCTATTATCAATGGGCATTTGGGTTGATTCCAGGTCTTTGCTATTGTAAACAGTGCTGCAATGAACATTCGTGTACATGTGTCCTTATAGTAGAACGATTTATAGTCTTTTGGATATATACCCAGTAATGGGATTGCTGGGTCAAATGGAATTTCTATTTCTAAGGCCTTGAGGAATCGCCACACTGTCTTCCACAATGGTTGAACTAATTTACACTCCCACCAACAGTGTAAAAGTGTTCCTTTTTCTCCACATCCTCTCCAGCATCTGTTGTCTCCAGATTTTTTAATGATCGCCATTCTAACTGGCGTGAGATGGTATCTCAATGTGGTTTTGATTTGCATCTCTCTGATGACCAGTGACGATGAGCATTTTTTCATATGATTGTTGGCCTCATATATGTCTTCTTTCGTAAAGTATCTGTTCATATCCTTTGCCCACTTTTGAATGGGCTTGTTTGTTTTTTTCCTGTACATCTGCTTGAGTTCTTTGTAAATTCTGGATATCAGCCCTTTGTCAGATGGGTAGACTGCGAAAATTTTTTCCCATTCTGTTGGTTGCCGATCCACTCTAGTGACTGTTTCTTTTGCCGTGCAGAAGCTGTGGAGTTTCATTAGGTCCCATTTGTCTATTTTGGCTTTTGTTGCCAATGCTTTTGGTGTTGTGGTCATGAAGTCCTTGCCTACTCCTATGTCCTGGATAGTTTTGCCTAGATTTCCTTCTAGGGTTTTTATGGTGCCAGGTCTTATGTTTAAGTCTTTAATCCATCTGGAGTTAATTTTAGTGTAAGGTGTCAGGAAGGGGTCCAGTTTCTGCTTTCTGCACATGGCTAGCCAGTTTTCCCAACACCATTTGTTAAACATGGAATCCTTGCCCCATTGCTTGTTTTTGTCAGGTTTATCAAAGATTGTATAGTTGTATGTATGTTGTGTTGCCTTCGGTGCCTCTGTTTTGTTCCATTGGTCTATATCTCTGTTTTGGTACCAGTACCATGCTGTTTTGATTACTGTAGCCTTGTAGTATAGTTTGAAATCCGGTAGTGTGATGCCCCCCACTGTGTTCTTTTTGCTTAGAATTGACTTGGCTATGCGGGCTCTCTTTTGGTTCCATATGAAGTTCATGGTGGTTTTTTCCAGTTCTGTGAAGAAAGTCAATGGTAGCTTGATGGGGATAGCGTTGATTCTGTAAATTACTTTGGGCAGTATAGCCATTTTCACGATATTAATTCTTCCTAACCATGAACATGGAATGTTTCTCCATCTGTTTGTGTCCTCTCTGATTTCGTTGAGCAGTGGTTTGTAGTTCTCCTTGAAGAGGTCCCTTACGTTCCTTGTGAGTTGTATTCCAAGGTACTTTATTCTTTTTGTAGCAATTGCGAATGGCAGTTCGCTCTTGATTTGGCTTTCTTTAAGTCTGTTATTGGTGTAGATGAATGCTTGTGATTTTTGCACATTGATTTTATATCCTGAGACTTTGCTGAAGTTGTTTATCAGTTTCAGGAGTTTTTGGGCTGAGGTGATGGGGTCTTCTAGGTATACTATCATGTCGTCTGCAAATAGAGACAATTTGGCTTCCACCTTTCCTATTTGAATACCCTTTATTTCATTTTCTTGCCTGATTGCTCTGGCTAGAACTTCCAGTACAATATTGAATAGGAGTGGTGAGAGAGGGCATCCTTGTCTAGTACCAGATTTCAAAGGGAATGCTTCCAGTTTTTGCCCATTCAGTATGATATTGGCTGTTGGTTTGTCATAAATAGCTTTTATTACTTTGAGATACGTTCCATCAATACCGAGTTTATTGAGGGTTTTTAGCATAAAGGGCTGTTGAATTTTGTCAAATGCCTTCTCTGCGTCAATTGAGATAATCATGTGGTTTTTGTTTTTGGTTCTGTTTATGTGGTGAATTACGTTGATAGACTTGCGTATGTTGAACCAGCCTTGCATCCCCGGGATGAATCCTACTTGATCATGATGAATAAGTTTTTTGATTTGCTGTTGCAATCGGCTTGCCAATATTTTATTGAAGATTTTTGCATCTATGTTCATCATGGATATTGGCCTGAAGTTTTCTTTTCTCATTGGGTCTCTGCCGGGTTTTGGTATCAGGATGATGTTGGTCTCATAAAATGATTTGGGAAGGATTCCCTCTTTTTGGATTGTTTGAAATAGTTTTAGAAGGAATGGTACCAGCTCCTCCTTGTGTGTCTGGTAGAATTCGGCTGTGAACCCATCTGGACCTGGGCTTTTTTTGTGAGGTAGGCTCTTAATTGCTGCCTCAACTTCAGACCTTGTTTTTGGTCTATTCATAGTTTCAGCTTCCTCCTGGTTTAGGCTTGGGAGGACACAGGAGTCCAGGAATTTATCCATTTCTTCCAGGTTTACTAGTTTATGTGCATAGAGTTGTTTGTAATATTCTCTGATGATGGTTTGAATTTCTGTGGAATCTGTGGTGATTTCCCCTTGATCATTTTTTATTGCATCTATTTGGTTGTTCTCTCTTTTATTTTTAATCAATCTGGCTAGTGGTCTGTCTATTTTGTTGATCTTTTCAAAAAACCAGCTCTTGGATTTATTGATTTTTTGAAGGGTTTTTCGTGTCTCAATCTCCTTCAGCTCAGCTCTGATCTTAGTAATTTCTTGTCTTCTGCTGGGTTTTGAGTTTTTTTGATCTTGCTCCTCTAGCTCTTTCAATTTTGACGATAGGGTGTCAATTTTGGATCTCTCCATTCTCCTCATATGGGCACTTATTGCTATATACTTTCCTCTAGAGACTGCTTTAAATGTGTCCCAGAGGTTCTGGCACGTTGTGTCTTCATTCTCATTGGTTTCAAAGAACTTCTTTATTTCTGCCTTCATTTCGTTGTTTACCCAGTCAACATTCAAGAGCCAGTTGTTCAGTTTCCATGAAGCTGTGCGGTTCTGGGTCGGTTTCTGAATTCTGAGTTCTAACTTGATTGCACTATGGTCTGAGAGGCTGTTTGTTATGATTTCAGTTGTTTTGCATTTGTTGAGCAGTGCTTTACTTCCAATTATGTGGTCAATTTTAGAGTAGGTGTGATGTGGTGCTGAGAAGAATGTGTATTCTGTGGATTTGGGGTGGAGAGTTCTGTAAATGTCCACCAGGTTTGCTTGCTCCAGGTCTGAGTTCAAGCCCTGGGTATCCTTGTTGATTTTCTGTCTGGTTGATCTGTCTAGTATTGACAGTGGAGTGTTAAAGTCTCCCACTATTATTGTGTGGGAGTCTAAGTCCTTCTGTAAGCCATTAAGAACTTGCCTTATGTATCTGGGTGCTCCTGTGTTGGGTCCATATATGTTTAGGATCGTTAGCTCTTCTTGTTGTATCGATGCTTTTACCATTATGTAATGGCCTTCTTTGTCTCTTTTGATCTTTGTTGCTTTAAAGTCTATTTTATCAGAGATGAGAATTGCAACTCCTGCTTTTTTTTGCTTTCCATTAGCTTGGTAAATCTTCCTCCATCCCTTTATTTTGAGCCTTTGTGTATCCTTGTATGTGAGATGGGTTTCCTGGATACAGCACACTGATGGGTTTTGGATTTTTATCCAATTTGCCAGTCTGTGTCTTTTGATTGGTGCATTTAGTCCATTTACATTTAGGGTTAATATTGTTATGTGTGAATTTGATACTGCCATTTTGATTCTAAGTGGCTGTTTTGCCTGTTAGTTGTTGTAGATTCTTCATTATGTTGAAGCTCTTTAGCATTCAGTGTGATTTTGGAATGGCTGGTACTGATTGATCCTTTCTATGTGTAGTGCCTCTTTTAGGAGCTCTTGTAAAGTAGGCCTAGTGGTGACAAAATCTCTGAGTACTTGCTTGTTCGCAAAGGATTTTATTCTTCCTTCACTTCTGAAGCTCAGTTTGGCTGGATATGAAATTCTGAGTTGAAAGTTCTTTTCTTTAAGAATGTTGAATATTGGCCCCCACTCTCTTCTGGCTTGTAGTGTTTCTGCCGAGATATCTGCTGTGAGTCTGATGGGCTTCCCTTTGTGGGTGACCCGACCTTTCTCTCTGGCTGCCCTTAGTATTCTCTCCTTTATTTCAACCCTGTTGAATCTGACGATTATGTGCCTTGGGGTTGCTCTTCTTGCGGAATATCTTTGTGGTGTTCTCTGTATTTCCTGCAATTGAGTGTTGGCCTGTCTTGCTAGGTGGGGGAAATTTTCCTGGATGATGTCCTGAAGAGTATTTTCCAGCTGGGATTCATTCTCTTCGTCCCCTTCTGGTACACCTATCAAACGTAGGTTAGGTCTTTTCACATAGTCCCACATTTCTTGGAGACTTTGTTCATTCCTTTTTGCGCTTTTTTCTCTGATCTTGGTTTCTCGTTTTATTTCATTGAGTTGGTCTTCGACTTCAGATATTCTTTCTTCTGCTTGGTCAATTCGGCTATTGAAACTTGCGTTTGCTTCGCGAAGTTCTCGTATTGTGTTTTTCAGCTCCTTTAATTAATTCATATTCCTCTCTAAGGTATCCATTCTTGTTATCATTTCCTCGAATCTTTTTTCAAATCTTTTTTCAAGGTTATTAGTTTCTTTGCATTGATCTAATACATGATCTTTTAGCTCACAAAAGTTTCTCATTATCCATCTTCTGAAGTCTAATTCCGTCATTTCGTCACAGTCATTCTCCGTTCAGCTTTGTTCCCTTGCTGGTGAGGAGTTTTGGTCCTTTCTAGGAGGCGATGTGTTCTGGTTTCGGGTGTTTTCCTCCTTTTTGCGCTGGTTTCTTCCCATCTTTGTGGATTTGTCCGCTGGTCGTCTGCGTAGTTGCTGACTTTTCGTTTGGGTCTCTGAGTGGACACCCAGAATGTTGATGATGTAGTATTTCTGTTGCTTGGTTTTCCTTCTACCAGTCTAGCCCCTTCGCTGTACGACTGTTGAGGTCTGCTCCAGACCCTGCTTGTCTGGGGTGCACCTCTAGTAGCCGTGGCACAGCGAGGGATGCTACCAGTTTCTTTTTCTGCTCTCTTTGTCCCAGGATGATGCCTGCCTAATGACAGTCTTTTGGATATAGAGGGGTCAGGGAGCTGCTTGAGGAGACAGTTTGTACTTTATAGGGGTTTAATTGCTGAGCTGTGCACTCTGTTGTTCATTCAGGGCTGTTAGGCTGCTATGTTTGATTCTGCTGCAACACAGCTCATTAAACAACTCTTTTTTTTTTTCTCAAATGCTCTGTGTTGAGGGGTTTCGGCTTTATTTTTGGATGTCCGATCAGGTGTCCTGCCCAGCTCAAAGGCAGACTAGCCACTGTTTGGCTGCCGAGGCTCCGCCCTGCTGCTGTGTGATTCGCGCTGTTCCTGCCGGCTCTGCTGTGGTCTCCGCCACGCCCTGCGGCAGAGTCTCTTCGTTGTAGCGTGTTGCCTCAGCAACGGCAGGCTGCGTGAGCAGTGGGCGTGTATCTCAGTAGGGACGGGTTGCCTCGGCAACGGCTGGCTGCGTCAGCAGTGGGCGTGTATCTCAGTTGGGGCGGGTTGCCTCAGCAATGGCTGGCTGCCTCAGCAGTGGGCGTGTATATCAGTTGGGGCAGGTTGCCTCCGTAGTGGTGGACGCCCCTCCCCCATAGAGCGTCTCGGACCGTCTGCCCGGGATAGTTTGAAATCGCGGTTTTGTTCGTCCCACTGGGTATCCCAAACGATCTGTCCCTGCAATCCCCTGGGCTGGGCTACTGTGCAAGTCTCGTTCAGTCTCAAGTCCAGCCCTCTCAAGTCTCAGGTTGCCGGTTCAACAAGGCACCCGGACAAGCGCGCCCTGTGGGGATTGCTGGGTAGGGCCGGCCGCCGCCGCCCCGGCTGCCGGCTTCGCCAGGCAGACCTACTGCCTGGCGTCCCGTGTCTTTTTATACTTGGGAGTTTCCCCGTTCTGTGGGCAACAAAGATCAGTCTGGAAATGCAGCACTGACTCACCGTTTGCGAATTCAACGCGGGCTCCAATCCTGGGTTGTTCTCACAGCGCCATCTTGAGTCCCCTCCTCCAGTTTCTTTATAAATGATTCATTTTTTCTTGTTTTTGGCCTGGATATTTAAGGATTCCTTCTTTAACTTTAAACTCTGATGATTTTTACTGGTATGTTTCTTGGTTGAGACTATTTTGGTTTCTTTTTTTTCTTTTCTTTTCTTTTTGGTGGTAAACTGATTGCTCTTTCAGTAACTTTTACTCCCCCCTCAAGGATCACTTTCTTAAATTATATTTTATGGTTTTGTTCCGTTTCATTTTTTTCAAAGACCTCAGATATCTCCATATTGGTTCTCCTTTGTTTATCATTTCTGTCTCTCTTTAATTTTTAACTATATATAATTTCATTTCTTTTTGCTACCCTTATTCTGCCTTCTCTTGCTTATTATGCTTTCTTGGGGAAATCTTTATTACATAGTCTGCTTTTCTAAAATGATTTGGTCTTTTCTATTTCAAAAAAATTCTGCCAGTTCCCATGTTGTGTAATTGTCTTATCCTCAGTTACCTGCTGTATGCAGTATTTTTCTTAAATATACACGCTGAAAATTTAGCTTATACATTTTTATATTTAAGTACACTTTTTAAGTTTAGAATTGTTTTACACTTACAGGAAAGTTGCAAAGAGGATACAGAGAGTTATTGTATACTCTTAACCCAGTTCCCCGTATTGTTAGTATCTTATTATGGTATATAGGTCATAGCTAATGAAAAAATGTTGACGCATTGTTACTAAATAAACTTGATGCTTTATTCAGATTTGTCAGTGTTTTCCTACTATTTTGTTTTCTGTCTCAGGATCCTATCCGGGCTGTCATATTATATTTAGTGACCATATCTCTTTCAGCTCCTCTAGACTGTGACAGTTTCTTAATGTATGGTTAGTTTTCAGTGTCAGTTTTGGCTAGGTCCCCAGTTATTCGATTAAGCACTAACCTTGGTGTTGCTATGGAGGTATTTTGTAGATGTGGTTAACATATAAAATCAATTGGCTTTAAGTAAAGATTATACTTGCTGATCTTGGTGGGCCTCATTCAATAAGTTGAAAGGCCTTAAGAGCAAAACTGAGGTTTTCCTGGGGCAGAACTTCCACCTGTGGACTGCACTATCAGCTTCTGCTCAAGGAATTCTAGCTTGCTGGCCTGCCCTGCAGATTTCAGAATAGCCAGTCCCCAGAATCACATATAACAGTTTGTTAAAATTTCTGTCTTTCTCTTTCTCTCTCTTACTGGTTCTGTTTCTCTAGTAGAATCCTGACTGATACACTTGGCCTTTGTTTTCAATGGCCTTGACAGTTTTGAGGGGTAATGATAAGGTATTCTGCAGACTATCTCTCAGTTGAGTTTTTCTGATGTTTGGACAGAAGTTGGGGGATTTTGAGAGGAAGGCCACTGAAAGGAAGGCTAGTTTAAACATACACAGAAGTCTCCCTTTATCCGCAAGATATATATTCCAAGACTCCCCCAATGGATGGCTGAAATTGCCAGTAGTACTGAACCCTCTTTACACTATGTTTTGTCCTATACATGTCTCACTACTCTTGTGTTTTGGGGCTACTAGTAAGTAAAGTAAGGGTGACTTGAACTCAAGCATTGCGATACTGCAACAATTGGTTGGATAACTGAGCCAGTTACTAAATGGTTAACAAGCAGCAAGATCTACTGTTTGGTTCTGCTGGATAAAGGGATGATTCATACCCTGAACAGGACAGTGGGACAAAATGAGATTTCTTTATACTACTCAGAATGGTGTGTCATTTAAAATTTATAAATTGTGTATTTATGGAATTTTTCATTTAATATTTTTGGACTGTGGTTGACCACAGGTGACATGTAAAGTAAAACTGCAGATAAGAGGGGGGCTACTGTAATATTAAGAGTACATACCCTCAATTGTTAAGGTAGTAAATGTTATATGTATTTTACCAAAATAAAAAATTGAAAACAAAGTATATCCTATCAGCATGAAACATAACTTCTTATTTATGATGCTAACACTGATCACCTAGATAGGATAATGCTTGCCAGTTTTCTCCACTATGAAGTTTCTTTCCCCATACTGCTCTTTGGAAGCAAGTCATCAAATGTAGCCCACACTTCAGCGGTAGGGAGTTATTCTCCACTTCCTTGAGTGGAGAATATCAGCTTACATTATTTGGAATGATGTTGAGCATCTTTTCATTCGTATGTTTTAATTGGTGAGCTGTCTGTTGAAATCTTTTGCCCATTTTAGAGAATTGTTCCTTGTTGTTGAGTTTTAAGAGTTTGTTGTATATCCGGATATACATTCTATATAAGATACATAATTTGAAAATGTTAAGTCAGTGGCTTATCTTCTAATTCTCTCAACAGTGTTTTCTGCAGAGCAACAGTTTTTAATAAAACCCAGCTGATTATTTTTTTCTGTCACGGATCATGTTTTTGATATGAGATATGTGAAAACTTATCACCAAATCCAAGGTCATTCACATTTTCTCCTTTCTTCTAGATGTTTATAGTTTTGCCTTTCTCATTTAAGTCTATGATCCATCTGGAGTTAATTTTTATGTAAAGTGTGAGGTTTGTGTTAAGGTTCTTTTTTTTGGTAATGGATGTCCAGTTTTTCCACCACCATTGGCTAAAATGTTCATCCTATTTCCATTAAATTGTTTCTGCATCTTTGTCAAAAATCAGTTGACTCTATTAGTGTTGGTATATATATGGTCTTTCTATTTTGTCTCATTAATATGTGTGCTTATTCTTTTACCAGCATCATGCTGCCTTGACTACTATAGCTTTACATTAAATCTTGAAAATGGGTAATATGAATCCTTCACCTTTTTTCTTTTTTTTTTCCTCAGAATTGTGCTGGTCATTCTAGTTTTGCCTTTCCATGTAAATTTTAGAATCTGTTTGTTAATATCTGCAAAAAAAGCTACAAGGATTTTGACTGGGATTGCATTGGATCTATAGACCAAATTGGAAAGAATTAAGATTTTAACAATACTAAGTCTTCCAGTTAATGGATATTGACTGATTATCTTTACATTTATTTAGATCTTTGATTTTTTTCATTATTGTGTTGTAGTTTTCCACATGCAGATTCTTTACAAGTTTTGCTGGATTTATATTAAATCACTTCCTAAAAAATTAAATTTTTTCAATATATGAATAACATTCTTTCACTCTTTAACAGTCTTCATCATTTTGTTTTTAAAGATTATTTCAAAAATAGTCATGTAAACCAATGATACATAAATAAAGTCTTTATAGAGTATCTCCTAAATCTTATCTGTCTTTTTTCTTGGGAAAACAGTAGCATTGCTATAATAGTATTGTTTTCTTATTCTTTTTAACATTAGCTCTTTTCAGGATTAATAGTTATTTTAAAATACTGATTTTTATAAGTTAAGATAGAAACATGAGACTTTAAAATTCGTTTTCAATTTCATCTGGATTATTTTATGGCAAAAATCATTTGTTACTCAGTGTTCTTATAATAAATGTTCTAAAAGTAATCTTCAGTCCACAAATAAATTTTGTACTTAAGATTCAAAATTTTTTTAATGATATTTACATAAAAAATATTAACTCTAACCCTAAGTTTTCTATCACTAAAATATATGCTTTGCTTTTTCTTGGACATCTTCGATTATCTGATGTCGAGAGCTACCCTGAACTGAATTTTCTGGAGGAAAAGCCTATGACAGTGGGAACATAGGGGGTGTCCTTCTATAATTATGGGCCCCAACACCCCTCACTTTCAAGCTTGTTCACACCCAGTCTCCAGAAACTTGTCAGAAACACCTTTTAGTTTTCATACCAGCTTATGACATCTAGCAACTTCTACTTCAACTAAGTGTATCTTGAGAGCTATATCCTTCTGGCTGCACCTGGCTCTCCACATTTCAGGGTGGTAATTTGCTCTGCAACATTGGTTCTCTGATGGGTTCAAGAAAAGTCTTTGACTTTTAAGTTTCACCAGCTTTTTGTTCTTTTTGTAAATACAGAGTAATGTATTAAAAGCTCTTAACATCTCAGAGTTGAAACTACCAGCCTGGTTAATATGTTTTGCATTCCAATTGCAGTTCCAATTTGCAGTTCTGCTTTGCAGTTCCAATTTTCCAGTGAGTTTTCATCATCTGTTAAATGGTTGTACTGTTCATTTCCCTTTTTATTTTGATGATATAGAACAGAATCTATTTTTGCTATTACTCAGTAGTAATAGCAATGGGTTGACTTTTCTTAGATGTATTAGCATGAAGTTCCTGTGGGAGATGGTGGAGAGAGAGAAGTCTGGGTAGTTTTGCAAACCTCTCAGTTCAGAGTTCCATTAGTTGCTGTTAACTATAGTCTATTTCCACAGAATATGGTTCTCCTGTATGTTGGGGCTTCTCTGAATCTCAGAATATTATCTGGTTCAGGAGAAGTTCCAGGGTCACTCCTGGGTCTGCCAAGTTTCTCTGCAAGCTGGCTCAGAGACAACCATTATCCAGGTACTTTTGTTTGCCAGGCGGCTGGGTCACTTTCAAGAATATTTTCTGAGATCTGCTCCATTGTGGTTGCCCTGGGTACTTTCTGCAACTTCTTTCTTCACTGTCCACAAAAAAGTAGAGTTGCATCTCAGCCTCATCATGTCAGTTTGGTCACTCGGGCCTTTATTTCCTGAAAGTGAGCATTTGCTAAAGCACTCCTACAAGAGGAATGCCCCAGACATCCTGTCGTCCCTTGTTGAACCATCACAGCTTCTTATGGCCTGACTTGGATTTTGGTATCATTACATATATTTTAGAGATTGCTGATTTTTCTGAATCTAGTTTCTCTGAAGATGAAAGCATGAGAAACAGAGAAATAGAGGGAATGTACTTTATTCTTTTTGGTTTCCTGGAGTAGAAACCAGAAGATACAAAATTAAGCTACTGCCATATTTCTATCAATGTTTATTTAAAAATCCCTCAAATCAGACATCATTTTAAGTTTGATAAAATATTTGTTTACATTTACCAATGTATGTACTAATTGTTCCTTCTTTCATCTTACACTCTTTTTTGGACTAATTTTGCTAAAAGTATTTTCTTTATAATTTACTTAGTTTCTATTGGAAGTAAATTTCTAGAAATTATTAATTTCCTTAATATTATAAAAATGTACAAGAAATCTTATAGTAAATGCTATGCTTACTGTTGAAATATTGAAAACATGCTCTTGAGTTCTGGAACATAACAAGGGGTTACCTCATTGGATCATCAGTTCCATTCAACATTGTTCTTAGGGAAATAGGGCAATAAATTTAAAAATACATAAATACAAGATGCAAGCATCAGAAAGAGAAAAGTAAGGCTGTTATTCATAGATAATATAATGCTGTACATAGAAAATTCAAAGGATTCTACAAATAGAACTAATAAGCAATTTGCTAGGCAGCTGGATAAAAGTAAATATACAAAAATCAATTTTGTTTCTATATATCAGCATCAAATGCCGGAAAATAAAGTTTATAATACTATAAAAAAATTAAATAGCTAAGAATAATTCAAAGGAAGATTGTGTAAGACCTCAATATGGAAAACTACAAAACTTTGCTGAGAGAAATTAATAACACTTAAATAAGTAGACAAGTACTCCAGTGTTCATGGATCATATTATTCAATATTGCTGACAGTTTGATTTTATACAAATTGTTCCAATAGGTTCAATGTAATCTCAATCTAAATTTCAGCTTTCATTTTGCTGGAAATTGACCAGTTGGTATTATCCTTTACATGAATATGCAAAGGACCTCAATAGCCAATAACATCTTAAAGATAAACAAAGTGGGAAGACTTAGAATATGAAGTATTAAGACTTACTATAATGCTATAGTATTAAGACAGTGTGATACTGGCGAAAGAATAGAAAAATGCAACAATAGAAAAAGTAGTCTAGAAACAGTCACACCTAAATTGTTTAACAGATTTACAATAAAGGCATTACTGCTATTCAGTGGGGATAAGATGGTATTTTCAATAAATTTTACTAAGTCAACTGAATATATATGATAAAAATGAATTGTAACTTCATGCCACACATACAAATTTATTTAAAATGGAAATAGCTTAGAGATCTCATTGTAACAGATAAAACAACAAAGATTTTAGAATATAACAAATTTTAATCACCTTGGGACAGACAAGTATCTCTTAACAGAACACAAAATACAAAACCATAAAAGAAAAGTTTGGTATTGGACTATAGTGAAATCAAAAATTTTTGTACAACAAATAATATCATTAGGAGAATGAAAAGGCAAACTGCACAGTGGGAGGAGATATTTTCAGAATACGAATCCAACAAGAAATTCTCATATCCAGAATTTGTAAAGAACTTCTACAAGCCAGCAAAAACAAAAGAGATGATTTCGTACAACAACAACAACAAAATAGCAGGAGCTATCTTTTCTTCAGATACCAATAAACATGAAAAAATAAGCAAATTCATTGGCCAACAGGGGAATAAAACTCAAAACCAGAATGAGATACCACAACACAACCAAGTTTACTTAAATAAAAAAGATAAAAAATACTAAGTGTTGAGTAGAATGGGGAGCAATTGGAATTCTCCTATACTGTGATGAGAGTACAAATCAGTGTAACCATTTTGTAAAACTGGCACTGTTTATTAAAACTGATATATGCATTTTATGACACTGCAATTATACTTATAGATATGTACCTGATAAAAAAAGATGGAGATTTTCATCAAAATACATGTACAAGAAATTTCAGAGCAGAACTTTTTGTGGAGGCTGAAAAATGGGAACTACCCAAATGCCCTTCTTTGACTATAGAATGAATAAATAAATAACAGTATGGAATGGATACATTTTGGAATCTATACCACCTTGAGGGTCAACTATCTGCAACAATGAAAGAAGCTATATAGCAAAGATGTACCATATGGTTAATTTATATAGATACAAAACCAGGCAAAGCTAATCTGTGCTATTTTAAGTCAGATGGTGCTTATCCTGGGATATGAATTGGGTTAGAGTAGTGACAGAAAGAGAGCATAAGGATGGCTTCTGGAATGAGTGTAATATTCTGTATCTTGTTTGGTGTGTTATTTACATGAGTTTGTTCAGTTTGTAAAAATTTATTGAGCTGATGCTTGTGATTTGTATACTTTACTATATTTATTATTCTCCATAGAATTTCCAAAAAATCCCTTTGTGGTAATCTATAACATATCTATGTTAATTGAAGCAAATGGGCTTTTCAACCTATCTTCTGTGATGTATCACCAAAAACTGTAGCACTCTTTGAGCCCCTGTCTCCATGTATTGCTTATTTTAGCTCTTTGGGACAAAGAATAAAATAAACTAGTGGTTTATAAACTTGACTGTGAATCAGAGAAACCTTGGAGAGCTTTAGTAAAATATAGATTTGCACTCTAGGGTAGAACTAGGGAATCTATAATTAAAAAAAATTCTCCAAGTAAATTGCATACACAGACATGTTTGGAACTTAAACTACTTTAAAGAGTCTCAGAGGAATTCATCAGGCATAATGTTAATTTAAAATTACATGGTTACAAGTCATTTTGGTATAATTCTGACCTTGGGTATTTCATGCTTGTGTACTGATTGGACTCACTGGAATCCATATTAAATAGATAAAACTTAACTTGTTTTGAAAGCACCATCCTACAAACTCAGAACTTTCAGAAAAATTTTCAAATTATAATTAAATTAAATTGCACAATTATAATTAAATTGCATAATTTCTCTAAACCATGGTTTCTCTATCTGTAATTGGAGGGTAATACTTATCTCATATAGTTATTATAGAGATTAAAAAGATACTAAAGCATTTAGCACAGCATAGCATCTGGCACATAATGAAATTTTGAACAAATTTGAAGGATCTCCATAAAAGTAAAAATGACATTTCCTAGTTAATTTGGGATCCTGCTTTTTCATAATAGTGAAATTGAAATACCAAGTTGATACAACTGACCACTGACCTTAGGCATATTTTAGAGCTGTTTGTTTCAGCTTTGGTAATGAATTTACACTCATCAGCCATGATCTCTTCAAGTTCCTAGTTTCAATTATCTTCATCTTTTTGTAAAATTACTGGCCAGTGTTAGGGGAGAATCCAGAGTACATGACCATGAGCAAACCAGCCTCTTCAAGTGCAAAATTAAATCTCCTCACTTTTTCTTAGCATCATGATTTAACCAATGAGCCAACCAGCCACAGGGAATTTAACAACAGCCATATAATTGGTATGAAATGCTCCACTAACTCAGAGGACCAATTTGGTCACATCTCCTTAATTTTTCAATTAATCACTTCAGTACCCAACTTTCTTATATATCAGGAAACCTAGAATCTCCCTCTTGGGGTTTCCCTTTGCCTTTATTTTGTACAGAACTTCAGCATCTGACACAGCACCAAACCAGCTCATATTTTTGTGCCAGTATGAGAGAATCCTGGGGCCTTACCAGTCCCCTGCCATGACATCTATTGCAACCTGGTGTGACTTCTGAGTTTAGTCCTGTTTCATCAGAGAATTAGGATGGAATCACTGTTATAAAGTTGACGTGACCCAGATTCCTGTAGTCTACTGTGGTTCTTTGAGGTTGGACAGTCTTTTAGCACTGATATTGACTAAGAATGCCCGAAATTGTCTGATTTTTAGTGTCAGTATATTTCAACCCATTATAAGCTATTTCACTAGGTTCTAGGTAGTTAGCTCCAGAAGTCCTGAGACAGAATCAGTTATGGTATGTCTGTCACTCTATAGAACCAAAACTTCTGTTCTATTTTCTCACCTAAGTATCAACTCTAACTCCAGAGCACCTAACGTCTCTTTTTCAGAGACTATGGTGCCACTTGTTCAGCCTTCTAAAAAAGACTGACTTCCATGACTTTAGTCTTAAAAGGGTTTCATCTCTATACTTTTTGTATTCAACTTTCAGCAGCCATGGAACTCAAGGAGAGGAAATGTTCCTCTGAGTCATCTGAGTTCATGCTCTAAAGCTTGCCTTCCACATGCTCATTTTCTGTTTCTGAACCTATTTCTTCTCAATATGATAGACAGTGGAGATAGTCTCTTCCTCCCCAGTAAACCATATTATCCACCCAGAGGATAATGTCTTTGTTCCTTGCATGGTACATGTAGAATGTAATTCTCTATTATCAGTACATTTTTATTTGGAATTTTTGGTTTAAATTACACTATCTGTGGGAGAGCCTCAACATTACAGTTAGGTTGAGCATTGCTTGCTTTAGATACTTGGTCTAAACCAAGTCTCATTGGTATTATCTTTTTATTGTGCTGGTATTAACTTTTTAGAAATATAAATTCTTAGGCTCCACCAGATCTACTGAATTAGAAACTTTGGATGTATGTTCCAGCAATATATTTTAGCAAGCCCTCTGGGTGATTGTGATTAAAGCCAAAGTTTGGGAACCACTAGTCTAGACAGAAATATACTTTATAATTATTTCTCCATTGGGAGGTGATGAGCTGACTATGTTCTTGTGTTGTCTTCTGATTGCCAGCAATTCTGACATACACATATGTCACCCTTGGAATAAACAGTAGTTTGTAGAAAACAGTGTAGTATAAACAGAGCTTGGAGCTTTTTAAACTATTGGCGGTTCTGAGTTGGAGGGTCCTGCAGTGCCCTATCTGAAATAAACAGGAGGCAGTAAGGAGGCTCTGTTGTTCCTTAGATCCTGACATCTCTAGGCAGTCTGACTTTTCTTTTGGTTTTCAGCATCTTCCTATGTTTATTTATTTTGTTATGTCCAGAGTTTTTTGTTTTAGAGGACAGACCTGGGAGGAATTAACCTATTTTGTCTTGGCAGAACTGGGAGTGCTGTGGTACTCTTTATAATCAAATCATCATAGACTTGTAGTAGTGTTTCATATCCTTTCTTATTTTAGATTTATTTTTGTTACATATTTGGAGAAACAGTGTTGGATTAGAAATTGATATTTTGACCTATATTGAGATAATCTGAATTCACATATAGTAGTAATGGGAAGTGAAATGGTTAAAAATTTTTTGAAAACTTTGTTACTTTTACTACATGATCTGTTGTCATTTAACACCTGGGGAAGTATATCATGAGAGCAGCAGCAGAAGAGCATAATAAAAAAAAAATAGAGATGGGCCAGGTGCAGTGGTTCATGCCTATAATCCCAGCACTTTGGGAGGCTGAGGTGGGTGGATCAACTGGGGTCAGGAGTTTGAGATCAGCCTGGCAAAGATGGTGAAACACCGTCTCTACAAAAAACATAAAAATTAGTTGGGTGTGGTGACACATACCTGTAATCCCAGCCATTCAGGAGGCTGACGCAGGAAATCACTTGAACATGTGAGGCAGAGGTTGCAGTGAGCCGAGATCACATCTTTGCACTTCACCCTGGGCAACTAGAGCAACACTCCATCTCAAAAAAATAAAATAGTGATAGCAGCATTGCGTTTCATCTAGATGACAAATTCATGGCAAGGCCACACACCTTATGTACATATCTAGCTCATAAACAGGAAAATAAGATTGTAAAATTCTTGGAAACATAATTCGGCAATACACGGTCCCTTGTTAGTGCCCTTGCCACTTTCACCATTCTCAGGAATGAGAAGGAGCTTGGTGAGCACTTTCATACTCTCAGGTCTTTGTTTCTTCCTTAGTTGTATAGTTAGCACTCAGAAAGAAAGATATTTTACCTGCATCTGATTGGTGCTAAAAGGGAACAGATAACAGAGTTCAGTTAATGTGTAATAGTTTCATGAGAAGCTATTTAATTCGTAGGGGAAATAGCTTCATTTGTCTCCAAGACCATTCAAATACTCAACATACTCAAAATACATTCTCAGAAAAGCTGTTATGCTCATGATTTATTAAAGTCATGACTTACTAGAGTGAAAGGATACTGATTAAAATAAGCAACAGAAAAATGCACATAAAGCAAAGTCCAGGAGACACCAAGCACCACCTGCCTGTTGACCTTTTTCAGTGAAGTCATATGGACAAATTTAATTTTTCAGCAATGATGACTGAAAAATTAAAACATAAAAAATAAAAACATGCACAGACTGTTACCAACCCGGTAAGTTCACTTGAACTTTGGTGTCCAGGGTGTTTGTTGGGGCTAAGTCACATAGGCAAAGTTGAATGCCTACATAGTTGACCTTAGTCTTTAGCCCTTTCAGAGGTCAAGCTGGTGTTGCATGGCTAAAGGCCTCATCATAAGCCCCATCATTCATATACATCATCTGGAGTGGCTCAAGGCTTCCAGGAAAACAGAGACACCCTTACCAGGCAGGATATTCCAAGGGCACAGAGGCTATCCTCCAGAAGATGGGCAAGGGGCAAACCTTTCTTTGTTATCTAGATGTACTTCTAATAAATTTTAAAAAAATGGCTAAAATAAACCCTTTAGTAAGTCATATGGTTTCCAATTTCTTTTGAATAATTGTGAGCCGATAGATCATTAAAACTGTTTTGGATGACAGATTAGTATATAATTTCCAGCATAAAATTTCTCTGATTTATTTTAATTTTTATGTACATAAAGTTTTTCAGCACTTTTCTACCAAAAAAATAGAATATAACTGATCTTAAACCTGTTTTGTACTGGTAGTGGATGATACCAGTGAATAGAATATATAAGCTAAATTTTAAAACCCCATTTGTCACATAAAAAATGCATTTCCAATGTAATTTTAATTTTAGATGCATTAAATTTTAACCCTTATAATTTTATGGTAAAACATAATTACAAAAAATTTCAGTTATGAATAAACATGATAGAATCATTAATAAAATATTTTCAGGTAAAAAGGGATTGAATTATGTGTTGAAAGTAGAATGGAAATATAAATTCAAGTAGAAAAAATTAAAATCTCTGTTATAAGAGTTTGTTTATATAATTTTAGAGGAATGGCAGTGGTTATTACATTGTGATGGTATTTAGATACTATTTGTATAGTTAAAAGAGGTATATAATGATTTTATTTTAAAACATAAATATTTACAATATGCTATAAATGACTGTTGGAAGACCATTCTCCATAAATCTCTCAAATTTCTACAGGTCTAGACATTATTAGCCAAATGTTCCAAGGCTATCTTTTTAGGAAGGTTTGGATGAATAAATGGCCTTTGAAAGATAGAGAAGTGACTCCCTCTGGAGCAAATTTACTTACATTCCTAACATGAAAGATAGAGATGCTTTACTTTTCACAGAAAGAGTTACTTATGTTTCAAGGAAAAGGAATAATACATTTCTACAGAGGAGAGGACAGGCATATTTTCTAATAGCCCCTATCTAAAATCAGCCTGTCAGGCTCAGGGTTCTCCTATAATGTATCCCCACCATGTGTGCTGGCAATACCTTACCTCATGACATCAACCAGTGGAAACTGAAGCGTGGGGAAAAATGGTGCCAAGATGTTGTTATTGCTGAAAGTAATAACTGTCTAAATCTATCTGGACTAATTGCTTTCCTATCAACTGAATTTGTAGAAGTGTGGAAGCCAATTTTGCAGCTGCTACCATGACACTGCTTAGGTATTGCTTGACAGTAAATGACTTATTTCTCAAATATTTAAACATATAAAACAATTTAAATGTGAACTTAAAAATCAAAGGCAAAACAAATACTTTTTTTCTATATCTTTTGCCCCTATAGTTGTGCCTGGCAGGTATTGGGCACTAAAATATTTGTTGAAAGAATAAGTAGAAGAATAAATGATTAAATTAGTAGATATAGGATTATCTGATTCATTTTTGCTTCCCAAATGCTATGAACTGGGTAGCATGTTAAATATCTTGATCACATCTAAGTAGAAGAGGATATTTAAGAATTTTCATTTATCCATTCCTTTAACAATATTTTTTGAATACCTGCTCTGTGTTGATTACTAGGTAGTGGAAAGCAAAAGTGAGTAAGAATAGTTATTTCCTTCAACGAAGCCTAGCAGAAAATGCACAAATAATGCAACATTATAATTGTTAAAATGGAGTCATATGCAAAATGTCAGGTGACTCTAAAGGTAATAATGCCTAATTTGCCTAAGGGACTAGGGAGGCTTTCCAAAGGAGGTGAAGTTTCCAGCTAAATCTTGAATCATAGGTAGAAGTTTGTTGAAGGGTGTGTGGGGGGATTGATGAGGGTGGTTGGCAAAATTATAAACATTATAGAATAATTGCAAACCTTCTTGGAAGGCTGGAAGGTTTTGTAAAAGGCTCAGAATAGAATCTTGGCTGAAGGCAGCCTAATCCTCTTTGAGATAATATAAAGAGTAAATAACAAAGGAATGTAAGGGAGGTTTATCTGAGTAACTTGTTTACTTATGTGGTCCTAAAATGAACCTTTAATCTTTCACAGGCTGGATGGTTTTCTTGGGGGGAGGGCAAACAGATTTATCACTCACAAATGGTGTTTGCTTTAGGTCTTGGAACCCAGCCTTTAATCATTATTTATAAGTGTGTTGACTCAGAGCCTCTGTTATTAAATCTATACTGAATAAATGTCCTGAGTGCCAGCTGGTCAGGGCCATGGCTGCTCTCTCTCTCAGGAGTGTCTGTGAGTGACCACAGACACCCTAGCCCAGTCTTTCACTGGAGATTTGTGTCCGAGTGAATTTCTTCATCCATCACTGGTCAGGATCTGCAGGTCCGACCTCTACAGGGGTGTGGGCTGATTTGAGGGAGCAAAGGAGTGAGACATTTGGGGACATTAGCAAAGATGGGGCCTGGGGTAGTATAATTTACTTCTAAAATAAAGAACTAAATAATCTTTAGTATATTACAAATACCTATGACTACAGCAATAAAAATAACAAAAATATGTTAAGGACTGACTTTAAACTTGTAACTTTCAAAATAATCATTGTCCTTGATTTTTTTTGATAATTCATTTTGATAAACCACTGAGGAGATCAACCTTCAAGATTTGGATTTGAAAGCTCATATTTCGCAAACTGGGTGTGTTAATAGCATTCCAAATGTTACTCTCTGCCTCTTGAGAATTCCTGCAGGGGAATTCCAGCTTCTTTGGAAAGAGCTTAGAGTTAACAGGCAGTCAACCAAGAGAAATACATTCTAAGTCAAAGGCAGACACTTTAGTAAAGCCAAAATGAATGAGTAGCTGTAAGCTAAAAACTGTAATCTCTATAATTCTACCTCAATTGTTATATTTGGCTTTTTGAGCTGCTGTTGACCTAAAACACTGAGCTAGGTCAGACTTTATAACTCAAAAAGAAACTCTTTGAAAATTGAAGAACCTGAAGCCAAGAAATCTTACCTTAGTAAACTTCTGGGTGGGGGTTGGGTTTTGTCAAATGCCATTGTTTATAACATTTTTCAAGGGCTCAATAATGTAATTATACTTACCATTTAATTTTGATTTTCTGCTAAGACTTTAAGGTTGCTGATTTTTTAAAAATATGAGTTTAACATAATAGTCACTGTGATGGTTAATACTGAGTATCAACTCAGCAAGATTGAAGGATGCAAAGTATTGATCCTGGGTGTGTCTGTGAGGGTGTTGCCAAAGGAGATTTACATTAGAGTCAGTGGGCTGGGAAAGACAGACCCACCCTTAATCTGGTGGGCACAATCTAATCAACTGCCAGCAAATATAAAGCAGGAAGAAAAACTTGTACAGGGAAGATTGGCTAGCCTCCCAGCCTACATCTTTCTCCTGTGCTAGATGCTTCCTGCCCTCAAACATTAAACTCCGAGTTTTTCAGTTTTGAGATTTGGACTGGCCCTCCTTGTTCCTCAAGCTTGCAGACAGCCAGTTGTGGGAACTTGTTATCATGTAAGTTAATATTTCATAAACTCCTCTCTCTATATATATTACATCTATCAAGAGACATTATAGGGAACTATAGAACAAAATTAAACAAGATCTCAATTATATGATGTATTTTGGCCTCTACCCTGTAGGACAGGTATGTATAATTTTGTCAGGTGCCAGGAACTAGAAAATCCTCCCCTCTGTTGACAGATATAGTTTACATGGAGAAGAGAATGTCAGAGATTCAAAGGGCTTGAGCTCTCCTGGCTCTTGTCTTCATTATGAATTCTCCCTTGGGCAAAAGTATAAAAGAGCACATCACTTACATATCTGAACCATAATGAAATTGCATCTTTTGAAAAGTTCTTTGTTTAGAATGCATATGTGATTATATACATCATATACATACCTGTCCTACAGGGTAGAGGCCAAAATACATCATATAATATATATATATACACACACACACACAGAGACATATATATATGTATATTAGAACCCTATATTAGTCAGGGTTCCCTAGAGGGGCAGAACTATATATGCTATTAGTTTTGTCCCTCTAGGGAACCCTGACTAATATAATAACACATTCTGACATTCTGACCTTCTCAAAACATGCAATTTCATTATGATTCAGATATGTAAGTGATATGCCCTTTTATACCTTTTGCCCAAGGGAGAATTCATAATGAAGACAAGAGCCAGCTAGAGCTCATGCCCTCTGAATCTCTGACATTCTCTTTTCCAGGTAAACTATATCTGTCAACAGAGGGGAGATTTTCTAGTTTCTGGCACCTGACAAAATTATACATACGGTCATACAAGTTAGAGGCAAAAATACACCACTTAGGGTACAAGAAAAGATAATTCAGATCTTGTTTAATTTTGTTTCTATGCTATAGTTCCCTAAAATGTCTCTTGACAGATATAATTGACACTGGTCATCAAGGCCCATCTTTTGGCACTTAATCATGCACTGTCCTGTAACAGTTAATACAAGTTTTGTGGTTGTTTATCTTGTCTTTATGATTAAGTCATAAGCCTTATGAGGAAAGGGACTCTGCCTTCTACCTCTTGGTATCCTCTCTGGCACTTAATATATTAGCAGCTTTCAGCATATAATAGGTATTCCATACATTTTTATTTGATTAAGCTCACTTGAGTTGACATCTCTGTAAGGATGTATGGGAGAAGCAGCGTTGTGGGAGTGTCTCTAACCAGAGGATGCTGATTAACTGACCATGCCTCGGAAACCATTAGAATTCCCTCTTCATTTCTTTCTCCCTCTCTTCCCTCCTCCTTTCAGTGTAGCTACACATTATGCTTTGTTTCTTTATTTTACTGTGAAAGCCAGGGACATAATCTGGATCAGGAGGAGATGTCTTTATCAAGTGTGAGTTGTACTAATATCACATATTTATCACATGATATCACCATATTTAGTTAAAGCTGCATGTTTTATGAGAAACACACATGCATACTCTCCTTTCAGTTCTTTATATTTTGCCTTGAGCTCCTTTCCCTGAATGGGGTTTGACAGTTGGAAAATGAGATTGGAGTAATTTGGCTTTAGAAGAACAAAAGGACAGGAAAGTGATCTACCCAGGTTCCAGGGGAAATAGAGTTGTGATGTCTGCAAACAATTCCAAATGTATTTTTCAAGGAATGACATGAAAGGGGTGTTCCCCTCCTCTCTTCTGGCCCTTTAGCCTTTGCAGCACCATCTCTCCCAGCACTCCTGGGCTTAACTGCTGCCCACAGGGAAGTCCAACAAAGTCATAGCTTCTTTGGCAAGGAATTCAACAGTTCAGAATATACTTTCTGTCAAGTATTTCAGAAAATGATACCTCTGCTCAGACTAGCAGGACCTACTAGAGGTCTGTTACTGGGCTCCACTTAACTTTGAAACTTGTGAGAATGAGCTATTACAGGGTATTGCGAGTTTTATTGTTACCCACACCAGAGTATGGTCTGGAATGTCCAGAAAACATCAGTGGAGAAGCAGAGCCCTAGCAGGGTATGAGCCTAGATCTATAGCCTCCATTCCTTCTGCATGTGGTAGACATGCTGCCAAAGCCATGGCAACTAGTTTCTGCTCTAGGTCTTAGCTAATGAAACTTGAGCATGTCCTTAGAACTCTAGTCTGTAGGATTAGAGCCCCCAACTCCTTTGCCTTTCCCAGTAGGGCTCTCCCTGAATGGGGCTTGATTTCTGGTCCCCACCTAACTTGGCCACCTCTGTCGTTAAGATGCCTATGTCCCCATACAATGCCTGATACATGATTCTACCACTTGTTTATCAATATTTAGCTCAGTCTCAGTTTTCTTGTACTTTGGGACTTTATTATTTGGACTAGTGTCTTCTCTCCCCAGTTATTTCATCCCTAGCCTCAATCTTACACTTGCTTTTCCCGTCTCTTTGACAGGGTATCACAGTACTCTATGCCCAAGGCTGCTTCATATATGACAGTTGAACAAGATGTGTTTTGCATTCAACTCATACTCCTACCTAGATCTAGGAAAGTAAGTCAATGATACTTAGGGTGAAGTGGTTTATTCATGTGCTGAAAGATCTGAAAATGCAGGAGAACCAAGGGTAAGCCATGTATCCTCAGAGTCCTACTGGCTTTTAAAAATTTTACAAAATATAAATGTCCTCAGTTTTGACCATATAAGCAAATCTAAATCTTCTTCCTGAGAAACTTTTTGTCTTGACTTATACCTCATTAACTCTTTGACTCATGTAGCTTATTTCCTTGTAGGCACAGGATGACTTCCACTTGGGCAAGAAGTCAAGTCGGATTCTTCACTTGTTTTTAAACTAATTTTGCTTTCTTTTTAAGAGTAATTTTAGGTTTACAGAAAAATCAAGCAGAAAATTTTCCCATGCTCTACCTCTCCCACCCAGTTTGACATCTTGCTTTAGTGTGGCACATTTGTTACAGTTGATGAATCATTTTTGATACATTATTTTTAACAAAGGGCATTGTTTACTTAGGGTTCACTGTGTTGTGCAGTGCCATGAATTTCGATAAGTGCAAAATGTCATGTATCCACCATTACATTGTCATACAGAATAGTTTCACTACCCTACAAATCCCATGCTTCACTTATCTATCCTTTTAGTCCTTCTGCCAAGCCCCTGGCGACCACTAACCTTTTTACAATCTCCATAATCTTTTCTTTTCCATATCATATAGTTAGATTCATACAGTATTAGCCCTTTCAGAATGACATCTTTCACTTAGAAATATACATTTAAGATTCCATCACATCTTTTCTTGGAGTGATAATTCATCTCTTTTTATTGCTGAATAATATTCCACTGTATTGCTATAACCAAATTTGTTTATGCATTCACTTTTTGAAGGAAATCTTGGTTGCTTCCAAGTTTTGGCAGTTACAAATAAAGCTGCTACAAACATCCATGTGCAAGCTTTTGTGTGGTCATACATCTTTAACTCCATTGGCTAAACACCAGGGAGCATGATTGCTAGATTGTATGGCGAAGCTACATATAACCTTGTAAGAAACTCCCAGATAGTCTTCCAAAGTGGCTATATCATTTTGAATTCCCTTCAACAATGAATGAGAGTTACTGTTGTTCCACATTCTCCCCAGCATTTGGTGTTGTCTGTGATCTAGATTTTGGCCATACCAACAGGTATGTAGTGATATCTCATTGTGATTTTAATTTGCACTTCTCTGTTGACCTACGATGTTGAACATCATTTCATATGCTTATTTGCCATCTGTATGTCTTTGGTGAGACGTCTGTTCAGATCTTCTGCCCATTTTTTTTTTTTTTTTGGTCAGGCAAAAATTTAACTTTTTATGAGATTTCAGTTTTTGAAATACACAACTATTACAGCACAAACACAGTATTTACATTTCAAGTTCTTTGTACAAAAGATGTAGCCATTTTGAAAGAGTACTGTTGAGATCATGATCAAAAATACCTGTCAGAGTTCAGAAGAAACTCATGGAATCTGGTCTCTACAAATCCATTGTATTATTACATAAACAAAATATGGCTAGATGCCAAGGTTTAACCATACTTAAAAATACTAATTCTCAGCTGGACACAGTGGCTCACACCTGTAATTCCAGCACTTTGGGAGGAAGAGGCAGATGGATCACCTGAGCTCAGGAGTTCGAGACCAGCCTGACCAATATGGTGAAACCCTGTCTCTACTAAAAATACAAAAATTAGCCTGGCATTTTAAAAAATTGAGTTGTTTGTTTTTCCTATTGTTGAGTTTTAATAGTTCTTTTTATGTTGTAAATTAAGTCCTTTATCAGATATGTGTTTAGCAAATATCTCTTCCCAGGCTGCTGTCTTTTAAATCTTTTAACACTGTCTTTCACAGAGTAAAAAAAATCTAATTTAAATAAAGTTCGACCTACTCTTTTTTTTCGTAGATGACATTTTTGGTTGTTGTATCTTAAAAACTCATTATCAAACCACAGATCATCTAGGTTTTTTCCTATATTATCTTCTTTAAAACACAAGTTTTAAAGTTTTGTGTTTTACGTTTAGGTCTATGATCTAGTTTGAATTCCTTTTTGTGAAAGGTGTAAGATTTGTGTTTAGATTCTTTTTTTTTTTTTTTTGCATGTGGATGTCCAATTGTCCTAGCACCATTTGTTGAAAAGACTGTCCTTTGTCCATTGAATTGTCTTTGCTATGGTCAAAGATCAGTTGACTATGTTTGTGTGGGTCTATTCATAGACTGTCTATTTTGTTCATGATCCACTTGTCTATTGTTTTACCATTCCGTACTGTCTTAACTACTTTATAGTAAGTCTTACAGTCAGTCCTATGATTTTGTTCTTTTCTTTCAATATTGTGTTAACTTCTCTGGTTCTTTTGCTTTTCCCATAAGCCTTACAATTAGTTTATTGATATCTACAAAATGATTTTACAGGATTTTGATTGGGATTGTGTTGAATCTATCGATCAAGTTGGGAAGATCTGAAATCTTAGCAATTTTGAGTCTTCTTCTCCATGAATATGCAATGTGTCTACAATTATATAGACATTTTTGATTTCTTCATCAAGTTTTATAGTTATTCTCATGTATATCTTATACATGATTTTTAAAAAGATTTATGCCTAAGCAGTTTTTGGTGCTAATGTAATTATATTTTTAATGACAAATTACTATTATTCATTGCTGGTATATAGGAGAGTAATTAACATAGATTCTTTACTTTTTATAACAATATGCTAATGTTATTCCTTATACATCTGGTTTCCATGGCAATGGTGCTCTCCTATAATCAAAGCATGAAAATCTGTTATTCAAGGACTCAATGAGGACTAAAACCTAATTTGACTACTTAGGAACTTCTTAAAAATTCTAGCTTAGGTATAACTTGAAAAGGAGCAAAATCATTTCTAGATTCTCTGCTTTGAGAATGAACACTTTCAATATTCTAAACTCAAAAAAGGAAAAGATCTGTTGTTTTTTGGCTCTAATCTATTCTAATCAATCACTGACAACTTGCTTTTATAACCATGCTTCTCAAAACCACCCAACTGGTGACAGTGCCACATTTCTGACGGTCAGTCAATCAGCAATAGTGAGTGACTTTTAGAGGCATGTGTGCAGCTAAAGAGATACTTCTACTTTTAGAGAAACTTCCATGGATAAAGATCAACCAACTCCGAATCACTCTTTCTTCTGAAAGTTTATGAATTCCTGAACCCCAGGTTTCCCAAAACCCTGTAAAAAATCAGCAATTTGTATTGATTGGTGACGCCAAGCTCTCTTTGTCCACTCAGGCTGCTATGAGAAACCAAAGCAAACCTGATGGCTTTTAAACAATAAATATTTATTTCTCATAGTTCTGGAGGCTGCAAGTCTAAGATCAAGGTACCCACAGACTTGGTATCTGGCAAGGGCTGCTCTCTGGTTCATAGGTAGCACCCTCTCACCATGTCCTCACCTAGTAAAAGGGTCGAACAAGCTTCCTTGGGCCTCTTTTATGAGGACACAATCTCATTTGCAAGAACTCCACTCTCATGACCTAGTCATCCCCCACTTACTAGCATCACATTGGAGATTCTGTTTCAATAAATGGATTTGGTGGAGGTGGGAGGATAAACATTCAGACCGTAGCACGTGCCTAGTCATGTACTTTCAACAATGTCTTCAACAAGCATCCATTGAGCTCCTTGTTTCAACTATCAAGAGGTGGCCTTTTCCTTTGAGAGGTTTTATTCCTGCTATCCATTAGGCCCCCAGATATAGCATTGGTGAAATGCTATGTTTTAGATCCAGGTAGAAACTCTCAACAGATGAAAACTCATGGACACAAAAAAGGGAGCAGCAGACACTGGGGTTTACTTGAAGGTGGAGGGTGGGAGGCGGGAGAGGAGCAAAAAAAATAAATAAGGGGTTCTAGGTTTAGTACCTGGTGATAAAAAAAATTTGCACAACAAACTCCTGCAACATGAGTTGATCTATATAACAAAGCTCCACATGCACCCCAACCTAAAATAAAACTTAAACAAAAAGAAACGCCACAGAACTATGCTTTTATTATTCTCTTGAAATTTTTTTGTGACTATTTTTGTAGATATGTATGTATAGAACCTAATCACATAAATTTGGTTTCTCTATCTATTGTAAAACAGATACTTAATCCATTGTTCAATAATGAGTTAATATTTTTCGTCTAATCAAACTTTTATAAATTCCTCATAGAGTTTAGTGCTAAGTAAAATTGTCCCTCCTGAGCAAATAATTTTCTTTTTACAATAGATGTCATGAATCTGAGTGCTACACTTTATATTCTGTTTTAATACTTATTTTTAACTTTAAGATTATGTTCTCAACCACAAATGCTACATGGCTTTCATTTATTTTCCAGTTTTTTTGTCATTCTTTCCTTATAAAGGTTTCATTGCATATGACTTTTGCATAACGTGCCTTAAAAATCCATTTTGGGGGACTCTGGAAAAAATTTGTAATACACTTTTTCCTGAGAAACATTATAATAATACTGTAATATTTTCACACTTATTACTGTTGCTAAGAACTTTCACCTTTAAGAATAATACTTCTTTGTTTCCCTAATCTCTAGAATTTGGAAGCTGTATTTTTGGCATTTATATTTTAATGAGGTCAGTCAGCTAAAGTTAAATTTTTCACACATAATTTCAAACATTGATATTCCTTGGGGCAAAACAATGTGTAATAATTATTAATTTTCAGCATAAATGAAAGGTCAAGGTCACCACAATAGTTAATTGGCCAACTACACAATCATTTTTGGAAATAATTTAACTTTAATAGCAATATTGTGCTATAATGAAAGGCAACATCTTAATATTGGTGCTGACAAAGAGAATCAAAATATTTATAAATATTTACTTCCCTTCTCTTTTCAGCAAAGCAACATGTTTATAAGTCAAAGCAATTGGCATTCTATACAGATTAGTTTTACACTGCATATAATAAAGAACACATCACAAATATCAGACAGACTTTGAGTGTGATATAAAATTAGCTTTCTGCCGGGCATGGTGGCTCATGCCTGTAATCCCAGCACTTTGGGAGGCCGAGGTGGGTGGATCGTGAGGTCAAGAGATCGAGACCATCTTGGTCAACAAGGTGAAACCTTGTCTCTACTGAAAATACAAAAATTAGCTGGGCATGGTGGTGTACACCTGTAGTCCCAACTACTTGGGAGGCTGAGGCAGGAGAATTGCCTGAACCCAGGAGGCGGAGGTTGCAGTGAGCTGAGATCATGCCATTGCACTCCAGCCTGGGTAACAAGAGCAAAACTCCATCTCAAAATAAATAAATAAATAAAAAATAAAATAAAATAAAATTAGCTTTCTTCCCTTCTATTGCAAGCTGTCCCATTATTCACGCATCCAGTAAGTTACATCAGGTAACTGGAAACTAATTTATGTGGACAGTTATTTCTGTTCTTGTGGATGATTTTTTGCTTTCCTATAACCAGTGCTGATCCTATTAAGAGATAAAATAAGTCATAGTACCCATGGTGTGGTTCAAGGAGGTGATAAGAAGGGCAAATTCCATTGAGGGTGGGGAGGACACTGGGGGGATTGAGAAACTCTGAATTCAGGGACAGCATGTAGAAACAGCAGTGTTAAGAAGCAGGAACTAACTGAAAGTATACAGGCTATAATCTTTTTTTTTTAGATCACCTGTCACTTATTTTCCTTTTTATTTTTAACGTTTATTTTAAATTCAAGGGTACAGGTGCAAGTTTGTTACATAGGTAAATGCATATCCTGAGGGATTTTTGTACAGATTATTTCATCGCCGAGGTATTAAGTCTAGTACCCATTAGTTATTTTTCCTGATCCTTTCCCTCCTCCCACCCTCAACCCCCCCAGTGTATTTTGTTGCCCTTTATGTGTCCATGTGTTCTCATAATTTAGCTCCCACTTATAAGTGAGACAGTGCAGTATTTAGTTTTCTGTTCCTACATTCGTTTGCTAAGGATAATGACCTCCAACTTCATCCATGTCTCTGCAAAGAAAATGATCTTTCTTTTTTATGGATGCATAGTATTCTATGGTGTATACCAAATTTTCCTTATCTAGTCTATCTTTAATGGGCATTTAGGTTGATTCCATGTTTTTGCTATTGTGAATTGTGCTGCAATTAACATATGCATGCATGTATCTTCATAAGAGAATGATTTATATTCCTTTGGGTATGTACCTAGTAATGGGATTGCTGGATTGACACAGGCTGTAACCTCGAAACCATAAGTCTATATTCTCATAAGAGAATGATTTATATTCCTTCGGGCACATACCTAGTAATAGGTACTAGCAATAGTACTAGTAATGGGATTGCTGGGTTGACACAGGCTGTAATCTCGAAACCATATTCTATTCATGACTTGGTTCCTGGTTAGTAGTGGCTTTAGGTTATTTCTAGTTTCAACAACTTATAATCATGGGAAGGTAGGAGAAAGGCAGTTCCCTTTTTTTGCTTACTTCCTAATTCTATTCCTGAATGAATTTGTCTTTAAGGAATATATGGTTAAGCTGCTTTAAAATGCCAACATGGTGATAAATAACATAGTGGAGGTGAGGTCATCTATTTTTTAAGGAAAGAGATGAAAATTATTAAAAAATAAAGTAATTTTGACTTTCACTGAAAGTGCTACCTGTTCCTAAAACCACTGGAGTGGAAGTTAGGGGACATCAATTTTTTCTTGTCTCTGATTTTTCTAGTGGCAGAAGATATTCCTGACATTCTTCTCATTGCATATTCAGAGGTTTTCCTAGGCTAGGGAAGAGAAGCCAATGTCCCTGGGCCTGCTTCTGAGACTCTCTCCATAAGCATCAGGAGAACTACCACTGGGATTGAAGAAATTGGCTTTATCCTAGGGCAACTAAAAATATTTCCCATTTTTATTTTATTTTAGCTTTTTTTTTTTTTTGGTCCAAACAGTTTGTTAGGTTCCTTATCTAAAACCAAGGCAAAGCAGGTAAAATGGTCCTTTTATCTCTCCAAGGCTGTTTTTGGCTCTTTATTTTCCTATTTAAAATAACCTCTCAGGTCTATTGTAGCCACTTATATTACACAGGAGCTACTTATAGTGATGTCCCTACTTATACTCTCCATATTGAAATTTACATTTATTAGGGATTTGTAACCACTTATGTACTCCAAATTATCACATTATCAGCAGCAGCACTGCCAGCAGCATAACAACGGTCATTTATTTAATAATAACCATGTGTTAGACTCAAGGCTAAAGGATTTCATTTTATATCATCCAATAATGTCATGTTCTATGATAGGTAATATTATCCTCATTTCACAGATGGGAAAACTGTAGCTGAAAATCTCAGTATTTTGCACTAGATCACACAGATAACAAGTGACAAGAGTTCAACCTCGTGATACTATGCTTTGCAAATAAGTGCACTGAGGTGCAGAGAGACCAGACTCAATGTTCTGGGCACAGTAAGTGACAAATTTGAAATCAGGTCTGTCTGACTAAAGAACATGTTCTTTCTATCACATCACATTTTTCATGCATTTTTTTTCCTTACACCTTTTGAGGTTTAGGAAAAGGAAATAAAATTTGTGAATTAAAGTGTTTTGAATTATTATGGAAGATTCCTATTATAGGAATAGGCATAATTCTATCTCCAAGTCCCCATTTTTAGAAGAGACATCTCAGATGTGTGCTGTTGGCTTGGCAGTGGTCTCAAGCATCTGTGGCCTAGTGATTTCTTTGCTGAACTGACCACTTAAGTCTCAGTGTTGCAAACACAGGCATATGAGTTAATGCAAAGGTACTCTTACTTTGAACAGGAGCAGCTAACCACAGCTTGTTACAGAAATCAATGTTATTGACAGATTGAGAAATTGTGAAATGAGTTTCACTGGAAAGTGTTGCAAGCGCTTCATTTGACTAACTCCTAAACTCCCATTTGGCTGAGACCTGGTGGCTTAGGGAAGGAAGACAAAGAGAAAAGGCAGAGAATAGAAAGGCGGCTTCTCTTTTATTATTTTCAGCTGGAAACTGGCTAGTGCACACCCCTGTAAAGACTGTGCCTGGAGTGGCTGCCTAAAGCAATCTGTTCTACAGTGTGGTCTTGCAGGTTTGCACTCTCTTCCCTCAATGACTTTCCTGTCAAAGCTGCTTTGTTTTCAACTTAACGTAATGGAATCCCAACCTAATACTTTGCCAAGCTCTTATTGATCCTTGGTGTGGAATAAATGTGAACACTGCCTCATTAATCCTCTCTCTGGTCCTTGGAAAGAAGTGGCAAGCAATGTCCCATCCATTTTGCAGTGGAAGAAAGAAAGGCAAAGTAAATTGCTCACTTTACATCTGTTCCTCAGCTTTCTGGACATTTCCATCTGGATATCCTGCTGGCTTGTCAAACCCAACTTACTCCAAGTTGAATGCATTCTCTTCCTTCTTATAAAATGTATTTCTTTCTGAGGATTGTGTTTTGGTTAATGGCACTGCCACCACACAGCTCTCCTGGTAGAAGCCTTTGAGTCATCTTTGATTTCTCTCACTTTCCACATTCAGTCAATCAGGAAGTTTGTTTCCTTTTCCCCTGAAACAGTACTCAAATCCATGCTTTCTCTCCATCTCCCTACGCTAACTCTCTCTCGGTTCATTGTCTCATCAGCCCTCATTCAGATCAGTGGAAAAAGATTCCAACTCGTATCTCCAATTCTGGTTCTGTAATTTGTCCTGTATATTGTCTCCAAATTAATCTCCTAAAACTGAGGTGCATTATTTCCTTCCCCACTCAAAAAGCATTGATGTCCCCACAAGGCCAACCAAATAGAGCCCCGACTCTTCTCAAAACAATGACATCTTTTACAACTGGGCAGAGCACCCCTCTAAGAACTCTCTCCTGTATCCCACACACTAGCCACAAAGGCCAACTTGTTTTTCCCCAAGTGTTTGTCCTGTGTTCATGCTGGGCTTGCCTTTAGTATAGCTCATTTGTTACACAAATAGTCATTCTCTAAGGCCCAGTTCTTACACCATACCTTATTTGTTACCTTTCAGCTCATTTGTCTTCCTACTCTCTTTATTAATCTTTCCTTTTCGGCTTTTATAACAATTTGTTATCACAACCTGTTTTGTAGTTAGTTATCAATATTTACCCAAATAATTTATAAGTTCCTTAAGAAAAAATGCTGTATTTGATTTATCTATGAATTGTTAGCATGGTGTTGGGTACTACTTAGGTGCTAAATAAATGACATTAAGCAATTTATAGATAATAAAGAACTTTTTTTAAGGACTAAGTTTTATTACATTTAATTCCCACACTAATCCTATAAGGCGAGTGATTATTACTGATCCTTAATTTATAGGTGAAAAACACTGAAGCCTAAGGAATTTAAAAAGCTTTTCTATAACCTAACATCAGAGCCAAGATGTAAACCCAGAAACCCAGTTAGCTAGCTCTCTGATTGTAAACCTTGATTCTAGTTCACTGTGCTGTATATAAACAGAAGTATGTTTGGAAATTTGACCTTATACAATGCCCAATGCCTGATTTTGATAAAACAAGCTTTTCTGATTACTAGAACATGCTAAATATTGTTCATATTGAGAGATTATCAATGTTCAAAGGACAAGCTACCATTCCTATTATTTCCCGCACTGGATAGTGAGAACATAAGGTAGTCAAAGCTTATTCTCAGGAGCAAGAATTGTGTCACGTTCACTTATGGAGCAAATATAGCACCTGTAAGGCCTTGAATAAAAATGATGTTTACGAGTTATTAATTGCGTAATGGAATCTAGTCAAAGGAATTTTGGTATCTTTGACCATTGTCTCTTCTAAGCCCCAACTTTCACAGTATGTTGCCAAGTTTTTGTAGAAAAAAATACATACAGCATGGTTGGTTTCTCAGGTTAGTCCATCCTATAACTGGATAAGAAACATGGGAAGGCTTTTCCTTCTCCAGATTTTCTTCTCCACTGCCTGAACATTCTCCTGTTAAAGTCATTAATTTCTAGTCACAAACATGGACATCTCTCCCAGGAGGTCCTGGAGCAGACCTGTTTGCATTGCCCGCATTTGCTTCTTTGCTGTCTTATCAGTCTAAATATTATTTGTTTTATCTACAGCTAGTCCAGGCTATTAACCTTAATTATTTGCACTGGATTGGCCAAGATTGCTTAGTGAAAAGACTGATTGCCCCTTACTGTTTTTCATATGCTTTGCCTTCTGAATACAGGTAGTTAGAAGGACAGAGGACAGGTTGGCAAGTTATGACCCGTCTTTGGTAGGATGTTCAGTCTCCTCTCAACTCAGTGGATCCTATTAGGGTCTACCTTTCCATTACGTTTATTTCTGACATACCTCCAACATCCAGGAATGACCCTTACATTGTCTAGTATTCTCCATCCCTCACGCAATTCTTATGTTCCATGTAACTCACTTCCCATGCCATCTACATGGAAACTGCCTCTGTTAAGAATGCCCAGCTTTGATCCCATATACATGATGCCTTCTATGATTCTACCCTCTAAATTCTTATTGAAACTTGTAGTGATAATAATTGATACTTAACCAGCAGGCAGCTTAAGTTCTTTAAAGAATGTAGTAGATTAGTTGCAAAAACAGCTTCAATTCTTCAGTCCCCACTACCCTCTCTGGGTATCCATATCTATTTATCCACCAAGGGGTGAAGTTTATTGTTCTATCTCTTGAATCTAGACTGAACTTGTATTTTACTTTGGTCAATAGAATGCGGTAAAGTTGATAACGTGCCAGTTCTGAGGCTAGGTCTCAAGAGGCCGTGTATAACTTCACTTTCTGTCTTGAAACCCATCTATTATAGGATTAAGCTTTGACTACCTACTGAAGAATGAAATCCATGTGGAGGAGAGTCCAGCTGTTCCTCCTAAGATTTTCCCAGGTTAGCCTATACCAGCTGACCCCAAACATGCAATAGAGATGCCTGTCTAATCCATAATTGATTGAAGATGCAAAAGTGAGCCCAGCTAAACCAATGGAAACACCTAGATATCTCATAGACTCAAACAGTAAGATGCTTGTTTTTTTAAGCCACTGTATTTTAGGTGGTTTTTTTTTCTAAGCAATAGCTAACTCACATAGTGTGTTACTTAATTTAAGCCTCCTTATACAATGTTGTAAATACCATTAATATTCCTACTTAGTGGCTGAGGAAATTTAGGGTTGCAAGATTAGGTTACTCATTTAAATTCTCACAGTGAGTAAGTGACAGGGGCAGGATTTGAGCCAAGATAGTCTTAGCTACAGAATTTACATGTTTATGTATTACGTTTCACAGTTTCTCTTCAGGAGCATATAATTCACAATTTAATCCATAGGATCAATCACTAAATCTTTAGGAGAAATAATTTAGCTAATTCCTTTTGATTTCTCCATGAGGAGATAAAGATCTAGAGTTTTCTGTTTGCCCCAAGGTCACAAAGTTAAACCATAGCCGGATTTTTGGATGGCTTCTTAATACTCTATGATTGACTTACCTATCTTGGTCAAGAGCATTCATTTTTCTGCTGGATGACTGTAAGCTTCTTGAAGTGTAATACTTGTTCTATGTCCATCGTGGTGCCTGGCACAGTGCTGAATACTCGGAAGGTTTAGAACATATTTATTAATTGACTGTTTGCTTGGCTGAATCTGTTTATTTCTGAAGTCATGGTCACTTGGGCATCAGACAGAGTGGACATGGCCAGCAATACCACCACTGGGGAAGGCTGCCAGCCAGACTTTAGTGCCATTACAAGGACTTTCTGCTCAGGCCTATAGCCAGATGGAAATTCTCATTCTCTGGAATTGCTGTATTTTTATCCTAAGAGGCACAACATCCATTGTTTACTGAATTATCAGGAATGATTTTGTTGATATGCTTGATGAAGGAAAAATAAAACCTTATATTTGGGTTTGGGAGGACTTTTCCTTCTGTGAGGAAAGACCTAAGTTCCAGACTTGGCTTTCTCACAGTCTGTGCTAAGATTGTCCTTCAAGCACTGAAACGGATTTAAGCAAAAAATGATTTGAGTTAATACAAGTAGCATAAAATTCAACCTGGATTCTTAAAATTTGACTATTTTTGTCTGTACTCTCTGCAAGCTAGGGAATTCAGCTTTGCAATGGAATCAATTAAACTGATGATATCAAGAGGAGACATACTGGGGAAACAAACCTTAAATCTGCATTTCTTACCTTTTTCTTCACCTTATCCTTCACAAAATAACAGAGCAAAGCAGATTTGAGCTTTTCTTTTTGTTATACAACACGTCTTCTATGAAATCTCACAGAAAGCGCTCCTAGTCACTCTGCAGTATAACCAAATATTTTTAATATGCTAGGGAAAAAAAACCCTAACCTCACTTTTTTCACATTTGCTTCTTTCTTTTGACCTGCTTCTGTTTGCTTCTATACTGTATAATATGGATGACTTAATGGCTAAGTTTTTAGAGAGTAGAGAGTAGAATCTAGTCAGATGATAAGATGATAGCAGAGTCTGGTTTAATTTTTAGGCCAAAGAAATGCAAATTTTATTTTGTTTTCTTGTATTTAGGGAAATTTTAGTAGTTTAAAATGCCTTAATAATCTGTAAATGGGAAAATTTTTTTTAAAAAAAATCAGATAGTGTTAAACCTCTAAATTTTAAATTGTTAATATTTCAGAATAGCTTAGAAGAAAGTACTGCAGTAAACAATAAGATTGGAGCGGATAATCTAATTCCTTTTATTATCATTCTCTATAGACTACACTTTCTTAACAGCAATGTGTTTACTTTATTAAAATAGGCTAACTCTTTCCCTGCCTTATATATCTATCCTGCCAACTGGAATCACAACAAGGCTGTGATTAGAGATCTCATACTGGCTGACATAAATAAGTGAAACTGAACCTCATTAAAATTCTCTTTCTCATTAAAGAACAAAGTGGTTCAAATGTGGTTCTACTGTCCTTGTTTGGGTAAACAAATATAAAAGTGCTATTCTAATGAGTCGGGGACATAGTTAACATTTGGAGTCACACCAAATTCTGCAGCATCCTGATTGGCTAGAAGAAGGAGTCTGTGTGTCACTGTATGTGTCTGTGTGTATGAATGTGTAGTGCAGAGAAGTCAGCAGGGGAATGGAAGAAAAAGACTTTTCTTCCTGCAATCTTTTTTTGTTTTTGTTTTTTTAATTCGGTGTTTCTAAAGTGATAAGTGGACAGAAGCTCTGGTGCTAGTAATTCACTGTAATCCTCTTGTACAGGGTTACCTAAAACTGTGTTTCACCTTTAGCTTCTCAGCTGTTGAGAAAAGAAATTGTTATTCTACAAGGTTACACTTAGAAAAAGATGGTAGCAAAGCTGTTAGGTATAAGTAGTCTTTTTTATAAGTCTTTTAAAATATACTTACAGTTTTTCTAAGTATATAAAAAATAGACTTAGTCAAACCACATATTGGAATTTTATAAAAATTCCCCAGCTGTAAAATGCAAAATTTTAGAATCTTGTGATGGGGAAATCAGAGCATAAAAACCTTGTATTTACCAGAGAAATCTACTCATTGACCACTGGAAAATCTATTGTATCCTCCTGTGGACATCGGAGGGCCTCAGGTCCATACTAGCTGTTGGCCAGAGACTCAAGTTCATCAAGTTCCTTACCATATGCATCCCTTCATAGGGAACCTCACATGGTAACTTGCTTCCCCCAAACTGAGGGAAAGAGAAAAAAAGACAGAGAGAGAGAGAGAGAGAGAGAGAGAGAGAGAGAGAGACAGACAGGCACACACACACACACAGACAGATGGTGCGAGCACAAGCACAAGATGTTAACCAGAGTCTTTGTAACCTGATTTGAGAAGGGACATCTCATGACCTTTGTTGTAGCCTGTTCATTAAAAATGAGTCACTAGATCCAGCCCATACTCAAAAGGAGCAAATTTCATAAGGGGGCCACTGTAGAGGCTTTTTACCACAAATTGTATAATTTGTAAAATTGGAATTCAGGAGCTACTGGGCATTTGTCTAAAACTTGTCTTCTTTTACACATCTGTCTTAATAAAATATTGACATTTTATTGTTCTTCCTTTACATAATACTTACTATGTTTATCCTTTCATTAACTTATTTTGTTTTCTTAGGTATTTAAGTCTTGATTCATCAGTATAAAAGTGGTAATAAAAATTTTTACCATTACACAGGAATTATGCTTCTGTTATAAAAGCTGAGTTACTTATAGCCTGTAATAATGAATAAATTACTCAGAATATAATAAAGATGTAAATTACTTAATTTTATAAAGCAAATATAATTTCACTATCAAGTATTAATAAAAATAAGAAAACTACAAACAAATTTCACATACACATGCAGATAAAAGTTCTGAATGGTAAATCAAATTCAGTAGTGTTAAAAGAACAATGCATAAATTACTACAGAAATATATATATATATATATATTTTAACAATAGGAAATCTATCAATGTAATTTATTATACTGGCAATTTAAAAAAAAAACCTTTATGTTTACACAAATATTTGAAGAAAGAATATTTCATAAACTTCAAAAAGATTTTAATCTAAAGTTAAGTAAAATAAGAATAAGGGAAAATAAATAAAATACAAGTTTTTGCCACATACTAAGAATAAATAGTATACAAAATCATGAAATATTAAAGCAATTTCACTAAAATAAAAAATAAGACATCTAACAGCAGCATTATTTAATCTTTTGAAATCATAGTAAATGCAGTCAGTTCCCACAATAACATGCATTATAATGCTGAAGAAAGAAACTAATAATACCTTAGGAATATTTGACATTGTACTAAATTAGCATAATTAAAAGGCCAAGGAAGGTGGCTAAACATAGAATAAATACATGATAATCTATTGCTTTCCTTTAAATTTGCAGAAAACTCACGTTTGTCATGGAGGAAAAACATATGAGAGATAAATACAAAATTAAGGCAAAGATTCTATGTAAAATACATAATAAAATATTCAGGAATGTAAAACATGATATAACCAAATGAAGTAATATAATATGTATTAAAATAGGGAGCTATAATATAAAAATGTTAGTGCTACCAAAGTTGTATCAATCTTAGTGCAATTCCAGTCAGAGTCAAAATAGAGTTTAATTTTGGAACTGGGTAAATTTGTTTAAAAATTTTAAATTGAATAATATCTAAGAATAACCAAGAATATTTTATAAACAGAATGACCAATGTGGGTTTGTCCTACCAGATGTTAAAATACACAGTCAAGTTACTGTAATAAAATAAAATGCTTTTGGTATTGGATTGGACATATAGACTGTTGCAGAAGAACAGAGTTTAAAAATAAAGAATAGTAGAGAACTTAATGTAAGATGATGGTATTCTTTCAACATAGTAGAATGAAATAATTTATTTAATAGGTAATACTAACACATTTGATTTTCCATCCATAAGAAAAGAAATTTGAATGACTTTGCAGGTTATTTACAAAACAGATATTTCTGACAGGTTTTAAATATCTAAATATGAAAAAATCTGAAAATACAAGAGAATATTTTTTTTTGAGATTTTTTTTTTGAGGGAAAAAGAGAAAAAGAAGGGGAAAAAAGAAAAAGAGGGAAAAAGGAATATTACTTCATTCCTAAAATGGGTTTCAATAATGGCCGATCAATATTTTGAGTGTTTAAAGTGGTTAATGCATATTTTATGTGTTTAAAATGGAGACCTCTATTGTGTTTATTTGTTCTGGCTCTGAGTTCAAGTCCTGGATATCGTTATCAATTTGTTGTCTCGTTGAATCTAAATCTCATTATGTGTCTTATGTATCTGGGTGTTAAGATCTTTTATTGTTACATTAATCCTTTTACCCTTGCATCCTTGTAGCTTTGAAATCTATTTTATTAAGTGTGAGAATTGCAACTCCTGCTTTTTATTTATTTATTTTTGCTCTCCATTTGGTTGGTGAGTTTTTTCCATCCCCTTGTTTTGAGTCTTTGTATATCTTTAGATATATCGTTAGATTTTGTGGCTAATGTATATTTTGTGTGTTTGAAATGGAAAGCTCTATTCAGTTTATTTGTTCTGGATCTTAGTTCCAGTCCCGGATATCATTATCAATTTTCTGTCTCGTTGAATCTAAATCTCATTATGGGTCTTATGTATCTGGGTGTTAAGATCTCTTATTATTACATTAATCCTTTTACCCTTGTATCCTTATAGCTTTGAAATCTGTTTTGTCAAATGTGAAAATTGCAACTCCTGCTTTTTATTTATTTATTTTTGCTCTCCATTTGGTTGGTACGTTTTTTTTTTTTTCCAACCCTTTATTTTGAGTCTATGTATATCTTTGGATATACCATTGGATTTTGTCTGTATCTTTTGATTGGGAGATTTGGTCGATTTAAATTTAGGGTTGCTGCCATTAGATATTAACTGGCTATTTTGTCCTTTTGTTGATAAAAATTCTTCTTTATGTTAATGCTCTTTACTTTTTGGTGTATTTTTAGAAAGGGTCATACTGGTTGTTCCTTTCTGTGTATAATGCTTCTTTTAGAAGTTCTTGTAAAGCAGGCCTGGTGGTAATAAAATCTCTGAGTACTTGCTTGTTCCTAAAAGATTTTATTTTTCCTTCAAATGTAAAGCTTAAATTGGCAGGATATGAAATTCTGGGCTCAAAGTTCTGTTGATTAAGTATATTGAATATTGGCCCCCACTCTCTTCTAGCTTGTAGGGTTTCCGTTGAGAGATCTGCTGTAAGCCTAATAGGCTTACCTTTATGGGTAACTTGATCTTTCTCTCTGGCTGCCCTTAATATTTTCTCCTTCGTTTCGATCTTGGTGAATCTAACGATTATGTGCCTTGGGGTTGGTCTTCTTGAGGAATATCTTTGTGGTGTTCTCTGTATTGCCTGGGGTTGAATAGTGTCCTGCTTTGCTAAATTAGGAAAATTTTCCTGGATAATGTCCTGGAGAGTATTTTCCAGCTTGACTTCATTCTCTCCGTCACATTCAGGTACACCAATCAAGCGTATATTAGGTCTTTTCACATAGTCCCATATTGCTTGGAGACTTTGCTCATTCCTTTTTATTCTTTTTTCTCTATTCTTGTCTTGTCGTTTTGTTTCATTAAGTTGGTCTTCGACCTCTAATACCCTTTCTTCTGCTTGATCCATTCGGCTGTTTAAGCTTGTACATATTTCACTAAGTTCTCGTGTTGTATTTTTCAACTCCATAAGTTCATTTGTATTCCTCTCTATATTGTCTATTCTTTTCAACATTTCATCTAACCTTTTTTCCAAGTTCTTAGTTTCTTTACATTGGGTTAGAACAAGTTCCTTTAACTCCCAGAAGTTTCTTATCATCCACCTTTTAAAGCCTACTTCAGATAATGGAACACAGTCCTTTTCCATCAGGGCTTGTTCCATTACTGATGAGTCCTTTTCCATCAGGGCTTGTTCGGTTGCTAATGAGTCCTTTTCCATCAGAGCTTGTTCCGTTGCTGATGGGTTCTGATTTTGAGTATACTCGGCCTTCTTAGGCTGTTTTTTCCCCTTCATTGTAGATGAACCACCTTTCTAATTAGGTTTCTGAGTCAACGTCCGACTTATTGATTCCCAGTGCTGGGATCCGAGCCACCCACTGTGGCAGCCTAAATAGCAGCAATAAGACTGATGGTGCTCTTCTGCCCGGGAATCTCTGGTCTGGCTTCCCTCTTGAGTCCGCAACAAGCGGCTCTGACTTCCCGGAGCTCCAAACTCCGGTCAGTAGGGGAAGCAGTCCCGTTGGCTCTGCATGAAGAGCTGCTGCGCCGAGACGCCGGCAAAACCGCTGCGGCGGCCACAAGAGTCGCGCTGGCGACCCGTGGGGCTCCTCCACTGGGAATCGGCTAATCGGTGAGTGACGAAAATTCATCTAAAGATGTGGCGTTGTCTCGTTCTCTGAGCTTTCACTGGGAGCTACAATCCTGAGCTGTTAGTGGTCGGCCATCTTGGATCGATCTCCTCGAGAATATTTTTTATAACTTTGTGGCAGGAAAGATCAAAAAGCCATCAATCAGAGTTGAAAACTGAACAACATAAATACTTTAAAAAATTGTAGGGTGGAAACTACCATAAGAAAGTAAAAATGCCAATTATAGATAAAGAAAAATACTTGCAATTAGATGAAACAGGGTTATTATCACTAATATACAGCGGTCTACAATTTGATAAGAAAAAGAGAACAAATATAATTGAAAAATGGGCAAAAGCTTTTTATAGAATCTTTCGAATATCAAATAAACATTGAGAAGACTAAACTTATTAGAAATTAACAAATACGAATTAAAACCAAATAAAGTGTTTTTCTTTCTTTTTACCAACAATAGTGACAAAAGTGGAAAACTATGTTGTAATTTCCCAAACTGGTGATTGTGTAGAAAAATTGTCTCAATTTTACATTACATAGAAAAACATGAATCTTTTGTTGCAAAGTGGTTTAGGATTGTCTGTAATAGATGTCTTTTTGTATATATATTATTATTTTCTGTCTGTTTTTCTCTCTATCATTCCATCTATCTGTCATTATCTTTAGTTACTGTAGGTATATAGTACATAAATACTAGGCAGCTATTAATATGTAGTGACATATCTCTGAATTTACCTTGAAGATTGACCATGATATAATGTGCAGTGAGAGCTCCATTAATGCAGAGATCTTGTCTGTATTGTACACAGCTATATTCTCACTGCCTGGAGTATATAATGTGTCTAATTAATAATTGTTGAATGAACTTATGAATAAAATGAATTTTGTAATTTTGTTTAAAAAAAAGTCCTATACAGTCATGTTTCAATGAGCATAGATAAAGATGGAAAGAATTTGTGTGTGTATATGTTGTATATACAACCATCAGCATGTTAACATTGGTTAAAGAGTGGTATTGAAGAGGGTAAAAGAGAGGGAAGATTTTTACATTTTTCTTCATACATACATCTTCCCACATTTTCCTATGAGAGCATTTTAGCCTTGCAATTAAAAAAACATAAGAGGAATAATTTCAAAAATGTTTAAAAATAAATTTTAATGAGAGGTTAAAATGCTTAAGGTAGATCATAAAAATCTTGGTAGAAGGATTTCAACTATGTAAGATAAAATATAACTGGTTAAAAGAGAAATAACTAAAATATTGTCAATGGTTACTAAGAGGGTGCTTATGGATTTTATTTATTTCATTATAGTTTTCTGTATATTTAAATTTTTCTGCTGTCTGGTTTTTAAATAAGATTGTTATAGGCATAGTTCCACCTCCTCCTTTGTCTGAGAAAACCACTTACTATTAAGTGGGAGTGTATTCTTCCCGTGTACATTAATATATTTTAAACCACATACATTCAAATGTATAGTTACTTTGTGTGTGTTTTAAAGATATCATTTTACATACATCTTTCTGTGACTTGCTTTTAAAAATAGTAAAATAATATATTATTTAAAATAGTATTCTATTGTATTACACATTTTTATTTCCTGTTAATACTCTTAGAATTACAATGATTTATTCATAATAATTGCTACCATTTGCTTAGGGATTACTAATGTGTCTATCACTGTGCTAAATGCTATTTAATCATCAATGTACTTTTATATGAATCAGAACATCAGAACATCAGATTTTTTTCTAATACCCAGTTTTGACAAAGAGTTGAGATTCAATAAATACTTTGTACTGAAGACCCAAGAATATTCAATGGAGGAAACGGTGAAAACATAGGTTTGTCTCCTAATTACAAATATCTTCTAATTCTTAGCTTTGCCCTGAGACATTTCAAGCTATCGTAAGACTCTAGACTCCTCAACTGGAATACTTTGCTTTTTAATTTTCTTTATTTAAATTCTCTCTGTATTCCTGGCTATGGAATTTACCATGCTATCTTACACATGCTTAAGTTGTCCTTACAGCTGTTTTCTAGTGATCATATACACACATAAACCTTTTCCTCAATAGACTAAGAAACTCATTCAAGATACAGCACGTTTGTAGTAACTACCATTAACTGATTTGAACTGAAGTGAATTCTAGTTGTTGAACCTTCTGGGAAGAGCAGTCCTGTGACATGATAATCCTATGAATCTAAATAGGGTGTTATTCTCCTTGTGGACAACAAAAGAGTTGAGACCATAGTTCAGTTGACCAAATGTTAGTTAATAACTTTGATCATGTGGAATTAGGCTTAATTATAAATGCTGTGCAAGTATTAGGTTGGTGCAAAAGTAATTGCTGTTTATGTCATTTAATGGCAAATGGTTGATCATTAGTCACTGATCTAAATTCCAGTCTCTAAGCATTCATAAAAGTCATCTTGTTCTTATAGCCCTTGGAAATAGACCTAACAATCCTTTTATCCTACAACAAAATGAGCTGTCCTAAAATGGAACAGGCTATCTTAGGGTGTAATGCATTTCCTTCTATTAAGGATATGTAGGTAGAAGCTAAGAATTAGGTATTAATACTTCATATTAATACCAAGAATTGGTATTTTGCCATTTATTGGCAAAAACTGTAATTACTTTTGTGCCAATGTAATAGGTTTAGAAGATGAAATATACGATCATATAAATATTAAATGAACTTTTAAAAAATTGTTCAGCATTATGAACACAGCCCCTATATTGTCTAGCTTCCATCTAAATACCTTCATTAGTCCCAGGGTAGCAAGGGTCGTTCCAGTGTAGAGGCAGTGGCAGAGAGGCTTTAGGTTGTTCCTTGGGGTTCTACCTCCAAGAAACATGGAGCTGCTGTTTGTACTTTTATATGAATTAGAAAATCAGAATTTTTGGGTGTTAAGCTGCTCCTCTCAGACTCTCCCAAGCCTGCACACAGCAAGGTCAAGGGCTGCAAGACAGCGAAGGTGGCAACCGGCCCCTCTCACTGGGGGCTCTGTCCCAAGGAGTTGCAGAGTCGCTATTGGCTTTATAGCCAGGCAGTGGTTGGCTGGAGGTCCAGGCCTGGAGGACCCAACCGGTGAGGAGATAAGGGAACGGGCCACCACGTTATGGTTTGGCCACTTCTCTGTAGGGCTGCTGGGGTATGCTGGGGTCTGCTTCTGTTTCAGTCCCTAGTCACTGCCAAGGCTGTGAAACAGCAAAGATGGCGGCCTACCTTACCATCCCAAACACACCTGTAGAAGGTGACTGGAGACCCCAGTTGGAAGGTCCCAACTGGTGAGGAGGAATGGGATCAAGGACCTACTTAACACAGTAGCCTGGGATGGGTGTGGTGGCTAACGCCTGTGGCCCCAGCAGTTTGGGAGGCAGAGGCAGGTGGATCACAAGGTCAGGAGTTCAAGACCAGCCTGGCCAAGATGGCGAAACTCTGTCTTTACTAAAAATACAAAAATTAGCCAGGTGTAGTGGCAGGCACCTGTAATCCCAGTTCCTCAGGAGGCTGAGGCAGAGAATTGCTTGAACCTGGGAGATGGTGGTTGCAGTGAGCCCAGATAGCATCACTGCGCTCCAGCCTGGGCAATGGAGTGAGAGCCTGTCTCAAAAACAAAAACAACCCAAAAAACCCACAAAACAACAGCAGTCTGATTTTTGTAGGGCAGCTGTGCTGTGTTGGGGGTCTACTCCAACCCTCAATCACTTCAGAGTCCCAAAGCCTGAAAGGCAAGAACAACTAAGTCAGCCAAACAGCAAAGACAGCTGCCCACCCTTCCCCTGGGAGTTCCATCTCAGATTGGTGTAAGTCTGCTAGCCTTACCTGGCTGGAGTTCCAACCAGTGGGTCTTACCCTGCCAGGCACTGTGAAAGCCAGGCCTGCAGCCTGTTACTGCTCAGCCCCCTGAATCAGTCCCTTTCCCAGGAGTATGTACAGGGGTCTAACTTCTCACTTTGCCAGAGTTGTAGCTGCTTTTGCCTGGAATCCTGGTCATCTGAGGCTCCCAGGGCTCTGTGTGTGCCTGAGTGGCTGTTTTGCTGAGACTCCATGTAGCTCTGAGTGTCAGATTGAGGCCCTGGTGGAGTGGGTTCCCAAAGGGACCTCCTGATCTCAGGGTTGCAAAGATCTGTGAGAGAAGAGTGGGTTCCCGGGGTTTCTCATTCACCCACTGCTTCCTTGGCGGGGAGTTTCCCCTGGCTCTGTGTAGCTCCTGGGACAGTCATCTCGCCTTGCTTTTCTCCATTCTCCATGGGTTGAGTTGTTTCCTTGATTAGTCCCAATGTGTGTACCTGGATGTCTCAGTTGAAGTTCCTGTATTTACTCACCCCTTTCATTCCTCTCCGTGAGAGCAACACACACTAGCTGCTTCTAATTGGCCATCGTGGCCACCACTGACAATAGACTTTGAAGAAAATACTGAAATTTTGCTCCAGACAAAGCAAGGTTGAAGGGAGTCAATGACAGTCTTTAGACATTCACAACCCCCTAGCCATGTCTCCCACAAAACACTAAAAAACAGATATTTTATCATTCATTTAGTAGCAAAAACCTGACCTAAACTAAGGTGGTACTATTTATATTCTCTATTCCAACTAGTGTAAATATTTGTTTTACTGTGAAACAAACAAACAAAACGAATGCATTTGATCCTGAAACATTGCTCCAGACCCTTTTGGAGACATTGAGTAATATACTTATTATTTTTCCAGAGTTTGAAAGTTTGAAAAAGTGTGAATATTCAAACTTTGGAAACACTCTGCAAAGGTAATATGGCATAGGCAAAATTTACACTTTTTCAAACTTTCAAACTCTGGAAAGGAAAACCAGAATTTGAAAGTTTGAAAAAGTATAAATTTTGAAACCCATTTGTCCTCAAGGATTGTAAACTGTAGTTGATTATTTTTATGTTTAGCTTTTGTGAGGAAAATCCTTTTTGCTAATGTGCCTTCTATTTCCATAAGTTTGAGATATATTGCTATTGCAAAATAATTTTTAAAAGCAAATATCAGTCGGAGAATCTGCTGGAAATAATTGGAGATAACTACCTGGATGGAGAAAGGACCATTTACTTCTGTGAATAAATTAAGAACTAGGTGCAACAGGTAGAGTATAAGAAATAGAAGCTCAGTAGGGTAGTTACAGAGCAGAAGTTCTAAGTCAGTATTGCATTATGAACCTTTTGGTTCATAACCAAAACTGGTTCATAAATTAAAACCAAAAGTTTAATTTGATGCAAATTAAACTTACAAATGAAAACAAGATTATATGCATATATTTTCAAAGTGTGCAAATATTCCTTAAACTCACATGATAAATAATTTCTGCTCTAGAAACTGGTGGAATGGGTACAGGCTCAATCAAGTGAATAGGTTCCTATAGGAAGATACAGGTCAGTATCTTAGAGATTTTGATTTTAGGAGAAATGGGAATATAAACATCCCCTCTCCCCTCACATAGCTTAGAAGAAAAGGAGAAGAAAGCAACAATAGCAGCCCCGCTCCCCCCACCTTGAAAAGCACCACTTTCCTTGCTAAACTCATCACCTGTTGGCCTTTCTAGGAGGAAAGACATGAGGCAGAGAATGTGGAAGGGCTAAGCTGAATTTGTTCCTTGAGCTTACCAACCCATGAAGTCACATCCTCCTCCATGGGAAGAGACAAAGAGGGGCAGAGAGTCAGATTGTTCCCTCTTGGTCAGTAATAAACATATTGTTTCTGTCCCTATGAGATGTGAAAAATAAAGATTAAGTGTTGACTCTAACTAGATGTGTGGCCATTTTTGAGTTTCAACCCAATATTAGCCATCAACAGGCAGAAAAGCCAGACCTTCGTGAATGACAGAGTGAGCCACAGTATCTACACAGTAAGCATACTAAATCTAGGTTGCATATTTTTCAGGCAGGGTAGAGAAGAAAATGGTACACAGAGAAAGTGTCATTCAGAAGACTGGGAAAAAGGTATATTAGACTAAAAAGTTGGGGAGAAAGATACTTGAGAGATGAGTGTCTCTTTTCCATGAGGATTGGTCCTTTCAGGACCATCAGAAGGAATTTCAGGAGAGGCCTCCTGACCTTCGTTTTGCACAAAATGTATGAATAAAGAAGTCTTCCTCCCCCTCAAAATAACTACTCTCTTTTTACTTAGCCTTCACTGGTCTAGGGAATGTTCTCTCACTTGTTAATCTCAACGGAGGGCCAAGTTAGACATTATAGCTTTGTTTTTACTGTCTTTAAAAATATATTTCACTGTCTTATTCCCTATACCACCCATGCACAGATAACTAAGTTTAACTGCCTGGGGTGTATTCTTTCTTAAATTTCTCTCTGTTTATATAATCATTAATAAACTTGAGTAAAGGGGCTGAGTAACATTACTTTAAAAATATCTAGAATCACATGCTTCTTTGCATCTTGCTTATATTATTAAAAAACATAGTAATCCCACTAAGTAACCTAGTATAGACCTAATATTCTTTTTCTGGCTTTTGCCACATTCCATGGTAGAAATGTGATGATAATTTGTTTATTGCTTTATTGATGAGCATTCACTTCGTTTCCAGTAATTTTGCTATATAAACAATGATTCTTATATCCATGTATATTCCTTAAAGAAACTGGCATTTCTATTTCTATAGATTTACAGGAGTTGGCTTGCTAAGTTCAAAAATATCTATTTTTATTAATATTTACCTAGGTTTTGTTGTATTTAAAAATGATTTATAGGTTGATTTTTTTCTTAATAAATCTTAGCAGGAATTCCTGAGTGAAATATACTTAATATTAAGTTATGTAATTTTAATCACAATTAAATCACTTTGAGAGCTAAATTATTAGAAACATCCCTTAGGCCTAAAGAAGGCGGTACAAACAGGACAGAGCTTATCAACAGAGAGTGGAAGAGAAGAGTGCTTACGAGACTTGATGACACTTCCACTGGGGGCAAGCTGAGGAGGACCACATGATCCTAGATACAACTCAAAATTTGATCCCCTCCAAAAACTGAGAATTTTATTCCCTCTGGGAGGAAATTTTTGGAAGACAAAGAATTATCTATGGATATAGATGTTAAGAAGGCTTAAGTTAACAAAGACGTAAGATCTAACGGTGAGGAATTCTAGCTATTTTAATATACCTGTGGTCTTTTCAACCAAGGAATAGCTTCCTTGGGTGCAATAAATCAAATATACCTCATCACTGTAGTAAAAAAAAAAAAAAGGCTCTGAGCAAACTCCCTCTAAGACATATATTCTACAAAGCACGTGGAAATGAACACCATGACAGAGGCACACACCAAGTGTGGAAGAAGCACCAGCATTGGTAGCCCCAGGCCTTGTTTCCATTGTGCCCAGGCAGCCAAGAGAGCTTCACTTTTGCATTCTGTTGATTAGAACAGACCTCCTTATCTGGAAGACCTGCCATCTGTGCTGCCACCATTGCTTGAGTTACCAGAGTAGCCTTAGTCTGATCAACAACCACACCCAATCTTAATTTCTGCTGCTTAATGTCTTTAAATCCTATTTGTTTAGATTGACCCAGTGGACAAATGCAAAGGTGATAACATCTGTGAGAAGTGAGCATTTCCCCCTAGATACATTAACAAGTTGAGTAAATATATCCAGTCAACCAAAAGCAGAATTTGACATTTTAAAATTAATTTGATCTGGAGGGACACGAGGAAAATCAAATCAGAAAATTAGGCCAGAAATATAGACTTTAGAAAATATATTTTGCTCTACTTGGCAGCTACATGAACCAAGCAGTCTGTTTGCCAAATCTTTCTTCATGATATTTTTGATGTAATTTATTATGTGTTATTGTCTTAAAACTGTATTTAACAGTACTATGCTTAAGGCAGTGTGGAATACAGGAATGCAAGGAGAAAATGACACTGTTCCTTCCTTCAAATAATTGTGTAGCTGTATTTTAGACCCCACTCTGTGAATCTATGCTATTTCATTTGTATAATACTAGTCTGCTTTAAAAATGTTATCCTGAGTTCTATAAGTTATAAATGTTAAAGTTTCTTTTACAGGTGTTATTACATAGATGTGATACAGAGATAGAGAAATAAGTAGATAGGTAGAGAAATAAACAGGTACTATGTATTCTCTGGTCTTATAGAAGATTCTGCTGACTGCAAAAGAGCTTTGTGATCTATTCATTTTAAAAAAAAAGTGCATATTGGATATAGTTAATTTACCAAATACAGTTAAAAAGGACGTTATAAGTCCCAAGTTAGATTTTTAAAAGCAAAATGTCAGCTACTTAACTTGTGAAAGTCCTTATTGCCTTATAAATTGGAATTAAATGCTACAATATAAGTAGAATGCCTGGGACCCAGAAAACACATAGTAAATTATATCTTTGATCTGAATGAGAGTGTTTTTCAGTGTGAAATATGTCCTAAACTTACTGAATATTTCTTAGGATATCAGATTGGAAAAAAGATACAGTATTTTCACTTAGGCCTATTCATAATTTTCACCATGTTCTTCAACTCCTACCTTTCTCTACACAGGAAGCACTGTCTGATTTCAAATTTCCATACAATCTTTTGATCCTAGTGGTTTCTCTCTAGGCTGCACCTGCAATGCAGGTACTCAGTGCTGATGCTTTTCCAGCCTTCATCACAGTTCAGAAAATGGCTTTTTGAAATCAGATCTTTTATATAATATGTGTTTTTTAGAATAAGTGCTTCAAGAAGATAATAGGAAAATGTTTCTCTCCTGTATACAATGCATATACCAAGAACAGATTCATACACTTTGTTAGTGTATATGTGCAATGGTGAAGTTAAGTCTTTGGCACCACAAACAGAATAGCAGTCACTACTCACTACACTGAGTGCCAGTGACATTGTGTTATGTCTAGCAGTACCCTTTGAAAATCAATCCTATGGCTCTGTCTACTTTTTTTCTGCACCCAGCATTCATTAATTTTATACTGTTTGACTATCTTTTTGTCAAAAGAGTGGCTGAAATTTGCATTTCCTATAGAGAGTGCAACTTTGAATGATGCTTATGTATTTTTAGTCTCTGTGTTTGCCACAAAATTAATGAATCGGATACTGGAAAACATTCTGGGAAAAGATCAATTTGCCTGCTAGTGAGGGCAGTGTGTTTTGTCTTAAAATTACGTGCAAACATCGTGCCTTCATCATGTTACTTGATAATGTTCCACACAGACAGTTCCAAATTGAAAAAGGACAAAATGAATTTATTGACCAAACAAAATCAGATTTTCTCATATTCATCATTTCACTTCTAGCTGTATTTTCCTTTTGTGCTTTTAGGGCTAACTATGTTGTAAAAAAGAAAAGCCCATTTTGGAAGGGGAGAAATTCAAGTTTCTGGCTGAAGAAATTTGTGTAAGTAAAGTTAATTGCCAAGACAATGGGGGAAATGTCTCCATGTCATTTCAGAAATTTATACAACAGCCCCTCCCATCATAGACCTGGAGGCCTAAGAAGAAAAAAGAATTTATTGGGGCAGGCCCAGGGTCCTGTAGCTCTATGCAGCCTCAGGACACAGCACCCTGAGTTTCAGCCACTCCAGCTTCAGTGTGACTGTTGCTTCAGAGGTTGCAAACCCCAAGACTTGGCAATTTCCAGGTAGCATTGGACTTGCAGGTGTGCAAAAGGCAAGAGTTTGGGAATTTCTACCTAGATTTCAGATGTATGTAAACACCTGGATATTCAGGTGGAAGTCTGCTGCAGGGGTAGAGCCTTCATGGAGAACCTTGATTACGGCAATGCAGTGGGGAAATGTGGCATTGGAGCTCAATGCAGAGTCCCCACTGGGGCACTGCCTAGTGGAGCTGTGATAAGAGGGCCACCATCCTCCAGACCCCAGAATAGTAGATCCACTGACAGCTTGCATGATGCACCAGGAAAAGTAGCAGGCACTCAATGCCAGCCAGTGAAAGCAGCTATGGGGCTGTACCATGCAGAACCATGGGAACAGAGCTGCCCAAGGCCTTGGGAGCCTACATCTTGCATCAGTATGCCCTGGATGTAAGACATGTGGTCAAAGCAGATGATTTTGGAGCTTTAAGATTTAATGACTGTCTTGCTGGGGTTTGGCACTGTAGCCCCATTGTTTTAGCCAATATCTCCCATTAGGAATAGGATCATTTAACCAATGCCTATACCTCCATTGTACTTGTTTTTGATTTTACAGGCTTATAGGGAGAAGGGATTTTTCTGGTCTTAGATGATACTTTGGACTTGGACTTTTGAGTTAATGCTGGAATGAGTTAAGACTTTGGACACATGCACACAAATGTTCATTGCAGCACTGTTTACAATAGCAAAGACCTGGAACCAACCCAAATGCCCATTGATGATAGACTGGATTGGGAAAATGTGGCACATATACACCATGGAATATTATGCAGCAATCAAAAATGATGAGTTCGCATTGTTTGTAGGGACATGGATGAATCTGGAGAACATCATTCTCAGCAAACTGACACAAGAACAGAAAATGAAATACCACATATTCTCACTCATAGGTGGGTGATGAAAAATGAGAACATATGGTCACAGAGAAGGAATTACTACACACTGGGGTCTATTGGGGGGAATAGGGGAGGGACAGTGGCAGGGTGGGGAGCTGGGGAGGGATAGCCTGGGGAGAAATGCCAAATGTGGGTGAAGGGGAGGAAGGCAGCAAGACACACTGCCATGTGTGTACCTATGCAACTGTCTTGCATGTTCTGCACATGTACCCCAAAACCTAAAATGCAATAAATAAATAAATAAATAAATAAATAAATAAATAAATAAATAAATAAATAAGACTTTGGGAGGCTGTTGGGAAGGCATGATTGGTTTTGAAATGTGAGAAGGACATGAGATTTGGGAGGGGCCAGGGGTGGAATGATATGGTTTGGCTCTGTGTCCCCATCCAAATCTCATGTTGAATTGTTATCCCCAAATGTTAGGGAAGGGAACTGGTGGGAGGTAACTGGATCATGGGGGTGGATTCTTCCATGCTGTTACTATGATAGTGAGTGAGTTCTCATGAGATCTGATCTATTACAAGTGTGGTACTTTCTTCCTTGCTCTCTCTCCTGCTCCACCATGGTAACACATGCTTGCTTCCCCTTCACCTTCTGCCATGATTGTAAGTTTCCTGAGGCCTCCTAGCCATGCTTCCTATTAAGCCTGAAAAGTTGTGAGTCAATTAAACCTCCTTTCTTTGTAAATTGTATAATCTCAACTAGTTCTTTATAGCAGTGTGAAAACAGACTAACACATTGATATTATATATATATTAGATAATGTGTCAAAGTGGTAACTTTTTCTCTTTTGGAACTGGAAAAATGCTTAAAATGCTGTTAACAGTTTTAAAATTAAAAAGTGTTTAAAAAATTGCCTACTGTCCAAAATTTCTGATAAACTCCGTTGATATGTTTTAAAAGAGGCTTAAATACTAATGCTTATATGATGTTTATCAAATATAAAGTGAAGTCCAGGATTCCTAATCTTTCATTTTCAGTCTTTGTTTTGAGTGTGACCAAAAAGTTTCTTATGCCTATCTATTTATCTTTCATGTATAAAAGGATATTATACAAACTATAATGTATATTCCTTTTTTAAAATAGTATGACATTGAGGATCTTTTTATGTCACACTTTAAAATTTTTCATTTTTAAAATCACACAGATTTTTGCTGTCAGAGTCCTTGTTCCTTTTCTTCCTTATCTTTCCCTTTATTCATTTCCTCCTTTCTCTTTTTTCACTCTTCTATTCCTGTTTGTGTAAGTTTTTGTGACACTATAAAGAGATACCTGAAGCTGGGTAGTTTATAAAGAAAGGAGGTTTAATTGGCTCATGGTTCTGCAGGCTTACAGGAAGTGTGGTGCCAGAATCTGCTTCTGGTGAGGCTTCAGGAAGCTTACAATCATGGCAGAAGGGGAAGGGGAAGCAACCATGTCACGTGGAGAAAGCAGAAGCAAGGGGGAGAGTAGGGAAGTGCCACACACTTTCAAACAAACTCAGGTGAACTCAAGTGAGAGCTCACTTATCGGGGGATGGCACCAAGCCATCTATGGGGAATCCACTCTCATGATCCAAGCACCTCTTACCAGGCCCCACCTCCAACAATGGGAATTACATTTCAACATAAGATTAGGAGGGGACAAGTATCCAAACTATATCACCGATCTTTATCTCCCAACATTTCCCCTTTGTTTGTGGGATAAGTGCACGTAGGACTGGAGGCTTAGAATGGCATAAATGGAAAGTGCTTTTCCTTTCCATCCTCATCTCCCTCAGATATCACTCTCCTTTTCAGCTTCCAGAGATTGCAATAGACATATTCCAGTTATCACACACACACACACACACACACACACACACACACACGCTCTCTCTCTCTCTCCACCCCCTCTCTCCTTCTCTCACTCTCTCTCTTTAAATGAAATATCAATTTTATGTTTATGGACACTTTACAGATATTGCAGAATTGCCTTTCATTGAGGTGTACCACCAGTGTATGCTTTGACCGTACATATATGGCAGTTCCTGTTCCCCATACAATTCCTGATACTGTGTGACCAAACTTTTTTGTTGTCAGTCTGATGAGTGAACGATAGCATCTCATTGCTAAGTGAATTCATACTTTGTAAATCACAAGTAAGATTAAGTGTCTTTTTAAAAAAGTATTCAGATCCACTTACATTTTCATTTCTATGATGTAATTAAAAACGTTTATTTCCTATTGCATTTAAGTCTTAATAATTTTAAGGAATTCTGCCCTTCATCTATCGAGCGTGTTGAAATAACTTTGCTTCATTTACAATTGGCCTTTTGATTTATCTTTGTTGTATTACATAAACTTTAATTTTGCTATTTTCTCCTTTTCGTAATCCAAGTGGTTGCTCTTTTTATACAGGAAATATAGTAATTTAGGTAATTACTTTTTTTAAAAAGTCACTTTCTAATACTTTCATTTTTAATGTTTTCAGAATTGCTTTAGTCAAGAAGAGTCAATTAAAATAACATATATTTGGAATTACAGTTTTTAATCCGGTTTGGTTTTTTATTTATCTGCTTATGCATTATACTTATGGATATGACAGATATTTCTGGTCTCAGATTATTATTTCACTTTTGCTTTCTGTTTGTAATGATACTTTTGTAATTTTATCTTTTACTATATAACACATACATATATATACACAACTATACATAGATGTATTGTATGTTTTTATTTGTTCCTTTTGATAACTTTGTAGTTTTTACATCTATTTTTAGTTTTCCTAATGGTAAAATGTACAAATATGTAATTATGTCATACACTTAATTCTCCATTTATTTAGAAAATACCTACTGTTTTTCCACTAGCATAGTTACAAAATTACTGTAATTCCTCTCACCTTACCTGCCTTCCCTCTCCCCACTTTAATACCATCTTGATTATTTTAGTTTTGAATGCAACATCTAAGGATATACTTATGCCTCAATAACTTCATTTAAATAATGATTTTTATCCCCAGGATAAGAAAGTAGGAAGACTTAACCTCCTAACTCCTCTTGACCTTTGTCAATAATTACATAAATATTTGCAACAGTTTTTAACATGTTTGGTTCTGTTCTTCATTTATAATTTACCCAATTACTTTATCCCTTATTGTATCCCCTAACTAAAGTAGTGTCTATGACACTTACTGTTGATTCCAGGAAATCTTCCCTTCTTTGATGGATTCACACTGTTTTTCTTCTTTTCTATCTTCTTCATCAAAGTAATATTTTGTCTCTACTTTGTGTTGCTATTTATTCATTGAGTACTTGAACCCATTGCTTGAAAATTTGTCCACGTATGTCCTGAAGAAAGAACTTCATCATGGTTGTCTTTTATTGGATCTTTTTCCTTTTCATTCTTTGCTTTTTCTTCTTTTTTCTTTTTTGTCCTAGCCATTCAAATAGACAACATCCTTCTTTCTTACCTAGTTTGGTAATAATTCAATAATTAAACAAAGAGTAAGGCATTTAGAAGTAAAAATATCACTTTTTATTGATAAAAGTAAAAGGAAAATGAGACATATCTGTTGGCAAGTACATTTTTAATATAAAACCACCCAATATTGTTACTCTGCAGTAGACCTTAGACCTACAGCATGAGAAAGGGATGAGAAATGTTTTCTCTACATGACTCATTTATCAGTTGCACATCTTCATTTTAAAACCTGTCAAAGTTACTCCTCTTCCTCTAGAGAGTAACATGTGAGGGTGTGGAGAGAGGCAGGAACTTTCACCACAAAGAGAGAAGCATCAGGAGTGAAGGAGAGATGTTCCCCCAGACCATGCCGTATCTTTTTTTTTTTTCCTTTTCCTTTAGTAGTCTTATAAATCTCGTACTTGTTCTTTTGATTTACTGATCATCTTTGAATGAGGCAAGTTCTTCCTCAGGCGGGCTAGCTGATAGTGAAGGAAAGGAGAAAACGGTAAACTCAGGGGTGGACAGAAATCTGCCTAGCTTACAGGGAAGCCTCTTATTAGATTTTTCCTGTGGTGTTTATGCTGCTAGCAAGTTTAGCCCTTCCTTTTCTTTTATTAATATAATTAGTTGCTGCAAGATTCTCACTCATAGTCTTCTCTGCCTTGTGTGTGGTATGGTTATAAAGGTCTTCAACATGACCCCCTGTGGCATTTAGTGTTGTTCCACACAAACAGAAAGAGCCTACAGCAGCCTGTATGTCCTACTCTTGTTGCAGATGAGGAATTAGTTTGTCAAGAAGTTATTAATTTTCCCTTATGCTTTGCCACTAATTTGAAAAACTCAGTGATCTTAGCAGGAGTTCTTCAGTCTCAGCCTCCCGTCTCAGTATCCTCTCTCACTCTGGCAAGTATTCACTACAATTGGGAATCATATATTCACATGCAGAGTTAGATTAGTATTTGTTTATTTCATCAAAGATCTAGTTTATTTTCAGGTTTCTTACAGAACCCTTTTTTGAGCTTTTTCAAAATGGGAAAAGGGGAACAATGTAAAACAAGCAGATGTTTGTTTCTATCTCTATCTGAAAAGTTCTTATCTTTTTGGAATAAAAATGCAATGCATGATTAAAGGATACTCTCTTATAAGAGTAGAATTTCATGCATATTTTATAGTTATAAGAGTTCAATAAAACTTTAAAATTTCTATTTGGTATCAGATTTCCTCTTGCCAATCTGCTGTGTGTGTGTGTGTGTGTGTGTGTGTGTGTGTGTACACATAGGTGAATATTTATTTGTAAAAACATATAAAGTATTTCAAAAGACAGTGTGAAAAATGAAAGAAAAAATTCTTAGTAATCTTATTTATCTAACATTATTACTTTTCTATAGATAATACCTCACTTTTTAAGTAATTTCCCACTGTTTTCTCAACTATTTTTAAGTGTTATGAGTATGTTTTTGTATTCTTTTTATAAAACTTATATTTTTAATGACCAGAATAAGTTACATCTAGTATTATTAAATGTTATATTACATTCTTGACTTTTAAATTTAATAAAAATAATTTAGTAAAATATTAATTTCTTGTTTTTTTTTTTTTTTTTAAACATTTCAAGTCTTTAAAACTTTTGCACTACAAATAAACTTAGAAAACTTTTGTCTTATCACTGCAAAGCTTGACCACTGGCTTTTCTGTGGTCTGGCTTGGGTGGGGAGAGATAATTGGCCAATGAACCAAATTAGCAATGGCTAGTTGTCCATCTACCAAACATTGATACTTCCATTTTGTAATGTGGAGTTGCTGCTGGAAAGTTGCTATCTGGCTATGCATTCTATTTGTAAACCCTCCCTTCTACTCCTTGTATCTGGGTGGCATAATGTGATTAGTTCATGCAGCTCTTATATGAGCAGAACTATGGTGTGTTACTTAAAACTGTATGCTTAAGAAGCGAGGGCAGTTTTCCATTCTTTGTCTCTTCTCGCCACTTCTGGATGGATCTGTACTTGCAAAATAACTTTCAAGGCTACATTTTAACAAGGTGAAACCTCTGTAAGACTGGGCCCCTAAATGATTGTGGGGAACAGAGCTTGCCCTCTCTAAAGCCTGTCGTTAGTTGTGTGGACTTAATGTAAATAAGAAACAATAGACATTTGTAATGTTAAGGATGTTTGTATAATAGTTTTCTTTTTCTGGATATATAGGAAGAGTGAATTTATTTTCTTTAAATATATATATATATGTATGTATGTTTTTATTGTACTTTAGGTTCTGGGTATAAGAGAAGATCATGCAGGATTGTTGCATAGGTACATACATGGCAATGTGGTTTGCTGCCTTCACCCCCCACCATCACCTATATCTGGCATTTCTTCCCATGTTATCCCTCCCCAACCTCCCCACTCCCCTTTGTCTCTCCTCTATTCACACCAACAGACCCCAGTGTATAATGTTCCCTTACCTGTGCCCATGTGTTCTCATTGTTCAACACCCACCTATAAGTGAGAACATGCAGTGTTTGATTTTCTGTTCTTGTGTCAGTTTGCTGAGAATGATGGTTTCCAGAATTATCCACATCCCTACAAAGGACACAAACTCATCATTTTTTATGGCTGCATAGTATTCCATGATGTATATGTGCCATATTTTCCTTGTGCAGCCTATCATCGATGGGCATTTTGGTTGGTTCCAGGTCTTTGCTATTATAAACAGCGCCTCAATGAATATACATGTGCATGAGTCTTTATAGTAGAACAATTTATAATCCTTTGGATATATACCCATTAATGGGATTGCTGGGTCAAATGGAATTTCTATTTCTAGGTCCTTGAGGAATCGCCACAGTCTTCCACAATGGTTAAATTAGTTTACATTCCCACCAACAGTGTAAAAGTGTTCCTGTTTCTCCGCATCCTCTCCAGCATCTGTTGTCTCCAGATTTTTTAATGATCGCCATTCTAACTGGTATGAGATGGTATCTCAATGTGGTTTTGATTTGCATTTCTCTAATGACCAGTGATGATGAGGATTTTATCATGTTTGTTGGCCTCATATGTGTCTTCTTTTGAAAAGTATCTGTTCATGTCCTTCACCCGCTTTTGAATGGGTTTGTTTGTTTTTTTTTTTTCTGGTAAATCTGTTTTAGTTCTTTGTAGATTCTGGATATTAGCCCTTTGTCAGATAGGGAGATTGCAAAAATCTTTTCCCATTCTGTTGGTTGCCAGTTCACTCTAGTGATTGTTTCTTTTGCTGTACAGAAGCCCTGGAGTTTAATTAGATCCCATTTGTCTATTTTGGCTTGTGTTACCAATGCTTTTGGTGCTTTAGTCATGAAGTCCTTGCCTATGCCTATGTCCTGCATGGTTTTGCCTAGGTTTTCTTCTAGGGTTTTTATGGTGTTAGGTATTATGGTTAAGTCCTTAGTCCATCTGGAATTAATTTTAGTGTAGGGTGTCAGGAATGGGTTTGTTTCTGTTTTCTGCCTTTGGCTATCCAGTTATCTCAATGCCATTTATTAAACAGGGACTCCTTTCTCCATTGCTTGTTTTTGTCAGGTTTGTCAAAGATCACATGGTTGTAGATGTGTGTTGTTGCCTCTGAGGCCTCTGTTCTGTTCCATTGGTCTATATCTCTGTTTTGGTCCCAGTGCCATGCTGTTTTGATTACTGTAGCCTTGTAGTATAGTTTGAAGTTAGGTAGTATGATGCCTCCAGCCTTGTTCTTTTTGCTTAGGATTGTCTTGGCTATGTGGGCTCTCTTTTGGTTCCATATGAAGTTTAAGCTGTTTTTTTCCCCAGTTCTGTGAAGAGGGTCATTGGTAGTTTGATGGGGATAGCATTGAATCCATAGATTACTTTGGGCAGTATGGCCATTTTTACAATATTGATTCTTTCTAACCATGAATATGGAATTTTTTCCATCTGTTTGTGTCCTCTCTTATTTACTTGATCAGTGGTTTGTAGTTCTCCTTGAAGAGGAGTTGTATTCTTAGGTATTTAATTCTCTTTGCAGCAATTGTGAATGGCAGTTCATTCTTTATTTGGCTCTCTTTTAGTCTGTTATTGGTGTATAGGAGTGCTTCTGATTTCTGCACATTGATTTTGTATCCTGATTCTTTGCTGAAGTTGCTTATCAGTTTCAGGAGACTGTGGGCTGAGATGATGGGGTCTTCTAAATATACAATTATGTTGTCTGCAAATAGAGACAATTTTACTTCCTCCTCTTCCTAATTGAATACCCTTTATTTCTTTTTCTTGCCTGATGGCTCTGGCTAGAACTTCCAATACTATATTGAATAGGAGAGGTGAGAGAGGGCATCCTTGTCTAGTGCCAAATTTCAAAGGAAATGCTTCTAGTTTTTGCCCATTCAGTATGATATTGGCTATGGGTTTGTCATAAATAGCTTTTATTATTTTGAGATATGTTCAGTTGGTACCTAGTTTATTGAGGGTTTTTAGCATAAAGTGCTGTTGAATTTTGTCAAAGGTCTTCTCTACATCTATTGAAATAATCATGTGGTTTTTTTCGTCTTTGGTTCTATTTATGTGGTGTATTATGTTTATAGATTTGGGTATGTTGAACCAGACTTGCATTTCTGGGTTGAAGCCTACTTGATTCTGATGGATAAGCTTTTTGATGTGCTGTTGCAATTGGTTTTCCAGTATTTTATTAAAGAATTTTGCGTCTATGTTCATCGTGGATATTAGCCTGAAGTTTTCTTTTTTTGTTGAGTATCTGCTGGGTTTTGGTATCAAAATGATACTGGTTTCATAAAATGATTTGGGAAGGATTCCCTCTTTTTGTATTGTTTGGAATAGTTTCAGAAGTAGTGGTACCAGCTCTTCTTTGAACTAGTGGTACCAGCTCTTCTTTGAACATCTGGTAGAATTTGGCTGTGAACCCATCTGGACCTGGTCTTTTTTCTGGTTGGTAGAGTATGAATTGCTGCCTCAACCTCAGCCCTTATTATTGGTCTATTCAGGGTTTCAACTTCTTCCTGGGTTAGGTTTGGGATGGTGCAAGTGTCCAGGTATTTATCTGTTTCTTCCAGGGTGACTGGTTTATGTACATAGAGTTGTTTGTAGTAATCCCTGATGGTATTTTTTATCTCTGTGGAATCAGTGGTAATATGCCCTTTATTATTTTTTATTGCATCTGTTTGATTCTTTTCTCTTTTCTTTTTTATTAATCTGGCTAGCAGTCTGTCTATTTTGTTGATCTTTTAAAAAAACCCAGCTTCTGGATTTATTTTTTTGAAGGGTTTCTTTTTTTGTGTCTCTATCTCCTTCAGTTCTGCTCTGATCTTAGTTATTTCTTGTCTTCCCCTAGCTTTTGAGTTTTTTTGATGTTGCTCTTCTAGCTCTTACAATTTTAATGATAGTGTGTGAATTTTAAATCTTTCTTTGCTTCTCATGTGGGCATTTATTGCTATAAATTTCCCTCTAGACACTGCTTTAAATATGTCCCAGAGATTCTGGTATGTTGTGTCTTCGTTCTCATTGGTTTTGAAGAACATCTTTATTTCTGCCTTCATTTCATTGTTTGTCTAGTCAACATTCAAGAGCCAGTTGTTCAGTTTCCATGAAGTTTTGCGGTTCTGAGTTAGCTTCTTAATCCTGAGTTCTAATATGATTGTCTGAGAGACTGTTATAATTTCCATTCTTTTGCGTTTGCTGAGGAGTGATTTACTTCCAATTATGTGGTCAATTTTAGAGTAAGTGTGATGTGCTGAGAAGAATGTATATTCCGTGGATATGTGGTGAAGAGTTCTGTAGATGTCTATTAAGTTTGCTTGGTCCAGATCTGAGTTCAAGTACTAGATATCCTTTTTAATTTTCTGTCTCGTTGATCTGTCTAATGTTGACAATGAAGTGTTAAAGTCTCCCACTATTATTTTATGAAAGTCTAAGTCTCTTTGTAGATCATTAAGAACTTGCTTTTTATGTATCTGGGTGCTCCTGTATTGGGTCCATATATATTTAGGATCATTAGCTCTTCTTGCTGCATTAATCCTTTTACCTTTATGTAATGCCCTTCATTGTCTCTTTTGAACTTTGCTGGTTTAAAGTGTATTTTATCAGAGACTAGGATTGCAACTCCTGCTTTTTTTTCTCTCCATTTGCTTGGTAAATCTTCCTCCATCCCTTTATTTTGAGCCTATGTGTGTCCTTGTATGTGAGATGGGTTTCTTGGATACAGCACACTGTTGGGTTTTGACTTTTTATCCAACTTACCAGTCTGTGTCTTTGATTGGCACATTTAGTTCATTTACATTCAAGGTTAATATTGTTATGTGTGAGTTTAATTCTGCCATTTTGATGCTAGCTGGTTTTATTCCCCATTAGTTGAAACAGTTTTTCATTGTATCATTGCTCTTTACCATTTGGTACCTTTCTGGAGTGCCTGGTACTTGTTTTCCCTTTCTATGTTTAGTGCTTCTTTCAGGAGCTCTTGTAAGGCAGGCCTGGTGGTGACACTCTGCAATTGCTTGTTCATAAAGGATTTTATTTCTCCTTCACTTACGAAGCCTAGTTTGGCTGGATATGAAATTCTAGGTTGAAAGTTCTTTTCTTTAAGGATGTTGAATACTGGTCCCCACTCTCTTCTGGCTTGTATGGTTTCTGCTGAGAAATCTGCTGTGAGTCTGATGGGCTCCCTTTGTGGGTAACCTGACCTTACTTTCTGGCTGCCCTTAGCATCTTTTCCTTCATTTCAACACTGGTGAATCTGACAATTATGTGCCTTGGGGTTGCTCTTCTTAAGCAATATTTTTGTGGTGCTCTCTGTATTTCCTGGACTTGAATGTTGGCCTGCCTTGTTAGGTTGGGGAAGTTCTCCTGGATCATATCCTGAAGAGTGTTTTCCAGCTTGGATTCATTCTGTCCTTCAGATTAAAGTATGTCTATCAAACATAGATTAGGTCTTTTCACATAATCCCATATCTCTTGGAGGCTTTGTTCATTTCTTTTCACTTTTTTTTCTCTAATCTTGCCTTCCCATTTTATTTCATTGGGTTGATCTTCAATGTGTGATATCCTTTCCTCTGCATGGCCAATTCAGCTATTGAAACTCGTGTATGCTTCATGAAGTTTCCCTGTTGTGTTTTTGGGCTCCATCAAGTCATTTGTATTCTTCTCTAAGCTGTTTATTCTCACTAGCATTTCATCAAATCTTCTTCCACGGTTCTTAGTTTCTTTGCATTGGGTTAGAACATGTTCTTTTAGCTCAGAGAAGTTTGTTATTACCCACTGTCTGAAGCCCGTTTCTGTCAATTTGTCAGACTCATTCTCCATCCATCTTTGATCCCTAGCTGGTGAGGAGTTGTGATCCTTTGGAGCAGAGCCATTCTGGTTTTGGGTGTTTTCATCCTTTTTGCACTGGTTTCTTTCCATCTTCATTGATTGATCTACATGTTGTCTTTGTAGTTGGTGACTTTCAGATGGTGTCTCTGAGTGGATGTTCTTTTGTTGATGTTGAAGTCATTTCTTTCTTTTTTTTTTTAGTTTTCCTTCTAACAAGTCCCTCTGCTGTAGGTCCACTCCAGACCCTGCTTGCCTGGGGATCACCTATGGGGGCTGCAGAACAGTAAGGCTTGCTGCTGGTTTCTTCTTCTCTTATCTTCATCCCAGAAAGGTACCTGCCAGATGTCAGCCTGAGCTCTCCTTTATGAGGTGTCTCTTGGTATATAAGGGGGTCAGGGAGCTGCTTGAGGAGACTGTCTGTCCCTTATAGGAGCTTAAGTGCTTACCTGGGATCTCTGCTATTCCCTTCAGAGCTGCTGGGCAGGTACATTTAAGTCTGCTGCAGTGGAACTCAAAACTGCCTTTTTTTCCCAGGTGTTCTGTCCTGGGAATGTGGGGCTTTATTTATAAGTTCCTGATGTGCTGCTGCCTTTTTTCAGAGATGCCCTTACTAGATGACCAGTAAGTAGGTAGTCTAGTCATATTCTGCCAGCGGAGGTGTTGCTAAGTTGCCCTGGGCTCTGCCCAGCTGCTGTGTGAACTTCCTTGCGGTTTTGTTGACATTGGTGCAGTTAGAACTGCCTCAGTAATGGTGGACTGCCTCCATAATGGCAGACTGCCTTGGTAAAGGCGGATTGCCTTGGTGATGGTGGACTGCTTTGGTAATGGCGGCCACCCTTCCCCCACACTGAGCTGGACCATTCCCTGTCCAGCTGTGCTTGCTGTGAAACCCACAATCCAGAGAATTTCAGATTACTGGTCTTTGTGGGTGTAGGACCCGCTAAGCCAGACACCTGGCTCCCTATTTCAGCTCTTCTTTTTTTTTCAGTTGAATGGGTGGCTCTGTATCCCAGGCATTCCAGGTGCCAATTGAAAGTCTACCCAGATATGTGTGAGTTTCTGTGCGGAGACCCATGGATCTGGCTGAAACAGCTGGGTGGAAACTTGTGGCTCTTTTCCCCGGAAATCTCCTGGTCTGTGGGCAGTAAAAACTGGAATGCAGTGATCACTCACCCTCTGTGCTGTTCTCACTGGGAACTGCACTCCAGAGTGGTTCCTATTTGGCCATCTTTGATCGCTTCCAGGAATAGTGAATTTCTAAGCCTGCTATGTAATTAGATTGAAACCAAGTGACTGAGGACTAAAGGGAATTTTGATGAGTGAAAGTGATGTGTTGTATAAGATCAGGACAGTTAAGAGTAAGCCAGTGCTCTATACTCTCCTTCTTTCACACATATAGTTGAACAGAGGATTGCTCAATGATGGAGTTACAAAATGGAAGCTGCCTAGACTGCTAAATTACATCTAAGAGAAAATCCACCAAAGAGAGCTGCATGAGATTTATCAGACCATAATGTGAGGAAAAAATAAATGTTTATTGGGCGAAGCCACTGAAATTTCAAGGTTTGACTGATGCAGTCATTGAAGTCCTATCCTGACACACACAGTTACCTTAATCAATAAAATTGCCAAATGTAATGTGTGAAACTTGCTGAACTCATGATAATAAGACATTATCATTGGCTGAGGTTGGTGGATCACGAAGTCTGTAGTTCAAGACCAGACTGGCCAACATGGTGAAACCCTATCTCTACTAAAAAATACAAAAATTAGCTGGGCATGGTGGCTTGTGCCTATAATCCCTGCTATTTAGGAGGCTGAGGTAGGAGAATTGCTTGAACTGGGACCTAGGAGACAGAGGTTGCAGTGAGCCGAGATCATGCCACTGCACTCCAGACTGGGCTACAGAGAGAAGCTCCATCTCAGACAAAAAAAAAAGACATTATCTCTTACTTTCTCTTGGTAGATTATTTCTTTAATTTTATTACACAGACACACACACAGACACACACACACTTATAAACACACTAATAACAGTATTTGTTTTGTGTTTCTTAGAAATATCTAAGACTGGGTATATAAAGAAAAGGGGTTTATTTGGCTCCCATTTCTACAGGTTGTACAGACATTGCGCCAGCATCTGCTTGGCTTCTGGTGAGGCTTCAGGAAGATTTCACTCATGGTGGTAAGTGGAGGAGGAGCAGGCATGTCACATGGTGAGAGAGGGAGCAAGAGAGATGCCAGGTTCTTTTAAACAACCGGATCTTGGGTGAACTAACAGAGCAAGAATTTATTACTGTGGAGAGGGCATCAAGCCATTCATGAGGGATCCATCCCCATGACCCAAACACCTCCCACCAGACCCCACCTCCAAATATTGGGGATCACATTTCAACATGAGATTTGGAGGGGGTAAGCATCCAAACTATATCATACTCCAAGGAGTCGAAGAATGAAGAGTCTTTGAATCATTCTTCAGTTGCTTTCACATTTTCCTCAAGCACAGAAATAAAATTATATTTGAAGAATGTGCACATACCATGAATGAATGTGTCAGGAAAAAAGATGAACATCGCAAATAAGTCATTAGAATAGTACCATTAATGTTCATACCTACTGGGTATAGAGATAAATTATAGACCATGCTTTTGTATGTACATGTGATTTAGTGCACAAAGATACTTATTTTTGATACAGTAACTGTATAAGATCTGCAGGAGGAATGATGGCAGATTAAAGGCATTTCTAGCATACCTCTCCCACTTGGAAGGACAAAATAGAATGTACAGATTCACATTATAAACTCTTTTATAGGACTCAAAGGTCCTATAAAATGATAACACAATGGGAAAAAAAACCCTATCTATGTAACAATAAATGTGATGAAGAGAACAGAGACTTCAGAGACCACATCTTACAAAGAATACCGACCTCACAAAAAACAGTTTAGAAAAGTCATGAAACAAATAGTACCTACAGTAAATTACAAAAACAGCCTCTGAGCAAGGGGATGTAGGAGATTTCTAGCATTGTCACATTATAATATTCAAAATGTCCAATTTTTTTTCAAGGGCATTAGGCTGAGAAAAAAAGCCATTCTTAGATGGTCACAGGTTGTATTGCTGTATGACTCAATTTGTTAACATTCTTTTTTTTTTTTTTTGAGACAGAGTTTCGCTCTTGTTTCCCAGGCTGGAGTGCAATGGCGCGATCTCGGCTTACCGCAACCTCCGCCTCCTGAGTTCAGGCAATTCTCCTGCCTCAGCCTCCCGAGTAGCTGGGATTACAGGCACGCGCCACCACGCCCAGCCAATTTTTTGTATCTTTAGTAGAGACGGGGTTTCACCATGTTGACCAGGATGGTCTCGATCTCCTGACCTCGCGATCCACCCGCCTCGGCCTCCCAAAGTGCTGGGATTACAGGCTTGAGCCACCGCGCCCGGCCTGTTAACATTCTTAATGTCACAAAATGTTAGAGATGGAGAACAAACTAATTATTGGTAGGTATTAGGGTTGGTGAGGAAGAAGGGAATCGGTGTATCCTACATCTCAGGGAAGCCTATGGAAGAACTTTTAGCTTTGTATCTTGATTGTGATAGTGGTTATATGAATCTACATACATGATAACATGATCTAAAAATATACGCACACAGTATACCAGTGTCTGTTTTCTTGCTTTAATACTGCACTATGATTCTATAAGAAGTAATCATTGGGACATGACAGGTAGAGTACATGTTCTGTGCTATCTTTGCAACTTCCTGTGAATCTGTAATTAGTTCAAAATAAAAACAAATGTTTTTAAAAATGGAAACTTAAAATATTGTATTTTATAATTAGATATTAATCAGTTATAGGAAAGCTATTGATTTCAGGATTAACATTTATATCCAGTCTTTTAAAGAAATTTTAACTAGCACTAAATTGTTTTTTCTTATTTTTCATTGTATAGCCCACTACTTCAAAAAAAGACAGTTTTTTACTTTTCCTTTCTGTTATTAATCCCTGATTAATTCCTCTTTTATTTTCTTGCTAAATTGTTTTGATATTAAGCACAATATTGAAATATAAAAGTAGTAGCAGGCATTCTTGTTTTTTTTCCTCCTGGTTTTAAAGAGAATTTCTTTTCATTTTCATACTTACCACTAAGTATGATGCTTACTATAGGGGTCTTCTATATTCTATTTTGTTAAATAAATTTATTTCTATTCTTGATTATATTTGACTTTATACCATATATATCCTATCTTTTAAAATTTTATGTGTCGATATTTTTTGTGGTCCATTATATGTACTGTGACTTTTAAGTTCTAAACTTCCTAAATAAGTTTCTAATTATAGTAGATTAGATATATTTGCCCATTAGTATTTTCATGTTTTCTAAAGGCAAAAACACACAGAAGGGTAAGTTCAGACGGATGAATTGACAAATATGACCTGTTTCCAAATCTGTCAAGGAACTCCCACATTGGTGTCTTGTGGCTGTAATTAGGTTTATTTTATAAGAATCACATTAAGTTTTCTAGTGTCTCCTGTGAAATAAAGAATCTGTTGTCTTGAGTTTTCAACCTGTTTTCATTGCTAATTCAAGTAAATCAGTTAAGATTTTGAGACCTTGGTTTGTCTATATATAGAGTGGGGGACGATTTTACCTTTCTTTACCCATCTCATAGGGCTGTCAGGAAAATAAAGTCATAATAGTAAGGCAAGGAAAGTTGTGTATAGATAAAATATATTATTCTTGTTGCTTTGATCATTAGTAGATTGAATCTCAGAGAATGAGAGTAATTCTTGTTTTCAATCTTGTTTATTCCTTTTACAGTTGAATACACACAGTGTTTGAGGGTTTATGTCATTATATAGATAACCAGACAAAAATGGATAATTTTTACTATATATATATGACACCTGTTTCCATTGTTTCCCATCTGTCTGATATTATCTATTAGGCTACCTTGCCATGGCCTTTCCAAGGGCCCTCTCAGAACCTTATTGCTTCTAAGAAGTTTTCCAGGGATGAGTCACAAATCACGTTGTCTTAAGAGAGTCAGCTGGCCTGATTTAAGACCTCATTGAGTCTTATATAGATATTATTTTCTATGATTAACTCCCTTCTTTAGTGCTGATAGCCTGTTCTGCTTGAATAGTTGCACAAGTTGGTTTCTTGTCCACAGCTGGCTAGAGTTGCTGTAAAACTGAGTTTTAGACATTTATATTGAAAACTTATATTGATGACATTTATACTGATGATTATATAAAGCTCTGCTTACTTTGATACTACCTAAGATTTATATAGTATAAGGAGGCCTCTGGCCAGGGAAATATTTTACTCTATTGACATTATCTCTTCCATACTAGTGGTTCAACACATATTTTTTATTTTTCTTTCAGTTCCGTGGCAAAGTCAAGTTGCAATATACTGCTTAGTTCTGTCCCTCTGCCTCTTGAAAAGCACAAAAGGAAAATCACAACAGTTTAAGCTTTCTGTGATTTTACGCTTCTGTTGAGTGAAATGTAGGCATTCTTGTATTTCCTGGAAGTATTTGCACTATTGATCTCATAACGGCTTCTCCAATGTCTACTAGCCTGCCTAAGGACTTGAGCCCTATGGACAGTATCTTCATGAGATTCAAATAATTAAAAGACAAAGAGGTCAGTGATTGGCGTCAGGCTAGTGGTTCAGTTAAACCATTGAAATGAGAGTCTCTGAACCATATTAATGAAAGATCTGAAGTCAATTTCTGTTTAATAGGCAACAAATTTAATTGAAAAAAAATAAGAATAAATTCAGGAGAAAGAGGAAGGAAAGAAAACCTTTGCTTATTTCCATTGTAATTTATCAAGTTTTCTTTTTGTCAAAGCTGGGAAAAGAACAATGACATGTAAATCTTTCTGATTTATTGAATATTCAGAAAGAGATAATGGGAATGGCTAAAAGTCATTCCTGTGGAGATACTGTTTTCAGCAAATTAAGATCTGATTATGACAGCAACACTGTCTAGTGATAGCTGCTAGTAATATCCTGTTAGAAAATGTGCTAATCTGTACAACAGGCAGCTTCTTGGTTTTGAAAAAATTATTTTACTTTCCATCAATTTAAAAGCCAAAAGATCTAGATATAAGAAATATGACTGATATTTTGCTGTATGTTCGGAACTCATATTCTTTGGAAATGTTACATCCGAAGATGAAGAAGAGCTAGAAATCTCAATTTGATAATTCTTCATTTATATTGGGCTGCCTAATCTCTCTTACTCCCCTACTTGCCACTATCTGACCCTGCCTTTCTTCCAAAAGTTTGATAGTGAGAAAATTCTAGAAGCTATAATGGGAACAGATGGAAGTGACGTACACCTGTCAGGAGTGGTTGTGGAGGAAGAAGTACCCTCAGAGCCTTCTTTCACTCTCCTTTTAAAAAAATTTGTTGTTGTCGACTTTGTCCTTTATTAAAATGTATCTTTACCTTATGAAACCAATAAAACCAGCCAGTTATTTATAGAATGCTTCTTAATTTGGATTTCCATAATGTTTCTCTAGGACTTTTATTTTTAGTTGATGTATAATAATTGCACATATTTATGGGATACAAGGTGATATGTATACAGTGCATAATGATCAAATCGGGATAATTAAGATATTCACCACTTCAAACATTTATCCTTTCTTTGTGTTGAGAACATTGAAAATCTTCTAGCTGTTTGAAAATATACAAGGAATTGTTGTTACAGTCACCATACAGTGCTATAGAACACTAGAACTTATTCTTCCTACCCAGCTGTAATTTTGTATCTATTAATCAGCCTCACCTATCTTTCCCTCCCCTCAACACTTCCCAGCATCTAATACCACAATTTTCCTCTTTACTTCTATAAGATTAATTTTGTTTAGCTCCTTCCTATGAGTGAGAACTTGTGACATTTATCTTTTTGTGCCTGACTTATTTTGCTTAACATAATATCCTCTAGGCTTATCCATGTTGCTGTGAATGACAGGATTTCATTGTTTTTTTTCATGGCTGGATAGTATTCTACTGTATCTTCTTTCAGAATGTCCTCTTTATGAAAAGATTTCTCTTTAACATTGAAAGTGCCTTCAGCATATCAGATGCTTTAAAAATTGTTAATTTGATTTTTGTTGGTTTTGACCTGGTTTTAATGAATATGCTCAGCACATTCAGCCTAATAATTGATTTAAATTAATATTCATCTTACAACCATGCTGGGATCCTTTACATAATCTTGAATCATTTGATTCTTGTGCTTCTTATTAAACCATCTGTTGAACCTTTGCTTTTCTTTTTCTTATGACTATCTGCTTCCATCCTTCTTACTTCATTCTATATCTTGTTTTTTTTAACCTTTCTCTTTTTTCTTCTTTAATTCAAGTTTATTTAGTTTCCCACTTTCTCTTCTTCTTGCTTATCCTAGTGAGAATGAATCTGTGAGAAGAGAGGGAAACATTTCTTTTTTAGATGAGAGAGAAAATTACATTTAAAAAAAATCTGTTTTGCCTGTTGACCAAATCAGAGCCTCATTGTGGGAAAGAAATGGATGCTCAGGGAAGCAAGGTGGCTCTGGGTGTGAGAAAAGGTGGGTCATGGAAAGGCAAATGCATTTGTTTGCTAGGCCTGCTAGAATAAAGTACCACAGATTGGGTGGCTTAAGCAACAGAAATTTAGTGTCACTTCTGGAGGCCAAAAGTCAAAAACCAAGATACTGGTTCTTCTGAGAGCTCTCTCCTTGGCATGCTAATGGCACACTCTCCTCCCCATGTTTTCACGTAACCTCTCTCTATGTGTATCTGTGTCTTATTCTCTTCTTCTTATAAGACACCAGGCAGATTGGATTAGAGCCCACTCCAATGAACTTATATAACCTTAATTACCTCTTTAAACACTATTTCCAGTAATATTTTGAGTCACTTAGGATTTGAACTTCACATATTTTTTATGGGAGGTACAATTCAGAAAGTTATACCAAAAATAAATTTGTTTTCTAGTATGTAAAGTGCTTTACTTGTTTTTCCCTGCAGCATGTATATGACGCTATGTATAGTTTTTACATTAAGCTTTAATATCACCTTTTCAAAGCAATGAGTTTTCAAAGGTAAATACACACAGGTGGTGGTGATGGGCAGAAAGACAGTGATAGAGGATCCAGAAGTGATGGGAAGTGGGACATGGATTTGGTTCCTTCTCCATGAAATAGAACTGGATCCAGAGTCTGTGATTAAGCAGAACAAAAGCTTTAATGAAATGTGTTTCCAGATGATTTCTGAATATGACTATGACTGTGAATATTAACTCGGCACTGTGTAATCCCACAATGCAGATATTGCCATCTCAGTTGGCAAATACATATATTGGAAAGAGAGGAAGTAGCAAAGACAGATTTCTATGTTGGGAATGTCCTTTCCCGTGGAGATTTCAGAGCACTTGGAAGTGAAGAAGGAGGTGTCATTTGGCAACATGGTGCATTCTCCTTTCAAGTGAAGAAGCCTTCTAGGAGGTTATCCTAAGTGTGGGCTTCTCTTAATGGCAGGAACATGGCACAGCAAGCACAATTATCACTTTAAACTCTTCTGGTGAGACATTATTCTTTACGTGATTCCCAGTCTATATCAGCCTCTATACCAACAAAATCAGAGCCTCATTTTGAGAAAGAAATAGATGCTCAGGAAAGTGAACGTGGCTCTGGGATGTGAAAAAAAGTGGGTCAACTTTCTGGCTTTCAGTAATGACTCAGTTTGAATGCTTTCCCTGGAGGGTAGACTCATTTGTGAAAGTTTAAAAAGTGAGGCGTGGGGGTGTGGAGCACTATGCTCCTAATTATGTTCACTCCTCCATTTTAGTCTCTATCTCATCAGTCTCGGGAAGTGAACATGAGGTGGGGCAGGGGCAGAAGACCAGCATTGGCACTGGGCACCGAACTTTTCCTCTCACAGACTATGGAAAATTCATTTGCATATTTAGCCTTAAATAGCAATGTTTTAAAGAACGGTGGTATTGAACTTTGCCTGTACTGGAAAGAGGTGTGTATGTGTGTGGGTGCCTGTGTGTGTATGTGTGTGTGAGAGAGAGAGAGAGAGAGAGAAAGAGAATATCAAGACCTTATACCAGAAATATTAAATCAGAATTGCTGGCAGTAGGGACTGGGCATTGGCATTTTAATATCTGGAGAGGGAGGGCAGGACATCCTGAGTTGTCAAGTCATTAGCATTTGGAGGACAATTGCTGAGCATGATGGCGAGCTTAACAAGCACATCCTCTCAGTCTGACAATTTGCTGGAGAAATGAAAAATGTCAACTCAAGGAGTTTGCAGTCTACAAATTCCTTAGAATGACAGGTAAAGACAAGCACATTGTAGAAAATAATATTGTTTTACCATCTATAGTTCACAAATACCTTAAGAAATTGTAGTAGCTGCTTTGCGTAGTAGACCTTTTTTAGGCCAGTGGTTCTCAAACATAACTGTGCATCAGAATCACCTGAAAGGCTTTTTAAAACCTGATTGCTGGACCCCTACCCCCAGAGTTCCAGATTGGGTAGGTCTTTAGTATAGCCCCGGAATTTGCGTTTCTTATAAATTCCCAGGTGGTGCTGATGCTCCTGGCCTGGGACTATACTTTGAGAATACTGCTTTAATGAATCACTTAGAAGAGACATACTTTTAAATAATATTTTGTTGTCAATTGATTTAGTCATATACACATCTAATAAGATAATTTAAGTTCCTTCTTAATAGTTACAAATTATTCAAATACCATAGTTATAAAAATATAGGGAACAGAGGGCTGAGGACATGTGAGGCTTCAATGATCAAAAGGAATAGGATGTCCTTTATTCCAAAGTCCATTTGTAAGTCAGCTTGTCAAGGCATTAGGTATCCCCCCCACCCCATCCCACCGAAGAGAGAAGTGTCTTGAGTAGGGGCTGAGATGCTCAGCCAATCTTTAAAACCTATTCAATCAATAGAACTGGTATCATGTTGGTTCTTAAATTATGTGTGTCAGCTAAATGTAATTAAGTTTTTTATATTTGGTTCTTTATCATTGCAGTGTGAAATTTAATTTTTCACAGACTCTTGGGATTCACCTGAAGCAGTGAAATCTCTGAGATCAAGGAGACTTACCCTGGTCTGCCCACAGCTCCTTATGGAGATACTTACGGTTGTGAATAAAATTTAACTCCTAGTAGAAAATTATCATTAAAGTATTAAGTTAGAAGCAATTACCATTGAAATATATTTGTAACAAAATCTGTTTGGAGCCTCCCTGCTTATCTTTTCTATTGAGGCTAAGAAAAAGCACTATATGGTTAGCTTTAATTGGAAAACCTGATATTGATATTGAATATTTGTGAATAGTCAACTGCAAACTCTTTTGGGAAGGAAGGGTTGAAATTATTATTTCAATATCTTTTAAATTTTTACTATTTAAGTTTTCTATTTCTTTTTGTACTTGTGTTGGCTTTTAATAATTTTCAAATAATTTATCCATTTAATCTTGGTCATCATCTAGATTATAGTAGACTATAATATCTTTACTCTCTTTGGATCTGTCTTATCTTCAGCCAGGTTCCCTTTGTTTATTTTGTATTTTGTTTATTTGCATCTTGTTTCTTTCTGTCCTTAGCCAATCATGGCAGAGGTCCCTTTTATTTTCATCTTGATTTCTTCTTGGATCTATGAATTGTACAGAAGTATAATCTTTAAGAAAAATCAAATATTTTGGGGGTTCCTATTGTTTTCAGGTTATTTATTTCATATTTTGTTGCATTGTGGTCAAAGAACTTGGTCTTAGAATATTGTCCCATGAACTTTTTTTAGTCCTGCTTTGAGGGCTTGTAGTGGGTAGATTTTATACATACTTCACATGTGTTTAGGGAAAATGCATATTCTCTAATTGTTATTATCTTTTTCCATCCTGCCCATAGATAAAGGATTTTGTGTGAACATTAGATCATGCTTTGTAACTGTGATGGTTCAATCTTTTAGATCTCTATTTCTTCTAAAAATCTAGTATTGCTCGAAGTATATCAATCATTTTTGCTATGATTGTCAATTTGTCAACTTCTCCCTGTAATTCTGTTGATTTTTTTTTCATGTATTTCAAGGCTGTGGTTTTTCTCTTTGATTCTACAATTTATTAAGGTGTTTGTGAACTATAGATGCTAAAACAATATTATTTTCTACAATGTGCTTGTCTTTACCTGTCATTCTAAGGAATTTGTAGACTGCAACCTCATTTGAGTTGACGTTTTTCATGCCTCCAGCAAATTTTCAGACTGAGAGGATGTGCTTGTTGAACTCCGCATCGTGCTCAGCAATTGTCCTCCAAATGCTAGTGACAACTCAGAATGCTCTATTCTCTTTCGCCAGATTTTAATGAGGAACTATATTAAAATATAGCCTTATACTGTCTATACCCCTACCAAAACCTGGAAATTACTTTTACCTCAACAGTTGTTGTTTTCCTTTCTCCCTCAGAAGCTTTGAGGCTGGACAAAAATGGGTTAGCCACCAAAACATAAGATCATGGGCCTGTGACATGTGAGATCCCTGCCCTGTGCCATGACCTTATTAAAGTCCACTGTGAGGCATGTCCTTCTAGAGAGGAAGAAAAGTCCTAGAACCTGCAGAGGCTTTACTTCTGGTGCTAGCTAATGATGATGTGGTCTACCTAAGCAGCTTCAGGAGCATTGCAAATTGTACAGAGAAATATGCTCTATTTAATTTCCTAAAGCAGAGTTACCTCATTTTCTTTAACCTCTGTAGACCAGTGTTTTGGTTCTTTCAAATTGTGGTTCTCTGTAGTTAAATTCCTGATGCAGTGTTTCTGGAGTAATGAATCTGGGTATTAATCTGGAGTAATTTTTTGCTGCATGTATGAATCGTATTACTTGGGGCCTATATATTTCTTGCTTTTTGTTTGTTTTAGTGCTACTTAGCACAACAGAAGAAATTTTAGGAGATTTTATGTACAATTTAAATTTGACAGGAAATGAAAAACATGCTTACTTCATATGTAAATATAGTTAAAATTCTGCATAAAGAGATAATAAAATTTACCAATTTTTGAGTATCTACTATGTGGTAGACATTATATTAAATATAAGGACAAATAAACAAATTAAATGTTAGAGGCTTAATTTTCCCTGGTGAAAATAAGGAGACTCTCCTTAGAGCATTTACTTTAGAATATTTATAATTTTAAGTTCTTTCTCTGTCTCTTTGAAGTGTATATAAACCTTTTTAAAAGGAAAATAAGCCTCTTGACAGCCATGAGACCCAGGAACATCCTCCTCAAGGGCCTAGGACCCATCTCGTTGGAAAGTAATGATCCAAGGACATTGTATCCCTATTTATCAGTTTCTGTTAAAAAGTAGGTGCCTAGGTTTGGTGGCCCATTGCTCCAAGTTGAAAACTACCCCCTGTTGCAAAAATATGAGAAGATTATTTTTCCTTTGGATAAAGCTAATTAGCAAACACAGATGGCCACCCCAATTACCAGGTGAATTTAGGATGAACTATGTGTGAGAAATGATGGTGGGAAATTCTCTCAAATCGGGACTAGATACTGTTTATCTTGAGAACATGTGGGCTGTATCTGCTTGGCTAGATAAAAGTATGAGGGTATTTTGTTTTGTGTTGTTTTTTTCCTTTTCTGTCACTTAGTGGTTACCTGTGACGTACATCACATTCTGGCTTAATACGTATTCAATAATAAAATTTTTGATTCTGTTTTACCTTAATGGAAAGATTATCTGGGTAGGCAGAATATTAATATATTTTATTTTATTTTTTTTGAGTCAAAGTCTCACTCTGTTGCCCATGCTGGGGTGCAATGGTGTAATCTTGGGTCACTGCAACCTCTGCCTCCCAGGTTCAAGTAATTCTTTTGCACCTTTGAACCTCATTTTCTCTGGACCCCTAGCCAGTGTTAACTTCATTCTATCACATTTCTCACAAATGGGCATATCACTTAATTATTTATTTATATCTTGCCATGTTGCATTTGTAAACATTGGCTTGTTATTGTTGTTGACAAGGCAATTACCAAGGTTTACTTGTTCATTCAATTGACTTAGGGGCCAAGTCTGAGCAGAGGCAAATCTCTTCATTTACATAGAAAGCACTAACTTTGTGCCAGTACCCCAACATTTCATGATATTTGGTAGCAAATAATGTGTTTATCTCTTGAAAAATGCCCTTGGGTCCTTTATTTAAAGTACCTAGAGCCCAGAGAAAGCACAAACATTTGGACTATAGTATCTGTTAAACTAATATCTTCTCTCAATTAAAACAAATTCCTTTCTCTTATCTGCTTTAGCAATATAAACAAACCAAAATTGACTACCTGGTATTTTTTTTTTCCTATTTGCCTTAAGTTCTGCATTAAATATTGTTATTCATTGAGAGTGCTTTCAAAAATCAAATAGCATTTCCTGCCTAAAAAATCCTTGTAAACACTAAACACTAATGTTTATAGACATAATGATCCTAGATTATACATTGATTTTAAATGCTGTTAGCACCTACATCTTTGATTTTCTTTCTCCTTTACTTCTCACTGCACTCTTCTCTTTATGAAACAAAACTCTTTTTTCAAAGAAAGGTATATGTTCTTAGCTTCATACAAATTCAGAATGTTGATATGTTTGTGGCTTCTTGCAATTTTCAAAAATGTTCTACAAAAGAGATATTTCAAGTTGGAGCTAGCATTTTGCAGGTGGAGATGGAAAAGTCATCATCTTATAAGGCACCTGCGTCAACTGAGGTCTTTGCAGCATGCCCAGGGAAGGGAAGATTTCTCCTAAGCAAGAAGTGGGTATTTGCTACTATGAACTTGGGGTTCATATGTCTCAGGTTCCTTCAGGCAAGTGCACTTTTCCTAGTTATCAAGGTACTTTTCCTAGGTGTCACTTTCTCTAGTAGGGTCCTGGTTTTGGTGCAGGAGTCTTGCTGAATATATTTCATCTCCTTGTAAGTGTGCTACCTGACTGTTGAAGCCTGAGCCTAAGGTGGTCTTAAATGTAGCCATGAAGACTTTCTGACTTTCCTAGTGTGCTTTCAATTGAGGTGTGTAGCCTGAGCCTTTTTTTTTTCTTTTCAATACTCTAAAGGCAGTTAACTAAATGTAGCTAATTCTACAGAGCTCATAATTACCAGTGACCCACAAACCTTTCAAGGGCTATCCCTACATCATAAGCCAATGCTTCTCTTTCACCTGCAAACTGTCCCAGTCCACCATGGGTTACAGTGTAAGTAATTATGCTACTACAGTCAGCAGTTATCACCACTTCCCTGAGCCCTGGGGTCCTGACTGCCAGCTGACCTGTAAATCATCCAGAATCATAAAGGATCTTAGCTTGGGGACACTCCCAGCCTGAAGATCTCCTGGCAAGGGCCACCTCTAGGACAACTGTCTTAGCCTGAACACCCCAGTAGTAGAACTTGAGACAAAGGTTGGCCTTGCAGATAGCTTACTGTGGAATGTGATTCTAGAGACTCAAAGTTGTGGGCCTGAGATGAATAAATCAAGGCAGTAGAGAAAGTCTATTCAAAGTTGTATCATTGAACTGGTTACAGTTGTGGGAGATTAAGGCTCAGTTCTGTTGTGCAACCTTTGAAAAGCAGTATAGATTTCACCTCAGAATTTTCCATTCAAAACATAAGCAAGGTTAATATTTACCCAAGCACTCCTCTATTAGTTTTCTATTGCTGCCATAACAAATTCCCACAAACTAGCATCTTAAAACAATAACCATTTATTATCTCATGGTTTTCTAGGTCAGATATCTGACATGGATCTTACAGAGCTAAAATCAAGCAATTGGCATGGCCAAATTGTTTTCTGGAGACACTAAAAGAATCTGTTTCCTTGCGCATCCTAGTTGCTGGCAGAATTAAGAACTTCCCTTTTATTATTTGCAGAGTAGCCATGTTTCTACCCTATATAATTTCCCTACAACTTAAAGAATTTCCTGTAGCATTTTTTGCTAGTCCAAATGTACTGGCAATAACTCATCTTAGTTTTCTTTTATCTGAAAATGTCTTTGATTTGCTTTATTCTTAACAGAAAATATCCTTAATACCTAGGATTCAGATAGTATCTTTATTTTATCAAATTGAGAAATTCTTAACTATAATATTTCAAATAAATTTTTCTGCCTCATTCTCTCTCCTCATTCTTGTATTTCGATTACATGCATATTAGACCATTGAATATCATCTATTCAGTTTCCTAGTCTATCTCCTCAACCCCAATTTTTATCTTCCTTTTCTTTATCTTGAATAGTTTTCTCTTTCTTTACTGATACTTCCATTCATTGAGAAAATACTGAGTTTTAGTTAGCTGATGATAATTATAAAAGTCATTTTGAAGTCTTGTATGTTAATTTCAGTATCTTGTTTATATCAGGGTCAATTTTTATTGATTTTCTTCTCTTAAAAATACCTTCTATTTTCTTTTTTTAAATGTTGGACAATTTCTTCTCACTTTGGGAAATGTGCTTCAATGTAGCAGTTAGGTTTGTTCTTGTTGTTGATCAACTATGCTCACTTTTGCTTGTCATTCTGACATCAAATATACTCTAAGTTAGTTAGACTGTTTCAAGATTTAATGGTCAGGGACACTTCAGGTAGTACCTGCCAATTAAGTACTTTGCTTTACAGCCTCTGGTTTACTTGTGGCTACTGCATACTACCCTTTCTAGGAATATTTTTGAGATTATGCCCACTGCCATCAACTTCTGATTCTTTCTAGGGTTTTTATATTCAAACTCCTGAGCATAAGGGATGTTATTGATGTTAGTGATATTTAGGCACTCTGTCCCTGTTGGGCCAACCTGTCATGCCAAGTCACTTCAGATGATGCTGACCGTAAAGAAACTGGCTGCCTGAGGGAGACACATAGATCTCTGTTCTACCCTCGTATGATTTTTAAGATCTTTAAGGAACTCTGAAAATGCACATAGAGGATGATAGACTTCTACTTTATTCATATAGAGGTGTGAAATCCTGTTTCATAAGTGACATCTGCCACAATTGAGTGTTTGCCATGTTTCAGATTCTGAATTGAGTTTATCAAACACCTTGAAACATAACAGGCCCAGGACAAAGTTTTAAAAACAAAGAAGTCTAGTCTCAGAAATGTTAAGTAATATGTTCAGCAGTGTTCTATCAGTAACTTGTAGAGCCAAGTACCCTTAAATACATTCTAGGTAACTGCAATCCTAATTTCCTTTTCTACTACATTGTACTGCATTTGAGGCTGTGGAAAAGACTAGAACTAAGAAGAGATGGCTGTGCTTTAACTACCAATTTACTGGCTATGTTACTTCAAGTTCTTTAATACATACATTTTCTCACTTGGAAGAGTTTGTTGTCAGATATTAATACTATATTTTAAAACAGAATTCATATAAATAACAAATGAGAGGCTTCTGTAAAGCTCCTAACACAGTTCTTGGCATAAAATAATCCCTTAGTACAATACTATTATTGAGGCTGTTAATTTACTACTCCAGTTAAAGTTTCATGATGCATAGATTAATTACTTGCTAATTTCAAAGGCAAAATACAAGTGCAACTATACCCATTTAAATTTCTTATTTCCAATGGCTTATTATTTTTTTTATCATTGATTATTTCTCTGTCTCCTTTCTCTTCTAGGCTGAGCCTCTAGGCACATATAGTGAAATTGTGTGCCCCTCTCTCTAATGATAAATCACTCGGGAAAGCAGAGGGACTCTATAGGGTGCTTGTTGGCACAAAAGGATTTTTGTCCTTAAGCATATCCTTGAATAAGAATGGTAAAATGAGCTGATTGTGTTATTGGAAAATAAATTAAGTAATGCCTTCTTTATCTAACCAGTATTGAGTAATATTCACTATGTACTGAAGGCATATTAACACACTGTTGCTTTTGTTGGATTCTGGTGAAAAAGTCCTCAGATTAGCTTAAATATAAGCTTAAATATAAATGACATATTGGTTAATTATTATTTCTAGCTCATTTTTTAAGATGGTCTCAAAATTACAACTTAGGACCCATTATCAGTGATTCACAAATCAAAAATTCCACAATGTATATACTATAGATTATTTGTGGCATCTCTCCAACCAGCCACCAGAAAAAAATTCTTGCCAATAAGTATGCTCACATGAAAAATACAAGAAGATACATAATAAATTGTCATGTATAACAAGCATTAACTTTACTATTTTTGCATTTTGAAGACTACAGATAATTCACATAAATACACATGTGTTAATTCTAATTGTCGATGCTTCTGGTTTCAAGGGGTTAGTCTAGTTTTAAAGGGATATAATTGAAATTTGGGAAACTAGTCAACATATTTACCCAAGCATTACAGGGCTTTACATTTAAAATCAACATGATTCAACTTTGAAATATTGTTGTCTTGCTAATTAAAACATGAGCTATATTTTTGAAATATGCCCAGAAAAACATTTTTTTAAAGCAATTTTGTGGCTTATCTGTAAAAAAGTGCATTTTTGGGGGAAAAAGAAGATGGCATGATAGAAGCAACTCAGGATTGCAGCTCTCAGTGAAGCCGCAGAGGGTGAGTCCAAGCCGCATTTCCAAATGGATCTTTGCAGCCCACAGAAAGGGGAAATTCCCAGGTGTAGAAGAGACACGGTATGCCAGCACAGCTGTATTGGCTGGCGCCGCCGTTTTGGCTGGTGCCACAGCGCAGTGGCTCTCCGCACAAAACACACTGGTCTAGGTGCCATGTTAAACTGGCAATCTGAGATTTGGGAGGGCAGATTATCATATCCATTTGATTAAACGGGACTTGGACAGTGAGCCAGACCAGGAGATTACTGGGAAGAGACCTTTGAGCCGGCGCAGTGGGTCGCTGCACGGGAAATCACACAGATCCCAGTGCCCTACCAGCAGGCGACTGAAACACCCGGGAGAGAGTCAACCGTTCAACTTAAAAAAAAGGGCTCTGAGGCAGGGAGCCAGGTGATCAGGCTCGGCGAGTCCCCCCCACACAGGGACAAACAAAACAGCGATTTGAAACGCTTGGGGTTGAGAGTTTCACTGCGGGCACAGCTGAACCCAGGATGGTGCCACTAGGTGGGGGAGTGGCGTCCACCATTACTGAGGCATTCTGCCCCTACTAAGGTACACTCCCATTGCTGATGCAGCCTGCCATTGCCGAGGCAACCCACCATAACAGAGAGACTCTGCCACAGGGCGGAGCCCATGGCAACAGGGCAGAGCCCACGGCAGCAGGGTGGAGCCCACAGCAACAGGCCTCAGCAGGCAAATAGTGACTAGACTGCCTCCTAGCTGGGCAGGACAGTGCAACAGATACTCATAAAGAAAGGCCTAACTCCCCGAGACAGAGCATCTGAGGAAATAAAGGGGTTTTATGAGTTCTGCTGCAGCAGACTTAAACGTACCTGCCTAACAGCCCTGAATGAACAACAGAGCTCACAGCTCAGCACTTGAGCTCCTATAAAGTACAGATCGTCTTCTCAAGCAGCTCCCTGACCCCTGTATATCCAAAGAGTCACCTCAAAAAGGACTGATCAGACTGACATTAGGCGGGCATCATTCTGGGACAAAGATAGCAGAAGAAAAAACTGGTAGCATCCCTCACTGTTCCACAGCTGCTACAGGTGTACCCCAGACAAGCAAGGCCTGGAGTGGACTGCAGCAGTCATACAGCAGAGGAGCTAGACTGGAGGAAAACTAAGTAACAGAAATAACGTCATCATCAACAATCAGGGTGTCCACTCAGAGACCCAGTCAAAAAGTCAGCAACTACTCAGACGACAGGTGGATAAACCCACAAAGATGGGAAGAAACCAGTGCAAAAAGGAGAAAAACACCTGAAACCAGAACACCTCGCCTCCGACAAAGGACCAAAACTCCTCACCAGTAAGGGAACAAAGATGGAAGGAGAATGACTGTGATGAAATGACGGAATCAGACTTCAGAAGGTGGGTAATGAGAAACTTCTGTGAGCTAAAAGAACATGTTCTAAATCAATGCAAAGAAACTAAGAACCTTGAAAAAAGATTTGAAAAAAGATTTGAGGAAATGATAACAAGAATGGACAACTTAGAAATATAAATGAATTGAAGGAGCTGAAAAACACAACACGAGAACGTCGTGAAGCATGCACAAGTTTCAACAGCCAAATTAACCAAGCAGAAGAAAGAATATCAGAAGTCGAAGATCAACTCAATGAAATAAAACGAGAAACCAAGATTAGCGCAAAAAGCGCAAAAAGGAATGAACAAGTCTCCAAGAAATGTGGGACTATGTGAAGAGACATAACCTATGTTTGATAGGTGTACCAGAATGTGACAAAGAATGAATCCAAGCTGGAAAATACTCTTTAGGATATTATCCAGGAAAATTTCCCCAAGCTAGCAAGGCAGACCAATATTCAAGTCCAGGAAATACAGAGAACACCACAAGATACTCCACAGGAAGAGCAACCCCAAGGCAGATAATTCACCAGGGTTGAAATGAAGGAGAAAATAATAAGGGCAGCCAGAAAGAAAGGTCGGGTCACCCACAAAGGGAAGCTCATGAGACTCACAGCAGATCTCTCTGCAGAAACTCTACAATCCAGAAGAGAGTGGGAGCCAATATTCAACATCCTTAAAGAAAAGAACATTCAACCCAGAATTTCATATCCAGCCAAACTGAGCTTCATAAGTGAAGGAAAAATAAAATCCTTTGCGAACAAGCAAGTACTCAGAGATTTTGTCACCACCAGGCCTGCTTTACAAGAGCTCCTGAAAGAGGCACTACACATAGAAAGGAACAACCAGTACCAGCCATTCCAAAAACATACCAAATGCTAAAGAGCATCAACAAAATGAAGAATCTGCATCAACTAATGGGCAAAAGAGCCAGCGGGCATCAAAATGGCAGTATCAAATTCTAACATAACAATATCAACCCTAAATGTAAATGGGCTAAATGCACCAATCAAAAGAGACAGACTGGCAAATTGGATAAAAAGCCAAAACCCATCAGTGTGCTGTATCCAGGAAACCCATCTCACATGCTGGGATACACAAAGGCTCAAAATAAAGGGATGGAGGAAGATTTACCAAGCAAATGGAGAGCAAAAAAAAAAAAAAAAAAAAAAAAAAAGCAGGAGTTGCAATCCTCATCTCTGATAAAATAGACTTTAAAGCAACAAAGATCAAGAGAGACAAACAAGGACATTACATAATGGTAAAAGGATCAATGCAACAAGAAGAGCTAACGATCCTAAATATATATGGAGCCAATACAGGAGCACCCAGATACATAAGGCAAGTTCTTAATGACTTACAAAGAGACTTAGACTCCCACACAATAATAGTGGGAGACTTTAACACTCCACTGTCAATATTAGACAGATCAACCAGACAGAAAATTAACAAAGATATCCAGGGCTTGAACTCAGACCTGGAACAAGCAAACCTGATAGACATTTACAGAACACTACCCCAAATCCACAGAATATACATTCTTCTCAGCACCACATCACACCTACTCTAAAATTGACCACATAATTGGAAGTAAAGCACTCCTCAGCAAATGCAGAACAGCTGACATCATAACAAACAGTCTCTCAGACCATAGTGCAATCAAGTTAGGACTCAGAATTCAGAAACTAACCCAGAACAGCACAGCTTCATGGAAACTGAACAACTGCCTCTTGAATGTTGACTGGATAAACAATGAAATGAAGACAGAAATAAAGAAGTTCTTTGAAACCATTGAGAATGAAGACACAACATACCAGAATCTCTGGGACACATTTAAAGCAGTCTCCAGAGGAAAATATATAGCAATAAGTGCCCATATGAGAAGAGTGGAAAGATCTAAAATTGATACCCTATCATCAAAATTGAAAGAGCTAGAGGAGCTAGATTAAAAAAACTCAAAACCTAGTAGAAGACAAGAAATAACTAAGATCAGAGCAGAACTGAAGGAGATAGAGACGAGAAAAACCCTTCAAAAAATCAATAAAACCAAGAGCTGGTTTTTTGTAAAGATCAACAAAATAGACAGACCACTAGCCAGACTGATAAAAAAGAAAAGAGAGAACAACCAAATAGATGCAATAAAAAACGATAAAGGGGAAATCACCACAGATTCCACAGAAATTCAAACCATCATCAGAGAATATTACAAACAACTCTATGCACATAAACTAGTAAACCTGAAAGAAATGGATAAATTCCTGGACTCCTGTGTCCTCCCAAGCCTAAACCAGGAGGAAGCCAAAACTATGAATAGACCAAGAACAAGGTCTGAAGTTGAGGCAGCAATTAAGAGCCTACCACACAAAAAAAGCCCAGGTCCAGATGGGTTCACAGCCGAATTCTACCAGACACACAAAGAGGAGCTGGTACCATTTCTTCTGAAACTATTCAAAATAATCCAAAAAGAGGGAATCCTCCCCAAATCATTTTATGAGACCAACATCATCCTGATACCAAAACCCAGCAGAGACTCAACAAGAAAAGAAAACTTCAGGCCAATATCCATGATGAACATTGATGCAAAAATCTTCAATAAAATACTGGCAAGCTGATTGCAACAGCAAATCAAAAAACTTATCCATCATGATCAAGTAGGATTCATCCCGGGGATGCAAGGCTGGTTCAACATATGCAGTCTATAAACGTAATTCACCACATAAACAGAACCAAAACCAAAAACCACATGGTTATCTCAATTGACGCAGAGAAGGCCTTTGACAAAATTCAACAGCCCTTAATGCTAAAACCCTCAATAAACTCAGTATTGATGGAACACATCTCAAAGTAATAAAAGCTATTTACGACAAACCAACAGCCAATATCATACTGAATGGGCAAAAACTGGAAACATTCCCTTTGAAATTCGGCACTAGACAAGGATGCCCTCTTTCACCACTCCTATTCAATATAGTACTGGAAGTTCTAGCCAGAGCAATCAGGCAAGAAAAAGAAATAAAGGGTATTCAAATAGGAAAGGTGGAACCAAATTGTCTCTATATGCAGATGACATAATACATGGTAGTATATCTAGAGACACGCGCCACCATGCCCAGCTAATTTTTTTTTTTTTTTTGTATTTTTAGTAGAGACGGGGTTTCACCATGTTGACCAGGATGGTCTCGATCTCTTGAGCTCGGGATCCACCCGCCTCGGCCTCCCAAAGTGCTGGGATTACAGGCTTGAGCCACAGCGCCCGGCCTTTTTTTTTTTTTTTTTAATACTAAGCAAAATCTTTTAATAAAACCACTGGATTTAACTTCTTAATTTTAAATAACCAAATTTTATGATTTTATACATAATCCAATGTAATGCCAATATAATTAGCATTTCAGCTTGAAGAGCTGGTTTTTAACAAGGATGGGAAGCTATAAATTATTCAAAGTCTGCAAACCAGAAGATACAAATAAAAATGGACAAATATATAGAACAAAATCCGCAGACACTCTACTAACTGGGGAAATATCTGAAGGCTTTACATCCTTTATTATCCATAATGGCTTTTGGAATTATGATTGTGTGACATATAGACCCTTTCACATTTTAGTTTTTTTTTTATGATAAATGCTTTTTATTACATAATATTTAGTAGTCATGCTCAATGAACAAGGTCAACAGAAACTTGTAAATATTCTGCTAAATAATCTAGCACACTATACATACACATTTTTCAGTGCAGTAACGTTCAAATAATCCTTGTATTCTTTATTCAGACAATTCTGCAAACTAGGGAATAAATAGAGTTATGAATGCATAAGAACTTTTTTTCAAGCAGGTAAGATTAACAGAGATTAAAATGTATTGATAAGTCAAAGACTGACCCTGATCCTAGTAACACCAAACTCAAAGTAGCTCTTGGTCAGAAAGTGCAAGAGGGTGCATGAAAATCATCACTCCATGGTTTCTCAGTGGTCTATTTGAGGTGATTATTTTTAACCACTAAACTGTATTAACTCATAATAAAAAGTAACTAGTCAAAATTTAGAACAATCTGATCAAAATGGGTCTGCACATGCCTTTCAAACACCTGCTGGTCATAGTCAGGAGGGAACTGCTAGCTGCACATTGGGCATACCTTCCAGTGACTTTCAACATGTTCTTCAAATTTGCTCTGATCATAGTTGGGAGGGAACATTAACTCACAGAGGGGACACTTCTTGTGAACATCAAAGCTGGAATCAAAGCAAAAGCCTGTCCCATGCCCACGTAAATGTTGACTTGGAAGATCTGGAGCAGCAGACACATTCTCATCTTCTTTGCTATCCTCGGGGTCCTCTAAGCCATCAGGCCGACTAAGGTTTCGAGCAGGCTGGCTGCAGACAACATTGTCTTCCAGTCCCCAAGAGGGGACTCTCGCAGGTGCCCCATCGTCTCAGCCCAAAAACTCCTGAAACTGATAAGCAACTTCAGCAAAGTTTCAGGATATAAAATCCATGTGCAAAAATCACAAGCAGTCCTAAACACCAATAACAAACTTAAAGAGAGCCAAATCAAGAATGAACTGCCATTCACAATTGCTACAAAGAGAATAAAATACCTAGGAATACAACTTATAAGGAACGTAAGGGACCTCTTCAAAAAGAACTACAAACCACTGCTCAATGAAATAAGAGAGGACACAAACAGATGGAGAAACATTCCACATTCATGGTTAGGAAGAATCAATATCGTGAAAATGGCCATACTGCCCAAAGTAATATACAGACTCAATGCTATATCCATCAAGCTACCATCAACTTTCTTCACAAAACTGGAAAAAACCACCATGAACTTCATCTGGAACCAAAAGAGAGCCCACATAGCCAAGTCAATTCTAAGCAAAAAGAACACAGCGGGAGGCATCACACTACTGGACTTCAAACTATACTACAAGGCTACAGTAATCAAAACAGCATGGTACTGGTATCAAAACAGAGATATAGACCAATGGAACAGAACAGAGGCATCAGAGGCAACACAACATATCTACAACCATACAATCTTTGATAAACCTGACAAAAACAAACCATGGGGAAAGGATTCCCTGTTTAATAAATGATGTTGGGAAAACTGGCTAGCCATGTACAGAAAGCAGAAACTGGACCCCTTCCTGACACCTTACACTAAAATTAACTCCAGATGGATTAAAGACTTAAACCCAAGACCTGGCACCATAAAAATCCTAGAAGAAAATCTAGGCAAAACCATTCAGGACATAGGTGTAGGCAAGGACTTCATGACCAAAACACCAAAAGCATTGGCAACAAAAGCCAAAATAGACAAATGGGACTTAATCAAACTCCACAGCTTCTGCACGGCAAAAGAAACAGTCACTAGAGTGAATTGGCAACCAACAGAATGGGAAAAAATTTTTGCAGTTTACCCATCTGACAAAGGGCTGATATCCAGAATTTACAAAGAACTAAAACAGATTTACAGGAAAAAACCAAGCCCATTCAAAAATGGGCAAAGGGTATGAACAGACACTTTACAAAAAAAGACATACATGAGGCCAACAAACGTATGAAAAAATGCTCATCATCACTGGTCATTAGAGAGATGCAAATCAAAACCATCTCATGCCAGTTAGAATGGCGATCATTTAAAAATCTGGAGACAACAGATGCTGGAGAGGACGTGGAGAAAAAGGAACAGTTTTACACTGTTGGTGGGAGTGTAAATTAGTTCAACCATTGTGGAAGACAGTGTGGCGATTCCTCAAGGCCTTAGAAATAGAAATTCCATTTGACCTAGCAATCCCATTACTGGGCATATATCCAAAGGACCATAAATCGTGCTACTATAAGGACACATGCACATGAATGTTCATTGCAGCACTGCTTACAATAGCAAAGACCTGGAACCAACCCAAATGCCCATAGATGATAGACTGGACTGGGAAAATGTGGCACATGTACACCATGGAATATTATGCAGCAATAAAAAATGATGAGTTCGTGTCCTTTGTAGGGACATGGATGAATCTGGAGAACATCATTCTCAGCAAACTGACACAAGAACAGAAAATGAAATACCGCATATTCTTACTCATAGGTGGGTGATGAAAAATGAGAACACATGGACACAGGGAAGGAAGTACTACACACTGGGGTCTATTGGGGGGAGTAGGGGATGGACAGTGCGGGGGGAGCTGGGGAGCGATAGCCTGGGGAGAAATGCCAAATGTGGGTGAAGTGGAGGGAGGCAGCAAAACACACTGCCATGTGTGTACCTATGCAACTATCTTGCATGTTCTTCACATGTACCCCAAAACCTAAAATGCAATAAAAGAAATTAAATTTAAAAAAGTACATTTTGGGTTTGATATCAAGGTTTGACCAAGTTGTTTCTACTTATTAAAATGAAAAACTGATCCAAATCTTGGTTTGCGTCAAATAATCCTGTATGTTATATTTAGCTAAGATGAGATTTACACCAGTGACAAACTGTTTGAAAAAGGCAATTTTGACCAGGCCCAGGAGGAAAAGCTTCAGGATTTGTGTGTCTGTTTGCACTTGCATTTACATTTGTCTTTATATTAAAATTCATAGACTCTGATGACTTTATTTCATAAATACAAGTTCTCCATAATTGGGGCAACTTGTTTTTATATAGAAATTAGAAAAAAATAGTACTGACATAGGCACTCCACACACGGTGAATACACCAGAAGGAGAAATAAAGTGTAATCTATAGCCACACAGAATACTCTGTGATGGCTCCCACAAATATAATTAAGATGGCCAGAGAAATTCTCTAAATTAGAAATTCTCTAAATAATGGTCACTCCCCGCTTCCATATCATTTAGAAAACCTGATTATACCCAGCGATTGTGTTCATCAATGAAAACAGTTTTTTGCTTACAGCAATTGCCACTGAATTGATGCTTTGATGACACTGCTGCTATACAGGGGCTGATGCATTGAGAAATGAGCCCTGAAATGGAACTTACACATTAGCCTAGAAAAGGCATCAAGTTGACATTAAGTACAAGTAGTTTGTGTGTGCTAATTAATAAACAGGTAGCTTTGACCAATGGGTCCTAAATGTAACTGTTGTCAGAGGTATCAGGAAAGGCTACCTGTCTGTCTGTCTGTCTCTTTCTTTTAATATGGATTTCCCCTAGATGGTTATTGTGCCTGGAAGTATGTTTTGTAAAAGTACAGAAGGTGACATTAATAATGTTTACCGGCCGGGTGCGGTGGCTCACGCCTGTATTCCCAGCACTTTGGGAGGCCGAGGTGGGTGGATCACGAGGTGAAGAGATCGAGACCATCCTGGTCAACATGGTGAAACCCCATCTCTACTAAAAATACAAAAATTAGCTGGTTGTGGTGGCGCGTGCCTGTAATCCCAGCTACTCAGGAGGCTGAGGCAGGAGAATTGCCTGAACCCAGGAAGCGGAGGTTGCGGTGAGCTGAGATCCTGCCATTGCACTCCAGCCTGGGTAACTAGCGAAACTCCGTCTCAAAAAAATAAATAAATAAATAAATAAAATAATAATAATAATGTTTACCATGGTTGGAATGACTAGAAAAGTAATCATTTGCAAAACAGCATTTGAAATTCTCTATAAAATATAAATAGATTTAGTTTGCCTGGCAGCAAGTAAAGGAAAGAATATTTTTGAATGAGGACAAAGGAAGAGAGAAAGACACAGAGCTGAGGGTTGGAAGTTACACTTGGAGCGACTAGAGCAGAGAAATCTATGTGGTAGAGTATAAACTGAAAAGGTACATAGTGCAAGGTTTTAGACAGCTTTGAATGCCAAGTTAAGAGGCTTATAGCCTCCTTTTTAAGAGGTCTTCCATTTATTTCTACTTCTTGTGCTGTATTGGCAATTCACAAAGTGTTTTCATTACTGCTTCATCTGCATTGTTTTCGTAAATAGTGGCAAAGTGTCACTAAAATATATTAACTATATTGTTAACACAGAATTTAATGGAATTTACTGTTTCCTAAAAAATGTAAAGGGAAAGAAGAAGGCTCCAACTATTTCTGCAAAAAATATTGTTTATTTAGAGTGATCACTGGCTGAAAAGATAGTTTAAAAATAAGCATTTAATAACTTGCTCACATTTTTCTTTAATAGAAACTGTCATTGTTTAATAAAAGTTTTGCATGCATATAAATGATAGAAATGGGGTACTATTCAGAAGTAAGAGTGAATGATCTGTATCCACGTGCAACAATATGGACAAAACTTTCAAGCAGGATATTCAAGGTCTTCAGTTCTGGTAATCTTTCTTTAATGGTTTCCCTTCCTCTTCATTTTCCCTGCCATTTATTATCAGAACTTCTAGAATTCAGATGATGGAACTTTTGGGTGATTCTCCAATTATTTTATCTTTGCCATTGTGCATCTTTTGTCCTTGCTGATCTACTCTGTTAGATTTCCTTGATTTTATCTTCCAATTCCTTCATTAAGCTCAATTTATATGAGTCACCACAGACTTAATGTTCAAAGACTCTTTCATATTCTGTGACTTTCCTATATAATAGCACTTTCTTCTTCTTTCTCATCCTATCATCCGTCAGAAGATATTGATGACAGAACTAAAAAACATGCTACTGCTCCCTCCTGTTTTGTCGACCCCTGATTTTTTTTTGTTTGTATTTGTCTGGGTCTTCCATCTTGAATTTTTTTTCTTTTCCAGGTGCCTTGTTCTCTTCACTTGACCATATTCAAGTGTAAGACACTTAACATTTTGTAGAAGTTTTGTGAGTTTAGACAGAGGTTTTCAACAGGTTCAACATAGTTTAGGTGATTAGCTTGGTTATTGGTGGAAATGTAGAACTTCTCTCTGGGGATTTTCTTTTTCCCTAAAGAAGAAACTTCTAGTTTTCTGTTTGGCCTCCAGGGTCCCTGGAGATAGGTGGAGGAAGGTGGTGATGGTGGACAAGAAGAGTGGGCTTTGGGAGACCTCACCATTCATACTGCAACTTTTTGGATATACCATCTCTATTCAGTTGGGGCCTCCCCACACTTGACTGCCTGGTGTTGTGAACCTGGAGCCTCCACAGTACAATCATCCAGATCCATGTCTACTAATTTCCTTCAGGAATAGGGGACGGATGGTTGCTTCTTTCTTTGCAGTGGGTGAGGGTATCTGGGATTCCAACTAGACTTTGAATAATATCTGATATCAGCCCTTGGTGTTGTTGACTTGACTTCTGTGTGCCTGTTGATTCCAAATCCTGAGTTCTCTGGGATTCTTCATGTCAATCTGTTTGCTTCTCCTGTGCACGGTTGCAGGCAGTAGTTTCACCTAAGTCAACAATTACTCTTTTGTCCATTTTCCATCTTGCAAAGTTTGGATGACCTTTCTTATCTACTCTTATTTATTCTCTAGTTCTCTTTTTCCTTTCAGGCTCACATATTTGGTTCCTTTTTTCTAATTTTAATGAAGTTTCAGAAGAAAGCATTATTTTTCAGTACAATCTACCATGTTTAATAGAATATCTGTAATAATTTTCATGGACTTTTATAGAGGTGTCTACATGGCTTCTGGAGAGATCGGTCTGGAGTATAGTGTCAGAATTCTATAGTTGGGCTTCCTGTCTTAGGCCAAATACTTTCCCTGTCTTCTTGAGCTGAGTTTTCAGAGCTGACTTCCCGAATGTCCCCAAGTCACTCCCACACAGTTTCTTCCTCTTTGGCTGTTGATGATACTTATATTCCCAACCTCTACTCTTGTGAATGTAATCCCCTTATCTGGATAGGCCAGTTCCAGCTACCCATTGATGTCAAACTGCAAGTGAGGAGGCTTTGTGTGTCACACACTTAGTTCAAACAAAGTCATAAAATGGCATAGATACTTATTTTCTGGCCAGTTGTGGTTTGCAGTTCTCCCGATTTCACAAGGTGTCAACACAGCTGAGAAAGGGGAAAGTCATTCCTGTGGTAGGGATCTGATTTGCGGAGATGTAGGAAATGCAAACAGAGAATAATGAAAAGAAATAAAGTAAGATTCTTTCCATTTGTGGAGGTGTGGCCCCATGTTACCTTCTGTAAGTGTTTTGTTACATCTTCATGCATCCCTTTCTCTACTTCAAACAAGTATTATCTAAGATCACTAGGTTCTGTTTTAATGTTTTATTATTGTTGCTGTTGTAAATTTTTGATCATTTCTCTTAGTAATACATTCACCTTACATTGGCAAGTGCACTAACCCAAACTATACATGAAAGGCTTTTACATACTGTCTTCTTCTGTTGGTATCACTTGGGCTTCTTGGGTGTAAGATGTTCCTGACTATATTTTACATGTCTTTTCTTTCTTTGAAAGACTGACATTAACCTATATTCAATACATTTATACTCAATTAATAGGGAGGTTCACAAGTTAAGAGAATTATTGGAACAGGGGACCGGGGACAAGGATTTTAGTGTTAATGACATAAATACATTTCAATTAAGGTGAAAAATACTCCCGATGTTATTTTTAGAGAAAAGAATATGTGGGGGATGGGTATAAACCTTCTTACCACAAAGACACATAGCCCAGGTACTCCTGGAGGACAAAACCTGTGCTTTATTTATCTGTATAGATCTGAAAACTTTGAACATAATTAATGTTAGACAAATAATTGTTGAATAAATGAAAAAGTAAAAATATTAGTGAGGTGGGTCCTGCCTGTCAGAACTACTTTTTCAGCCCAACCTTACAGGAACTTAGGCAAGGCTCAGACAAAAATGATAGATTTGGGTTCTGTCCCAGCATAGCACACAAATTATGACTCAGGGTATTCTGGCTGGTATACCCAGATGACTACTAGACCCTTGATGGTGATCTTTAAGGACAGTGTTGCTGTGTTGTCATCACTTTTCTCCATTTTGTGCACAGCCACACTCATAATTTCCTTAAATGTGACGCTTGCACATTGTCTGCATTAGATGCTCTGTTTGGCCAACATACATCTGTACCTTAAAACTTCTAAGCATCCTAAATGATAGAGGAACTAAGATACAATTAAAATATGCTTTAGTAAATCATATATTTTAGTCATTGAAGCTTGTTTTTCTTGTATTTTCCTAATGTGGTTTGATGGTTTTTGTACCCTGAGGTTGTTTTAATAAAGAGCATATTTTTAGAAACTCAACAAAATAAACAGATAATTGTCTTTGCATAGCTCTACATCAGATTAAATGTTCACCACTGGAAGTTATGTTCTTGCAGCAAGTAAATGAAATGTACTCATCTCTGCTCGTAAAAATCAAGTATAAAATTTATCTTTTCACAGACAGTCACTTGGCTCTCTGGGAGGCAAGAGCCTAGGAAGCATCAACAGCTGATTTTATTGGTATTTTCCCCACTCCCAATCAGCATGTTACCTGGGTAGAGTATGTACACTACTTGTGTGTATGACACAGATTTAGCCCATGCCAGCCCTGAATCAGGCCTGTTAAGGAAAAACATTATTTCATTCTTCAGGAACAGTAAGGAAGACTTTATTCAGGACCATCACAATGGGTGTAGGGACCACTGCAATGGAGTTTTGCACTGGGGAGAGAGATTGGCTCTGAGTACAACAATAAAACATGGACATTTACAGGGAGATGAGTTAGGGGATTTAGTCGTTGGAATATTACTACAAGGAAACATCAGGGATAACGGGAGATTCTGGGTAAACTGACCTAACAGGATTCTTGTTAAAGGCAGGCCAGGGTGATCAGACATCACCTGGAGGGTGGAAGAAAATAAAGAACCTAATCAAGTATCAAAGGTGATCAGATATTGAGGGTGGGAGATTCTGGGTAAACCGATTAGCAATATTCCTGCTAAAAGTGGATTATACAGAAGGAACATGGGAGCCCAAGAGTCAAGGCCTAGTTGAGAAGAAAGTTGAGTCATCTTTTGTTTATTAAGTATTTGCAGAATTACAGGTTGGAACTTGGTAGTAGAGGCTATTTGCCAGATGATGCTACCAGGCAGGTATTTAATGAGGGGAGTTTCTATGAAAATAAAAGAAAACAGAGATTAATGGTTGGAAATCCAGTTTCTGAGTCCAGAGGGCAATAAGTCAAGATAGACCGGAGCTGAAAGCACTTTTTGATGGTAAAGTGAGAATGGTAGTGGCCATCCAAGGAATTTCTTGGTTTACAGTTTGAATGTCTTTGATGATGGCATTGGTTGTTCTGTGATGGCACTGGTTGTTTTGGGGAAATTTCTGAGTGGCCCAAATAGTGCAGGCACAAACGTTGCCTATACATGATCTGTTACAGTTATTTCTTTAAAGTTTATATCAAGTTGTCCTACTTCAGCTTTTAGGGCTTCAGTTTTAGTTCTCAGTCAAGTCAAGAGGGTAATATAAAATTTGGAAATGTTAGTCTAGAGAGTTGTAGTTGGATATGAAGGGAAACTAGAATTCAGGATTCAATCTAGTTTAATGGGACATAACAAATTAGAAAGTAAAATGGACTTTACAAAGGTAAAAAATTGCTGAAAGACAGTGAACGGGATTATAATCAGATACCCACCATGATGTGCTATAGCTTTTCAGTGAAACATACAATTTTTGTCTGTAATCATTCCCACTTCTAGCAAAGATAATGAAAGTAATATTATTCTGGTTTGCAAAGTAAGTCTTGTCTCATTAGGTTTGACTTGATTACTTTCTTAAGTCCAGCAAAAATGGTAACTGACTACATTGGTCTTTCTCAGTTTGCTTTGCTGGAGATTTCAATAAGGAATCTTATGAAAAGAATTAAGACTTTTAAAAGCCTCTCAAGGCTAGGAAGCCAAGCCAAGAACTCACCAGAGAACTGCACCTGCAGTATCTATAGATCTGGGTGAATTCCTGTCTTCTTGAGGTTCTCAATTACCCTTAGGTTCTTAGGCCTCCTAGAAAATGAACTTCCTTGCCTATTTTTAAGGTTGAGAACCTATAAGCCAGGCAGTAGGTCAATTTTTCCAAGAGGGCTTTGTAAGCATTGGATTCATAAAGTCAACCTTTGTTCCTCAAACTAAACTAGTCTTATTTGATCATATCATATTCTAGGCCTCATTCTCAAATATGATATTCCAGTGAAAGCCTTCATAGATAACCAGGTTTTGCAATTGTATCTTGCTACAAGAACAGATTCTTATTGAACTTATGCAAATAACTATATTGTCATGAAATTAAGAATAATCAGTAAGAGGTTCAGAATTTTGAAGTGATTATATAGGAAGAAAAATATTCACTTTTGTTTGCAAGCTCTTTCAGGAAAGCGTCAGAGTAAAACAAAACTATCTGTGGAGGACACAAAAAGAAAAAATGATAACATGCCCATGGTTAAAGATCTGCTGAGAGTTTATTCAACAAGAAAATTTGTTTTTTTTTCTTTGACACATACAGAAATAATAACCAAAATTATGACTGATAGCATTATGCCAGGATATATCATGGACAGTGAAGTTCTTGACAAATGTATAAGAACTTCATATAACTTCTGAAATATTTATATTAATAATATTTACCCATACAAATATAGCTAGGAAAGTTTAAAGCGTCTTTTCTAATTTGATAATGTTTTTCATACAATTTAATATGTTGAATAAGTTGATTTTTAAAAAACATTTTACAAGATGAAAGAATCCTTTGAAATTTTCCAGGGGTCATCTGGGAAATGAGTTTAGTTTAAGAGCAGGAAGATTTCATTTGAAGAATGCAAAATTTTCAAAAATGTTAAAACTTTAGTTCATTCAGAAGTGAGAGGTCTCAGTTTTCTTAAATAATGAGAACATGATAAAGGCTATCAAAAAGCACAAAATCTTACCTTCCTAGTCAAGTTACTTAAAGGGTAAAGAAAAACCTTTTACAATTTCTTATTGTGAGTGCACCCATAATTCAGAAAACTTTATTATTTTAACATAGAGAAAACCAAATTCTGATTTTACATTGGTGTACTTTTCATATTAAAGCTCATTTTTAATAAAACATAAATAAATTAATTTAAATGTTTAGTCAGCTTGACTACACATAAAATTCCTTTTTCACAAACTTTTGCAACTTTCTTATATGCATTCAGGGTTTTTCACCCCCACATTTTCCTCTTTCTTATTGTAGAAAAATCAGTAATTCTACTTAAAATAAAATTGCTTACCTTTTCTCCTGAGCACAAACACATCCTTCAAACCTTCTTGTGACTCCCTATAAAAAAATACACTACTATTCTTGCATATTTTTCAAAGTTTTTTCCCTTCACCCATATAATTAGTAGATTGAGTTACATGTATCAAGTATAATTTTAACCATTGATAAACTTTTACAGAAAAATATGGGAAGTAGTCTATCACATATCAGCATTCTGTATCAGAGTGGAAAATTTATGAATATACTACTTCATACTTTCTATAGGTAAAATTTTCCTCATAAATACTTTAATGTGTAAAAAATAATATTTATTGATAAGACTCAAATATCTGTAGTCTTTCTGTAAAAAAATTAGAAGCCAAAATAAATACACTTAGTTTTAGCAACTAAGGTGTTTCAGTATTCTATCTTATTTGCAAATAATCTATTCCTTGAATATTTATAATTAACCAGTAGTAACTTTAAGGTTTCAAGTTACCAAAAAGACTGTAGAAATTATTTTCAGGCAGATTTACTGTAACAGTGAAGCTAACCATCTTCTGATATTTCCATATTGTTTATTTTTAACCTTATATGACTTATAAACCCAAATAGAATAAATGAATGCTCAAATTATATTTAATGCTGATAATGCAGAATACAGAGTTTTTTTAAATTAAACTAACAATATTTAACTAGTCTTATTTACCAAAGATTTGATATCAGGAAACATTTGTGTTAGTTTTTAAATTGGGTTTTAAGAATACTGAAGTTATATAAGTGCTCCTTTATTTCTAAGCCAAACTTAGAACTCCGAGAAGGGATTTTACAAATTAATTTGGTGATATTCTCCAGAGGTAGAAAAATATAACATATATCTAACATACATTCCTAGACATACATAAACACAGACAGATGTAAAAGGAGGTCTAATAGCTTTCATTCTTCAATTTTAGCCCTGGGGCAGTAAAACAGTAATCCAAGTATGAAACTCACTGATTCTTCTCCACTTTATATTTTTATCCAAATTGTTTTTCTAACAAAAGTGGGACAAATTGACATTATCTACTCAATAAGTTTTAACAACTTTTATTTTCTTACCAATATTTATGGAGAAGACTTTAATTTTGTTTTGCCCTCATATACAACCTTAGGAAGGCTGTGGACTATATTTTAGGCCGAGGAGACACTCATGAGCTGTTTTGATGTATCCAAAGCCTATCTGAATTGATAAAAATATTCCATCTATTTTCATTTAATCTTTCTGCTTCTTAGTCTGTGTTAGTTGCTTTGTGGGCACCTTGAGTCCCTTCCCTAGGGGCCCCCCAAAGTGATAGAGACCTAACACTTAAGTGACTGTGGAGAAGTTAAGAGGCTGAAGTGAGAAGGGAAAGGCTTGGCAGGCCTGGAGAGACAGATGGGGTTCAATTTAAGGAAACTAAAGGGAAGATTGGAGGTGGCTAGAGGAGGAAAAAAGGAGCAGAAGCAATGGGAATGGAAAGGTCTCCAAGGAGGTAGATTTTAAGTTTCCCAAAGAGACCAATAAGGTTCCCAGTTATCTTCAGCAAAATTATGCCAATGAAAAGGAGATGGACGGAGTTTGTGGAACATACAGTCAGCAGGTGTTCAGTAAGGGAGTCTCAGTAGACTGAGATGTTTCCCTGGAAGGAGCAGGATCAAATAGAAAAGCAAAGCCTCATGAAAAGCTAGAAAAAATTTCCTATCTCAGAAATTGGAGAGTGAATCACTTCTTAAAAAGCCAGGAAGAAGTACTTTCAGCTCAGGAGTCAAGAAATAATCCATACCAGAGACAGAACGCTGTCCTCTGTCTCAGACTAACCCAGTTTTTACAGTATAATCAGGATCCTAAGAATAAAAATCTGTCCCTACCAGCTTCCACAGATAATTGTTCAGAATAATGAATGGTTCAGGAGTCTGGCCAAAGGATTCTTGATCAATCAGTAAAAAGTGAAGACAAAGGCTTCATAGGAGCACACACTTAAGGTCCTAAGTGAGAAGTCCAGGGGGTCCTGTGATATGTCTGATCCTGTTTAAGTCACAGTATATACCTGTTAAGGAGACAATTATTCATTCACTTAAAAAATGTCAAGTCAGATTTTATTCAGGAGTATCACAATTGTTATAGGGACCACCACAATGGATTTTTGCAGTGGGGGAAAGAAATTGGGTTCAATCCCAAATACAATAAAGCAAAGTGGGAATTTATAGTCAAGATGCAGAGTGATCGGTGGGTTTAGTGGATGAAAAATTACTAAGAGAAAACATCAGGGTAAACAGGGATTTTTGAGCAGACTGACCTAACAGAATTCTTGCTAAAGGCAGGCCAGGTGATCAGACATCACCTGGGAGATGGTAGAAGATGAGAAAGCCAATCAAATATCAAGCAATTAGAGTAGAGGATTCTGGTTAAACTGACTTAGTAGAATTCTTGCTAAAATTGGTCAATTTAGAGATAAACACAGAAGCTCAAAAGTCTGAGTCTAGGTGAGTCGGGGGTTCATAGGAGCCTGATAAGAGTTTGTTCAAGGAGAAAATCTTTGTCAGCATGTATCTTTGAAACAAAAAATTATGACATTTTGCTTTCAGTCCAAATGTCCACAAACTTTGTTTTACTATTATTGTTGCTACTATTTTATTATTTTAAAATATACTGTGATTATTTTATATTATTAGAATTCTAGTCTACTTTGTATATTGTCCAGAATTTCTATACCACATTTCATCCACTATTCTCTCACACATAAAATTACAGTGGTAGCATCATTTATTCAAAGCCAAAAGGGAATATTAAAGATCCAGAAGTTCCCCATCTCCTGTCACATTTCCTGACTATTTTAGGGTAGAGAATGTGCATCTTTACAGACACCTCAGCAAATTTTACTTTGCAGAACTAAATTAGAGAAGTAGAATGAACTGCAGAGAAAATGTTGCCTAGGAAAATTCCTTAAGGCATTAGAACTTGAATAATCTCACGGCAGCAGTTTGTGGGTCTATTTAGCACCACCCTCTACTTACTTGATATTGTCACTTTCTGTGTGGCCCTCAAATTGAATGTCACATTCACAATTGTTCTCTATTTTAGGTTTGAGTTAGTCACTCTGTGACATTCTAACACAGCAGAACAAAACTTTCTAATGTATCTGTAGTAGTTAACCAAGGAATGAAAATAAAGGTTTAACCAAAACAGAGAAGACTAGTGTATTCATACAGACAGATGGACTATATGCATATTTCTGTTGAAACCAATTAAGGTGAGAAATTCTAAGTCTGTTTCAAATTCTTGACAGCTTTTCTTAGAGCTATAATTACTTTCATTGTGGCCCTTGTTCGTTTTCTTCATTTTGAATTGTGCATTGCAGGCAGTTCTAATTTCTATATGCATCCCTGCAGTTCCATTTAGTAAAGTGTAGCTTTCGTTATAGATGGGTAACTACCATTGCCTTTGAAATTGCTTAACTTTCCAAATACAGATGAATTCCTAAAATAATTTATGGACTCCTAAAAGCATGTGTTTTATATGTAAATTGCTAATAGAAAGCACTAAAACACTAGCCAGAGCAGAGCTCTTGCCTTGATTTCACTGACATCAGCATATCAGGCAAAAGATACTGTAGCGCAGACTTTATTTCAGCATCTTGATTGTAGCTTGAAGGCAATAAGCTCATTATCATTGTGCCTCCTACAAAGTAAAAAAAGAAACAAGAACACAGTAAGAGTCTCTTTTATAATATTGCATAATAACCATCATTTTTCCATCATGACTTTTAAAAAAGTACAGTTTTAGTTTTTTATAAAGAATGGAATGCCATGTGGCTCTATTATTAGGTTTTTCTTGTCCTGTTGCACGGAAAGGATTTTTTTTTTTTTAACCAGCCATTTGCAGTGCTTCTGAGAAAGTATTTTAGAAATACAGGTTGGCAAAATCAGTGACGAGGACTGGAGTCTCTGACCTCGTAGTATACGTCTATTTCAGATTAAGCTTGATAAAAAGGGAGTCGTCAGGGTCACCATGCAGCTCTTTCTTTCCTTCTTGGCTTTCTGAGTTAGAGAATCTCGTAGAGTGATTTTTTTTTTCTTATTTTGTTCCCTGTTTGTGTAAGATGGAAGAGAGGAAAATATATGAGAATAATTATTTTTTAGAGAGACTGTCTCCTCTTTTATAATTTTACCATTTTTAAATATTGATACGGTCTAGAGGTTATATATGCTGCACATTTTGCCCCTGTGGTTTAACATTGGGTGTAGCAAGTTCCCACTAAATACTGCTGAATGATGAAGAAATGAATAACAGAAATCACAGAGATTCTGGTCTGTAAAGACCAACTTAAGTTTAAGAATCCTACTGGTGTCACCTTTAGATTTACTTCCTTCGGTAAAATTTCAGCTAAAACAAACTACTTGGACTTCCTCAATTACATCTCATTCTTTCCTGGTCCTGTCTTTTCCTTTTTTTTTTTTTTTTTTTTAATAATAGTGTTCCTTCCAGACTCTAAATCCTACCTTTGTTTCAAGCCCCCGCTTGGGAAATTCCACTTTTCCATCAAGGTGTGTAGCCAGACCACCTTGATATTCCTTTTCTTAGCAGCTCAGAGAAGCCAAAGCCTGGGAGCAGTTTTGGCTGGTGGGGTGGGGAGGCAGTTCTTGATGGCATAATGTGGGTTCTCTGTAGATATCTTTTGGGGTTGCATTGCAGGACACAATGACTACAAAATGAAAATATTTCTTCCTGAGGTAGAATCTTCACCAAGATTTTTTAAAAGATTTTTTTTAATTTTTAATTTTTTATATTTCAATAGGTTTTTGGAGAGCAGATGGTATATATTTACATGAATAAGTTTTTTAGTGGTGATTTCTGAGATTTTGGTGCACCCATCACATGAAAAGTGTGCTCGAACTTTATCCCCAAGTCCCCAAAGTCCAAAGTATCATTCTTTTCCTTTGCGTCCTCACAGCTTAGCTTCCATGTATGAGTGAGAACATACAATGTTTGGTTTTTCATTCCTGAGTTAACTTCACTTAGAATAATACTCTCCAATTCCATCTAGGTTGCTGTGAATGCCATTATTTCATTCCTTTTTATGGCCGAGTAGTATTCCATGGTGTGTGTGTATGTATATAACATGTGGTATATATATATATATATATTACTCACACCATGAGTATATACACACATACACCATGGAATACTACTGTATATATATATACAGTAGTGTGTGTATATATATACCATGAGTGTATGTGTATATGTAAACACCATGGAATACTACTATCTATCTATCTATCTATCTATCTATCTATCTATCTATCTATCTATCTATATACACACAGATATACCACATTTTATTGTTAATTGATGGGCATTTGGGCTGGTTCCATATTTTTGCAATTGCAAATTGTTTTTGAGATACATTCACGTGGCAGTGCAGTTCATTTTAATTGCTGAGTAGTACTCTATGAAATGGATAAACTACGTTTTCTTTGTCCGTTCACCAGTTGATGAATAATTGGATGGGCTTTTAAAACAATGCTACTATAAACATCTGTGTGTATTATTTTTGTGGACATATGTTTTCATTTCTTTTGGGTATATACCCAGGCTTGGAATTGCTAGGTTGTATGGGGATGTCTGCTGTATCACCAAACTGTTTTCCAGTGTGTGGTAGCATTTGCCATTACTACAAACAAACCGTGCAGGTCCCAATTTCTCCTCATTCTTACTAACATCTGTTATAGGCTTTTTCAGTAAATCTATTCTAGTATGTATAAAGTGGTATCTCATTTTACTTTAATTTGCATTTCCTTAATAACTTGTATTGTTGGCCATCTTTCATGCACTTCTTAGCCATTAGGATATCTCCTTAGTGCATATCTATTCAAGTCTTCATTCATTTTTTTAATTGGGTTTTTTGTCTTCTAATTATTTAGTTATAAGGGTTCTTTGTATGTTCTAGATACAAATACTTTTATGGATATGTAATTTGCAAATTACAAATTATTTCTTCCAGTTCTGGGTTTATCTATTCATTATCCTAGTAATACATTGTGAAATGCAAAAGTTTTCAATTTTGATGAAATTCATTTATCTCTATTCTCATATAAAGCATGCTCTGTTGTCATTTTGACTTTGCCTAATAAAAGTTCTCAAAGATTTTCCCTGATGCTTGCTTATAGCAGTTTAATAGCTTTGCTCTACATTTAGGTTTACAAGTCATTTTGAGTTATGTTTATGTGTGGGACAACACAGAGTCTAAATTCATCCCTAATGTTAATAATTTGTGCCTTCTCTTTTTTTCTTGATCAGTCTTTGTTAATTTTTTTTTTTTTTTATTGATTTCACAATCAATGAAACCAATATTCTTTGGAAAAAATCTAATGTTTTTATATCTATTTAACCTACTTGGTCTCTAGTCTTTATCGTTTCTGTTTTCTCTTTGCTTTGTGTTTTGTTTGTTCTTTTTGTAGTTTCTAATGGTGCAACCTTAGGTTATTGATTTCTAATTGTTCTACTTTTCTAAGATAGGGTGTTAGCGCCATAGACTTCTCACTAAGCATTGATTTGTTGTATCCTGCAAATTTTTATTTGTTGTATTTTCATTTTTATTTAATTAAAAATTATCTTACGCTCACGCCTGTAATCCCAGCACTTTGGGAGGCCGAGGCGGGTGGATCACGAGGTCAACAGATCGAGACCATCTTGGTCAACATGGTGAAACCCCGTCTCTACTAAAATTACAAAAAATTAGCTGGGCACGGTGGTGCGTGCCTGTAATCCCAGCTACTCGGGAGGCTGAGGCAGGAGAATTGCCTGAACCCAGGAGGCGGAGATTGCGATGAGCCAAGATCGCGCCATTGCACTCCAGCCTGGGTAACAAGAGCGAAACTCTGTCTCAAAAAAAAAAAAAAAAAAAAAATTATCTTACTCTACTTGGGATTTCTTCTTTGGCCTACGTGTTATTTACAATTGTATTATTTAATTTGCAAATATTTAGAACTTTTTTCATTTTTTCCTGTCGTTTAATTATAATTTAATTCTGTTGTGACTGGAGAATTTACATTGTAAGTCATTTTTCATTGGAACTTGTATTATGGACTAGCATGTACCTTTCCTGGAGAAAATTTTATATTCATTTGAAAAGACTGTGTTTTTGCTCTTGTTTGTGAAGTGTTCTGTAGATTTCAGTCAGGTCAAGTTGGCTGATAGTGTTAATTTAGCCTTCTTTATCTTGTTGATTTTCTCTTTTGTTATTGTATCATTTATTGAAACTAATGTATTAAAGTCTTTGTTATTGTTGAATTACCTATTTTTTCTCTCACTTATGGTAATTTTTGTTTCTTGTATTTTGGGCTTCCCTTGTAGATACATATGTGGAAAGTATAGTGGTAATATTTATAATATTTCCCCAATTAAATAACACTTTATCACTATAAAATCTTCTTTGTCTCTAGTGATTTTTTTAGTATGAAAGTTTATTTCATCTGGTATTAGTGTAGCCATTCAAAATTTTCATGGTTACAGCTTGTGGAGTATAACTTTTCTTATCCTTTTACTTTAAATCTATTTTACAAAATACAATGTACTTTAATAATAAACATACTCAATACTAGGAATAGAAGAGAAGTTCCTCAACCAGCTGCAGAATATCTACAAAAACCCCCACAGCTAACATCACGCTTAATGATGAAACAGTGGATGCTTTCCCCTAAGACCAGCAAATGTATTGGCCACTCTCACCACTTCTATTCAGTATTGTACTGGAGGTTCTAACCAGAGAAATTAGGAAGAAAACATTTTAAAAGGCATAGAGACTGGAAAGAAAGAAGTAAAACTATCTCTGTTTGCAGATGATACTTTAATCTTATGTCTAGAAAATCCTAAGGAATTTACTTAAAAGCTATTAAACTAATAAACAAGTTTGGCAAGCTTGAAGGATACAAGATCAATATACAAACATCTGTTGTATTTTTGTATAGTTATAAGAATATTCCAAAAATGAAGTTAAGAAAGCATTTCCATTTACAATAACATCAAGAAATAAAATAGGAATGCATTCAGCAAAAGAAGTTCAAAATTTACACTCTTAACAACTATACAAGGTTGCTGAAGAAAATTTAAGAACAAAATAATTTGAAAAACATCCCATGTTCATAGATCTGAACACTTAATATTGTTAGAATAACTATGCTTTCTAAATTGAACTACAGGTTCGATGAAATTCCTATCAGAATCTCAACTGACTTTCATGTAAGTTTTGCCCAGTTCATTTAAAAAACTCATATGGAATTGCCATGAACCCAAAATACCCAGAACAATCTTGGCAGAAGAAAACAAAATCGGAGCACTCACACTTGCTGATTTCAAAACTTACCACAGAGCCAAAGTAATGAAGGCACTGTAGTACTGGCATATGCATACAGGACAGTGGAATAGAAGTGAGAGTCCAGAAATACACCCGTACATCTGTGGTCAACTGTTTTCCAACAAGGTTGCTAAGACTATCCAATAAAAAAAAGTTATTTTTCAAAAAATAGTGCTGAGACAACCGGATATCTGTATTCACAAACACACAGTTAGGCTCTAACCATATACAAAAATTAAATCGAAGTGAATCAAAGACCAAAACATGTTAGTTAAAATTATATAACTTAAAAAAATACTTGCGGTTAAATATTCACTACAAATAATTTGACAATGGTTTCTTAGGTGTGACACGAAAAGCATGAAAAACAAAAGAAAAAAATAGATATATTAGACTTCGCTAAAATCGAAAATTTTTGCATAAAAAACACTAAGAACATGAAAAGACAACCCCTAAAAGACAATTATTGCAAATTACATATATAATAAAACATTTATAATAGACTATACAAATAACTCATAGAACTAATAAATAATACCCCACTTAAAAATGGGCAAAGTATCTGATTAGGCATTATACAAATGGGCAATATGCACTTGATAAGATGCTGGACATCCTTGACCACAGGGGAAAAACAAATAATCACAATGAGATACCACTTCATACACATTAGGATGACTGGAATCAAAAAGTCAGATCATAGCAAATGTGAATGAACACCAGGAGAAATCAGAATCATCACACACCACTGATGGCAATGCAAAGTGGTACAACCATTTTGGAAAATAATCTGGCAGTACCATAAACAGTTAAATATAGAAGTTATAGCAATTATACTCCTAGATATATACCTAAGGGAACTATTGACGTATGTGGACACACAAACCTGTACATGAATGTTTATAGCAGTATTATTCATAATATCCAAAAGATAGAAACAACTCAAATGCAGATCAACTGATGAATGGTTAAATGTAATGTGGAATGTCCATATACGTTAAGATTGACCATAAAACAAATGCAGAAGTACATAGTACAACATGTATACTTTCTTCCAAGAGAAATATGGATGAACCTAAAAACATTACTCCAAGTGAAAGAAACCAGTAAAAAAAATACCCACCTCAGATATTATATAAATTTCATTTATATGAAATGTTCAGAATAGGTAAATTTATACAGATAGAAAGTAGATTAAAATGCTTAGGACTTGCGGGGGTCGGGGGAGGGGTGGGTAGTCTAGTGGATAAGAAGTGATACCTGAAGGGTACATTTCTTTTTGAAGTGATGAAATGACTCTAATATTTACTATTGTGGTGGTGGTTGCACATGTTTGTGAATGTAGAGAAAAAACTGAATAGTAAAAATAGGTGAATTATACATTATTTGAATTATATCTCGTAAGGCTCTTAAAAAGTTCTTTATACATGGTTTTAAACATTTCCTTAAATATATTTATAATGGCTGCTTTAAAGTCTTTATCTGCTAAATCTGACAATCTGTACCCTACCCACCAAAAGATAGTGTCTATTGGCTATTATTTTCCTGACTATCAGTTGTACTTTCCACCTTTTTGCAGGTGTCACTTAATTTTTGTTGAAAAATGATCTTAAATAATATAGAAATTCTGGATTCTAATTTTTTAATATATATATTATTTTAGTTACTTACTTTAACAAAATCTGCATTGTTTCCCCCTCAGTGTGCATTCACTAATGTTTCAGCTCCAAAAATTGTTTTGTTCTTTTTATAAATCCAGATACCAAATGGTTACTCCTATGTGGTTATAACTCAGCCAGTGATTGAATAGAAATGGTACTGAAACATTTAGATCAAGTGAGCCTTCCATCCTCTGTATGAAATCTGTATGTGGAATGGAGAAAAAATGCACATCTCAGGCTACTACTTTCTGTTGGTTCCTCTTGAATTTCCCTGCATGTGTGCACGGTATTCAGCCAGAGGTTAAGTGTTGGCTAGGGCACTTTCTTACTCTTCTGTGAATGCACAGAGCCTTGGAAATGAATTCTGCTTTCTAGACCTGTCAGGATATGGGAATGCTTATCAAGACTCCCTATGTCTATCCCATTACTTAGCGCTTGCTGTTAAATATCTAGCTAGTCTGTCATTTCATTGCTTTCCCCAATCAGAACTGCAGCGTCAGGTTAGCTATGCAGTTGGCCTTCCCTGTTTGTTACTGAGATTGCTACTGTTTATGATCACATGCCTTAGTGTTGAGTTTTTCTACTTTCTGCTCCAAATCTAGTGAGCACCCCTGCTGGCAGCAAAGCTGCTGGCTCTCTTGACTTGACTTGCCATTATAGAACTACTGCGGTGACCACTCTGGGGCAGTGTTAGCAGAGAAACTTGCTCCAAGAAAGCTACAGCCTGTTCCCGTTTTTGCTGAAGGTTTAGTAGTTTTTCTTGAATAAGTGCTTCTCAGTTTTTCCAAGGCTTTGGTTGATTCCCAAAGTCTTGAAATGGTTGTTTGCAATTTTTTTTCAGTTGTATTGTTGCTTTTTGAAGAAAGGATTGGCAAGTTCTCTTCTTTATGCTAATCACATTTGATTTTTGTAGTCTTGCAGAGAATGGCTATACAAAAAGTTTTTTCGTTTGAGTGTCAACTGCTAGTAGCCCAGAGAACAGACAGAAGTTTGGAATTTTGTCCTTCCTTTTTTCCCTGCCAACCAGTCTCTAGAAATGGAATGAGAGCAGTACTCTGATAAGGTATCCCATATTTATGTACTATTCGTTTCTTATACTGTTCTCTAAGTTCCACCTTCTCCACTAGGATTTTGAAGTGAATTTCTGGAATAAAATTCTTACTAGAGACATCTTTGTTACAGACGTAAGTAGCAGACAGACTTCAGAATTTCATCATATGCTTTTTGGATTAGCTACTTACACAAGCATTCATAGGGTGACTGAAGTATATTTAATCTAAAGCCAATACAGAAAGGAATTAAGTCATGTAGCATCCAACAGTTTTACTGCCTAAATAATTCCTTTATAGCTCTTTTCTTATTCTTCTCCAATGGCACTTTTAACTTTGTGTCTTATCTTAATGTTATCTGTGTGTTTATCTTCTCAGGTTTTGGGCTTCATGAGACTCTGTCTTATTGCCCCTGCATCCTTTGCATAGTTCCTTGAATATAAAAAGATGCTGAAGAAATATCTATGAGAAATAAGAAAAACATCAAAGTTAGTACTTCAGTATTGTCTTTATCAGAAGTTAATTTCTGTCATTTTCTTTGTTCCCTGTCAGCTAGAATATTATTAGCAAACAGTTTGGTATTATTTAGCAATACAACAAACAATGGCATTTGTATTCTCAAGGAAATGCACTTGTTTTCTAAACGTGCTTGCCATGGCAGTATGGCACAGAGATTTATTAAGACATGCATTTTCCGGAAAAATTTATCCAGTTTTGGTCAATTTCATGTCAAGAAAATGAAAGTCTTTTTATTTTTCCTGAAAGTGATGATGAAAGCTAAGCACAAACAAAAAGTTACGAAGGATAAAGTTGGTCCAATAACAAGGACTCAAAGATACTGTTTTGCTTTCCTCTCTGATTTTTATTTCAGAGTGTGATCGACTTTACAATTTAGGGAATAAATAATTGAATATGGAAGGCAACTGGAATCTTATATTTCATAGTAAATTATGCTAAATATAAATCATAGTTTTGAGAAACTGCATGACACATGTAATTTGAGCCTGCAAATTTCAAAATCTTTTTTTAAGGGATGACACCAGCATTGGTACAAAATGACAACATTTTAAATAACAAATTCTAGTAGCAATGCCTTCTGTTACTTCTCTCAGAAAAGAAATGAGGAGGATTGCAGATTTTTGGAGGATTTTTGTAATAAGAATGGCAGTTATCTATGCTATTTTTCAATGCAAAATAAATTGACAATAAAATGATAGCCACATTTTTTCTATTTTTACAAAAGGGATTTTACATTAGATACAATTAATTAGGTTGGCAAAAAAAGATTCTAGATTAAATCTGAATGTCTGTTTTCTTGGGAAGCTTGTTTAGAAGTGTAAGAGATTGTTCTGAAATTGTAATGTCTGAAATTTGTGAGCTAAGGATATTTTATTACATTGCTTTATTTCTTTGAGCCTCAGTTTCTGTATAAACTAAGAAAATAATACCATAATATTTGAACCAATATCTCCTTTTTTAGCAGGCATGGACTTCTGGGGATGTCAAAATAATTGAATTTGGGGCCTTCCTTTAAATTTTCTCTTTAGCTCACTAAGTTTATATAATATTTGTCCATTTATTTGTCAACAACCACACCTTCAACATCTAGTTCTTTTTTAAGCTATTACTGGCAATGACCACTAAGTGATGTTACTGAAAAAAGGGAGTATTTGACAAACCCCGAAGCCCTATTATTATTTTCTGCACTAATTGCCCCTTGTTTCCATATATGGCAAAGTATGAATATTATAAAAGCTATTTACTTGAGATATCACCAGTTAACAGCACAGAGAACAGACAAAAGCTTTGGAATTTCAGCTCTTCCCTTTGCCCACTAGTCTCTAGAAATGGAAGAAAGGCAATATAGAGATAAGGTATTCCATACTTCTGTATTATCTTTTCCCCTACTCCAGTCGTATACTCATCCAGAACTAGAAGCAGATATAATTTAGCTATTTTAGAACAATTTTTACTCTGCTATGTAGCACAATGCCGTAAAATTCTGAATGATCAGTTAGAGGATAAATGGCTTCATTGGAATCTGTCTTTAAATTTTATTCAATTAGGTCTCAAATTAGAATGAAATTAGATCTTAAATTAGATCTAATTAGATTGGAAAAATTAGATAATAAGGTCAATAAAGCTTTCAAATGGCACGAGAGTTTTCTTTCATTGTATAACAAATCAGCCCAAAATGTAGTTGCTTTAAAAGTACAATCATTCATAAAACTGTGATTCCACAATAGTGGTGTAGAGACAAACTGGCTTCACTCCCCTCACAGAAAATCAAAAACAAATACACAGTGCTGAGATTTTCACCAGCAACAACCTAGAACTCAAATAAGAGAATGAGACAGTTCCTGGAGCCACGGAAGAGTAGAAAAACTCTTGAGTAGATAGTAAGATAACCGGGCTTCCACATCCATGATGCCTCTCCGCCTCATCAAACAGGCACCAAGTATTTGAAAATTTTTTTTCTCCAGTTCATGGTTTCTACACTGGAAAAAGTGAACTTGAAGTAGTCAACCAGCTTCCCCATCTTTGTCCTTTCCCTGGCAAAGCTGTCCTCTCCTTATCCCACAGGAAGTATTGTGACTGCCTAACGGGGGAAATATCCATAAGGATAGCCTTAGACAAAAGAAGGAGGCAGGACTCCTGTTCTCAGCCTGAAAATTCTTTTCTGTAACTCAGCCAAAGGAGGCGCCTAATTAGAGTGGCTGTTCAGCAACACCATGCTGTAGGAAGTATATTCCGCATGTCTTCTGAGCACAAACCCTTATCCAGACTTTCCACACTGCTAGGATAATTCATTTGGGACTTACCATGTTTGGGCAGGCAGCATTCCAACCATTTACTAGAGTTGAGGTGAACCTGGGCTTAAGATACCACCTACAGCCAAAAAGAAGGCAGTAACCTAATGACCAAGATTTGCTAAGTAAATATATTCAGTAAAAATCCAAACAAGACAGAGAAAACTAGAAAAACTGATTAGTCATTCAGTAAAAATATAAAGATGTAGATGCACGAGAAACAACAGCATTAGGGAGCTATGACCTCCCCAAAAGTATGAAGCAAAAATCCAGTGACTGATTTTAATGAGATGACAATTTGTGAGCTTTCTGACCAAGAATTCAAAATAGCAGTTTTAAGGAAATTCAGTGATCTCCAAGATAATACAGAAAAGCAATTTAGAAATGAATCAAAGAGATTGAAATAATAAAAACCAAATTTAACAGAAATCTTGAAACTGAGAAGTACATTTGCTTAACAGAGGAACTCTTTGGAGGATCTAAACAGCAGAATGAACCAAGTACAGAATGGAATCAGTGAACTTGAAGATCAGCTGTTTGAAAATAAAAAGCCAGGGAAGGAAAAATAAAAAAGAAAAAGGTGAGGACTGCCTACAAGATACGTAAGATTACCTCAAAAGACCAAATCTGAGAATTCCTGGTTTTTAAGAAGGAGCTGAGCAAGAGGAAGGAGTAGGAAGCTTATTAAAAGTAATAATAAAAGAAAACTTTCTAAAACTTGGAAATATATAAATATACAGCTACAGGAAGGTCTTGGAATACCCAATAGATTCAACCCAAATATGACTACCCAAAGGTATTCCATGTAACTTATATTGGATAAAATAGACCACAAATCAAAGACTTAAAAAGAAAAAGACAAAGCAGATTCCTATATACTGCTAAAGGGGTCAATACAGCAAGAAGATGTAACAATGATAAATATCTATACACCCAATGTAACTGTCAAGTAGATAAAGCAAATATTAAGAGTTAGAGAGAGAGAGAGAGAGACTAAAATGACAATAGTAGGAGACTTTAACAGCCCACTCTCAATAATAGATTATACAGACAAAAAAATCAACAAAGAAACAGCAGAGTTAAACTACACATTAGATCTAATAGCCTTATTAACATTTACAAAACTTTACCCAACTGCTGCAGAATACAATTTTTTTTCTTCAGCACATGGATTGTTCTCTAGAATAGACCATATCATAGGCTACAAAGCAAGTCTGAACAAATTTTTAAAAAAACATAGATATTATGTCAAGTATCTCTTCTGGCCACATGGAGTAAAACTAGATATCAATAACAAGAGGAAACTTGAAAATATACAAACACATGGAAATTGAGCAACATGCTCCTAAATGACCAATGGGTCAATGAAGAAATTAAGAAGGGAATTTAAATGTTTCTCAAAATAAATGGAAATACAGCATACCAAAACCTATGGGATATGGCAAAAGCAGCACTAAGAAGGAAGTTTATGGCAATAAACACCCCTCAAAAAAAGTAGAAACGCTGCAAACAACCAACCTAACAACCTCAAAAAAGTAGAAAAGCAAGAACAAACCAAACCTTAAACTAGTAGAAGGGAAAAAATACTAAAGATCAGACAAGAAGTAAATAAAATTGAGAATAAAAACACAAGTACAGAAGATAAATAGAATGGAAAGTTGGTTTTTTGAAAAGATGGTAAAATTGAGAAAACTTAAGTTAGACTAAGAAAAAAAAGAGAGAAGACCCAAATGAATAAAATCAGAAAAAAAGAGCTGTAACAACTGAGACCTCAGAAATATAAAGACTAATTAGAGACTATTATGAACAACTATATGCCAACAAATTGGAAAACCTATGAGGATTGAATAAATTCTGGGACACGTACAACTTGCCAATATTGAATCATGAAGACGTAGAAAAGCCTCAACAAACTAATGATGAGTTATGAGCTAGAAGCTTAATAAAGCCTTCTGTTAAAAAAGAAGGTCAGGACCTGATGAATTTGCTGCTCAACACAACCACAAAATTTTTTTCTGGTCAGATTTTGCCAAGTAAGTAACCATCAAAGCTTTGCCTTCTAATAATTTCTCACAATACTACGAACGTTTTCATTCCTTAACAAATTGAAAGTGTACAGAATTTGAAAAAAACAAAAAACAAAAAACAAAAAACAATGGGCTTTATATGTTTTGGGAGAAACTTATTCCCAGGGACAATTGTAGTTAATGATTTCCAATCAAGCATTTTAGGACATTATCTTTAAAGATCACATCTATATTCATTAATAAAATGTCTGTACTAATGCTTCTGGAAAAAGTTTGGTTTCTTTTTTTCTTATGTCTAAGGTGTGAAACTGCCACACTAATTAAATCAAATTAATTAATTAATTAATTTTTTGAGATGGAGTTTCGCTCTTGTTACCCAGGCTGGAGTGCAATGGCGTGATCTCGGCTCACCGCAACCTCCGCCTCCTGGGTTCAGGCAATTCTCCTGCCTCAGCCTCCTGAGTAGCTGGGATTATAGGCACGTGCCACCATGCCCAGTTAATTTTTTTGTATTTTTAATAGAGACAGAGTTTCACCACATTGACCAGGATGGTCTCAATCTCTTGACCTTGTGATCCACCCGTCTCGGCCTCCCAAAGTGCTGGGATTACAGGCGTGAGCCACCATGCCCGGCCACTAATTTGATTTTAGAAATTGGTTAGACTGTGGAGTTTCTGGTGAAAAAGAAGTATAAAGTATCAGAAATTCAGTAAGTGGAATATACTCTTCCCTAAACAGAGACTTCAGACAGCCTCTGGCTTTAGATTGACACTTTGCTCTAGCTCCTGCATATCACCTGGGAAATGGCTCAAGCACAGTAACACACTCTTCAAGAATCATGCCCACTTTGTATTTATTATATTCGTGCAGGATCTGAGCATACAAATTAATATAGCAAGATATCTTGGCCTGAGGAACCAAAACAATATCCAACAGTTTCTGAAATTTAACTAAGGTGTCCTGTGGTTGGGCCACATTTAATCATTAAGATAAATTACAAAAACAGTGAATGTTTTGTTTTTAGACATTTGCTATTGTCATCACTGTTTGTTATTCTGTGCAAGATTAATACATTTGAATTTGACCAGCTACTGCTCTTCTCCAATGTAAACTTTTTGATTTACGAGCTAAAGAATTACATTTCTGCGAAGGCCATAAATAAATATTATCTTGAAACCTAATCTCTATTTTTATAAATTGTTGAGTTTTTGGTACATGCTCTTCACTTCTGGAGGAATAAAGTTAGCACCCCTTAAACATAAGATTATCAAAAAATTCCTCGGTAGTTTTTTGTCTACAGCATCAATTTGCCAACACCTCCTCACTCATTAGCAATTTAACATTTCCGATTTGTGCTTCGTAAGTAAATTCTAGGAACTTTATTCACGCTTCAAACAAACAATGGATTCTAAACCAAAAATATCCTCCAAAGTGTTTTTTAAAAAGTCTTACGTATTTTTTAAAGCACAGAGAAAAATGGTAATTATCGTTGATGTGAGCAAAGACTAATTTTCTTCTAAAAAATAAATACGTAAGATAAAATTAAGCTTAAAATTTCTCATATCTAAAAATAGAGGTTCTGAATGCTTCAGGAATTTTGTGACTATAGAATTAAAATAATCACTTGTGGTTCTGTTTCTACCCTCTTTTTGCTGTGTTTGTTTCACTATGAATTTATTTTTTAGCTTGCCTTCTATTTTTTTTTTGTCACTAGACATTAAAGATGAAAAATTGTAGAGGAGGATAGAGGACTAATTTAATCTTGTTGATCAGGGGTAGCTAAACTATGTCCCATGGGCCAAATCTGGCTTCTTCTCTGTTATGTAAATAAAGTTTTATAAAAAGCTGATTTATGTATTTTTATGACTACTACTGGGGTTCAGTAAAGGAGACCCCAAAATGTAATACTTTGGCATGCTGAATACTTTGAAATAAAAGAAATTATAAAACCTTAGAAGCTCCCCTCAGAACCAATAATGCTCTAATATTCTCTTGCTTCTTTTCTCCCTAAGCACAATGAAAGACTCTCTCTAGAATTTTCTTAACTGACCTAGGGCATGTTGTCATCTTTTTTTTTTTTTTCTAGGCAGAGTCTCACTCAGTCACCAGGCTGGAGTGCAGTGGAATGATCTCGATTCACTGCAACCTCTGCCTCCTGATTTCAAGTGATTCTCCTGCCTCAGTCTCCAAGTAGCTGGGACTACAGGCACGCGCCACCACACCCAGCTAATTTTTGTATTTTTAGTAGAGACGGGGTTTCACCATGTTGACTGGGATGATCTCCAATTCTTGACCTTATGATCTGCCTACCTTGGCCTCTCAAAGTGCTGGGGTTACAGGTGTGAGCCACCACGCCCGGCCCAAGGGCACTTCTTTTCAAAATAAATGCAATTGTCTTAAGACAACCTCTCTAGGAATCTCATCAAATAAGCAGGAAAGATTAACCATCAGAGATGAGAAGTGACTCAAAGTCATCACCATGACCACATAGACTTTTCATCTATTCTTCCGAGGACAGCTTTGAGAGATTACCTGAGAGATTTTATCTATACAATAAGGAAACCTTTGTTTCATGGTGCAGTTATACCCCTCACCTTCTCAAATCTTGCTGGTCCCATTCAGTTTTCTAAGAGAACCACTTACAAGATCATGTCTGCCTCTTCAGTTTATTCAACTTCTCTAACAATCATTCAGAACCCTTCAAATTGCCTACATTTCTCTCATCTCCCTCTCCCCTATGAAGAGAGTATATAAGCCTCAACCGTATTGTCCTTCTTCTTTGAGTGTCATATTTGTGGAATTCCCACATCCATGTGCAAGTTAATAAATTTGAAGGCCTTTTCTGCTATTAATGTCTTGTCAGCCACATCAGTGAACTTTCAGAGGGTGGGAAGGAAACTTACTCTGCCCCAACACTGCTTTCATACTAAAACAGCAGAGCCATGTATCTGCAAGACAGTCCTCAAATATTTACTATCTGGTCCTTTATGGGAAAAGTTTGCTGACTCACAATCTATACCAAATTCTTTAGACTAAGGGTCTACACCAGGAAGTTTTTAAATTTCTATTTTTTTTTAGATACATCATTTTCTTATAGTCAAGTTTTCAGATTAATTGCATTATTACTTTTAAAGATAAAAAGAGAAGAGGGTAGAATTTGTTGTATATGCCCCAAACACCATCTTTTCTTGATAGTCAGACATACATTTTATGATAAGCGTGATCATGCTTTCCACATAACTGGTCTATAATGCAGAGGCATGACTTTAATTAAAATCATTTTAGCAAGTGGTAAAAGACATAACATAAGTAAGAAAAAGCTTTGGAACACAGTCACAAAATAACATCGAGAAACAAAAACACAGGTTCACAGTTACAATTTTAGGGAGGTGTGGGTCTGCCTGAGTAAATGGACTTTTTCACATACTAATAAATAAATTAAAATATGACAGATCATTCTCTGTAAAGTTAAATTCCAAGGAAATGCCATACTTCCTGAGAAAATTAGACATGGGTAATTTTTTCATGTGTCTTTTATTTCAGGTATTTGCAAAGGACTGAGGACAGATTGGGTACTTGGGGTAAACAGATCATGAGGATACAAAGATAAATCACCATTATCTACTCTGAGTAATTGACACTGAACAGAGAAAGGATGGAAGTAAAAACTATTTACAGTAATGTAGCTGATTTTCTATTGCAGGTCTTCATCCTGCAGTAGAATCTTATGTAGCCCAGATGACAGAGGGGCCAACAAACCTGGTATATGCAGAGAGTCTCAAGAGACGCGGGCTTTATACTTGGAAGAAAAGTGGGGTGAAGACACTATAGATAGAAACACCAGTATTAAAAATGAACAGAAATGCAGAAAAGCATGCCAGAAGTAGGAAGGAACATGGCGTATTTGCACATTTGTGAGCAACCAGGCACTCTTAGTGTGTATCCCATTTATATTCAGGCTGGTGGCTCCTTATTGCTAGCACTTAAGCTCTGTCCGAAAACCTCTCTGATCATAGGAGCCTGCACAGCCTGCAGACTGAAAGTGTTGGAGAGGGCAAATGAATGTGCCCTGGAGCTGCTCTCAAAGTGTGACATATGGGAGTTAATAACTAATATCCCAGTGTCATTGCTCTTTGGATGGGATAACTCTGAGGTGTGTTCCTCACGGTCACCCAGTAATTGTATGTATCTGAGCCCACAAAAGTAATCATTTATTAGGAAACTCTAATTGACTTTCTTTTTTTTTTTCTTGAAACAGAGTCTCTGTTTTCAGGCTTGAGTACGGTGGTGCAATCTTGGTTCTCTACAACCTCCGCCTCCTGGGTTCAAGTGATTCTTGTGCCTCAGCCTTCCAAGTAGCTAGGATTACAGGTGTGAGCTACCACACCTGGCTAATTTTGTATTTTTAGTAGAGAAGGGGTTTTACCATGTTGGCCAGGATGGTCTCAATCTCTTGACTTCATGATCTGCCAGTCTCAGCCTCCCAAATGCTGGGATTACAAGTTTGAGCCAATGTGCCCAGCCTTTAATTTCTTCTCTTGACTTTATCAGTTCTGCACTTCCTTACTGGTGCTTTCTGGGACCACTTTCCTGATGAAATTCTTGCCTTCCCATCCTATTTAAGGGTATTCCTCTGGGGGAACCTAACCTAGTGGAGGAGTAAAGTGTTGTAACTAGAATTTAGTCATCATGAGAATATAGCTGAAAATGGTAAGAGAGATGCCTTTAGACTTTCTCCCATAAGTAATGAGAAGTCATCGGAGGATTGTATGTAGGAAAATGACATGATCAGTTTGGTGTCTTAAAAATAATTCTAGCAATAATAGAATGCAGAGTGATTCCTCATATCGGTAGCTATTGTAATAATTTGGGAAATAAATAATAAGGGCCTATACAAGATATAAGAGATGATATTAAGAGAAGCCACAGACTGAAGGGACTTTGTAGTAGAAGAAATAGCAAATTGTGCTGACTAGGCTGAATATGGTCAGGGGTGGTTTGAGGGCAGCACTTGAAACAAAAATTGGTACTTGTATGGGTAATATCATTAGCCAAGACAAAGAACAGAGATGGGCTGGATTTACTTACAAGTAACAAGTAAACTTATAGGCATCTACTCTAATTAAGTAAGTATCTCTACTTACTTCACTCTAGAACAAGGAGGAGACGAGCTTTGTTATACTTCTATAGGATCCTCTTTTGTCACATTTGTGCATCTCTTCCCTACCCCAACATCGGTTACTATCTAATTATAAAAACAAGGAGCCATACTCACCCTAGAAAATTAATTTAAATAACTGGGTTATCAAGAAGGGCATCATTTTTTATCAAAAATATGGACCACAAATTAAAAATAATATGTTAACTCTATATAGTAAGAAATCCTAGTCACTTAGTGTTTTACAAAAATAAAAATAAAAAAATAAGGCTTTCGCTCTGTGACTCACTTAGCAAACAGTCTGATGTTCACTTGGAAAAGTAGACTATGAGAGGGAACTTACTGGCATCAGAAGGGTTGACTCTATTCCCAGTAATTCAGGAAATAAAACTCTGTTCCCATTAAGGTCAGTATAGCTCCCTAGTTTTGTAATTAGATATTAACAGATGTTGGAGTAGGGAAGGGAGCATACAAGTGTGGCAATGGAGAGGATGCCATAGAAGTGAATATAGTATACTATAAATATGTTATAAGTGTAAGAGCTCGTCTCCTTCTTGTTCTTAAGAGTGCCACTGAAATGGCCTTTTGCTTGGGGATAGAATCCATGTTCTCACTTATCCCCAGTGTTTGCCTGTGAATTAGAGGATTAGAATGATAGGCAAGTTTGAAAAGGGCAGCTTCTACCACGTGTGTTACACAGATGGGGAAACTGGAGAATGGGCATGACATGGATTTCCTGGGGCCCCAAGATATGTTAATGGTCATTATTGGAACCCCACCTTCCGAGAGTTAACCCAGTTTATCATACACAGTAAGTGAAGATGCTTGTTTATTTAATTAGAGCGGATACCTAGAAATTGGTTGGACTGTTAGAATACTATAACAAGAGGGAATAAGGGGCTGGTTCAATTTTAAACTTTTCCACACCCCTTCAACTCTTCTAGATTTAGTAGACTGTGACAGACTACTGGCAAATTGATTTCATCCAATGGCTTCAAGGCTCCCTTGATAAATCGTTATCCTTTGACAGCACATATACTTTCAACACACTTAAAACTAAGTCTGTGAACCTTGTCAATTGGGTAAATTGAAATCAATAGTAGCCGGAGAGAGAGATTCACTCCATGATAGATCAATACACATCTCTCCATTGCAAATAGATGTGGACCATAGAGGGAAGGAAATTTTATTCCATTCCAGGACGCTAGGGATTTTCTACAAATTTTATTACTTTGTAAAATGTGCTACACACTTTAGCAAACATTATTTAAGGTCTTCTAGACTGTGGGATTTGTACTGTGCTAAGTGAGCCACAGAGCTAAAGTTCTTTACTTTTTGTCTGTGTTAATTATGATAATACACACTTAGGTCCATTTTAAGCATTCAGAAATTCTAGTTGAGAAACTGAATGTCAAATTTAGAATTTTCTGTGTGAAACCAAGGTCAAGAGTGTTGGTTTAAGCCATAAACATAAACTTCCAAGAGTCAAAATCTAAAGATAAAAAAATTATTAAATAAGAATTTATTAAGTGCATGCTGATTTTAAATCATTATACATATTACTTCAGTAGAATACTAAAATTTCTTCACTAGACACACAGTTCCTAACTTTGAAAATTTCTTAAATCTTACAACTATATTGCAAGTGATTTAGCATAATAGTGAAATGAATTAAAATGCTTTAAACTTGCTTACCTGAATGATCAGTGAGAGTGTGTTTTACTTCACATATATAATTTTCTTATAAAACATTAAGTGACCAGGATTTTTTTGCTATATAGAGGTAATATATCATTTTTAATTTGTGGTTTGTATCTGTTCCATAAAAATAATGTCCTTCTTGATATTCTAGGTACTAAAGTAATTTTCCTAATGTCACCCAGTTATAAGCCCGTCTTGCTTTGCATACAGTTTTTTCTCTTTTTAATACTCATAATATTTCCTATTGTATTCAGCCTTCTGTTGTATTATGTATGCTTTTGTTCACCAGGGATACTGTATATCATCTATTAGAAGAATTTGTTTTATTTATTTTTGAAGTAATTTGCTGAGGATAAAAACATGCTCTGCCAGTTCTAAACCCAGGGGCTTAGACTTCTATGATTGCCCAGTTCAAAGAATTTTTTCTCATCATGGAAGGCCTCCTAAAGAACCAGATATTTAGCTCCTTCTTTCTGACTAATGACTTTAAAGAACTAGTCTGCCATTTGGATTGTGAAGCCAAATACTACTCATTAGGCAGACACAGACTGTTTTTACAGTCTATACCCGTGCCTTTCAGTTGGAGCACCTCCTCCTCCAGGAGATAATTAGCAATTAAAGAAAAGTTTTATCATTTGGGAAGCCAAGGTGGGCACATTGCCTTAGCTCAGGATTTCGAGACCAGCCTGGACATCGTGGTGAAATCCTGTCTCTACTAAAAATACAAAAATTAGCTGGGCATGGTGGTGCATGCCTGTAATCCCAGTTACTTGGGAGGCTGAGGCATGAGAATTGCTTGAAGCCAGGAGGTGGAGTTGCAGGGAGCCAAGATATGCCTTCCAGCCTGGGAGACGAGTGACACCCTGTCTTAAAGGGAAAAAAAAAGGTTAGTTTATCTTGACAACTTGTATTCACACATAAGTATTTTACTAGATGGTGGCTTAAGAATTTCATTTAACTTTCAGTGGAAAAATTCATTCTCCTTCAACTCAACAGTAAAATCTGTGAAGGATATGGTTTTCATCATTGACCATTTTTAATAACACATATAACTGTGGTCATTTTATGAAAAAAAAACCCTTCTAGACTTATTAATCCAGATTTGTACTTTGAAACTTTAATTCTTAAAACTATGCCATCCTACTTTTTTCAGTTATTAAAAGTTAATTCTGGTAGAGTCCAAGAGTGCTCATAGAAGAGCAACAAAGTATTAAATGTATAAAAATATATAAATACATTTATATATGAAGAAAAACAGTTATCTATAAGGTTGCAAAAACATAATTTTTAGTATGTTTACTCAACCGAACATATCCTGTATTTCTTCAATTGAAAATGAGAATAACAAGAATATGAATTCAAGGGTTTTTTGAGGAATAAATGTAACTCAAATAAAGTTCTAACCACAGTGCCCAGCATATAATACTCATTTAATAATGGTTTATTATAATAATGTTGGCTTTCAAATAAGTTAAAAGTCCCAGAGTCAGTTTTTTTAATTTCTATTATTGCTAAAAACACATTTCTGGTGAGAGGCTTATAGACATTCATAGCTATTTTTATACTTCCTTGTACAGACCAAATTTATAAAGCTTGATTAACAACAAATATAAGCTCAATTAATTGTGTATTTTCTTTTTCCTAGAAAATTCAGTTGCATGTTCATCCCATTATATTAATTGCATAATTGTGTTGCCTATTGTTGATGCTAAAAAATGTATGACATTTTTGTATAAGTTATAAATGTTTCAGTTTGGTACCCAAATTGATGAGACTTCAATTTAGTGAAGACAAATATCATATTAAAAGGAAATATAATACAAAGCACAGCATAATGCATGAGACAAGAGTGGTACAAAGTGCTCTGCGAGTTCAGAAGAGGGAGCCGTCATATCAGCCGGGGAAACATTTAAGAAATAAGGTGCTGGCCGGGCGCGGTGGCTCAAGCCTGTAATCCCAGCACTTTGGGAGGCCGAGGCGGGTGGATCACGAGGTCAAGAGATCGTAGGCCATCCTGGTCAACATGGTGAAACCCCGTCTCTACTAGAAAAATACAAAAATTAGCTGGGCATGGTGGTGCCCTCCTGTAGTCCCAGCTACTCAGGAGGCTGAGGCAGGAGAATTGCTTGAACCCAGAAGGCCGAGGCTGTGGTGAGCCGAGATCGTGCCACTGCAGTCCAGTCTGGGTAACAAGAGCGAAAACTCCGACTCAAAAAAAAAAAAAAAAAGGAAAAAAAAAAAAAAAACCAGAAATAAGGGGCTGTGTGGGTCCTTTAAGAAGAATTTAGATTTGAACAGGATGAGATGGAGGCAAATGGACATTATAGGGAGTGAGAAGAGCATGAGGAAAATAAAGGGTGGACAAGCGCCAGGACCATTATGGAAAGCTTGTGGTCTAATTTTGGCCCAGAGGGAGGGAATGGAAACATGAAGATAAAAAGGCAGATGAGAGAGTAGAGCCAAGAATTCCTTAATTGCTAAGAAATTCAAACTTTCTCTGGAGGTGGTAGAGAGTTACTGAAAGAGTAAGAAAGATCGATGATCAGAACAGTGAGATTGTGAAATCAAGGTGGTTGCTTTGGATGCAATTGTAGCCATCCTTGCATGAGGCATAAAAGTGCTGAGAGAAGGTACTGCCAAGAAGGATGTAATCGACAGCAGTCAGAAAAGGCCAAACAACTCCACGTGAAGAAAGTAAAGAGAAGGCCCAAAGATGTAATCCCTCCCGCACGATTGGGAGAAAAGCAAAGATATTATCCAAAATAGGGAGATCTCAAAACACACCACACACGCACTTGTCTAAGGACATTTGCATTGGCCCTTCTTTTAGACTGTTTTTTCTCCAGATACTCAAATATGACTCACTTCCTTACCTACTTTAAATATTTTTTAAAAGTTTCACCTTATCAATGAGGTGTATCCTGAGCATCAGTTTTAAATTGTATCCTGCACCATTCCCACACCCTGTCTACCATTTCTGATGTCGCTTAATTAGTTCTTCTTTTCCTTCTTCTCATATAAGTTATCACCTTCTAAAATACTAGATAATTCTATTATTCATTCTTTATACTGTTTATTCCCCTTTCCCTTCTCCTATTTTTTTAATTCATGGATGTATCCCAGGTAGCTCTAAGAAGACAGAGTATGTGCTCAATAAATATTTACTGATTGAACAAAGTGTTGTTTATATTGTTTATAATTCTTAGAAGATACATTTTAACAAACAAGAAGCTATTGTTAGGGTGCAGAGAACAAGATCCCATTAGAAGGTCTTAGAAGCTCCTCAGCAAAAACATTCTCTCATCTTTTATTTCTTCTTCCCTTAAGTGCAGGAATAGGCTACTTCTAAAATTTCCTTATCTGACAGAAGAAACTTCTTTTCAAACACTGGGATCTGTTACGGGGGCACTAGGGGAGGGACAGTGGGGGTAGGGAGGTTTGGGAGGGTAACATTGGGAGAAATTCCAGATATAGGTGACGGGGAAATAGAGGCAGCAAACTACATTGCCATGTATGTACCTATGCAACAATCCTGCATGATCTGCACATGTACCCCAGAACCTAAAGTACAATAAAAAAATATATATATAAAAGAAACGTAATAACAGAAAAAAAGAGAACATTAATAAAGTAACTATATTTAGGATAAAAAGCAATTGTCTTAAGACCTCCTTCCTAGGACTATCATAAAATAACCAAAAAAGATTAACCACTGGAGAAGAGAAGATACTAAAAGCCATCACCATGCTGAGAGGCATTTTTAATCTGTTCTTCTGAGGGCAGCTGCAAGAGATTATCTGAGAGACTTTATCTACAAAATAAGAAAACCTTTTTTCACAGTATAGCTCTGCCCCTCACCTTCCCATAACTTGCTGGTCCCATTCAGTTTCCTAAGAGACTCATTTACAAGATAATATCTGCCTCTTGGATTTGTTCAATTTAACTAAAAATCATTTAGAACCCCTCGAATTATATGATGGTGGTCTCATAACATAATAATGGAGCTGAAAAATTCCTATCACCTAGTAATGTCATAGCCGTCTTTCTATTGTAGATCAATTGCTTTGTTATTTTATAAATTTAATGTAGCCTAGGTGTACAATGTTTATTAAGTCAAGTGTAGAGTAATGTACTAGGCCTTCACATTCACTCACCACTTACTCATGAACTCACCCAGAGCAACTTCTAGTCCTCCAGGCTCCATTCATTATAAGTGCCCTGTGTCTATAGGTATATCATTTTTAAAAATCTTTTAGACTGTATTTTTACTGTATCTTATCTATGCTTAGATATGTTTAGATATACAAATACTTACCATTGTGTTATAATTACCTGCACTATTGATTATTACAGTAACATGCTGTAAATGTTTGTAGCTTAGGAACAACAGGCTATACCGTAGAGCATAGATGTAGTAGGCTATATCATTTAGGTTTCTGTATGCACACTCTGTAATGTTTGCACAACAATGAGATCTGATGCATTTTCAGGATGTATCTCTGTCAAGTAACGTATGACTGTACCTTCTTTTATTAAGAAGTCAGGTTTATTGAAATAGAATTTATATACAATTAATCTCTCAACATACTCAGTGAGTTTTGACAAAGGCATATAATCATGTAATTGCCACCCCAATCAAGAAATATTTTCACAAATTAAGAATGCTCATTTAAGTCCACCAAATTCAAAGCAATTTAATCACCTTACAAAATTTATTCCCTTTGCAACAAATTTCCTCTCTCTCTCTCTGGCCCTTGGCAATCTCTGATCTGTTTTCTGTCCCCATAATTTTGCATTTTCTGTTATTTTAAGTACAAGAGATAATGCAGGGTGTAATCTTATGTGTCTGGCTTCGTTGACTCAATGTTTTGGTGATTCTTGTTATGATATGTATTAGTGATTCATTTCTTTTAATTGCTGAGTTATACAATAGGCATTCAAATGTCCCTGTCTGCTAATTTCATCATCTCTCTGATTCCCAAATCTCCTTTTATTGACTGATGTTTCTTTACCTGGAAATGGGTCACATATTCCTTCTTTTTTTGCATGACTGGTAATTTCCAAATGGGTCTCAGACATTGTAAATATTGTCCATATGTATAATGTGTTGTATTTACTTAGAGACTATTGGACTTTTGTCCTGAAGGGGATTACAGTTCTGGCCTAGCAATTTCATTATTTTAAGGTCAGTTTTAAAACCTTTTTAAGGACATGCATGTTGTTGTTTTTACATTAGGACTAATTCAGCTCTCCTATAATGTTACTAGTGTTTAGGATCTCTAAGCCCCATGTATTCAGCAAAGTCTCTCCATTCTGGCTTGTGTGGCCTTGGGTGATTGATTCTAAGCTTGTGTGAGCCTTTGTAATTGGTCTACAGCTCTCCAGAATTTTTTGTTTTCCTGAAAATTGTTCTTCACCTGCCTATTTTACCCTCTGAGAGAACAACGTAGTATTTGGCCAAAGACTCCAAAGGTCCACAAATGTATGGAGATTTTTCTCGGTGTAGTTCTTTTTTCTTATTACTCTGTCCTGTAAGTTCCCATCATCTTAGCATCTCTGTCTCCTCTGCTCACTGAGAAACCATCAGGTTCTCTTTGCATCCCATTTCCTTGGTCTAAAAATTGCTTCTAAAAAGTAGAAATATGGGGTAATCAAAAGAATGATTTCATTTTTTCCTCTTTCTTTTAAGGATTTTAGGTAAATAATACTTATTGTTTAATGGCTGCGAAGAGTGATTTCATATGCATTTGTCCAGTTTTCCAGTTGCTAATGATGGGAGACACCCCTCATGACCTGTCACAGAAGTCCTTTATGATGGTTTTTAATAAGCAGAATTTCTTATTTTTAATATAGTTGATATCCCTCTTTTTCTTCACGCTTTTTGCTTCTTATGTCATATATAAGATATTCTATTTTCGTCTAAAGGTTTTAAAGTTTTGTCTTTCACATTTATGTGCCTGTCACTCTAATATTGATTTCCATGTGATGTATCAATTTCTTATTTCTTCCCTATGGATTGCCGGTTATCCTACCACTATTTTTTGAACAGTCAGTCCTTTACTTGCTATTCTGCAATGCTGGCTTGGCCATGTATCAGATTTCTGTGTGTGTGTGTGTGTGTGTGTGTGTGTGTGTGTGTGTGTCTACTTCTTAACTTACCAGTCTGTTGCATTTATTTCTGTATCTATGTATATATCCTATTCCTTTACCACATTGACTTAATTATTGTAATTTTATATTGAAATCTTGAGTCATGTAGGGGAAGTCCTTTTGTTCTTTTTCATCAGTGTCTTAGAAATGCTTTACTCTTTATTCTTCCACATTTCAAAATTACTATCAAATTCCATAAAATATAGTGTCAAAATCCCATTTGACATTGCATTTTGGATACATTGCTTTAAAAAAAAAACCCTAATTTTTATATCAATAAACATGATATGTTTTGCCATATATCTAACTCTTCTGTAATTTTTTTTTCAGTTACGTACAGGTCTTGTATGTTTGATTGTTCCTGGGTGTACGTACATCTCTTTGTTGCTACTAAAAATCACATCATTTAAAATTTATTTTCCAATTGTTTTCAGCTAATGCACAAAATATTCATTATGCTTTTTATCCTATATGCAGAAACCTTACACCTATAATTCTAATATTTGATGTTAACTTTTTCTGAGCTTCCTATAGACAATTATATCATTTTTTAAATGATTACAGCTTTGTGTCTACATTGCCAATTCTTATAGTGGTTTTTCTTATTTCATTTCTAGAACTTCTACTATAGTTTGGTAGTGAAGTTTTGATAGTGGACATCCTTGCATTCCTCATACTTTTAAAGGAAATGTTCTTTTTTCTTTTCTTTTCTTTTTCTTTTTTGTTTGAGATGGAGTTTCACTCTTGTTGCCCAGGCTGGAGTACAATGGCATGATCTTGGCTCATTGCAACCTCCACCTCCCGGTTTCAAGCAAGTCTCCTGCCTCAGCCTCCTGAGTAGCTAGGATTACAGGTATGGGCCACCATGCCAGGCTAATTTTTATAGTATTTTAGTAGAGACGAGGTTTCACCATGTTGGCCAGGCTGGTCTCGAACTCCTGACCTGATGATCCAGCCACCACTGTCTCCCAAAGTGCTGGGATTACAGGTGTGAGCCACTGCGCCCAGCCTAAAGGAAGTGTTCTTAAGTAAGACCCAACACTGAGTTTAAAATTTGTTGTAGAATTTTCATTATGTTTATTGAAGCAGAACATTTATTAAGAGAAGTTCCTAAATGATAATTGAATAGGTTGATAATGTTTACAATATGAACACATAATTGAAACTATCACTATTTGTAATTATTTTTTGTAATTAATTGTAATTATTGTTTCTGATTCCAGAAATTGTTGATTACATGAAGTTCATGAATATATTCTTTTAAAAGCTTTATTATTTTACTTATTACATACAGACTCACAATCTTTCTTACATGAACTTGTTATTGTGTGATGTACAGTTTATTTACATTATTTCCCATGAACATATAAATTATCCAGCACCATTTTTTGAAAAGACCCTTTTCTTCCCCTACTATCTGCACTGTCAATTTTTGCCATATTTCAAGTGTTTGTGTATTTGTGGATCTGTTTCTGGACTCTTCATTCTGTTCCACTGATTCATCGTCATTTTGCTTGGACACTACATTGATGTAATTACTACAACTTTGTGACAAGTCTTAATATCCTCTAGAATAATTCCTTGAGCTTCTCCCTCCAGCCCCCAGATAATCTGGGCTATTCTTGCCTTTTTCAGAGGTTGTCACTTCCGCAAGTATCTGTGCTATGGTTTTGATGGGAATTTTCCTGAATTTATGAGGCAATTTGGAGAAAATTGATTTTCACAGATTGCTATTGTGAATACTGCTGTGATGCACATACTAGTGCATGTTTCTTTTTGGTAGAATAATTTGTTTTCCTTTGGATATATACCCAGTAATGGTATTGCTGGATCGAATGGTGTTCTGTTTTAAGTTCTTTGAGAAATCTCCAAACTGTGTTCCACAGAGGCTGACCTTTCAAATAATAGCCATTCTGACTCATAGGAGATGGTATCACATTGTGGTTTTCATTTACATCTCTATAATGATTAGCAACATTGAGCATCTTTTCATATATTTGTTGGCTGCATGTAAGTCTTCTTTTGAGAAATGTCTGTTCTTATCCTTTGCCCATTTTAAAGAAGAGATTGTTTCTTTCTTGTTGATTTAAGTTCCTTATAGATTTTGGATATTATACCTTTGTCAGATGCATCATTTTGTCAATATTTTCTTTTATTCTTTAGGCTGTTTACTCTGTTGATATTTTTTTTTGTTGTACAGAAGTGCTTTAGTGTAATTAGATCCCACTTGTCAATTTTTGTTTTTGCTGCAATTGCTCATGAAAACTTAGTCTTAAATTCTTTGCCCAGGCCAATGTCCTAAATGGTATTTCCTATGTTTTCTTGCAGAATTTTTATAGTTTGAGGTCTGACATTTAAATCTTTCATCCATCTTCAGTTAATTTTTATATGTGGTGAAAGGAAGGGGTCCAGTTTAAATCTTCTGCATGTGGCTAGCCAGGTATCCCAGTGTACTACTACTACTCACTAAACACAAAGTTGAGTCTTTTTCCCACTGCTTGGTATTGTTGGCTTTGTTGAAGATCAGATGGTTGTAGGTGGGGAACTTTACTTCTGAGTTCTCTGTTATTACATTATTTTAGATTGTTCTTTGCCTGCAATCATATAATTTACAAACTATGACAGTTTTATTGCTTTGTTTCTAATCCTATACTTTTTTGCTTTATTGTGCTGTTTAGGTCCTCCAATGCAATGTTAAAGTGATAAAATGTGTCATTACTAATCTCAGTAAAAAGCTTCCAATAGTTCATCATTAAATATTGGATAAGCATTTTATTCATGTTTTATATCTAATTAAGGTTGTTTATTTTTATTCCATGCTTTAGTAACATAACACATTGAATTTTATCAAGTACTTTATACATTTATTGAGACATTTAACTTTTCTTACTTGTGTTGTAAATGTAGTGTATTATTCTGATTGAATTTTCAATGTTAAACCAAACATATTTTTTATGGTAATGTGTATATGTAATATATTTATTCATTTGAGGAAGTTTTTAATCAGTGTTCCTGCCTTGATGTGACTTTATTGGTATTTATCCTGCTGAGTTTGAATCACATTTCTGGAATTACCTTCATGTCTTTTATCACTTTGGAGAAAATCTTTTTATTATCACTTCATACATTCTTTTCCACATATTCTCCTTTCTTCTTGTGCTTTAGTAATACATTTTAGACTTTTTATCATGTCTCATAGATCTCACATTCTTTACTGTTTCTCTCATATTTTGTGTTCCAGTGCTTCAGACTTAATATTTTCTTATGACTTTCTTCTATCACTTACTGTCTCCTAAGGTGTGTTTATTTTATACTAGAATCCAATGATTTAGTCATAACATCTGTTACTGAATTTCCTGACACTTGAATTTCAATTTTTCTTTTATAGTTATTTGCTAAAATTTTTTATTCAGTTTTTTGATCACATTGATAACTGTTTATATAAAATATGTTTCTCTTAACTCAATAACTAGGTTCTGTATGATTTTTTTGCAGATTTGTTTTTTCCTTTTAATTTTCTGAGTTACAATTATTTTATAATAGTGGTTATTTTTGATTGAATGCTGGGCATTTGTATGAAAAATTTTAGGATTATTTGGATCTCTGACTCATGTTATCTTTTTCTAAAGAGCATTTACTTCTATTTCTGGTAAGTACGTAGGATAGAGGTAAACCACCTAATTCAGAGATTGGGCTTTTTTGTAAATGCTGGTCTACTTTTTGGGTGTAGTCTTTCCACAATTTAAAATGAAAGTCAGAGATGTTTACAAGAAACCCTTTTCAGATGTCCTAAAACCAATTTTTTGTCTCTCCAGCCCACGAAATTTAAAAAGCTCTGTTCAGATTCTCAGTAACTGTGCAGGGACTTTCATATGTAAAATTGCTTCAAGGGGAATAAGTGAGCCACACATCTGGCCTGCCTAAGTGGTATGTATTTCCTCTTGAATTTTAGCCCCTAACATTCTTACTGCCTTATTAGCTTTGTGTTGCTTTTAAACAGATGTTTGTAAATGTTGTTTTCATCTTTTTTGTTATTTTTATCAGAAGAATTAGTTTGAAAGAAGCATATCTACCAGATATTCCATTAACATGCTGCAGGTTTTTAATTTCATTGAGGTCTTTAATTTTATTGTAACATTTTCTTCCCTCTCCCTCCCTCCCTCCCTCCCTGCCTTCCTCTCTCTCTCTCTCTCTCTCTCTCTGTGTGTGTGTGTGTGTGTAGGTAGGTAGGTAGGTAGGTAGGTAGGTAGATAGGTAGGTAGACTTTGAAGGTATTGTGGATTAAGTTCCAGACCACAGCAATAAAAGTGAATATTGCAATAAAGTGAGTCACACAATTTTTTTGTTTTCTAGTACATATAAAAGTAATGTTTACACTGTAGTCTATTAGGTATGCAATAGCATTAACTCTTATAAATGTGTATACTGTAATTTAAAATACTTTATTGCTAAAAATGCTAATGATAATTTGAGCCTTAATCGATCATAATCTTTTTGCTGGGGGAGGGTCATGTCTTGATGTTAACAGCTGCTGACTGATCAGGGTGATGGTTGGTGAAAGTTGGAGGCCTGTGGCAATATTTTTAAAATTAGACAACAGTGAAGTTTGCCACATCAATTGAGCCTTTCTTTCACAAAAGATTTATTGGTAGCATGTGATGCTGTTTGGTACCATATTACCCACTTTAGAACTTTCAAAATTTAAGCTTATTCTCTCAAACCTTGCCACTGCTCTATTAACTATGTTGATGTATTATTCTAAGTCCTTTGTTGTCATTTCCACAGTGTTTACAGATTCTTCACCAGTGTAGAATCCATCTTAAGAAAACACTTTTTTGCTCATCCAAAGAAGCAACTCCTCATCTGTTCAATTTTAATCTTGAGATTGCAGAAATTCAGTCAGATCCTCAGGCTCCACTTCTAATTCTAGCTTTTTTCTATTTCCATTACCTCTGCAGTTATTTTCCCCACTAAAGTCTTGAATCCCTCAAAGCTATCCCTGGGGGTTGGAATAAACTTTCCAAATTCCTGTTAATGTTGATATGTTAACATTCTCTCACAATCTCAAATGTTCTTAGTGGCATGTAGAATGGTGATTTTTTTCCCAGAAGTTTTCAATTTACTTTGTTCAGATCCATCAGAGGAATCCATCTATGGTAGCTATAGCCTTACAAAATGTATTTCTTAAATGATGAGGCTTGAGTGTTGAAATTACTCCTTGATCTATAGGCTGCGAAATGGATGTTTTGTTAGCAGGCATGGAAACAACATTACTCTTCTCATGCATCTCCATCAAAGATTTTGGGTGATCAGGTTCATTGTCAAGAAGTAGTAATATCTTGAAAGGAATCTTTTTTTCCTGGGCAGTAGGTCTCAACAGTGGGCTTAAAATAGCTTATATTATGGTATAAACAGATGCACTGTCATTCAGGCTTTGTTGTTCATTTATAGAGACAGGCAGAGTAGATACAGCATAATTCTTAAAGGCTGTAGGATTTTTGGAATGGTCATTGAGCCTTGGCTTCAACTAAAAGTCAGCAGCTGCATTAGCCCCTAATAAGAGAGTCAGCCTGTTCTTTGAAGCTTTGAAGTCAGGCATTAATTTCTCTCTAGCTATGAAAGTCCTAGATGGCATTTTCTTCCAATAGAAGACTGTTTCATCTACATAGAAAATCTGTTGCTTACTGCAGTCCCCCTTATCAATGATCTTAGCTAGACGACCTTGAAAATTTGCTGCAGCTTCTACATCAGCACTTGCTGCTTCCTTGCCTTTCTCAGCCTTCAAAGAACTGAAGAGGGTTAGGGTCCTACAATGGATTAGGCTTTGGCTAACGAGGAATGTGGTGGTTGGTTTGACACTTTATCCAGACCGCTTAAAGTTTCTTCATATCAGCAAATAGACTATATCAGTCTCTTACCATTCATGTGTTCAGTGGAGTTGCACTTTTTAAATTTCCTTTTAGAACTTTTTTTTGTGTATTCACAGCTTAACGAACTCTTTGTTGCCAGAGGAGGCCTGACTTTTGGCCTATCTTGGTTTTCAACAAACTTTCCTCACTAAGCTTAATCATTTCTAACATTTGATTTAAAGAGGCTTGTGACTCTTCTTTTTACTTGAAAACTTAGAGACCATTGTAGGGTTATTGATTGGCCTAATTTCAATATTGTTGTGGCTTAGGGAACAGGGAGAACTGAGGAGAGGGAGAAAGATAGGGGAATGGCTGATCGATAGGACATTCAGAACACACGCATTTATAAATTAAAAATTTCATCTTATGTGGGTTCAGTGTGTGGCACCCCAAGACAATTACAATAGTACTGCCCAAAATCACTGATCACCGGTCACAATAACAAATATAACAATAAAAAGGTTGAAATACTGCAAGAATTAACAAAATGTAATACAGAAACATGAAGTGAGCCCATGTTGTTAGAAAAATGGCACCAACAGATTTGCTCAATGCAGGGTTGCCACAAACCTCCAATTTGTTTAAAAAAATGTAATATCTGTGATGTGTGATAGAGCAAAGCACAATAAAATGAGGAGGCATGCATGCATATGCTTACAGACACACACACACACACACACACACACACACACACACTGTCCAGTTATATTTAACACTTTTTCTACATCTCTCAGTTTAACTTTCAATTCCTTTATGATGTTAGCACATGCATTTTATGTTCTATGGCCTTCAACCTCTGTAGTCTTTGCATATCTCAGGCCATTGTGGTTTTTTTATGTTCTTGCTCAGGATGACTTATTTTCTCATTTCTTTTTGACTGTGTGTTTTATCATGAGCTTATGATTTTAGCAATTTTGTCTATGGTACTTCTTTGAGTCTTAAGTTTACATTTTTCACATGGGTTTAAATTATAACTTCAAACCCATATGAATATGTGTTTAAGGGAAACTTATTTTTTCCTTTCTCTTCATTCATAGACAAGGCTGACATGGGAAAGTATCCATTTTAGCACTTTTTTCTCTAGTGTGTTATCCTTCCATGGCCCTACTTTTATGTGGGTGTCTTCAATCTAAACTCTCACCATTCTCATTTGTTCCCCTTACTTCTCTTTCTTAATGCAAGCTACTTTTAATATTTTACATATTTTTTTATTTTTTATGCATTATGATGGGTCTCCTTCTATACCAAATCTGTTTTATTAGCAAATATATGCAATTTAGTGCTGTCAAATTGATTCTGATAAATTTTAAATAGACACCATTAGAAGTATTTATTTAGCAGGCAATATGAGAATGTGTGCTCTCATGGGTAAATATCTTAAAAAGATCAGTCTTTTAATCCTCATTTTGTCAAGTAAACTGAACATGTTAAATAAAATATATGCACTAAGTATTTGGGTACAGTGTATCATCATTACATTTTAGGGGTTGATGAAAGTAATTCAGAGCCAAAATGCTCATTTAGATTTATGACATAGAGATTGAAAAAAAATTAGCTAAAATATATCTAGTTATTTATTTAGCAGATCATATGTATATATTTAAAAAACAGGAGAGAAAATGTTCTGCCAAATTCTAGAAATGAGTAATGGCTATAAATACTTATTCCATCATGTTTTTAAATTTTATGTGAAGATTTTAGACTCAATTCTAACCCTACTTATGATGTGATGCTTTGTTACTGTCTCAGTTCTTAGAAAGGTGTGTGAATACATGGCCAATAAGCTGTGCAGAATAAAAAGTGGATCCATGATTAAAAGTAATTTAAGATTGCATAGGAGTAACTATCTTCATGAAGGATGGTTAACTCTTATTGTTGAATTTAACTCTTTACCATTATGTAATGTCCTTCTTTGTCATTTTTAAAAAATTTTTGTTGGTTTAAAGTCTGTTTGTCAGAAACTATGATGGAAACTCCTGCTTTCTTCTATTTTCCATTTTCTTAGTAGATTTTCCTCCATCCCTTTATTTTGAGCCTATGTGTGTCACTGCATATGAGATGGATCTCTTAAAGACAGCATACCAATGGGTCTTGTTTCTTTATCCAGCTTGTCACTCTGTGTTTTTTAATTAGGCATTTAGCATTTACATTTAAAATTAGTATTGATGTGTATGGATTTGATCTTGTCATCCTAATGTTAGCTGGTTATTTTGCAGATATTTCTGTTTACTTTGTAGTGCCACTGGTCTGTGTACTTCAGTGTGTTTTTGTAGTGGCTGGTAGCAGTCTTTCCTTTCCATATTTAATGCTTCCTTCAGGACCTCTTGTAAGGCAGGCTGGATGATGACAAATTCCCTCAGCATTTGCTTGTCTGAAAGGATTTTATTTCTCCTTCACTTATGAAGCTTAATTTGGCCAGATTTGAAATTCTGGTTTGGAATTTGTTTTCTTATAGAATGTTGAGTATTGGTTCCCAATCTCTTCTGGCTTAATGATTTCTGCTGAGAGATCTGGTATTAGTTTGATAGGCTTCCCTTTGCAGGTGATCAGGTCTTTCTGTCTGGTGGCCCTTAACATTTTTTTTCTTTTATTTCGACCTTGGAGAATCTGATGATTATTACTCTTGGGGATTATCTTCCTATGGAGTATCTTACTGGGGTTCTCTCCTGAATTTGAATATTGGCCTGTCTATCTAGGTTGGGAAGTTCTCATGGGTGATATCCTGAAATATGTTTTCCAAATTGGTTCCCCTCTCCCTATCTCTTTCAGGTACATCAATCATCATAGATTTGGTCTCTTTACATAATCCCACATTTCTCAGAGGGTTTTGTTCATTCTTTTTTATTCTTTTTTTCTATTTTTGTCTGCCTGTCCTATTTCAAAAACAGTCTTCTAGCTCTGAGATTCTTTCCTCTGCTTGATCTATTCTGCTATTAATGCTTGTGATTGCATTATAGAATTTTTGTGTTTTTCAGCTCTATCAGTTTAGTTACATCCTTCTCTATACTATCTATTTTGTCTGTCAATTCCTGAAATGTTTTATCATAATTTCTAGCCTCCTTGTATTGAGTTACAATGTGCTTCTTTAGCTCAGTGAAGTTGGTTTTTATCCAAATAAAGATTTCTTAGAATGATATAAATAAATATCTACCAAAAATAATTCAAGAAATACTAACAATCACAATAAACTATTTCAGTAGTTCCATAGAACATTTAGGAACCATTTGGGCAGAAATGTAGCATTACTACATAATAATACAATATTCATTTTACCAAGAATATATAAGCATTCTAATGAGGTATGCACATAAGAAGGGAGCTTTGAAATATATATATACAAAAAAGAAGTTTAAAAACAATAATCTTAGCCATCAGGGCATTGTAAATTAAAACCACAGTGAGATACTAGTTTCTATCCACTAGGATGGCTATAATAATAATAATTTTTGAAAAATTTTGTCTTGAGCAATTGTTTCAATGGAAGCATATGCCTGCTTCACACTAAATATATATTATATTTAATATATAATTATAATATATATTATATAATTATGTTCTTATAATTTATGTTACATATTATATGATATATATAATTATTATAATTATCATATAATATGTAACATAAATTATGAGAAATCTTTATTTTTCTATAACTGCTTCATTTTCCTAATAATCTCTTATTACTAATTAATTATCCTGTTGATTTTCACTGAAATTAAAAATTGTGCATTTTTAAAATACCCCTGCGTTTTAATCAAACCTTTCTAAATAATCAGTATATATAGATTTTTACATTCAGGCTGCGGATTGCTGGTTATCCTTTATTGTGGAATTATTTTCTATTTTTTCTCACTATAAAACATGACAGCCTGGATTGATCAATATAGTAGCCCATATAGGCTAGTTTATATAATAAATATCAATAACATACACAATAAGATATATTTCTCGGCCACATGAAGCATGTTGCAGATGTTCCTGGCCAAGCAGTTCTTTGATTTACGACTATCCCAGGTAAGAAAAAAATACAAAGAGGTATAGAAAGTAGACCTCTTCACTGAGGCCTGTGGACTCAAAAGAAACAGTCAGAGGGTGGTGAAGATTCATGAGCGGGAGAAATAGACTTTGCTTCTCTGTAATAGGAAAACAGCAGATTTTCTTCAGTGATCCACACCACTGACAAACCCACTGAGTCTCTGCTAGTCTGGCAATACTTAGTACTGGCAGTACTGAGAATATAATCCTATGATAACAGCTTTTCAGGGTGGAGGGTCAGTGCTCTCATAATCTTGCATTTATGTACTTGAAATCTTGGGGTCATGACAATTTGCCATAAAACTAATACAGTTGTCGAGACCTGACCTTAAAGTAACTCCACACATATTGATGAGAATCAGCCCAGGCTACTGTTGCTCAGTGAACACTGAGAACCCGTCTGAAATGTGAGTGGGCAAAACGAGTTGGGAAGGAATAATTTTGAACTTCAACTTTTTTGAATTTTAAATTACAAGAGAAAGTTAATTTCTTTTGAATCATATTTCCCTCAGACTTTAACATCTTTAACACACTTTAGTTTTAATTTAAAAGAAGATTTAATTATTAGACTTGATTTTATCTCTGAGAGTTTGATACATAGAGGAGATTTACATCCAAATTTAGAACATTTCTATTTTAATGTTTTTGTTAACTTGAATATATTAATGTTGAAATTTAATCTCATTAAATCTCTTGTGCACTGTACTGGACAACATTGCTAGACATAATTTGAAATGGGAAGTGAATAGTGAATACATATTTAGCCTTGAGTTAAGAATGACTTGGGACTCATTTAATTAATGTCTTATGCTTTCCAAGGCATTAGCTACAAGGTTCCTGAAGAATATTCCAATGGGGCAGTGGTTAGTATCGGTAGTATAGCGTCATAAAGGGTATGTGGTGCAGGGGAGAGATAACTGTCCTTTAGAAAGTGATAGCCTTCACTGGTGGGAGACAGTGACGAAATGACAGTGATGGATCTCTAGTTGATGAAAAGCTTAATGGTTAAGCCCAAGGCGTTATTAGAGCACAAATTGGAGAAATTTTTTTAGGGAATTTTCATTGCCCTCTATTTTTTCCTCCCTGTGAAAAGGATCCTATTAGTGGAGCACTTCAAACTCTATCACCTTATGCATTTTCCCCATGAGTGGGAGGGAATAATGGCATTTCTGGTGATGCCGGAAATAAAAAATAGGCTTGCATAGCTGAGGCCCTCATCCTTCTTTGGGAAACTAGGTGGCTGCAGGGAGTAAGGTTCTCTTTTACTACTCTGATTCAGGAATGTCTATAACTGATAAATGGGCCAGTCTTCTGTTTGTCACTTTAGAAAGCTGTTTATCCTTTTTCACCCTGGTTTCTGCTTCAGGAGGCTAAGTTTTGGGGTCTATAACAGGAAACTTTTCTCACTGACTTCCAGTTGGGTTCAGTGAGAGAGAGGCCTTGACAGGAGATCAGAAAGGAGAGTGAGGTCAGGGTATTTGTTCCTTTAGGTCTCTCCTTATTAGGCTGCCATGAACTGCATCCAGCCCTGGAGCAAGGCTTTTCTCAAGGTAGCTCCTTCGGTGGGTAACTCACTCCTGTATTTTGGTTACTTCCTAGTCTCTTCCCTTCTTCAGTCCTGGGGTAATACAGCTCCATTTTTTCTTGTTCCTAATTACTGTCTTTTTATCCCTTGTTGGTTTATCTACATTCAAACCACACCTATGTAAAAACCCTTTGATGGATCTTGACTGTTGCCCAGGCTGGAGTACAGTGGTGCAATCTCGGCTCACTGCAACTTCTGCCTCCTGGGTTCAAGCTGTCTTGAATAGCTGGGATTACAGGCATGAATCACCATGGCTGGACAACTTTTATATTTTTAGTAGAGACAGGGTTTCTCCCTGTTGGCCAGGTCGGTTTCAACCTCTAGACATCAAGTGATCTGCCCACCTCGGCCTCCCAAAGTGCTGAGATTACAGGTGTGAGCTACCGTGCTTGGCCAAGGCTCATTTTTAAATTGATTCTAAGCAGGATAAATATTTTCTAAACTTTAGTCCAAGAGAAAAAATTTTGAAAACCATTATTGTAAGTGCATTTCTCATAATTCTTTCCTTTACATTTGTTTTTCTTTCACACATATGACTTTTAGCTTCATTACTAGAAGGATTTCATTTTAACAAATACAATTATTTTTGCAACAAAATAAGTTAATAACTAAAACCATGGCATAAATTATAGTAGCAACACTTAATTACCTCAAGTAAATAATAACTTAGTTACTTGGGAATTGTAGATGAACCCAGAAATTATCAAATCTATACATTTTTACCTATTTTGTACCCAGCTGAAGTCTTTCTCTAGGCTACACTAACATTAATCTTTTAAAAATTTACCAGGTTAAGTTTATGTTATTAATATGTCTTTTAGTAGATGCAGTGGATTCTAATTCATGGATATCACGTATTAAAGATGGCTACAAATTTTTTGACACTCTGGGCTATAAGAGCCCTCTCTAATGTGCCACATCTGTAGATTTGTTTTGTGTTGTGTTTCTCTTCGTTTTGGGTCCCTGTTGATTCCCTTTACTTTTTTGAAATCTCAGTTATGCAATTAAAAGGATATTTAAGATTTTCAGCTTCTGCTTAGCATATCATAAGCTGAACAGAGCCTTGCTCCCATATTCACAACAAAAGAAATTATTGAATATTCTGCAAAACCAAAATCTTTTTTGAATTTAGCAGTGAGCTGAGGTCACAGGGAAAAAAATCATTCCTGAAATCTGAAGAAAGACACCTTCCTTCAAGGAGAGAAAATAAACAAGCAGTTGCTTATCTGGGGCAGATTCCTGACACTCAAAATCATACAAACTTTCTAGAATGCAACTGAATTTCTTTAACTTTTCATTTGAAGTAATTTTATACTTACAGAAGAGTTGTGAAAATCATACAAATAGTTCCCTTTTACACTTTATCCTTCTACCAATAATATGAACATCTTATATAACCATTGTATAGGACAGGACTAAGCAGACAGGACTAAGAAATCAAGAGCAGAAAAATAACCATGGTACAATATTATTAACTATAGACCTTATTCAAGTTTCACCAATTTTTCCATTAAGTCTATGTTCTCTTATTGGATCCTATCTAGGATTGCATATTGAATTTAGTTGTTACTTCATTTTATTCTCCTTTATTTTTAATATATTCTCAGTCTCAGTTTTTCTTTTTTTCTTTAAAGCAATTTTATTTATTAAGATACTAAGTTCACATATAGTCAGAAAGAAATATTTTAAGGTGCACTATATATTTTCTTAATTTTTTAAAATCAACCGTAATACTTTATATATATATATATATATATATATATATATATATATATATACACATACACACACACACACACACACATATAATTATATATATATATAATTGAACCTTAGGTTCTGGGGTATATGAGCAGAACATGCAGGATCGTTACATAGGTACATACATGGCAATGCGGTTTGCTGCCTCCATCCCCATCACCCTTGTCTGACATTTATCCCCATGTTATCCCTCTCCAATCCCTACTCCCCACTGTCCCTCCCCTAGTCACCCCCAACAGACCCCAGTGTGTGATGCTTCCCTCTCTGTGTCCATGTGTTCTAATTGTTCAACACCCACCTATGAGTGAGAACATGTGGTGTTTGATTTTCTGTTCTTGTGTCAGTTTGCTGAGAATGATGGTTTCCAGATTCATCCATGTCCCTACAAAGGACACCAACTCATCGTTTTTTATGGCTGCATAGTATTCATGGTGTATATGTGCCAAATTTCCCTTGTCCAGTCTATCATCGATGGGCATTTGGGTTGGTTCCAGGTTTTTGCTATTGCAAACAGTGCTGCAGTGAACATACATATGCATAAGTCTTTATAATAGAACAACTGATAATCCTTTGGATATATACCCACTAATGGGATTGCTGGGTCAAATGATTTCTATTTCTAGGTCCTTGAGGAATCACCACAGTGTCCTCCACAATGGTTGAACTAATTTACACTCCCACCAACAGTGTAAAAGTGTTGATATTTCTTCACATCCTCTCCAGCATCTGTTGTCTCCAGATTTTTCAATGATTGCCATTCTAACTGGCAGGAGATGGTATCTTAATGTGGTTTTGATTTGCATTTCTCTAATGACCAGTGATGATGAGCATTTTTTCTTATGTTTGTTGGTCTCATATATATATTCTTTTGAAAAGTGTCTGTTCAAATCCTTCACCCACTTTTGAATGGGTTTTTCGGTTTTTTTCTTGTAAGTCTGTTTTAGTTTTTTGTAGATTCTGGATATTAGTCCTTTGTCAGACAGGTAGATTGCAAAAATTTTTTCCCATTCTGTTGGTTGCTGGTTCACTATAATGATTGTTTCTTTTGCTATACAGAAGCTCTGGAGTTTAATTAGGTCCCATTTGTCTATTTTGGCTTTTGTTGTGAATCCTTTGGTGTTTTAGTCATGAATGCTTTTGGTGTTTTAGTCATGAATGCCTATGTCCTGAATGGTTTTGCCTAGGTTTTCTTCTAGGGTTTTTATGGTTTTAGGTCTTATGTTTAAGTCTTTAATCCATCCAGAGTTAATTTTTCTATGGTGTCAGGAAGGGGTCCATTGCCTCCAAGGCCTCTCTTCTGTTCCATTGGTCTATATCTCTGTTTTGGTACAAGTACCATGCTGTTTTGATTACTGTAGCCTTGTAGTATAGTTTGAAGTTAGGTAGCATGATGCCTCCAGCTTTGTTCTTTTTGCTTAGGATTGTCTTAGCTATGTGGGCTCTCTTTTGGTTCAATATGAAGTTTAAGCTGTTTTTTTTTTTCCCAGTTCTGTGAAGAGGGTCATTTGTAGCTTGATGGGGATAGTGTTGAATCTATAAATTACTTTGGACAGTATGGCCATTTTCACAATATTGATTCTTCCTAATGATGAGCATGGAATGTTTTTTCATCTGTTTGTGTTCTTTCTTATTTACTTGATCAGTGGTTTGTAGTTCTCCTTGAAGAGGTCCTTTACATCCTTTGTTAGTTGTATTCCTAGGTGTTTTATTCTCTTTGTAGCAATTGTGAATGGCAGTTGTTCTTGATTTGGCTCTCTTTAAGTCTGTTATTGGTGTATAGGAAGGCTTGTAATTTCTGCACATTGATTTTGTATCCTGTTTCTTTGCTGAAGTTGCTTATCAGTTTCAGGAGATTTTGGGCTGAGATGATGGGGTCTTCTAAATATACAATCATGTCATCTGCAAATAGAGACAATTTGACTTCCTCCTTTCCTAATTGAATATTTTTTATTTCTTTTTCTTGACTTTTTCATTAATTGCTCTGGCTAGAACTTCCAATACTATATTTACTAGGAGTGGTGAAAGAGGGCATCCTTGTCTAGTGCCAGATTTCAAAGGGAATGCTTCCAGTTTTTGCTCATTCAGTATGATATTGCCTATGGGTTTGTCGTAAATAGCTTTTATTATTTTGAGATACATTCTGTCGATACCTGGTTTATTGAAAGTTTTTAGCATAAAGGGCTGTTGAATTTTGTTGAAGGCCTTCTCTGTATCTATTGAAATAATCATGTGTTTTTTGTCTTTGATTCTGTTTATGTGGTGAATTAATGTTTATAGACTTGCTTATGTTGAACCAGTCTTCCATCCCTGGAATGAAGCCTACTTGATTGTGATGGAAAAGCTTTTTGATGTGCTGTTGCAAATGGTTTTCCAGTATTTGATTGAAGATTTTTGCATCTATGTTCATCATGGATATTGGCCTGAAGTTTTCTTTTCTTGTTGAGTCTCTGCCGGGTTTTGGTATCAGGATGATGTTGGTCTCATAAAATGATTTGGGAAGGATTCCCTCTTTTTGGATTATTTGGAATAGTTTCAGAAGGAGTGGTACCAGCTCCTCTTCGTATGTCTGGTAGAATTCGGCTGTGAACCTATCTGGACCTGGGCTTTTTTTGTATGGTAGGCTCTTAATTACTTCCTCAACTTCAGCCCTTGTTATTGGTCTCTTTGGGGTTTCAACTTCTTCCTGGTTTAGGCTTGGGATGGTGCAAGTGTCCAGGAATTTATTCATTTCTTCTAGGTTTACTGGTTTATGTGCATAGAGTTGTTTGTAGTAATCTCTGATGGTAGTTTGTATTTCTGTGGAATCTGTGGTGGTATCTCCTTTATTGTTTTTTTATTGCATCTATTTGATTCTTCTCTCTTTTCTTTTTTAATTAATCTGGCTAGTGGTCTGTCTGTTTTGTTGATCTTTTCAAAAAACCAATTCCTGAATTTATTGATTATTTGAAGGATTTTTTTTTGTGTCTCTATGTTCTTCAATTCTACTCTGATCTTAGTTGTTTTTTTTTTTCTTCTGCTAACTTTTGAGTTTTTGTTTTTGCTCCTCTAGCTCTTTCAATTTTGATGATAGAGTGTCAATTTTAGATCTTTCCTTGCTTCTCATGTGGGCATTTATTGCTATAAATTTTCCTCTAGACACTGCTTTAACTGTGTTCCAGAGATTCTCGTATGTTGTGTCTTCGTTCCTATTGGTTTCAAAGCATCTTTATTTCTGCCTTCATTTCATTGTTTATCCAGTCAACATTCAAGAGCCAGTTCTTCAGTTTCCATAAAGTTGTGTGGTTCTGAGTTAGTTTCTTAATCCTGAGTTCTGATATAATTGCACTGTGGTCTGAGAGACTGTTTGTTATGATTTCCATTCTTCTGTATTTGCTGAGGAATGATTTACTTTCAATTATGTGGTCGATTTTAGAGTAGGTGTTATATGGTGCTGAGAAGAATGTACATTCTGTGGATTTGTGGTAGAGAGTTCTGTAGATGTCTTTTGGGTTTGCTTGGTCTAGATCTGGGTTCAAGTCCTGGATATCCTTGTTAATTTTCTGTCTCGTTGATCTGTGTAATATTGACAGTGGAGTGTTAATGATTCCCACTATTATTGTGTGGGAGTCTAAGTCTCTTTGTAGGTAGTTAAGAACTTGTTTTATGTATCTGGGTGCTTCTGTATTGAGTGCATATATATTTAGCATCATTTGCTGTTTCTTGCATTGATCCTTTTACCATTATGTAATGCCCTTCTTTGTCTCCTTTGAACTTTGTTGGTTTAAAGTCTATTGTATCAGAGACTAGGATTGCAACTCCCACTTTTTTTTTTTTTGCTCTCCATTTGCTTGGTAAATCTTCCTCCATCCCTTTATTTTGAACCTATGTGTATCCTTGCACATGAGATGTGTTTCCTGGATAGATCACACTGATGCGTTTTGACATTTTATCCAATTTGCCAGTGTGGTTCTTTTGATTGGGGCATTTAGCCCATTTACACTTACAGGTAATATTGTTATGTGCAAATTTGATCCTGCCATTTTGATGCTAGCTGGTTGTTTTGCCCATTAGTTGCCACAGTTTCTGCATTGTGTCAATGGTCTTTACCATTTGGTACAATTTTGGAGTGGCTGGTACTGGTTGTTCCATTCTATGTTTAGTGCTTCTTTCAGGATTTCTTGTAAGGCAGGCCTAATGGTGATGAAATCTCTGAGCAATTGCTTGTCCATAAAGGATTTTATTTCTCTTTCGCTTGTTTATTTCTCTTTCGTTTGGCTGGATGTGAAATTCTGGGTTGAAAGTTCTTTTCTTTAAGAATGTTGAATATTGGCCCCCACTCTATTCTGGCTTAGAGAGTTTCTGTTGAGAAATCTGCTGTGGGTCTGATGGGCCTCCCTTTGTGGGTAACCCGACCTTTCTCTCTGGCTGTGCTTAGCATTTTTTTCTTCATTTCAACCCTGGTGAATCTGACAATTATGTGCCTTGTAGTTGCTTTTCTTGAGGAATATCTTTGTGGTGTTCTCTGTACTTCCTGGACTTGAATATTGGCCTGCCTTGATAGGTTGGGGAAGTTGTCCTGGATAATATCCTGAAGAGTGTTTTCCAGCTTTGATTCATTCTCTCCATCATGTTCAGGTACACCTATCAAATGTAGATTAGGTTCTTTCACATAATCCTATATTTCTTAGAGGCTTTGTTCATTTATTTTCACTCTTTTTTCTCTGATCTTGCCTTCTCATTTTATCTCATTGAGTTAATCTTCAATCTCTGATATCCTTTCTTCTGCTTGGTCGATTGGGCTATTGAAACTTGTGTATGCTTTGTGAAGTTTTCCTTTTGTGTTTTTCAGCTCCATCAAGTCATTTATATTCTTCTCTAAGCTGTTTATTCTCGTTAGCATTTTGTCAAACCTTTTTTCAAGGTTCTTAGTTTCTTTGCATTGGGTTAGAGCATGTTCTTTTAGCTCAGAGAAGTTTGTTATTACCCACCTTCTGAAGCCTGTTTCTGTCAGTTCATCAGACTCATTCATGATCCAGCTTTGGTCTCTTGCTGGTGAGGAGTTGTGATCCCTTGGAGGAAGAGAGGTATTCTGGTTTTGGGTGTTTTCATCCTTTTTGCACTGTTTTCTTCCCATCTTTGTGGATTTATCTATCTATGGTCTTTGTAGTTGGTGACTTTCAGATGGGGTCTCTGAGTGGATGTTCTTTTTGATGATGATGAAGTTATTTCTTTCTGTTTTTAAGTTTTCCTTCTAACACGCAGGTCTTTATGCTGTAGTACTGCTGGAGGCCCACTCCAGATCCTGTTTGCCTGGGGATCACCTGTGTTGGCTGCAGAACAGTACAGGTTCCTGCCCATTTCTTCTTCTGTTATCTTTGTCCCAGAAGGATACACACCAGCTGTCAGCCTGAGCTTTCCTTTATGAGGTGTCTCTTTGGATATACAGGTGTTGGAGAGCTGCTTGAGGAGGCTTTCTGTCCCTTATAGGAACTCAAGTGCTGACCTGTGAACTCTGTTGTTCCATTCAGAGGTGCTGGGCAGGTACATTTAAGTCTGCTGCAGTGGAACTCAGAACCACCTTTTTTTCCCAGGTGCTCTGTCCTGGGAAGGTGGAGCTTTATTTATAAGTTCCTGATGTGCTGTGGCCTTTCTTCAGAGATGCCCTGCCCAGCAAGGAGGTCGCCTAGTCACAGTCTGCCAGCAGAGGTGTTGTTGAGCTGCTGTAGGCTCTGCCCAGCTGCTGTGGAACTTCCTTGTGGTTTTGTTTATAGTGATATACTTAGAACTGCCTTGGTAATGGTGGTCTGCCTCAGTAATAGAGGACTGTCTCTGCAATGGCAGACTGCCTCGGTAATGGATTGCCTCGGTAATGGTGGACTGGCTCGGTAATGGTGGACTTCCTTGGTAATGGCAGATGCCTTACCCCCATAGAGCTGGACTGTCCCGGGTCCAGCTGTGTTTGCTGTGAAACTCTCAATCCAGAGCATTTCAGATTGCTGGTCTTTGGGGGTGAGACCTTTTGAGCCAGATCACCTGGCTCCCTGTTTCAGTCCCCCCTTTTTTCAGTTGAATGGGTGACTCTGTCTCTGAGGTGTTCCAGGTGCCAGTTGAAACAGCACCCTGATTTGTATGAGTTTTTGTGTAGAGACCCACTACACTGGCTGAATCAGCCATGCTGGAGCCTCGTGGTGCTTTCTCACCTGGGAATCTCCTGGTCTGTGGGCAGTAAAAACTCTTGGAAATATGGTGATTACTCATCCTCTGCATTCTCATGGGATTTGCACTACAGATCTGTTCCTATTTGGCCATCTTGCTTAGTTTTATTTTTTTATGACCTTAGCATTGTTGTAGGACATTCTTCAATTTGAGTTTTCTCTTGATTGGAAAAGGTTATGCATTTGTGGCAAAAATATCATAAAAATGCTGTATATTTGTAATTATATTGTATCAAGGGATTCATTATGTCAATATGTCTTACTAGGTGATGTTTATCTTGGGTCTTATGTGTAACTATTATAGTGATGGTGTTTGTTTAATTGTGATGCTCTATTACTCTTCTTTTGACATTAATTAATTTGAACTCCACTTTAGGTAAGAGCTGTCTCTTCCTATTTATTTGTTCATATTTATAGATATTTATTATAATCTATAGATGAATAATATTTTAATACAGATAAAACAAGTAGTTATTTACAGATGAATACTTTATAGATTAAAATCCAGTACTACCATTATTATGATTTGTTTTTATTGTTTAAATAATTCCCACTTCGGCTATCAGGAAGTCCTTTAGATTGGTTCTTTGTTTTTGAGCACTTCCTTGCTTTTTGGTATAGTGAGGATGTTCAAGTCTCATTTAAAATTTTTCCTGTTCCATCTCTGGAATCAACAGCTTCTCTGGGGAGCCCTGCTTCTTCTCCCTTTTTGGAAAATGGTATTTCAATATCAAAATCTGGGTTTTAGGTGTGCTTATAGAGTCTGGGTCATTGCGTATAGGCCTGAGCAGACAGAACTAAGAAATAAATATATTTAGACAAATCTATGTATATACACATCTATGTTTCCTATTAATTGGTACCTATGTTAAAAACCATAAGTTTATACTGCTACCTCAGATTCCATCCCTACAACACAGGATTTAAGGCCCTCTTCTCCCAGGGCTTAAGTTTTATGACATCTTTCTCCTATTATGTAAAACTTGGCTCTCATTATCTGAAATATATTTATGTGTTTGTACTATTTTGGTTGTTTTGAAATTGCTGACCTATATCCCTGTGGGAAGCACTTTTACAACTAGATTACAGCTTTATACAAGCTCTTCTAGTCTTTAGCCTTGTGATAGTCAGTTAAGATACTGTTTTTAACAAGTGCTTATAGTAATTTTCTTCTTCCACTCCTCCACTCTTGAGTGTGGAGACTGTTCTGCAACCTAAAATAGGTTTGTTAGTATTTAAATCCCACTTCGGATCTCCTTTATAAACCTACTCCCTACTTTTTTTGTATGTGAAGAAAGTGTGAAATATCACTATAATTTCTAAGAGTGTATATACCTAAGATATACTCAGGGAGTGTTACTCCTTCTTTCCTGCCAGTCTGTTCCCATATCCCCCTTTGTCTACCCTTTCCCACCTGCTGCATGTAGGTTACAAATCTCTTGCATTTCCATTTTCTATTTCCTGTATTTTTTTGCCAAAATCTTTTGCACATGAGCAGATACATGTGTAATTTTTTTGCATGAAAGATGGCAAACTATGGATACTCATGGAGGCTGGGACTTTTTCACTTACCAAGGTGTCTGGAAATCACTGTATTTCAGTTCATAGAGATCTTTATCATTTAAAAACATATAGCCAATTAATACTCCATTGTGTGGATATGGATGTCAGCCTGTAAGTTGTTTTCAGTATTTTTTGCAATATAAAGAATGCTACTGTAACTTTGTACATATGTATTTTAATATGTTCTGAAAGTGTATCTACAGGATCTATTCTGATAAGTGGGATACTGGGCCAAAAATAAATAAATATATAATGTTATTATTAGATATCACCAAGTTACCATCCAGAAAGGCTGTACTCATTTGCTTGCACATTAGCAATATATGTTAGTGTCTGTTTTGCACAGCCTCACCAGCAGAAAGTATTTTCATAGTTTCGAAGAGTTTGCCAATGTGATAGATTAGAATGGGGTATTGTATATTGCTTTCATTTGCATTTCTTTAATTATGAGTGAATTTGAGTATTTTTATGTATTTGAGAGCAACTTTTGTCTCTTTTTAAAAAATTGTCTGTTCATGTCTTTTGTCCATTTTTCTATCAGATTTTTGTGGGGGTTTTTGGTCCCTTTTATAAAATTTTTCATATATAAGTGACATTGGCAGTTCTTCTGTGGTTTATGTTTCAAATATTTTCTCCTAGTTTTCCAGTTTACATATGGTGTTTTTTAGTGATACAAATTAAAAAAAATAATTTGGCTATATAGGATACACAAGATAGCCTCAGGGATTGTTACTCCCTCTTCTTTCCTGCTGCTCTTTTCCCATCTCCCCCTTCTTGCCACACTTTCTTATCTGCTACATGTGGATTACCAATCTCTTTAGTTTTTGGTTTCTCTTTTCTGTATTTCTTTTACCAAAATCTTTTGCACATGAGCAATGATTTTTTTTTCACATGCAGTATCATGTTTCCATAGACAAATATATTGTCTTTTGCTTTTGTTGACTCAAATTTGAGTTATAGCTAGAAAGTTTTTCCCACACACAGTTTAAACAAAAATTTACCTACATTTTATTCTAAAATTAATATGGTTTTCATTTTTACATTTAGATTACTAATTGGGGCATATTCTGTGTATGGTGTGAGATATGGATCTAATTTTGTATTTTTCCAAGTGGCTACTCAGTTTTCTTAACACAATTTATTAAAAATCTCATCTTTACCTTCAGCAATTTGTGATACTGCCTTTATCATATGTTACATTTATACACATGTGAGTCTAATTTGGAATTTTTAATTCTAGTCTATTGATTCACTTGTCTAGTCACATGTCAGTATAACATTGTTTTAATCACAGAGCCTTTAAGATAGGCTAATAAATCTTTGTAGTTTTTCTTTTCTGGTGTTTTTATGTTTACTCTTCCATGTTTATTTTTACATATAAAATTTAGATTCAACTTCTGTAATTCAATAAAATAATTTGTTTTTTGTCTTCACTGGGATTCCATTGACTTTATAGACAGACATCTGACATCTTTATAATATTGAGATGTCCTATCCAAGAACAGGGAATGTCTTTCAATTTGTTCATATTATTCTTGTCTTTTGAGGGATCTTAAAATTTTCTTCAAATAGATTTTACATATTTCTTGTCAACTTTATTGCTAGAAATATATCATCTTCTGTGTTTCCATTATAAATGAAGTTTACTTTATCAAAATAGTTATTTCTTGTATACATAAAAGCTACTGATTTTTATTTGTAAATTTTTTAATCCTAATATTTCACTGAATTCTTTTAATGCTTAAATTAATTTATTATTCATTCTTTGGGACATTTGAGGTATACTATCATGTCATCCTTCAATAAAGATAGCTTTACTTCATTTATTTTTGACTTATTCTTTTCTATTGACCTATTTGGCCTAATTGACCTATTTTCAAATATTTCTAAAACTCCTAATGAATGACTAATGTTAGTAAATGCTTATGGCATTTTCAATTCTACTGGTGTGAATGCAAATTAATACACATATTGGAAGACATGATATTGGAAAAATAAGTTCATTTAAACAATGGCAAGTTTTTGGAAATAACTGAAATGTCTAGTAGATGAGAAGTAGTCAAATTATGGTCTATGCAAACAAAGCAATACCATGAAATCATTCTAACTAAATTATTGCTTATAATAATGTTTCTTAGAGGATGTTCCAACAAACAGTACTTCATGAAAAACATTTCAGGTTGAGGGTGGAGGGTTGTGATGATTAATTTTATGTGTTAATATGACTAGGTTATGAGATACCCAGATAACTGGTTAAAAGAAAAAAGAGATTTCTGAGTATGTCTGTGAATGTGTTTCTCAAAGAGATTGACATTTGAATCAGTGGACTGAATAAAGATCTGCCCTGACCAATGTGGGTGAGTGTCATCCAGTATGTTGAGGGTTCTAATAAAACAAAAAAGCAGAGGAAGAGACAATTCTTGCTCTCTTTTTAAGCTGGGACATTCATCTTTTCCTGTCTCGGACATTGGAGCTCTTGTTTTTCAGGGCTTTTAATTGTAGGTTTTACATCAGATTTCCCTCAACCTTCCATCCCAACTGGTTCTTAGGTCCTCAGAATCTCTCTGAATTGTACCGTGGGCTTTCCTAGTTCTATAGCTTGCAGACAACAGATCATGGGACTTCTTGGCTTCCATAATCATGTGAGCCAGTTCCCATACTAAATACCTCCTTCTCTTCTCTGTCTCTCTCTTTCTCTCCAAATACATATGTGTGTGTATGTATCATGTATATATCATACATACATACACATGTATTTGTGTGTATATGTATATATGTATTTTATGGGTTCTGTTTCTCTGATGATCCCTGACTAATTCAAAAGGGCCATGGCCAACATATCCAGGAAACAAATCTATCATTTGGAGAATCGATGCAGGTTAGTTTTGAAAAGCTGAGAGGTACTGCAATAAAGAAGTGTGGTTAACTCCATTTATCCTGATGTCTACCAAATGCATGCTACTACAGAATATTTGGTTTTCAAATAATACATTGTCACATAATTTTTGTTTTACAACAGTCACTTTATGAAAGTGTCTTAATAAAAATTTGATGACATGGGAAAATGTGCATTCTATTTGTTATTTGAAAGGCAGAATATTTTTTAAAAACCAATATTGTGGCCTGGAGCCATGGCTCAAGCCTGTAATCCCAGCACTTTGGGAGGCTGAGGCAGGTGGATCACGAGGTCAAGAGATCAAGACAATCCTGGTCAACATGGTGAAACCCCGTCTCTACTAAAAATACAAAAAATTAGCTGGGCATGGTGGCACGTGCCTGTAATCCCAGCTACTCAGGAGGCTGAGGCAGGAGAACTGCCGGAACCCAGGAGGCGGAGGTTGCGGTGAGCCGAGATTGTGCCATTGCTCTCCAACCTGGGTAAGAAGAGAAAAACTCTGTCTCAAAAAGAAGTAAAATAAAATAAAATAAAAAATAAAAATAAAAAACCAATATTGTTCTACTACTTGAAGACATGTACATACATGGACATGTGGATGTATGTACATAAAAATGTTAGCTAAATATTTACTGAGCAGCAGGGTCCTATCAAATTTTAATTTTTATATTATTATTTTAAAATAGGTACTATATTTTTCTAATAAAATATATTTTTCTGATTGCATAAAATTGATTAAACATTAAAAATTAAATGAACATTAAATTATCATTTTCAGAATTGTTAAAATTTGTAAAGTGAACATATATTTATTTTTCAAGGGGAAGAGAAAAGATTGTTAGAGAACTCATTACATAGTCCTGACACTGTCTGAAGGTGAAAAGACATTATTTTTAAAAAACTTCAAATATGGAAAATATTCTAATTGTAATTAACTAAGCTATGTGACTTAAAAAAATCCTGAAAGCAAATGACATTATCTAAATGAAAAAGGTAAGTCTCTGTTTATCTTTTTATAACTCATTTTCTATTAATTAAGTTTTGGCATTGTTAAAATTGTACCTTGGCACAAGGAAACCCAGATTTTCTTCATTAACTGAAGAATTAGGAATGAGACATATAAAGCCAATTTGAGTTAGGATTTGTTGAAAGCTTAATTCCTTCTTTGCAAAAATAGCAATAATAACATGAAAATAATGTGTAAACAGAAACAGAATCCCTGAGGCTTCTACTAAGAAAAACACAGAGAACCTGTATTTTTACCAGCAATTCAGGTCATAAGAAAGTCCTGTACTTTATAGTTCAGGGACATTTGCATAAATCTCTCAGCTCAGAATGTTTGCACTTTGTAGTGGTAAAAAATTACTTATCCTAAGACCTCTTTTTCCATAGAAAAACATTTTTTTCAATTCTCTTCCATTGTTTTCAATTTAAACACGGTCCCTGTTTAAACAGTAACTTTCTTCTTATGAAACAAGAGTTTGTGTTAAAACTCTGGTACTACTATAATATTTCTTAGAGACATAGAAAATAATGGTGAAGATGGTTAAGATGATGATGTAATACTGTAAACTAACTGAGGACTTCCATGTGCAATAAACTCTTTTAAGGACTTTATATGCATTAATTTATTGCATATTTATAAAATTCATGTGAGAGAGGAGCTACTGTTACCTGAGCTTTACTGAAAGGAAAACTGGGATATGTAGGGAAAATGAACTTGCTCAAGATCACATAGCTAGGAAGTGGCAGAGCCCAAACCCAAATTCCTGAGTCTCCTATAATGAAGACAAAAGTGGTGCAATTACCTACCTTACCTGAATATTATGAAACTATAGAACTGCTTTTAATAGAACAGGGAGATTTTCATTTAGAATTTTAAAGAGAAATAAATGAAGTATAAATAAATTAATACTCAAGACTTTGCTGTTTGTCCAGGGTATGCTATAGTTTATATACTATTTGAAATGTGTTGAAAACACACACATACACATGCACACACACATTATGCAACTAGGGCTCAAAAAATAGGTGGCTCTTCAGTTTGTTAGGTATGTTTGGATTTACATACAACAAGAAAAATAGCAAAGTAAAGCAGTATTTTCTAAGCCTCATAGAGATGGGCTATCTGCTGAAGAAGATTCTGGAAAAGGCTTAGAGGATTTGAAGAAGGTATCGGATTTACCTTACATTGGACCACTCAGAGGAGGGAACAGTCAAGGGGAAGAGAGTACGTGCATAAAGAGTGGCATGATAATATTGTGGTAGTTGGGGTCTGCAAGGAATTGTAAACATTAGACAATTATGGCTGCTTTGGGGAGTTGTTGGGGTCAGCTTGTGCAGTTGCTTAGTGAAGGCGTTAAGTGTCTTGCACAGAGAGTTGGTATGTGTCCTAGATATAGAGCAAAATTTAGTTGATATCTTTGTATCTACCACAGCACAGTAAATCATAAGATGTTGTCAAGCCCTAACCAATTATCTTGCTTCTCTCTTAAACTTGAAATCTCTGTTCTTCTTTATCCTGTCAAGGTCATCCTGTTTCAAAGTTGTGTGGATACTTTCTTCATAATGTCTCTCAGATCTTCCTATTTACTCTATTTTTCTAGCATGGTTTTCCATGATTTCAAAACCCTGTAAACAACACAGATGTCTGTGTCAGTTTCTATTCTTTGGGGCTTTTAAAGTGAATAAGCTTAAGTTAAAAAACAGAGCTTATGGGCATACGTAAGTAACCTAGTAAAAAAAGAAGGGATAAACCTTATCTGAGAGACAAGTGAATCCGACTGGCAGGCTGTCAGCTCTCTCTTCCCATTTCTTGATTCCTATCTATGTTAGCTTCATTCTCATCTTCTGCACACGAGCTAACTTTGTGTGGTAAGGAGCGTGGTCTCAGGCTACTTCATATTCACATTTCTGCACTGTAGTTATCTAAGAGGAAAGAGACTCCTTCTGGTCAGTTGTGGTAAGAAAGTAACCTAAGTGCTATAACTGGTTCTGCTTTGATTAAGAGACTGTCACCAGAGAAATCACTATAGTCAATGAGATGGGGTACTGGAACTGGGGCTTCCATTAGAACCACTTGGTGGGTGTAAAGAAGTAGAAAATTATGCATCCTAGACATATACATTTCTGAGAAGACAAAAAATAATAATAAATGCCCACTACCCTCTCTAATCTCTGAGTAACAGTCTTCAAATATATTTTCAGCATAATACTTCCACATTCAAATTGAACTATCTTTTGTAGCATTAACCTTTGTGTCCAATGGTTGTTCTACAATGTCTTCTCTCATTATTGTCAATATGTTGATCCCATTTGTTGTGGGTTCAAAACTAGGTTATCCAATTTACTAGTTAGGTGATCTTTGTTTTCTTTTTCTTTTTGGTTTTTCGAGTTGGAGTGTAGCTCTGTCACCCAAGCTGGAATGCAGTGGCACGATCTTGGCTCACGGCAACCTCCATCTCCCGGGTTCAAGTGATTCTCCTGCCTGAGCCGCCCAAGTAGCTGGGATTACAGGTGCCTGCCACCACACCCAGCTAATTGTATTATTTTTAGTAGAGACGGAGTTTCCATGTATTGGCCAGGCTGGTCTCGAACTCCTGACCTCGTAATCCACCCACCTCAGCCTCCCAAAGTGCTGAGATGACAGGTATGAGCCACTGCACCCAGCCTAGTTAGGTGATCTTAAGCAATTCATCCTCTGTAATCTTCAACTCTCATCCCTAAAGACAGGATACTAATTGTGCTAACCTTATGAGTTGATTGTGAGGAGTAAATCAGCTCCGAAAGTACATAAAAGGCACTTAGCATTTCATGTGTAGCTTGAAAATTACATGTTCTGTTAAAAACCCAGAAGATTAGGTGATAGAGCCTGCTATTGTCTTCCCAAAGAGCATGAATAAGGCTAGCAAAAAAACAAAAATACCAAAAAACCAAAAACAAATAAACAACAACAACAAAAAACCAAGCTCTTTAATAAAATTTTTGGATAACATTCATTTCATTCAATCTTCATAATTGTGGGGATATATTATTTCCTCAGAAAGCTCCATATGTAATGGACTTTGGGGACTGAAAAAATATCAGGGCCTTTGCTCCACAGTGGAAAATTCACTACTTCAACGATTGTTTTTAGTGTTCTTTAGCAACTCCCTGGTTTAATCATTGGATAATTTTGAAAGATTTGGTGAGAAACACTTGTTTGAAGGGGCTGCTCAATTGAAGCGAAACTAAGGGCCACTAAGTTGATCCAGCTAGCTTTCTTTTGTGTAGCCAAAGAAAATTCTAGATGACTGCTACTGTTTCTGATTTTCAGTCGAAGATTGGCATTGGGGCACAGTAAGCTCAGCAGCATTGAGTTTGGCACCAGATGTCAGGATTGGCGGGGTTATAAAAGGAGAAAATGGGGATGAGGACATGGGAAGTTCTCAATTCGTGAAGTGGAATTTTTAAAATATTAAATGACAGACATGAGAAAATACTAAGGAAATGCCAATATAACATATAAATTCCCATTATGCTTTTTCTGGGTAGGCAGAAAAGAGAGACTTCTGTGTAGTTGCTGAGTCAAAAAATGTCCAGGAAAGAAAGAATATTGATGGAGACAAGCAGTTTTGGTGAAACAACTACCAGCACAAATCTTGTTCAGACTCTTTAGGCTCTTCTGTTTTCTCTGTAGGAGTTCTCCCAAATAATCCCTCTCTACTTTCTTCTGTCAGCCTTGGCTCCCAAGGTTTGCCCCCTTAGGTTTTACTGTCACATATTTCAGATAGTTTTACATTTTCATGTAGGGATATGTGTAATTCTAAGATGGTCTCCAAATTGCTGCCCCCTGGCATGACTACCATGTATAATTTCATACCCTTGACTGGGGGTGGCACCATTAATTTGATTAATAATGCTAATGGCATAGCAAAGGTGATGGTATAGTTTCTCAAGTGACTATATTAAGTTAGGTAACACTTCTTAGCATCCTGGAGAAAGATTCTCCTGTTGGCTTTAAAGAATAAGCTTTCAGATTGTGAGAGGCCCATGTGGCTGAGACCCAAGGGCAGCCTCTAGGACTTAAGAGTGACTCCCATCCCCACTACCAGCAAGAAATGGGGATCTTAGTTCCTCACTCAAAAGGAACTAAATCCTGTGAACAACCTGAATGAGCGGGAAAGAGTATCCTAACCTCCAGATGAGAATGCACCCCATACAGTACCTTGATTTCAGCCTGCGGGACCCCTGAGAAGAGAACCAGCTATACTCTACCTAAGCCCTTGCCACACAAAAATCATGAGATAAAACATTTCTGTTTTTTTAATTGTAGCGTTTGTACTAATTTGTTATGCAGCTCTAGAAAACTTTAAATTCTAAAGAATTTTTTAAACATCTAATTTAAATTAGAAGTAGGCCTTATTCTTAATTTCTTCATACCTTTCAGTGCACATAGTTTTTTTTTGTATGCTTGCTTTGTACAAAGTAAGCATACAATTAATATTTGCTTATGGATTAATTTATTGATTAGGATAATTAGACTAAAATTTTATTTCCAATGTCTGTTTTTCCCCCACCAGAAAAGTCCTTAAAACTTTTTTCTAAACATTTAGTAAATATCATCTTTCTTTTTTCTGGAAAATTCTTCCACTTATTAACCTGTAAACATATTCATGCTGACCCAAACCAAATAAATAATCAATGTAGGTCAAAAGATACTTTGGAAGGGAAGACCTTGATATTTGGGGAGAATTTTAGTGGGTAGCTATCATGTCAAGTATTAGACTATGAAAAACGTCATATGAAGTTTAGTATGAACACCTCAAAAGTTTAAAATTTTTCCTGATGTTTCCCAATTATGTTAATATGCATTGAGAGTAATAAAAATGATAATAACAATACCTAACTGTTACTGATCACCTCATATATTACTTGCAATTAAGAGTTTAATCTACTCATATATTTAAGCTCTAAAAATACCTGTAACCTTGGTTACTATTATTATTTTCATCTTATTGATAAGGAAACCAAGGCACAAAGGCTAAATAATTTGTCCAGAGTCAAATAGCTAGCAACAACAGTAATAATAAACTATTGCATAGCATTTACTCATCAGCTTGGCACAAAATAATTGTGGTTTTTGCCATTACTTTAAATAGCAATATATCAACATTTAATTTTTGTAATAATTGCATGGATTAAGTACTATTATTTCTTTCATTTTAGAGGTAAAAAAACAAAGCCTTGCAAATCATTTAGAGCACATTTATTCTCTAAATGCTTTACAGTTATAAGCTAATAAGAATAACATTTAAAAGATCAATTTTCTTTTCAAAATTTTGAAATCAGTTCAATACTGGCAGATTAATCTTCCTTGCATAGTTGCTGATTATGCTACAGGAATCATTCAATGACTCCCTGTTACTAACTTATCAAATTCCAACAACTTAGGATGGCCATTTAGGGTCTTCCATGATCTCACTCCAATGTGTATTTCTAGTTACATTTTCTAATGTGCCTCAACATGCACCCTGAGTTCAGTTAAATCAGCATAAGTAATTTCATTACACATAGGCTTTGAAGGCTCTGTGGTTTTCTGACTTAATTCTGGCCACCTGGAAGGCCGTCCTCCACCTCCACTTGTCAGATAGCATTTCCTTTTATTTCATATCTCAACCTCTCTAGGAACACTTCCATTAATTCTACAACCAGACATGTTGCTTTGAGAACACTTTACAAATAAAGGAATTATTTAACATATTACAATTTTATTTATATTACAGACTTTTCTTTCTTCTGTATCTTCCCTACTGACTACATAATTCTTCAAGGGGAAAAACAATGCTCATATAAAATAAGGTATCTGATACTTTTTCAGATGTTATATGAATTAATTCCATAAATTCTCTTCTAAAGGACTTTGAATTTATTTCTCTAATTGTTTGATAAAATAATTGTTGTTTTTTTAGATTATTCTTTCCTTATATCCTTGAGAGTTCATCTTTCAATTTCCCTTAGCTGTCCATTTGTAAGGGCTATGATCTACTTAAGAAGAAGATAACTAAAAAAAAAGAAATAAGAAAATTGAAGCTTTTATAGTGGCATGAGGATACACTCTGTTACTGAGCATTACTAGATGCCAGACAACAACCCTTGCCCTTATAGAGTTTAGATTACAATAGGAAAAAATAGAAAACATAAACATAGAAATTCTATGATAGGTACTATAAAAACATAGATCAAGGTTAAACATTGGTTGTGGCAGAAAGTGAGGGAAGGCATATGTGGCCACGTCAGGCCTCATTTGAAAGGTGATAAGTGAGTAGGAATAGCTGGCCAAGAAACTTTTTTTCTTCCTTGACTGTGAATTATTGAAGGGAAGAATGCTGCTTCTCTATTGATAGTTTTTTCTTAGCTTTGGTTTTTTTGAGTGTAATGACAAATGATTTGAAACTGTTCGACTTTCCTAGTCACTGAAGTAAATATAGAATGGGAGTAACTGGATCTTACATAAACTCTTTAAAGTGTTAAGCCAGATGCATGATGTTATGGGCTGAATTGTGTCTGTCCAAAATTTATATACATGTGTGTATGTGTAGGTATATAAAATTTCTTCTCTTTCCTGCTGATTTTTCTTTTCTGGTTGAACCCTAAATGATATACTTACAAAAAACAAGTGAGACAAGTGAGACTTTCTTTCTGATAAGTGTGTACAAATTATCATTCGATTAGAAAATTCAATCATATCACATCAATCAATTTAGACAATTTCCTAATAGTTAATTTGTTATGTATACACTCTAAGAAGGAAAGATTCTATGAATATGTTATGCATATTTTCAAAAAGAATGAATTTCAAACCAAAAGAGTAGCATATGCCTTCTGGGAAAATAAACTGTTTCTGAGGTCAGTAATTTATTCTTCGCTCATAGCAAGCTTACAGCCTTCAAAACTTAAAACAAACACACACTTCAATCAAACTTACTTTCACCTTAGACCCTTTCTTCTTCCCTTTAGCTCCTCATGTTTCAGTCATAATTTTCCTTCTTGTTTAATATTCTCTTCTTAGGAATATTATCACACAGATAGGGCTTTCCCATCCACCCATATGTCAGCGACTGAAATGTGTATTATCATCTCATGTGTGACCTTTTAATCCACCATTTCTTTAATATGTTGACTCAGTTTTCTCAATAGCACCTCTAAGGCAATGGGTCCAAAACGTATCTCATGATCTTCCCCCTAAATCTGCCCTCCTCCCGTATTCCCCAGTTTAGTAAAGAACATCATTATTCATTTGCACAAGCTAAAATCTAAAAATACTCTTCATAGTCTTTTGCTTCACTTCCTTCTTCCCAATTCCTCTATCATATATCCTAATAATCTTACCATGTAGAATCTTACTTCTCCTCTGTATTTCATCCACTCCAATCTAATTTCAAGCCACCTTCATCTCAAAACTAGACTGTAAAAGCTTCATACCGAGTCCCCATGCAATCACTCTTGCTCTACACCCTCCTTTTTTTTTTTTTTTTACTGCATGAAAGTAAGTCGTTTAAAGCCCTAATTCTCATCTTGTTACTTCCATGCTTTTAGTTACTCACATATTATCGATATTTCTTGTGATTCTCTCTAAATTAATCTGTCCCAATAATAGTCATCTTTGCTCATTTCCACTATTGAGCCATGGATCCTCCTACTCTGAGGACTGAACATGCTGTTCCTGGCAAACCATCCCCAACTGCCATCCTCACTTACTTAACTTCCACTTATTACAGGTATTTGGATTTTAGCTCAAATGGCTTTCTTTGGGCACTTTCTTATGTCCATAGTCAGATTCTCCTGTCATAACTTTTCAAGCATCCTACATTTTTGTTTAATAATATTTATATCAGTGTGCTTCATGAGGAACTGGGGTATGCCCATTATATCACTGTATTTCCAGGTAGCAGAATAATAAGCCCAATACATTGTAGACACTCAAGGGGCACTTGAGGAGCAAGTAAATAAATGTTTGAAACATGATTATAATATTGTAGATAGTTTCTGCTGTATTAGTTTTGAAATGTGACAAGAATCTGAGGAGTCTGACCTTGAGGATTTCCATGCTTATTCTTTCTTATTTACATATACGGTACATTTTCAGTTTCTAAATTGCAGGCTGATGTTTAAAAAAAACTATTAGAGCTGAGAAACCAGCCTGTGATGTGAAAATCAAGCTGTGCTTTCTCTACCTAACATCATCAATAAACCACACATTCTGTAATTAAAAGTAAGCTTTAGAGGTGAAGCATGAGAATACCCAGCTTGTCTAGCCACAGCTTTATTGGCTGTATAGATCTATTGGGAGATAAACATTCTTTGCATTATAAATAACTGACATAAAAATACACAGCAAGCAGAAAGACAAAAAAAGTTATCTTGAATAACTCATAGTTATATCTACTATTTACATGATTGTCAAGCAAGATTTTTATTTATCTAAATTCTGAATTTATCTTTTCTTGAATATTTGATGAAGGGCAGTTAATAATTGGTCATTAACTTACCTTGTAAATTAGAATCTACATATATGTGAACTCTTCAGAGCCAAGAGTTTTAATGCAGTTTTGTCAATAAGCAAAATATAAGGAATGGAAGTAACTTGCTTGTGCATAAGAGGAATCACACATTGAACCAATAAGATCCTAAATACAAAAGAAAATTTTTTTAATTTATTTTTAAAAATTTGGTTCAGGAGTACATGTGCAGGTTTGTTATAGGGATATGCTATATGGTGCGGAGGTGCAGGCTTCTATTAATCCTGACACCCAAATAGTGAACATAGTACTCAGTAGGTAGTTATTCAATCCTTGCTTTCCTCCCTCCCTCCCTAACTTTGTAGTCCTCAGTGTCTACTGTTCACATATGTTTTTCCACTTGTACCCAATATTTAACTCCCACTTACAAGGGAGAACATACAGTATTTGGTTTTCTGCTTCTGTTTTAATTCATTTAGGATAATGACCTCCAGTGCACCATGTTGCTGCAAAAGACATAATTTTGTGTTTTTTTTTGTGGTTGTATAGTATTTTATGGTGTATATGTTCAACATTTTCTTTACCCAATATACTGTTGATGGGCAGCTAGGTTGACTCCATGTGTTTGCTATTGTGAATAGTGTTGCAGTGAACATGTGAATGAAAGTCTTTTTGTTAGAATTATTTCTTGTCTTTTGGATATTTGCCCAGTGATTGGATTTCTGAGCTTAACAGTAGTTCTACATTCTTTGAGAAATCTCCAAACTGCTTTCCACAGTGGCTGAACTAATTTATATCCCCATCAACAGTAAATAAGTGTTCTATTTCTCTATAACCTCACCCAAAATCTGTTATTTTTTCTTTTATATAATAGCCATTCTGACTGATGTGAGATGGTATCTCATTGTGGTTTTGATTTGCATTTCTCTGATGATTAGTGATGTTGAGCATTTTCTCATATGTTTGTTGCTGCTTGCATATCTTATTTTGAGAAGTATTTTTTGTGCATGTTGTTGGCCCATTTTTTGATTTTTTTGTTGAATTGTTTAAATTCCTTATAGATTCTGGATATTAGATCTTGTCAGATGTGTAGTTTACAAATATTTTCTCCCATTTTGTAGGCTATTTACTCTGTTGATGGTTTTGTTTGCTGTGCAGAAACTCTTTAGTTTAATTAGGTCCCACTTGTCAATTTTTGTCTTTGTTGCAATTGCTCATGGGGACTTAGTTATAAATTCTTTACCTGCATCAATGTCCACAAAAGTATTTCCTAAGTTTTCCTTTAGAGTTTTTAGTTTGCAGTCTCACATTTAAGTCTTTAATCTATCTCGAGTTAATTGTTGTACATACACAGTGAGAGGCATGGGTCCAGTTTCATTCGTGTGTATACAGTTAGCCAGTTTTTACAGTGAAAAACATTTTTGATCTTATTTTTGCTTTCCAAGTTCCTAGAATTTCAGCCATCAACTGGTTAGGTCACAAGATGTACAGATTTTTATTAAAGTCAATAGAATTATTGAAAAAGCTGACTGCATCTTCAAATTCCAGGTATTGTGGCAATATAAAAATTCAGTACTATCAAAGTGCTTTGGAGCGTCCCAGGCCTGAGCTCTGATACTATTTTGATATCATTTTGATGCCAAGCACATAGAGATTAAGAATCTTTGCTTTATCTTCTTCCCCTTGTCCTCTATTCTGTCCTCAATAAGACATGGAAGAAATAGGTCTCTAGTAGCCTGATGGCACTTTGCTTATTTCATATTTGAGTCCGATTTCTCAAACTCTTCAAATTGTTTTGTATGCTCCTTTACAGTAGAATAAGTACTTTGCTTATTTCACATTTGAGTCTGATTTCTCAAACTTTTCAAACTGTTTTATATGCTCCTTTATATTAGAATTCTGGCAGACAGCATGATTATTTTGTAGGGCCAGGTCATCATATGCTACCAGTGAGATTTTTTCTCTCTTTCTTTCTCTCTCATGTTTGTGTGTTTGTGTGACAGAGCAGTCATATAACTGAGGGTTAAGTATCTGACATGAAGAGTGCAGCTGTAGGCCACACTTCATAGGGGGAAGTCCATAGACAAGAGTCCTTGCATCTCTCTGGGATGCTGGGTTTTATAACTGACAAACACAAAGCACCATTACTGTTCTGCCATGCCGCTGGCTTCACTTTGTAGAAACAGGTGTAGATATGTAATAAAGAGCATAAACTCCTTTCTGGGATTAAGCTTGTAGGAGGCAGGTAGGAAAGGTAGCTATTGAAGTCTAGAGTTAATTCATAGACATTTATGTAGAAATGCAATCAAATGATAAAGGTAGAATATACATTGATCCTAAAAGAGCTGCCTTGGACATCATTTTTGTGGAAACTGCACTCATTTGGAGGAATCACCTCTGCCACGACCTCAGGAGTAATTTTATAGCAATAAGTAGATGCTATCTCCGCAATTTCCACAGTTTTTCTAAGATGTTTTAAAAAGCAACTTGTAAAATGTCCTAGGGTAATTTCACAAATGACTACATTTATTGATGTTTACCTACAATTATAATCAAGAATTGGGCTTTCATTTTCTTTCCAAGTTAAATAACAAAATTTCATGTAATACTGTGAACTTTCTCCCCCAGAGCTAAGAACTCATTATTTTTGATTCCTTAGCATGAGGAATAATGTTCCGAAGATAATAGGCACTGCTGCACTCTACCTGTTGAGAGAAAGATTGAATAAGGCACTGGTATTAAGGAGGTTGTTACTAACACTTTTTTGGAGGCAGTATTGGTTCAGTCTTATTACATACTAAAAAGATTTAACATTGGTCAATAAAAATAAAATTAAAAATATGCAGAACTAGCCCAAAACTTGCTTATACTGACTATGAAATTAAATGATTAGTTTGATTAAACAGTTCATTTGTCATCATCTGTATTGGTATTATGTTGAGAAAATTTAAATCAATTGAAATTTAAATTATGACCACTAGCTACTGGATTAAAACAAAATCATAGTACTTTTGAAGTTTACTATTTAGTCATTTGGAAATATGCTATTCTCTGATGCCTAATAATAAAAGTGCATACAATATTACTCATTCCAAAATCCACAAATATTTTTAATGAAGACCAGGATGATGTTTTTTGCATATGTATTTCAGTGTTATAGAGTATGTGCAGTTTGTAGTTCATACTTTGGGACACTGGCTAGTGGTTAGCCACAAAGATAAGAGAGTTCTGACCCACTGAGTTAGAGAGGACAGCAGATCAGAACTAATTTTAGTATCCTGACTGCATTTTAAAGACAAACTTTATATTTCTCAGTTTATTCAGTGTATAAAAGTGTTCTTGTTCATTTTATGCTATACTCTGCCCTTGTGGAATTGGGATATTAGGATGATTTCCTAATGAATTTTGGAATCAGAATTACTAGAGAGTATCATGGAACTATAAAAGAGTTTGACAGCATAGAAACACTTCTGAAAATAAAAAACAAATGAACTAGATGGGGAGGAGGTTGAACTTCTCAATGAGTACCTTCCTTGTGGGAGGCCCCAAGAAGTAGGAGGTCACTTTATTTTCTTTATTTGGTCAAATGATCTTTGAGATTATATCTAGCTAAGCCATTAGATAAGCCTAGCATTAAGTGAGGCCCTGAGTATTAAGCATATACCTAGACACACAATCTACTTATTCAGAAATGGTCTGCTTAAGTGCCAGGAGGACAATTCAAACACAATTTTTTCATATTTCAAAGATTCTGCTCTGGACCATTGCATTATAAATGGGATATATTTGGGAAACAATTGTATATAAGGATATACATGTTTTCTGAGTAATTTTTTAATTGAGACATTTTTGTAGAAATGTTAAAATTGTAGAAAAGAGAGAGAGTTATGTTGAATTCTTGCTTTAAATGTCCTTTGTAGTAGGGCAATAATGAAGCTTTTACAGGAAAAATAAAACATAAGTCTGAGGATCTGGTAAAGGAAATTCATTCCTTCTGGTCATTACTGGTGGTAGTGAGTGTTCAACTTCCCAGGCAATAACAGAACAGGAGATGAGAGTATTTTCACATTTATTTTCATGTGCCAGTCAAGACCTAGACAAATTCACAAAGAAGAGATAGCTGAACAGTGCTTTAGGAGATTATTTCAGAGAAAGATCAATAGCAATTTGGAATGAGTAATGTATCCATAGAAACAGCATCAAATACAAAGCTGTAATTCTGCACCCTGGCATTCTAGGTCTGTTTCTGATATTGACTTATATTTTGAAAATCACTTATTCTTTTAGTTCCTGTTCCAACATTTATCACTTATTCTTTTAGTCCCTGCTTCATAAATATCCTGGGTGCAGCAATGCACTTCTCCAACTACTGAGAAAAAACCAATCTGCTTTGTTTTACTTTGCTGATTCACCAAGGGCAGTAGCTATTGTACCAGCAAGACAAAGAAAACTATAGCAGTGGGGCTACCACTTACACAAGATCTCAGAGAAATTCTTCAACCACCTGGAGATCAGAACTTGGAATAATAGCATACTGATAGCCATCAAAGAGGAAGGATTATCATACAGTAGTCAAGAATAAAGTGCCCAGATGAACAATACCTGCTTCATCAAACTACTTTGCAATTATGGAAACTATGTGACATAATTTTGGTGAACGAGCACAAGCTGAGGTCTTCAGGAAAGGTTTTGCCTTTCTTGATTCAGGTGCTGACCCTTCTGTCTTCTTGGTGTCTTAAATGTGGACATGATATATGGAATCTAAGAGCCATGTTGCCACGATGGAACAGAATGCTTATGAATAAAAAACAAAGAGAGAAAGAGGCTGGCTTGGTCTTTGATGGTGTCACTGAGCCACCAAACCAGCATGGGAACACTCACCCCTGGACATTTTTTACATGAGCAATAAGGCAAATATGTCATTATTTAAGTCATCATTAGTTAGGATTTCTGTTATGTGTAACTGAACTGCAACTTATATATATTGGGAGACACCCCTTCATAGTCTGTTGTTTCTGCACATCTTGCAAGCAGAAGCACTGACTGCTTTGTTCTGGATGTCTCTTCAAAGATGCTTGCTTACACTATAGCAAATAACTAGAAGATAAACATACTGTCTCCATTCTGAGAGCAAAGTGTGGTTTGTTTACACCACAGTATAATAAAGATAATCTTCCTTCAGGTATAATGGACTTATTCTCCATTATAAAAGGTACAGATTTTCTAAGCTTGAAGTTCCTGTCCTGTAACAAAACCCACTATGTTTGTGGGTGTTACTTGGCCCTATTTACATTGTTCTGAAGGAACTGGGGTTGAAGGAACTGGTGAAAATGCTAATAACCGTGACTACTACTATTGGTTTGAGTAAAAAGTACTTTGTCTCAGACCCAGGGCTTTCAAGTCCTCTGCCTGCATCCATAACAGTGTGGCAGTATTACTTGTCAGTTTGTAGGTAGGGTTAAACCTCAGACTCTGAACCATCCTCAGTAAATTGATTTTGAACTCAGTTGTCAAAGTCAGTATACACACAAATTCCATAGAGAAAGACTTCCACTCCCAACACAGGAATGAAAATGCCAACTAAATGGCTGTTATGTGTTAGATTAAAGAAAACAAAGAAATTCTAGTTAACTTCATATTTGTAAAAGCTAGCAGTGAAACTACATATACATATAATTTTAATAGGCCACGTTTCCAGCAAAGCAGAGTTGAACTGGAAAGGGTAAGAGATGTTCATAGAGAAATTACAAACTACCTTAGAGTCAGTGAAAAGAACAACAGTATTAACTCTGCATAAAATTAGCTCTACATTAATAAGTTTGAGATGCATCCACGATTCAGTGAATCAGAGAGAATATATATGAAAGACTAAATAGGTGTTATAAAAAAGCAAATAATTGATAATCCAGGAGTGAACAGAAAGAATATTCAAATACAATGATGATGATAATAATAATACATTATTGAAATGGGAGAAGACCTGAATTTGAATATCAAAATCCATAAATTATAAGAAAAATTAAAGGAAGAGCAGACAATTAGATATTGCTTCATGAAATTCCTGAGATTAAAAAATAAAGTACAGATGTTAGAATTGAAAAAGATAAAATATATTTTCATATTGGAGAAAATTAGACCCCATACTGTATGATTCCAATTATATGATATTTGGACAGGACAAGACAAAACTGTGGTGACAATAAAAACAAAAAACAAAAAACAACTGTCAGTGGCTTCCAGGGATTAGAGGGGAGGCAAGGATGAACAGGCAGATCACACAATTTTTAGGGCAATGAACATACTCTGCATTTTACTGTAACAGTGACACATGTCATTAAACATTTGTCAAAACCCATAGAGTATGCAACATCTAACAGTGTACTGTAATGCAAACTGTGGACTTTGGGTGATAATGATGTGTCAATGCAGGATCATGGATTGTGAAAAGAGTACTATTCTGGTGCAGGATGTTCACATTGGGGGAGGCTAGCGTGGGTGGAGGTAAGAGATTTACATGATAAATCTCTGTACTTTCCTCTCAATTTTGCTGTGAACTTATGTCTGACCTAAAAAATCATCTTTTGCAAAAGTCAGACTGTTCTTAGCTATCTGTTTCACAATACTGAATGTCAGAATACCAGCAAAAGTAATTAAAACTCGATTGTACAAGAATAGAGATCAGTTAATAAATTATATCAACTTAATAAAAACACTTTATGACACTTAAAGCAATGATATAACACTAGTATACTAATATGAACAATTTTAGAAAATGTCCATGAATCAATTTAAAATAAAAAGTACAAACTGTGTATTTCTCTTGTGCTTCATTCTGTACATTTTCTTCAGGTCTGTCTTCATTTTTTTTCTATCTTCTTTTTATTCTTACTGCAGCAGTACCTGTACCAGTGTTTATACTATCTATTAACATTCTAATTTCAATAACCATATTTTTATTCTTAATACTTTTATATGGATTATTCAAATATTATATATCCTGACTCTTTTTTTATTTGCTGATTTTGTTTTATTTGTAAACAGACTAGCACAGACATAAAATGGTAGATGAAGACAAACATAATCTACAAAATTAAAATGTAAGAACAACTGTAAAACTTAGACTTATTTAAAGTAATTTAATGATAAAATATTAATGGTATAATTTTAGTCATTGTTAAAACTAGAAGTAACTTTTAATGTCACTTTTTCCACTCTCATTTTACTAAGACCTTTGAGATCAAATTTTTTGGCCAATGTCACATAGCTAATTAGTGGCAAAGATGATATTAGAACCATGTTCTTTTGATTCCCAGCTTAGTTTAAATTCTTTCATAACAAATCCCAAGGCTATAACTTCAGCAGATGTGTACTGAGTTAGTAATTATTTAAGAAGCTCAATGTAACTATTGAAATAAATACAATAGTACAATATAAAAAAGCAGAGAGTTTCAGTGTTATATAAATTTGACCTATTTAAACCAGGTAGTCTAGAAAAACTATACATGAATTAAGAATCAGTTATTTCCTTTACAGTACTTCTGGAAAAATTTAGAAAGTATTTTATTTTCAAAGTTGACTGGAGATGTCTAAATTCATAACTTTATGTTTAAATCTTTCCCCTGCTCAATCAGAAAAACTAAAATCTATTTCACTGATATGTTTTTAAAGTCAATGAAACTTTCATAATTTTTTCATATGCATTACCCTATATCTAGTGCCTCATCTAGCAAATAGCAAGTATTCAATAAATATTGGATGAATGAATTATTTCATAAGGAAAAGACATGGACAAACACATAGGTTATTATTCATGTCTTGCCATTAATTAAATAAATGGACACAACAGGAATACACTCTCATCCTGTTTTTATATCTGTAAGATGACATATTTGGTCAAAGTCACTGATAGTAAATAGGTTTTCATGTGTTTAATAATTCTGATTGAGAATAGTTTCATGGCACTAACTTTATGCTAATTTTGATGCTGTGTTCAGGTTCAGCTAGAAAAAGCATCATTTTTAGTTAATGATGCATATCTTGTACAAAAGATAGGAAGAGGTCACATATAGATCACACATTTTCCCACATACTTGAGAATATGTAAAAGACATTTCTATTCATTTAATGTGTGGGTCAGTTGCTCTGTTTCAAAAGTATAGCTTAAAACCTTAGAGTTTTGGTTATTGATAACTTTGGGTGTCCAGTCCTCTTCTGCTTCTTTTATCTGGTTCATACTTTCCAATGCAAAAGCCTGCATATGCCATGTCACCAAAATGCCCAAATCAATAATAAACAATAGCTGTCACATCTCTTATGGGAAAGCTTAAGAAAACACACACACAAGAAAAAAAAACAGCCTAAGGGGTAAGTGGAAGGAAATAGACAGTTGGGATACTTTATTTAGTTCACAGATTCTCAAAATTTTCCATCCACCCCACAGCATGACAAAAACAGAAAATAATCAAAAGCTTGATGACCAAGTCTCAGTGTTTGCTACAGATTTCTCAGCTTCAAAGAGAAATAGCATCTGATTATTTTCAAGTTAGATATATTCAAGTTCAGTAGGTATTTTATTATGTTAACTACCATGTATGTAACTGCATAAAGCAGATTTTTTTCTAGATTTTTTTCAATAAAACTCAATAAGAAGTAAATAGAAGTTTGAAAGTTAATGCCTCATAGTATCTTTGAGTCAATGGAGATCTAAAAAGCATCATTTAATCAATGTTCCATCCTCATCCCCATGAGGGCAGACAGAATGTTATTTTCCTAGCTGCTATATTTTTCATTGCCTAGCCCAGTGCTGGGCATGCATTAGGTGCTCAGAGGAAGAACAAATATGACTGTTGCTTGAATGAATGGACCATCAGGACTTAAAGTCATCTGCCATTGTACTTTATCTATGAAGAACACACTTGGGTTGGAATGGAAGAAGAGAGGGTGCTGTGGCTCCTGCTGAGATACTCAGTTACTGCATGGATTAAAAACCAACTCCTCCCTCAAAGTTCAACTAAAATAATAACTTATTTTTAAGCCTTCTTTAATAAATTCAAATTGTCATAAACTGTCATTTCTTTATGTTCCTGTATGGGTTTCTTTGTCTTCTTTTCCATCATGGGTATTCTACATTATAGGCAGTTGATTACAAACTCCTACTTCCAAATTTTAAATTAATTGAGGGCCAGGATTGGGTCTTACTCCTTTTTCTTTAATCTTAGAAAATAATGAGAAAATACTGTTTGTTAATTAATGGAGAGACTCAAAAGGCAGCCATGGTTCAATTAGTAGTAGCTGAAATTGGTCAGAGGGAAACAAGTCAGGAAGGATCTTAGAGACTAAAGTAGGCAGCTGTAGCTCCCAAACCACCCTCCACACAAGAGGCTTTGCAAGCACTTTCTTAATTCAAATTGGAGTATCAAATGAGAGTTTATAGAGTCTGTATATTTTATTAGAAAAACTTTAATTTTAGAAAAGGAGACATGGATTATTTCGATTACAACTGATCCAACAATAAATATTTTTGAACTTTAAATGTGTGGAGGCAATGCTTAGAATTAAAAATAAATACTGATTCCAAGTGTAAATTTAGTGACAACTGTGATTAAATATTAAAGATAGTGTGAATCCTTAAGATCATCCAAGTCAATCCAGTGATTTTCTAAGTGGAAAACAATACCCGGAAAGGTTTAGAGATTGGCCTGAAAACAGAAGTCAACAGCACTCAATCTACAAGGGACTGACCTAAGTCCATCTAGGAAGTTTTCAAAGTTAAAGGCACTTACCTAGAAATAACAGACAAATTTTATTTATTGTTCCAAGATGAGAAATCATATTTCAAAAGTATCTAAATAATTTTAACATACTAGCGCAAAAACTCAGGAGATAAAAAAAATAAGTCTTTATTTTGAAAAAATCTTTGCAGATCAAAAATGACAATAAAAGCTTTACCTCAGACAAACTGAAGGATCATTAATTCCTAGAGAGCTAATGAGAATATCAGAAGACAATGATAATATACATTCTGATTGTGGTGGAACATTGAGACCCCTCTAGTGTTGGTGGGTACTTAACTGATATTAAAACACACTCAGGGTTTCCTAAACAATTCTCTTTTCTTGCTTTCCTTTCCTCTGTTTATCTCACAATAGCTGTAAACATATTTCAACTTCTATTATGTAAATAAGCATTTTTAAAAATTGCACATTCTTAAAAAGTAGAGGAAACAATCATCTGGCTTGTTTTCTTTAAAAATCCTTAAATTAAGTTTCTTTTACTTTGTGTATAACATATGTCTGAATCTTTTCTGTGTGTCAGAATATTTGTAGAAAAAGAAGTTCTTCAAAAGTAGAACAGCTATAATGTTAATTTCAGCTTGATTGTAATTTCTGTCAACTCCGACCTCCATTATTTTTCTACATAAGGACTCTGAAAATAAGACTCTCTCCTAAGAGAGGAAGAGTCTAGGAGTCCCAAGCAAGCACTTCATAGAGCTGATTTAGTATTGAACTTGAAAGACATGGATAGACCTTTTCCTTTGTAATTGGAACTCTGCTCTGAAGTTGCTTAATAATGCAACACAGACTGTAACACTTTGGATTCCATCTGAAGGGCTTTATGGTTGGAGAAATGGGAACGGTCTCAATTAAGACTTCTTCAATTACACCATGCTCCTTAAGTTAGATTTCACTTTATTCTTAGAGTTTTATACTGTTTTTCTTAAGAACTGGACATTGCAACCCCTGGGTGTTTTGTCATCGTTTAAACCCTCTACTTCCTGGAAATATCATGAGAAAATTGCACCAGAGTGGATGTATTTTTTCACACTTTAAGCTAAAAAATGGTTCAAATAATTTTCCTAGTTGATTCCTAACTGCCAGTTAAATATTTTTCTAGCATAAATTATATAAAACTCAGATTATCTTCAGCCCCAAATATGGTTTATTGCAGGTTTGTATTCCCTATTGTCACTCATTGCTCATGCTATAATTGTTTTTTCTGCTAAAGTTATACATTTGAATCATGGTCATAATGTGTAGTTATTTACAGAGAAAATGAAGATAATAAAGTAGGAGAATCTAATTGTCTGAAAAGAGAAGCCAGTAATTAGGTTGTAGAAAAGCTGGAACTGTTTATAGAGGAGCTTTCGCCTGAATAAGAACTCAAAAGTTAATTTATCTTTACGTTTTTACTTACTCTTCTCTTATTAAAAAATAGCAGCAATAGCACACCTTTGAACACTAACTCTTTGAAGTCTTCTTCATAAGTAAAAAACAGGAATTTTTCCTTCAAAGTTCGTCCTGCAGTGATTTATATAGATTCTTCCTTTTCTTTTTCTTACAGTTTCCTTCCTGGCTCACTTATTATAACATAACCCACACAGACACAGACAAATATATCGAAGTGTAATTATTTATTGCAGTTTGAATCAAATTTAACATGAAGGTTATATGGTGTTTTGATATCAGCAAATCCTTAAATTATGTAGTTTTATTAATATTATGGAGATGAGGCATTTTGGTAACAAAGAGGTTGGATAACTTGTCTGAAGTCAGTCACAGCATCACACGCCACTCAACTGGCTTGGCTCAGTTTGGAAATGTAAGCACTTTCCATGCCTTATAATCTGAAGTCACTCTCCTTAACTATTAGTTCTCTCAGCTTCCCAACTAGATCTAAGTTTATGCATCATTAGATATATAAATATTTTTATCCTATAAATAAATAATATTAAACTTCAGCAACATGCTAGGCACTCTGCATGTGCTGCGGATTTAAAGATGAGCAAGAGAGATCTGATACAACCAAGAGTTGCAGTCTGATGTGGATAATCAATCAAATAGTCTCATGAAAAAGTAATTCATAGTTGTGATAAGTATTTTAAAGAAAAAAATACAGATGCTGTCTATGCTGGGGATATGATATCTGAAAGGTGAAAAATAAACAGGAGTTAGAAAGGAAATATTAAGCAGATAGAACATAATATTCTCTCTTCAGAGATAGGAGAGAGCATGGGTTATTCAAGCAGTGGAAAAAAGGTGGAGTTCTCCAAAGCAGAGAGAAGATGAGAAAGTAGAATGCACTGATGCTCAAGACAGAGGCAGTGACCAGCACATCCAGTCTCTGGTGGCAGTACTGGAGATTTTCAACTTTATCCCCAAAGTATCCTAAGAGTAATGGGAAGCTTCTGAAAAGATACAATAAGGAAAATAACAAATTAGAATTTCACCTAAAGAGTATTATCTAGCAAAGACATGGAATCAACCTAAATGCCCATTAGTGACAGATTTGATAAAGAAAATGTTGTCCATATACACCATGAGCTGCTATACAGCCACAGAAAGAATGAGATCATGTCTTTTGCAGGAACATCAATGGAGCTGGAGGCTATTAACTAATGCAGAAACAGAAAATAAAATACTGCATGCTGTCACTTGTAAGTGGGAGCTAAATGAGAAGAAATTATGAACACAAAGAAGGAAACAACAGACACTGGGTTCTACTTCATGGGGAAGGGTAGGAGGAAGGAGAGGAGCAGAAAAGATATCTATTGGGTACTGGGCTTAATTACTGGGTGAGGGAATAATCTGTACAACAAACCCCAGTGACACGTTTACCACCTTCACATATACACCCAAACCTAAAATAAAAGTTAAATAAAAAAGATTATACAAAGCATAGAAAGAAAAATGAATTGGAGAGAATAAAAATGAAAGCGGAGAAACTAGTTACACATATATGGCAAAAGTCAGAAGACATGGTGGGAAGGTGAACCAGGATGGGAGTAGCAGAGAGGCAAGACATCGACATGAGCCAATGACATTTGGGTATTCAAATTGAACAGAGTTCAGGACCGTTGGACATGTCTCAAAACTAACTTCGTTTCCAGAGAAAGTCATTTTTTTAAGTTCCAAATGTCTCTTTATAGCCACTAAATCCAGATTTATAAGGTCTTCCCAGATGCCTGAACTCTGCCTTTTTGTATGCTTATCTTTTTGAGTTACCTTCTCAATCAGGTTTTTATGCCTGTTTTTACCTTTAAATAATCACATTATTTCGAAAACCTCCCAGTTTGTATGTTTATGGTGAGACAGGCACTATTAAACACTGAACTTAGAAACAATTACAACCACTTAAGATGAAAATTGGTACTGTATTCTCATGAATCTGAAACATGCTCATCTCTTTCACCTACTAATTTTTAATCTGGGAAACATTCTAAAGAAAAACCTGGGGTACATAAGGCTTTTACGGACAAAAGTGTTGACTAAAGCATTTTTCCTTAATAGCAAAATTTTAAAATAACCTAAATGTTCAAAAATAGGGTAAAGGTCAAGTAAATTATGATGTAGTTATCATTATACTTTTCTACAGTTTCTTTTTTACAATAAATAAGCCTTTTAAAAATAATTAGAAAGATAACTGTTTCTCCATTTCTCAGCAACTCTGTTCATGTTATTTTTTTAGATTTAAAACCTGTGTTAATGCTTTTTCTTTAGTGTGAGTTGTCTCATGGATTAGATGGAGAGTAAAGGAAGGTGAAGGCTTCAGTAAGATAAACTCGATGAGAATATTTCATAAACTATACAACAGTAAGCACCAATAATTGAGTATATCAGTTTGTTGGCCCTGGTCATGTCTACTGCAAAGTCTGACATATGCAGTGAACATATATAAGGCATTCATATAGATGTATGCCCACCTAACAGATTTTATGGAAAGGCCAAGTAAAGGACACTTTGGGCATAATCACTGACTCCCAATTTTGACAGGATCCCTCTCTTAAACCTTACCCCTACCAGAGGCAGATATTAGCTAGAAACAATACACTCAAGGAGGAAGAGAGTTGAAGTATATGGGCTGATTGGAGTCAGCAAGGGTGAGTGAGGGCAGCAGCAAGAAGGCAGGGGCAAAGTATTTTGCATAGGGCATAATGTGTCTCCCATGTGGTATTCTCCCCACCAGGGATTTTTATAGAACTCTATAGGAAAGATGGGGTGTATAAAATGTGTGAAATAAATAAATGGAATGTCTACTCTTTCTGCAAGACAAGATGTGCACATGTTAACTGCTTTAATGCCCCCAAACTGTTAGAGCACAGAAGGGATGACCAAACTATTAATAATAAAGTAATAAGCAACATCAGCAGAGAATCTGATACGTCCAAGATGAATTCAGCAGTACTAGGGAAGACGGCCCTAAGTGAAAGAAACTGGCAATCACATTGTCCAGGCAGGTGTGATACACAGGTTTACTTCTCAGACCCAGAAGAGAAAGGATTTTTCTCCTTTCATTGTGGGTTAATGGTATCCTCAGCAGAAGAAACCTGGAGAAATGAGTTATACAAATCCATTTCATCACCATAACTCATTCTTAATTTATAATATTTTTTCTGCCTGCTAGAGACCCTCAGGTTAATTAAAAAAAAAGTGTTCGAAAGGGGAAAATGTTGGATGTATTTGTTTTTCCTTTGTAGCACCTTCTCTAAATTTGCAATTATATCATTATTTATCTATTTAACATCTGAATCCTTCTTGGACTGTAAATTTCATAGAATCAGGTATCTTTTTTGTTTGTTACTCTGCACCTGGTAGCCAGCAGAGTGGCTCTGATTAACTGAATAAATGGATAAGTTAGTGGTATGTGGTAAGGCAAGAGGATATTGGCTGGGGAGACAGGGAGGGAAAAGGCAGAATCTGACCCTCAAGGCCATTAAATGTAGGTCCTGGCAGTGCTCTGCTACCAAGGTAAGCTAAAAGGTCCAGGCAGAAGAGAGCCAGGACCATCACTGCTCCGAAAGTGTGTGCCGGGGAACTGCCCTTTATAAAAGCATCAGATCTTGTGAGACTTATTCACTGTGAGCAAATTAGTAGGCAATGGTTGCAAGAGGCTGGCCTGTTTAAAAGGCAAAGAACATTCAGAAACAGGTTAAGAGGAGAAAGAAGCAACCAGAAACTTATCTTGGTAGGGTCAGTTGGAATGTAGTTTTAAGTAAAGGAAAAGCCCTGTTGAGCACGTGTATTCTATACTCTAAAGTATTTAGTAAAGGAATCTTTTAGTTCCTACCATAGAGGACTGCCTCTGTCTTAAATTACCGGATTAAAACATAGTAGATGTGAAGTTGTATGAACACTTGTTTCAAATTTATACTCTAAGGATTAAACAATATTAGTGAAAGCATATTCGTGTGTGTATATGTGTGTGTATATATGTATGTGAATAATGTGGGTTATAAATGAATAACATTGAAAAATAGTAATTCTTCATATGTATTTTATCCCCTCACTCACCACATCTATATTAGTCAAGGTTCTCCAAGAAACAGAATCAATAGAATATATCCGTGTGTGTGTGTGTGTGTGTGTGTGTGTGTGTGTGTATAAAAGCATTAATACATAAATACAATGTTTTACATCTGAAATAATATGGATAGACTGAAAACTTGGGTCATGAAAATTATTTTTCTGATTATTAAATAAAACATGTTTGCTGTAAAAAAAAAAATGGAGAGAGAGATTTGTTATAAGAAATTGACTTATGTGGCCAGAGAGAGAGAATTCCCAAGATCTGCAGTCAGCAAACTGGAGACCCAGGAAAGCTGATGGTATAAGTTCCAGGCTGAGTCTGTGTGTGAAGGCAGAAGACCCACGTCCTAGTTAAAATACAGCCAAGCACAAATGCTCTTTTGCTTTGGCGTTTTGCTGTATTCAGCCCTTCAAATAATTGGATGAGGTCTATCCACATGGAGAAGGCAATCTGCTTTCCTCAGTCTCCAATTCAAATGTTAATCTCATCCCAAAACACCTTCACAGACACACTCAGAATAATGCTTAACCAAATAGCTGAGCATCTCACAGCCCATTCAAGATTGACATATACAATTAACCATCATTATACCTTACCCACAGGAACATAAAGGAAATGACTAATTCTGACTTTCTTACAACCTAATTTTGCAGTATTGAAATGAATAGTTAGACTCTTTATTATTAGTGCACCAGGATGCACTAAAATACCTGTGTGCTGCTACTAACAGCTAAGTAAAATGCAACAATCTAGCCAACTTACATTTTATAGCTGTGATATCCACAAGAGGTGGTATTTCATGATTCATCCAGAATGCCAAGAAGAGAGGTTTAACTTTATAGAGGATTGCAATAGATGACATTTAATATTGGTTAGACTAATTAGCAATGTAGATTAGAAGTTTATAATATTCAAATTGGGGGTACTTACATATTAATAATTAGTGTATCTCCCACATATTGATTTCCTTTACTGTAAAGAAAAGACATTTTTCAAACAAGGAGTTTATAACTTAGTTACATTCAAATAGATATTCACATTCAAACAGTGCATTTGGAGAAAATGCACCCAGTTAAAACAGTGCTGCTGCTTTTCAAGGGAGGTTCACAAACTACACAAGAAAATATTTCCAGCTACTAGCAGTTTTCTCCCATATCTGAGGCTAGCAGATTTTTAAAATATAACGTCCTTTTTTATTTGTCTTGGCTTTAGTAACTACTTTTGGCCATTACTTGGTATAGAATTCACCCACAAAGGATGATTTGCCCTTACTTATCAAAATAATGGACCATAGCTTTGGGGGCAATCCAAGAGAAGAGTTCTAGGATGGCACTGGGCTTTGGCCACCTCAATGAATAAATGTGCAGCCCCTTAACACTACCTGGATGGCAGGTAGAAGAAAGGAATGCTGGGGTGAGAATCTGAAAATATTATCTCCAATTATGTTGCTGATTTTCTAACAGGATGCATGCTCCCTGCCCTGCCTTCTATGGTACATCTCCTGCTCTTGTATTGTTTGATATCTGAGTGGTTTAAGCTGAATGAACTTACCTCTGCCTCTAAGAGTGTGTTCTGAAAAACTGAAACCAGCCAGGTCATTCCAGTTTTTCTTGTCAGAGTTATTGTTGCAGAGACTGATAGTTTACCACTTCTAGCCAAGGAGTATATCGTTCTTTTGTAAGCAGAGAGGGTCTCTAGGAATGATAGGGATTTAATCCACTTGAACAATCAGCCTGTTTTGTAGCTTCCTGCCTTGCAGCCTGGTTTTTCCCAAACCTTTCGTGAAATACCATAAATACAGTCACCTACTCGGTTGGAGCCAACTCCTGGCAACTTATGGATGAACCCCAGTGACCTTGTCTCATTACCATGCTAAAGTCTTCATCCTGGGAGGAGCTTTAGATTCATTTCCATTATATGCAACCTATATGATGGCGTGCTGACTCACTGTAGCTGTGCAACTGGGACCCCTCATCTACATGTGATGACACACCCTCTTCCCTCTCCATTGCCTCATAAAACCCTCCTGTCACGTACCCTCAGACAGGCACTGCTTTGGCGAATACTCTCAGTGTCCTCCTTACCTGTGATAAATAATAAAACTCCTCTTGAGCAAAACTTGCATTCTTATGGAGGCTCTCCTGTTGCCCATCAGGTGAAGGAACCCATTTGTTTGTTTGTTTGTTTGTTTGTTTGTTTTAGGTAACATTTTGTTTGCCAGATTTATTCCATCAGATTAAAGAGAAAGACTTTTGCTCTATACATGGCAAAAATATCCTCTCTCTCTATTTCCCCCTATTCCTGATCTGGATGAGGAATCATGCTGCCCAGATTGGGGCTGGCAGCTTTGTTGTATGAGGACGAATACAAATAAAAAAGGAGAGACTTAATTCTCTCTGTTGAAAATAAGAAAATGACTTTCCTCCTTTCTTTTCTTAGTGCGTTTACTTTAGAAAACTCTAAGTTTTCTTCTGACTCTTTGATATGTAAATTCCTCTAAAAACTAAATAAGACTTTTGCCAGTTTTATGACCCAGGAATGTCTTTTGTCAAGAATCTAAGAGCTATCTCTTTGAGATGTAACTATCAAGGAAGATAGCACCCCCATCTCAGGGCACCTCACTTTAAGTTGCAAATTACATTTTGTTACAAAGATGTGAAAGCCAATGAGCTAAAACAGATGATCATCCCAATAACTAAGTGGATTTAGGATGAACTATGTGTGTGGTAAATGTTGCTGTCAGGTCCTCTTAGTTGAGGACTGGTTATTTTTTTCTGAGAATATGCATATAATGGGCATATCTGTTTGGCTATAAAGAAGAGTGAGATTTCTTTCTGGTTTTGCAATTTCCTGGTGAATTGCCTTGTGATCCCCATCTCATTCTGATTTAATGCTTATTCAATAATAACCTATCCTTTTCTAACTTTGTGAAGAGTTTTTCTAGGTTGTGAGGAGATTTTAATTATATTTCCCCAACAGTTGTAACCATGAGAAAAGCCAGCTCGAAGATGAAGCCAACGTGGAGAAAGACAGAGCTGTGAGCATCAACACAGAGTAATGGAGATGGAGCCTTGGCAGAAGTATTGCTGCATATTTAGACTTCCTTTAGACTTTCAATTATATAAGCCACGTTATTTGCTTAAGAATGTAAGCCAGACTGAAATAGCTATATTTTTTCTCCCAACAGACAGTGTTCTGAACTTTTCCTACACATTTAATCATAAATGTCTTTTCCCTCAGAGAATGCCTAAGAGCATCTTGCAGGACTAATGTTTTATGGAACACATTTTTGGGAAACACTCTTCAAAGTCAATTATCTATTTATTCAACAATTTCTTTTTTAGATAGAGTCTGTCACCCAGTCTGGAGTTCAGTGGCATGATCTTGGCTCACTGTAACCTCCACCTCCTTGGTTCAAGCAATCTTCCAGCCTCAGCCTTCCAAGTAGCTGGAATTACAAGAATGTACCACCATGCCTAGCTAATTGTTGTAATTTTAGTAGAGACAAGGCTTTCAACATTTTTCCTAAGTTGGTCTCAAACTCCTGACCTCAAGTGATCCACCTACCTTGACCTCCCGAAGTGCTGGAATTATAGGAGTGAGCACCACACCTGGCCACAATAATTTTTTAATATTAAAAAGTATTTCCTTTGAGGATGTATCATTATTTACTTAACTAATTTACTTCCTTAGTCATTATATCATTTATGGTTTACTTAATTATAAGAAACATACATTTAGCAACCTTGGTTTGTTTCCATTTCCATGTACCTATTGATGATTATATCCTCAAGATAAATTCCTGGACATAGATTTGCTGGGTTGAGAATACTCAGACTTCTGTAGCTTACTGTATATAAATTTTTGACAGTAAGACAACTGGACTCTAGTACTAATTTTCATAATTGGAATAATAATGTTTAAGCAACATGACTGAATGGTCTAATAATGTCATTCAGAATAAATGTTGACTATAGTAATATCATATTCATTTTACTAGAATAAGAGCATAAAAAATGAACAATGAAAAAATAATGTATCAAATGATCTTCTTACCTTTCCTGCATTCAGGAAGGCTGGGTTTGCACTTTTACTGCTGAGACTTCATGTGGATAGCATGTGCTAATTGTCTAATAATATAATTTATCTATACCTGAGAAATGGTATTTTTACACAATTTCTGAGGAGCTAAAATGTACTGGATCAGTGTAATGACCAGCAAAAGAAAAAACAAACACAGACTTATGCTTCCAGATTAAAAATAAATCAATACCTCTGCCCATATCTTTGTGAAATAATGCTTCAGTAATTTCAAGGTTTGCTCTAGCTTAAAAACACATTTTTAATAAAGTATGCTGTTCATAGTAAGCCACTGAAACATAAGTCAGTTTGATGTAAACAGAATTCTGTACCTTACTTTTGGTTTTGAAAAGGGACTTTGAAGTTTGAGCACATCTATAAGTTAATTATCATTTTTATTGCACTTAACCTATCATGATGTATACCTGAAGTTTTCAGAAAATAGAATGAAACATCTCTTCCTACCAGATGGGAAATTTTCTTTCTTTCTTTCTTTCTTTTTTTTTTTTTTGTGATGAAGTCTCACTCTGTCACCAGGCTGGAGTACAGTGGTGCAATCTATAACCTCTGCCTCCCAGGTTCAAGTGATTCTTCTGCCTCAGCCTCCTGAGTAGCTGGGACTGCAGGTGCATGCACGATGGCCAGCTAATTTTTGTATTTTTAGTAGATACGGGGTTTCACCATGTTGTTCAGGATGGTCTTGGTCTGCTGACCTCATGATCCACCTGCCTCGGCTTTCCAAAGTGCTGGGAATACAGGCATGAGCCACCGTGCCCAGCCAAGATAGGAAATTTTCACCCAGAGATGGTCCAGCAATTGAACTGAACAGATGTAAATAGATATTGGCAAGGAGTTTGCTGGCAATCTACAGACACAAAGACCTCCTGGTTATGAGAACTTTAGTTTTTGGTCTTGGTTAATCTCTGTGGATTTGATTTTCTTAAACATATATCATACAAATAATGAATTTTAATCTCTGAGGTCTTTTGTTTGCCTAATTACCAATTTGTTCAGGAGTTCAGAAGTGAAAAATATGAATTATATCAATACATACTAGAAAATATTTATAGAGAAGATAATTTGTGCTCAGTATTGAAGAATGTGTAATAGTCAGAGGTACAAATGTATAAACCCACAGTCAGGAATAGATGGATAGAACTAATACAAACAGGTAGAAATGCTAGTTAAGCCAGAAAACAGTGAAGAGACCAAGTTATCTTTATAAAATCTGCTGGAGGGATAATGGGTTTTTAATATTTTCCTGATTTGGTAAAGTTTCAAAATGACCATACATTATTTCTATATCCATAAATCAATATGACAAAAGTAGTCATTCATTGAATGTTTATAGTCTCTGAATTTCATTTCAAATTCCATCATCTTGCAAGGCAGTAGTGGTCTTTAAACCAGCAGCAGCAGAGAACTTGTTAGAAATGCAAATTTTAGAAACCTACTGAATCAGATATTTCAAACGTGGGGACCAACAATTCTTTGTTTTAATAAGGTCTCCAAGTGACTTTGATACAATTCAAGTTTAAGAAACATTGCTATAAAGTAAGAATCCTTTTTATTGTTATTTTTCAAATTTTATTTTAGATATTCAAAGGGTACATGCGCAGGTTTGTTACCTGGGTACATTGTGTGATGCTAAGGTTTAGGGTACAAATGATCCCATCATTCAGGTACTGAGAATGGTTTCAATAGCTTTTCAACACTTGCCTGCCTCCCTCGTTGCCTTCTCCAGGAGTTCCTAGTGTCTACTGTTGCTATTGTTACATCCATCAGTACCTGATGTTTAGCTCCTACTCATAAATGAGAACATGCAGTATTTGGTGTTGCTGAAAAAGACATGACTTTTTTTAATTGTTGCATAGTATTCCATGGTGTATATGTACCACATTTTCTTTATCCTATCCTCTATTGATGGGTACCTAGGTTGATTCTATGTCTCTGCTGTTGTGAACTGTGATAAATGTACAAATGCATGTGTCTTTTTGGTAGAACAATTTCTTTTCTTTTGGATGTATACACACTAATGGGATTGTTGGGTCAATTGGTATTTCTGCTTTAAGTTCTTTGAGAAATCTCAAATATGCTTTCTATAGTGGGTGAACTAATTTTACATTTCTACTAACAGTATTAGTGTTCTCCTTTCTCACAGCCTCATCAACATCTGTTATTTTTTTTTTTTTTTTACTTTTTAATGGTAGCCATTCTGACTGCTGTGAAATGGTATCTTATTGTGGTTTTCATTTGCATTTCTCTGATGATCCATAATAATGAGGTTTTTTTTCATATGTTAGCCACTTCTTTTGAGAAATGTCTCTTCTTGTCTTTTGTCCATTTGTTAACGGGGTTATTTGGTTTTTGCTTGTTAAATTAAGTTCCTTTATAGATTTTGGAGATTGATCTTTGTTGAATGCATAGTTTGTGAATATTTTCTCACATTCTGTAGGTTGTCATTTTACTGTGTTGATAGTTTCTTTTGCTGTGCAGAAGCTTTTAGTTTAATTAGGTTCTACTTGTCAATTTTTGTTGCAATTCTTTCGAGGACTTAGTTATAAATTCTTTTCCAAGGCCCATGTCCAGAATGTTGTTTCCTGGGTTCTCTTCTAGAATTCTTAGAGTTTGAGGTCTTATCTTTAAATCTTTAATCTATCATGAATTAATTTTGTTTGTAGTGAGAAGTAGGGGTCCAAGTTTATTCTTCTGCATATGGCTAGCCAGCTATCCCAGCCCATTTATCGAATAGGGAATTCTTTCCTCATTGCTTATTTTTGTCAACGTTGTGGAAGAGTAGATAGCTGCAGGTGTGTGGGTGTTCTGTATGCTATTCTATTGGTCTATGTGTCTGTTTTTGTACCAACACCATACTGCTTTGGTTACTTTGGCCTTATAGTATAGTTTGAAGTCTGGTAATGTGATGCCTCCAGATTTTCTCTTTTTCCTTAGGACTGCTTTGGCTATTCAGGTTCATTTTTGGTTTGATATGAGTTTTAGAATAGGTTATTCTCATTATGTAATAAATGACATTGGTAGTTTAATAAAGATGGCATTAAATCTTTGGGCAGTATGGTAATTTAAACAACAATACTAATTCTTTCAGTCCATGGCTTGGAATGTTTTCCATTTTTTGGTGCCATCTATCATTTCTTTTAGCAGTGTTTTGTACTCCTTGTTGAGCTCTTCCGCCTTCTTGTTTAGATATATTTCTAGGTATTCTAGTTTTTTTGTTTGGCTATTATAAATGGGATTTCATTCTTGGTTTGACTCTCAGCTTAATGTTATTGGTATATAAAAATGCTACTAAATTTTATACAGTGATTTTGTATCCTGAAATTTTGCTGAAGTCATTTATCAATTTTTTAGTTCCAGGAGAATTTTGGTGGAGATTTTAGGGTTTTTAAGATACAGAATCAAATTGACCATGAAGTGAGACAGTTGGACTTCTTTATTTTTGTATTTGGATTAAAAAAATATTTTTTCTCTTGCCAAATTGCTTGGTCTAGGACTTCCAGTACTATGCTGAATAGGAGTGGTGAGAGTGGACATCCATGTCTTATTCCTGTTTCTTAATGGGAATGCTTCCAGCTTTTTCCTGTTCAATGTGATATTGACTATGGGTTTGTCATAGATGGTTATTATTTGGAGGTATATTCCTTTGATGCCTAGTTTCTTTAGGGTTTTTTTTTCTTAACACAGAGATGTGGGATTTCATTGAAAGCTTGTTCTGCATCTATTCAGATAATCATATGGTTTTTGGTTTTGATTCTGTTTATGTGGTGAATCACATTTATTGATTTGCATAAGTTGAACCAAACTTGTATCCCATTAATAAAGTCTATGTGATCATGGCGAATTAATTTTTTGATGTGTTATTGAATTTGGTTTGCTATTATTTTGTTGAGGATTTTTGTGTCTATTTTCATCAGGGATATTGGCCTGTAATTTCCTCTAATTATTGTGTTTTTGTCAGCTTTTGGTATCAGGGTGATGCTGGCTTTGTATTGGGAGGAAGGGAAAAGTCTCTTCTCGATATTTTATGAGAGTTTCAGTAGAATTGATTCCAGCTCTTTGGTGTATGTCTGGCAGAATTTGGCTATGAATTCCCTTGGTCTGGCTTTTTTCTTTCTTTCTTCCTTTTTTTTTTGGTTGGTAGGTTTTCTTAATTATCAATTCAGTTTCAGAGCTCAATCTTAGTCTGTTAAGTGTTTTAATTTCTTCCTGATTCAAGCTTTGGAGATTGTGTGTTTTTAAGAATTTATCCTTTTTTTTTTTTTTTAAGACCTTCTTATACGCATCCACAGAGGTGTTTGTAACTGTCTCTGAGGAGCTTTTGTATTTCTGTGTGATTGGTTATCATGTCACTTTTGTCATTTCTGATTATGTTCATTTGGACTGCCTTTGTTAATTTTGCTGGAAGTCTATCAATTATGTTTATCTTTTCAATTAACCAACTTTTGGTTTTGTTGGTCCTTTGTATGGATTTTTGGATCTCAGTTTTATTCTGTTCTACTCTTATTTTAGCTATTTCTTGTCTTCTTCTAGCTTGGGATTAGTTTTTTATTTTTCTACTTCCTCTAGGTGTGATGTTAGATCATCAGTTTAATTTTTAATTTTTTTGCATAAAGATTAATGAATCTTTCTAACTTTTTGAGGTAGGCATTTAACACTACGAACTTTCCTCTTAACACTACTTTTGCTGCATTCCAGCGATTTTGGCATGTTATATTTCTGTTTTCATTTATTTCAAATAATTTTTAATCTCTACCTTGATTTCATTATTTACTCAAAAGTCTTTCAGGAGCAAGTCATTTAATTTCCATGCTATCATGTGGTTCTGAGAGATCTTGTTGGTATTGACATATATTTTTATTCCACTCTGGTCTGAGAGTATGGTTGGTATAAGGTATCTTTAGTTCAACTTAAAAAAATGAAGGAAGCTCAGAAACAGTAAGTTAGTTCCCCAAGGTCACTTAGATGTCAAGGGCTACAGCAAGTATTATAAATTAGCCTTTTTGACTCCTAAGCATATGCATTTTCTATTAAGCCACATTATCTTTAAAATAAATTTATTATTTAAAAAAGAGAAAAGCAGGGATATAAAGTTGTTATTGGGCTCCTCTAATTTATTTTTACACTCTATTTGTAAGTGTGTAATTTCTGAAATTGTTGTTAAATAAGGAGTTGAAGTTTACTTATAATTAGATCACATATAAAACTCAAAAACTGAGTGAACTCCATTGCATCATCTTGCAAATTTCTGAATAATATCATTAAGAGAAGCAAGAACTAGATAGCACAAATATATACACCATATAGAGTATCTTTGGGAAATACAAAGAACAAAAATTGGTCTAATAATCCCACTCCTTTGACGTGCAGGAGTGACAGTAGACCCCAGTATCATGAACAAAAATTTCCTTCTGTGCCTTGAAAGCATGAAGGTAATTTATTTACATGAAGAGCCTTAGAGTTTAAACCTGTAAGTTCAAAATGCAGGCTAATTATTAAAAGTACTGTATGTTGGGAAATATCACTTACACTTGTTTTATTAAATACTTTCTTTTTTTTGCCTTCATAAAAGTGCTTTAGAAAATAGAAAAATATATTGATGACAATAGTAGTTTCCTTCAAGTACGTTTGTTTGACTCCTTTCCTTTCAGTTGTCTTACCTCCAAGAGTTTTAAAATCGGAGTTGTTTTAGTATCTGAATGTCTTTATACATAGTAAAAACCTGTATAAAGAAAGGAACATGGGTAAAGCCTTACTTAAGTGTTTCATTTATGTTCCATTTCTTTGTTATGTAAAATCAAATATGTGGAAATTTCTTCCTGACAAATTTTTATATGGGAGTAAGATCCTAAGTTTGGACATTAGAGTAATGACTTCAAATTTTAAAAGAGTCAGTACTGACATAATTCTGAGACTTGAGAAGCTTGGGTCCAGTAGATAATTGGAAATTTGTTTTGGAGTTTGATGTTTATCCACTCTGTTTATCAACAATAATCCTACTCGTATTCAGTTAACCCATGAATAACACAGGTTTGAGCTATACAGCTCCACTTATACACAAATTTTTTCAATAAATATATTGGATTTTTTTTAGATTTGTGACTATTTGAAAAACATGCAAAGTACATTGCCTAGAAATAGTAAAAATATCAAGAAAAAGTTAGATGTGTTATAAATGCATACAATAAATGTAGACACTATTTTATTTGATCATTTACTACCATAAAATATACACAAATCTATTATAAAAATTTCAAACTTATCAAGTTATGCATACAAACATTTGTAGAACATACATGGGGGCTATTTGCAGTTAAGAGAAATCTAAACAAAGACAGATATGTGGTATTAACTATTGACTGCATAAAACAAACTGTAGTAAATGCTTTACTACTCTAATAATCTTGTAGATCTTGTAGCCACCTCTATTGCTATTGCAGTGAGCTCAAGTGTCAAGAATCTGTTTAAAACACTGTGACGTTAATCATCCTGTGAGCAGCTCATTTCTCCAATAAATTACATATCACAATAAAAAGTGATATATTGTGGTTCTCCTATATTTCTAATCATATTTAGCGCTATACAGTAAACCTCAAATAATGCCAGGGGACCCATACAGAGTGCCACTTAGTGATGCTGGAAGTGCTCACAAGAAGCTGAAAAAGGTTACGACATTATAAGAAAAAGTTGAATTGCTTGATGTGTACCATAGATTGAGGTCTGCTGCTGAGGTTGCCCACCATTTCAGACTGACAATTCATCTTGTAATCAGATGGTGTAAACTTACAGTATTGATAAATACAGTACTGTAAATGTATTTTCTCTTCCTTTTATTTTCTTAATAACATTTTCTTTCCTCTAGCTTTATTGTAAGAATGCAGGATATAATACATATACAAAATATGTGTTTTTAGTACCTCATTTGTCCAGATTTTAAAATTGTTATTGCATATACATATATCTATGAAAAGATACCAAAATACTGTTTTTAACATATATCCAATAATATTATATTCTGCATATTATCCTATAACATGCTTTTATCTACTCAACATTACATTTTAAAATTACTTCATGTAAATTAAACCATTTAGATATAGTGAATCTAATTTATTTATTTTGGTGCTATATAGTAAGTATACCATTGTATATACGTACTATCATTTAATTCTTCATCTCTTTATTGGTAAGTTTTTGAGTTATTGCCATTTTTCCCTATTACAAAAGTGAATGGATGACCCTTTGCACATATCTTTACATGCATGTGTGAGAGTATGATGAGAACAGAACTGTGGGGTTGTAGGATATGATTATTTTCCACTTCAAGAGTTGCTCTCTAAAAGAAATTTGTATTGATTTACATCTCCAACTGCTGTGTTTCATTCTCACATCCTACTATCATTTGGAATAGTTATAACTTGCCATTATAATGAATTTGAAATGGTATCTCTTTTTGTTGGCATTCTTTTTCCCGACCACTACACTGACCTGCTGCCTGTTTTTTGAATAAACAATACATGTCCTTTGCCTATTTTCTATTCAATTCTCTTTTATCATATTGATAAGAATTATTGAATTTTTCTATTGTTTATAATACATATTGGTTACCTTTTCCAGCTTATTGCTTTTCTTGTAACTTTATGGTCCCCTGAGATGTTGTTATAGTTAGAATTGCTAATTTCTTACTTTATGATTCATGTTTTCAAGAAAAATCTCAGCCAAAATGTTATAATAATATTAGTCTTAAGTATAGTTTTAAAGATTTTCTTTTTTATGTTTTTGTCTGTATCTTATACATAGTAATTTTATGTATGATTTGACTCAGGTATTAAATTTATTATGGACATGTATTGCTCTGGCATTGTTTATCGAGGAACTACAGTTTCCCCTCTGATTTTCAATTCCTCCTCTAGTGTATAAAAAGGTCTCCGTAAACCTTTAGTGTCTTCTTAATTGCTCATCCATTTCCTATTAATCTTTCTCTGAACAAATATTACAGATTTAACTACTATAGTTTTGTAAGTTTTGATTTCTGATGAAAGCTCCTTCAAAATATATGCTTAATAATAGTCCTTTAGCTCTTTGATATAAATGTTAGAAATTGCTTTTGAAATTACAAGGCCTTTGAATTGTAATTGCATTAAATTTGGGATTTAAAAAGCTTTATATCTTTATTAATTCTTTTCAAATCTAAAGGTTGTACATATATTTTCCCATTTATTCATGCATTCTCTAGGTCCCTGTATGCCTTCTATATTTAAAGTTTGGGTGTATTGAGTTATAATTTACATAGAAATTATATTAATTTTAGTACATTAGTTAACTGTATGTTAAAAGAAATTGTTGTGAGGTGTTCAGTTCAATGAGTCTTGACAAATATATAAAGTCATGTAACCATTACAACAGAATGTAGAATTTCTATCACTCCTCCTACATTTTAAATAATTGTGCCTTCCCAATCCTAGCTCATATGTTGAAATTCTAACCCCCAAGGTCATGGATGATATTAGGAGATGGGGCTTTGGGCAGATGATCAGGTCATTAGCATTCCATCCTCATGAATGATATTAGTGCCCTTGTAAAAGGGATCCGAGAGAATTGCCTTGTCCTTTCTACCATGTGAGGACACAGGAAGAAGCCACCATCTATGAGAAAGGGGTCCTCACCAGACATTAAATTTGCTGGTGCCTGAATCTTGGCATTCTTAGACTCCAGAACTATAAGAAATGAGTGTTATTTATAAGCCACAAAGGTTGTGGTATTTTGTTATGGCAGATGAAATGGACTGAGACAGCTCCAGAAAGTTCTCTTGCACCCCTCTGTAGTTAACCCCCTCTCCTATCAGTAGCCCTTGGCAACCGCTGATCTGATTTATGTTCCTATAGTTTCACTTTCTCCAGAATGTCATATCAATGAATCATACAGCATGTATGATTTTCTTTACTTACAATGATGCTTTCAGATACATTCATGTTGTTCTATGTAAGGGTAATTTGCCCCTTTTTAGTCTGAGTAGTATTCCATTGAGTGAACACACTATGAGCTGCTGTGTAGTATCACCAGCACTTGGTATTTTCACTTTTATATAATTTTGGCAATTATCATAGATGTGTGGTGGCATCTTATGTATGTTTTAATTTACATTCATTTACTAATGAATAACAATGTTAAGCATCCATTTGTGAGCATTTTTTATATGCTTATTTATTTGTCATCTCTTGGTGAAGTGTATGATCAAAATATATATTTGTTTTAATTGGGTTGTTTCTTTCCTGATTACTTTATAATAAAAATTTCTTATTTTATTATTGCTATTGTACCTAGTATCTTTTCTACTATAATTTTGGATTATTTTTGGTATATAAAATGCTATATGTTTTTGAAGCCTAATCTTGCAGCTAAAAATTTGTTGAGTTTTTCATTGTTCTCATAATTTGCTATGTTTTTCTTGGAACTTCTAGACAGATCATCATATCGTCCATAAAAAATGAGAGGTTTACTTCCTCTTTTTCACTATCTATATGCCATTCCATTTTCTGCATTGTTGACAACTCAAGTAATAACTGAAAGGAATAGTATCCTTTATTTCATGTTGTCTGTCATGAAAATACTTTTACATTTTTACTATTTTTTAGAGCACATCTTTTGTCATATGAAAAATATTTTTCAATTTCTAGTTTTTTAAGATTTTTAAAAATGCATAAACAAGTACTGAATATGGTTAGATAGTATAATTCTAGAAATTTTAATGTATTAGTGTGATTAATTTTAATACTTAGTTTTTAAAATTTATTATACTTTAAGTTCTGGGGTACATGTGCAGATCGTGCTGGTTTGTTACATAGGCATAAACATGCCATTGTGGTGGTTTGCTGCATCCATCACCCCATCATCTACATTAGGTATTTCTTCTAATGCTATACCTCCCCAATTCTCCCAACCCCCAGGCCCTGCTGTGTGATGTTCCCTTCTCTGTGTCTGTATATTCTTATTGTTTGACACCCACTTAAGAGTGAGAACATGTGATGTTTGGTTTTCTTGCATCAGTTTGCTGAGAATGATGGTTTCTAGTTTCATCCATGTCCCTGCAAAGGACATGAACTCATCCCTTTTTATGACTGTATAGTATTCCATGGTGTGTATGTGCCACATTTTCTTTATCCCGTCTATAATTGATGGGCATTTGGGTTGGTTCCAGGTCTTTGCTATTGTGAACAGTGCCACAGTAAAGATATATGTTCATGTGTCTTTATAATAGAATGATTCATAATTCTTTAGGTATATACACAGTAATGGATTGCTGGGTCAGGTGATATTTCTAGTTCTAGATCCTTGAGGAATTGTCACACTGTCTTCCACAATGTCTGAATTATTTTACACTCACATGAACAGTGTAAAAGCATTTCTATTTCTCCGCATCTTCTTCAGTATGTGTTGTCTCCTAATTTTTTATTTTATTTTTACTTAAAAAAATTTTTTTTATTGTACTTTCGGTTCTGGGGTACATGTGCAGATCATGCAGGATTGTTACATAGGTACACACATGGCAATGTGGTACTGCCTCCATGCCCCCGTCACCTCTATCTGGCATTTCTCCCCATGTTATCCCTCCCTGACCTCCCCAACCCCTGCTGTCCCTCCCTTGCCCCCGCAACAGACTCCAGTGTGTGATGCTTCCCTCCCTGTGTCCATGTGTTCTCATTGTTCAGCATCCACCTATGAGTGAAAACATGTGGTATTTGATTTTCTGTTCTTGTGTCAGTTTTCTGAGTATGATGGTTTCCAGATTTATCCATGTCCCTACAAAGGACACCAGCTCATCGTTTTTGATGGCTGCATAGTATTCCATGGTGTATATATGCCACATTTTCCTTATCCAGTCTATCATCGATGGGCATTTGGGTTGGTTCCAGGTCTTTGCTATTGTAAACAGTGCTGCAATGAACATATATATGCATGTGTCTTTATAATAGAATGATTTATAATCCTTTGGATATACACCCAGTAATAGGATTGCTGGGTCAAATTCCATTCTATTTCTAGGTCCTTGAGGAAGCACCACACTGTCTTCCACAATGCTTGAACTAGTTTACACTCCTACCAACGTGTAAAAGTGTTCCTATTTCTCCACATCCTCTCCAGCATCTGTTATCTCCAGATTTTTTAATGACCACCAATCTAACTGGTGTGAGGTGGTATCACAATGTGGTTTTGAATTACATTTCTCTATTCATCAGTGATGATGAGCATTTTTTCATATGTCTGTTGGCCTCATATATGTCTTCTTTTGAAAAGTGTCTGTTCAAATCCTTCACCCACTTTTGAATGGGTTTTTGTTTTTTTTTCTTGTAAATCTGTTTTAGTGCTTTGTAGATTCCGGATATTAGTCCTTTGTCAGATGGGTAGATTGCAAAAATTTTTTCCCATTCTGTTGGTTGCTGGTTCACTCTAATAATTGTTTCCTTTGCTGTGCAGAAGCTCTGGAGTTTAACTGGGTTCCAATTGTCTACTTTGGCTTTTGTTGCGAATACTTTTGGTGTTTTAGTCATGAAGTCCTTGCCTATGCCAAGTCCTGAATGGTTTTGCCTAGGTTTTCTTGTATCGTTTTTATGGTGTTAGGTCTTAGGTTTAAGTCTTTAATCCATCCAGAGTTAATTTTGGTGTATAAGGTGTTAGGAAGGGGTCTAGTTTCTGCTTTCTGCACATGGCTAGCCAGTTTTCCCAACACCATTTATTAAACAGGCAATCCTTTCCCCATTGCTTGTTCTTGTCAGGTTTGTCAAAGATCAGATAGTTGTAGATGTGTGACATTGCCTCCAGGGCTTCTGTTCTGTTCCATTGGTCTATATCTCTGTTTTGATACCAGTATCGTGCTGTTTTGATTACTGTAGCTGTGTAGTCTAGTTTGAAATCAGTGTGATGCACCCTGCTTTGCTATTTTTGCTTAGCATTGTCTTGGCTATGCAGGCTCTCTTTTGGTTCCATATGAAGTTTAAGGTGGTTTTATCCAGTTCTGTGAAGAAGGTTATTGTTAGCTTGATGGGGATAGCATTGAATCTGTAAATTACTTTGGGCTGCATGGCCATTTTCATGATATTGATTCTTCCTAACCATGAGCATGGAATGTTTCTCCATTTGTTTGTGTCCTCTCTTACTTCCTTGAGCAATGGTTTATAGTTCTCCTTGAAGAGGTCCTTTACATCCTTTGTTGGTTGTATTCCTAGGTATTTTATTCTCTTTGTAGCAATTGTGAATGGGAGTTGGCTCATGATTTGGCTCTCTGTTAGTCTGTCATTGGTGTATAGAAATGCTCTTGATTTCTGCACGTTGACTTTGTATCCTGAGACTTTGCTGAAGTTGCTTATCAGTTTAAGAAGATTTTGGGCTGAGACAATAGGGTCTTCTAAATATACAATCATGTCATCTGCAAATAGAGAAAATTTGACTTCCTCTTTTCCTAATTGAATACCCTTCATTTATTTCTTTTCTTGCCTAATTGCTTGGACTAGAACTTCAAATACTAGATTGAATAAGAGTGGTGAGAGAGGACATCCCTGTCTAGTGCTGGATTTCAAATAGATTGCTTCCAGTTTTTGCCCATTCCATATAATATTGGCTGTAGGTTTTTTGTAAATAGCTTTTATTATTTTGAGATATGTTCCTTTGATACTTTGTTTATTGAGAATTTTTAGCATATTGAGAGAGTTGAATTTTGTCAAAGATCTTCTCTGCATGTATTGAGATAATCATGTGGTTTTTGTCTTTGGTTCTCTTTATGTGGTGGATTACCACATAAAGTGTATGTTGACCCAGTCTTGAATCCCTGGAATGAAGCCTACTTGATTGTGATGGATAAGCTTTTTGATGTGCTGTTGCAATTGGTTTGTCAGTATTTTATTGAAGATTTTTGCATCTGTGTTCATCATGGATATTGACCAGAAATTTTCTTTTCTTGTCGAGTCTCTGCTGGGTTTTGGTATCAGGATTCTGTTGGTCTCATAAAATGATTTGGGAAGGATTACCTCTTTTTGGATTGTTTGGAATAGTTTGAGAAGGAATGCTACCAGCTCCTCTTTGTACATTTAGTGGATTTCAGCTGTGAATCCATCTAGACCTGGACTTTTTTTTGTTTTTAGGCTATTAATTGCTGCTTCAACTTCAACCCTTGTTATTGGTCTATTCAAGGTTTCCACTTTTTCCTGCTTTAGGCTTGGGAGGGTGCAGGTGCCCAGGAATTTATCCATTTCTTTTGGGTTTACAGGTTTATGTGCATACAGTTGTTTGTAGTAATCTCTGATGGTGGTTTGTATTTCTGTGGAATCAGTGGTGATAACCCCTTTATCATTTTTTATTGCATCTATTTGATTCTCCTCTCTTTTCTTTTTTATTAATCTGGCTAGTGGTCTGTCTCTTTTGTTGATCTTTTCAAAAAAACAGCTCCAGGATTTATTGATTTTTTGAAGGGTTTTTTTGTGTCTCTATCTCCTTCAGTTCTGTTCTTATCTTAGTTATTTCTTGCATTCTGCTAGCTTTTGGGTATTTTTGATCTTGCTCCTCTAGCTCTTTCAATCTTGATGATAGGGTATTGAGTTTAGATCTTTCCTTGCTTCTCATGTGGGCATTTAATGCTATAAATTTTCCTCTAGACACTTTAAATGTGTTCCGGAGATTCTGGCATGTTGTGTCTTGGTTCTTGTTGGTTTCGAAGAACATCTTTATTTCTGCCTTCATTTCTTTGTTTATCAACATTCAAGAGCCAGTTGTTCAGTTTCCATGACATGTTGTAGTTCTGAGTTAGTTTCTGAATTCTGAGTTCTAATTTGATTGCAGTGTCATCTGAGAGACTGTTTGTTATGATTTCCATTCTTTTGCAATTGCTGAGGAGTGATTTACTTCCAATTATGTGGTCAATTTTATAGTAGGTGCCACATGGCACTGAGAAGAATGTATATTCTGTGGATTTTGGGTGGAGATTTCTGTAGATGTCTATTAGGTTTGCTTTGTCCAGATCTGAGTTCAAGTCCTGGATATCCTTGTTAATTTTCTGTCTTGTTATTCTGGCTAATATTGACAGCGGAGTGTTAAAGCCTCCTTTTATTATTGTGTGGGAGTGTAAGTCTCTTTGTAGGTCATTATAACTTTCTTTATGTTGCTGAGTGCTCCTTTATTGGGTGTGTATATATTCAGGTTTGTTAGTTCTTCTTGAAGCATTGATCCTTTTACCATTATGTAATGCCCTTCTTTGTCTCTTTTGATCTTTTTTGGTTTAAAGTTCATTTTATCAGAGACTGGAATTGCAACTCCTGCTTTTTTATTGCTCTCCAGTTGTTTGATAAATTTTCCTCCATCCCTTTATTTTTAGCCTACATGTGTCCTTGCATATGAGATGGGTTTCCTGAATACAGCACACTGATGGGTTTTGACTTTTTATCCATTTTGCCAGTCTGTGTCTTTTGATTGGGGCATTTAGTCCATTTACATTTAAGGTTAATATTGTTATGTGTGAATTTGGTACTGCCATTTTGATGCTAGCTGGATGTTTTGCCCATTAGTTGGCACATTTTCTTCATTGTGTCAATGGTCTGTAACATATGGTACGTTTTTGGAGTGGCCGGTAGTGGTTGTTCCTTTCTATGTTTAGTGCTTCTTTCAGGAGCTCTTGTAAGGCAGGCTTGGTGATGATGAAATCTCTCAGCAATTGCTTGTCCATGAAGGATTTTCTTTCTCCTTTGCTCATGAAGGTTAGTTTGGCTGGATATGAAATTCTAGTTGAAAGTTCTTTTCTTTAAGGATGTTGAATATTGGCCCCCACTCTTTTGGAGATCCACTGTGAGTCTGATGGGCTTCCCTTTGTGCATAACCCTATCTTTCTCTCTTGCTGCCCTTAGAATTTTTTTCTTCATTTCAACCCTGGTGAATCTGACATTTATGTGCCTTGGGGTTGCTCTTCTTGAGGAATATCTTTGTGGTGTTCTCTGTATTTCCTAGAGTTGAATCTTGGCCTGGCTTCCCAGGTGGGGGAAGTTCTCCTGGATAATATCCTGGAGAATGTTATTCAGCTTGGATTCATTCTCTCTGTCACATTCAGGTACACCTATCAAACGCAGATTTGGTCTTTTCACACAATCCCATATTTTTTGGAGGCTTTGTTCATTTTTTTTCACTCTTTTTTCTCTATTCTTGCCTTCTCCTTTTATTTCATTGAGTTGGTCTTCAATCTCTGATATCCTTTCTTCTGCTTAATCAATTTGGCTATTGAAACTTATGTATGCTTCATGAAGTTCTTGTGTTGTGTTTTTCAGCTCCATCAAATCATTTATATTCTTCTCTAAGTTGTTTATTCTAGTTAGCATCTCATCTAACCTTTTTTCTAGGTTCTTAGTTTCTTTGCACTGTGTTAGAACATGTTCTTTTATCTCAGAGAAGTTTGTTATTACTCACCTTCTGAAGCCTGTTTCTGTCAATTCATTAGATTCACTCTCCATCCATCTTTGATCCTTAGCTGGTGAGGAGTTGTGATCCCTTAGAGGAGGAGAGGCATTCTGGTTTTTGGTGTTTTCATCCTTTTTGTGCTGGTTTCTTCCCATCTTTGTGGTTTTATCTACCTGTGGTCTTTATAGTTGGTGACTTTCATATGGGGTCTCTGAGTGGATGTCCTTTTTGTTGACATTGAAGCTATTTATATATTTCTGCTTCTTAGTTTTCCTTCTTACAGTCAGGCTCCTCTGCTGCAGGACAGCTAGAGGTCCACTCTAGAGCCCTCTCTCCTGGGGATCACCCGCCGTGGCTGCAGAACTGCAAGGGTTGCCGTCAGTTTCTTCCTCCGTTATCCTTGTCCCAGAAGGGTACCTGCCAGATGTTAGCCTGAGCTCTCCTTTATGAGGTGTCTCTTTGGGTATATGGGGGTTGAGGAATTGCTTGAGGAGACAGTCTGTCCCTTATAGGGGCTCAAGTGCTGTGCTGGGAGCTCCATTTTTCCATGCATATCTGCTGGGCAAGTACCTTTAAATTTGCTGCAGCGGAACTCATAACTGCCTCTTTTCTCAGGTGCTCTGTCCTAGGAATATTGGCTTTATTTATAAGTTCCTGTTCTGCTGCTGCCTTTTTTCATAGATGCCCTGCCTCACACAGAGTAGTTGAGTCACAGTCTGCCAGCAGAGGCATTGCTGAGCTGCCGCATGCTCTGCCCAGCTGTTGTTTGAACTGCCTTGATAGTGGCAGACTGCCTCAGTAGTGGTGGTCACTCTTCCCCCCACTGAGCTGGACTGTCCTAGGTCCAGCTGCACTTACTGTGAAACTCTCAATCCAAAGCGCTTCAGATTGCTTGTTTTGTGGGGGTGGTACCCACTGAGCCAGATCGCCTGGCTCCCTGTGTCAGCCCACTCCCTTTCAGTTAAATGAGCGACTCTGTCTCCCAGGTGTTCCAGGCACCAGTCAAAATAGCTGCACAGACTTGTGTGAGTTTCTGTGCACCAATACAGAACCAGCTGAAACCACCATGCTGAAAACTCATGGCACTTTTTGGCCCCGGGAATCTCCAGGTCTGTGGGCAGTGAAAGCTTGTTTGGAAATGCGGTAAGCACTCACCCTCTGCACTGTTTTTGCTGGGAACTGCACTCCGGAGCTGTTTCTATTCAGCCATCTTGGATCCTCTTCTCCTGATTTTTTAATGATCGCCACTCTAATTGGTGTGAGGTGGTATTTCAATGTGGTTTTCATTTGCATTTCTTTAATGACCAGTAATAATGAACTTTTTTAATGTTTGTTGGCTGTATATATGTCTTCTTTTGAAAAGTTTCTGTTCATATTCTTTGCCCACTTTTTGATGGGGTTGTTTTTTTCTTATAAATTTAAGTTCTCTGTAGATTCTGGATATTAGCCCACTGTCAGATGGATAGATTGCAAATTTTTTCCCCATTCTGTTGGTTGCCAGTTCACTCTATTTATAGTTTCTTTTGCTGTGCAGAAGCTCTTTAGTTTAGTTAGATGCCATTTGTCTATTTTGGCTTTTGTTGCCATTGCTTTTGGTGTTTAGTCATGAAGTTCTTGCCCTTGCTTATGTGCTGAATGGCATTGCCTAGGTTTTCTTCTAGAGTTTTTATGGTGTTAGGTCTTATGTTTAAATCTTTAATCTTCTTTAGTTAATTTTTGTATAGGTGTAAGGAAGGGATCCAGTTTCAGTTTTCTGCATATGGCTAGCCAGTTTTTAGACATGTGGTGTTATTTCTGAGGCCTCTGTTCTGTTCCATTGGTTTATTTATCTGTTTTGTCATCAGTATCATGCTGTTTAGTTACTGTAGCCTTGTAGTATAGTTTGAAGTCAGGTAGAGTTATGCCTTCAGCTTTTTTTTTTTTTTTTGCTGAGGTTTGTCTTGGCTATGCAGGCTCTTTTTTAGTTCCATGTGAAGTTTAAGGTGTTTTTTCCAATTCTGTGAAGAAAGTCATTGGTAGCTTGATGAAGATAGTGTTGAATCTATAAATTACTTTGGGAAGTATGGCCATTTTCATGATATTGATTCTTCCTAACCATGAGCATGGAATGTTTTCCCTTCTGTTTGTGTCCTCTCTTATTTCCTTGAATATTTCTCCTTGAAGAGGTTCTTCATGTCCCTTGTTAGTTGTATTCCTAGGTATTTTATTCTCTTTGTAGCAGTTGTGAATGGGAGTTTACTCATGATTTAGCTATTATTGGTGTATTGGAATGCTTGTGATTTTTGCACATTGATTTTGTATCCTGAGACTGCTGAAGTTGCTTATCAGCTTAAGGAGATTTTGGACTGAGGCGATGGGGTTTTCTAAATATATAGTCAAGTCATCTGCAAACAGGGACAATTTGACGTCCTGTCTTCCTATTTGAATACCTTTATTTCTTTCTCTTGCCCAATGGTTCTAGCAAGAACGCCCAATATTACATTGAATAGGAGTGGGGAGAGAGGGCATCCTTGTCTTGTGTCAATTTTCAAATGGAATGCTTCTGGTTTTTGCCCATTCAGTATGATATTGGCTGTGGGTTTGTCACAAATAGCTCTTATTATATAACACATGATCCATTGATACCTAGTAGATTGAGAGTTTTTAGCATGAAGGGCTGTTGAATTTTGTCAAAGGCCTTTTCTGCATCTATCAAGATAATCATGTGGTTTTTGTCTTTGGTTCTGTTTATGTGATGGATTACATTTATAGATTTGCATATATTGAGCCAGCCTTGCATCCCTGGGATGAAGCTGAGTTGATCATGACGAATAAGCTTTTTGGTGTGCTGTTGGATTTGGTTTGCCAGTATTTTATTTAAGATTTTTGCATCAATGTTTGGAAATTGAAATAGTTTAATTTCTGAAAGTAAATTGGATCTGGTGATTACATTTGAATACTGATTCAATCTGCTAATATATGTTATTTGGGACTTTTGTATCTATAAGTGAGATTGGTCTACAATTTTCTTTTAAAAATATTTCTTGATTAGATTTCATGACATTGATGATAAATTTACAAAATGTATAGAATAGCATTCCTGTTTTGTATTCTCTGAAATAATCATTTTGTAAAATACACGTATATTATATTTCATATATTCTTTCACTTTAATTTTTGAATATATCTGATGATATATTTCAAGAATATTTAATTTGTTTTAAAATATATTGATATAAACATATTTGAGTAATTTACTTTTTTTTTTTTTTGAGGTGAAATCTCTGTTACCCAGGATGGAGAGCAGTGGCACAATCTCGGTTCATTGTAACCTCCGCCTCTTGGGTTCAAGCAATTCTTCTGCCTTAGCCTCCTTGTAGCTGGGATCATGCCCTGCTAATTTTTGTATTTTTAGTAAAGAGGGTTTCACCATGTTGGTCAGGCTGGTCTCAAATTCCTGACCTCATGATCCACCTGCCTTGGCCTCCCAAATATAATTCACTTCTAATATGGAAAACATCTCATTTAATTTAAAACATTAAATACATTTATAGTTTATACATACTATTTTCTGTCTCATAGTGTTCATTTATTCCTTCTCTCATTTCTTGAATACTCTTATGGAGGATGTGCTTGTTTTAATTTATTCAAAAGTTCATATTTGTTTTAGTTGATCATTACCATTCATGAACATTTCTATTTCATTAATTTTGCTGCTAAAGATTTAATTTTTCTTTTAAAATTTCTTTAGAATTTTTGCTGGCACTACAGAGTGAGTCTGTGGTAGTGAATTTCTTTTTCTCACTTTAAAACTCTACATGGTAAATGAGATTTTCTCATCATAACAGATAGGGAATAAAACTATTGGGATAAATCAGTTCTTTAATAACTCAAATAAATATTTTATATTTTAACTCTGCTGAACATATTATTTTGTCATTTGTTTTGCTCTTGTATGGGCCAAAAAAAATGTATTGAGAAACTTCCAAGGACTAGACAATGTGCAAGTCATTCTAGAAGACAAGATTTTTTCCCTTATTTTCTATTCAAATATGGAAATCAGGCATAGGAACTAACAATTGTAATGTCAGATAATAAGTTCTATTGCAGAGGCCCCTGCACCTACAAAGATTTGCTGCCAGGGTGGCTCTTGGAGTGGAAGAGGTGAAGTCTGAGAACTGGTAAATGACTGTTCCTTGTTTCTTCAGTCAGATGAATGAAAAAGGAAAGATTAATATATGAAAGGTATAGTGATGTGGGCAGTCCAGATCTTTTGGTTTGCTTTGTTTGGTATGGCTGGGGCCCAGAGTGTGCAGAAGAGTTGAATGATTAAATGTAGCTCAGGGTGCCATAGATGCCATACTCATGCTGGCTGGAATGTTCATGATGGAAGTAGATAGATCATCATCTTCAAAGGTATTTCCTCATTTTATAGGAATGGTGCAATGTATATGTATGAGTTCTCCCAAAGTGGAACCTGAGACAAAGACAGATGTAGGTAGCCTATTTAGAAGTTATCCCAGGAAGCAAGAGATGAAGTGTGGGAGAGGGAAGAAAGCCAAAAATGGGTGTGAGGCTGCTGCTGCTACTGTAGACAAGAGGAGTCAACCTTGCAAGGACCTCTGGAAGACACATGGAATGCCTTTTGGAGCTATCTATCTAAAGCCAGGGGCAGTGACGGGGTGGGTGCAGAGTCACTTATCCACTGGTGCATGATTCCACTGGTTGAGGGTTTTGAGAGAGAGTGGACATACGTAGCTTGTAACTGTATGCCACAGCTATGACTGGAATCTGAGGAGAATACAGTTTGCTACAGATGAAAAACAAAGGTAGGATTGGAGCCTAGGTCTCAGCTACACTGCATACTACCATGGGGTCTGATCGCAGGATCGAACTTGTTCACCAGATATCCACTTGCTTTCCAACAATAGCAATGGCAATTATGGAAAATATTTTCACTTATTTATTGTATTAGTTTCAGTTATGTGGAATGTGTACACCAAGTTGGGATTAAGTGTGCAAGAGCATAATTAAGGAAAATGTGTGTGAGACCATAAAAGATACTTCTATTGGTTTAGAGTTGAATATTTACATATTATACATACTGAAAAGGTGAAATATTATTCTTGTGTTATCCAAATTTTATAGAGATTTTAGTCAACAAGCTTTTTGAAGAACTTTGTCTTTTCCCTCTCTATTAGATGGAGATATGTGTTTATTTGGAATTATGTCAAAGGAAAAACCTTAGGGAAAAACACTATGCTGTCATAATGATTTCTTTTCCCTTTGATGGAAAAAAAAAAGCCAGAGTTGGAAAAGCTGTAAGTCCATGATGTAGGTTTACCCCTGCAGAGGAGAGGGGAAGGAAGGACGCTTGGGTAGAAAAGACCACAAGACTATAACAGAGTTCTAAGCTAGGTTTGGAAAAGTTGATGAGGAGGCTTCAAGCCAAGGTGCCTATCAGTATAGCCTAGTACCCCCATGAATGAGCCTACCTCAGTAGCCCTACCATGCTCAGTTATCAGCTTGCAGCAGCCTGTCAGCAGCGTGGCTTTGGCACCAACTTGCTGATGAATTTCTGAGTGTACCAGGAAGGCTAGTTAGTTACACACTCTGCACTGAGAGAACTGAGAGAGACATTTTTCATCTTCATCATAATTATCTTTTGATAAATGAAAGAGCACTCTTGTGAATCAAAAACAAGGTATCAGCTCTCCCTATTTTTCTTATAATAATGTAGGTGGAAGAGGGTACATTCTGGTACTTCTAGAAGACTACTCAAATTCTACCTAGAAGAGAGAGAGTTGTACTCATCCTAAAGAGGGTGCAAATTTGCTTCTGTGGAAGTGCAAACTGGAACATTTGCCAGTTTTCAAAATTGCCCCAGATTAGCTCTAAGAATTATCTGAAACAAGCTGGACCCCAGAACAGAAAGCACCTAGGAGTAGAAGCTGCTCTCATGAGGTTTATTCCTGTCTCTGCAGCATCTGGCATTTCATACAACCCAAGTTTTTCTGGCACTTGCCTTACTTACTTACAGTTAAATTACTTTTTGCCTCCCACAAATTACCTTTTGCTAAACGGTTTCATGAATTCTGGGAATGTCCTTCAACTCCACAACCAAATTGTGTTACCTTCTATGAAGCATCTGATTTTTAAACTTCTTCCATTCTAGTCTTCTTACAATAGATGCCACCAATAGCTGCTTTGGGCAGCTGTTTTGTTGGGATTCTAAAAATGTCAAACTCTCCTGAAAGTATAAGTTCTTTAGTAAGATAAAGTCATGTTGCATCTGTGTAGAAATGAAGAGACAATCTCTCTTTGTTTAGACTTGAAAAATTACATGTTAATTACAGGTACTAAAAAGAAAAGGCAAGATGTTATTCTTGTGCTATCCAAATTTTATAGAGATTTTGGTGAACATTCTTTTGTCAGGACTTTGTATCATTCCTTTCTCTATTAGATGGAGATGTGAGTTCATCTGAAATTACATCATTTTCCTTATGTCACAGGAAAAATAGGAAAAAACTCTGTGCTGTGCTTATGCTTTATTTTCCCTTTGACGACCAGCTCTTATCAAGCCAACACTGTCTGTCTGACGGCCTGTTTTCTGAGGACAACTTCTCCCCTAGGAGACTCCTCAATTGCTTTTGCAAACATGTCATTGCTGGCTCATCCTACTAGTTTGCTAGCCATGCCTTGACATGTTGCAATCCCAGTGATGAACAGGCTCAAGCAGCAAACTCTGTTACATATGCCACTTTAAATGAACACCTATAGTTACTATTCCAGAAAACTAATATCCTGTAATATCTGGTGTGGCATTTTATTTCTTCTTCTAAGCAGCCCTGTTCTTTGAAACCAGAATTACCAGAGCGTTTACCAACTGATTACATCTCTGAGCACAGTGATAAAAATATATTCTTAACTCAAAGGAAGATAACCTATGCCAGATTGATTCTACTTTAATACATTTGGCTTTCTCTTTTCATCCATGCCCTCCTATAGAAGTCCAGTTGAATTTTTGTATTCGTCTTAAGAGTAATAGAACACAAAAATAGAAAAATAACACTTGGACACTCATCAAAAAAAAAAACATGAGCAAAATGTATAGTGCATTTTCAGTTCAGTACATTGTAATTTTTATAAAATAAAAACCAATAGAAATTATAACAAAAAGAGCTACCCTTTGTGAGACCTCCTTTGTGCTGTGTGCTGATAAGACACTTTATATGTGCTGCTTCTAATCTTTATAGTTACCTGTGCTAGGGTTTGGATGTGTCCCACTAAACGCATGTTGCAGTTAATTATCAATGTGGCAGTGTTGGGAGTTGTGGCCCGTGAGAAGTGTTTGGGTCACAGGGGTGGATTCCTCATGAATAGATTAATGCAGTCTCAATTAGAGAAATTAGTTATAAAGTGAGGTTCCTCCTTTGGTTTGGTCCCATTTTTGCACGTCTGCTTCCTGTTTGACCTTCTGCCATGTTGTCTTGCAGGACCAAGGCCCTTACCAGAAGCCAGGACGATGTCCTTGAATGGCCCAGCCTGCAGGACTATTAGCTAAATAACCCCCTCACTCTTTTTTGAGGTGGATTCTCACTCTGTCACCCAGGCTGAAGTGCAGTGGTCTGACCTCGGCTCACTACAACCTCTGCCTCCCAGGCTCAAGTTATTCTCCTGCATCAGACTCACAGGTAGCTGGGATTACAGGTGTGCACCACCACACCTGGCTATTTTTTTTTTTTTTTTTTGTATTTTTAGTAGAGACAGGATTTTGCCATGTTGGCTAGGCTGGTCTTAAACTCCTGACCTCAGGTGATTCACCTACCTCGGCCTCCCAAAGTGTTGGGATTACTGGCATGAGCCACTGTGCCCGACCTAAACACTTTTTTTGGAAATTACCCAGTTTTGGCTATTCCCTTATAGCAACACAAAACTAAGACACCCTTCAAGTTTTTTATGAGTATTGTACCAGTTTATTGATATGAAAATTGAGGACGACTTCTCCCAGTTTTATAATTACACAATTATTAGTATTTTTGTTGTTTCCAAACACAGCAATTCACATTGTTTCATTCAATTAACAATAAGCACCTAAGAATTGTGAAACAAACCGAATGAATAAGCCATGTTTCTTGTCTATAGAGCACTTGTCTTTACTCTTTTAAAGATGACTCATACTTTAATCCAGATTCAAAATGAGAAACAATTGTAACAGCTCTTGTTGTTCAAGCATCAAGTGAATAGTTGGATTGGATCACCTTAAAGGTTCCTCCGAAGCCTGCTAGTCCAATTCCCAGAGGGTTTCAGTTTGTGTTCTTCAGAATCCTAGGATTCTTTTGAAGTGTCTCGGAAGCTGCAAGGGGACCAGGGAACAGATTTGTTAAGACTATTGCAGGTTCTCTAATTAGTAATTTAAATCCAACAGCTTCAGTTTTATTTGTTGTACTCAGTGAGGTTATATGTAAAATGTGTTTAAAAAATCTGAAAGCCACCGATACATGTGATAAGTATCACAGGAGTTTAGGGAAAATCTCACAATTTCTTCAAGTTTTCTCTTAAATTTGTATCTCTTTTTGTTTGGCAGCCCAATAATACCAAAATAAGTTTTCCACATTCAAGGTTCCTTCTGTTTTTCTTTATGGTCACTTCCTGGATTACAAAATCAGGTAGTGGTTGAGAGCATAAGCAATGACATCACATTGCTTGTATTAGACGTCTGTCACCACTTCTTATGACTAGCTGTGTGACACTGAGCAATTTACTCAACCTCTCTGAACATCAGACTTCCATGCTCTAAACTGGGGATGATATTAAGACTTTTTCACAGGGTTGCTTTAAGGAGCAGATGAATATAAAACAGATGCCTCTTTTAAGGTAAGTAATCAATAACTGTTAGCTATAAGTATTAAATGGCTGCTGCTGAATTATGGAAGTCACCTTCAATAATGCTTGAATTCTTCTTTTGGACATGACAAAAAGGCCATCTTCAATAAACTTCAATATATCTGAGTTTCAGATACTGTATTTGATTTTGACTTTCTAGTCATATGGTGCATGGCTTAATTTGTATTCTTTAGTACTATGAATTGCTCTTCTATTGTTCTCACTGTGTTGTTTTCCGTACTCCTGGCCCTACACCAGCAGCTTTCTTGAATATTATTTCCTTTTCTATATATATAAACTGAAATACAGGATTTATTTTAATATTCTTCTGTATGATCTAACATAACACATTTATAAGCACCTTAGAAATATGAAAAAGAGTGCCTTCAATTTACATTCAACTCCAAGACTACCGAACACATCTTCCTCTGTGAATATATGAATATTTAATACTACTATGTCCTTGATGTAGATATCTATAGATATGTCTTATTTATTTCTCAGAGTTTTACCTTTAGTCACTTTTCCCAAGTACCTGGTTTGTTTTTTTTTTTTCTTTTTTTTTTTGGTCAAAATATGGTTCTTTAAACAGTGATTTGTTATAGAAGAGCTAGATTCACTTCAGATTTATTGACTATTCAGTAGAAGGTCTCTGCTCAGAACAGTCTGGTGATTGCTTAGCAATAATCTGGTATGTCGTCAGCTGAGGCTTTCCTCCATAAAAAGAATGTTTCTTATTTGTTAAATTGTTTTAGTCTTTTGCTTGAGTGCTTGCAACTCCATTTTCCTAGGCCCCAGGTATAATGTCACTGTCTAGGCCCTCCAGGTTTGTTACCTCAGACTTCTGAATGAAACTAAAGAACTTCGCGGAGGCATTTCTATGTATTTCTTGCTTCTGAATAATACACCAACATGATGAAAACAAATTATGATACCATCTTAGAGAATGATATATCAGAGCCCACACTAGGTATGTTTCCATGTGTATTAAATCACCAGAAAAAAGAAGACACTTTTTTTTAAGGATAATACTCATTGAATTTGAATTTTTACAGCACCCATATTTTTTCTAAAGGTTCTTGAATTAATTAATACAAGCTCTCTTACTTATTGTCTTTTTTTTTTTTATTTTTTGAGACGGAGTCTTGCTCTATTGCCTAGGCTAGAGTACAGTGGCTCAATCTCAGCTCACTGCAACCTCTGCCTCCCAGGTTCAAATGATTCTCGTATTCAGTCTCCTGAGTTGCTGGGACTACAGGCACATGCCACCATCCCTGGCTAATTTTTGTATTTATAGTAGAGATGGAGTTTGGCCAGGTTGGTCTCAAACTCCTGACCTCAGGTCATCTGCCTACCTCGGCCTACCAAAGTGTTTGGATTACAGGCGTGAGGGACCGTGCTGGGTCTCAGTTACTGTCTTATTACATATTCTTAGAAACATCTTTTGGCAGTCTATGTTTTTGTTTCTAAATCCCTAATTGATGATTATATTTATTTGAGAATTCGTTGTTATGTTATACTTTGAAGATGATATATTATACTGCTTAAGATTTCTTCATGTAGCTTCCTTTTTCCTGATTCTGCTAATACACATATAATGCTCTTGGTTTGGTGAGTTGTCAAACACACGATAATTGATTTTAAATATCTTCCCCTTTGACTAAACCTTGTACACATTCAAAAATTTTCTAAGGGCTAATTGGAACTTCAAGTGAACAGAACATATACTTTTTTTAAATTGATTAATTTATTTTTTATTTTTGTGTGTGTATATTTGCATATGTTAAGATATTCATTTCAAAGAATTGATTGGTGCAGTTATAGGGGATGAGAAGCTGGGACGGGTGAGGATGGGCTGGGTCTCGAGGTGGAATTTCCTCTTCCGTGGCGGCTTCTGACCGGTGCCTTCGTGCTGCGCCCTTTGTGGTGCTCGGGCTTTGGTTTCTGGCCGGGAAGCCGCGGAGCATCCCATATGAAGACAGCACTGGGCGAAGGCCAAACGCAGGCCCTTGCCTGGGGCGAGGCACTCCATGGCGTCCAGACGGAGTTGGTTGGCCTGAGCTTGGAAAGTGTTCCTGTAAATCTTGCTTGGGCACCTTCCATTCTCTCCCACTCTCTGGAACTTTCTACAACTTCTCTTCCTGGTGGCCGGACCTCTCTTGATCTCGGTGCCTTCTTATTCTACTTTCTGGGACGTCTTCACCTCCTCCTCCAATCTTTTCCTTTCTTGGGTTTTTAGAGCTCTGAAAATGCCCAGCAAGTGCACGGTGCGTGAAATGGAGTGGCGGCTCCAGAACACATTCCTAACCAAAAACATGCACATACCATGATATTGACAAATGGAAACATTTTTAGAGTGAGTATAAGAGAAACCATTAGCAGAATGTACCAAACATTCATAGTTTCAGTTACACAAGCATCATGTTAGGGAAGTGGCTGAGATTGGTAAACAACATGATCACATATCGGAGTCACTTGAGTGGTTGAATTGACAGTTTATTATACTGTATTCACTGTTTTCCTTTTTCCTTCGGATAATTTAAATTGGTCTTCCCAGTTCTAAGTGACATTAACCTGCCATGTTTTGAAAGAACTTCTTGATACCTGATACAAACTGTATGTTTTCAGCCTCCTTTAGAAGGAGTTCTAACTTTCCCTTTTCCTTACCAAATTCTTGCAAGTCAATCATAACAGTGAGAATATTCTTTTTAATTGGTGCTGTTCTTCCATCCTGACAATATCCTTGACAATAAGGAGGTGAATAATGGCAACACATATAAAGGCTCAGTTCAGTTTGTTATATTGAGACTCTGCATAAAAATGGTACGTGGAGTCTCAATCTAATCTACATGTTAGATATAATGGAAACAGATGTGAGGCTTAAGTGTCACAGGTTTTGAAAAACACCTATAAGCAATTTGAGTCCTTTTGTAGATGATTCTCCCACATATAAAAATTTTCATTCATGATCCAGAAATTCATAAGGATTCTTGATCTGTGTTCCTTAACCACTTCATGTAGAGTAGTAAATGCAGATGTCTATGATAAATTTTGGCATGGATTTCCATTGCCTATATTAGTCATGTATATGTCAGAATCAATTGTGAGTCAGCAAATGCATTTTAGAGATGGTATTTATGTGAACAAACCATAAATTTTCTCTGTAATGTGATGAGACAACAGTGATCTGTGTTTTGAAATAACAGCTATTTTTGATGACAATTTTATAATCTGATCACATACCAACACTAATAAATAGCATACAGTTTCCAGACAATTTGTCTCTACCACCTTGCCAACATCCTATTGTTAAGTGCAAAATTTTGAATGCAAAATTGATGGTATAATTTAGTAAACCTGACAAAAGTCTGGTGAGTTTGGTAAAATATCTACCATTTGCAGAGACAGGTGGCTTTAGGTATTTGAATCACCTGTTGCTTCCCCCTCCACCCCCGTTGAATAATTGAGTCATCAGAACTCTTGAGTAATTAATGTCATAAAAAAATTTCCTTAGAAAAAGGTTGTGATCAATACAAATTAAGGGACATCGTCTTATCGTAGATGTCTTGTTTCTAGGATTAACCAGAAAGAATTGTGTCTGCCTTTCTGTCTTTCAAAAATATGTTTACCTAAACAATATATACCTAAACAAACAAATTACCTAAACATAAGATTATATATTAAATGCCTATAAATCTTTAGGCATTGGTCTAGGTGTCAGCAACATATATGAAATGATTGCTTCTCTCAAGGATCTTAGGTAGAAATGAGATCAAGTGCCTTGACAATTAAAATAAAATGGCATTCAATTAGGCTTATGTGTAAGGTGCAGTAAGAATCATCCCAAATACTCAATTGAATGGGATGGGAAACCTCTGGGTGAGAAGGTAGTAAATGAACTAAGTCCTGAAAAACTAAATAAAGGGAGTCATATGCAAAAAGAGGATTATATGCATGGTGGTATTCTAGGAAGAGAGAGTCCTACCTACAAACACAAGAGTTTAGAGGAAGCAGGGTACACTAAAAAAACACAAAAACAAAAACCTGTAAATTGCTTAGCCTGAAAGAAGATGTGATAGTAGGAAAGTGTCAGGAGGCAGGGACTCAGGAGGACAAAAGATCCTATCTTTTATATGCCTGCCTTTTCAATTTGAACTTTATTATGAAAGAAATGAAAAACCAAGAAAAGCTTTCAATCTGTAGTTCCACACAATTCAAACTGTATTTTAGGAAGATCACTAACAGCAATATGGAGAAGAAACTGAAAGGCAGCACTTGCAGGAGGCTGTTGCAATTATCCAATGAGAAAGAAGGCAATACACAAGACTGGAAAGAGGCTGAATACTGGAGAACACTGAGTGTCAACAAGACTTGGAAATGAATTTTATGCATATGCTGAAGGAGGGGAAGAATCAAGGATTCTATCCAGATCTCTCAATTAGCCATAGTACTTGACATGACATTCACTGAGCAAATTTAAAACAAAAAATTTAAATTTGGGGGAAATAATGTTTGTTGAAAAACATGCACTTTGAATGAAGAGACCTTCCAAACAGGCATTGTGTGAGCAACACGGCTGTTTATTCACCTGGTTGCAGGTGGGCTAAGGCCAAAAAGGGTGTTAGCAAAGGGCAGTGGGATAGGAGTTGGTTTTATAGGTTTGGGTAGTTTTTTGGGGGGTGGGGGTATTGCAGAGTAAGTTCAGTTACAGTGGTAGGGGATGGGGCAAGGAGTATACAAGTTCAGTTACAATTGCAGGGTTGGGTGAGAGGTATTTCCATTATCATAAGAACAGTGAAGATGGCGGGGTTGGGTGAGGGGCTTGTGGGAAGCTCGACTGGTGATCTGGGACAATGGCGAACACAGGTGAGGGTGGGAGATTTCAGCTGAGGCAAGCAGGACTTCAGATTTTCAGGCTCCAGGCTTGCATATGGAGACCTGACAATGTTTATTTGTGGATGTGTTGAATTTTACAATACCTGTGGTATCTTTAATAGAAGATACTATCCAACTCCTCTGCACTCATTATTAAGGGCAATTCACACATCAAAGATACTGGTAATCAGGGGCAGTAGTTTGTTTTTACTGTTATGTGTTGAAGTGCTTGGCTGTTTTACATCTTAGAATTACATTTTCATATCCTCTTTTTAGTGGACCATATTGTTGTTCAGGAATATTATCTCTTCTCAAAAGTCTTCATAGCAGTGAGGAATTTAAGGAGGCTTAACCTTATTATTGGCTGGAGTAAATGTGTGATGGATTGAATGTCCTTTTGAATGTATGAAGGAAAAATATCAGTGATGTTGAAGTGGTGACGTAGGATTTTAATTCTTATGTCTCATTCATGTGATGAGTGTCCTGAAATCTTTCTGTGAGTGCAGTGTGTTCATCCCACAGTAAGAAAACACTAAACCTCTCCTCTACACCTAGAATACCAAAAAGATGACCTTCAGAAATCACTGAAAAAAATCTCTACAGCAAGAGAAATTCTGAACACAGAAGCTTTACCTTAAAATATAAAGTTTGGTTCCTATAGTAGGTCTTTGTGAGATTGGGGAACGTCAACAGGTCCTCAACAAAGACAGCAAAGAATGTATGGACTTAGTGTCCACTTAGATAGGGTGGTTTTTATTTCTAACATATTCTAGGATTTAGAATCTTACTTAAATATTAAATGTTAGAACTTGTGGAGTTCTTTGGCAAAGTGTAATTGGTCCAATTATCTTTTAAATTCTACTCAGCAGGCACTTATTGAGCATTACTTTTGTGGAAGGTATCAAGGACATGAATATAATTGTTTCTCCTCAAAAATGTTTCAAGCCACAGACATAGTAAGAATAATATGTAATATACAAAAATAAAATTTGTGCAAAAATGAGTAACTCCTATAAGAAACTTGGGGAAACTTATTTAAGGAGATAGCATTTGAATGCAACTTTAGAGGATTTTGAAAGATGAAAGTTGGGACCAAAAGCAGTTTTAGAAATATGAACAGAGACTCCAAGCCTGAATAATACTTTCTATGCAGCAGCCAAAGAATATAATAAAATATAAATCATGCCACATTGCCCCTATTATACAAGTAAAGAGAAAAGACAGCTGCAAAGACAGTCAATTGAATCACCAATTGCCCACGTTTTTATGTTTCTCTGTATCCCTTAGGGCTAAAATTTTAATTCTAATTACAGCTGAATTAAGATAAACTCGGAATCTAATGAAAGAAATTAGGCTTTTTTTATTTGACAATTTCTTCTCTTCAGAACTTCCTAATAGTATGAAGGCCGTTGACAAGATAGTCATGAGAATATTTCTTCCAAATTTTGGCCTTTGTCACTACACGTTTATAGCAGAGCTTCCAACAATACCAATGCAGTCATTCATGAAACTCCAAAAATTATAATTGTGAGACAAATAGTCACATAGCTCCAACAACTGTGGTAAAAGACCATGTAAAACAATATGTATTAAGATCTCTTTACTAATAATACCAGATAAAAATCAGAATTGATTTCCAAATTTCAGGTTTTAATCTTTTTGAATTAAGTTGAAAGTTGTGGTTCTACTTAGAGATATTTTGCCCAAATGCTTGTGAATATGATTCTCTGTTTGATTATGCTAAAAAAATGAAATCACTACATTCTATGTAACAAAAGCAGCCTTGGCAACTTGTGGATTCCATTCTCATGCCTTATAAAATACACCCTTGCTTCAAGCATCACTGCCTATTTCAGAATTTATATTATGCAATGCTAAATTTGAAACCAATTCCTGGAATGTAAACCTCCACATCTTGGGCAGAGAATGGCATTTCTAAATGGATCTATAAGTATTCTACAATGTGTAGTTATTGCTGCTGTGAACTTCCTATCGGAACATTTCAGGAGCCATTTATATTAGAACATATTCCTTTATCCAAAGACAAATGAGTATAGCCTATTTTTGAACTATTATAAATGTTAAATTTGGTTAAGAGAAGTTTAACACACGTAGCCTATTCATTTATGAGGTCCACATTTCAAAGTATCTAAGGAATTCCTAAGTCTCTTGTCAAAATGTAGAAAGATATTGTGACAAACAGAATTCTTTCAGAAATTTTTTGATTTAATTATCTTTTTAACTTAATAGACTATTTTTAGAATAGTTTTAGGTTCACAGTGAAATTGAGTGGAAGATGCAGAGATGTTCCATATACCCTCTGCCCCCACACGTGCATAGCTTCTCCTATTATCAATATCCCCCACCAGAGCAGCACATTTGTTACCACTGAAGAACTTACATTGACACCTCATTGTCACCTGGAGTCTATCGTTCATATCGCCACTGTACATTCAACAAGTTTGGGCAGATATTTAATGACATGTATGCACTATTGTAGTATACAAAGTTTCACTTTCCTGATACCCCTGTGATCCATATATTCATCCCTCCCTCCCCTTAACCCCAGGCTACCACTGATCTGTTTACTTGCTCATTTGTTTTGCCTTTTCCAGAGTATCATGTGGTGGCATCATGAAGGATGTAGCCTTTTCTGATTGCTTCTTTCACTCGCCAGTAATCCCAGCTACTCAGGAGGCTGAGGCAGGAGAATTGCTTGAACCCAGGAGGCGGAGGTTGCGGTGAGCCAAGATCGCGCCATTGCACTCCAGCCTGGGTAACAAGAGTGAAACTCCGTCTCAAAAAGAAAAAAAGAAAAGAAAAGAAAGAAAATGCAAGTTTCTTCCATGTCTTTTTATGGCTTCACAGCTTACTTCTTTTTATTCAATTGTCTGGATATACCACGGTTTATTTATCCACTCACCTACTGACAGACATTTGGTGGCTTCTACATTATGGAAATTTTTAATGAAGTTGCTATGAGCAACTGTGTGCAGGTTTTTGTGTAGATACAACTTTTCAATTTCTTTGGGTGAATATCAAGGAGCAATGAATGTTGGACTGTATGATAACAATATGTTTATTTTGTAAGAAATCACCAAGCGGTCTTACAAACGGCTGTACCATTGTACATCCCACCAGCAATGCATAAGAGGTGCTGATGCTTCACATCCTTGTTAGCATTTGTTAGTGTTTTGGACTTTGGCCATTCTAATACATGTGTGGTTGTACCTATCTCTTGTTGTTTTAATTTGCATTTTCCAATGACTTAATAATGTGAAGCATCTTTTCATATGCTTATTTGCCATCCATATATCTTCTTTGGTCAGGTGTCTGCTAAGGTCTTTGGCCCAGTTTCTAAATTGGGTCATTCATATTCCTAAGAGTTCTTTGTATATTTTTATTTTATCTTCTTCAATGCTCTTCATGTCTTTAAGTAAGTCAGATTCTCTGACCTTTATTGTTTTCCTTCTTTTAATATTCCATGTAAAGAATTTCTTTCAATATTCCATGTAAGTTTCTTGAAAACAAATTTCCTCCGCTTTTTCCAAGAAAGCGTTTTTTCTCTCTCTCTTTTTTTTTTTTTCTTTGAGACAGAGTCTCATTCTGTCTCCCAGGCTGAAGTGCAATGGCATGATCTTGGCTCAATGCAATTTCTGCCTCCTGGGTTAAAGCAATTCTCATGCCTCAGCCTCCCAAGTAGCTGAGGCATTATAGCCACCTGCCACCACGCCTGGCAAATTTTTGTATTTTTAGTAGAGATGGGGTTTCACCATGTTCACCAGACTGGTCTCAAACTCCCGACCCTCACGTGAGATCAACCCAAAATATTGGGTTGGTGCCATTGAAAGTAATGGCAAAAACCACAATTACGTTTGCACCAACCTAATAATACGCTTATGTGTAGGACTGTCAGCATTGATTCTACTTGTTCTCTGAGTTTCCTAGGTCTGTGGTTTGGCATCTGACATTAAATGAGGATGTTCTCAGTCATTATTGTCTCAAATATTGCTTCTATTCCTTTTTCTCCCTCTCTCTTCTGCTATTCCTATGTTTATTACACCTTTTGTAGTTGTCTCTCAGTTAGTTCTTGGATATTTTGTTCTGTTTTTTTGTCAGTCACTTTTTTTCTCCTTGGTTTTCAGTTTTGGTGAAACTCAGAGATTCTTTCCTCAGCTGTGTCCACTCTTCCAATAAGCTCATCAGAGGTATATATTTTTTTGAGACAGAGTCGTGCTCTGTCACCAAGGCTGGAGTGTGGTGACACAATCTCGGCTCACTGCAGCCTCTGCCCCCCCACCCCCTGGGTTTTTAGATTTTCCTGCCTCAGCTTCCTGGGTAGTTGGGACTTGAGGTGCGACACCATGCCTGGCTAATTTTTGTATTTTTAGTAGAGATGGGGTTTCGCCATGTTGGCCGGGCTGGTCTCAAACTCCTGACCACAAGTGATCCACCCGCCTTGGCCTCCCAAAGTGCTGGGATTACAGTCATGAGCCACGGTGCCTGGCTGAGGCATTCTTTATTTCTGTTACTGTATTTTTGATCTCTAGAATCTCTTATTGGATTATTCTTAGAATTTCATCTCTTTGCTTACATTGGCCATTTGTTCTTTCACGCCATGCTGCCTACTTTCTCCATTAGAGCTCTTAGCATATTAATCATAGTTGTTCTAAATTCCTAGTTTCATAATCAAACATGTCTGCTTTATTTGAGTCTGGTTCTGATGCTTGCTCTGTCTCTTTAAACTCTGTTTTTTTCCTTTTGATATACTTGTAGTATTTCTTCATAGCTGGACATGATACACTGGGTGAAAGAAACTGCTATAAAAAGGCTTTTGATAAAGTGGTGAAAAGATGTGTGTGAACAGGGTGAGGGGAACCAATTATAGTCCTGTAAGAAAGTATAAGGCTTTTAATGAGACTGTGTGAGTGGACTGGGAACTTAACAACTGCTTCTCAGTCTCCCCTGCCCACTTCAGTGCAATGAAATGGCTAGAGCGGATTGGAGTTGGGTATATCCCCCTTCTTCCACATGGAAGGCTAGAGGGGACTAGAGTAGGTAATTTACCTACCCTCAGCTCAGTTAGTTTTATCTAAGCTCTGATAAAACTCCAGCAGCTTAGATCCAGTTAAGTAATTTCTCTTGAGGGCAGACCTTAAGAAAAGAATGCTCTGGCATATTTCAAAATGGCTCCTTTTCCCTTCCTCCTTCTGGAACCACAATAGGATTTTTCTCTAATATTTACTGTGAGAATATGGTTGAACTCCCGGAGATAAAACTCACAAAAGTACGTGGACTCGCAATGACTGGATCCTTCTAGAGTTTTTAATCTCTCGGACTGGTCCATACTGAGCCTCTAGCAACCAGTTATAGCTCAGGTTTCCCTACCTCAACACTGCTTCCCATGGAGGTCTGTGCTAGGCGTTTCTGATCCAGCAAGCCACGATTGTTTGCATTTGTCTGTCAGTTTCTCCAATTTCAGGGGCAGTGGTTTGCCCTGTGAGTCCATCTCTCTGAGGCATCTAAGAAGAGTTACTGAGTTTTCAGTTTGTCCAGGTTTTTACTTGCTGCTGGGATGCAGTGGCAAATTCTATCTTCTTACATATCATCAGACTAGAAAATGCAATCTCTTGATCCAGTTTTGAACTGATATATCACCAAATATCGACTGTTGATATTGGTGAGAAATGTGCTTTTAATAATCTTCATGTTGTTTAAACATCCTAATCTTAAGTAAAATATTGTGCACAATAATAAATTTAGGACCACATATACTATCAGTATTACATAACAGTTATATTCAAGAATTCTTATCTTGCATGCTTACAGAAAGAACAAAGGGCTCTCAGCATAATAAACCTCAGGAAACAGGTTTTCCAACATCTGTTTCTTCAGTAATAAAAGAAAATTTTGCATGAGAATATCATTTACAAAATACTGCACAATATTCGTTATTGTCTTGATCTAATCAACAATACTACAAGAAGCAGGGAAGAGGTTACAATTAACCTTTTGTATTAAAAAAGATTAAAAATATTTGAAAGAGGTGAAATAATTTACTGTAGGACAAATTCCTAATTACTAGTAAGCTGTATTGTTGGTACTAGAATCTGCAGTGTTTACTTTTTAAAAACATGTTTATTTTTAAGTAATCCATATTTCCTCAGCTTCTGTTTTCTCTTTTATCTAATAGCTTGCACCTGCAAGTCTTTGGAGGCCTGCCCAAAGGCTACTGAGCTACTTTGCTTGCATGCACAGAGAGCTGGAAATGTTTGGATTTTATGTCTCTCCCAGTATGGTTCATAATCAATGACTAGAGCAGGCAGTCCAGCCCAGCTCCCTTGCCTGGATCAGGACAAACTGATATGCATTTATACCCCAGAGCTCCTTGTGAGATCAGGTTGATACCTGGACTATTTCTATAATTATAACTTGGTTTGGCTTCTTTCACTTTCAAGTTCTCCATCTCCCAGCCCTTACAGTTTATTCTCGAGAGCTATTCCTTAATAAATCACTTGCACATAATTCCTTATTTCAGGATTGGTGTTTTAGGAATCCAACATAAGAAATAAAGTTGATCACCAAAGTTAGCTTAAGCCTGTAATCCCAGCACTTTGAGAGGCCGAGGTGGGTGGATCACGAGGTCAAGAGATTGAGACCATTCTGGTCAACATGGTGAAACCCCGTCTCTACTAAAAATACAAAAAATTAGCTGGGCATGGTGGCACACGCCTGTAATCCCAGCTACTTGGGAGGCTGAGGCAGGAGAATTGCCTGAACCCAGGAGGCAGAGGTTGCGGTGAGCTGAGATTGTGCCATTGCACTCCAGCCTGGGTAACAGCAGCGAAACTCCATTGCAAAATAAATAAATAAATAAAATAAAGTAAGGAAAATGCAAAATAAAATGTTTAAATATTTTTTCTAAGACAACACTTTTGATAAATGAGGGAGATAGATATGAAACCTAACTAAAGCAGGTTTAGTTTTTTGTTCTCTTAATTAGTTCATGGGCTCTTTTTACTAGAGACAAATATTGTGTTAAAGTTTTTACCTTGTCACAAATTCACTTAACCACTTTGAGTCTGTTTTTAATTTATATACACACAGAACTTACTTAGAATGGTTCAACTTGTGATTTTTTTTATCATTTTGATGGTGTTGAAAGCAATGCACATTCAGTATGCTACTTGATTTATGAAGATGTTTTGTCTGGATAAATCCATTCTAAACTGAAATTATCATTCAGAAACACATTTGACTTATGATATTTTTAACTTACAGTGGGTCTCTTGGGATATAACTGCATCATAAGTTAAGAAGATAATAGCAACTGCCCAGAATATTATATGTATGTAGGTATTATGATGATCAAATGAATTAATAAATAATTCATAAACTATAAAACTCAAACAGAGGTTCCCAAAATGAAAAAGTAATTAAAATATAGACTCCCTGGCTTCCTGCCCCCAAGCTCCACAGAGTTTCATTCAGTAGGTACAGTGGATTTGGAAAATGCATTTTTAACAAGCACCTAGGTGAAGACTGTTCAAACATTTTGAAAACACTGAACTCTACTAGGTAAAGTTGATATCAGCATCATCGTGTACATACAGTAGTCTTCATTTCCTTTGGATTTCATCATATAAAACTTAACCTGTTGTGTCTTAAATCTTATTAATTCATGACTTTTCCCTATTATCTTTCCTTTATTTCTTAGCTGACACTAAATTTTTATAATTTACCAAAAGCAAGCAAAACAGAACAAACAAATTCAGGAAGATGGATAAACCAGCATATCAGAAAACATTTAAATATGACTAAAAGAAAACTTTTTAAAAACTTAAAGACAACTTTTTAAAAACTTAAGTTTGAGTATTTTTATATAGATGTGCACTCACTAGCCATTGATATTTAAAAGTTGAGTGAAAAAAATGTACTGTGGAAGTTTAAAAAATGAATTCAGCTAAAGCATTCAAGTCATGAAACATATTTACACAAGGGTTACATAAGAAAGAAACATGCAAAGTTTGAGGTAATTACTATTCCCTGAGTTTGGATTCTGTGTTTTTAAAGATATTCCTCTTGAATTTCAGTGACAAAGAACATTTTGGTCAGTGATAGATTGCAAATCCTATGATGACCCCATAAGATTATAACGAAGTAGGCTATATCATCTACGTTTGTGTAAGTGCACAAACTTGTATGACTTTTGTGGTTCAAATTTATATAGATAATGTATCATAGACACAGATGTCATCAATTAGATACAGAATTACTTGGCTATTGTTACTGATTGGTACTTTTTGATTTTATGTGCTAAAGAGAAGTAAGTTTCCCTTCTATTGATTTTAGTTCTATGTATCAGAATATTAAAATACTATCAAAATATTTTAAGTTTCTAATTGTAACCCTATGTATTTCTTTAAATTTAAACATTCTACAAATTATTCTAGTTAGTGAAGTTTTAAACTTCACTAAATTTAAAACAATAATTGTTTTATTCTTAAGAACTGTTTCTTTTATGGTTAAGAATATTGTTTTATATAATTTTTTTAATATTAAATACTACTGTTTAAATACTGTTAAGTTTGCTAAAATATTGTTACTATTTGTTTAAATATTAAGTTTTAAAACAGTAACACTATTTTTAAGGAGAATAAAGGCAATTATAGTTTAATGTGAGCAAATTAAGTGATTTCATGCTTTATCCATGCTTATGTTTCCCAAATTTAAATCTCCAGCACAGAACTCTCCTGAAAATATAATCATACTTCAGAATCACATAAACAACTACTTAAATAATATTTATGCGTATGGGTAGCTGGTTTTCCCAGCACCATTTATTAAATATAAAATCCTTTCCGCATTGCTTGTTTTTGTCAGGTTTGTCAAAAATCAGATGGATGTAGATGTGCACTCTTATATCTGAGATTGCTATGCTGTTCCATTGGTCTATGCATCTGTTTTTGTATCAGTTACTTTACTTACTGTTGCCTTGTAGTATAGTTTGAAGTCTGGTGGCATGATGCCTCCATCTTTGTTCTTTTTGTTTAGAATTGTCTTGGCTATTTGGGCTCATTTTTGGTTCCATATAAAATTAGTAGTTTTTTTTCTCTCTCTAATTTTGTGAAGAAAGTTAATGGTATTATAATGGGAACAGCATTGAATCTATACTTTGGGTAGCATGGCCATTTTCATAATATTGATTCTTCCTATTCATAAGCATGGAATGTTTTTCCATTTACTTGTGTCTTCCTCCCTTATTTCCTTGAGCAGTGGTTTGTAGTTGACCTCTTCAAGGAGATTCACTTCCCTTGTTGGCTGTATTCCTAGGTATTTTATTCTTTTTGTAGTAATTGTGAATGGGAGTTCATTCATGATTTGGCTCTCTCATTGTCTGTTGATGGTGTATAGAAGTGCTTGTGATTTTTTGCACATTGATTTTTGATTTTGTTTCTTAAGATTTTGCTAGAGTTGCTTATCAGCTTAAGAAGCTTTTTGGGCTAAGATGGGGTTTTCAAGATATAGGCTTATGTCATCTACAAACACAGACAATTTGATGCAGCAAACCACCATGGCACATATTGACCTATGTAACAAACCTGCACATCCTGCACATGTATCACGTAACTTAAAATTTAAAGAAAGATATATGATAGGCATCTAAAGCAATATATCTATAACTGAACCCTTGGTGTACCTCTTAGACCTGTTGTACTCTAGTTTAGTGGTTCAGGATGTGTAAACTTATAAAAATTTTAAAATTCTAAAAAAAAATGAACAGGACTATTCCATGAGTTCATTTTGTATAACTTATATCCAATTTTGTCTCAGTGCAGTGATCCATTAAAATATGCAATACATATTATGTTATTTTCCAAAAGCTAGCAATGACTCCCCGTTTCATCCAAGGTAAGATACAAATTACTGTAATGGTCCGCATATCTCTAAACATTACAAAAACACATCCTCTATTACTTTCAAGATTTCATTACTACCAGTTTCTATCTTGCGGTCTCTGATCCAACTGAATTAACTATGGGCCTCCATGCTGTTCCTTGAACATACCTGGAATGCTGTTGTTTTTGTCTGTGGTGATTTTTCTCAGATATCCAATGATCTCTTTACCTGAACTCTTTTTCCTAAATGCTACTTTTCAACATAGCTAACTTAACCATTTTATTTAAAATTGCACCCTGCCCAGCAACATTCTAGATCTTTTTCAGTTTTCTCTTATATTTGCTTCTTCTGTCTTGCTTCTCTATATTCCAGAAATTTTTTAAACAAATTTCCTCCCATTCTTCTGAAGATCTTTTGTTTTTAAATTTTATCATTTCATTGTTTTTTTCTATGATATCTTTACTATATTCTGATTCGAAACAGAGAAACTTTCTTATTGGAAGTGTTACCGTTGAAGATTTAAAAGCTTTCTAATACTAATAGATTAAATAATATCTTACAACCAAGAATTCTAGTTGGAATAAAATAAGCAACTATTTCAAAGATTTGAGAGAAAATGTAGATTTCTGTACCTGAGAACCTTGAAATGTTATCATCCATACATCTTTTCTGAAAAAAATTACTTGAGAGATATAAGAAATATAATCAAACAATTTACACTCAAATGCTGCTTAACAAAGAGGATACATTCTGAGAAATGCGTCAGGAGATTTTTGACATACGAACATCATAGAATACATATACCAACTTAAATGGTAGAGCCTATGCTATTAGACAGCTCTATTATAATCTTTATGGGAATACTGTCATGTGCTGGCCATCATTGACCAAAAATGTTATGTAGCATATAACTGCAATAATAAACTTCAAGAGGAGTGTCTTAAAAAAGAGCATTTCATACAACAGAGGATTCACCCTTCCAAATTTTTGAGTAAAAAAAAAAAAAAACTATAAAATCCCTGGTCCAAATTTAGCATTTTTCCATAAAATTTAGAATAAGCTTATTATTTTTATAGAGGAATCTGGCTGGAATTTTGGTTGATTTCATGCTATATTTCCCAATTTGAGATGCACTGAAATACTATAGTATTGAGTTTTCTGATTCATGAAAGTCGTATATCTCTCTATTCTAGGGTTTCTCAATCTCAGCACAACAGACATGTTGGATATGATCATTATTTGTTGTGAGGAGCTATCCTGTTCATTATGAGATGTTTAGCCAGCAGAAAATCCCTTTCTCCCACCCAACCTAGTTATGACATCAAAAAAAAAAAAAAAAAAAAAAAAAAAAAAAAGACTCCAGACACAGCTAAATGTCCTCTTGGGGGCAAACTTGCCCTTCTCTTCCATTGAGAACAACTGTAACAAGGTTATACAATATAAGTGAAAGAGCTCAGAGAGAAAAATGATAAAATACAGAACAGAGCACTTGAGAATTGTGGGACAGTAACAGATGGTCTAAAATATACATATAATCCAAGATGCAAGAGGAGAGGAGAACAATGATCAAAAGGGACAGAAAAAATATTTGAAGATATAATTTTGTCCAAAATTGGGGCAAACTCAGTCCATGCACTAATGATTTTTACGAATTGGGGACAAAACTTTGGTCCCCAATTAGTAAAAAACATTAGTGCATGGACTGAGTTTGTTAAAACTCTATCAGGATAAAAGCAAAGATTACTAAACACATACCATAGATAAAAGATTTAAAATCAAAATGAATTGGAAAATGTTAGTTGTAGCCAGAGGAAAAAGTCATATAGAACTTTTTGCCAGAGGAACAACCATAATTACAGCTGACTTTTCATCAGAAGCAACAAAACCAGAAGTCAGTAGAATAATATCTTTAAAAGCCTGGAAGAAAACCCCAGAATTCTATACTAAGTGAACATTCATTCTAAAAAGTGAAAATAAAGGCAATTTTAGAAAAATATGCAAGAATTTTTGATTAGCAGTTAGCTGTACAAGAAATACTAATGTTCTCTCAGCTGAAAAGCAATTATTCCAGTTAAAAACCTGGATCTAGGAGTCTGAGGCAGGAGAATTGCTTGAACCCAGGAGGCGGAGGTTGGGGTGAGCCGAGATCGCCCCGTTGCACTCAGCCTGGGTAACAAGAGTGAAATTCCATCTCAAAAAAAAAAAAAAGAAAAAGAAAGAAAGAAAAGAAAAACAAAACCTGGATCTTCAGAGACGAATATTATCAGAAATAGTATATACATACCCTACATATACAGAAAATTGTTTAAACCCAACTAATAACTATGCTAGAGTTTATAACATTTAGAAATGAAATGTAGACAACAATGCAACAAAGGATGGGAAAGAGGATAGATGCTGTTTTAAGGTCCTTATATATTCACTGGTAAAACAATAGTTGAAGAAAAACTGTCATAAGCTACAGATGCATTTGCAATCCCCATAACAAACATACATATAATATTACTGAAAACTATAAAAAACAAATAACTAGATTGTAAACACAAACTTGTTTATATTAACAATTACATTAAGTAATAATTGTCATTATACACTGATGACATAATTCTGTACAGAGAAAATCTCTATCTACAAACAAATCATATAGTAATAAATGCATTCATGAAGATAGCTGAGTATAAGGATGGTACACCAAAAACAAATTCTATTTCTATATACTAGCAAGAAACTAGTATATAGTTTTGGAAACTGATAAAAATGTTATTTACAATAGCATCAAATATTTCATTAATTATATGGACATAGGTTTACTTCAGGAAATATAAAATTTTTACACTTAAAACTAAAAAACATGCTGACAGAAATTAGATGAAATTCAAAAAAATGAGGATAGATTTTATGCTCATAGGTCAGAAGACTAATATTGTTAAGATATTAATTCTCTTAAAGTTGATTTAGAAATTTAATATAATCCCACTCAAAATCCTTAAAGGATTTTCTTTTTGTAAATATTGAAAAAACTAACTCTAAAATTTATATGGAAATCTAAAGGACTTAACCACATAAATATTTTAAAAGGAGGAGGAAATAATTGAAGGTTTTACACTACATGACTTTAAGACAGTGTATAAAAAGCCACAAGCGTTAAGATCATATAGTTGGGCTGGGGCAGTGGCTCATGCCTGTAATCCCAGCACATTGGGAGGCTGAGGTGGGCAGATCACCTGAGGTCAGGAGTTCAAGACCAGCCTGGCCAACCTGGTGAAACCTCATCTCTACTAAAAGTATAAAAATTAGCCAGGTATGGTCTTGGGCACCTGTAATCCCAGCTACTCAGGGAGCTGAGGTGGGAGAATCGCTCAAACCTGGAATGTTACAGTGAGCTGAGATCGCGCCACTGTATTCCAGCCTGGGCAACAATAGTAAGACTCCATCTCAAAAAAAAAAAAATTATATATATATATATATATATATCTCGTATAGTTGCCATGATGATACTTACATAGATCAACTAACAGAACAGAGTCCAAAACATAGACCATACATCTTTACTCAACAGATAGTCCAAAACATAGACCACACATCTTCACTCAGTTCAGTTTTAACATAGCAAAATGATTCAATAGAGAAAGCAACGTGTTTCTAATAAATGGTTCCAGAACAACTGCATATCCAAGTGAGAATAGAAAATAAACTTTAAATTTTAGATATGGTATGATGGGAGAGTTAAATTGAAATGAATAATTGACCTACATCTGAAAGCAAAAACAATATATTTTCTAGAAATAAAACAGGTATATATTTTTGTGATTCTCAGAGAGCCAAAGATTCTTAACACAGATAAGAAAAGATAAGAACCATAAAAGAAAACATATAAAAATTGCAATATTTCAAAATTAAAAACTGTCAGGAAGTAAAAGTGAAAATGCAAAACCTAGACTGGGCATATTAAATATGAGATATGAAAAAACTAATATACAGAATACATAACAACCTTCTACAAATTAATTAGGGGAAAACAAACACCCTATCTAAACAAACAAAAATAAGAGACAAAAGTAATTCTCCCAGGCAGTTTGGAAAAGATTTCCAAATGATCAATAACCATATAAAAATTTGATAAACATTATTACTCAGCAGGGAGTAAAGAAACTAAAAGCCACAATGAGACACCATTACACATCTTCTACAATAAAAAATTTTGATGAGACTATGTGTGGGTAAGAATGCAGAACAAAACCAGCTTTTACAAACTGCTGGTAGGATTGTAAAATGCTATTGTCACTTTGATAAACTGTCAATTTCTTAAAAGTTTACACATAAACACGTTCTATGACCCAGTGATCCCATTCCTAGGAACTACACAAATAAACCCGTATGTCTACAGAAAGACATGTTCAAGAATATTCATAGCAGCTCAATTCGTAATAGCCTGTAATTGGAAACAACTCAAATGCTCATCAATAAGAGAAAGTGTAAACACACTGGAATATTCACAGCAAAGAAACTGGACTGAGCAATACAAAAGAATAAACTATTGACATTATGTACGGACACATAAATGAATCTCAAAAATATGTCTTATGAAAGAAGTAGGACAGACATAGAAAAGTATGATTGTATGATTTAATTGTAAGTAAGTTCAGAAATAGGCAAAACTAAATCTATGCTGACAAATATCAGGATGTGTTGGACAAAGTAACAAGGGTGCTTTCTGGGATGACAGAAATATTCCTTTTCTTCTTTTATCTAATGATTACACTGTGTCTACCTTTTTTAAAATTTTCGAGTTTTCAACTTGATTTGTGCATTGCACTTATTACAAATAATGAAATACTGTTAGTAAAAATCCAAAATAAGATCTAGAAGTAATCAACATATGATATCTAAAGAGAATCCTAGAAGTCAGTGTCAGACCATAATGTTTTTCACAAACTCAGAAAGAAAAATGAGAATGGTGGCTGGAGATCTCAGAAGTGTGCCAAGACACCTATTCCCAGCTTCTTGTCTGAAACTTCGTTATAAGTATATGTAAGTTGGGATGGATCTTCCTGAAATATTTAGTGTCTAGCCCTGGTATTTTAATTATTTGATTGCTACTCTATGTCAGTCAAGCGACTCTTACTGTAACTGTAATCCTACATACAAATTCTTGATAATTTATCTTAAAACATCATGTATAAGTAGATAAAAGATATACAGATAAACTAGCAAATTCTTATGAGGAGAGAACTGCTGGTTTATATTCAACATTTGTATTCAAGAAGCATTTAAATGTTTTAAAATATACACAGGTATCTTAGTTTTGAAATTTTCCTCAGTTTCCGGCTGGATCCTATTTTATAAGGAATGACGTATACTTTTAGCTTCATCCATTTGTATGGGCCCTAAAATTTCTTGTTATTCTTTAAATGGAAGAAAAATACACTCTGATGGAATGGAAAAATGTATTACTGTTTATATATTCTCTGATAATTTCTCAGAAACTCTAGTAGTTAGTAATTCATAAAATATATAATAGAAATACATGGTTATTGTTAGTAATAAAAACATAACGGTTTTCTCACTCAACTCTATTCTACTTAGGTGGGAAGATGATGGCTGAAATTTTCACAATATGAAGCACCAGTTCTCTGGATATGCTAGTTAATTCTTGCAGGCAGCTATAATGCATTTCAAATATCAGCATTCCCAGCAACCATTCTCTGAAAGACAAGTGCCCTTGATTTAGCTGCTTGTTGCTGGTTTCTTACAGCTTTTGCCAAGTTTTATAATCTTTCAGGCACATTTTATGGACAAACCAATAAATTCCTATCCTAGATTTCTTCCATAGATATTCCAGAATGTAGTCATTTCATTATACTTTACAAACTATTTTCCACATTTTTGATGACAATTAATGGCTAGGACGATTTTACAAAGTACAGTTCAAACTTAACAAAAAAATTTTTTTCATTCACTGATCCCAACACTTCTTTCTCTCTCCCTTGTTTTCTTTATCTTCCTTGAGATGACTGTATTGTAAATTTCAACAGACTTACAGGCTAAAGCCCTTCGATTTAAAAATATGAGGATCATTGAACTGAACTTTGCCTCATAAAGAAAGAAGAGCATGGAGAAATATTTAGAAGTGGAGAGACTGAAAATAATACATTGGTAACAACCTATTTCCCAGCAACTTCCAACTGTGGACAGAGAGCCTGCTTTTGCTGAAATTTACCAGACTGGAAATTTTATCCCTAATGAGAATTGTATCCCTAATGAGAATTCTGTTCATTTAATACAATACACAGGGAAGTAATAACGCTCAAGAACTGGTCAATGTCTGCACAGCAGCTGCCAAGTAAGTGCAATGCAAATCTCAATTTTCCTATTTTTATTCATATATTAGGAAGTGCAGAAATAACACAGCCACAGAAACAATACCCGTCTACTACTGCTGCACTTCATTTTGAGTTGCCTTGCAGAGCTGCTAATCAAAATTACAAAGCAATATTTATATGAAGTCAATTAAACCATACCATTAGGATTTATCACCTAGGCCATTTTCTCCAAGTTGAAAATTCTTGAGCATATCCAAGGTAATCTGCCTGAAAATTTACTACTTTTGGGGGATGTAGTAATACTTTCAAGAAACCCAGAGCATAAACTCTTTTTCTCCTATTCCTGTTAAAAGCGTATATATAAGACTTTAGTATTTTGAAAATATGTTTGTTATCAAAACAAGTATACATTTAGATTTTAAAATAATTCACCTGGCTGGGCGTGGTGGCTTACTCCTGTAATCCCAGAACTTTGGGAAGCTGAAGCAGGCGGATCACTTGAAGTCAAGAGTTTGAGACCAACCTGGCCAATGGCAAAACCGTGTCTCTATTAAAAAAAAATACAAAATTAGCCAGCAATGATGGTGGCATGCCTGTAGTTTCAGCTATTCAGTAGGCTGAGGCAAAGAATCACTTGAACCTTGGAGGCGGAGATTGCATTGAGCCGAGATAGCGCCATTGCACTCCAGCCTGGGCAAAAGAGCAAAACTCTGTCTGGATATGCTAGTTAATAGAACCTATAGAAATTAGGGTGATAGGCCAGATGCGGTGGCTCATGCCTGTAATCCAGGCACTTTGGGAGGCCGAGGCAGGTGGCTCACCTGAGGTCAGGGTTTCGAGACCAGACTGGCCCACATTCTGAAACCCCATGTCTACTAAAAATACAAAAATTAGCTGGGCGTGGTGGTGGGCATCTGTAATCCCAGCTCCTCAGGACGCTGAGGCAGGAGAATCACTTGAACCCAGGAGGCGGAGGTTGCAATGAGTTGAGATCACATCATTGCATTCCAGCCTGGGTGACAAGGGTGAAACTTCAACTCAAAGAAAAAGAAATTAGGGTGATAATTTTTTATAATTTAAATTCCACATACTTTGCCCTTTATGGAAATGAGCACCACAGTGAAAACAGGAGACAGGAAGCCAGGCAAGAGATGACAGTCATCAGAATAAAGTATTGTGGGTTTAAGATACATATTAGGGCCACAAGAAATTGCTATGCATTTAATGTAGGAGACAAAAAAGACAATTCCTGGTTTGGGAAGTGGAAAAACTAACAAGCCAACAAAAAACTTTGGTTTTTATTCAACTATAATATCTGAAGAAAGAGTTTTATTTTTAGACAACTTTTAGTACACTAAAAGAACCCACAGAGTTCTCCACCAGGCTATGGGCCATTCATTAAAGAATGCTGTAGTCATAGTGTAATAGGGAGCACACTGGGATTGGAGAGCTGGCTTCAACTGTGTGACCTCAGTGAAGTCATTCAAACCATGCAAAGATATTTTTTTAACCATAAAACAGGTCAATAATACTTTCTCTGCAAAGTTCTTATGAGGCTCAAAAGAGATAATACTTTAGAAAAAAAATGACCTTTTGTGGAAGTTAAATTCGTAAGAGGCATTGTAGCTATGCCTTATAAATTTCCTTGTGTATTACTTAAAAATGATGTTGTATCTAAGTAGAGTCTTTATTGTTTTAGGTTGATTTTGATTGTTCTAAGCACTTTATTGGTAATAACTGATACTAGCATATAACAATGACAAATTATATACAATTATATACAAATATTTTATATATGTATTAATTATATAATTATATACTTATACAAATAAATATGGGTGTGTGTTTACACACAAACAATACCAAAAAGAAAATGTAAGAACCTGAAATTTGACCTGGGCATTCATTTTTGACATAAAGCTGATAACAAGTTTAGCACCAGTTAAAGAATGTGGTAGCAAAGAAAGTATCTCTTTTTCAAACTTATTTATTCTCAGTACCAGAATGGTCAAGACATGCCTAAGGCTTTGCGGTTGATGTCTCTTGAGCAGAAGATCAATTCTGATTTTTGCCCTGTCTGGAGACTGTCCAAAGAGAAAGGCAAAGGTCTTAGTTGAACAGCATCTTTCACATTGACCTGTACATGTATTTGAATCAGTAGCACTATTTAAATAAGAATCAGAGGTGAGTAAAAACAGCATGAAGTGCCTCGACTGATGTTTTCAGTTAGAGGAATTATTTTCTGTTGTTTATTTTTCCTTCCTTCCTTCCTTCCTTCCTTCCTTCCTTCCTTCCTTCCTTCCTTCCTTCCTTCCTTCCTTCCTTCTTTCTTTCTTTCTTTTTCTTTCTTTCTTTCTTTTTTGAGATGGAGTTTCACTCTTGTTACCCAGGCTGGAGTGCAATGGCACGATCCTGGCTCACCGCAACCTCTGCCTCCTGGGTTCAGGCAATTCTCCTGCCTCAGCCTCCCGAGTAGCTAGGATTACAGGCACGTGCCACCATGCCCAGCTCATTTTTTGTATTTTTTAGTAGAGACGGGGTTTCACCATGTTGACCAGGATGGTCTTGATCTCTTGACCTCGTGATCCACCTGTCTCGGCTTTCCAAAGTGCTGGGATTACAGGCTTGAGCCACCTCGCCCGGCCTGTTGTTTATTTTCTATAGCATCATGTTAATGTCTTTTTCTTGGTACTTCCTAATGCCATCGTAATATACATGCGTGTTTGTATATATCATGTATATACACATACACACATGTATTTCTGTATGTATGTATATCCAATATGTGACATTGTACATATTGGAGTATAAATATTTTCTAACAACCTTTACCTCTACTATCACCTTTAGAAGTTCTAACTTATTTTTCTGTAGCATCTCAGCCCCTCATTTATACTAGAAAGCCAAATTTGTTTCAGATGAACAAATGCATTTAATGATTGTATGGATGTCTAGATAAAATGAGTAAAATACTTAGGTAAGATTCTAGCCTTGGAAAAAGAGAATTAATCTGGTATTTTCATGGCTGGCAGATTAATGTAAAAGTTCCCTTTCTTTAAACTGATGTATAAAATCATTTGATAATTTTCATTTATTCATTCAAAAATATTTTTTAGCATTTACGATATCCACAGTACTCTGCTAAATATCCAGAATAAGAGAGTAAAATTAAAAACAGTTTCTGCTATCACAGTATAATCCTCTAAGACATGTCCTGGAGTTAAATTATATATAAATTAATATCTGATTTTCAAAATAATATAAGCAGAGATAACCTTTACTTGGGCTGCTGTTTAAAGTACTCTTACCCTTCTTCACATCACTGCTTCTTAAGGTGTAGGGGCCTAGTTTCATATTTCATAGTCATCTTGCACTTCTAATGTTGACTTCTGATGTGAAGGTTTTGCAGAGACTACTTTCTCTTCAATAATACAAATTTAGAAATAAACTGAATTTAAAAAAAAACTTCACAGACATTACTGAATTCCATGACAAAGCTGTGGATGTAACCGATAAAGTAAACTATACCATTTCCTTATCTCCCATCCCATGCAGATGATCTCTGAAGAGTAGTGTGTTAGGCAGAATATTCTTTACTGGATATTTAGAAAAAAATATAGTCTGTATTTTCCTCTTGGAAGCAATGGGGTCACAATATCCTAGCATTAATGAGAATTTAAAATGCGCACAGATATATCATTTCTAAAAGATTTCTCTAATAGACCATAAATTCAAAAGCCATTTGTCTGAGAAGGCTGTGAGGAGTAAGAGATATTAAGAGTTTAATAGGTTGTATGGTAAGCAATTTATCATAATCTTTTCTGACCTGATATGAATTTTTCTAGAGACTTATTTTAACTTCTTTAACTTTCATTCGGTTTTATAACACAGTATTATAAAACCAGATATATTGGGAACTTCCACCAAGAGGGCTGAATAGGAACAGCTCTGGTCTGCAGTCCCAGTGAGAGAGCACACCAGAAGATGAGTGGTCTCCACATTTCCAACTGAGGTACCAGGTTCATCTCATTGGGACTGGTTAGACAGTGGGAACAGCCCAAGGTGGGCAAGCTGAAGCAGGGTGGGGCATTGCCTCACCCGGGTGGCGCAAAGGGGCAGGAAAACTCGCTTTCCCAGCCAACAGAAGCCATTAAGGGCTTTGCCAGACACTCCAGCACTCTGGTTCAGATACCACTCTTTTCCCATGGTCTATACAACCCACAGACCAGGAGACTTTCTCTGGCTCCTAAAATTCCAAGATAAAATCCACTGGCTTGAAATTCCCGCAGCCAGAACAGTAGACTGAGCTCGACCTGGGGCATTCCAGTGTGGTAGAGGGGGGGTGCCTGCCATTGCCGAAGCTCCCCATAGGAGGTTTCAATGTTGCCTGTGTAAACAAAACCCCTAGGAAGTTTACACAGCAGCTGGGCAGACTCAGCAAGGCCTCTGCAGGCAGACTATCAAGTAGATTCCCTTCTTGCTGGGCAGGGCATCTCAGGGAAAAAAAAAAAGCCTATTAGAGACTTACAAAGCCCTCACCTTCCTGAGACAGAGCACCTGGGAAAAGGGGTGGTTGTGGGTTCCACTTCAGAAGACTGAAATGTCCCTGCCCTGCAGCCCTGAAGGGAGTGATGGATTCCCCAGCACAGTGCATGAGCTCTGTTAAGGAATAGGCTGGCACTTCAAGTGGCTCCCTGACTCCGTGTGTATCATAACTGGGAGATATATCATACAGGAGAGCTCTGGTTGATATCTGGCAGGTACCGATTTGGGATGAAGTACCAGAGGAAGGAAGAGGCAGCAATCTTTGCTGATCTGCAACCCCCATGGGTGATTTCCAGGAAAGCAGGGTCTGGAGTGGACCTCCAGCAAACTCCAGCAGACCTGCAGAAGAGGGGCCTGTTAGTTTTCCTTCTAACAGAAAGAAACAGCTTCAAAATCAACAGAAAGGACATCTACTCAGAAACCCTACCCAAATATCACCAACTTCAAAGACCAAAGGTAGACAAATCTATGAAGATGGGATAGAATCAGTGAAAAAGGCTAAAATTGCCAAAAGCCAGAATGCCTTTTCTCCAAGGGATCACAACCCTTCACCAGCAAGGGAACAAAACTGGATGGAGAATGAGTGTGACAAATTGACAGAAGCAGCCTTCAGAAGGTGGGTAATAACAAACTTCTCTGAACTAAAGGAGCATGTTCTAAACCAATGCAAGGAATCTAAGAACATTGGCAAAAGATTAGATAAAATGCTAACAAGAATAACCAGAGTGGAGAAGAACATAAATGACATGATGGAACTGAAAAACACAGCATGAGAACTTTATGAATCATACACAAGTTTCATTACCTGAATCAATCAAGTAGAAGAAAGGATATCAGACATTGAAGATCAATTCAATTAAATAAAGCAAGAAGGCAAGATTAGAGAAAAAAGAGCAAAAGGAAATGAACAAAGCCTCCAAGAAATATGGAATTATGTCAAAAGACCAAATCTACATTTGGTCATTGTACCTGAACCAAGTGACAGGGAGAATGAAACCAGGTTGGAAAACACTCTTCAAGATGTTACCCAGGAGAATTTCCCCAACCTAGCAAGGCAGGCCAACATTCAAATTAAGGAAATACAGAGGACACCACAAAGGTATTCCTCAAGAAGAGCAATCCCAAGGCAGGTAATCATCAGATTCACCAGGGTTGAAATGAAGGAAAAAATGCTAAGGGCAGCCAGAGGAAAGGTCTGGTTACTCACAACAGGAAGCTCATCAGACTCACAGCAGCTCTCTCTCTCAGCAGAGAGAGTGGGGCCAATATTGAACATCCTAAAAGAAAAGAATTTGCAACCCAGAACTTCATATCCTTCATAAATGAAGGATAAATAAATTCTCTATGGACAAGCCACTGCTGAGAGATTTTGTCACCACCAGGCCTGCCCTACAAGAGCTCCTGAAGGAAGCACTAAACATAGAAAGGAACAACCAGTTGCAGCCACTGCAAAAACATACCAAACTGTAAAGACCATCGACACTATGAAGAAATTACATCAACTAATGGGCAAAACAACCAGCTAGCGTCAAAACGGCAGGATCAAATTCACATATAACATTGTTAACCTTAAATATAAATGGGCTAAATGCCCCAGTTAAAAGTCACAGACTGGCAAATTGGATAAAAGTCAAAACCCAATAGTGTGCTATATTCAGGAAACCCATCTCACCTGCAAAGACATACATAGGCTCAAAATAAAGAGATGGAGAAAGATTTAACAAGCAAATGGAGAGAAAAAAACCCCAGAGGTTACAATTCTAGTCTCTGATAAAATGGACTTTAAACCACCAAAGATCAAAAGAGACAAAGAAGTGCATAACATAATGGTAAAGGGATCAATGCAACAAGAAGAGCTAATTATCCTAAATATCTATGCACCCAATAAAACAGCACCCAGATACATAAAGCAAGTTCTTAATGACCTACAAAGAGACTTAGACTCTAACACCCAACTGTCAATATTAGATCAACAAGACAGAAAATTAAGAAGGATACCCAGGACTTGATCTCAGATCTGGACCAAGTGGACCTAATGGACATCTGCAGAACTCTCCACCCCCAAACCACAGAAAACACATTCTTCTCAGCACCACATCACACTTATTCTAAAATTGACCACATAATTGGAAGCAAAACACTCCTCAGCAACTGCAAAAGAATGGAAATTGTAACAAACATTCTCTCAGACCACAGTGCAATCAAATTAGAACTCAGGATTAAGAAATGCATTCAAAACTGCACAACTACATGAAAACTGAACAACCTGCTCCTGAATGACTACTGGATAAGTAATGAAATAAAGATGTTCTTCAAAACCAGTGAGAATGAAGACACAACATACTAGAATCTCTGGGACACATTTAAAGCAGTGTCTAGAGGGACGTTTATAGCAATAAATGCCCACATGAGAAGCAAGGAAAGATATAAAAATCAACACCCTAACATCACAATTAAAAGAACAAGAGGAGCAAGCTCAAACTCAAAAGCCAGCAGAAGGCAAGAAATAACTCACATTAAAGCAGAACTGAAGGAGACAGAGACATAAAAAACCCTTAAAACAATTAATAAATCCAGGAGCTGGTTTTTTGAAAAGATCAACAAGATAGATAGACTGCTAGCTAGACTAATAAAAAAAGAGAGAATATTCAAATAGATGCAATAAAAATGATAAAGGGGATATCAAAACCAATCCCACAGAAATACAAACTACCATAAGAGATTATTACAAACACCTCTGCAAACAAACCAGCAAACTTAGGAGAAATGGATAAATTCCTGAACACTTATACCATCCCAAGACTAAACAAGGAACTCTGAATAGACCAAAAACAAGGTCTGAAGTAGAGGCAGCAAATAATAGCCTACCAACCAAAAAAGTCCAGGTCCAGAAGGGTTCACAGCTCAACTCTACCAGAGGTTCAAAGAGGAGCTGGTTCCATTCCTTCTGAAACTATTCCAAACCATACAAAAAGAGGGAATCCTCCCTAACTCATTTTATGAAACCAATATCATCCTGATACCAAAACCTGGCAGAGACACAACTAAAAAAGAAAATTTCAGGCCAATATCCATGATGAACATTGATGCAAAATCTTCAATAAAATACTGGCAAACAGAATCCAATAGCACATCAAAAAGCTTATCCACCACAATCAAGTCGGCTTCATCCTGGGATGCAAAGCTGGTTCAACATCTGCAAATCTATAAACAAAATCAATCACATAAACAGAATCAAAGACAAAAACCACATGATTATCTCAATAGATGCAGAGAAGGCTTTTGACAAAATCTGACAGCCCTTTGTACTAAAAATTCTCAATAAACTGGGTATCAATGGATCATGTCTCAAAATAATAAGAGCTATTTATGACAAACCCACAGCCAATATCATACTGAATGGGCAAAAACTGGAAGCATTCCCTTTGAAAACTGGCATAAGTCACAGATGCCCTTTCTCACCACTCTTATTCAACATAGCATTGGAAGTTCTGGCTAGGACCATCAGGCAGGACAAGTAAATAAAGCATATTTGAATAGGAAGATAGGACATCAAATTGTCCCTGTTCACAGATGACATGATTGTATATTTAGAAAACCCCATTGTCTCAGCCCAAAATCTCCTTACGCTGATAAGCAACTTCAGCAAAGTCTTAGGATACAAAAGCAATGTGTAAAAATCTCAAGCATTCCTGTACACCAATGATAGACAAACAGAGAGCCAAATCATGAGTGAACTCCCATTCACAATTACTACAAAGAGATTAAAATACCTAGGTATACAACTAACAAGGAATGTGAAGGACCTTTTAAAGGAGAACTACAAACCTCTTCAAGGAAATAAGAGAGAACACAAACAGATGGAGAAACATTCTATGTTTATGGTTAGAAAGAATCAATATTGTGAAAATGGCCATACTGACCATACTAACTGAAGTAATTTATCCCCACCAAGCTACCAATGACTTCTTCACAGATTTGGAAAAAACACTTAAAATTCATATGGAATTAAAAAAGAGCCCACATAGCCAAGACGATTCTAAGCAAAAAGAAAACCAACAAAATCAAAGCTGGGGGTATCACGCTACCTGACTGACTTCAAACTATATTACATGGCTACTGTAATCAAAACAGCAAGGTACTGATACCAAAACAGAGATAGAGACCAATGGAACAGAACAGAGGCCTCAAAAAGAATGCCACACACCTACAACCATCTGATCTTTGGCAAACCTGACAAAAACAAGCAATGGGGAAAGGATTCCCTTTCCCCAACACCATTTAATAAATGGTGTTGGGAAAACTGGCTTGCCATATGCAGAAAGCTGAATCTGTATCCCTTCCTTACACCTTAAACAAAAATTAACTCTAGATGGATTAAAGATTTAAACATGAGGCCTAACACCATAAAAACTCTAGAAGAAAACCTAGGCAATACCATGCAGGACAGAGGCTTGGACAAGGACTTCATGATTAAATACCAAAAGCAATGGCAACAAAAGCCGAAATAAACAAATATGATCTAATTAAACTTAAGAGCTTCTGCAGAGCAAAACAAACTATCAATAGAGTGAACCAACAACCAATAGAATGGGAAAAAAATTTCTGCAATCTACCCATCTGACAAAGGGCTATTATCCAGAATCTACAGAGAACCTAAACAAATTTACAAGAAAAAAACAATCCCATCAAAAAGTGGGCAAAGGATATAAACAAACACTTCTCAAAAGGAGACATTTATGCAGCCAACAAACATATGAAAAAGAGCTCATTATCAACTGTCATTAGAGAAATGCAAATCAAAACCACATTGAGATACCACCTGACACCAGTTAAAATGGCGATCATTAAAAAATCAGGAGACAGCAGATGCTGGAGAAGATGTGGAGAAATAGGAACACTTTTACACTGTTGGAGTGTAAATAAGTTCAACCATTGTGGAAGACAGTGTGGCGATTCCTCAAGGACCTAGAAATAGAAATTCCATTTGACCCAGCAATCCCATTACTGTGTATATATCCAAAGGATTATAAATCATTCTACTATAAGGACATATGCACATGAATGTTCATTGCAGCACTGTTTACAATAACAAAGACCTGGAACCAACCCAAATGCCCATTGATGATAGACTGGACAGGGAAAATGTGGTATATATACACCATGGAATATTTTGAAGCCATCAAAAACGATGAGTTTGTGTCCTTTGTAGGGACATGGATGAACTTGGAAACCATCGCTCTCAGCAAACTGACACAAGAACAGAAAATCAAACACGTTCTCACTCATAAGTGGGTGTTGAACAATGAGAACACAGACACAGGGAGGGGAACATCACACACTGGGGGGTGGGGGTCTTGGGAAGGATAGCAATAGGAGAAATACCTAGTGTAGAACATGGGGCAGTGGATGCAGCAAACCACCACCATGGCACATGCACGATCTGCACATGTACTCCAGAACTTAAATTTAATATATATATATATATATATATAAACCAAAAGTTCGGGCAGAAAAAGACCAAAAAGAGCATAACATCTGAAATGAAAAATGCATACGTAGTAAAGAAGGGGAAGAATAAGATATTGAAACTCTCTTGGAATTTGGGGGTCAGAAAACATGAAGTTTTGTCCTAGCGTAACCACCTATTTGCCCAATGATCTGATCACATGAAATCTGTAAGCCTTTCTTACTTCACCTATTTATGAAAGGGTGACACCATTCACTGTATAATATCTCACAACGCTGCTGCAAGAAGGATATAATTGGATGGGAATATGTGTAGGGAAGCTTCACAGAACTAATAATTATTTATACTTTGAAGAAGTTTGAAACTAATGGGAAAATGAGAGCTGGAACAGAAGTTCAAAAGATGGGAAGATTTCCTGGGATGGAGCTAGGGGTTGAATTATATCCTCCTAAAATTTATACATTGAAGTCTTAACCTCCAGTACTTCTGAATCTGACCTTATTTGCAATAGGGTAATTGTAGCTGTAATTATTGTTAAGCTGAGGTGATATTAGAGTTGTCCTTATAAAAAGGAGGAAATCTGGACACAGATGCAGAAACATGTAGAAGAAAGACATTATAAAGGGGCACAGAGAGAATATGGACATCCACAAGCCAAGGTGAGAAGCCTGGAACAGGTCTTTTCCTCAGAGTCCTCGGGAGGAACCAACTCTGCCAATACCTTGATTTTATACTTCTAGCTTCCAGAACTGTGCAACTTTATGTTGCTTAAGTCACCCGGTTCGTGGTGCTTTGTTATGGCAGCCCCAACACACTAATGCAGATGAGAAAGTCCATTTTCTAGAGACTAGAAAGACTTTCCTCAGTCTCTAGGCTGAGGAAAGTAACCAAAGAATGGGAAGAAGCTGAAGATGAAAGGTGTGTGGGGTGGGTGAAGAGGAGGGAGGATGTATGACAGAGTGCATTTCTAAGGCAGGTAGAAAAGGCTAGGAATGAGAGTTTAGGATTGTACTTTTTTTTATAAAAAGAAAACAATATAGGCTGGGCATGGTGGCTCACACCTGTAATCCCAGCACTTTGGGAGGCTGAGGTGGGTGGACCACCTGAGGTCAGGAGTTCAAGATCAGCCTGGCCAATATAGTAAAACCCTGTCTCTACCAAAAATACAAAAAAAAAAAAAAAAAAAATAGCTGGGCATTTTGTCGCACGCCTGTAGTTTCAGCTACTCAGGAGGCTGAGGCAGGAGAATCGCTTGAACCCAGGAGGTGGAGGTTGCACTGAGCTGAGATAGTGCTATAGCATTCCAGTCTGGGCAAGAGGAATGAAATTTCATCTCAAAAAATAAAATATGAGAGCAACTTCTTCCTCAAATTGGAGTTCAGGAAATGTGAGAAATATTACTTAGGAGCCATACTATAACACTTACTGGTTATTATTCATTCTTTGTAGAGTTTTGTCTTGTAACCTCCATTAGATTACAAGTCTCCTGAGTAGACAGAATGTCCTTAGATTTCATTTTATTTTTCTTATCATTTTCATACAAGGCCGAAACATAGGGGATATTTACTAAATAATATTGACCAACTGCAGCATTTTGAACATGACCCAACAGCTAAAACAGTTCCCTATCAATTTCTGCTTAAATATATAACTACTACACTGTAACAATCAAAAAGAAACAGCAGCAATAATTTAAGAATAACAATACACAGGAAGACAGATACACAAATATAAAGAAAAGAACTTTTAAATTTTCCCATCTACAGGGATATTTTATGGAAAATAAAAACTTATTAACATGATAAATCCTAGAGATAAAGTCAGTTCTTTTGTTCAACTATTTATGGTGCATATTACTTCCCATGTGGCTTCAGTGGTGGTTCCTCTTCATCATTTAATTTTTTTGACATAGGGAATAAACAATAGATTCACATATACCTGCTATCTCACCATCATTATTTTAAAAAGGTGAATGTCTCTAGCAGAATGACAGAGCCAGTTATAGTAGGTAATGATTCTGGTCACTGAAAATATTCTGTGAACAAAATTATAAATAAAATCATAAAGGTCATATCTCGTCCCATGAGGACACTCACATCACTGATGATAGGCCCATCTCAGCACTTCCGACTGTTATCACAGTAATGAAAGGTGGCTGCCCATTTACGTATGGCAATTCCCAGCTAAGCAGTGTATTGAATGATGCATTTGTTTCCCATCAAGGTGCCTGGCACAGCACTATCGGAAGTTAGAGTGTGTTATTCCCTCATACATCAAAGTCTGCTTGCCAGTGTTCTATTTATTGACCTGTCCAACTCCTTTTCCATGACTGATCACTTTTGCCACCCAAAGATTTCCCTGTTACCCTGTCATAGTGAAGTTCTCAACAATGCTTTGGAAAGTAAAAGTCCCCTTTACTCTTTCTCTGAGAAAGTCTACTTTCACAGGAACAAAGGGCATCCAGGACTGTGGCAGACGCTGCTTTTGCTGCCCAATCTCCGTTGTTCTCTCCTTTATTACAAAGGAAATCCCTATTTAGTTTTGGGATGCAATGTACCCACCTTCACATTTAATTTCCCAGGTTTAGTAGCCCTGTGATCTAACTCTGACCAAAATAATATAAGCAGTGTTTCACTGACTGGAGCTGATAGAAAATTAGCATTTTTTTTCCATACAAAGGGACAAACGCTCCAGCATTTACCTTGCCCTTCTCTGGCCATTTTTTTCTCTGGTGTGTGATCACTTTATAAGATATTGGAATAAAATTTTGTTAAAAATGATAAAACTAGCTAGCAAGGCTGCTGATGACTAGGTCTTTTAGGCATTTCTCGGAGCCAAATTACCAGCTCTGGTTATCTTTGAACTTCTTGAGAAAAATTGTTTCTTATTACACTTAAAGTCACTGGCATCTAGGTTTTCTGCCTCAGAAAGATGAATGCAATCCTAAAGGGGTTCACATATCTAGAGTGTAGGTGCAACTATTCCAGAATAACTAGACTTTGTAATCGTATTTTCTGTCAGAAAGGGCAGTGACTTTTTCAACCAATCACCTTCAAGATTAAAATGCTATATTATCAGAATTATAACTTGCAGACTTTGGAATGCTAAAAATTGTGTATATAAGGAAATTAGGTCTTTTCTCCTCTTCCCTTCTGTGATTTAATGTGTTACAAAAATCTGACATTTTAATTTTGATAACATAGACATTTTAAGGTCTACCCACTTTCAGCATGATATTAACAAGGTACATTGGGCTTCTTTGTCTGCATAGCTTAAGTCATGCTTTGCCTATAATTAAATCTTCAGAGAGCTTCATCTTGATAAATTACAGAGTTTAAAAGGGAAAAAAGAGGGAGAGAAAAAAGAAAGAAGAGTCAGGTAATAATAGACTGTTGACTTTTCCAGTTTCAGGAATCCAGACTAATAACGCTCTCAAAAACACAGGGACAGACAGATAACTAGATATGGATAGACAGACAGATAACTAGATAGATAAGATACATACACACTATAGTACAGGGTTTTTCCCTTATAATGTAATTTACACTGATAAACCACTACTATCCATTTTGTTACTGAATTACACCATTGAATGTAAAATTAATTACAGATCATGCAAGTATATGAATCATTAAATATATGTGTAATTTGGAGGTGATCTTCATCTGAATTTCTTTTCAAGAATAAAAACAATTTTCATTCAATTTTGGAAGACAGCTCTAGCCAAGCAGTTACTGGAAAATAATTGATATATTAATGATAAGGAAGTATAATTAACCAGATAATGCAACCTCTCTGACCGACCATCTCTGGAACCCAAGCCTGCTAGAGGGAGTAATCACGTGCAAACCATGGCACATTTCACACCTTATGTCCTATGGATAACTATAGGCACCCAAGTAGATACAAATAAAAATAATTCAAAAGAACAATAAACACTGTGGTCAAAATGCACAAATCTATAAAATAAAGCAATTTGTTGATTCTTATGGCCTCCTAGGAGTTCTGCTTTACTGTAAGCAATTACTGAATACCAGATAGACTGTAGAAAAAATTATGAAGTAAAATTTGCATTGATTGCTCCTAGTTTGTCCCCTAGTTGATCCTGCTGTCACATTTCTGCTTCCCTCACATATTCATAGCCTGCAATCTAATCTATCCCATATTCATTTTTTTTTTTTTTGAGATGGAGTCTTGCTCTGTCACCCAAGCTGGGGTGCAGTGGTGCCATCTTGGCTCCCTTCAACCCCTGCCTCAGGGTTCAAGCAATTTTCCCTGCCACAGCCTCCTGAGAAGGTGGGACACAGTGCCTAGCTAATTTCTGTATTTTTGGTAGAGACGGAATTTCACCATGTTGGCCAGGCTGGTCTCGAACTCATGACCTCAAGTGATTGCCTGCCTCGGCCTCACAAATTGCTGGAATTACAGGTGTGAGCCACTGTGCCCAGCCATATCTCATACCCGTTTTTAATACCTGAACTTAAATTTTTTATTCCTATGAAGGCAAAAATTATTGATAAAATCTAAAGTCTTCCCCTCCTTGGGGCAGTTGAATTTAATAATGACTAAGATCTAGAGTGAAATGGTGGAAAGGTATTCTAGCCTAGAACCCTGAAGTCATCCCACTGCAGCTAGATTAAAATAACCACTTAAATATGAAAGGAGGGGATTACCTTTTGCTAGGGTAATATTCATTATTCAACTCTGAGAGGAATGAAGACAGAGATTTTACTCAATGTCCACAACAAATACTTATCATCTTTTCCAGGTGTTTTTGTTTAACAAACTTCTTTCAAATGTAGATATTTAAAACAACATATTATCTCTGATGATTCTGTGTTTGACACCTAGGTGATCTGTTTTGAGGACTCTCATGCAGTCACAGTCAGATGGAGGCTGAGCCTCCAGTCATGTAAAGGCTTATCTTGGCTGCTTATTAAAAATGGGTCACTAATATGGCTGGTGATTAATGATGACTGTGCACTGGAAGCCCAGGTAAGTCTGCTGACTAAAGAACCTACATATGTTGGCCGAACTCTCCATGTGCATTGGGTTCCCTCAGAATGGTTTGGTTGCAAAAAGAGCCCAAAAATAAGTATTCCAGGAGATCCAGAAATAAGCTATAAAGCTGCTTGTAACTTAGCCCCAGAAGTCACAGAATTTCACTTCTGCCACATTTTATTGGTCAAATAGCCTACATTCAAGACGGGTTATTAGACTTTATCTTTTGCTGTAGGAGTAGTGAGATCACATTAAAAAGAACATCTGATATGAGATACATTTTTAGACTATTCTTGGAAAATACCGTCTTCCACATCTTCTGTGGTAAGAATGCTCATTGTTTTGTAATATACATTCTCTTATTCCTTTAAAGACTAATTCTCAGAGTTATAACTGGGCCCACAGCTATTTCACTAAAGACTTCATTTTCTAGCTGTCTTTCTCTCTTTAAGCTAATTGTAGCCATGAGATAAAGTTCCAGCCAGGAAATGTGAATGAAGTGATATGCACATTTTCCAGACCCTTGCTTAAAGTGAAGTTGCTTGCCTGTCATTGACTTCTCTCACCCTGTTTCTACTAGCTTAGAAATGATGACAATCACAGCTGTCATAGAAGCCCCATTTTCATGACAGTGGAGTCTCTGTCTAAAATCCTTGAGCTTTGTATCTTGGATTTGTTTCATAAGAGAAAAATAATGTATGCATTCCATTCTATACTCTGCCTACACCTACCCTAATTTGCCTACTACCAAGCACAATAGCTATCTATCTTGATCAAGAAATTGTATTGATAGGTCTCTTCATCATAGCAGCTTTTGCCACTTTTAGATTTGGCACCTTCATATACTATTTCCCAAGTCTCTAGAGTAATTATACACTCTTATATGGCAACTTTTCCGGATTAGGCTGAAATCCACTAATGTAGGAGATTGTGATATAGTAAATAATAGCTGGTGTTACTAACCTATAAAGTAAGTTACATGTTTACTTTTAAAAGTTAACTTGCTATACCATCAATAATCTCTTCACCAATCACTAATAACTTTAAAAGTTTATTGCTCATAACAATTTTCCCAGAGGGTGTAGGCAAATATGGTTGGTGTAGACATAGAAAGAATGAAAAGAAAAAATAGAATTTTGCAAGTTGAAGGCAAATTCAATTTTATGAATTCAAAACCATCATCTTGTTGATACTCTAAGCAATTATTACTGATGTTTCTGTTTAGAAAATTATAGAACAAATTCTGTTTATATACATTTTCCTACAATTAAAATTTTCTTTAATAATGCTAATAGAAATATGCTTTACTTGGCAAAATTTAACCTGTATTTAAATTTTCTCTAGATTACTTTTAATCTTCTTTGCCGGAATTAGAAGGAGATAAGCTTTATTGATGCCATTGTTAATTGAGAAAAAAGCTAATCTGTTAATTTTGTAACTGTAAATGGAAGCTGTTTAGTTCTTCAGAAAAGAGATTAATGATATATGGATTTCCTTACTTCAGAGATATCAGCCTAAATTTTAACGAGGTCATGTAAGCTATAAATATTTCACTTTAAAATTAGAATTTAAAAAAATAAGAAATTTCAAGAGAACTGATTTAGTCCTTGATTTCTGAGCATACATTAAAAAATCAACAAGGAAATAAAATTGTATGCATTTCATTCTATATTATACCTATACCTAATTTGCCCACCTCCTAACACAATTTCTATCTATCTCTCAGTCTCTATCTACACACACACAGTATGCATGCATGTGTGTGTGTATACGTGTGTATATACACATATATTTTAAAACTTTATTGCTCATAACAATTTTCCCAGGGGGTGTAGGCAAATATGGTTGGTGTACGCAGAGAATGAATGGAGAGAAAAAACATACACACACATATATATGATGCTTTTGGCCAAAACATATAACATAGCTGAGTTTAAAGAGGTAGGGCTGAATGACCAGCTACAATGTAAGGGCACTGAGAAGTTATACAGCAAAAGACATTGATCCAGGGAAAGTTGAAAATTTGAGGCTATTTTTTGGTGATAAATTCATCCTTTATCATCTCTTATCCTCCTGCTTCCAGCACTATCAGGGTTTGAGACATTTCCCTTCTTTTCCACTCCTGAGGTTTCATTTCTTGCTTCACTGAAGTTGATTCTCTAATACTTTAGTCAAGAAGGGTACATAAAAATAGTATTCCCTCTGGGAATAAATGTTCTGGAGTACATACTTTTTTCTCAAAGAATTAAAAGATATTGTACCATTATTTCCTAGCATTCAGAATTGCTATAGGGAAATACCTACCTAGCATTTTTAATCACTGTACTACTCATAAATACTTCAAGCTCTAAGAGCTTCAGGCCAGGACCCAAGCCATTTCCCTAAATAGAGTTGGGAGAAATCCTGGAATAGACTGGTCACAGTCCTTCCTATTATAAAAGGCAGAGTCTGTAGATTGCTTGAGAGCTGAATAAAGGAAAACTTGAGGGATAATCCTCTGCCTTTTTCCTAAAGGCCATGTGTCTTAAAATTCATGTAAGTCATCATATTTATTTGGTTTTAAACAACTCTTGCTGTCAAAGGTTTATCAATCAGATTCTGATGATTTTTTTCCCCTAAATTTCACTGTATTTAGAAAGGCAAGATTTATTAGTACTTCAAAGAGGAATATTGTTGTTCCCATTACATTAGAAAACAGAAGCCAAAATACTCTTCACCTCTAGTATTTGTTTCTGTTCTTCCCAAAATCTATTTAAATGAAGACTGTCATAAAAATTGCCCTTAAACGTGTATCTTTTTCCATCTCTACTGCCACAGTAAATGCGTTCTCTTTTGAAATTTAGAGGATTATAGCATCCTAGAAAGTAAGAAGTAATAATTATTCCTTTCTCAATGGTTGCTGATGTATTAGCCATCTCATCTCATGGTTATTCTTTCCTTTCAGAGTCTATTAACTTGCTGTTCCACGATCAACAATCTGTAACTCAGTGGAGAGGCCACTGCATGTGTAGGGATTTAAGTGTTGTCTCCTAAGCTCCTATGTAGTCCCAAGTATATTTGATGGAATTTTCCCTTTTGACTCAATTTCATTTTATCTGATCATCTTGGAGGAGGAGAATTGACTGCAACTCATGTTGTATTTTAAATTATTGTTTTATTCTTTGTCCAAGTTCTTTTTTTCCTATTAACTAGTTTACAAAATAAAAGAAGCATATTTGTTTTTTCTTTTTGCTTTCTCTTTCATTTTTGAAAACCATTTGCTGTTCCCTGGTTTCTGAGAGAGCTGAGTCAGAATTAGAAAGGTTTACATAGGCACTGCTGCACACAAAGTCTATCACCTCCTAGTTGCTATTATCCCCTAGAGGAACTAGAAAGTAGAGTGTTAGTTCAGAATCAGCTGGTTCTTGTATTCAGTCAGGATTTTAGAAGTTCAGTATATTTTATCAGCCTTAATAATTGAAAAACTTCACTATAATCATGGGATATATCTACTGTAAACAATTACCAATTTAGATTCAGAGTTTGCTCACGTTTTTCCAAATATGTTCCTAAAACTTCAAAATGTAATTTGTACTTATTATATGTAAAGTTAACTTATCCTACTGAAAAATAAAACATTTAAGGTATCAGGGAAAATAATTACTTTTTAATTAAAATCAAATATAATTAGGAAAACACACTTACTTGATATGAATTTGTCTTCGATGAGTTTTTAAAGTGAATCTTTTCCTTTTATGGAAGTTTTTTGAGGCATTGCTACTATTGTTAAAGTAAACGCATGTCAGTTCTTACACTAAGAGAATTGTATTAATATTATATAATCCCTGGGTACATTTTTCAAAAGTTCATCTTATAATTGCAAACTAAAATGGAAATGCTTTCAATTCAATATGGCAAAAATGTAGAAAATGTGTCCTAAGGCAAAAATGCTTATCAAAAATGATTTGATTCTAGTAATGTAGGGTAAATGGACAAGTGATTTGGTAGGTGCCTGGATCCTACTATTTGGAATTCCACTAGTAGAGCCCAAAATAATCACCTATGCCCTGTACTGTGAGAGTCACAGTCTAATAACTTCTTTGCACTATTATTTAAAGAAGAAAATGTAAATACCACACTCCTATCAGCTCCCAATGGAGCAGAAAGCTCAGTTCAACACTGTGCAGTAAAGTAAGAACGTTCTCTGTAATTGCAGCAACCAAAATGATTACCTTTTTACAAAGCTAAAAGTATAATAGCAATAATATAATAAGGTACTGTGTGGCCTTGTTGCCAATTATTCCTAGCATTAGTGAAAGTGCCAGGCGATGACTGAGAATCCTGCTTTTACTTTTCATAGGCCAAAACCCCCCTGCTTTATCCATTTTCATCCTTTATCATCTTCTTCCCAAATTAATGACGTTGAAATATCAAATGGCAGTTTGAAGCAAGGAAAAGATGTATGATCCAAGAAAAGTGCATTGTGGCTTTGGATATACATATCTCAGGAGTGCATTTAGCTTCGTAAAGAACCAGTTTTACTCATGAGAGCAATCTGAAACATGGTATTCATTTAGTGATTTGATATTCTTTGGAAGTTGCTCAAAAATAGTATAGTTACAAATGACAGAAGTACCTGCAACTGGTGACATAAGTTGGTGATTAACGGGATACATTGGTGTTATCACTAATCATGCACTACAGAAAGTAAATGTCTCTTCTGCATTGTCTCTAAAACTACTGCATTGTCTTTGAGGAAGAAATAATTCAATTTGGTTGTGCTTCCTTAATGAATTCCCAGATTGTCCCAGTGAGGGGCTGAAATTATGGGTGTAATTTTGTTTGTGCACATACTTGTTTAGTAATATAGAATCCAAGCAGATTAATGAATAATTAAGAATTCTGTGATGGCAATTCTGACATCTCTACGTTAGTTCAGTCCTTCTTATTTGTCAGATAAGAGGGAAAATTCCCTTGAAACTTCTCAAGTCACTGACTTTTATGAAAAAATAAAACCCAAACCACAAAAGTGGTAAACTGCTCATAAATAGAGAAAATCCTCATCTCCCAGATGAAAGAGCTGCCCTAATAGTAGGTCTTTCAGAAAGGCTTTATTTTCTTTTTAAATATTTTATTATCTGTTTAAAACTTTTAACTTCAGAGGGTTTCATACAAGCCTGTAACTTCTGTGGTCATTGTTGTCCACATACAGTTCTTGGGACCCGAGTCCCCTTAGCTCAAGCCATAATTTATGTACAAGTCAAAAAAGGCTCTCATTTATGTGCTGAGCCTTCAGGGATTCTTTAACAACACCCTAACCAAAAACTGTTTGGTCAATAGTTGCAAAGTCACTTGGTAATTTGGCCATTTCTGAAAGAATGGAAACTTATATAAGACAGATAATTCATTCTAAAATGTTATATTTGGGAGAACAGTTATGAGCCACTTTAAAGACGAGTGTCTCATATGAAACAGAAAGCTTTTGAACATATATTCCTCCTGTGTCCTTTTCTGTAAGCTAAGTGTTTAACAACTGTGCCCCAAAGATTACTGGATTTGAACACATATTGGCATATTTAGTTTCTTTTATTTTTCCTTTTATTCAACACCCCTGTTGAGCATCACTGAATGAGTTGTAGGATATAACAGTGAATAAAAATAATAGGGGAAATAATGAGAGAAAACAAGCAATAATCAGTGATAAAAATATCACTGATAATTTTAAATACAGACAGATATAAAGCATAAAATAAGCTGGGCACAGCGGCTCATGCCTGTAATATCAGTACTTTGGGAGGCTGAGATGGGTGCATCACCTGAGGTTGGAAGTTCAAGACCAGCCTGACCAACATGGAGAAACCCCATCTTGACTGAAAATACAAAATTAGCTGGGCCAGGGGGCGCACGTCTGTAATCCCAGCTACCTGGGAGGCTGAGGCAGGAGAATCGCTTGAACCTGGGAGGTGGAGACTGCAGTGAGCCAAGATGGCACCACTGCACCCCAGCCTGAGTAACAGAGCGAGACTCCATCTCAAAAACAAACAAATAAAAATAAAGCAGAATGTACATCATATGTTGGGGGGATGTGCTTCCCTAAAAAAGTATCATTCAAGCAAAGATGTGAATGATGAGAAGGAGCCATCCATGCCAAGGCCTGAGAGACTTGTGTTCCAGGCAGTGGGAACAGCAAATGCAAAATCCAAAACAGCAGCAACAATGACAACAAAATATACACGTTGCTCTAAGGTTAAATTAAATATAAACTATTCCTATGATAGCAACATCTATAGAACATGAGCCCACTAAAATTGCACAAGATTCTGAAAGCCGTCCTGGTCTCTGCCTTACTGGTAGTAAGTCACAACACGAAGAAGCTAAGAGGTGGATGATTTGCTTTGCAGATTCACATAATACAGTTTTAATGTGTTGATGGAAAAGTCAGATTGTCCTTCTCGTTACTGAGGGTTTTGCTCTATTATTGATATCTTTCCAAATCTGTCATTGTCTGCCTTTAAAAATGAAAACTCAAGAGGATTCAATGTCATTAATATCAAGTTATTGGGCACATTCTGTTTCAGTTAAAGGATTTATGTTTGTTTGCAAGAACTCTTTGACACTGACTAAGCATCACTGTGTAAATAATACATCTACCACTTAAGAAAGCAGTTTTTATCTATTAACATTTGCCTCTCAGCAGCTTTTGATGCCTGACCAAAAGAAATGGAATTGTGTGGATATAATTACTTGTTGTAGCAGCAGTTAATGCATTCACTATGACTCCCCAAGGACTAAAAGGCTCAAATGTCTATTCTCTGAATTTATTGGAACTAAGATTTACACATCTCTGTAGACAAAGTGATTTGGGAACACAACAGGAATAAAACAGAATATTACTTCACAGCTTCAAAATTAAACTCTCTGCTGGGTGGGGTTTTCCTTTCAAATATGCATTCTAATGTTTAGCCAAGATAAAACTCCCAATGGCATAATCAGATGTTCCTAAACTCAGTTTCTGAATGCATTTGGAAAAGGTGGCTATAAACATTAAGAACTGTATTGTTTAAAACCAATGTAAAAACCACTTTGAAAGCAATATGAATGTGCTAGGTGGACTGTGAATTTTCAGGCTCCTGCATATATGATACGTTACCTTAAAGAAATATTGGTGATTATATTGAATATATAAAAGTGAAACTCCCATTCCCAAAGAAATATCACAGAGTAATTTCAGAAATATTTCTCCATGTTTACAAACATGGAGAAATATAATTTGTTATTCATTTTTTTCCTATATCAGATAGAAATTCTAAAAAAATATTTCCCTTCACTATATTTTCTTTCTCATAAACTCCAGTTCTAACAGTAAATTGCATGGAACCAGTTCCAAATACTCACTCTCTCTTAAAAATGTAATAGTCTCAAGCTAGAGGAAAGAAAGTCAATGGAAAAAGACGCAGATAAAAAATAACTGAGAGGAAGCTTAAAAGGTTTTAGTTTCTTTTTTCCTCTCTGTTCTTCCATCAGCAAAAAGGAAAAAGGAGGATGAAAAGAAGGGAAAATGTTTCAGTCTTAAGAGGGTTACATTAGTTTGTGGCTTCAATGGGCATCCAACTTAAATTCTTTCTAGCAAATTACTGAATATTGATACCCAGGGTATAAAAGTAGGAATTAATCACTGTGAAAATTTGGGTGGACTTACATAGATACTAGCAGTTATAGGCATACATGGTTAAGGGAAGGGTAATGCTCAGATAGTTTAGAGGTAAAACTTATCTTCAGGATTGAGCACAGAGACAGTCTACTTATTAGCTCAATTGGATATGCATACATAAGATTTGCCATATAAAGAGAGGATGTAAAGTTCAAAGGAAAGAGAGGGTACAAGATTAAATATGTGTCATTGAAGACCCTTTTCTTGTCTAACTTTAAAATGTTCTCTAAAACTAAGAATGTTAGTCAATACTCATTGGGTTTTTAACAAATTTTGACCTGGTCAGAGAGGACCTTTATCCACTGGCCTCACTGTAATAACCAAGTATCCCAATGATGTGTAGGGCTTCTATGCTGAAGTTAGAGTTTGCACATACCTGTGAGCCTCAATCTTTTAATAATCACTAATATTCATTTTGTCCTTAAACACAACACAGTGCTGATGAAGCAACATTCCTTCAATGGTAAGTTATTACCTCCAAGTCTTTATGTAATCTTTAGTACCAGGATAGATAACATTTTTCTGGTGAGAAACTGACATTGTAATGGTGTCATCAAGTGGGATACAGCAGATATGGTACCTGGTTCTGGTATCAGATTTGGATAGAAAGGTTGTTTCCAATTAGACTTGGACCATTGAACCAAACGCCTGAGCTCTACAGGTGCATCTGTTTCACAATTTCTGTAACTATTTCCTCTGCTTCCAATTGTGTGTTCTGAATTGTTAACAGAGATAAATACATTGACGTGATTTTGTCCTTCTTTTTTTCATGCAGGAAAGTAGAATATAGCTGAGCCAAGTAAATCTACTAGGGCATTGTCTGATTAATGAAAAGCAAAATAAGAATGGAACATAGCAGCTAACTGTGAGTCCTGGTTATACCACTTATTCTCTTCACATTCTTGGTGTACTTGCTAATGATCGGTAAGACAGTCACAAATGAGGATGGTAAGACCTATACTCCTTATTTCCCCACTGATGTCAGACATCATTGTGTAGGTAGTAGCTGTTGCCTTTGCTTGGAGTAACTTCCTCCAAATGTCCACTTTGCTAACTTGCTCAATCTCCTTAAGTTTTTGCACGTATAGCCTCTTTTCCAACAAAGCCTTCCATGGACACCACATTTAATATTTCAAGCTAGCTTCCTTCACCACTATATTTCAGAGTACTTAATACATTTTAATAAACTGTTTGTTGTTTATTATTCCCTTCTCTAGAATTTAAGCTTCACAAGGATAGCAATTTTTATTTAGTTTATTCCCTGATATGCCTGGCTTATAGTAAGTGCTTATATTGAATGATTATTGAAGCAACCAAATAATAGATTTAAAGTATATTTAGCAACTAAAATGTTTACTTAACATATAAAATTGTTGCTTTACTTAATCAATATGTACTATAGAAAGATTCACAAAGTTGCAAAGATAGAAGAGAAGAAAGAAGAAACATTACTATAGACCACACAGATTGTATTTCTCCCATTTTTCTTTTGTTAATGCATTTACTTGGGTAACCTTTGTTGAGGGCACGCTCAATCTCCACACCAGGGAAAGTAGAGGATGGACTTTGCAGTTTGCAGTTTGATGGGGGAAATAAACTTTTCTGGGGGGGGGTCCGATTGTGTTAAATGTCTTCATAAATTAATCATAGTATAGGGGTCTTTCTACTAAAGACCCTGCTTGGCTGCTGCTGATTTAGAATTCCATTCTTTTAGCTGCAGTGACCATTGATCTCATTTTATCCCATCACTGAATTCTGTTTTTAATTCTCACAGCCTGAGGACACACAATCTATAACCAAAAGTAAGAGAAACTCAAAAATGGCAGCCTCTCTTGCTAAACACAAATCATTTTGTGGAATATTTCACATTTGTGGCCTCTAAGCCACTTACAAAGTAAATGACCCAGCTATACAAGTGAAAAGTAGTGACCCCCACACTATTTTAGATGGGGATTTGCCAAGAGAAAATTATGTAAAATGTAGGTAGGTGTCACTATTGCCCAGATTCATAATTTAGACTGTGATTTTATTAGCTTTACCAGTCACAGTTACTAGCTTACCAGAATTTAGACTGTGATTTTATTAGCTTTTAAGTCACAGTTATCAGTGACTTACGGTTCAGGATGGGAGTTTAAACTTGTATGTGTGTTGCCAAAGGAAAAAAAAATGATGAGAACAATTCATATGCTCAAGTTCAAAGGGCATTTTAGGAATAGATTTTTGTCACTGAAGGAAACATAGGCTTCAAAACAAGGGATATAGTAGAGGGGGAGGAGATTTTCCTTTTATAAAGAGAAATTTCTGAAGATAAATAACAAAAAAATCAAAGTAAAGTGGATAGACTGAATTTCTGATAGAAGCCTCCTCAAACTCACAATTGAAGAGAGAGGGATTTAAATGTAAACAACTGTTTAGATCTATGTAGACTCAATAACCTAAGAAAAATAATACAAATCTAGATTTAGGAACAAAATAATTAACCTTGTAGGGGAGGATTTGTTGTAAACATATAATCATTTTTATTACTAAATAGAGCACATACTGTAAGACTGAAGGGTCTGCACTTAGATTCTGTCACTTTCTCAGGGTCTCCCCAAGAATAGAAAGAGTTATTAACAGTAACATAGGCAAAACTCAAGTGTCTGCTGAGATCAGATAAACAAACTGATTGGTCAGGCAACAAGTATGTAATAATATGTAGTGCTGGGAACTGTGAATATCTGGATAATACGTTCAGAGACAATTGTCTTTACACTGTTGTGAACAGAATATTGACATTTTGATTTACCTTATAAACTGGCAGTTTTTTACCTCTCTTTTTGGGTAAAAGAAATCAACAAAGCTTCCCCTATCAGAATAAAGGAAGAATCTATTTTAAAGAAAGAAGCCAGTCTCCTCCTCCATAGAATGCAGACATTCAGTCAATTCTTATAATTTTATGTTGTCTCAGCATCCTTTTGGAACCTAGGTTTAACTTCTTATACTAGGAGGGCTTAGTCACTCTTGACACAGTTTTGATTTCTCTACCTCTTTCTGATTCCTAAATGTGGTCCACCTAGATATCTGCCTTAAGTAATCCCCTCCAAATGTCCAGCTCCCCATGGGATATGCAGATATAACCTCCTTGACTCACCTCACTGACTCCACTGAGTCACTGACTCAGACTGTGCAGGTGTGCTACAGTGAGAATTCCCTGTTCCAGTTACCACATGCAACCCATGCCCACTTGGCTCTACACCCACCAATTGGAACTCCATGTGGGAAACCTGCTGGGTTAACATCCTGGATCCCAGTAAGGCTTCAGCCTGTAGGTCTATCTCTCTCTCTCTTGCTCCCTACCTTCTGCTCAAACACATTGTCCGGTGACCTCTCATTGGCTCCCAGAGCCGTCCCTCTACTCTCATAGATCTGAGAATAATAAACTTTGTTATGTCATGTGTTTTTGTTGTATGGCCTCCTCTTACTTGACTGACACATAGATTTAACTTCTCTCCCAGTTAGGGCTCTCCTAGAGAGTGGCTATCTTGTCAGGAATAAATGAGATTCAGGTAGGACAAAAGCCATTGGGTGTCTTTCAGGATAAACAAGTTTCCTGTGAGAGGGACACCTGGTCAATGGATACTTAGGCTTCAGGCAATTCACCAAGATGAAAAAGTACCATGGATGTAAACATCCATGACCAAATCCCCTGGAGCTCCATTAGGGACATGGCTAGGGTTTATAGCCAGGTTCCAAAGAGACACCTCAAGATTGAATTAGAAATACTATGAAACATAACTGGCCAACTAAAAATGATATTATTGTTTTCTAAATTCAATATTTTTGAGACAATTTTTGTACTACATACACCAGCATACATAAGCACATATTTTTTAAAGAACAAATTTATGTTTATTTCATTTAATATATTTATGTTCATGCTATATTATTATGCATATTAAGTATATTCTAATATTTATATATGCATTTCAGATTATAAGTATATCTTAACCATGTCTATTTCTAGCTCTTCTTCTAGACTGTGGAATCTTTATGTACAAGGACTATTTGTTGATCATTGTATTTCAAAGCCAAGCACAATTCTGGGTTAACATATATAGAATAATTTAAAATATTATTTTTTAAGTGAGGCTGTTTTAAGGCATGTTGCATATTTTACAGTTTTACTTTTCGTTGTCTTTTATGTCCTGGAATGGAGGTCTCTTTCTCTCTCTTCCCCTCTCTACATTCCCCTTTCCCCATTATCATCTTCTGTCTACCACTGGATCATAACTTGATAATCATTTCTAGTTTCTAGCATCAACTCTGAAGACCGACATTTGCCATCCAACAGATAATTCCAATAGCTAGACTTGGGAGAAAGTATATTGTCTCTCGTCTAATTTCTAATTTAGCCTTATAAGTGGTGATGCTGATATTTGGTCTCCATAAGCCTGTTACAAATGTCTACTTCTCCATTGGCCTATGTCAAATTATGGGGTAGAAGAAAGAGTGTGACTAATTATCAAACCCCAACCCCAATGTCTATGGCATTGATGCTGGGTTGGAAGGTGTGCTTTTGAGGATGACAGTTTGAGATAAAGTTTTCTCGTTTATTAGTTTCCATTACCAAGATCTCTTGCTGACTCCTCTGCAAATTTTTCTTCCTTCCTTTCTGTCTTTTCCATCTTCACTAATAATCTAGATGGACATAATTTCTGAGCTTAGGAATTGGAAAGAGTATAAGCTGTCTGAGCAATGTGTAGCATAGAGCTTGTATAGTAAGCCACAGGATGAATTTCTTGAATCAAAAATGCAATTCCTGCAAAACATTTGATGTTTTTTGAAGTTGATTGCAACACTATAATTTTACAGATAAGAAACTAGGGCCATTTAAAAAATATATATCAATTTACATGAAAAGAAAAAAAAATCCAAAAGTGGGCAAAGGATATGAACAGACACTTCTCAAAAGAAGACATTTATTTGGCAAATAAATGTATGAAAAAATGCTCATCATCACTGGTCATTCGAGAAATGCAAACCAAAACCACAATGAGATACCTTCTCACACCAGTTAGAATGGCATTCATTAAAAAGTCAGAAAATGACAGATGCTGGGAGGCTATGGATAAATAGGAACACTTTTACACTGTTAGTGGTAGTGTAAATTAGTTCAACCACTGTGGAAGACAGTGTGGCAATTTCTCAAGGACCAAGAAATAGAAATACCATTTGACCCAGCAATTCCATTACTGGGTTTATATATACCCAAAGGATTGTAAATCACTCTACTATAAAGACGCATGCACATATATGTTTATTGTGGAACTGTTTACAATAGCAAAGACTGGGAACCAACCCAAATGCCCATCAATGATAGATTGGATAAAGAAAATGTGGCACATATACACCATGGAATACTATGCAGCCATACAAAAGGACGAGTTTGTGTCCTTTGCAGGGACATGGATGAAGCTGGAAACCATCATTCTCAGCAAACTAACACGAAACAGAAACCAAACACCACATGTCCTCACTCATAGGTGGGATTTGAACAATGAAAACACATGGACAGAGGGAGGGGAACATCACATACCAGGGCTTGTGGGGGTGGGGATGGGGGGAGGGATAGCATTAGGAGAAATACCTAATGCAGATGATGGGTTGATGGGTGCAGCAAACCACCATGGCACATGTATGCCTGTGTAGCAAACCTACACATTCTGCACATGTACCTTAGAAATTAAAGTATTAAAGAAACCAAAAACCATATCATGTACAGATGCTCCTTGACTTACAATGGGTTAGATCCTGACAAACTCAATAAACCCATTGAAGGTTTCAAACATTGTAAGTTCAAAATGCATTTAATACATCAAACCCTCCAAACATCCTAGTGGCTGCCTGGGAGCTGTGGTGCACTGCCCCTGCCCCGCATTTGGAAAAAATATTGTACTACATATGGTTAGTACAGGAAAAGATCAAAATTCAAAACGGTGAGACTCTGTCACACACACACAAAAACCTGAAGTGCAATTTCTACTGAATGTGTATTGCTTTTGTATCATAATTAGGTTAAAAAAAAAAAAAAACTTCTTAAACCATTGTAAGTTGGGGACCGTGGGTATTTTCTAAATTAAATACAGAGGTGAGGTCAGGAGTAAGAAAACAGCCTGGACAAATTGACAGAAGATGGCCGCTTAGGAACAGTTCAGGATTGCAGCTCCCCATGAAAGCGCAGAGGGTGAGTGGACATTGCATTTCCAGACTGATCTTTATTGCCCACAGACCAGGATATTCCCAGGTGGAGGAGCCCCACAGGTCACCAGCATGGCTGTTTTGCCAGTGCCCCGGCACAGCACTTCTCCATACAAAAGACCACACTGGTCTGGTTGCCCTTTTAAGCTGGCAATAGGAGCTCTGGGAAGGCAGAGTCACCCATTCATCCAATTAAACAGAGCCAGGTCAGGAGATTCCAGGGCAAAAAAGCGCCATGAATATCAGCGCCCTTGTTTCAGCCAGCACAGTGGGTCGCCGCAAAGGAAATCACACAGATCCTGGCGCCTTTTCAGCAGGTGACTGGAACACCTGGGAGAGAGTCAACCGTTCACCTCTAAAAAAAAAAAGGCTCTGAGGCAGGAAGCCAGGTGATCAGGCTAGGTGAGTCCCACCCCCACAAAACAAAAACAGCAATTGGAAACACTTTGGGTTGAGAGTTTCACGGCAAGCACAGCTGAACCCCAGATGGTCGCTCTGTGGGGGAGGGGAGTCCGCCATTACTGAGGCACTCCACCCTTATGGAGGTAGTCTGTCATTGCTGAGGCAGCCCACCGTTGCCGAGGCAACCCACCACAACAGACAGAGTCTGCCATTACAGAGGTGGGCCGCCATTGCTGAGGCAGTTCTAACCACACCCATATAAACAGGACTGCAGGTAAGTTCACACGGCAGCAGGGTGGAGCTCACAGCAGCTCAGCAAAGCCTCTGCAGGCAGACAGTGACTAGGCTGCCTCCTTGCTGGGCAGGGTAGTCCTGAAAAAAAAAAGGCAGAACACAATGGAAACTCATAAATAAAGCCCTAACTCCCCGAAATAGAGCATCTGGGAAAAAAACGGGGAGGTTTATGAGCTCTGCTGCAGCAGACTTAAACATACCTGCCCAGCAGCTCTGAATGAACAGCAGAGCTTACAGCTTAGCACTTGAGCTCCTATAATAGACAGACTGTCTCCTCAAGCAGCTTCCTGACCTCTGTATATCCAGAGTCACCTCACAAAGGACTGATCAGACTGACATTTGGCAGGCATCATTCTGGGACAAAGATAGTAGAAGAAACTGGTAGCAACCCTTACTGTTCTTCAGCTGATGCAGGTGAACCCCAGGCAAGCAGGGACTGGAGTGGACCTTAGCAGTCCTACAGAAGAGGGGCCAGACTGTAAGAAGGAAAACTAAGAAACAGAAATGACTTCATCATCAATAAACTGGATGTCCACTCAGAGACCCAATCTGAAAATCAACAACTACAAAGATGACAGGTGGATAAATACACAAAGATGGGAAGAAACCAGTGCAAAAAAGAGGAAAGCACCCAAAACCAGAAGACTTCTCCTACTGCAAGGGATCACAACTCCTCACCAGCAAGGGAACAAGGATGGATGGAGAATGAGTGTGATGAAATGACAGAATCAGACTTCAGAAGGTGGGCAATGAGAAACTTCAGTGAGCTAAAAGAACATGTTCTAACCCAATGCAAAGAAACTAAGAACCTTGAAAAAAGATCTGATGAAATGCTAACAAGAATTGACAACTTAGAGAGGAATATGAGTGAATTGATGGAGCTGAAAAACACAACATGAGAACTTCATGAAGCATGCACAAGTTTCAACAGCCGAATTGACCAAGCAGAAGAAAGGATATCAGAGGTCAAAGATCAATTCAATGAAATAAAACGAGAAGGCAAGATTAGAGAAAAAAGTGCAAGAAGGAATGAACAAAGTGTCCAAGAAATATGGGACTATGTGAAAAGCCCAAATCTACATTTGATAGGTGTACCTGAATGTGAAGAAGAGAATGAATCCAAGCTGGAAAATACTCTTCAGGATATTATCCAGGAAAACTTCACCAACCTAGCAAGGCAGGCCAATATTCAAGTCCAGGAAATACAGAGAACACCACAAGGATATTCCTCAAGAAGAGCAACCCCAAGGGACATAATTCTCAGATTCTCAGCAGAAAACCTACAAGCCAGAAGAGAGTAGGGGCCAATATTCAACGTCCTTAAAGAAAAGAATTTTCAACCCAGAATTTCATATCCAGCCAAACTAAGCTTCGTAAGTGAAGGAAAAATAAAATCCTTTGTGAACAAGCAACTACTCAGAGATTTTGTCACCATCAGGCCTGCTTTACAAGAGCTCCTGAAAGAGGCACTACACATAGAAAGAAACAACCAGTACCACCCACTCCAAAAACATACCAAATGGTAAAGAGCATCAACAAAATGAAGAATCTGCATCAAGTAACAGGCAAAACGGCCAACCAGCATCAAAATGGCAGGATCAAATTCACACATAACAATATTAACCCTAAATGTAAATGGGTTAAATGCACCAATCAAAAGACACAGACTGGCGAATTAGATAAAAAGCCAAAACCCATCGGTGTGTTGTATCCAGGAAACCCATCTCACATGCAAGGATACACAAAGGCTCAAAATAAAGGGATGGAGGAAGATTTACCAAGCAAATGGAGAGCAAAGAAAAAAAGCAGGATTTGCAATTTTCATCTCTGATAAAATAGACTTTAAAGCAATGAAGATCAAGAAAGACAAAGAAGGACATTACATAATGGCAAAAGGATCAATACAACAAGAAGAGCTAACGATCCTAAATATATATGGACCCAATACAGGAGCACCCAGATACATAAGGCAAGTTCTTAATGACTTAGAAAGAGACCTAGACTCCCAAACAATAATAGTGGGAGACTTTAACACTCCATTGCCAATATTAGATAGATCAACCAGACAGAAAATTAACAAGGATATCCAGGACTTGAACTCAGACCTGGAACAAGAAAACCTAATAGATATTTACAGAACTCTCCACCCCAAATCCACAGAATATATATTCTTCTCAGCACATCACACCTACTCTAAAATTGACCACATAATTGGAAGTAAATCACTCCTCAGAAAATGCAAAAGAATGGAAATTATAACAAACAGTCTCTCTGACCACAGTGCAACCAAGTTAGAACTCAGAATTCAGAAACTAACTCAGAACCACACAGCTTGATGGAAACTGATCAACTGGATCTTGAATGTTGACTGGATAAACAATGAAATGAAGGCAGAAATAAAAAAGTTCTTCAAAACCAACAAGAACGAAAACCACAACATACCAGAATCTCTGGGACACATTTAAAGCAGTCTCTAGAGGGAAATATATAGCAGTAAGTGCCCACATGAGAAGAAAGGATTGATCCAAAATTGACACCCTATTGTCAAAATTGAAAGAGCTAGAGGAGAAAGATCAAAAAAACTCCAAACCTAACGGAAGACAAGAAATAACTAAGATCAGAGCAGAACTGAAGGAGATAGAGACACAAAAAACTCTTCAAAAAATCAATAAATCCAGGAGCTGGTTTTTTGAAAAGATCAACAAAATAGACAGACCACTAGCCAGACTGATAAAAAAGAAAAGAGAGAATAACCAAATAGATGCAATAAAAACCTATAAAGGGGAAATCACCACAGATTCCACAGAAATTCAAACCATCATCAGAGATTATTACAAACAACTCTATGCACATAAACTAGTAAACTCGGAAGAAATGGATAAATTCCTGGACACTTGCCTCCTCCAAACCCTAAACCAGGAAGAAGTCAAAACCCTGAATAGACCAATAACAAGATCTGAAGTTGAGGCAGCAATTAAGAGCCTACCACACAAAAAAAGCCCAGGTCAAGATGGGTTCACAGCCAAATTCTACCAGACACAGAAAGAGGAGCTACTACCATTCCTTCTGGAACTACTCCAAATAATCTAAAAGAGGGAATCCTTTTCAAATCATTTTATAAGACCAACATCATCCTGATACCAAAACCTGGCAGAGACTCAACAAGAAAAGAAAACTTCAGCCAATATCCATGATAAACATAGATGCAAAAATCTTAAATAAAATACTGGCAAGCTGATTGCAACAGCACATCAAAAAGCTTATCCACCATGATCAAGTAGGATTCATCCCAGGGATGCAAGGCTGGTTCAACATACACAAGTCTATAAATGTAATTCACCACATAAACAGAATCAAAGACAAAAACCACATGATTACCTCAATTGATGCAGAGAAGGCCTTTGACAAAATTCAACAGCACTTTATGCTAAAAACCCTCAATAAACTAGGTATTGAAGGAACGTATCTCAAAATAATAAAAGCTATTTACGACAAACCAACAGCCAATATCATAATGAATGGGCAAAATCTGGAAGCATTCCCTTTGAAATCTGGCACTAGACAAGGATGCCCTCTCTCACCACTCCCATTTAATGTAGTACTGGAAGTTCTAGCCAGAGCAATCAGGCAAGAAAAAGAAATAAACGGTATTCAAATAGGAAAGGAGGAAGCCAAATTGTCCCTATTTGCAGATGACATGATTGTATATCTAGAAGATCCCGTCGTCTCAGCCCAACAACTCCTGAAACTGATAAGCAACTTCAGCAAAGTTTCAGGATACAAAATCAATGTGCAAAAATCACAAGCAGTCCTAAACACCAATAACAGACTTAAAGAGAGCCAAATCAAGAATGAACTGCCATTCACAATTGCTACAAAGAGAATAAAATACCTAGGAATACAACTAACAAGGAATGTAAAGCACCTCTTCAAGGAAAACTACAAACCACTGTTCAACAAAATAAGAGAGGACACAAACAGATGGAGGAACAGTCCATGTTCTTGGTTAGAAAGAATCAATATCATGAAAATGGCCATACTGCCCACAGTAATTTATAGATTCAATGCTATCCCCATCAAGCTACCAATGACCTTCTTCACAGAACTGCATAAAACCACCATAAACTTCATATGAAACCAAAAGAGAGCCCACATAGCCAAGTCAATTCTAAGCAAAAAGAACACAGCAGGAGACATCACACTACCAGACTTCAAACTGTACTACAAGGCTACAGTAATCAAAACAGCATGGTACTGGTACCAAAACAGAGATATAGACCAATGGAACAGAACAGAGGCCTCGGAGGCCACACAACATATCTACAACTATCCGATCTTTGACAAACCTGACAAAAACAAGCAATGGGGAAAGGATTTCCTGTTTAATAAATGGTGTTGGGAAAACTGGCTAACTATGTGCAGAAAGCAGAAACTGGACCCCTTCCTCACACCTTACACTAAAATTAACTCCAGATGGATTAAAGACTTAAACATAAGACCTAACACCATAAAAACCCTAGAAGAAAATCTAGGCAAAACCATTCAGGACATAGGAGTAGGCAAGGACTTTATGACCAGAACACCAAAAGCATTGGCAACAAAAGCCAAAATAGACAAATGGGACTTAAACTCCACAGCTTCTGCACAGCAAAAGAAACAGTCATTAGAGTGAATTGGCAACCAACAGAATGGGAAAAAAAATCTTTGCAGTTTACGCATCTGACAAAGGGCTGATATCCAGAATTTACAAAGAACTCAAACAGATTTACAAGAAAAAAAAAACATTCAAAAATGGGCAAAGGATATGAACAGACACTTTACAAAAGAAGACATACATGAGGCCAACAAACATATTAAAAAATGCTCATCATCACTGGTCATTAGAGAAATGCAAATCAAAACTACATTGAAATACTATCTCACACCAGTCAGAATGGCGATCATTAAAAAATCTGGAGACAACAGATGCTGGAGAGGATGTGAAGATATAGGAACACTTTTACACTACTGGTGGGAGTGTAAATTAGTTCAACCATTGTGGAAGACAGTGTGGCAATTCCTCAAGGACCTAGAAATAGAAATTCCATTTGACCCAGCAATCCCATTACTGGGTATATATTCAAAGGACTATAAATCATTCTACTATAAAGACACATGCACACAAATGTTCATTGCAGCACTGTTTACAATAGCAAAGTCCTGGAACCAACCCAAATGCCCATCGATGGTAGACTGGACAGAGAAAATGTGGCACATATACGCCATGGAAAATTATGCAGCCATAAAAAATGATGAGTTCATGTCCTTTGTAGGGACATGGATGAAACTGGTGACCATTATTCTCAGCAAACTGACACAAGAACACAAAATCACACAGCACATGTTCTCACTCACAGGCGGGTGTTGAACAATGAGAACACGTGGACACAGGGAGGGGAGTACTACACACTGGGGTCTGTTGGGGGGAATAGGGGAGAAACAGTGGGGGGTAGGGAGTTGGGGAGAGATAGTATGGGGAGAAATGCCAAATATAGGTGAAGGGGTGGAGGGCAGCAAATCACACTGCCATGTGTGTACCTATGCAACTATCTTGCATGTTCTTCACATGTACCCAAAAACCTAAAATGCAATTAAATAAATTAAAAAAAGAAAAAAGAAAGAAAGAAAAATAAACATGGAGGCAACACCTCTTTATGAGTAAATTACAAAAAAATAATTGTATGTCTGTATGTTTTCTCAAGCCCTGAAAGGTCTACTTGTCAATTGTCTCGTCTATAAACTGCTAATCCATTTAAGCCATGCTCTCTCATTTTGTTAACTAGTCAAATAAATAACCATCTAAAAAGGGAGTGGTGCATTCATGCCTTCTGGATTACAAAGTTTCCTCTGACATAAGGCATTATGTCAGATATTTCAAGTATTGGCAGGGTAGAACCAGAGAACAGTATTTACTTTCTTGGAATTTGGTGTTACCACCCCTCTGGCATCCCCAAACAATTGCCCATATTTTGCGTATTTGACCATTCTTCTTGGGAGTAAAACCATCTGTAGTGTTTGAGGGCAAAGAGCAGGAGCTCCATTTTCTCATTATAGATGCCTAAGATTTGGTTGTTATGCCAACAAATAAATGCCTCACTGTAGTGTATAGAATTTTAGAGGCCCCCTTCTTAAACTGCACCACTGTATATGTCTTCTCTCCTTGAGATAAAAGTTGCAAACTAGTGATCCCTGGGCTGAATCTGACCCATGGGGAAATTAATTAATTTTAAAATAAACTCTTTATTTTGAGCTAATTATAGATTCATATTCAGTTGTAGGAAATACACCAGAGAGATCCAATGGACTCTACCTAGTTTCCTCCAAAAGTCACGTCTTGCAAAGCAATAGTAGAGTAGACCACCAGGATATTGACATTGCTACAATCCACCAATCTTATCTACAGACGTTTTTAATTGCATAATTTTACCCCATATATTATAGTGTTCTCCATGTCAATAGCAGCTAATAGTTACCAATCAAAAACATTTTACTCAATGGTATAGATTTCTGACTTTGCTTAAAAAAAATCCTATTTCTCAAAACTGGGATTTTATTCTATATATAAAAAATCAGGCTAGAATTGAATAGCAGTTCAGTTACACAACATAAATTCTCCCTTTTCTACTAGTACTCAGCTACTGGATGTATCTTCTTAACAGCTAGCCCAATTCATATAGTTCTGCTCTTACGGTTGTCTCCTCTATCACTTGTGTGGGAAGTCCCCAACTCCTATTTTAGCATGTTCATCCTCCATGTCCTAAGCCTTGTCAGTTTATCCACCAGAGGGCACTCCAGCCCCGCCTATGTTTAACTGTAGCATGGAGGATGGAAGGTGCCATTAGACCTCTAAAAGGTGAGTAATTGGAGAGTCCTGAGTGAAGCAGGGCAAATATTTCTTAAATAGAAAAATGTCACCAGGTAAGAGAAAATGAAATTATACAATGCCAAGTGAATAGTTTTTTTTTCTTTCAATCCTGACATTTCCCTGACGTCCTAACATATATTCAGCAACCTACTTGACATTTCCACTTGGAAATTTAATACATCTACTTGGAAATTTAACACAGTGAAAATAGAACATTTATTACTTTTCTTCTAAACCTGCTTCTCTTACTGTCCTCATTTCAGTAACAAGTTATGCCAAGTACCCAGTTCTTAAAGACATGGAAATCTTCAACTCTTCCTTGATTCATCTCTTTACCTCAAATCACCCTTCTTTTCTCTACATGTAGACTTTATAGGCAAATCTGATCGGTGATGTCTCCAAGGTATCTATTTATTTATCATTAAGATGAATCCAGCATGATTGCTCACCTGAACTACTGACTGCATCTACTTCCTAGCTAGTAAATTTGCTTCCATTTTTGTCCCCTAGAATCCATTTTATATGTCGGTTAGATTGCTCTCCTGAAAGCATAAGTCACACCTACAAGGCTCTATGCAATTAACTATCTGTCTCCCTCTCCAGTACCATTTTATGGTACTCTGAAATTGTATCCTACATTTCAATCTCTCTCTCTATATATAATTTATATAATTATATTACATATAATTTACATACAATAATATAAATATATACATATAAATGTATATATATATATATTTGTTTATTGTTTGTTTTACTAAAGCACTCTTTTTTTAAACTTTTTTTATTATTATATTTTAAGTTCTGGGGTACATGTACAGATCACGCAGGATTGTTACGTAGGGTATACACATGCCATGGTGGTTTGCTGCATCCATCCCCCCTCACCTACATTAGGTCTTTCTCCTAATGTTATCCCTCCCCAATAATCCCAGCCCCTGCTATCCCTCCCCAAAGTTCCCTACCACCCAATGGGCCCCAGTGTGTGATGTTCCCCCTCCTGTGTCCTTATGTTCTCATTGTTCAACACCACTCATGAGTGAGAGCATGCGGTGTTTGGTTATCTGTTCTTGTATCAGTTTGCTGAGAATGATGGTTCCATATTCATCCATGTCCCTGCAAAGGATACAAACTCATCCTTTTTATGGCTGCATAGTATTCCAAGGTGTATATGTGCCACATTTTCTTTGTCCAGTCAATCATTGATGGGCATTTGGGTTCGTTCCAGGTCTTTGCTATTGTGAATGGTGCCACAAGAAACATATGTGTGCATGTGTCTTTATAATAGAACAATTTATAACCCTTTGGGTATATACTCAGTAACGGGATTGCTGAGTCAAATGGTATTTCTATTTCTAGATTCTTGAGGAATCATCACACTGTCTTCCTTTAATGGTTGAACTAATTTACACTTCCACCAACAGTGTAAAAGTATTCCTATTTCTCCACATCCTCTCCAGCATCTGTTGTCTCCTGATTTTTTAATGATCACCATTCTAACTGGCATGAGTTGGTATCTCAATATGGTTTTGATTTGCACTTCTCTAATGACCAGTGATGACAAGCATTTTTTCTATGTTTGTCGGCCAAATAAATGTCTTCTTTTGAGAAGCATCTGTTCATATCCTTTGCCCACTTTTTGATGGTTTTTTTTTTTCTTGTAAATTTGTTTTAGTTCTTGTAGATTCTGGATATCAGCCCTTTGTCAGATGGGCCGATTGCAAAATTTTTTTCCATTCTGTTGGTTTCCAATTCACTCTAATGATTGTTTCTTTTGCTGTGCAGAAGCTCTTAAGTTTAATTAGATCCCATTTGTCTATTATGGCTTTTGTTGCCATTGCTTTTAGTGTTTTAGTCATGAAGTCCTTGCCTATGCCTATTTTCTGAATGGTTTTGCCTAGGCTTTCTTCTAGGGTTTTTATGGTGTTAGGCCTTATGTTTACATCTTTAATACATCTTGAGTTAATTTTTGTAAAAGGTACAAGGAAAGGATCCAGTTTCAGCTTTCTGCATATGACTAGCCAGTTTTCCCATCACCATTTATTAAACAGGGAGTCCTTTCCCCATTGCTTGTTTTTGTCAGGTTTGTCAAAGATCAGATGGTTATAGATGTGTGGTGTTACTTCTGAGGCCTCTTTCTGTTTCTATTGGTCTATATCTCTGTTTTGGTACCAGTACCATGCTGTTTTGATTACTGTAGCCTTGTAGTATAGTTTGAAGTCAGGTAGCGTGATGCCTCTAGCTTTGTTCTTTTTGCTTAGGATTGTCTTGGCTATGTGGGTTCTTTTTTGGTTCCATATGAAGTTTAAGGTTGTTTTTTCCAGTTCTGTGAAGAAGGTCAATGGTACTTTGATGGGGATAGCACTGAATCTATAAATCACTTTGGGCAGTATGGCCATTTTCACAATATTGATTCTTCCTAATCATGAGCATGAATGTTTTTCCATCTGCTGTGTACTCTCTAATTTCCTTGAGCAGTGGTTTGTAGTTCTCCTTGAAGAGGTGCTTGATGTCCCTTGTTAGTTGTATTCTTAGGTATTTTATTCTTGTAGCAATTGTGAATGGGAGTTCACTCATTATTTGGCTCTCTCTCTGTTATTGGTGAATAGGAATGCTTGTGATTTTGCACATTGATTTTGTATCCTGAGACTTTGCTGAAGTGGCTTATCATCTTAAGGAGATGTTGGGCTGAGATGATGGGGTCAAAAGCACTCTTTTTGACTTGCTGTTCTTTTTTCCTGAACATGCTTTCCTAAGTTATTATTAAAGCTCACCCCATGCTCTTTTAGTTCTTAGGTAAACTATCACTTCACTTAAATATCACCTCATCACAGATGCTTTCACTCATTGTCCTAGCCAATATGGCGCCCACCTCCATGTCACTTCTGACTTCATGCACTCTTCTATTACTTTGTTGCATATATCATATTGGTATATTTTTGTTTGCATATGTATAATTACTATGTACATCGTATAGCTAGAAGTTCCATAAGCTTAGAAATTTGATATGTCTGTTCACTTCTCTATTACCCAAACTCAGAATATTGTCAAGGATATAGGCCATGTCTATTAAAAATTTGTAGAATGTGTAGATTAAAAGATGAATTGTAAATAATATTTGAATTTGGCTAAAATTATAAAAGCCTGATAAAAATGTATAATATTTAATTAATTTGTAAAATTAAAACATATCAGAATTATGAATACATATTAAGATATGAATTTAGGATAATCATTCTCTTAAGTAATAATGTACTGGAATTTCTATTTTCAGCCATGATAGACTAACAGAGCACAGATTTGGCTTCTCATGTTAAACAACTGGACTATCAGAAAAATATATAAAAATAATGATCTTTCAGATATTATAGAATAGTCAGTGTAGATAGTAAGGAGAGAAGAAGTAATGAAATGAGTTTTGAGATTGCTCTGCTTACTGCCTGGAGAATTTCCAGGCCAGAGGACAACTCAAATATCACAGCTCAGCTGGCTATCTGCCTAAGTTGAAGGGACAGTGTTGAACATTCTGAGAAGTCAAAGTGGTTAGAATTTGCAGGGCAGGTTACTGAAGAGAAGAGAAAGACACAGACATCCAAATGTCTGCAGATGATTCCTGTAAAGTCTTTAGCTACGTGCTCAAGAAACATTTCTTCTAAAGAGGAAAAATTAGCTCTGGCCTAGTGGCCCTTCTGGATCCACCTAACAGAGCAAAAAACAGGCACTGAAGTGATCAAACTGTTTTCAAATGATGTAATTGTGCCCAAGAATAAATTCTAAATATATTTCACTGAGATGGAATATGTAGGACCTAACAAAATAAATTTCAAAATACCTGGCAACTAATAAAAACAGCAGGTATTCAAAGAAGCAGGAAAATAAGCTTATTAATAAAGAGGAAAAAATTAATGAAATGCCAAAAATAATATAATTATTAAAAAAGAAAAAAACAGTTTTGACATACTCTCTATATACTCAAGATGATAGAAAAACACAAATATGTTAAGGAGACGCATGGTAGATTATTGGACTTTTAAAGAAGAAAAATACAATGTCTGAGAGGAAAATGGCATTGAATGGATTGCCAGGAGGTTAGAAATGGAAGAAGAATATCTTAGTCAATGCGAAGACATATCAATTAAACTACCCAGGATGAACTAAAGCAAGAAAAATGAATGAAAAAAATTAAGAGTGTCAGTGAGTTGTGAAATATTAAATAGCCTAAAATACATTCAAATTATGGAATCCCAGAGTAGAGGAGGAGGGCAGAGAAATGTAAGAAAAAGAATGACTTCGTTTTTTTCAAATGGATGAGAATTATAAAGCTCGGGTTCAAGAAGCTTAAAAACCCCAACCTTAAGAAACATGACAAAAACTCAAGAAGGGACATCATAATAACAATGCTTAATATCAGCAATAAGGAAAAAAATTTTATAAAACAGCCAGAGGAAAAAGATACATTATTTATAGGAAAATGAAAGTAAGGATGCAAGTCAGGATTACTGTGGCAATACTTTTAAAGTAAAGGAAGAAAAAAAAGGACCTATCAAACTAGAATTCCATACTCTACAAAAATATCTATCAAGAAAAATGAAAAAATTAGTCTTTTTTTTTTTCAAATACAAAGGCTAACAAAATTCACCACTAGCACTGCAAAGAAATGTTAAAGGAAGTCCTTCAGAAAGATGAAAATGTTGATTTATGCAAGGAATGAAGATCAACAGAAATAGTAAGTATGCATGTAAAAATAAAATATAATTTTCCTATTTATAAGTTTATTTGAAAGATAATTGATTTTTTAAAATAAATATAATAACCATTTGAAGTTTATTGTATAGGTGTGTAGAAGCCAAATGAATGATAACAACAGCACCAAGACTGGGAAAGAGAAATGAAGTGTATGGTACTAAGATTTTATGTTATATGTGAAGTGAGACAATATTACCTAAAGCTAGACAGTGATAAATTGAACATGCATATTATAAACACTAAAGCAAACACTAAAACACAAAATGAACAGTTAAAGCTAATTAGCTAGGCAAGGAGGTAGAATTTAAAAAATAACATAAAATAAGGCAGAAAGAAGTAAAAAAGAATAAAGTGTGAAAATGGAAAACAAATAGCAATATGGTTGATTTAACTATATCACTTATCAAATTAAATGGTTTTCAACATTCCCTGATTAAAAGACATACATTTTCAAATTGGATGTAAAAGTAAGATCCAATTTTGTCCTTTTTCAAGAAATAAATTTTAAATATAAATATACAAATTAAAAGTAAATAACGGAAATGAATATACCAAGCTAACAGTCAAAGAGGAGTAGAATTCATTATTTTATATTGGATGAATTACACCAGTAAGGAATATTACCAGGGATAAGAAAATAATTTGATAATAAAGTTATCAATTGATCAGGAGGACTTAATAGTTCTAAACATTTATGCTGTTAATAACAGTGCTTCAAAATATTTGCAAGAAAAACTGAGAGAACTGCAAAAAGAAACAGACAAATCACCATTACAGACAGGTTTCAAAATTTCTCTCTAAATAATTGATAGGACAAGCAGATAGAAAATCATCAATGATACAGTACTTTTGAGCACTATCAACGAAAATGACCTAGAATGCTCAGCCAAATAACAGTAAAGTACACATTACTCTCAAGCACACATAGCACATGTAGCAAGATAGACCATACTCCATCAAAAAGTGAGCTTGCATAAATATGTAAGAATTCAAATACGACAAAATATATTCTTTGATCACAATGAAAATATTATAAATTAGAAATCAATAACTAAAAAGAATGGGGAATCTAAAATATTTTAAAATTAAATATAATGTCTTAGTAACTAACGGGTCAAAAAAAAAAAAGTGAGGGTAATCAAAAGGGAAACGGACAGCATTTTGAAATGAAAATACAACATATCAAATTTTATGTTAGGTAGCTAAAGGAATGTTTAGAGAAAATGTTGCAGAGTTGTTTAATTCAATTAGTAAAGATGAAAAGAAATGACCTAAACTTCTAATTTAAGAACCAAGAGAAAGAAGCACAGATTAAACATAAAACATGTAAGAATAATCAATAAAAGGGCACTCAAAGGGCATAAACCAGAAAAAAATTCAAGAAAATCAATAAACCAAAAGCTACCTTTTTGGAAGAATCTATAAAAATGAATTAGGAAAAAATTATCAATATTGGAAATGAAAGAAGATAACATATTTTACAGAACTTAAATTGATAATGAGGGATTTTATGAATAACCCTTGCCAATAAAAACTAACAACTTAAATGAAACAAATTCCTTGAAAGACACAAACTATTAAAGCTAAATATCCCTATATCTATTGAAGTAATAGAGCACATGTATTTGTGAACATTCCTACAAAGGAAACTCCAGGTTCAAAAATATTCGCTGGTGAAGTCAACAAAATATTTAAGAAAGGGGAAAAGTGTTATTTCCACAAAAACCTTTCCAGAAAGTAGAAGACAAAGAATACTTCCTAATTGTTTGAGACCAATGTTGCCCTGGTTTAAAAAAAAAAAAAAAAAAAAGGAAAAAATTAGAAGGAAACAAAATTACAGAGGTTCATCTGCTCATTAACCAAGATGCAAAAATTCTCAAAAAAATTTTAGCAAGTCTAATGCAGTAATGTATAAAAAGTATAATATGTCCTGACCAAGTGAGATTTATCCCAATAAAGGAAATCTGAATTAACACATACAATTTAATATATTTCACTATATTCACAGATTAAAGATGAAAAATTATATGACCCTCTTAATAGATTGAGAAAAAGCAAGTGACAAAATCTAACAACCATTTATGATAAAAAAAACTCTCAAGGGACTAGAACTAGAGGTGAACTTTTTCAATCGGATAAAGGATATTTATAAAAAGCATACAATAACACCACCTTTAATGGTGAAAGACAATGCTTTCCCCCAATATAGAAACAAGAATAACTGCTGTTACCATTTCTAATCGTCTATATCATGTTAGAGACATCATCCAGTGCAGTAAGATAAAAACAACAACAAAAGAGAGTGGAAGGTAGGTGGGGGAGAGGAAAGGAAGTGAGGAAGAAAAAAAAAAGAAATAAAATACATACAGAATGGCAAGGGAGATGTAAAACTATCAGAGATGATTTAAGAGTCTATGTAGAAAATCTAGGTAAGTTATAAAACGGCTGTAAAACTAGTAAGTGAATTTAGAACATTTGCAAGATAAAATCAATATACAAAAATCAATTGTATTTCTATGTACCAGCAATGAAAAATTTACAAATTGAAATGAGAAAAACTATAATTTACAAATGTATCAAATATGAAATAATTAGGGATAAGTTTGATTAAAAACCTTCAGGACCTATATGCTGAAAACTGCAGAAATATTTCTAAGTAAAATTAAAGAATAAATAAAATGAAAGATAAACTGTGTTTATAAACTAGAAGACTCAACATTGTTATGTTGTCAATTCTTCCCAGACTGTTATGTCTGTGTTCAAATCAATCTTAAAAGAGCAGCATGTTCTTCCTACAGAGATTAATAAGCAAATTTTAAAAATAACATGAAAATGCAGATGAGCTAGAATACTTCCCCCCAAAACTTTAAAACAGAAAACAAAGTTGGAGAACTTACATGACCTGATATCAAAACTTAGCCATAAAGCTATGAAAATGAATACATTCATATTAGTATAAAGACAGATACATTATATAGGTCAATGAAACAGAATAGATATTTTAGAAGTAGACCTACACACATGATCAATTTGTTTTCTACAGTTTTCAAGAAAATTCAATGGAAAAATATTTTTAATAAATGATACTGGAAAAAATGCAAAATTAAACCAAAACCAAACCCCTAAACTCTACCTTATACTGTATGCAAAAATGTACTCACAATGGATTATATTCCTAAACAGGTACAATTGTAAAATGTCTAGAAGGAAAACTAAGAGAAATTTTGGTGACCATGGGCTTGGAAAGAGATTTCCTTAATAGGACATCAAAACTAATCTGTTTTAAAAATATGCTTTTTACTTTGTCAAATCAGAAACAATTTTTCTTCAAAATAAACTTTTTAGAAAATGAAAAAGCAAGGCAGATGAGAAAATATTCGCAAGACATATGTTTGATGAATTACTTATGCTGTCTTGTATCAAGAACTCTCAAACTTCAGTAAGATAAACAATAAAAGAAATTTGCAAATGAGTTTAACACATTTATCAAAGAAGATATACAGAGAGTTAATATATATAAAATATCCCAAATTTGCTGGCCATTAGCAAAATGCAAATTAAATCCAAAATGAGATACTGTTGCACATTCTTTATAATGGGTAGAATGAAAAAGCTTGATCATATGAAATGCTGGTGAGGGTGTGGAAAAATTTTAACTCTTAGGTACTGCTGATTCAAACATAAAATTTTACAACTTTGGAAAACAGTTTGTCATGTCTTAAAAAGTTAAATATACACCTATTATATAACATGCTTCTGCCACTCTTAGGTATCTACTTAGCTAAGATAAATGAAAGCACATGTCCAAACAAAGAAATGTGAATGAAATAAAATAGACAGGAAAACTATGTCAATTCCCCAAAACTCTAGAAAATGCAAGCTAATCTGTCATCACTGTGAGAATATCAGTGTTGCTGGAGGCAAAGGACAGGTATAGCTGTATTACAAAGTGGTGTGAAAGTGCTTCTTGGAGTGATGGACATGTGTGGGGTTTTTTGGTTTGTTTTTTGTTTCTTTGAGATGGCGCCTCACCCTGTCACCCAGGCTGGAGTGCAATGGTGCAATCTCAGCTCACTGCAATCTCTGCCTCTTGGGTTCAAGTGATTCTCCTGCCTCAGCCTTCTGAGTAGCTCAGATTACAGCCACCACACCCAGCTAATTTTTTGTATATTTAATAGATATGAGTTTTCACCATGCTGGCCAGGCTGGTCTTGAACTTCTGAGCTCGTGATCTGCCCACCTTGGCTTCCCAAAATGCTGGGATTACAGGCATGAGTCACTGTGCCTGGCTGTGATGGATCTATTTCCTTGATTGTAGTGATGCATTTGCAGGTATGCACATATGTTAAGTTCACAAAATTTTACATTTTAAATATATGCATGGTGCTATATGTCCTTTATATCACAGTGAATATCATAGTTATCCACACTATAACTGGATACTTGAAACAAATGACCTTGCTCTTCAATCTCATCTTTTTCATATACTCTTTCTCTAGGTGACCAACAGGGAATCTTACATGTTATTAGCATCCCATGACCTCTTAGAGAATTTCAGGAACTGTTCTTAGTACTTTTCATGGATTATATCTTTATAACAAATTGATAAGGTAAATTGTATCATTAACCTCTTAAGTTTTAAACTCTATAGTTGACCTTTTAAATGGTTAAGTGATCTGTTTGAAGACAGAGTTGGAAGGAAAGGGATTTAATGCAAGCATCTGAAATTTGTGCCCATACGTTTAATAATAATATTGTATTGCTTCTGGTGGGGAAGGGAGTATTAGACTCCAAATAATATGTTGATGTAGACTGAATTTTACAATTTCTGATCTGCTGTCAGATCAGAAGCCTTTAAAAGCAAAGCAGACATTGCTTTTGTTGCTGATGAAAAACAAAAGATTTTATTTACAACAGTGCTGACAGCCCTGGAGCTCGGGAAAGGTAAGGACTAGACTCTGCATCCTGCGAGTAAAAAATGATGACAAGTAGAGCTGATTCTTTTTGTAAATTGCTAATAGAGTCACATTTACTGACATAAGTTTCCCCCATGCCAATCACTTTTGTCAGTACAGTTCTGGACAGAAAGAAAACATGAAACAGAGAAAGGTTTGACATTAAAGACATGGGTTTCAAGAGAAGAGATAAGTAGGAATTAATATAGACAGACATTATTTGTTCCAACACTGGAGTCTGCTTAGTATAGTTAAGAGAGATGGAGGTGGTGATTAGGAGTATAACTACCCTTTATTTTAATTCAACTCATATTTTATATTCTGTTACTATTTCATGATTTTAAATCAAAATAAAAAATTTATACATCTGCAATCATTCTTTGCTTACTGCATTTTAATAGTCTAAGTTGCTGACCTGTAGAATGGGCAAACGTATAATCATTTCTATTTGTTGTAGTGTTTATACAACAATATGCATGTAAAGCTTTCCATTTTTTCCCTAGTTCACTTCAGCATACTGGAGGGACGAGTACTTTCCCCTCACTTTAATCAGTTGCTCACTAAAGCAACAACCTTCAATAGTAAGACAGTCTGGAGGATAGGAGGCAAGATACATAGTAAGCTAGTAAACCAGGGGAAATATTAGAACATAGGCAAGCTGGGAGAAGTAATAATAGTAGTTGTTTTTATTAAACCATTATTGAGATGTGCTTTAAAACTATAAAATTCAGTTGTTTCTAGTACATTAACAAGTTATGCAACCATTACTACCAATTCCAGAACATGTTTATCAACCAAAAAATAAGCCCCATAAACATTAGCACTTTCTCTCCCTTCCTCCCATCTCGCAGTTCCTGACAATCACAAATCTGTCTCTATGGATTTGCCTATTCTGTGGACATTTCATACGAATGGGATCATACAATATATAATCTTTTGTGATTGGATTATTTCACTTAGAATCATGTTTTCAAGGTTCATCCATGTAGTAGCATGCATCAGTACTTCATTTTTATGAGTGAACAATGTTGCAGTATTTGGATATTACACATATTTTTATCTATTCATTAGGTGATGGACATATGGGTGATTTCTAATTTGGGGGTCCTATAAATAATGCTGCCATAAATACTGTGTACAAGGTTTTGTGTGAATACATGTTTTTATTTCCATTGAATATATATCAAGGAATGTGATGCTTCATCTTTACGTTTACTATTTTTTGGACCTGCTTAATAGTTTTCTAAAGCAGCTTTCCCATTTTACAAACTTACCAACAATGTATAAGGGTTCCAATTCCTTCACATCCTCACCAACATTTGTTATCTGTCTTGTCTATTTTAGTTATTTTAGTGTGTGTGAAGTGGTATCTCATTGTAGTTTTAAAATTGCATTTGCCTAATAACTAATATTAAGCAAGCCCTCTTTCAGAAGGTCTAATGGCATCAAAATGATTTCCACTCCCCCACGTGTACGCTGAGTTTTCCAGGCACTACATATGTTTGATAGTATAACAGATTAAATGTAGAGGCAGACATGATAATCCAGTTGAATTTACCTAAGTTAGACATTATAAAGATTTGCAAAAATATAAAACAATGCCACTTTTCTCACTAATACAAATTTTTTAAAAATATTGTCACTTTTCATAAAAATATGTTATAGGTAAAGTAATAGGTTTGTCATTATTTGACATAAATTGACATGTTTTTAAAAAATTTGTCACAGACAGATGTGATGCTGGGCATATACTAGATACTCAATAAAAGCCGATTTTTCATTTTACAAGGCAGCTCCATTCAACATTAGGGGAAGATTGTAGATGAATTTATTCAGCTGTTTCATATTCCTCATTGCTGAATAATTAGAAGAACCACACGGAAGAGGGAAAGAATTCAAGAGATGATATTTGAGAACTTAAAGGAGAACATAATACTTTTTCATCCTATGTTTATGTTTCTGACATATAGCTTGAGTGAACCTGGCATTCCTACCCCATTCCCTTGAGTTTCCCACATCAGGTAGAACCAGTTGCTTCCAGGCATTTCTAATAGTGTAATAATTATGAACATGAGCAGTGGAATCAAATTATATGTAAACTTCATTTAATTGATGCCCTCTTACTAACTATATGACCTTGAACTGGTTACCCAACATTTCTGAGAGACAGTATGTGTATCTGTATTGTAACAGTGGTTAAGAGCATGGTTTCTGGAGCTAGACTGCTGAGGTTTTAATCCTAGATCTGCCAATTACTATGTAACCTCAATACATGTTATTTAATGTTTCTGTTCCTTGGATTCCTCAGCTGTAAAAATGAGAATAATGATAATAATAGTCTATCCTCATAGTATTGTGAAATTTATATATTATATGTAAGATATATGTATAAGTTATATAATATATATTAGATATAGAAAATATAAATTATTTTCTCTATATAACATAGACTTTAAGACTAGATTCTGACAACAGATAATCTTTGAAGATTTTTTTCCAAGACAGACTCTCACGCTATTACCCAGGCTGGAGTGCAGTAGTTTGATTTCCACTCACTGCAACCTCTGCCTCCTGGGTTCAAGTGATTCTCATGCTTCAGCCTCCGTAGTAGTTGGGAACACAGGAGCACACCACCAAGATGGGCTATTTTTTTTGTTTTTTGTATTTTTTACTAGAGACAGGGTTTTGCCATGTTGGCCAAGCTGGTCTTGAACTCCTGGCCTCAAGTGATCCACCAGCCTCAGCCTCTCAAAGTGCTGAGATTACAGGTGTGAACCACTGCGCCTGGCTAACAATATTCCAGTCTTGAATCTAAGAATATTAGCACAAAGTAGGTGTTCTGGAAGTGTTTGCCACATTATCATTTATTTCTCAATTTTCCTATCACCATAATGAGGATAACAATAGTCCCTACTTCATGGGACTTCATAGAGTATCAGGCACAGAGTAAGCTCTTGAGAAAATATTAGGTATTATTATTGTCACTGTTAGATAGTTGGCTAGTTGAGAGACCATAAGATCATTACTCTATGATTGTAGTCTAATAGCATAATTCTTCTCAGTTAAATAATTGTATTCTATTCTAGAATTTTCATGCTAGAAAGAGGCTTGGAATTCTCACAAAGTCCAGCAATTCCCAATTTAATTTTGAACTTGAATTATCTGGGCTCCAGTTCAGTTTTGTTAAATCATAGTTTCTGTGATTGAAGTTTTGACATGTATATGTCTGTCCAAAACCTCTCCAGGTATTTCTTATGTTTACTTGAGCTTGGGAGTCATGACAATAGCTAGTCCCTTTATTTTATATTTGAGGTAAGAGAGATTCAGAGGGGCAGGAAGCTTGGTGAGTAAGTCATCTCACAGCCAAGAAAAGAGCCCCATTTTCTAGACTTCCAGTCAAATATAACTTGTTAGACATCCATACATCAGTGTGAGTTTTGGATTCTTCTTAATGATAGTTTTATCTATAAAAAGAGCACAGGGATTCTGAAAGCTGGAGCTATAAACCATTAACTCTCTATAAACCTCCCAGATTCACAATTTGACTGAGGGTTGATAATAGCTTAGTTGCTGGTCTATGCACATTCCCCAAATTTACCAACCTCTCTGTGATACCATCAACAGAAATAGAAAATAGTCTCATGTTCTGACACTTGATAAATCTATTTCATACTGTAGAGACTATTACTGTAGATAGATCTAAGAAAAAAAGGTACTTTGTACAAATGTCACCTCTGATTCTCAATTTACCAACAAGAATTTTGTCTTGTGTGTAGGTGACTAAGGAAAAAACCCCCAGTAAAAATAGAATGCTACTAGATATCAGTACCTTCGTTAGACAGATCTTAAAGAAAATGACTAGTGACTAGTCCCTACAGAGAAACTGTCAGACAGAGCCTATGAATCAAGTTCTCAATATAGTTTCATTAATATCCTTTCTGTTACAATAGGCATAACTGGAGCTAGATGTCAGTTTTGGCAAAATTGTCAGTGTTTTTAAGGTGATCATGTCTTCTTCCACCTATTTTTGGCATTTATAAAGTATAATCATTACCTTATCAGATTATATAATTACCTTGTTTCATAGTTGAGGATATTGACTTTGAGACAAATGATTTGTTATTAATTATATGTATTAATTGGTATTGTCAACATATGAATGTCACAGTTAAATAAAATCCCTGAACTTGACTCCAAGACCTGTCCTCTTTTTGAAACATCAGAGCCACATTTCCACCCTAATTCTACATTATTAATTTTTAAAACTGTCTTATAGTTTCAAAATATTATTCAAAATAGTTTTATAGATTATCATTTCCAGTGAGTTAGGCATGAAAAAGAAAACCTGGAAACCCTAATTGTGGTATTGTAGGCACCAGTGCTTAATGAGTGCATCTTCTGAGATTATTTTCCTCTTGGAATCACCCCAAGTCATGCACATACTGTTTCTTCCATTTGCAATTCTTTCTCTTGTTCTCCCTTTTTGCTTAAGTGTCCTGTTCTGATAAGTTTTCTGTGGTTACCCTAATTCATGAAGCCCATTGTTTGTGCTCTCAGACCAGTGTTTAATTCTGTAGACTTATCACCATTTAGCAGTTTTGTTTTGTTTTGTTTTTGCTTAGATACTGATTTCTTTCTCCACTGGAGTCCATTACAACAGTATGTATCTGGCCGGGCATGGTGGCTCAAGCCTGTAATCCCAGCACTTTGGGAGCTGAGGCAGGCGGATCATGAGGTCAAGAGATCGAGCCTATCCTGGTCAACGTGGTGAAACCCTGTCTCTACTAAAAATACAAAAATTAGCTGGGTGTAGTGGCGTGCGCCTGTAGTCCCAGCTACTCGGGTGGCTGAGGCAGAATTGCTTGAAACCAGGAGGCGGAAATTGCAGTGAGCCGAGATCACGCCACTGCACTCCAGCCTGCGAACAGAGCGAGACTCCGTCTCAAAACAAAACAGTATATATCCTGTCTTGTTCACAATTATAGCTCTAGAGCCTACTCTACTCCTTAAATACTTGAATGACTATGTAGGTCTATGAATTCTCAAAGCTATTTAATCATAAGGCGAGCTTTTGTCTGTGCAGTGCCAGCATTTGGGGGGGCAGTCTGGGTTGAGAAGCATCATCCATGCCCAAGGACTAATACTTGCAAACACACAATAAATTAGCCAGGCGTGATGGTGGGCACCTGTAGTTCCAGCTACTCCGGAGGCTGAGGCAAGAGAATTGCTGGAACCCGAGGAGGTGGAGGTTGAATGAGCTGAGATTGTGCCACTGTGCTCCAGCCTGGATGACAGAGCGAGACTCTGTCTCAAAAATAAAATAAATAAAAAACATAAAGTATTGATATTTTAGTGTGAAATGAAACTAAATATGACCCCCCCCAGACAAGATGGACTCCCTATGGCAGATAAACCACCCAAATTAAGATAATAGGAGCCCACTGGCCATGGCTAGAGAAAGGTGGACATGCACCCCTGGGTTACCTAAAAATGCAGCTTTAGACAAACATCCTGTTTGCGCCTCTGAGCTAAGACAGCTCCAACAACTAGAGCTGAGGCTGTGGCTGGAAAACTCCTCCTACCAGCTACCTGAAGGGGACATCCTACAGGTACTTGTGGTACTTTAGACAAGTACCACAATGATTTGGTTTAGGACTTGGAAACTACCCAAGTGGGACTCAGCTGTTTTCAATCAGTTGGAACTTGATGAGTTTGAACCGTTCATTTGCATGGACATAGCTGACTGGGGACTGGGGCTAGAACTTTCCCTATTTAAGCCAGATTGCCTCTTTGTTCTGCTGACTATGCTGCATCTCCCCATCTGCAGATTTTTTAAAATAGAAAATAAAGCTCTCTTTTTCTCCACAGACTCCACGATCTTTTATTAACAGTGGTGGGGCTCCTAAGTTGCATGTCACCAGTCATATTGATCCCTCAGGCATGTTAACTCACTAGGCCTTGAAATACAATATTCTGACTTGTATCAAGTAAGAGCTTTTTTTTAATTAACTTGGACTCCCAAAAGCTGTCAAATTCAAAATTTTGCTAAGCTATATTATTTTCCTATCTGTGCAGAATGAGATTCACAGCAAATTCCTGGTCATTAATAATGGTGGGTTTGTGCTTTGGAAAATACACTTGACACATTTTCAGAAAGCACATTTCTTTCTGACAAAAAGCTTAATGGCGTATGATATATAGCAATGACCTCTAGGTATGAAAGGAGTTGACCAGTTTCATGAATTTTTATGAATTTGCCTCTGCCTGTTCTTTGAACGTCTTCCCTAGAATATCATATAATGGGGGAAGAAATTAAAAATTGTTTTCTACTCTCACTGTTCAACTCAGTTCATGTTCTTTATATCAACTAGTCTGGCAGGGCCTTCTGGTAATCAAGTTACTTTCTGGTGAAGTAGTCAGCGCCTGCCACAGACTAAGTTTACAAAAGTAAGCAAGCTGTGGTGATGACAATAAAAAGATGGATGGTGAATGTGCTTATATACGCTAATTGGCTCCATGGGTCATTCATACATGCAGAGATTTGAGAGGCCATAGATAGAAGTACAAATGTATGTTATTAAAATGGCAGAAGAAGGGGAAAGTGTCCTAAATTGCAAAAATGGTAAAGAATTCGCTAGTAGCTTAGACCCTAAAGAGACCTGATATTTGAAGAACTAAGAAAGGACATTCAGCACCCATAAACTAGGAATAAAGACTGGGTACTAAATGAGAGTTAAATCTTTCATATTAATTGGGTGCGATCAAAACATTCTCCAGTTAAGAAGAGATTGTTACAAGTGAAGTCATAATTGACTTCATAATAATTGAGTGATGCACTTGGGCCACTACCTGGTTGCAATCTTGGGATAAGACAGAAATCGAGAACTGAGGGGGCTTTAAATATTCTATTTGCTTTTTTGCATTTGTAATCAAGTAGATAGTAAAAAAAAAAAAAAGAGACCTATAGAGAACAGCGTTTTTTGAGGTGACAGCCACAAATACATAATCTTAAATTGTGGGCAATAGTAGCACAGAAAGAATACTGCATTTTGTCATAATGAATATACCAAGGTCTGTGCACATTTGACATGATAAAATGAAACTTGGTTTGTTCCACGGATCCAACACACGGCTGATATAATAGAACATGAGACCAATTACAACAAAAAAGTTGGTTTTTTAAAAAAAAATGAGAGGCAGTGATTTGAATAGTCTCCCCAAAAGTCTGAAATTGAAAGATCAGTCTGGGTAAGGAAAGGGAAACTGCTACTATACAAAGTTGAGGCTAAACATAGGGTATGAATCCACATAATAGTCTGACAACCCTTCCATATGGAATCATATCACAGGGAATTTTTAAACTTGTCAATTGGAAGGTGCATATTAAGAATTCTATTACAGAATTTCAGTTTCTTGGTAGTTGAAAAAAGGAACACATTTACTAATAAAGAATATTCTTACTCATAAATGGGTGCTGAACAATGAGAACACATGGATACAAGGAGGAGACCATCACACACCAGGGCCTGTGGGGTGGGGGGCTAGGGAAGGAATAGCAGGGGGTGGGGGAATTGGGGAGGGACAGCATTAGGAGAAATACCTATTGTAGATGATGGAGCAATGGATGCAGCAAACCACCACCATGGCATGTGTATACCTATGTAACAAACCTGCATGATCTGCACATGTACTCCAGAACTTAAATGATTAGAAAAACAGAATATAAAAAATATATATAATTAAAAAAAAAAGAATGCAAGTATAATAAAAAAAAAAAAAAGACAGAATGCGAGAATAGGAAAAGTTGCAGAATCCATTATTAAGTCCTGGTAAGAATCACATAGGAAGTAAACCTTGTTCTGTTAGTTCATTATTCTAGGCTATTTGAAATACATGTAATGAACTTTTAAGGTGAACTCAATACAGCACTCCTATTTTTTAATACTTAAAATTTTGGGGGCCTACATGAATAAGCATGCTAGGAAGGAGGGGAAATCTGGCTATAAATTTTGATTTTTAATGTACTTACACAAATACTTCTACTATCTATTATGAAAAATTATGTATTACTATAGAAAGATCACTTTTTTAATGCCCACATCTGATAACATTTTATTCAACTTTCCTCTTGCCTTTTTAATATCAATTTTTTTGTTTTATAATTAGAACCATTTTGGAGTATTCTATATAGAGTCAGTATGAGTGCATTACAATTGCTTGCATTTTAATTTTTGAATATTTGTCTAATATTATTCCCATAATTTCAGTTCAAATTATAAAGGACACAGTGTTATTACTACCAGTGGAAATGGTTGGTTTTCTCGGTTCAGTGTCTTGAGAGCAGATGCATGACATGGTCACCTTTAACAATCATTCAGTGACAGCATTTGCACTGTGTATTGGAGGCTCAGTAGCTGTACTGCCTAGATAAACTCACATCTGACGCTTAATGAGGTATCTTTCAGCTCACCATTATTAAGACCGTACTTAGTCTTCCTAAAGTTAAAATTTATACATTAAGGACAAGCGTTTAAAGGATCATTTGATTTGTATTCTGCTATATGTAATTTCTGACAGCTGTGCACCTGATCAGAAAAGACCTGGAAATGTCCAAAGTTCTTACCTCTGGGTGAACTTGAGGTTCTGTACAGGTAGAAAGTGAGGAGTAAGGTGAAGTTATAAACTACTGTGTGAGCATTAAAAGTGTAGCCCCAATGCACAAAGAATTGCTTTCAAAGGCTGGAATATTATACATTAGATTTATTTTAGTATATCTCTGTTGAATCACTAGTCAACCCCTAAGCTAGCTGAGAAGAAACGTTATTATTGGTCACACATGGCAAATAATATAGACTTTACAGAATTGGTTCAGATAAATTACTAAAAGTGACAGGAACAACAACAACATCAAATCCTGAGGTGAGAGGATTATGATTTTCAGCATGTTATTATGTTTCATTATTTAAAATATTCAGTTTTTACAAAACAATGAGACATTGAAAGAAACAAGACAGTATGATCCATAAACATGAAATGAGAGGCCAATACAAATCATCTCTGAAGAAGCCCTGAGGTTAGACTTACTAGACAAGGAATTTAAATCAAGTATTTTAAAATAAAGGATGAAAGTTATATCTCATTTTAAAATATCAGTAAAGGTATATAAATTATATTTTTAAAGAACATAAAGTTTGGAATTGAACTTACAATGACCAAAATAAAAAAGATTATCATAGGAGTTCAAGATCAGATTTGAAGGAAAGAATAAAGAATCAGTGAAAGACAGGTCAATTATAGTTATCCATTTTGAGGAGTTGAAAGAAAAAAGAACTAATGAAAATAAATAAAATCTGAGATGCATGGGACACTTACCAAGCTTATTTCTGGGAGTTGCAGTAGAGGAAGAAGACAAACTGGCAGAAAAAATATTTGAAGAAATAATGACCCAAACTTCTAAATTGAAAGAGAAACTTCATACATTTAAGAAACTCAATGAATTCCAAGTATTATCATAATTAAACTCAAAAAAGACAAAAAATATTGAAAATAGCAAGAAATAAACAACTCATTCTACATAAGGGATCTCCAAAAACAATACGTGATATCTTATAAGAAAGTAAGGTAGCCAGAAGAAAATGGAATGACAAAATTACAATAAATGATTCTGTTACTAATATTTACATTAAATATAAATGGGCTAAAATGTCAATCAAAAGGCAGATATTGGCAATATGGACAAAATCCTTTGTTTTCTTATGAATAACTCTATGTTATTTACATATAGTTCTGTGTACATTCTTGTTCTGTTAGTTCATTATTCTAGACTATTTGAAATATATGTAATGAAATATAAGGGGAACTAAAAACAGCACTCCCATTTTCTAATACTTAAAAATGTTTTACCTGTATGTTTTTAAACCATTTTAACTATGTTTTTTACAAGAAACATACTTCAGAGAAAATATTTATAAGTTATATATCAGTCAAGGTATAGTATCTGAACACATAAAGACATGTTTTCCAGCTGAAAAATAGGCAAATGATCTGAATACACTGAGATTGCTCTTCAAAAAGAATTTTAAAATGGCCAATAAGCATGCTAAAAGATACTCAACATGGTTAACAAGGAAAATGCAAATCAAAACCACACTGAGATACTAGTTCCCTGAACTGGATATTATAAAAACGATACACAAGAGCACGTTTTGGCAAGGATGTGAAGAAAATGGAAACCTCATATATCACTGGTGGGAATATAAATGTTGCAGCCACTTTGGGAAGTTCCAAAAGTTAAGCCTGGAGTTACCATTTGACTCAATAATTTTACTGTTAGGCATATACCCAAGATAATTAAAAATATATGTCTATTAAAAATGTATATTATATGTGTGTGTATATATATATATATAATACAAATGTGTGTGTGTGTATATATATGTATAGATCTTTATGCACAAACATATACATGTGTGTGTAGTTATTCATAATGGCCAAAAAGTGGAACCAATTGAAAAGTCTATCAATTGGTGAATGGATACATAAAATGTGATATATCCATGTAGTAGAATGTTATTCAGTCATAAAAATAAATTACTGACACATGCTGACACATAGATTTGAAAACATTATGCTAAGTGAAATAAGCCAGTAACAAAAGGCTACATCATGTTGCATGATTCCATTGACATGAAATGTCCAGAATAGGCAAATCCATAGATACAGAAAGTAGATTTGTGGCTGAAGTGCTGGGGAGAGAGGATTTGGTAACGATTGCTAATAGACTCAAGGTTTCTTTTTACAATGGTGAAAATGTTCTCAATTAAATAATGGTGATGTTTGTACAACTTTGTGAATGCACAAAACTTGTACACTGCAAAAGAATGAATTTTATAGTATGCAAATTACATATAAGTAAAATAAATTAGAAAACTTCACTATATAAATGAAACAATATTTCTAAAAAATACTTTTATTCCTTTATTTGTCTATAACAAAGCAATATAACATTGATGGCTGTAGCCTTCTGATACATTTTTATTTCATGTGGTGCAAGTTCTCTGACTGAACCTTTTAAAAATGATTTTTTGGCTACTATAGAGCTCTTTAATTTCTACATAAATTTGAAGTTATCATTACAATTTCTACACTAATGCTTTCTGTGAGTATGACTATAAATATGTTGATTCTTTAAAGAAATTACACCTCAAATAGTTTGAATGCAGTTTATTTCACTATTTTTTAGATTTCTTTAAATCTGTCTTTGCTAATTCTCTACACTGTTTTGGAATTCCTGTGAACTTTGTATATATTTCAGTTATTCAGTTTGTGTCTAAGTATTTGTGACTTCCAATGTTACTGTAAACTGATTTAAAAATATTTCCCATTTATTGCTAGCATGTAGAAACAGTATTCGTACTTATAAATTTATTAAATATAATTAATTCAAATAATTATGATAGACTCCCTTGGCTCTTCTACATGAAACCAATCTATGTTTCTACATACATTTTTTCTTATTTTTGTCCTGTAGATATTTTGGTTTAATAAAGATTATAGTTATCTTTAAGATGAATTGGATAGATCCTCTCTCCTTCTCATTCCTTTTCTTTTTTTTTTTTTTTTTTTTGGCTGAGCATTTACAATTTATATGGCGTTGTAATTTGTTTGTAGTATCACTGCAAAATCTGACTTATGAAGTCATGAGAATCTGATGTCTTTTGTTGGGATAGGGGAAAACCAGGAAGATGTTTTTAAACTGCATTTTTAATAACTATAGATTTATTTATGTTATTTTTGAATCAGTTGTCTTAAAAATGTTAAATTTATATATTTTTCCATTTTTTCCTAATTTGTGCACCTCAAGCACTACAATTTTGCTTACGTTTAGTTACATTCTTTTTCTTTTCCTAAGTTTATTTTTCTTTCACTTTGCTCTTTCCTTTTTCTCTTATTTGTGCTATAGAATTTTACAGTCTTTTCAAGTAAACCATCTTTTAAAATTAATCTCATCTAAGACTTTCTTTTTGTTGTTGTTGTTCTGTTGCCTAGGATGGAGTGCAGTGGCGTGATCTCGGTTCACTGCAATCTCCACCTCCTGGGTTCAAGCGATTCTTCTGCCTCAGCCCTGAGTAGCTGAGATTACAGATGTGTGCTGTCACACCCGGCTAATTTTTTTTTTATTTTTAGTAGAGACAGGGTTTCGCCATGTTGGTCAGGATGGTCTCGAACTCCTGACTTCATGATCTGCCACCTAGACCTCCCAAAGTGCTGGGATTACAGGCATGAGACTATTTTTTAATGCTGCTTTCTTTTATGTTTCTGCTTCTTTTTAATCATTTGTACTCCTTTGGCTCACCTTGTCTTGTTCTTTTCTGCCTTTGTAATGTAAACAGTGTAATTTAAGTCATCCTATTCCTATAGAAATGCTTTCAAAGGCAAAAACATTTTTTAATGCCATTATTATTGCATTTCACAAGATTTTATAAATAATACTATTATTACCAATCAATTGTCAGCAATACATAATTTCAATCATAATGATTTTCATTAACACCCCAATTACTTGGGTTTAAAACAATTAAAACATGTATAATTTGGACACATATTTTCTTTTTTATTTAATTTTACTCTTTTCAGAAAACAGTTATTTCTGGTATTAAATCTGAAATTTGTTGACACTTTCTTGGTAACTTCATACATCACAATTTGAGTGTTTTTAAAAAAATAGTGTCCATTCTCTAAATTTTGGAAACTGAGCTCTGAATATCAGATCAAGCTTGTTTTACATTGACTAAATATTCTATATTCATTGTGATTTTTAAAATTTCCAGGATTAGAGTTTATAAATCTTGTCAACTTCTTCTTAAAATGCTTTGTTTTTGTTTTTTGTTGTTCCTATATATTTTTCTAGGCATAGTTTCCAGTACTGTTTCATACATTGTCTCTCATGTGCATCTGTTTAAATGCTATTAGGTCTAACTCTTTAATTCTATTAATATGTGTTTATTTTACATTCTTTATCATTGAAGTTTCAGGCAGGAAAGAAGGACAATTATGAATATAGCAGAATAAGGACTTTGTAATAGGAATTAGACCTTGAAAATATGTAGGAGGAGCTAACCACAACTGGCATGGGTGAATGAGTTTAGAGCTTGTGGAAAGTGAGTCATGTCAGTTGTTGGAGTACAGTGGCAAGTGGGTGGTGTGGAATACTATACAAAGTTACTGGCTCTTCATTGTTTCTACCTGTGTGAGTTAGCAGTGAAGGGATAGGGTAGGGATAGGGTGACTTATTGTCAGCAGGACTGACAGTCCAGAAGCAGAGCTGGGCACAGAAAAGGGGAAATGTGAAAACAACTGGAACCCCTGATACCTCTGTACTCAACCCTCATTACCTCTAACTAACAAAGATGTTCAGAGTGTAATGACTATTGCTTTACTTCATTCCCCATCTTGAAATCTCAAGCAAAAATTTCTTATGGTCTAAGGAATTTTTCCCTTCCCTTTACCCAGAAGCATAATGCGAAGGAAATTCTGGGGAACACAGTTACAGCTTAGCTCAGTTGACACAACACAAATCACTATAAATCTACTTTGCCTGAAGTTAATATTGCTACATTTTCTTGCTTTCTTTGTATTTGCCTGGTGTTTTTTATCCTTATAAGATTTATTAGATACAAATATTTCTATTTTTCTCATTCCCTGCAAAGACAATATTCTTGAAAATTATTTCTTTAGTTTAGTACTCATATTACTTTCTGCCTACATTTTTCATGTGCCTGTCAACTACTAAAATCTGACTTTTGCCCATCTACTCCTCCATTACTACTACAAGTATTATAAATGACCAGCAAACTTCAAAATCTATTCTAAGCCTTAAAATGTTTATCTTATTTCACTTTATAAAAGTTTCCGCTCAATTGTCACCTCCTTAGAGAGATGTTTTCTGACCACTTTATTTAAAATGATAATCACTAAAACAAACATTGTTTAATAACTTTTTTCATAAATTAATAACTGAAATGATGTTGAAATGATATGGTTTATTCCTTGTCTCTCCCACTAATATGCAAGCTATATGAGGGCAGAAGCTTTGTCTTTCTTCTTCATTATTGTATAAATATATCTTGAAAAAATATTGGAACATAGAAGTTGCTTAATATTATTTGTTAAATGAATTAAATGATTGACAGTTGATTATTTTTATGTGGAATCAACTACTCGCTATTTGCAAAAACTATTCTCTATTTTCTTCTTGACTCTCTCTTCTCTGTTTTACCCTACTCCTCCAGCTTGAAGTTTGTTAGTTTTCTTACACTGGAGAAGTTGACATGCACAGATCTCTGTGCATAATAGTGGAATAGAGGAAAGGAGAGGAAGCAAAATAATATAAATCTCTAATATCTTTTTTGGGATAAATTAGAGGATGCAAGTCATCTAACACTATTCAAAAGCTTACAATAAAAGAAAACATTTTACTGGCCCTACAAATCATCTCTATGTGTTGAATTTGGCCCTCCCATTATCAGTTTTTAAAAAATAATTAAAATGTAGAAACAATTAGTAGGCTCCTTTGATAGGAATGGTGAATGCTATTATAATGTTTGATCATGCTGTAAGTCTACAAAGAAATTTCAGGCTTTTCATCATGGGATGCCAGACCATTCTATTTACATTGAACAATTTAAAAATGGACAGGTTGAAACTTTTTCCTAATTCAGGGCCAGTAGGAAGGATCGGATTATGCCTCAAATTCTTCATTTTCCTACAGTGTCACATCAATGTTTGTAGAATCAGTTTATTATATGAAGCAATTTTATTAGTGAGATGAGGAGGTTATACCTTTGGAAAACATAGAGAAATGTACTTAGAAATAAGTAGAATTCATTAAATTAATGAGAACAATGTTTCTAAACTCAAGCCAATCTCAAAGATTACTAAAAATACAGACATTTTTGTTCTACAAATCAACATATTGTTATTGTTGAAAATGTAACAAATATTTTAACTTTTAAGTAGATGCAGAGATAAACTGTTAGTTTTTCTGTTTTCATTTATCCTTAATACAAAGGTTAATTGGGTCAGAACCTGACCAGGAAGTGTGAAAATCCTTGATCCTTTGTCTTTCTTGGCAGAGAAAATTTAGCCAAAAAAGAGAATTTATTGAAGGAAAATAAAGAGCAGAGAGTTTATTTAGAGACACAGTATGCTCTGAAAGATGAGACTGAGCAGGCTGCAGAAAGAGAATGAGTAAGCAACAGCCCCAAGAGTTCTGAGTTGGTATATTTATTATGTTGGATTCTTTGAGTTTCCACCTCTGTTTTAAATCTCTGCCCTTTTACTTAGTCTAGTTGTCCCACTTCTGCCTTATGTCCCCATCTTTATCCCCACCTAGTTCCTGACCATGCTTGTGGGACCATCCCTTACTGCTAGTTAATCAGCATGCATGAGCCCAGTGTTGGAGACAAATTCTAGAATTCTACCTAATGGCGGCATTGCTCATTACCATCACACCAGGAAGGTCATTTAGCAATTAAATCTATACTTATTGCATTTGTGTGTCTCTTAGTAATTTCTCCTTTGCCCTCTTTTCCTTCTTATCACCATGCAGCTAACTACATTCTGACAGGTTAACTGCAGAGTGAAAGATTATTGGGCATCTTAAGGGGCTTTTCTTCCTAACAAGATATTTCCAACCCTCTCTATGCATATATATATATATATATATATATATATATATATATATATATATAATAGACACACACACACATATACATATATATATAAAGAGAGAGAGAGAGAGTGTGTTTATTTTTTATTTCAATGAGGTTTTTCAGGGAGCAGGTGTTTGGTTACATGAATAAGTCCTTTAGTGGTAATTTATGAGATTTTAGTGCATGCATCACCAGAGCAGTGTACATTGTACCCAATGTGTACATTTTTATTTCTTACCCACCTCCCATCCTTTTCCCTGAGTCCCCAAAGTCCAATGTATCATTCTCATGACTTTGCATTCTCATAGCTTAGCTCCTGATTATGAGTGAGAACATTCAATGTTTGATTTTCCATTCCTGAGTTAATTCACTTGGAATAATAGTGACCAATTCCATCCAGGCTGCTGGGAATGCCATTATTTTATTCCTTTTTTTGGCCAAGTAGTGTTCTGTGGGGTGGGTATGTATATAGTTTCTTTATTCACTTGTTGATTGACGGGCATTTGGGCTGGTTCCATATTTTTGCAATTGCAAATTGTGCTGCTATAAACATGAGTGTGCAAGTATCTTTTCTGGTATAATGACTTCTTTTCCTCTGGGTAGATGCCCAGTAGTGGGATTTCTGGATCAAATGGTAGATCTACTTTTAGTTCTTTAAGGAATCTCCATATTGTTTTCCATAGTGGTTGTACTAGTTTACACTCCCACCAATGGTGTAAGAATGTTCCCTTTTCACCACATCTGCACCAACATCTATTAGTTTTTAATTTTTTGATTATGACCATTCTTGCAGGAGTAAGGTGGTATCACATTGTGGCTTTTGATTTGCATTTCCCTGATAATTAGTAATGTTGAGCATTTTTACATATGCTTGTTGGCCATTTGTTTATCTTTTTTGAAGAATTATCTATTCATGTCCTTAGCTCACATTTTGATGGGATTATTTATTTCTTGCTGATTTATCTGTAGATTCTGAATATTATTCCTTTGTCAGATGCATAGATTGTGAAAATTTTCTCCCATTTTCTGGGTTGTCTGTATACCCTAATTATTATTATTATTTGCTGTGCAGAAGCTTTTTAGTTTAAGTCTCATCTATTTATTTTTGTTGCATTTGCTTTGGGGTTCTTAATCACGAAGTCTTTGGTTAAGCCAATATCTAGAAGGGTTTTACTGATGTTATCTCCTAGAATTTTTATGGTTTCACGTCTTAGATTTAAGCCTTTGATCCATCTTGAGGTGATTTTTGTATAAGGTGAGAGATGAGTATCCAGTTTCATTCTTCTACATGTGGCTTGTCCAATTATTCCAGCACCATTTGTTGAATAGGCTCTCCTTTCCCCACTTGGTTTTGGTTTGCTTTGTCAAAGATCAGTCGACTGTAAGTATTTGGCTTTATTTCTCAGTTCTCTATTCTGTTCTATGTCTTTGTGCCAATTTTTATACCAGTACCATGCTGCTTTAGCGACTGGCCTGTAGTATAGTTTGAAGTCAGGTCATATGATACCTCCAAGATTTGCTTTTTGCTTAGTCTTGCTATGTCTACGTGCACCCTCTTTTGGCTTCATATAAATTTTAGGATTGTTTTTATAGTTCTGTGAAGAATGATGGTGGTATATTGATGGGGATCACACTGAATTTTTATATTGCTTTTGGAAGTATGGTCATTTTTATAATATTGATTCTACCCATTCATGAGCATGGGATTTGTTTCAATTTGTTTGTGTCATCTATGATTTCTTTCAGCAGTGTTTTAGTCTTTCTTGTAGAGGTCTTTAACCTCCTTGGTTAGATATATTCTTAAATATTTCTATTTTTTATTTTCTGCAGCTATTGTAAAAGGGGTTGAGTTGTTGATTTGATTCTCTGCTTGGTCACTGTCAGTGTATGGCAGAGCTACTAATTTGTGTATATTAATCTTGTATCTGGAAACTTTGCTGAATTCATTTACCAGTTCTTGGAGTTTTTTGGATGAGTCTTTAGGGTTTTCTAAGTATATGCTTATATCATTGGAAACAGCAACAATTTAACTTCCACTTTACCAATTTGGATGCCCTTTATTTCTTTTTCTTGTCTGATTGTTGGCTGTGGGTTTGTGATAAGTGGCTTTTTTTTTTTTTTTTGAAACAGAGTCTCGCTATTGTTGCCCAGGTTGGAGTGCAATGGTGCAATCTCAGCTTACTGCAAACCTCTGCCTCCCAGGTTCAAGCAATACTCCTGCCTCAGCCTCACACATAGGTGGGATTACAGGTGCCGTCCAGCACACCCAGCTCACTCTTGTATTTTTAGTAGAAATGGGGTTTCGTCATGTTGGCAAGGTTTCACCATGTTGCTCTTGAACTCCTGACCTTAGTGATCTGGCCACCTTGGCTTCCCAAAGTGCTGAGATTACAGGTGTCAGTCACTGTGCCAGGCCCATAGATGGGTTTTATTACATTAAGGTATGTCTTTTCTATGCCAATTTTGCTGAAGGTTTTAATCATAAATGGATGTTGAATTTTGTCAAATGCTGTTGCTGCATCTGTTGAGATGATTATGTGATTTTTGTTTTTAATTCTGTTTATGTGGTGTATCACATTGTTGACTCATGTATGTTAAACCATTCCTACATCCTTGGTATGAAACCCATTTCATAATAGTGGATTATCTTTTTGATATGCTGTTGGATTTAGTTTGGTAGCATTTTTTTTTTGAGGATTTGCATCTATGTTCATCAGGGATGTTGTCTGTAGATTTCTTTTTTTTTAATCTCTTTCTCTGGTTTTGGTATTAGGGTGATACTGGCTTCATAGAATGATTTAGGGAGGATTCTCTCTCTATCTTTTGGAATGGTGTCAATAGGATTGGTACCAATTGTTCTTTGAAAGTCTGATAGAATTCAGGTGGGAATCCATCTAGACCTGGACTTTTTTTGGTTGGCAATCTTTTATTACCATTCCAATTTCACTGCTTGCTGTTGCTGTGTTCATAGTTTCTATATCTTCCTGAGTTAATCTATGAGGAGTGTGTATTTCTAGAAATTTATCCATCTCCTCTAGGTTTTCTAGTTTATGCATGTAAAGGTGTTCACAGTAGCCTTGAATAGTCTTTTGTATTTCTGTGTTACCAGTTATAATATCTCCTGTTCTGTTTCTAATTGAGCTTATTTGGATCTTCTCTCTTCATTTCTTGGTTAATCTTGCTAATGGTTTATCAATTTTATTTATCTTTTCAAAGAAACAGCTTTTTATTTCGGTTATCTTTTGTTTTAATTTAAATTTCATTTATTTCTGCTCTGCTCTTTGTATTTCATATCTTCTGCTGGGTTTGGGTTTGGTTTATTCTTGTTTCTCCAGTTCCATGCAGTGTAACCTTTGATTGTCTGTTTGTGCTCTTTCAGACTTTTTGATGTAGGTGTTTAATGCTATGAACTTTCCTCTTAGCACCATTTTTGGTGTATCCCAGATACTTTAACAAGTTGTGTCAGTATTACTGTTCAGTTCAAATAATTATTTTTTAATTTCCATCTTGATTTCATATTTGGTTCCATGATGATTCAGGAATAGGTTATTTAGCATGCAGGTTTTAGGTCACCTCTGGGGTGTGAGATTTTCTAGACCTCCCTTTTCTCAGGGACTTTCCCTGATGCTCATGTCTAGCTATCTGCCTGCTCTAATAAGAACATGAAGAACAATAGTAGCAACAACAATAACAACTGTAAGAGAGAATGTACATAATGTGAAATGTCTTACTACTCCAAGACTGGGGCAGGAAACAACATAGAAGGTTTAAGAGAATGATGAGAAATGAGGCTCATAGTTATCTTTCTGTTCCAACTTCAGTTTAGTTAGTACTTTATAGGAGCACCTGAACTATTTATTTAGATCTGTCCAAGAAGATAAAGTAGTACTTTGATATAAAATGTATGTTTTCAAAAACTCAGGATATCAAACTTATTTTGAGGAATTATAAATATTCATCAGTAGTTTCATATATCATATCATCTCCTAAAATATAAAAAAGAATTTTTCAGAAAAGATGGATGAAATTTGGAGAGTGAAGATGAACATATGTCAGAAGAGATAAAAGAGAAATATTAGACACAAAAAAAGCAGGCAAAATTTAATTTTGGGACTATTACACTAGATATTGTTGGTTTAGAGGGATTGATCAAAGCAGCGATGTTCTGAATTGCCTCCAAGATAACCATTCCTAGAGATTAGAATGCCTATAAGAATAAAAATTAGCATTCAATTCCTGCTGAGTATTGGTGATTGCCAGAAGCTTATAGGCCCACATTATATTGTTACCAAAGAATCCTTAGAATAAATTAACATATCCCAAGGTAGTTATTTGAGTTGGAGCAAGTTCAGCACCTTAGAATTGGATACATCTTTCTTGCTCATAAAAATAAAAAAGAGAGGAGGCTTGTAAGAACAACAAAAAAATTGTTTGAAAGAGCAAAAAGAAATTGGGCAAGCTTCACACTCACCAATTGAGAGCAAGAGTATAGAAGTCCTTGTGGAAACAGTGAATAATAAAATTAATTAGACCAAAAATTTTAAATTGGTTGAATACAAGGAAAGTCTACTGGGTTGTGGTGAACCTAATAATAAGCAACTATTCCTGCCTGGTGTCCAGTGCCGAGGGATGAGAAAGGAAATCAAGCAGACAGGGCATCAGTTGAGTCAGGAAACAGTGTGAGGAAAGGTCCCCACAGGATCTTGAGAGGTCTTGAAAATGCTTCTAACAAAAGTCATTGCCATATTGGAACATTTGGTGAATTACTGGTATCAACCAAGAAAACCTATAGATAACACCAGCTACCAAACAGATTTATAGCTTTTTTCCTTAAGCACTCTCCCATACCCAGTTTCCACACCGATTCTGAAAGGGCCAAGGGAGTCAGAGAGGAGGAGGTGAGATGGGTATAGTAAATGGCAGACTACATTTCTCTTTCCCAACTGTGGTTTTCAAGCTGTAGGGTAGACCCTCGTTTAAAGAGTACAGAACCTTTAACATTTTAAGCTCTCAATTAGAGTGGCTTGGACTTTTAAATACTCAATTAATTACAAAAAATAAAATTGGTCTGATTCGTGGTAGTGACCAGAAAGGTGCATTTTAGGAAGTTGAAAAAATGATCAGCAGCAGCATTTCAAAGGATTCATTGAGAAGGCTTATAGTTTAACTGGATAAGGGTGGATCACTAGAGAGAGATTTCAAATATAATGCTAACTTTTCCATTCTGCAACTGAGAAAATAGTGTTATAATGAAGAGATTTGGAAACTGAATAGAAGATCTTACGGAACAAAATGTCAGGTTTTTGATGACTTTATTCTCAGGTGACAATGAGACTTTCAAGTGGAAATCTACTCAAGAGCTGTAAATATAAAACTAGAGCTTGGGGTCAGAGGTATAATATAAATGTTATCGACATAGAAGTAATAGCAATTGAACTAAAGTAACAAAAAATGTTTTCATAAAATGATATGAAGAGAGAAACACATGTAACGTATTCATTAAATAAAAATTGGAAAAAAAAGAGAAAAACAGAGAAAGAAAAACTGAGTCATGTTTTCATACTTTTTCATACTCTTCTTAATTGGAATCTCATAATTTTTTCAAGATCCAGTTCATACATTATTAAATATTAAAGTTTTTTTTTACTTTTTAACCAAATACATAGTTAAAAATATCCATCTTATCATTTATGTTCTTATTAAATGCTGTTTCTTCAATAAAATGTTTGTTCAAATCCAAAAAAAGAAATTGAGACTGATACCATATTTTAAAAACAGACATAGGAAAAAAATTAAGATGTTTCTGATTAACCTTGGTGAGACAGACTAGTCATTGCTTGATGGTGTTTGTGCCCTAATTTCTGGAAACTGTGTGTGTATATATATGTGACCTAACAAAATAAAAGGAATTTTGCAGATGTGATTAAGCATTTTGAGACAGGGAGATTATAATAGATTATCTGCATGGGTTCAATATAATCATATGGGACTTTATAAGAGGGAGGTAGACAGATTAGAGATGGAGGAGATATGATGATGGGAACAGAGGTCAGAGTGATGACAGAAAGGGACCACAAGCCAAGGAATGCAGACATTCTCCAGATGCTGGAAAAGGTAGGAAAAACTTTCATGTAAGACTCCAGAAAAAACGCAACCCTGTTTACACCTTGATTTTAGAACTTGAGACCTCCAACATGAACATTAACATATACAAATTTTGTGGAATTTGTTATGGCAGCAACAGACAACTAATACAAACTTTATTTGTATTAAATGTGAAGTGCTGTTGTGACAAATACCTAAAAATGTATAGTGGCTTTGGAATTGGACAATGGGAAAAGATTGAAAAAGTTTTCAGAAGAATGACAGGCAAAACTTAGATTGCCTTCAGTCAGCAGTTAAAAACATGGATGTTCACAACTCTGCTAGTGAGGACTGATAATTTATGTGAAGAATGTGATAAAGATAACAATGATTGCGGAGAATATTTAAATAACCAAAGACAGACTTAGAAATATGAATCTTACAGGTACCACTGGGGAGGCTTAAGAAGGAAATACAGAATATTTTATTAGAAGCTAGAGGAAAGAAAATCTTTCTTATTAGTGGCAGAAAGTTTAGTGGAATTGTGTCCTGTGGTTATGTAGAAAGTGGAACTTGTAAGTGATGAGCTTGGTTCCGAGCAGGCACTGAAAGCGAAGCCTGGTGTTTCCTTGCTGCTTATAGTAAAATACAAGAGGAAAGAAACACGTAGAAAACTTGTTAAGCCAAAATGAACCAGAACTTGATGTTTGGGAAAATCCTCAAGTTTATCCAGATTATAAAAGACAATAAAATAAGGAGATTCACCGTTTAAAAAGTGTGCTCTTGTAAGTAAACCCAAATGTGTCTGGAAAATCTTTTGTTAGTACCTTTGAAGTCACAAAAAGACAGTATTCAATTGTACAAATGGATCTTTGAAGGGATGAGGGATGGGACTCACTGACCTCCTGAACGGCCATGTAAGCAGAAATGAGGAATAGATATAGAATTATCCAGGAAGTATACTAGGACGAGGGAGGGTAAGGTGGAATCTCTTGTCTAATGTAGTGAATCCCAGGACAGGAATAGGTGCCCCACAAGTTTCTTCAGAATTAAAGCGCAGCAAACTGCCAGTTTGGACTTAAAGAATAAAATTAAAGAAGCTGTTAGAGTCCAACTCTACAGGCAGGAAACAGGCTGATTGAGCTATTCAGCTTAAATTTGGACTAAACTTCACAAATAAAGAAGGATATTTCTGATGAGGAAGACTTGAGTCCAGAGACTAGAGGTCTTGGCTCAGTGGATGAAGATAAAAACTACAAGAATTATTTTCAGACCTTGAAATTTAATACCGTTTTCCTAGCTAGACTTCAAAATTGCTTGGGACTGTTGACTCTTTTTTTTTTTTTTAAAGACTTTATTTTTTAGAGCAGTTGTAGGTTCATAGCAATATAGACATTTTTGACATTTCCAGTATCCCCCACATCCCAGGCTAGAGTGGGGACAATTTGCTACAATTGATGAACCTATATTGTCATGTCATCATCACACACAGTTCATAGTCTGTATTAGGGTTCACTTGCTATTCTACCTTTTATGTTTGGACAAATGTACAATGCCATGTATCCACCATTATAGTATCTTACAGAGAAGTTTCACTGCTCTAAAAGTTCTCTGAACTATGGGTATTTATTCCTGCCTTCCCCCTAATCCCTGACAACCACTGAGATCTTTACTTTCTTCATTCTGTTGCCTCTTCCAGAATGTCTTTTAATTGGAATTATATGGCATGTGGCCTTTCAGACTGGCTTCTTTCACTTAGCAATATGCATTTAAATTTCCTTCATGTTTCTTTATGACTTGATAGATGATTTATTTTTAGTGCTGGGTAATATTCCATTGTTTGGATATACCACAGTTTACCCATTTAATTATTAAAGGACATCTTGGTTGCTTCCTGTTTTGGAAATTATGAATGAAGCTACTATAAATGCCAATATCCAAATATTTTGATGGACATAGGTTTCGGTCCCAGTTGCTGGACCTTATGATAAAAGTGTAAGAAACCGCCAAATTTGTCTTCCAAAGTGGCTGTACTATTTTGTATTCTCACGGCAGTAATTTCTTTTTTCTTTCCATTTTTATACACTTTGAATGGGAACGTCTATAACTGTTATTTCATACCTGTCCTATCATATTTTTGAACCAGATAACTTGTTTTCTAGTTCACAGGCACCAGATGAAGAGGAATTCTATCCTAGAGTCAACTATATGCAGAGACTAACTCATCTAACTTAAAGTATTAGGATTATTAGATTTGGGGACTTTAAGCTGATGAGACAGATAAAACTGAGGGTTGGAATTGCTTGAAGTGGTAGATACAATAATTATTTCCTAATGTTCATATTTTAGTCTTTGGAATCTGTGAATATGTTACCTTACATGAAAAAAAGGACTAAGAATATACTGGATTATCTGGGTGAGACAATATAATCACAGGAGTCCTTAAAAGGAAGATCAGATTCAGATAATAAGATGAGAAACAGAGGTCAGAGTGATTCAGGCCCAAGAACCAAGAAATGTAAACATGTGTTTTAGAAGCTGAAAAGATGAGGAAAGGAATCCCCTCCCATAGTGTCCAGAAAAAATGCATCCATGGTTATACTTTGATTTTAGGACTTCCTACCTCCAAAAGTTGAACACTGAATGATCATCAAAAAAAAAAAAAAAAAAAAAAACTGAGACACCAAACCATTTAGAAGTAAATAAAGTTTAAAATAAAGACTTTATAAACCTTTATAAGAGAATTCAGGCATTATAAGGACTATTCAACAAACAAACAAAAAATAAAACTTGTTTACAGAAAACAAATATGTCTTATGAAAAATTCCTAGATTTTATACTAATTTTGTTCCTAGAGAAGCTAGTAATTTTCTCACATAATCATGCTTATCTGAAAGAGTTTTCATTTTTATATATGTGCAGATATCAGCCTTGCAAAATTATTAGGAAGTCAGTAATAAAGAAGGCTTAATGTTATTTTTATGTTGGGATCTAGAACTAGACAGGATGAATTTCTTCCATTTGCTTTTGTTCATATTTTTGGTCTAGCTCAGGTTTTAAAGTTCCTCACCTTCCCTCTGATTATAAAATGTGATGTACATATACCCATAATAGCAGCAGGACAAGGTGTTAGTTTTTCTTAGAAATAACTTAACATAAATATTTTACTATCTATCAATCAACTATCCTTTTTTTTTTTTTTTTTTGAGATGGAGTCTCATTCTTTTTGCCCAGGCTGGAGTGCAGTGGTGCCATCTCCACTCACTGCAACCTCTGCCTCCAGGTTCAAGTGATTCTCCTGCCTCAGCCTCCCAAGTAGCTGGGACTACTGGCGCCCACCATCAGACCCAGAAAATTTTTATATTTTTAGTAGAGATGGGGTTTTCACCATGTTGGCCAGTCTGGTATCAAACTCCTGACCTCAAGTGATCTGACCACCTTGGCTGCCCAAAGTGCTGGGATTACAGGTGTGAGCCACCAGGCCCAGCCAACTAACTATCTATCTATCTATGATTTATCTACTTATTATCACATTTTAATATCCATATAGTATTCACATATATGAAAGTAATATACTTTATTTTCTATTTTCGAACATTTGGGTTGTTTCCAAATTTTTGCTATTATAAATAAAAATTCAATTACCAGCCTTCTAATCAGCTCTTTGTGATCATTATTATTATGCCTTATTGATATATACATTTTTAGAAGTTGAATTTTGTTTTTAATATTTGTAACTGACATAATCGTATGTACTTATAGGGCATATGTGATAGTTTGGTACAAGTATGCAATGTGTAATGATCAAAGCAGAGTAATTAGGACATTTGTCACATCATTTCTTTGTATAGGGAACATTTCAAATCTCCTCTTCTAGCTATTTTGAAGTATACAACAAATTATTAACTATAGTTATCTTACTGTGCTATTGAACAGAACTTATTCTTCTATCTAGCTGCATATTTGTACTTATTAACCAACCTCTCTTCATCTCCCTTTCTCAGCCCCTAGTAACCATCATTCTATTCTTTATCTCCACAAGATCAAATTTTTAGCTCCGGTATCTGAGAAAGAACATACAATATCTGTCTTTCTGTGCATGACTTATTTCACTTAACATAAAGATTTTCAATTCCATCCATATTGCTGCAAATGACAGGATTTCATTCTATTTTATGGCTGAATAGATTCCATTTTGTATATAAATCACATTTTAAAAATCCATTTGTTGGTGAACACAGGTTGATTCCATGTCTTGGCTATTACGAATGGTGCTGCAATAGACATGGGGGTGCAGGTATTTCTTTGATATAATGATTAGAAGTTGAATTTTGAAGCAAATTGCATATCAATCTTAAAACTTACAGTTAATGTTGGCAAACTATTCTCCGTTATTTGTTAATATATTTGTCAAAGACTTTCTAATTGGATTCTAATAAATTTTCAATTCTTTCGTATTTATAACCTGTATATTCCCTACTTATATCCTTATAGAGAATATTGCATATTAGGAACGCATAAGATTAACCTAGTGAAGCAATCTGAATGTTAGTTCATTCCCCATGATATGAGGTCTGTTTATCCAATTTGACAATAAATCAAGCTTTCCATTTGTCCTTTGTTATATTAATATTTGTGGTGTTTGCACAATGAGTTTAGGCTACGTAGTATAAACACTTGTAAAGTTCGACACAAATGCATGTTGAATCAAATACAAAAGGAAATTTTAGAAAGTCGTCTTTGCATTTCTCTCGTGACTGCGTCTTCCCCACAGATGAAGCCCATCAAATTGTCTTACGTTATTATTGAGTAGAAGTAACCAACTATAGGGCAAGGTAATTATACAGGGATTAATTCTATTTTCAGTAATTGGCTTCCATTTCCATGTTTTGCTACTAAATGAGAAATCTAGTTGAGACATAATAAAGATGAGGCACCTGTTGGCCTTCAGGGTTAGTACCTGGTCTGGAGTTCGTGGGCTCATGAGGGTAGCTTGAGTTTTAATTGCTAAGAGCTGATACTCATTGTAGAATAATCCAGATATCTGAAATTAAATGAGATAGGTTGCTTAGTTTGCAACAAGGATAAAATGTCTTTCTAATTTGATTAAGTTAGAAAAGTCTGGCATTTTATAAAACATATCACATTTTCCTGGCATATACTTATTTCTGTTTCTATAGCTCCAAAGAATTTTCCTTATTTTGCTGGAGCTGTTCAGCCACTGACAAGTTACTGAATTAGTTGAGGAGTCCATCTAATCAAGTTTTTTTTAAAAAAATTCAGTTAAAAAGTTTAGTTTATAGGGAAGTGAGCTTGAAATGGTTAAATAGCAACTCCATAACTGCCAACAACAAGTAGGAGTAGAGTGAGGTGGATGCTTGATGTTCAAATATAGGCATATAAAAATGTATGAATTATTTTGTGTTTAGGAAAAGGCCATTTCAAATAAAATGAAGCTTACTTGCTCAAATGGAGCGAAACCCGAATCTCTCCCACAGACAAAGGAGATCAGAAGGCTAAAGGAAATTTTCAAAGCATTTGAATTTGAGTCCTTGTAAAGCCATTTCTGGAGACAGGCATTTCATAGGGAACACTTTGAGGTGCAATAAAATTTCTTAAATTTTAGTAATTCTACTTTAACCCACTGGGGATGGCCAGTAGTAAGTTTAAGATCATTTCAGACTGTAAGCTATATCAATGCGATTATTACTTTGTATTTAATATTAAAGGTTGATGTTTAATGTAGGCAGAGGGATTAATAATTCTCCGCAATTTGAGTTATATGCTTGTTACAAAATTATCCATTCAGAAGACAACCTGCACTGAAGGGTCAGCAAGAAAGTTCATAGACTGAGCATTCATTACCAGGCTAAGAAAAACATTCTGGAAGCATTTCTAACAGGGATACATGGCTGCCTCATAAGGAAAAATAGAAATTTTATCTGAATGACAGTAAATTTTGTTTATGCTTTTGTATATATGAATGCTCTTACTAATATAACTGTAAACTACTTATAGGTCCTACTGTGAAATACATAAAATGTAAATGTGTTAGGAAATAACATAAAAAATCTTTTGCCTGCCTCCCTCATACAATTCTAAGTTTAAAAAAGCATAGGCATTCGTACAGATATATTATCTTCACTGAAACATTTCAAGAAATTTTGAGTTCCTACCTTGTGGCAAGAGCACTTGTCTCCGATGGAGAATCAGCCTCAGTGAATCTTGATCTGGAGCAGCTGCTGGGGCTTCCAAACCCTGTCCTTGCTTTTGTATACCCAGAGAAAACCATTTTATCCTATAACGAGCAACTCTCCCAAAACATTGCCTTTCCTTAAAAATTTGATTTTTTGATGTCTTGTGATTAGAGATACTCGAGTGGCAAACATAGAAATTTATTTCTGTAACATGATATTGCTAAAACTGTGGGCCATGTGATTATTTTGCTCTGTTGTTTCCTTACACCTTTCAAGAAAGCTCAGCTGAGTTATACAAATGTAATCTGCTCCACGTCTTTCTCTGTAACCTGCAGAACAAAAATTTTTGAAGGATTATATTGTCTACATTAGTTTTCTGTTCTGGACCTTGACAGGTATATTTCTAAAAAGCTTGTCCAGATTCTGTTGAATTCCATATTCAATAGCGAGTGAGTCACTGTTCAAACAAATGTTCATGTCTTCACCACTCTGAGATAATCAACCTAGAAGGCACCCTTGCATAAGTCTAAGATGTAATATACTCCTGACCTTGATTAATCCTCCTACCTGACACTCCTTTGGTACCTCAGCACTGTGTCTTTTGCAGGGATCCACCTCTAAATGTTTCTTAGTCTCTCTGCACAGGTGCCATAAAAGCATCTTAATGTATAGTAACTACATAGCCTTAAAATTCAGTTCATTATGCCAGAAGTATAATATCAGTCCAATTCTGAGCTTTTCCCTTTTCCATATACCAGTCTATGAGTGTTCAATGTCTTCAATAATTTTTGGGTGGATTACTTTTGTGAGTGACCCCTTTTCTCAACTCTTGAAGATTCAGTAGTTTGCTTCATTTGGGAGTTATTCCAGTTTGCTTTCTTAGTTTTTCCTCTTGTTCTCAGTTAAGTTCCTTTTGTTCTTATTTGCCATTTCTGAACCAGGCAAAACTAAAATGTGGCCCTCTTTTCTGGTATGATTATTGTGAACAATAAGATGTATGTGAATGTGTGCATATATATCTCCTTTAACACCGAACTGTGGGTTCTCTAATATCCTAGGAATTCTTCTGTTTGAATACCTCTTATTTTCTTGTTTCAAAATCATTTTTTCCCCTTCATATTACTACTCTTCTAATTCAGACTACATGACCAAAGCCTACTTTTAGAAGTGATCTCAAAACACAGACCTGCTTTTTAAATTCATTTCAATCCTCCTTTAGTCTTTGAGTAAATTATTTCTAGTGGCAGAATGTTCCAGATGCAATCCTGTTTTAAACATATTTATTTGCCTTTGGAAATTATTAGAAAATAATTCCATTACATTTTTACTTTACCATAATTTATGAAGTATCTATATTTCAAATATAAGCAAATGCAATATTTTCTGTATATCTTACCTTTTCTTTGGTAAAATAGATAATTTTACTATGAGTTTGAACACACAGTCCTCATATAATGGAGAATGAACTAACATTCAGATTGCTTCACTAGATTAATCATATGCATTCCTAATATGCAAACTTCTCTATAAGGATGTAAGTTGGGAATATACAGGATATAAATATAAAATAATTCAAATTTTTTAGAATCCATACATATCATAGCTTCTTTTTCATTGAGTCAGGTCAAAGTCAGGCTATAGTGTACCAGGACACAGCTAGGTGTTACCTTTGAACTAGAGGAAGTAATCTCACATTTATGTACTTTGTAGTTATAAACTTCATACCATCTCTTTTAATTCCACAGCAAGTCTATGAAGTTCATTCATTAATTCGCATTTTCAATAAGTATTTATTTTGTCAAGCACTACCCATTGGTTCTGGGATTATGACTGTGAACAATACAGTCTCTCTTTTAAAAAATTTATAATCGATGTTTGCAGGGAAAGTGTATTAGTTTTCTATGACTGTGTAAAAAAATTACCACAAAATTAGCAAATTGAAACAACACCTATTTGTGAGTACACAGTTCTGTAGATTAGAAATCTGGGCAAGGTTTAATTGGGTTCTTTGCTTAGGATGTCACAATGCCAACCTCAAGGTGTAAGCCAGGCTACTCTCTTATCTGGATGCTCCATGGAGAAATTTGCTTAGAAGATTATTCAAGTTGTTAGCAGAAGTGCATTCCTTAAGGCTATAGGAGTGAGATTCTTATTTTCTAGCTGGCTGTGAGCCTGGGATAATTTTCTTTACTGGAGATTTCTCATCTCTAATGTCTATTCTCAGCTTCTGGAAATTATGTGATTCTTTAACCCTTTTCTGCTAAATTCTGTTCACCTACATAGCAGACTGAACTAAAAAAATTACAAGCATCTCTCCCCACAATTACATTTTTCAAATCTTTTTATAAATTCAGCAACTGGAATCATTGAAGCTCTTAATGCAGACCTTTTAAAGTTATTTATTTTGTTTTTAAATTATTTTTGAAAATGTGTATCTTGCTCAGGTACCTTATTTTAGATTGTCTTACCTATAGTATCTTTATGTAAACCCACAGTAAGCAGTCACAGTTTCCAATTTAACATCATGCAGATTATTGTAGTAGTCAGATTCTCTTTTAGATGGCGAAATAGACAAGGTAATCAGCTATAGGTTTAAGGGCTATAGAAATGTCAGGAAAGATATGGAATAGGAGAGAAAGAAGTCACTGGTTATATTTTAGCTTGAGAGAGCATTTTCAGTTGTGCAGTGGGAATAAAAGCTAGATTGTAGGGGATTGGTTAGAAAAAGATTATAAAAAAAAAATACATAGTTTGGACACAGTGGCTTATGTCTGTATTCCCAGCACATTGGGAGGCTGAGGCGGGAGGATCAACTGAGGTCAGGAGTTCAAGACCAACCAGCCCACATAGCCAAACCCCATCTCTACCAAAAATATGAAAATTAGCTGAGTCTGAGGGCACAGGCCTGTAATCCTAGCTACTGCAGAGGCTGAGGAAAGAGAATTGCTTGAACCCAGGAAGTGGAGGTTGCAGTGAGCTGAGATCAGGTCACTGCACTCCTGCCTGAGCAACAAAGCAAGACTCCATCTCAAAAAAAAAAAAATGAATGTAGATGACTTTCTCCCTAGGGTGCATTGTGGAGTTTTAATTTCACATCCTGTTGAGCACAGTAGACATGCCAACAGTCTCTGGAAAGGATTCTGGGCTCACGGTTCCACGCTACCTCTTTTTCTTCTATTCAGTGCCATAACCCATTTATGGGGGTTTGCAAATGGACATTCTGGCTTTAGTCACAAATATTCAGGCTGTTGTTGTGTACATGGGAGTCAATATTTGTCTTCTTCCTAACTTCATACCACTCCATTAAACAACCTGAAAGAAATCACCCATACCAGGGAGCCAACCAATCTATCCCAAGTGTTCTTTGTAAAACACTTTTGAAAACTAGAATTTTATTACGTAAGCATTACAAATTGGCAGGGGAACATGGGGGCAGATGTAAAGAGAACATGGTCCTGGAAACTGATGTGAAGGCAACCTAGAATCCTGATCATGAGAACTCTGAAAACAGTAAAAGCAAAAGAGGACTGCCACACTAAGAAAGTGACCCAGTAGGACAGGGAATGGACACAGGGTCAGGCTATCTCTTTCTGTAACAATGATGTAGAGCATCTCTCTCCTAGAGTCATGCCATCCTTCAGGATATTTTGAACATAAAACACACATGCACACGGTAGAATTAAATGGTTTGGAGCTATGGCTAATATCCCAGGTTTTTTTAACATTAGCTGCATCTTCCCAATGCAGCAACATGTTATTTCAGCCAATAAATTCCTGACACAAACTGTAAAAGAATGACCTTAGGCACTTTCAGGTTACTGATGCTGTTAGAGATTTTTCTTCATCTTTTTAACATCAGGTATATTCTAAGGCCATTAGAGTTAGAAGAATGTCAGAGAGAAAGTATTAATGGGACTTTACTACCAACCATTCACACAGTAGTTTAGTTTTGTATCTTTCCTTTCCTTTCTCCTCAGTCTCCAACTTCCTTGGGAGATCACAAGGAGTAAAAGCATGTCAGCAAGCCTCTACTTTATTTCACTAAAATGATTATAAAAAAAGAGTTTTGCAAATCTAGGGAGAAATTATTTTCTTTCAAGTGACAGAAACACAAACCACAGTAAGTTCTGGGCCGGAGGAAAGGAGCTAGTCTGGTTTGGGTCTTAAATTTTAATATCCCATTCAAAATAGTGGAGTTAGACATGCTATTTCCCAAATTACAAGATTTAAATTATTGCTTTGCCTCACATCATCAGTACTTGCCTGGAAGTTCTTTCCAAATAAGTACTCCCTCAGCTCATACTTTTATACTGTGTTTTCCACTATGCATTGCCCCAGTCATAATTACTCCTTATGGTTTAAAGTTTGGGAATCAGATGATCCCATTCAGTGGTGTTTCTCATAGGCATCAATCTTTGAGAGAAACACTTAACCTCTTTGTGGAAGGAAATTCCAAACCCATAAGGAGGTGGAGAAATTAAGTCATTTACACATCCCTTTACTCCCTCTCCTATTGCAAGAAAACCCACCCCAATCTTGCCTGACCACTAATAATAAAAGATTCTAGAATCCTGAATGATGTTATCTGAAGCTCTTTTTTTCAATAGAGATAACATGTTGTATTTGTGAAGATTAATAACTCATCCATATATATGCTTATATATTTCTATGCTATATACATTTATGCTACACACACACACACACACACACACACACACACTCATTTGATACTTGCTGGCCATTTTCTTCTTCCTTCAATAAAAAAACTGCCAAATTTGAGGTCACCCAGAATGAAGACTGCACTTTCTAGCCTCCCAGCAAGGTGTGCCTGTTTGACCAGAAGAAAACACATAAGAATTTTATTTTTACAATTGTAGAGTGTGGCTGCCTTCCTAACATAATACAAAAAAAATTCATAGGAGGAAAATACTGACAATATAGGAGAAAAGACTATGTCAAAATTACAAATAACAATCCAAGAAAATTATTTATCAATCATAATATAGACCAACAGGTCATTTTTCTTAATATCAACAATCTCAACATGTCAATGATAAAATGGCCAACAACTCAATATGTAAGTGAAATAAACAGAAAGTTCACAGGAAAGGAAGTACTAACAATGAGTCTCAAACCTATGAGAAAAAAGCCCAATCCCCTTTGCTCATAATAGAACCACAAATTTTAAAAGATTGGCAAAGGTAAAAGGACTCTGATATGCTTTGGCAAGGATTGGAAGAACTTTCCTCTCAAAATTGCTGTTGAAAAACAAAATGGTAGAATTTCTATGAATACAATTTTCAACATCTATTGAGACTATTAATGTTTATTTGCTTTTTTACCAGCAAATATATTTTATACCAATGTGATTTCATTGTTGCAAAAATTTGTGCATACCAGAAATTTCTGTAAGAGAAACAGTTTAGAAATTTTATTATCAGGTGAATAATTAACAGATTCTAGCACATGGTTAACAGATGATTAACACATGCATACAATGTAGTACTAGACAGTATTAATAATTAAAAATATATCATTATTTCTAATACATATTAATTGAAAAAAATCAAGTTATAGAATAAATATATATTGTGCTATCAACTCTTAAAAATGAATATAAAATTATGTACATAAGAAATGACAATTTTTGCCCTTGGGAAGGTTATTAGTAAGGCTTAGGCATAGTGATAATAGGATAATTGCCTTTAGCTATATTCCTATATTCTTTTGTTCTTTTGAAAAAAAATGCCATGAAACAAACTAACTATTCACCAGTCCTTTAATTTAAGCTTTTTCTTCCAGGTTAGTGCTATTCTCCTCCTCACTGACTATCAATCTGGATCATCCTTTTGTGCTTCAGTCACTCGAATGGTCGTTTAGATTACTAATGCTACAGAGAAAGAGAAAGTGAACTGACATTTCTTAAGCACAGCATTATTTATTAAACTGAAGTGCTTTACAAAAGGTTCTTTTGCACATTTAATCTTCATAACAGATGAGAAAACATGGAAACTGGGAGCTCGAAAAGAGTTGATATTTCTTGAATGCCTACAATGCCCTCAGCACTCTACTTACATACATTCTATTTTTTCAATTCTCGTCGGAGTCCCGAACCATACTTTAAAAATGACATGCTTTAAGTACAACCTTATGAAAAATCTTGCCCAAAGTTAGCCAACTGAAATCTCAGTAGTGTAATTTGAACCCCTGTTTATTTATTAATAGAAACACACAGCAAAAAGTTTAGCAATAGCAACAGCAATAAACAACAAAGGCAACAAAACAATGTCATTCTTGGTACATGTCATTTTCAGCTTCAGTTTCTATCACTGATAAATATCCTAATTATCCTCAAAGGGCACAGAGTTACCTTGGTCACTTCCACACAATTTTTAATGCACGGTCCAAATCATCACTTTAGAAATCAGAAGAAAATGTGATATATTTTTAAAACAATGAACTTAATTCCTATGAATTCCTGTTAGAACTTACTATTTTACATTTAAAACAGTATTACAGTTTATCTCAGATATTATCCATTTTCACTTTCACCTTTTAAGGATCATCTCTTTCTAGGTTTTTGGTGGGAAAATAAGGATATTTGATGATCATTCTCGAGTCAGTACCACACTTCATCTATGTTTCTAATGCCTGATAACAATCCTGGATTTGTGCATCACGATCTGCCTCCCACCTCTACATTGTGCTGATACCTCTACATTAATGACTATTAAGGAGAGAGGTATTAATGACTATTAATATTAGAGAGGGGTGACTTTGGAGTAATTCATATTATTTTATTTTCTGTCCCTTTCTTCTCTGCAGGACCACCACCAAGCCTTTACTTAATCTCTTTGTCTAAAAAAGGAATAATAAGTAAACTGATTAATGAGGCTTTGTATTAACAAACAAGACAATAAAGTGCCTAGTCCAGCACTGGTTCATAGTCTATGCTCAAAAAAAGTAATTATTATTAGTAATGTATCACTCTTTGCTTAAATTTTGAATAGGAAAAAGACATATAAGTATACCAGTAATTGATTTACAAGTTAAAGTTTCTAATATTGAATTGCTTTGACTACCAAGTTCCTAAAAAGTTTTCCCTGGCCAAACGTTAGTGTGGTTTATTAATGGGCCTAAGGTCTATGCTATAACGCTAGCTTCTTATCACTTACCAGTTCAGTTCAGTCATTCCTGCTTTTCTTCTATCTCCAAAATTCTTTTAATTTCAAGTAAAAAGAAATTTGGTTGTATCTTTTGCCTTGTCTCTAAGCACTCCATTCCTAAGAACTAAACCTTCCAGACCCCCCAAATTACTAAGTGTTTCCCTAATCAAAGAGCCACCCCTAAAGGAAACTCTAGTATTAACTATTCTTGTGCATGTCTCCATGTATGTGTGCAGTTTTTATCCAGCTCCCCATGCTTTTATTATCCAATTAAAAAATTTATTATTTGTGTAATCTCTGGCCAAGAAACTTAAACATGTAGCCATTGTTATTTTACCCTCACAAAAGCCATGTGGATTTCTTCTTGAATTAGGAAAATTTCCCAGAAGTACAAAGGTACTAAACTCCTTTTCTAGAAAAGGTGAAATGTGTTAAGTTGTGGATAAAGGACATCTGAATTACGTTCTTAGTGGGAACATGAACACAGCTATCCATGGGGAAGCATTAAAAAATGCTCATCTAGTGGCCCTTATATTTTTTAAAGGACAAAAGGGTAAGAGCCAAATATGAAAATATTGTTTCTCAGTAGAAAAAAACATAGCAATTGGTTAGATAAAGTCTATCTAACAAAAGGTGTTTTACAGTGAATTTAAATACTCCAAATAAACTCACTCAAAATTAGAATTATTTTTATGTATTTTGATAATTTTAAAATAAAAATGTCCATTATTATACAGCTCCAACATGAGGAAATCTGGAGATCTCATGAAAGTCAATTAAGCACAAAAGACAAATTAAATTTCTATTCAGCTTTTCCTGCTACTTTAAAAAAGCAATGGAAAATGAGAGGAATAATTTTACCTAGATAGTATGCAGAGCAGGTAATGATTTTGAGACACAGCTAAACCTTGAAATATCACCTGCTGACTTGTCCCAATTGTGAATCTATATGAAGGTGGTGGTGAAATTCTCTGAAGAATCATTACTTAAATATTTACGTATTTGCTATTTTTCAAGTCACTTAAATCCATTCAGAATAAAAATATATGCTTGTGAAATGCAAAATATGTATTTTTGTTCTTTCATATTTCATATTCTAGTTTTTACTATAATTTCAATATAAAAACCAATGACTTTCTTCTACATCTGATTAGTAATCCAAGACAACTCTTAAGGAATTGTCAAGTGCACAAAAAAGTGTACATTCTAAAGAGTTTTCAAAATTGTTTTGGTAGATTTTTAGTTTTAATTCACATTCCACTTTCTAAAATGTAAATGTTATCCTCAGAAATAACTGGTACATATACATTTTTTTCCTGCTAATCAGACAGTGAATTTGTGAGTGTAATTTTATGAAAAATGTTGGCATCCTTAGGTTTGATGCAATTCTATTGGCTAGAGCTTACTTTTCTCATTTCTATATGCCGAAATCCTCAGTGTATAACCTTTCTTCACCCCTTGTTCCCTGTCCTGCTTTGATATCCAAAGTGAACGTGAAAAGTCTGAATATCCTGCTTTGGATGAACATTCAAAGGACATTTCTTACTTCTATATGCAGTGGTTACTTACATCAGTTTCTGGTGTTCTGGTTGCCATCTTCTGCTCCTGCTCTCCAGCATATACCTAGAATTGAGACCAGAGACATGGGAGTATTTGCCAATGTGTCTAGTAACCGTATGTCCCTTCACGTAGAGGCATACTATATGCTAGGCATAAGTGGAGTTATCAAATGGTGAGGTTATCATTGTTTTCTACCAAGGCTTTTTAGGAAAAAGAAGTTCTGTTTGGTGAGGCATTCATTTAAAAATTTCAAAACTTTGCTCAGTCCCTAAGTGCTATCAGAGTATATGCTTCATAAGAAAGAAAATATTATTTTCACCATGCATTGGATATGACACTTTATATAAATTAAAATGACATCAGCAAGATTCATCTCATTAAACATTTAAACATTCAATATTTAGTCATTATAGTAATGGTTTATTGCTTGGCAAATACATTTCTATGGATTATCTTATGATTAACTTATGACTAAATATCATAAACTTTACATTTCCTTCCCTGAGTTCAACTGGAACCCAGAAAATAGAGCTGCCAGAAGTATCTATATTATGTTGTTATTTATGATACATGTAATGATTCGTATCTGCAGTGTCATTTAAAAAATGTCATCATTATGCCATCACTTTTGGTAACTAGTACATAGACTATATTTGTAGATATCAGTGAACTGCATTCCAAAATCAGTATATTTTGAAGGAGGGAACATTATTTATTTAACATTTTACTGCATTTGCACTTATCAGGGTCCTTGTGCAATCATGGAGAAATTATGTATGATATCAGCAAACATAATTAATTTCAGCCTGAATAAACCACTTGTAAACAGTTGTAGGGCAAGATTACATCAATGCATATGTTTTTGTAAATGGCTTATTTCACAAATGGCTTATTTCTCTGATCTTTGTTTATAAATTATAAAAGAAGATAATATTTTTTTTCTTAATGGATTACATGTATAACTATAAATAAAGAAGGAATTCTGGTTTTGATTACATAGTGTTCAACAACTTTATTGCTAGTGAGAAACACCAAGGACTAAGTATTCAGTAGATTCTCATTTCACATATTTTATAATAATTCAATACCAATTTTAGAAGGAAGTCAAGATTTATTGATTCAAAACATCAATATAAGAAATTATGTCATAGCACTTTCTAAGAATCTGAAAATACAGACTATTTTTGGCAGTTGAATTTGGCTCACCTAAGTTTTCTTTAGTATATGAATAGGAGTCACTGAACAAATATTTGTTATCTAAAAGGAGAGCTTTCCATTATAAAACTAAAGTTTTATTTTTTAAAAGTTAATCCTAATGTTAATATAGAGGTGACAAAAGAGAGGGATGTTCAAAAGTAGACCTCATTCTAGACAATGAGTGAAGAAAATACAACCTAGTCCAAAACCATTTATTATCAAACTTGATGGTTTGTCTACCACATGTATGTAGAAAGGTGGTATTTAGGACATATTAGAATTTATACATATATTTAAGTATACTTCCCCATATTTAGAGCTGACACTTGATAAAAACAAGTCTCATAAAGTTTAAATCACACCACGTTAAAAATGAATGGTAAATCTAATTTCTGTGGAACTCTTTTCTAATAGTTGTCTCAAATGACAAAGTTTTGAATGGTATACTTTTAAGAACTGTTTTTATTAACATTATTTTTCTCTCTTGAGCCACAGAAAATTGTATATTCTCCTTGAAATAATGTGGCACACTGCTAATATTAATAGGCAAAGTTCTATATACTTAAAGGATTGGTCAAAATGTGGATAAAATTGACATCTACAAAACTAAGTGATGATTTAATAGAAAGCCATCATATCTCTGTTGGGAGAAAGGTTTTGTGGTCAGAACAGTATTATTTTTAGCAAATAATTTCAGATATGCTCCAAATACAGAGATATGAATAATCCGAGTCCCAAATTCTAATTCCTAAACATACTTTAATTATTTAAACAGCTCTCACTAAAAACCCATGGTAGCAATTAGACATTAAAGAATCTCATTAACAGTTTTTCAGACAAACTTAGGTACATTATTATATGTCAGCATTTTTGTTTCTCTTGGGTAAATGACTGGGAACGTGACTGCTGGGTCTCATAGTAAGTTTATGTTTAACTTTATAGGAAACCACCCAACTGTTTACCAAAATGACCATACTATTTGCATTCCCATTTGCAATATGTGTGAGTTCTATGTGTTTGTCAACACTACTTTAGCTGCACCCCATAAATTCTAATTTGTAATTTAGTTTTATTAAATTAAAAAAATCTATTTTTGTGCCAGGCATGGTGGCTCCCACCTATAATCCCAGCACTTTGGGAGGCCAAGGCAAGCAGATTGCCTGAGCTCATGAGTTCAAGAGAAGCCTGGCCAACATGGGATAACCCAACCCCTAAGAAAAACATAAAAATTATCTGTGTGTGGTGGGGCATGCCAGTAGTCCTGGGAAGCTGAGGTGGCAGGATTGCTTGAGCCTGGGAGATGGAGGCTGCAGTATGCCCCACTGCATTCCAGTCTGGGCGATAGAGTGAGACTCTATGTAAATAAATAAATAAATATTTATTTATTTATATAATATATGTGTGTGTGTGTGTGTGTGTGTATATATATATATACTCTATCTAAAAATATAGATATATATGTGTAACATATGTTATATATATATATATATATATATATCAATTCTATTTTCTTGTGCTTTCCATTTCTTCCTATAAATTATTTTAAAATTACTGTTTGATTTTTGACTATGTGAGGGTTTTCCAAATATTATTTTGGTATTAGCTTTTGATTTAACATCTTCATTGGCTGAGAACACACTTTGCATCATTAAATTCTTTTCGATTTGTTAAATTTTGTTGTATGGGCCAGATATGGTTTAGTTTGGTGACTATTTCATTCTTCCTGGAAAGACTGTATATTCCCTTGATTGGTGAATGGTATATAAATATTAAGTAGGCTATGTTCCTTGATAGCATTTAAGTCCTCCATATGCTCACTGATTTTCTGTCCATTTATCAATAACCAGACAAATGTTATCTAAAATTATAAATGTTTTGTCTAAGTTTTATTAGTTTTTGCTTCATATGTTTTGATGCTGTGTTGTAAAGTCCATGCACATTTAAAAATGTCAGGACTTCTTGATAAATTTCCTCTCTTTTTATGTAGTATTTCTTGGTCTCAGATAATATTGGTTTGAAGTCTACTTTGATAATTACAGCTGTTTTCATATGTGTTGGGTTAGTGTTTTTATATATTTTATAGCTTTTTAAAATCCTTCTACTTTTATCACATACATATTTTGATATTTAAAGTAAATTTCTCATGAAGTACATAATTAGGGCCTTGTTTTTTAAATCCAATATGAAAAACTATCTTTTAATAAGTATATTTAGACATTTTTCTTGGTGTAATTATTGATGCTCTATTTAAAATGTGCCACCTTGCCAGCTGTTTTCTATTTATTCAATTTCTTCTTTGATATTTTTCTTATTCTTTTTTGAAATTAGTTGAATATTATTATTCTATCTTATCTTCACTATTTGCTTTTTATCTGTGCCTCATTGAAAAAAGTGTTGGTTTTGCAGAGTTTAAAATATATACCTTAAATCTGTAGTAGAAATAAAATTATAATTTTCCTAAAAAACCTTTAATAGACAATGTGAAACTCCTTTACAAAGCAAATTGTTTAGGCCAGAAACATTGAAAGTGATAATGGGACAGCATCAATGCCTGATTCTAACATAGATGCTCCTCTCCTCATTTGTCATTGTATTGAGATTCAGAAGTAAACCTGGCCCAAATGAGGTAGTTAGCATCCCTTTCCTGATGACTCTATATGTCATCTGATTTTTTGCACATAAGATTTGGATTGAAAGAGAGCAATTCAGTTGTCATAAGTTCTGCTATGACTCGTGTTCACGTAGACACTTCTTTACATGGCTGTACCCTAATCACGAACTTGGGCTCTGAAAACATTAGAATAATTTTGCTGGCCTGTTTTTAATGTGTGACCTGATTTTGCTTTCTGCTGCATTAGGTTGCTGTGAATTTTGAATTACTGGCTCCAATATTTTGTTCTTCCATCCACTCTTATCCCTCAGATCCATTCAAGTCCTATGGAATCTGCAGAGCCTGTCACTAGTGATGGAGTGTAATTTTGACTTTGGGCTTAGCTCTGTGACTTGCTGTGTCCAATGAATGCTAACAGATGTGATACAAGTAGAGAGTTGACATGTCTTTTATGCTTCTCCCATCACCACAACAGGAACCCGCTATAGCTGGCCCACTAGTCCAATAAAAATAAGAGATATCAGTGAGGAGCAGCCTGGTACTCAACCTAAATCAACCTAGATCGGCCAGCTCCTAGTTGATCTCAGATATGTGAGTAAGAATAAATAATCATTTTAAGCCACTGAGTTTTGAGACCATTTTATGTAGCATTACTGTGACACTGGCTAACCAATACAACTAGTATACAAATGTAGTGCTGCCCTAACCAAAACCTAAAATATGTTGAAAATATGGGATTAGGTGGTGGGGATGAGTACATTTTTTTTAAGGAGGCTAGAAAAATAAGGCTCATGCTGTGGAGTGACTACATATTTGGTGTAAATAATTTTTGGTAGTCTAGAAGGCAAATCATTTTACCTAGTGAACTCCTAGAATTATGGAAGAAGATTTCAAAAAAAATATTGGAAGTATAGACTTGTAATTACTAGCTTCATTTGACAGGTTAGCCCCCTGCCCATCCCTTCTCAAAAAAGAAATAAGTTCAGAAATAAGCTTAGGTTGTAATTTAGAAAGTCTGTAGAAAGCCAAAAAATTTTAGAAAAAAATTATTTTATTTTTTTCAATAAAAAATGTGGCCATTAAAATACAACCTTAGGAAATAGGTTAAATCCAGGGTATCATCAAATTAAAAAAAAAAAAGTCTCAGTGTGAAGATCAAATCAAGGGTGTGACTGTCATGCATTTTTAAAAGACCTCTCAGGATGATGATGGCACTCAAATGATCATTCAACTGAAACCGTAGGTAATTAGAAAGACGGTGGACAGGATCTCACAGAAGTCTAAGGTGCTCAACATACACAAAATCACCTATAAAGAAAGATGCACTTCTAGAAAATAAGTGAGTTTTGTAATTTGTAGTTGATTGAAGTAAATCACATGGAGTAGCAAGAATATTTTTGAGTATACTGTATTAGCAAATGTGCTGTAGACTTTATAATCAATGCACACTTAGGCTACACTGAATTTGTAAAAACAAATTTTCTTTCTTTAATGATAAATTAACCTTAGTTTACTGTAACTTTTGACTTTATCAATTTTCTACTTTTTAATTTTTGAGTCTTGTAATAACACTTATGTTAAAATACAAACACATTGTCCAGCTGTACAAAAATATTTCCTTTTTTTTGTGTGTTTTTTTTTTTAAGACAGGGACTTGCTCTATTGCCAGGATAGAATGCAGTGGATGACACTGCAAGACCCTGCTGTCTCATCCTCCTGAGTAAATAGGACTATAGGTGCATGCCACTATGCATGGCAAATTTTTCAAATATTTGTTTTGTAGAGATGGTGGTTTCCTATGTTGTCTAGGCTAGTCTTGAACTCTTGGCCTCAAATAATCCTCTAGATTCAGCCTCTCAAAACATTAGGATTGCAGGCATGAGTCACATGAATCTGGCCAAGTTTTCTCTATTTTTAACACTTTTTGAACATTTTTTTGTTGAAAACTAAGACACAAGTACACAAATTAGCCCAAAACTACACAGGAGCAAGATTATCAATATCACTGTCTTCCATCCCACTTCTTGTATTACTGAAAGGTCTTCAGGGGAAATAACATTCATGGAGCTGTCATCCTCTCTGATAACAATGCCTTCTTCTGGAATACCTCCTATAGGAACTGCCTGAGGCTATTTTACAGTTACCATTTTTTAAATAATTAGGAGCACGCTTTAAAATAATGATAGAAAGAACAGTATAGTAAATATATAAACCAGTAACATAGTCATGTTATCATTATCAAATATTATGTATTATATTAAGTATTAAGTATAATACTATGTGTTATACTTTCATACAACTGGCAGCACAGGTTTGTTTACAATAGCATCACCACAAAGATATGAGTAATGAATTGTGCTGAGACATTATAATGACTACGGCTAAAACATCACTAGGTGATAGGAGTTTTTCAGCTACATTATAATCTTATGGGACCACCATCATACCTGCAGTCTGTCATTGACCTAAACGTCACTATAAATTGCATGACATGGTATGAATTTGAATTGTATATAAGTTTTAGGATAGTGATCCCAGTTGGGTAGGAAACAAAGTTAAACTGCTAAGGTGTGGTTTTAATTAAATTTACTCAGTCTTACCAGAAAGAATCAACACAGATATATTAGGATTTATTTATTCTCTGTGGTAAGTACACAAAAATTGCTTATAATTTTTCTATATGTTTCTGTATATTTGCTATATTTCATAGATAAAATTGCAAATTCAAGCAAAAGAAAAATGTACCCCTGTTTAAGATAAAATCCTTTAAGTCATCAGAAGTCAATTTATGTATAACAATTACTGAACATGCAAACAGAGGGTACTTCAATGTGAAGACCCAAAGTGACAAAAATTAATTTCATTCATATGAGGATAATTTTTAAATATTCTATTTCCAAATCATCTAGCATCTAGGAAAAATATTGAACTTGGAGCCAGAAGACTGGACTAAAACATTAGCTCTATCATTTATTAAGCAAAAGAATTTTAATTCACTTCTATAAATTCACCTTGGTATTCTTACCAAATGAGGAAATGAATTATAATATGGAAGATCCTTTTAGATCAAGTAATTAAATAACTATCTACCCTGTGTTGCTATTGTCTGTTTTTCATAGAAATAAAATATACAACTAACTGCAAATAACAAATATATCCAATGTATACTAGGTTTAAGTTTCTTCAGATTTATTTAGTCTCCCAATTAATAAGACTATAAAAACACAGAGTAAAAGAATACAGAATCTGGAGACAGGCAAGTTTGGGCTAAAATCCCACTTTCCAATTTGCCCAGTTTCTACTGTTTTTTTTTTTTTTATGACTAAGCATTTTTCCTTTACGTTTGTATATGGCAGTGATATCAGACTTGTTAGGATTGTGGTAAGAATTTAAGACATTAAATGTAACATACCTATCATCATTAGCCTTTGGATTGCTGTAAATTATCATCTTCAAATAGGGTGATGCTTTGGAGAAACACATTTATCCTTAACTGGCTGTACTTTCACCAAATTACTTAATTTTGCTAGGCAGTTCCTCTAAATGTCCAGTTTAGGCTCCAGTAATGATTGAACTTAGGAAATCTTTTTCAAACACCTAGAATATATCTAATGCTATGAGCTAAGCAAAGATATGAAAGTAAGCTCTATACAATACTGTAAGAGTATCCACCAGTCTTGAACCTTTTAAAAATTTATCAGGAGTAGAAGCAGCTAGTGTGCGTGGATCTCATTAAGAGGAATGGAAGGGGTGAGTAACACAGCACCTTCAACTGAAACATCCAGCTACTCGCAGTGGGACTAATAAAGGAAACAACCCATGGAGAATGGAGAAAAGCAAGGCAGGATCATGACTCACCTGGGAATGACATGTTGCCAAGGGAACTTCTCCCAGCCGGGCAAGTGGGGAATGAATGTTTGACCCCAGGAACCCATGTCTCTCCCATGGATCTTTGCAATCCTTGAGTAAGGAGACCACCTCATGAAACCACTCCGCCAGTCTGACACACAAGGCTACTTACATTACAGTCTTGTCAGAGCAGCCACTGAGACATGCACAGAAACTCAGCAGCCTTAGATACTGAAGATACTGAAGCTCTCTGAGATTCCCAGCAAGCATAGCTGCAACTCTGGCAAAGTAGGATGTTAGACTCTTGTACATACCCCCGGAAAGAGGCTGAATCTAGGGAGCTGAGCAGCGATAACCTGCAGGCTCCACTTCCACAACACCTCACAGGATAAGACCCACTAGTGTGGAATTTCAGCCAGCCAATGGTAATAATGTTGCATCTCCCTGGATGGAGCTCCTGGAGTGATTGGCAGGCCACCATCTTTGCTGTTTGGGCAACTTTGTCTTTTCAGTGTTTGGGCTTTGAAGAATCTGAGCTGACTGGGGGTGGAGGCAGTCCCTGAGCACAACACAGCTGCCCTGGAAAGATGTAGCCATACTGCTTTGTGAAGTGAATCACCAATCTCATTCCTCCTCACAAGGCAGAACCTCCACCCCCGCCAGTGCACTCCAGCCACAGAGATTGGAAACTTCCTTGGTACAGAGCTCCAAGGAGAGGGTCTGGCTGCCATCTTTGCTATTTGAGTGACTTAATTATGCTGGTGCCATCGGGCTTTGGAGTGTCTGAAGTGACCAAGTGCTGAAGCAGACCCCCAGCACAGCACAGTTGCTCTATAAAAATGTGGCCAGACTACTTTTTTTAACTGGGTCCCCGATCCCATTCCTCCTCACTGGGCAGAACCTCCCCACTGTGATTTCCAGCCATGCCTTACAGATGCATTAGGGACAGCAGTAGGTCCATACCTCCCTGGGGTGGAGCTCCCAGGGGAGGGCCAGGCTGTCATCTTTGCTGTTTTGCAGGCTTCACTAGTGATGCCTCCAGGTACACTAGAAAATTTAAGGTGACTAGGGACTGGAGCAAGCCCACAACATATTGCAGCAGCCCTTTGGAAAAGTGGCCAGACTATTACATGCGTGCCTGTTCCCATAACTCCTCACTGGGCAGGTCCTTCATACCTGGGCCTCCAGCCACCTCTTGCCAGAGCTATCCAGTCAATAGCAACTTGGCAACCGCCTAGATGTAGCCTCTGGGGGAAACTGAAAGCATCTTTGTCACTGCTTCTACAATGGAACTGCCCTTGCTAACCTCAGAATAATGAAGGAACAAAGACTCTAAGTGCTATATTCATACTCTAACAAGCTGCAATCGACCCAAGGAGAGGGGGCCAGTCCATCTCCCACAGGTCCCACCCCCTCATCCCACTGCTTGTCACCACACAAGAAATCCCTAGCTTGGGCTCACAGCACAGACCCTCCATCCTGGGCTAATTTCACTGAGTGATTGCTGACCTAAATCTCTCTGGGGTGGAGCACTCAGGAGATAAGTGAAAATCCCAAGGCCACAGTGACTACTAGGTCCTATTCTTTGCTGCCTCCAAGTTGGGGAAGGAACATAAAACACTGAGATTGCTACAGAACTACAGTGGGCAGCCCAGGAGTGCCAAGCTGTGCTCTACAGCCAGCATTCAATGGGAAGAGGAACCCACACTTACAGAGCATTGAGAGGGAACATAGCCACAACTGTAAGGAAGCACAGGGGAGCCATACAACTGAGCAAGAGTCTACCCACTGCCCAATAAGCCTAAGTGCCAACACCAAAGCTTCAACACCAAAAATACCCCATTAACATACCCCTCTCTAAAACCAGAGACAAGGAGTCAGCTGCAAATAAAGACCCCACACAAAGCCTCATCCCAGTGAAAACATCCAGAAAAGTGTTGAGTGTACTCAATCTATACTGCAATTAAAGGAACACCCACACACAGAGATGAGAAAGAAGCAATGAGAAAACTCCAGTAATCCAAAAGGCCAGAGTATCATGTCTTCCAAATAAGTGCACCAGTTCTCCAATAAGAGTTCTTAACTCTCTCCAGGCTGAACTGGCTGGAATGACAGAAATACAATTAAGAATACGAATTAAAGTGAAGATGATCGAGATTCAGAAGGATGGCAAAACGCAATCCAAGCAAAAAAAAAAAAAAAAAAAAGAGTCACAATAAAGTGATACAGTAACTGGAGTATGAAATAGCTGGTATAAGAAAGAATCTAATGGGTCTGGTACAGCTAAGTAACAAAATATAAGAATTTCACAATACAACCACAAGTATTAATAGCAGAATAAATCAAGCTAAGGAAAGAATCTTAGAACTCAAACTTGAAGGCTGGTTATATGAAATAAGACAGACAAAAATAAAAAAAAAAAAGAATTTAAATAAACAATACCTCTAAGAATTATGGGATTATATAAAGAGGCCAATCACTGGCATCCCCAAAAGGGAGGAAGAGAAAGCAAACAACTTGGAAAATGTATTTCAGGATCTCATCCACGAAAACATCCCTAACTTTGCTCAAGACCAACAGCCAAATTCAGGAAATAAGAGAATGCCTACAAGATTGTACAGAAGAAAATCATCCCAAGATGCACAACCATCAGATTTTCCAAGGTCAAAATGAAAGAAAGAATGTGAAAGGCAGCTGGAGAGAAAAGGTGGATCACCTAAAAAGGGAACAACATCAGGGTGACAGCTGACCTCTCAGCTGAAACCATACAAATCAGAGGAGATTGGGGGTCTATATTCAACATTCTTAAGAAAAAAATCTTAACAAAGAATTTCATATTCAACCACACTAAGTTTCCTAAGCAAAGGAGAAATAAGATCCTTTTCAGATAAGCACATGTTGAGGGAGTTTGTTATCATCAGACCTGCCTTATGAGAGATCTAGAAAGGAGCACTAGGCTGGGTGCCATGACTCATGCCTGTAATCTCAAAATTTTGGAAAGTTGAGGTGGGTGGATCACTTGAGTTCAGGAGTTTGAGACCAGCCTGGCAAACATGGCAAAACCCTGTCTCTATTATAAATATAAAAATTAGCTGAGTATAGTGGTTGCACCTGTAGTCCCAGCTACTTAGGAGGCTGTGGCATGAGAGTCTCATAAACCTGGGAGGCAGAGGTTGCAGTGAGCTGAGATCATATCACTGCACTCTGGTTTGGGCAACAGAATGAGACAGGAAACGCTGCAACCAGTCAATACAAAAGCACACTTAAACACATAAACCAGTGTTACTGTAATATAAAGCAACTACACAAACAAGCCAACATGGTAACCAGCTAACAACACAATGACAGGATCAAGTTCCCACATACCAATATTAACCTTTAATGTAAATGGGCTAAATGTCCCACTTAAAATGAAAAGTGGCAAGCTAGATAAACAAGCAAGATCCAATGGTATGCTGTCTTTAACAGACCTATCTTACATGTAATCATCAATAGGATCAAAATAGAGGGATGGAAGAAAATCTACCAAGCAAATGGAAAACAGAAACAAGTAGGGGTTGCAATCCTCTTTTTGAATGAAACAGATCTCAAACCAAGAAAGATGAAAAAAAAAAAGCACATTGCATAATGATAAAGGGTTTAATATAACGGGAAACCTAACTATCCTAAACAGATATGTACCCAACATAGAAGTAGCCAACTTTATAGCAAGTCCTTAGAGACTTATGAAGAGAACTACACATAACAATACAAGGAGACTTTAACACTCCACTGACAGATAAGATAGATCATCAAGGCAGAAAGTTAACAAAGTTCAGGACCTGAACTCAACATTGGACCAAATAGATTGAACAGACCTCTACAGAATTCCTCACTACCAAACAATACAATATACATTATTCTCATTACCACATGACACATACTCTGAAACTGACCACATAATTGGATATAAAACAAACCTCAGCAAATGCAAAAAACCAAAATCATACTAAACACACTCTTGGACCAAAGTGTAATAAAAATAGAAGTCAAGACAAAACCTGGAAGAGACACAACTAAAAAAGAAAACTTCAGACCAATATCCATGATGAACATTGATGTGAAAATCCTCAATAAAATACTGGCAAACCAAATGCAACAGCACATCAAGCTTATCCATCACAATCAAGTTGGCTTCATCCTGGAGATGCAAGGCTGGTTCAACATATGGAAATCTATAAACGTAATCCATCACATAAACAGAATCAAGGACAAAAACCACATGATTATCTCAATAGACGCAGAGAAGGCCTTTGACAAAATTCAACAGCCCTTTATGCTAAAAATTCTCAATAAACTAGGTATCAGTGGAACATATCTCAAAATAATGACAGCTGTTTATAAAAAACCCACAGCAAATATCATACTGAATAGGCAAATACTGGAAGCATTCCCTTTGAAAACTGCCACAAGACAAGGATGCTCTCTCACCAGTCCTATTCAGTGTAGTAATGGAAGTTCTGTCATGGGCAATCAGCAAAAAAATAAATAAAGGGTATTCAATTAGGTAAGGAGGAAGTAAAATTGTCTCTATTTGCAGATGACATGATTATATATTTAGAAGACCCTATTGTCTCAGCCCAAAATCTCCTGAAACTGATAAGCAACTTCAGCAAAGTCTCGGGATACAAAATCAATGGGCAAAAATTACAAGCATTCCTATACACCAATAACAGACTTAAAGAGAGCCAAATCAAGAACGAACTGCCATTCACAATTTCTACAAAGAGAATAAAATACCTAGGAATGCAACTAACAAAGAATGTAAAGGACCTCTTCAAGAAGAACTACAAACCACTGCTCAAGGAAATAAGAGGGGACACAAACAGATAGAGAAATATTCCATGCTCATGGTTAGGAAGAATCAATATCATGAAAATGGACATACTGCCCAAAGTAATTTATGGATTCAACACTATCCCTATCAAACTACCACTGACCTTCACAGAACTGGAAACAACCACCTTGAACTTCATATGGAAACAAAAGAGAGCCCACATAGCGAAGTCAATTCTAAGCAAACAGAACAAACTGGAGGCATCACACTACCTGACTTCAAACTATACTACAAGGCTACCCTAATCAAAACACCATGGTACTGGTACCAAAACAGAGATATAGACAAATGGAACAAAACAGAGGCCTAAGAGGCAATGCCACACATCTACAACCATCTGATCTTTGACAAACAGGACAAAAACAAGCAATGGGGAAAGGATTCCCTGTTTAATAAATGGTGTTGGGATAACTGGCTAGCCATATGCAGAAAGCAGAAACCGGACCCCTTCCTCACACCTTACACTAAAATTAACTCCGGATGGATTAAAGACTTAAACATAAGACCTAACACCATAAAAACTCTAGAGGAAAATCCAGGCAAAACCATTCAGGTCATAGACACAGGCAAGGACTTCATGAATAAAACACCAAAAGCATTGGCAACAAAAGCCAAAATAGATAAATGAGACCTAATTAAACTCCAGAGCTTCTGCACAGCAAAAGAAACAATCATTAGAGTGAACCGGTAACTAACATAATGGGAAAAAATTTTGGCAATCTACCCATCTGACAAAGGGTTAGATCCAGACTCTAAAAGAACTAAAACAGATTTACAAGAAAAAAACAAACAAGCCCATTCAAAAGTGGGCAAAGAATATGAACAGATACTTTACAAAAGAAGACATATATGAGGCCAACAAACATTTTTCCATTGTTGGTGGGAGTGTAAATTAGTTCAACCATAATGGAAGACAGTGTGGTGATTCCTCAAGGACCAAGAAATAGAAATTCCATTTGACCCAGCAATCCCATTACTGGGTATATATCCAAAGGATTATAAATCGTTCTGTTATAAGGATATATGCCACAAATGTTCATTGCAGCACTGTTTACAATAGCAAAGACTTGGAACCAACCCAAATGCCCATCAATATAGACTGGACAGGGAAAATGTGACACATATAAACCATGGAATACTATGCAGCCATAAAATATGATGAGTTTGTGCCCTTTGTAGGGACATGGATGAACCTGGAAACCATCATTCTCAGCAAACTGACACAAGAACAGAAAATCAAACACTGCATATTCTCACTCATAGGCGGGTATTGAACAATGAGAATACATGGACACAGGGAGGAGAGCATCACACACTGAGGTCTGTTGGGGGGAACTTGGGGAGGGAAAGCCAGGGGTAGGGAGTTGGGGAGGGACAACATAGGGAAAAATGCCAGTTCTAGGTGATGGAGAGGAAGGCAGCAAGCCACACTGCCATGTATGTACCTATGCAACAATCCCGCATGTTCTTCACATGTACCCCAAAACCTAAAAAACAATGAAATATATATATATATGTACTATATATATATATATTTATATATAAGCTAATCCACGACAATCAAGTAGGCTTCATCCCTGGGATGCAAAGTTAGTTCAACATAACCAAATCAATAAAATTAATTCATCACATAAACAGAACTAAAGACAAAATTCACATGATTATCTCAATAGATGCAGAAAAGTATTTTGATAAAAGTTTACACTGCTTCATCCTAAAAACTCTCAATAAACAAGGTATTGAACGTAATATACTGTGAAATAATGAGTCATCTATGACAAATCCACAGCCAACATTATATAAAATGGGCAAAAGCTGGAAGCATTCCCCTGTAAACTGGCACAAGACAAGGATGTGCTTTCTCACCACTCCTGTTTAACACAGCATTTGAAGTCCTAACCAGAGCAATCAGGCAAGAGAGAGATATAATGCATCCAAATAGGAAGAGAGGAAGTCAAACCATCTCTGTTTGTGATGATATGATTCTATATCTAGAAAACCCCATAGTTTCAGCCTAAAAGTTCCTTCAGCCGATAAACAATTTCAGCGAAGTTTCAGAATAAAAAATCAATGTACAAAAGTCACCAGCATTCCTATACACCAACAACAGACAAACTGAGAGCCAAATTAGAAAGGCAATTTCATTCCCAATTGCCACAAAAAGAATAAAATACCTAGGAATACAGCTAACCAGGGAGGTATAAGACTCTACAGTGAGGATTACAAAACACTGCTGAAAGAAATTAGAAAATACACAAACACATGGAAAATCACTCCATGCTCATTGTTAGAAAGAATCCATATCATTAAAATCACCATACTGCCAAAAGCAATGTACATATTCAATGCTATTCCTATCAAACTACCAATGACATTCTTCACAGAACTAGAAAAAAAAAAACTATTTTAAAATTAATATGGAACCCCAAAAGAGCCCAAATAGCAGAGGCAAGACTAAGCAAAAAATAATGAAGCTGGAGGTATCACATTACCTGACTTCAAACTATACTACAGGGCTACAGTAACCAACATAAGATGGTATTTGTACAAAAACAGACACATAGAACAATGGAACCGAATAGAGAGCCCAGAAATAAGGCTACATACCTACACCCACGTGATTTTCAATAATGGTGACAAAAACAAGCAATGGGAAAAACTCCAGATTCAATAAATGACGCTGGGATAACTGGCTAACCATATGCAGAAGAATAAATCTGGGCCCCTTCCTTACACCATACATAAAAATCAACTCAAGATGGCTTAAAGACTTAAATGTAAAACCCAAAACTACAAAAACCCTGGAAGACAATCTAATCAATCATCCTGGACATAGGAACAGGCAAAGATTTTATGACAAAGACATGAAAAGCAATAACAACAAAAGCAAAAATTGACAGGTGGGGTCCAAAAACTTAAGAGCTGTGCTGCAAAAAAAACCACCAACAGAGTAAACAAATAACCCAAAGAATGAAAGAAGATATTTCCAAATTGTATGTTAGACAAATGTTTAATATCTAGAATCTATAAGGAATTTAAACAAATTTACTAGGGAAAAACAAAGAACCTCATTAAAAAGTGGACAACAGATATGAACTGACACTTTTCAAAAGAAGACATACATGAAGCCAAAAAGCATATGAAAAATAGCTCAATATCACTGATCATTAGAAAAATGCAAATCAAAAACACAAGTGTGTTTGAGTCCCTGTTCTCAGTTCTTTTGGGCATATATGCTTCAAGGTTGTTATTGGATCATATAATTCTATGCTTAATATTTCAAGGAACTGCCAAACACATCTCACACCATCTCTTTTTAATAGCTATGATGAAAAAGTCAAAAAACAACAGATACTGGCAAGATTGTAGAGAAAAGGTAACACTTATACACTGTCAGTGGAAGTGTACATTAGTTCAACCATTGTGGAAAGCTATATGGCTATTTCTCAAAGAGCTAAAAGCAGAACTATCATTTGATTCCGCAATACTATTACTGGGTATATATCCAGAGGAATACAAATCATTCTGCCATAAAGACACATGCACACGAATGTTTGCTGCAGCACTACTTACAATAGCAAAGGCATGAAATTAATGACAGATTATATAAAGAAAATGTAGTACATATACACCATGGTATACTATGCAGTCATAAAAAGTAACACAATCATGTCTCTTGCAGACAAGGATAGAGCTGGAGGCGATTATCCTTAGCAAAGTAACACAGGAGCAGAAAACCAAATATCTCACATTCTCACTTTAAGTCTGAGCTAAATGACAAGAACTTAGAAACACAAAGAAGGAAACAACAGACCATTTGGGTTACTTGAGGGTGTAGACTGGGAGGAGAGAGAGGAGCAGAAAAGAGAACTGGGTACTGGGATTAATTTCTAGGTGGTGAAATAATCTGTACCACAACCCCCTTGACATAAGTTTACCTAGGTAGCAAACCTTCACAGGTACCCTGAACCTAAGTTAAAAGTTATAAAAATTAATCATCTTTTAGTAACCCAACTATCAGTAATAATAAAATGAGTATCATATTGAAGAATATCTTCCCTTAAAATTAAAATATTATTACACTAAAAGTCAAGGTCTTTTTCATTCCTTTGAATATTAATGTTACTATATAACTTGGTTCTAAGTAGTGTGGCTTAACTTAGTGCAGGGGAAAGCCCTCAACTATTTTAATCCTCTAGGGTAGCATTTAATTCACAGTAAGAAGTCTTAATATAAAGGAATTATTAAGATCTTGCATGAGCTGATTTTATTATAAAATACTGTTTTTAAAATCCAACTTTCCAGAGCACAAAGAAGTAGATTTCCTTTTACTTACCATCTCTTTACACCCAGGATTTTCTTGACTCAAAACCCTGCTTCATTCTGGTTTCACTGTACTAAATGAGGGACAGGAAATAGAAAATCTCTTCTCTTTAAAAGTTGCCTCATTTTCAAGCCAGTTGGTCTTCAGAAAAGTGTTCTATTTAACATTGAAAATCTATGCTCTATAACTCTTCTGTTTCATTATTGCATAAGTGGGTGGTAATGTTTTTTTCTTATTTACTTATTTCTCAGAATTTATAGAAACTTTAAAGAGGCAGATCTTTGAGAAATGGGCAAAGCAAATCAAATGTTGTGATTGGTTTAAAGAAGAAGGAGTTTATTAAAGATAGCTGAGTTGAAAAATCATCTTTGAGTTTGGATTCTTTTAATGCCTCCTTTGTTTGCCATTTGCCAATCTTAAAGCAAATGATGAAGGCATCTTTCACCAAATTTTGCTTAAAAAGCCTTGGTGCTTGAATTGGATTCAACACAATTTAAGGCCTTGAAACTATGACATCAAAGTATTGAGGACAGGTGTTCATAGCTCCTCATAATTATTTTGAAGTTTCTGTCAAAGAACATCTGGTTTGCTTGATAGAGATTTTATACATACATATTTGTTAGATGAGAGAATGAGACAGGTGTGGGCCTGAAGCTCTGAACACATTCATGGTTAATGGATTTAATTTCTCATTATCAATCATACCACTTCTTTTTGAAAACTGATGAATAAATATCCTACTTCCCTAGAGGATTCAGTTTGAAGGAGAAAATGATGTTTGTCCCTAGGATGGATTAATTGAGCTACTAAAATACTACAAGCTTTATGGAAAATGCTAACTCTGCTTTAGCATGCAAGTTGCCTTCCTATTCTGATTAAGCAGACACACAAAGGATGTCATGTGAGTACCCAGTGAGTTGGCACCTGCCTACAAGCTAGAGAGAAGGACCTTGGAAAAACTGACCATGCTGACACGCAGATCTCAAACTTCAAGCCTCCAGAACTGTGAGAAAATAAATATCTGTTGTTTAATCCACCCAGTTTCAGTATCAGTCTTGACATTTTGTTATGGCAGCCTGAGCAGTCTAACACAGTGAGCAATATCATTTTTGTTTTTATTCTATCTGAAGAAAAATATAATGGAATACAGTTAAGTCAATAGAAAATATGTATATTCTTAATATATAGTCACTAGATATATGTGGAATAAATGAAAAATATTATGAGGCCATCTGGGCAAAGTACAAACCTTTCACTATTAGTGGACATTTTATTTCTGTGACATATTATTACCTATAATTTATTCAACTTAAAAAGTGTTCACCATTTATAAACCTGTAATGAGAGCTTTCAAAATATTTCTATAGGCTTCTCCCCAGAATATAGAAATGAAGTCTTCTTATATATGATTTTTATTATAAAATCTTTGAGGTCATTAAACACAAGCATCCTTTGAAAACATCTTTTGCCTAGGGTCATCTCTGTTCTGTACAGAGTTTTCTGTACCTAGGGCAGATGTTCCAATCTCTTTCCCTACCTGTCTTTAGGTAGTTTATTTTTGTTTATTTTCCTATGTATTTATTACAAAAATAAACAAAGGTCATCAGGATTAACTTCTAGGAAAAATAAAAATATATTACAGTTCAATACACTATAATTCCATTATTCTTATGGTGATGAGGAATTGGTTTCAGAAGAGACTTTTACTGGGCATATGGGGGAAACCTAAGAACAGATTTAGAGACTCAGTTATTAAGTTTAAGTGCCATTATGAAATCTCAGATAACAACTGACTGCCTTTAATGTGCCATAATTTCAAAATTTAGCATTTGGCAGTTTGAAAAATAGAGAAATCTGTTTAATTTGCATCAAGGAAGGATAAGAAAATAAAATAGGAGTGTTAATACCAAGGTGAGAAACTAAGGTCAAGACAATTGTCTGGGGAGAATGAGGCGGTGATCTCTAGATTTCCAGCCATAGGGAGAAGATGAGAGTGGGGTGTATAAGAACATCTTACAACTAGATTGGGCTTCCCACCTCTCCAAGGGGTCAACTTGGGAAGCCACCATTCAGTCATTCTTCCCTGTTCCAGAAAGACTGTTTGTCCATCAAATGATTCATTTTGCAGCATCTATCTGTTCTTTCATTCATTCATTTATTCAAAGACATTTATGGACTGTCTACTATGTGCCTGTTACTGGTCTAGGCAATGAGGATACAACAATGACCAAAACAGAAGGTCTCTGTTTTCATCCAGCTTACAATCTTGTGGTAAGCTACAGTCCATAAAGACATAAATGTATGTACCACACTGAAGGAACAAAGCAGGGTAAGTGAAGACAGAGAGATTTAAAAGGGGAATTCTTAAGCTCGCTGGGGAGGAGAGATGTCAGATACGGTCTTTCTAAGCAGTACAGAACAGAGTATAGTGAGGGGTCAGACAGATATCTAGGGAAAGAACTTTCCAGAAAGAGAACAGTACATGCAAAAGCCCTGCATGAGAATTGTCTGCAGGACTGACAAGGGCAAGGAAACCTGTGTAGCTAGAATGACACAGACACAGGATAAAGTGTTAGGAAGAAAAATCTGAAAGGAAGTGAAAAAGTAGTTTGGGTGAATCTTTTTTTGAGACAGAGTTTTGCTCTGTTGCCAGGCTAGAGTGCAGTGGCTCCATCTCGGCTACTCCTCCCAGTTCAAGTGATTCTTCTGCCTCAGCCTCCCAAGCAGCTGGAACTACAGCCCTGTGCCACCACGCCCAGCCTTTTGTATTTTTAGTAGAGATGGGATTTCACCATGTTGGCCAGGGTGGTCTTGATCTTGTGATCTCGTAATGTGCCTGCCTCAGCCTCCTAAAATGCTGGGATTACAGGCATCAGCCACCATGCCTGACCCTAGGCAACTCTTTATAAGATTTTATTCTGTAAGATTGGAAAGCCACTGAAGGTTATGAGCAGAAAAGCTACATGTTTTTGTTTTTGTTTTTTGTTAACGCTTTGAAAGTTAACTTTCTCTCCTAAATATAAAGTAGTCTGGGAGGCCTGGCATGATGGCCCATGCCAGTAATCCCAGCACGTTGGAGGCCAAGGTAAGAGGATTGCTTGAGGCCAGGAGTTGGAGACCAGCCTGGGTAATATAGTAAGATCCTGTCTTTACAAACAAACAAAAAATAATCTGGGCACTGTAGTGCATGCTTGTAGTCCCAACTACTTGGAAGGATTGTGTGGGAGGATTACTTGAGTCCAGGAGTTTGAGGGTATAGTGAGCTGTGACTGCTCCACAGCCTGGGTGACAGAGTGACACCCTATCTTATATAAATAAATGCATAAATCATTAAGATGATCTGGGATTAATTTTAAATTATCTATATTGGTTAACTCATGTCATTCATGTTCTTGTCTTGAAAGCCAGACATATCTTTATCTTCATCTTTGTGGCATATACTCTTGGTTTTTTCATGTCTGAAGGAATAAATGTTAAGGTGACCTTTCTTCCACTATCCTACCTTATATGTCCGTAAGGACTTTGAGCAACTACTTACATTCTTTAGAGTAGTTTGCTTATTTGTAATTTGGAATTAATTTTAGTGTCTTGCTCGCAGAGTCATTCTAAGGATTGATTGAGATATTATATAAAAATATCTAGTATATCATCAGGTATAGAATAAGTGTTTCATAAATATTTTTATAATAATATTTATTATTATCATCTCACATTGACATAATGGTGCCACAATTTATTCACCATTATGACAAAAAGTATTGTAACACCATCTAAATGTTCCCCTGGATTCTTCCTCTATTTCTTAACATTCCAATTTCCACACATTAGACACAGTAACCTTTTCAAAATGAAAAAGTGCTTATATTATTTCCCTTACTGTAATGCTTCAATAGCTTCCCAATGAAAAAAAATAAGATTTAAACTCACTACAGTACCCTGACTGATTGATCTGGAACCTGATGTTCTCATCTTTTATTATTCTCTTCTTCGCACAATTGGCTCTGGGTGACTTGCCCTTCATCTTGGAACCTGCCCAACTCATTCCCCTTCACGGCTCTTACACTTGCTTCTCCTGCCCCAGATCTTTGAAATAGTGTTCCTTAATTATTCAGAGCTCAAGTCAATATTGTGTCCACAAATATCTCATTCTTAACAGAGGTGTCTAAAATAGCTATGAGCCCGCTTCCCTGGAACTCGCCATCACTATATTCTTTTAAATTTCTCCCTAAAGATCTTGGAAGAGTATAATGGGGAAAGAAATATCTACACTGTTACCAAATTTTTTTTTCCAAATTTTTGAGTATACACTGCTGCTTCAATAAAAGTTGCTGTTTAACACACACACACACACACACAAAATTTCTCCCTAAAACTTTTTTATGCTTTTTATCTGTTTGTATTTGTTATCTGTTTATGTCCATTGCAAAATAAGTTCTATGAAGATCAGAACTTCCTTTGTCTTGCTCAGTATGCCATCTCCTGAACCAAGGGTAGCATTAACACATGGTAGGAACAAAATTAATGTTTGTTGAATGAATGAATGTACTCATATGACACATCGAGGTTAAAAGAGACCTACAAAAGCTCTAGCAAAATTCATCACCTTCACAAGCATCTCAGAGGTATCTCAATCCATCCCAAAGTTTCCCACCTACTCAAGAATTCTTCAGTGGGTTTCTTCAAAAAATATTTTCAATATGGACAATTCGGATTCCCAAATTGCATTTCTTAAAATAGTTTCCAACTAAATGAATAAATTGGCACCACCTGTATATTTCAGTCTATCTAACAGCCTATGCCATACTTTGGTAAACATCTACTAAGACCTGAATCCATTTATTACTATTTATTCAGCGTCTTGAAAAGATTTTGCATGCACATTGTTCATGTCTATTCAATAGCAAAATGCATCTGGAAAGAAAGTGAAAAATCCAATCATCATCTTGACTACTTTAGTGTTTCTCACTTTTTTTAATCCAAAGAAAAAAATGTTTTACATTTTTATCACACATATAAACATATTTCTTTATGCATATAATTTAAACAAAACTTTCTCATATTCTTATTTTGTGATACATTCTGATATATTTTTATCTTACCTATTATTCATTTCATTTTTTGAAAATGGTGGAAGTCTACTACATTGCTTTTGATTGCTTTTGTGACCCACTAATGGGTCATAACCCACAGTTTGAAAACAACAGCAATTTGAATCTAAACACATGGAAATATCTATTTGGAAGTGTGTGTGTATATATATATATATATATATACACATACACACATACACACATATATATGTACACACATATACACATATGAAGTGGGAATATTCTTGGTGTTTGTAATGTTAATTCAATTATTTCCTAAGTTGGGTTGCTCAGAAATAAAGCTTAAGGCAAAGATTATCATGTTCAATGTTTATATGACTTTAATAATGTTGACCTTTTTTTTTCAGAAGCTTCAGTACCTATATACTATATGGTTGTAAAGTACATGTCATAAAAGGGTAGATACTAATTTTGCCAGATTATACAATAAACACACACACACACACAAACACACACACACACACACACACACACGCATTTCTTGCATAAGAAGGAAGAAAAAAATAGAAACAGGAATGGGAGATAGCAGGGAAGAAAATGGTAAGGAATTTCCAGATAAAAGTAACCCTGCTTGAACTTTGTTTTCCAGAGATATTTAGTTAAAAAACTGATGAGTCAAAGTGTTAAATATCTACAATGGCAATATATTATAATTTATACTTGTAACAATTTGAGAGCACATTTTTGATATTAGTATATTAAATGTTCATATGTAGAAAACTTCCTGAAGTTTAGCAAGACAAAATATACTTTACTCATGAACAGTTACAAAAGTTCCTTTTGCATATATTGACCACATATTCATCATATATATATTACATATAAAATATATATTACATATAATATATATATGATGAATATGTAGCATATTATATATGTAATATATATAAGTATATTATATGTAATATATATAATGAATATGTAGCACATTATATATATGTAGCACACATATATATATTTATATTATACTGCTTCTCTCAACAAAGCACTATTTCCCTATTACCAGGGAATTTGAGTAGCTGATTTCTTGGAGGATTTTATATCTTTGATATTGCTCCCTTTCTATGTCCTCTGGAAACCCTAATTGTGGCAGAAATGGTGCTATCTCCTCTAAACCACAGCGATCACCTCTTCTCCAGCAGGGAACCAATAATAAGCATGGTGATCATATGTGATTATATGCTCAGGGCAGTCTCTCTGTTTGTGCTTATTTTCCACTGTAATTATTCATAACACCTCCATTCACAACCCAAAATGACACAGACTTGACTGTAATTCTTACCGCATCTATACTATTGAACTCCCTAAGCCCTCCCATCTATTTATAATAATTAAAGAATCTGTCTTATAATGAGCAGTTGTCTCATGCTTTAAACAGCTTAACTCCTCTTTTCAATAATACCGTAAGTTAGATATTATTTCCACTTCACAAACTAGGAAATGTTTGGAGAGATAAAGAAATAATAGCCAAAGTAATATAATTAGCAAATAGAAGAGTTCGCATGAAACTGTAAGGTATTAGACTGTGAAATACATCTTCTTAGAGAGTGTGTTATTCTGCCTCCCTCTGAGGAGGGGCAGGTCCTGCTGTGGCTACAGGGAGGTGATGGGACTTTGACTATTCTTCATTGTATATGGCTGAGACTGTGCTTTTAGGCATATGACTTCACAGAATGCATACACAAAAACTGGAGCACAGTTTTTCCCCAGTGATTTTTTTTTTTTTTTTTTTGAGACGGAGTTTCCCTCTTGTTACCCAGGCTGGAGTGCAATGGCATGATCTTGGCTCACCGCAACCTCCGCCTCCTGGGTTCAGGCAATTCTCCTTCCTCAGCCTCCTGAGTAGCTGGGATTACAGGCATGCGCCACCATGCCCAGCTAATTTTTTGTATTTTTAGTAAGACGGGGTTTCACCATGTTGACCAGGATGGTCTCCATCTCTGGACCTCGTGATCCACCTGCCTCGGCCTCCCTAAGTGCTGGGATTACAGGCTTGAGCTACTGTGCCCAGCCCTTCCCCAGTGATTTTACTAAATTATTCCTTTGGTAGAACTTCTTAAAGGGAAATACATTGAATATAGGGGTTAGTTTTTATAGTGCTATTATATTATGAGTAAGCAATGTTACTGATTCCACAATTAACTTTTGGACTAGCCTTGTACATTTTTATTGTAAATGTATCATAACACTTTTCTATGGGAATATGCATTACAAATGATAGAATTAGAAATAAATATTGAAAAAACAAATTATCATAAGTTTGAAACTGCCTTCATTATCTGTGATGTATTTGATAAAATTCCCAGTGATATGCAAAAATTTCAGGAATTTTCTTAGACTGGAATACAGAGAAAATCTAAATGTACACATCATTATTCCAAAGAAGCTACTAAAATTTCACTGCAAGAGCAATGAGTCATTTTGATCAATATCCATTTATAGACAAATCACAGAGTGAGTGTATTAATTTAATTCATAATTTTACAAGTGATTTACACACTCTCCTCAAACCAAGTGTACACTAAATGTACACTATGTATGGCTGTGGTACCATAGAGCTCAAAGACCAAGTAACTATTCATACAATGTAAGCTTTTTCTTCTTAAATATGTTAAGCAAATTGCCTTAATGTTAATAAAGAGAGCTGAGAACTCTTCAATTCACACTCTGTGGATGACTGGGACTTTTTCTTAAGAAGAAAGACAATACTGTACTTATTCTTAGCCAAAGTCTAAGAATTGATTTAAAAAATTAAAAAATATATAATATATTTGCTTTTAAATAAGTCAGTAAGTAAGTATTCCTCAGAGGTAGAAATAAAAGGTTTTGTTATTAGCCCACTACGAAATATGTAGAAAAATTTTGGTTGAGAAAAGTAGTAATTAAATTGAGGTTGTTTGCTTCCTATAAATGATACCAACTTCAGCAACTGATAGATGAAAAATAACATTTTCAACCTTCAATTTGAAATCAAGTCATTGGGGGATTTGAATAGAAATTGCAAACCAAACTTAATATGTTGTTAATCTATTTCCTGTGGCCTTAACAAATGACTAACAACAATTTATGCAAAAAAAGCTAATTACTCTTCCATGGGTAGGATATTAGAAATTTAGTTTCCTAGTGTAGCATTTCCAGAAACACAAATATTTTAAGTGCCTTATGTTTTTGGTTACATTTTATTACATTAATCTATGTAAATTACCTATCTATATAATCTTTGTTAAATGCCTGATTCAAGTAATTTCAGTTTTCATGTCGATATTTAATATTAATGTGTGATGAGATGATTGTTAGCAAACTTAGAATGAATAACATATATAAAAATGTTAAGAATATGTAAGATATAGATGTGTGTGTATACAAAAAGTATGATATGAATAATAACATGCAAGCCAAAAATCTAACCCTCCAATCCGCCTCTCACAACAAAAAAAGAGAGAGAGAGAGAAAAGGATAGTGATTACTCCTTTGGTAAATCTTCTTAAACTTAAGAAATCCTAGGAGATGTTTTCTGGTGCAATATATCATAAAATAAAATGCTTTTGGGGAATATGAGGCCAGTTCTGCCACTAACTAGTTGTTTCACCTTAAGTAATGTACCTTCTGATCGTCCATTCTCCATTTATAACAGGGAGCAGTAAACTAAAGAACAAAATGTAGCCTGAATTTTGGACCAAAATTCCAAAAATAAAGTTTTATTGGAATAAAAACAACACCCATTAACAAACTGCTCATGGCTGCTTTCTCATGGCAATGTAGAGTAGACTAGTCGCCATGGATATTGTAGAGTTTGCGAAACCTAAAATATTTACTCTCTGGACCTTTTTATAAGAAAGTTTGCCAAACCCCTGATCTATATAAAATAAAATACTATTTAAGATTTTCCTTAATTCTGGTACTATAATTTTCAGTATTAATTTTTAAAGTAGACTTGAATTTTAAAAAGTATACTCAGTTTTATTTACATACAGTTTAAAAGAAAGCATCATAACAGTTGATGTTAGAAACAGTAATTGTATACAATGCTGAAAATGACAACAGGTGGCTTAGACATTTCAGAGGCTCAAAAATATTTTTATTGAATTTAAGACATTATTATAGAAAAACCTGTCAAATAGTCATAGGAAGATAGGACTCATTTCTTGGTATTTTATTTTTAAATAGTCATTATGGTAAAAAAATTTCAAATATCTTTCACGTAGTCAACATGGAGAAACACATTTAGGCTTCTTTTCATGTTTTTAATAAGTAAATCTTATTTTATTATAAATTATGTTTTTGGGTACACCATGTCAGTGCCTAATGCTAGGAAAAGTTTCTCTCTGACATTACGTACACCAACCATCCCAAACTAAGAAGCACTTGAGTCAATGGTTTCTAATGTCCTTCTCCAAATCTAAAAATGCCTGGGTCAAATCCTCTGACTGTAGTATTCTTTCATGACTTGTCAAATTAATTATATCAGTTTCCAATCTGTGAGAAAAAACATTTGGCATAAAGCAGATTTACAGTAAGGTTTTTATTAACCCATATGCCCACCACGTTTATATTTTATAAGCAGGATAAATAATCCCTCATGCATAAGTGCTCCTCTGTATTTCAAGTGTGTATAACTACCACAGTCATTAGTAGAGTAAAATAATTATGTCAAGTATTTCTGGATTTGTATTAATATGAAAATCAGATTCTTCTACTAAAAAGGATTGAAAACTACTAGAAATGACTTGTACAAACACTGTGTCTTCTAGAATTGTTATTGCCTCAGTTAAATGTGGAGTTTCCTTTCCATGCCATTTTCAGTTTGACTTGGTCTCACTATAGCAATAAAATACTTATGATAATGTAGGAACTGGTCTAAAATGACAAAAGTATGTATGTGCATATATAAACAATAATCCAACTGACAGAGGGTAGAGTTTCATAATGTGTTTTAATTTAATCTCATCATAGACGTTAGCTATTATAAAGACTTCATCATCCAGTGTATCACCAGGGGGAAAAAAATGGCCCTGCATTCAACTTAGTTAAGAAGTAAACATCCCAGTAATAAATATATTTGGATAGTTGGAAAACAGAAATGAAATCATGAACAATTCCATTATTCTTTAAAAATGTAGAACTCCTCTATGCCCTTATGCAAGAAAGAAGAGGGTTATGAAAGAAAAGCACTTGAACAAGATCAAGGAAGAAGACACAGCAAAGCATAAGCTTTTTAAAGAAAAGCTAATATCCATCTTAAAAACACATGCCATGGGAAGTATTTTCAGAGTGATGGGTTATTGGCCTCTAAAAATGTATTCTTTCATAGAAGCAATAAGAATGCTGGCAAAATTCTTAAAATTAACTTTTTCAGAACTTTAGAAATTATCAAAAGATTTCTAAGAAGCATTAATATAAGGGGAAAATGTCTGGCTTTTGATAAAACATTGAGTTTTATGGCATGTTAAAATGCCCTGTTCCTGTTCCTTCTCTCTAGCTCCATGGCAGCTTTGCAAATGAGGACTGTCAGAACTGTTAAAATCAGCAGCCTAGAAATCACTGAATTGTCGAATAAGTTTGAGGCTCCCAAAATGTCACATTTCTGAGAACTGTCATTCTGAAAACTCCATTGAAAACCCATCAGAAAGCTTGTCTTTATTTGACTTGACTTAAAGTTCATAACATAAAGAAGAGTATGTTCAGTGCATTTGTCAAAAGGAATTAGAAGCAATTGTTTAACATCATACTTACCTAAGGTGGTGATGCCAATTGGCCCAAACAAGAGAATGACCAAAATATGTTTAAAAGGAATATCTAAGAATTAAGATGTTCCTGGGAGGCTTTACGAGTTTTGATATATTCTTGAAACTTTAAAATTACACACGTGTGCACACCCCCCCCCCCACAGCTGTGTACATCCTAGAAAAGATCCAAGAAGTTTCTCATTTTTCAGTACTGGCTGACCTTGAGGCTTTGTGTGAATAGAAAGTAAAAATTAGGTAATAGTTTTAAACCCACAGAACACTGAAGCAATGATCCCAAAGCACACAGATTGTAAACTGAAAGGATTACAAGGTTAAGGTATTTAAGGAAATCTCTGACCAAATATTGGCTGTTCACTAAGCTATAGAGCTGAGATTTTAGCATCATCCATACGCTATGAAGAATACAAACTTTTATAAAAATTTTCCATGAAAATCACTAAACAAAGAGAAACAGAAACATACCACAGGAGGTGGAGTGGTGGAGAGTAATCTGATTCCCAGAGTTGCTACTCCATATTTAAAAAATGGAAAGTATTCAATTAAAATTTACAAGACAGGACAAAAAGGGAATTATGACTCTAATACAGGATTCCCTATTTAATAAATGGCGTTGGGAAAACTGGCTAGCCATATACAGAAAACTGAAACTGGAGCACTTCCTCATATCTTACAAAAACTAACTCGCAATGGATTAAAGACTTAAATGTAAGACCTAAAATCATAAAAACCCTAGAAGAAAACCTAGGCAATGCCATTCAGAACATAGGAATGGGCAAGGACTTCATTACCAAAACACCAAAAGCAATGGCAACAAAAGCCAAAATAGACAACTGGGATCTAACCAAACTAAAGAGCTTCTGCACAGCAAAAGAAACTATCAATAGAGTGCACTGGCAACCAACAGAATGGAAAAAAATTTTTGCAAGCTATCCATCTGACAAAGGGCTAATATCCAGAATCTACAAAGAACTTAAACAAATTTACAAGAAAAAAACAACCCCATCAAAAAGTGGGCAAAGAATATAAACAGACACTTCTCAAAAGAAGACAAGACATTTATGCAGCCAACAAACATGAAAGAAAACTCATCATCACTGGTCATTAGAAAAATGCAAATCAAAACCACATTGAGATACCACCTCATACCAGTTAGAATGGCAGTCGTTAAAAAATCAGGAGATAACAGATGCTGAAGAGGATGTGGAGAAATAGGAACGGTTTTACACTGTTGGTGGGAGTGTAAATTAGTTCAACCATTGTGGAAGACAGTGTGGCAATTCCTCAAGGATCTAGAAATAGAAATACCATTTAACCCAGCAATACATTACTGGGTACAGACCCAAAGGATTATAAATCATTCTATTATAAAGATACATGCACACATATGTTTACTGTGGCACTGTTCACAATAGCAAAGACTTGGAACCAACCCAAATGCTCATCAATGATAGATGGGGTAAAGAAAATGTGGCACATATACACCATGGAATACTATGCAGCCATAAAAAAGGATGAGTTCATGCCCTTTGTAGGAACACGGATGAAGGAAGAAACCATCATTCTCAGCAAACTGACACAAGAACAGAAAACCAAACACCACATGTTCTCATTCATAAGTGGGTGTTGAACAATGAGAATACATGGACACAGGAAGGGGAACATCACACACCAGGGCCTGTCAGGGTTTGCCAGCTAGGGGACGAATATCAGGTGGTGGGAGGATAGGGGAGGGATATCATTAGGAGAAATACCTAATGTAGATGACAGGGTGATGGATGTAGCCAACCACCATGGCATTTGCATACCTATGTAACAAACCTGCATATTCTGTACATGTACCCCAGAACTTAAAGTATAAAAATAATAAACCCTTATATTTATGGTCAGCTGCTTTTCAGCAAAGGTGTCAAGACAATTAAGTGGAAGAAGAAGGAGTCTTTTTAATGAATGATACTGGGGCAACTGCTTAGACACATGCAAAAGAATGAATTTGGACTTTTACCTCACAATGTTATAAAAATGACAAAAACAAAAACCTCAAAGTGTTCCATAGACTTATATGCAATAGCTAAATAGAAAACTCACAGAGAAGAACATATTGGATTAAGTCTTTGTGGTTTAGATTAGGCAATATTTTCAAATGTATGGCACCAAAAGCAAGAGAGACACAGCAGAAAAATAGATATATTGGAATTTATAAAAAAATGAAACAAAAAAAGTTTCTTCTTCAGAGGATGTCATCAAGAAAGTGAAGTGAAGCTACAGAATAAGAGGGAATATTGACAACTCATCTATATGATAATTCTTGTACCCAAAATATAAACAATTCTCTGAACCCCACAATAAAAATATAAATAACATAATTAAATGATGTATAAGGTATTTAGTGGACATTTCGCCAAAGCAGATATACAAAAATGGTCAATAAACACAGAAAGAGATGCTCATCATCATTATCACATAAATGCAATTCAAAATCACAATGTGATACTATGTTATACCCCTTAGGCTGGCTAAAATAAAAGACATAACAAGTATTGACAGCAATGTGGAGAATTTGAAGCCCTTATGCATAGCTGATGAAATAGCAAAGAAGGAAAACCACTCTGGAAAACATTTTGGCAATTTCTAAATGCTAACATAGAGCTACCATATGACCTAGCAATTTTACTTCTAGGTATATACCTAGAATAATTAAAAATACATTTCCACATAAAAACTTACAGATGAATGTTTACAGAAGCATTATGCATAATAGCTAAAAGTGTAAACTCTAATGTACATCAACTGACAATTTATAAAACTGCATTAGATTTTTATTGCTGCTGCAACAAATTACTACAAACTTAATGGCTTAAAACAACATAAATTTATTTTCTTACATTTCTGGAGGTCAGAACTCTAAAATCAACGTGTTGGCAGGCCTATGTTCCTGCTGGGAGATCTGGGGAATAATCTGCTTCTTTGCCTTTTCAGGGTTCCTGAGGCCGCCTGTATTCATTGGCTTTATTTCCTGACTTCATGTTCAAAGCCAGTAGCATAGCCTCTTCTCCTTCTCCTGAACTTCTACCTTTCTCTATGAATCCTTGTAAGCCAAACTGGATTTTTGCTGTAGACATCTTTCTAGTTCCTGGAACCAAGGCATTTGTGAAATAAGCTATGTTTCCTGTCCTTGGATTTCTGAGATATCTTTACACTATTCCTATAAATTATCTCATTTGTGCTTAAGGTATTTTGATTAGGATTTTTTCACTTGCAATCAAAACAGGCTTGACTAGTTTGAGTTTTATCCTAAAGGCTTTAATGATAAATTTAATTGTCCCATAGAACGGATGTTTATGGTTCATAACATAACACATAGAAATTGACCCTCCCAGTCTTAAAACTTAAGAAAGTTACATTTGTCTTATCTGAGTTCCTGCCTCACAAAACCAACCATCAGGTCTCCCAGAAACTATGAGGAACTGAAACCTACTGGATCACTGCACCTGGACAATGAAATGCCAGATCCCTCACCCATCATGGTTGCCTAACCAATGGCCTGCTTCCTGTTGAAGCATGTCTCTTTCTCACCCTCCGTAATTTATGTTTACCACACACTGCTACATTTCTTTCCTGCTATGTAACCCCCTAATTTCAGTTTGTCAGGTAGATAAGTTTGAGAGTAATCTCTTTTCTCCTTGGCTGGAGAAACTGATTGAAGTCTTCTTCCCTGACAATGTTCATTGTGTCAGTGACTGGCTTTCTGTGCAGTAAGCAGCAGGACCTAGATGGAAGCCCTGGTATTTTATTAATATAATCTTTCTACTGGCAGGGCATGGTGGCTCACGTGGATCATCTGAGGTCAGGAGTTCAAGACCAGCCCTGTCAACATGGTGAAACCCCATCTCTACTGAAAATACAAAAATTAGCTGGACATAGTGGTGCATGCCTGTAATCCCAGCTACTCTGGAGGCTGAGACAGGAGAATTGATTGAACCCAGAAGACAGAGGTTGCAGTGAGCCAAGCTCTCACCACTGCACTCTAGCCTGGGAAACAGAGTGAGACTCCATCTCCATTAAAAAAAAAAATCTTTCTACTATGTCTCTCTGACTAAACCTCCACTTTACCCCTCTTTTCTTCTTTTCCAGACACCACATACTTTTCACCCGTTTTATGCTATGCTCTGGTTTCTCTCTAGATAATGTAAATCTTTTGCCCTTACTAAAAATATACTGTAAATTTGATAAAATTCACAAGAATAAATATTTAAAATTGAGTGCAATCAATAAGATTTTATTTTAATGTTACAAATTCTAGTTTTATTATTTACTAACGTTCTCACTTTGGGAAAGTTCTGCATTTGCTGTTTCTGTAGTTTTAATTTTTATAAAGGGAGATGACTTACATTTATGCCTTTTAAGGTCTATTCTAACTAGTTGAATCTGTGACACCTACATTTACTAATAATAATGCAGTGAGAGAGGCATTTAATTAGCCCCTGCAAAAAATCTAGCTAAAAGTTAATGAGGGCCTGAGCTCTGGGTCATGGTATCAGGGATAGAGCTGTAGAGCAGAATCCAAAATAAAGGATAAATATCCATGTACTTTAATTATTTTATCATAATAAAATTTAGAAAAATGAATTAGACATTTATTTTTTCTCTTAATTAGAAAAGGCAATTGCCTTATAAATAATTAATTTTTAATCAGTAAGTATTTCCAGTAAGGGCATATTCCTAATACCCTTACTGGAGGAGATGATAATACATATTTTTAAGAACTTGAACTTTATGGTCATGTCACCTAATGTAATGTTTTGCAAAACAAAATGTGTGGGCTTTCAGTATTAGAATTCTCCTGTAGCACTTATAAAACTTATTTATATTATTTCAGAGCTCTGTTTTAGAGCCACTGAATCTTTATTTCTGGAAGTGAATGTTTGGACTCACCATTTTTACCAAAATCTACAGCTAATACTCATGCACATTAAGTTTGGCATAACCAATCCAAGTTCAAATAATAAATAGGTTTCCACTTTATTTAGAAATATTGTACAATTACATCTTTCTTTAGCAGCAAAAACATAAGATAATTTAAATTACTTAGGCTTTTTTGATGACTTACATAATGCAGTAAACAGTAGCTATAATAGAATTGGTTATAGACTGTTACTGCAGTGAGATGTTGACAGTGGTAATTTGTAGACAAGATCAGTTAGTAGACTAATAGAATAGCTGATAGAGCAGTAGACCAGTAGAACAGTAGTGATTTATACACCGGTCAAAATATTCATATAACTCTAAGATGAAAGTAATACTTAAATGTTTTCAAAGCCAGGTGGTCTTTAGTGAATTAATAGGGCCTCTCTGAGAACTTCACCATCAATTATTATATAGATTATCAGAGCAGGCAGTGTATGGTGGTGGAAATAACCAAGCCTGAATTTTCTGATAAAGCAGACACTGCTAGTTGTCAGCTCAAAATCCATTCCCTTAAAAGAGTCCAAATTTTACTTGATAGAAAAAAATTACCCAGCTAAAAATTATATTTCCCAGCCTACCCTGTGGATAGGGTAGACAGTGATAGTCAATGTAACATTATGGAAGTTTTATCGTGTGTCACATTTTCCTCCTTGTCATTCCATTTGTTCTCCTGCCTGGAACATAGGCTGGAGGCTGGAAGGTAGTATATAACTTATGACTAAAAACAAATATGATATCAGCCACATCTAAGAGTGGCAGAATGGAAAAATAGTATGACAACTATTTCATGACAACTGCTGCATTAGTCCTGACAGCCTTCTAGATTTCCTAATAAGGAAAATAACTTCATATTTGGTTAAATTACTATATTTAGATTACTATTGCTCGTTCTTCAGTATAATCTGTAACGGATATGATTGGGGAACTTTTAACAAAGTGACATTATTGTGATGGCAAGGGTTTACTTACTTGCTTCCTAATAATACATTTGAAACAAATACCTTCACCAGACTTTGCCCAAGAGAGCATATTCAGTTTTGTTGATAATATGGTGAGCTCCTTTTATCTGAACCCTAGACTTATAAAAGAAATAAAATTATAATATAAAAATACCCATGAATAAAACAGCCACTTATCAAATTGGTATCCTCCTACATATATCTTCTTTGCATAAGATCAATCCTACAACAGAGTGTGAAACATTTTGTCTCGCACTAGAAAATACAAGAAAAATATCTTTTAAAAAATGAAAATAAGTTTTGTAGAAAAATTGCAAGACTCCACTCATCTTACAAAAATGATGTTAGAGAACTAAAAAGAAGCCTTGACAAACAGAATAGTGAATGGAATAATTTCTTATGATGTAAACACTTTTGTCTTTTACAAAGTTACACAAAAATAACATTTCATTAATCATTTTTTTTCTAAAAATCACAAAAAGGGGTAATTAAATTCTAAATATTGTTATATATGACAAAATAAAATGTACATAATATTTATGTTCAAGCTGTGATCTTAACTTGTTTTATTCACAGTTTATTATTTACTTAATCAAGTGTACTTGCAGTATCCCTATTACATGTCAGACACTGGATTAAATAATTCATATATTATCTCTAGTTTTCACTATCATGCCACATAAGTATTCATATTTAGAAAACCCCATCATCTCAGCCCCAAATCTCCTTAAGCTGATAAGCAACTTCAGCAAAGTCTCAGGATAAAAAAAATCAATGTGCAAAAATCAAAAGCCTTCCTATACAACAATAATAGACAAACAGAGAGCCAAATCATGATTCAACTTTCATTCACAATTGCTATAAAGAGAATTAAATACCTAAAAATGCAACTGACAAGGTATGTGAAACACTTCTTTAAGGGGAAATACAAACCACTGCTCAAGGAAATAAGAGAAGACACAGATGGAAAAATAATCCATGCTCATGGTTAGGAAGAATTAATATTGTGAAAATGGCCATACTGTCCAAAGTAATTTATAGATTCAATGCTATCACCATCAAGCTACCAATGACTTTCTTCACATAATTGGAAAAAAACCCCTTAAACTTCATATGGAACCAAAAAAGAGCCAGCATAACCAAGACGATCCTAAGGAAAAAAAAAAAGCTGGAGATATCATACTACCTGACTTCAGACTATATTGACAGCCTACTATAATCAAAACAGCATGGTACTGGCACCAAAACAGAGATATAGACCATTGGAACAGAACAGAGGCCTCAGAAAAAATCCCACACAACTACAACCACCTAATCTTTGAAAAACATGACAAAAATAAGCAATGGGGAAAGGATTCCCTATTTAATATATGGTGTTGGGAAAACTGGCTAGCCACATGCAGAAAGCTGAAACTGGATCCCTTCCTTACACCTTATACAAAAATTAACTCTAGATGGATTAAAGATTTAAACATGAGACCTGACACCATAAAAACTCTAGAAGAAAACCTAGGCAATACCATTCAGGACATAGGCATGGGCAAGGAATTCATAGTTCATAATTAAAACATCAAAAGCAATGGCAACAAAAGCCAAAATAGACAAATGGAATCTAATTAAACTTAGAGCTTCTGCAGAGCAAAAGCAATCAATAGAGTGAAACAGCAACCAACAGAATGAGAAAAAATTTTGCAATCAACACAACTGATTCTACAGAGAATCAGAGAACTTAGACAAAATTACAAGAAAAATTAAAAAAAAATCAAAAAGTGGGCAAAGGATTTGAACAGACACTTTTCAAAAGAAGAGATTTATGCAGCCAACAACATATGAAAAAACCATCATTCTCAGCAAAGTGACACAATAACAGAAAACCAAACACCACATGTTCTCACTCATAAGTGGGTGTTGAACAGTGAGCACACACGGACACAGGGAGGAAAACATCACACACTGGGGGCTGGGAGGTGGGGGGCTAGGGGAGGAATAGCAGGGGTGGGGGGATAGGGGAGGGATAGCATTAGGAGAAATACTTAAGGTAGATGATGGGGTAATGGATGCAGCAAACCACCACCATGGCATGAGTATACCTATGTAACAAACTTGCACAATCTCCACATGCACCCCAGAACTTAGAGTATAATAAATAAATTTTAAAAATTGTTTTAGTGGTTGTCCCTCAAGTATTAATATGCATTTATTTTGAAATTAAGTGTGCTTTCAAATAACACTATGCACTTAATGGGTAGTGCAGGCACCTTATGTATTCCTAATTCTTTCCTCTTGTTCTTTGTAATATTGCTATCATTAATTTTACTTATCCATAACTGTAATTGTACTCAATATGTTGTTGCTATTAAATATTATTATATTAGATAAAATAAAAATAAGAAAAATATTTTATCTTGATTTATTCTTTCCCTTATGCATATTCTTTCTTTATATAGTTTCAAGTTCCCAACTTATAACATTTTCCTATTTTAACATTTATTGCAAGACAGGTCTACTGGTAGCAAATTCTCTCAGCTTCTGTTTGAGAAAATCTTTTACTCTTTTACTTTTAAAGAATGATATATATCTCTGTATACAGAACTCTAAATTGAAGTTTTCTTATTTCCACACAAATCCCAATTTCTTCTTGCTTAAATGGTTTCTGAATGGAAGTCCAATGTATTCCTTATCCTTATTCTTCTATAGGTAAGTTTTATTTTTTAATTCTTTCAATATTTACTCCTTGTCTTTGATTTGCTGCAGTTTGAATATGGTATGTGAGATTTTTTTTTTTTTTTTTTTTGAGACAGAGTTTCACTCTTGTTATCCAGGCTGGAGTGCAATGGCGCGATCTCGGCTCACCGCAACCTCCGCCTCCTGGGATTAGGCAATTCTCCTGCCTCAGCCTCCTGAGTAGCTGGGATTACAGGCACGCACCACCGTGCCCAGCTAATTTTTTTGTATTTTTAGTAGAGACGGGGTTTCACCATGTTGACCAGGATGGTCTTGATCTCTTGACCTTGTGATCCACCCGCCTCGGCCTCCCAAAGTGCTGGGATTACAGGCGTGAGCCACCGTGCCCTGCCTGAGATCTTTTTATATGTATACTGCTTTGTTGTCTCTGAGCTTCCTGAATCAGTAGTTTGATGTCTGCCATTAATTTTTGAAACTTCTTGCCATTATTACCTCAGATACATTTTCGCTTCTGACATTTTCTTCTTTTATTCTTATTACATGTACACTATACTTTTTGAAATTGACCCACAATTTTTGTATATTCTTTTTTCCCTTAAATTATTTTTCTTTTAGCATTCTAGCTTTGGTAGTTTCTACTGACATATCTTCAAGATCACCATTTTTTTCCACAGTGATGTCCAGTCTTTTGATAAGCCTACTAAAGATATTCTTTATTTATATTACAGCATTTTTAATACTTAGCATTTCCTTTTGATTCTTTCTCAGAATGTCTAGTCTCCAATGACATTATCTATCTGTTCTTACAGGCAATCTACTTTGTCTATTTGAGATTTTAGCATATTAACTGTAGTTATTTTAAATTTTCAGTCTGATAATTCCAAAATTTCTGTGTTATCTAAGCCTAATTCTGATGCTTTCTTTATCTTTTCAAACTGTATTTTCTTTCTTTCTTTTATTATGCTTTGTAATTTTTGTTGAAAGATGGAGATGATTTATTGGATAAAAGAGACAGATAAATAGGACTTTACTATGAGTTTTTATATTTATCTGGTTTGAAGTGTGGCTGCATTTACTGTTAGACTTAGCTGTAGGCATTAAAGGCTAAAATTTTCTATGTGTTTGTTTTTGTCTTCTCTGTTGTTCTTAGCTGTTGTTTTTTTTTTTTTTTTTTTTTTTTTTTTAGAAATTCCTTCTTAAATATAATCTATGTCTTGCAGCTCTCTCAGTTGTGATACACGAATACTATATCAGATCCCCGATGATAAGATGGTAAGGTTTTGTAGAGAAGTATTCTATTATCTCAGGCTTATATCTCCATTTTTTTTAAGTGGGCCTCATTCCCTGAGTTATGATCTTCTGAGTGGTTTCCTATCTTTTGTGCTCACTCTATGTGAGACTGAAAGAGTGGAAGAGACTTCAGTTGTTCCACTTGCCCTTCCTTCAGTCAGAAAAAAATCAAGCAAAGTAGCTTTCCCCAAGGCTGGCCCTTTCCAGGGAGAACAAGAGTCTATGGGTAGATTTCAAAATGATTACTCTTTCTTTTTCACTACTGAAAGCATAAGGTGATTTTTCTTCAGTCTTGACTTGAGAACCTGATACAGCACCTGGAGGTAAATCTCACAGAAGGTAGGGTCACCCTAAAGTGCATTCCTCCAGACTTTTCAACTCCCAAGCTAGTTCATGGCTTAGGCCCTAGCCATTAGTCAATTACCATTTAAGTGTTTCTACCAGTTGCTAATTTGAGTGGTGGGCCCTTGCTGCTTGTTAAACTCTGATCCTCTGTATTCATTCCAGTTGTGACCTCAGTTCTCTGGTTGATTTTTTGCTTGTTCAGCTTCTTTACTTTTGTAAGAATTATAATCTTGACCTCTAAATTCTTTATCCTTTAGAGCAGAACCAAGAAGTCTGATAAATTTTTCTTTACGGTTTTATCAATTTACATTTTCACTAACACATAATTTTATTTTTTAATATATGTTAATTTGATGTGCAAAATTATTTGCTGCAATTCTTTATATGTATTTGCTACTAAGATGAGATATTTTAATATTTTGCCATTTGTTATTCTTGTTTGTCATCTGTAAAGATGTACAGACCTAAACTGCTATAAAAATCAGATAAAAAGTAAAGTCAGCCTTGAAGAATCAAAATAAGCACTTCTCACTGAATACATTTACAGCAAGAAATGGAAAAAAATAGTAAACTTTATTTGATTTTAACCCAATAAAACTGAATAAGTGTTTTAATTTTTAAATAGATAAAAAATTCATGACACATAGGAAAATCTTGAGAGAAGAAATTTTCCATAACAGACAAAAGCAAAATTGAAAATGCTGAAATATAGCCTGCAATAGAGGAAATACATACACTTCCTTAGCAAGAAAATAAATTTAAGAAAGAACAAAGAGAAGAACATTATGGGGTATTTTGAAAACAAATTTAGGAGTTGTAAAGTACAGTAATAGACTCCCACAAAAGACAAAACTAACAAACAAACACAGATAGTGTAAGACATAATCAATAAAATAATCTTTTTTTTCTAATTCTGGATATTTTCTTTTGTATCTTGTGATTGAATATATCCATAAAGAGCTTGTTTACAATAATAAAAAATTTAATAAGAAAACACATCCAGGTTTCCAAGTTATATTTTAACATGAGGAAACATCCTACCCTCAATGAAGAAAAAAAAAGCAGACTTTCTACATATGAAAAAAAGCATGGCTGGCTTTAGATTCTGTTACCTTACGTTTAACTCTACAATCACAAGAGCAATGATTGTAGAGTTTTGTAGTTTAAAAAAAATACAAATGAGGTATGTAAGATAGAAAACCAGTTTTCTTAGATATATGAATATTTAGTAAAATCACCAGTGTCACATTCCTCAATACATGATTTAGAGAATACTTCAGCTAAGAAATGCATACATCAAAAGATAATACAAAATATATCAGAAATGAACAACTCAAGAAGGAGAAAACTGTGGTATTAGAAACCAGCAAAAAGCAATGAAAGTCAAATAGTAATCAGAAAAAGTATTATTTACGTATTATTAATCTTTCAATAGTTTATACCCCCAAATTATCAGCATTCTATATTGTGCAATGTGTTAAGAAGGAGCTTTGGAATATAAATTTTTAACAAGTTTTACATAGTTTTCTAATGTATAGTCTGGGTACCAAACTTTTGAGAAGTATTCTTCCATGTTTAAATTCAAAGGAATCCCATGACTGCAGTTGATAAATTTAAACTCTAGCTAGAGTTATCCTTTGGGTTTCATGTATATAAACACAACTGCTCACTCAACAAATCTCAACAAATTTACTTGAGATTTGAACAGGCATTTCAAAGTCACTATAGCAAAATAGAGCAAATTCACCTCCCACTCCTAATTCCATAACTTCTCTCCTATTTCCTTAACTCAGACAATGGCATCACCATTTATCTATTGGAGCATCATTATTAGAGAGTTAAATAATTTTACCTATAGATATTTACTACATAATTGTGCTATGTATAAATCTTCACAAAACAGCTTGGGCTTTTTCTCGGTAGTATGTATTTTTTTCTTTAATTTGTTTTATTATATTTTAGGCTTTCCAGAATAATATTTATTGTTGAAAAGGGTTGATAGAAAACCATGCTTTTTAAAAAAGTTAATGGAGATCTTCAAAAGTCTTAGCATTAATTATAACATTACTATGGGCTTTTGATTTATATTTACTAAAAATTTTCTGAGATTTAAAAATCTTAAGTGAATGTTTTAGAAATTTATTTTCAGCTTTTGTGTCTGTAATTCTTTGTTATTTTTTAATATGTTAATGTGATACATTACACTGATTCTTTAAAATTCTGAACTATCCTTGCATTCTACAATAAAGTCACTTTATTACAATGCATAAAATATTGGATGTAATATACCATGACCAACCAAGAAATATGTACAAGAAGGTATAAAACAAGAAGCTTTAGATGCTTACCCACACATTCACACACATACACACAAGCAGAAACACACACAAATAACCTAAGGATTATCTAAAACATCTTCTTTTTTTTTTGGAGATGGAGTTTCGCTCTTTCACTCTTGTTACCCAGGCTGGAGTGCAATGGCACGATCTTGGCTCACCGCAACCTCCGCCTCCTGGGTTCAGGCAATTCTCCTGCCTCAGCCTCCTGAGTAGCTGGGATTACAGGCACGCACCACCATGCCCAGCTAATTTTTTGTATTTTTAGTAGAGACGGGGTTTCACCATGTTGACCAGGATGGTCTCGATCTCTTGACCTCGTGATCCACCCGCCTCAGCCTCCCAAAGTGCTGGGATTACAGGTGTGAGCCACTGCACCCGGCTAAAACATCTTCATGGCAATGCTCATTATCAGAAGGAAATGGAATGCCTAAAAGTTTTGAAGAAAATAAAGTGTGGCCAAACAAAGTTAATGCCGCCAAATTGTCATTCATGTGCAAGGGTGGCAAATTCACAAGCATGCAAGAACTCTGGTAATTTAGTACCTATGTAAACTACCATAAAATATAATTCAAAAATTTTCTTTTAATCTTGCTTAAAACAGGCCAACTAGAAAATAATCAAGATAACAGACTAAAAAAATGGAAAGCCTGTTTTATACATGTTAATGGCAAGTAATTAATCTATTTAAATATATATTTAAGACTAAACAAGGATGAGAAGTTTAAATTAGGAGATGTGAATGTTATATATACTGAAAGAAAACTATATTATTATAAGAAAACCTTCCTGAGCTTACTGACAACGATTAGAAGTCTTCTTTTGGAGGATGAACACTTCTGGAGGATGTCATTAAAGAAGGAAGTTTTAGAAAAACACAGTTTTCTTCATATTTTATATCAGCAAATTAATAGATTTATTTCACATCTAAGACAGTTAAAGCAAGACATATTCATTTAGTTATTTTATGAGGTATCCACTAGAAGAATGAGGAATAGACTGCCTGTTTTTAAAAAATCAGAAATATTAAAAAGGAAAGAAAAATAAAAATTATATAGCAAATGACAGAAAAGTGAACAATAAGGAAGCATTAAGAAACTAATGTCAATAGAGTGCAGGATGATTTTCAAATGGATTAAAAATAATTAGTTTTAAATAATTGTTAATTTTAAATAATTAAAAATAATAAATAATTAGAACCCAATTATATGATATTTACAAAAAACATACCCAAAACAAAGTGACTTAGGATGGCTTAAACTATAAACATGTGAAATCCCAGCACTTTGAGGGGCCAAGTTGGGTGGATCATGAGGTCAGGAATTCATGAGCAGCCTTACCAAGATGGTGAAACCCCATCTATGCTAAAAATACAAAGATTAACCCGAGGGGTGGCATAACCTGTAATCCCAGCTACTCAAGAGGCTGAGGCAGAGAATTGCTTAAACCTGAGAGGTGGAGGTTGCAGTGAGTCAAGATTGCACCAGGGTACTCCAGCCTGGGTGACAGAGTGAACCAAACAATAGTAGCATAAAAATTCACAAATCCGAGGTTTAGAAAATCAAGAAGAAATTCACATCAACCATCTAATCGTCAAATAATTGGGGAATGGTTTTAAAAGTATAGCTTATCTACATTATAAAATATGCCCATTTGCTTCTCATAATACTCATAAAACTTTTAATGACAAGAGAAAATGTTCTTGTTAGAAACAGCACCAGAAAATTAAATAAAGTAAGGGTTTGTGTTTAAAATATAATCAACTAGACAGAGACAAATAAAACCATTAGTTTTATTACATGAAATGTGTCCTAAATAATTTTGGCTGGAAAGTTTTAGTGCAAGAGTTACTCTTATAACTGTGGTCATAGAAATAGAAACATAGCATTTAACACATTTATAAAACATCCAGGACACCAATCAAACACAACAGATGCTTCAATTAATGGAGTAAAATAGAAGTAGCCCTGAAGAAGCATAGCTATACTGTTACATAGAAATAAAAATGTCATATTTTGAAGAACTGTATATCCTAAATCATTCTCATCAGAATAAACTAATTGAAAATGAACTATTTACTATTTTAGTAGAATGAGTTATTTAATTTGAGGAATACAAAAATTAATTTTTTATTAATTTTAAATTTTAGTATATTTCCAAGTTTACAGAAATTTTGCAAGAATAAAGAACAACTGAATACCACTTAACCAGATTTAGAATATTTATGTTACCCCATTGACGTGGCTTTATTATTATTGCTTTCTCTAAAATATACAAACATACAAGAGAAGGAAAAAGAGACAGAAGGAAGTAGTTTTCTGAATTATTTGAATACAAATTACTAACATTGTTCATATTTGCCCCTAAGTTCATCAGGGATATTTACTAATAACAAGAACATTTTCATAACAGTGAAATTATCAAAATAAGAAATTTTAACACTGACACATGGAATTATATCATGTACTGTCCACGTCTAAATTGTCAGTTTCTGGATATTCGTCTTGTGTTGGAGACATTGTTTGCAATTTTTTTTTTCCTTATATAGGTTGTCTGTTTACTGTATTGATTATTTCTTATGTTGTTTAGAAGATTTTTTAGGCTGGGTGCAGTGGCTCCTGCCTGCAATCCCAGCACTGGGAGGCCTAGGTGAGTGTATCACTTGTGGCCAGGAGTTTGAGACCAGCCTGGGCAACATGGTGAAAACCTGTCTCTACTAAAAGTACCAAAAATTAGTCAGGTTTGGTGGTGTGTACCTATAACCCCAGATACTCAGGAGGCTGAGGCAGGAGAATTGCTTGAACTCGAGAGGCAGAGGTTGCAGTGAGCCTAGATTGTGCCACGGTATTCCAGCCTGGGTGACAGAGGGAGACCTTGTCTCACACACACACACACACACACACACACACACACACACAAAGATTTTTAGTTTAAGTCCAATTTATTCATTTTTCATTTTGTTGCGTTTGCTTTTGATGTCTTAGTCATAAATTTGTTGTCTAGACCAAGGTCTAAAAAGTTTTTCCTAAGTTTTCCTCCAGGATTTTTATAAGTTTGATCTTACCTTTAAGTCTTTAATCCATCTTGAGTTAATTTGTGTATGTTCTGTGAGATAGGGGTTCAGTTTCATTCTTCTACTTATGGCTATCCAATTTTCCCAGCACCATTTATTGAATAGAAGTTTCTTTTCCCATTGTTTACTTTTGTGGACTTGGTCAAAGATAAGTTGGTTGTAAGTATATGACTTTATTTATAGGGTCTCTATTCTTCTTCTTCTTCTTTTTTTTTTTTTTTTTAATGAGACGGAGTTTCGCGCTTGTTACCCAGACTGGAGTGCAATGGCGCGATCTCGGCTCACGGCAACCTCCGCCTCCTGGATTCAGGCAATTCTCCTGCCTCAGCCTCCTGAGTAGCTGGGATTACAGGCACGCGCCACCATGCCCAGCTAATTTTTTGTATATTTTTTTAGTAGAGACGGGGTTTCACCATGTTGACCAGGATGGTCTCCATCTCTTGACCTTGTGATCCACCCGCCTTGGCCCCCCAAAGTGCTGGGATTACAGGCTTCAGCCACCGCGCCCGGCCAGGGTCTCTATTCTGTTACATTGATTTACATGTCTATTTTTATGCCAGGACCATGTTGTTTTGATTACTATAGATAGCCCTGTAGTGCAATTTGAAGTCAGGTGATATGACGATGCCTCTAGCTTATTCTTTTTGCTTGATTGCTTTAGCCATTTGGACTCTTTCTTTTATTTTGGGTCGTATGACTTTTAGAACAGTTTTTTCTAAGTCTGTGAAAATGACACTGGTAATTTGTTAGGAATGGGGTTGAAACTGTAGATTGCTTTGGGAAGTCAGATATTTTAATGATATCGATACTTCCAATCCATGAGCATAGGATGTTTTTCCATTTGTTTATGTCATCTACAATGTCTTTCATTAGTGTTCCGTAGTTCTCCTTGTAGAAATCTTACACCAACAAGATAAAACTACAAGGAATTTTCCTTCAAAGCGCAAGGAAAGTTTCACAAGGTGAAACGACGAGGAGATCTTTTTTAGTTTTTCTTGAGTTCGTTTACCTCCTTGTTTAATGCATTCCTTGGTAGTTAATTTTTGTTGCCTATTGTAAAGAAGATTGTGTTCTTGATTTTATTCTCAGCTTGATGTACTGAACTGCTACTAATTTTTTTTTTTTAACTTTTAAGTTCAGAGGTATGAGTGCAAGTTTGTTATATAGATAAATTGTGTGTCATGGGCATTTAGTGTATATATTATTTTGTCATCCAGGTAACAAGCATAGTACATAGGTAGTTTTTTATCTTCACCCACCAAAGGTCAGATAGTTGAAGGTATTCAGCCTTATTTCTGGGCTTTCTTATCTGTTCCATTGGTCAATGTGTCTGTTTTTGTATCAGTGTCATGCTGTTTTGGTTACCGGAGCCTTGTAGCATAGTTTGAAGTTGGGTAATACAATGCCTCCAGCTTTATTCTTTTGCTTAGGATTGCCTATTGAATTACAGAATAGTATTTTTTCTAATTCTGTGAAAAATGTCACTGATAATGTAATAGAAATAGCATTAAATCTACAAATCGCTTTGGGAAGTATAGCAACTTTAACAGTATAGATTTTTCCTATTCATGAGCACTAAATGCTTTTCCATCTTTTTTCATCATCTCTAATTTCTTTAAGAAGTGTTTTGTAATTCTCAATGTAGAGATCTTTCACCACCCTAGTTGGCCTTATTCCTATGTATTTTATTCTGCTGTGGCTATTGTGAATGGGATTGTATTCTTTATTCGGCTCTCAGCTTGGATGTTATTGGTGTATAGGAAAGCTATTGAATTTTGTACATTGACTTTGTGTCTTTTGCTGAAGTTGTATGTCACATCTAGGAGCTTTTGGGCAGAGACTATGGTGTTTTCTAGCTATAGAATTATATTGCATTCAAAGAGAGATAGATAATTTGATTTCCTCTAAATCTGGATGCTTTTCATTGTTTCTTTTGCCTGATTGCTCATGTTAGTATTTCTAGAACTCTATGGAATAGGAGTGGTAAGAGTGGACATCCTTGTCTTTGTCCTGTTCTCAAGAAGAATTCTAGCTTTTGCTCATTTAGTGTGATGTTGACTGTCGATTTGCCATAGATGACTTTTACTATTTTGACATATGTTCCTTCATAGCTAGTTTGTTGCAAGTTTTTAATCCTAAAAAAATTTGAATATTATTGATATTATTTTCTGTATCTATTAAGACAATCATGAGATTTTTGTTTTTAGTTCTGTTATGTAATACATCACATTTATTGATTTCTATATGCTGAACCAATCTTGCATCCCAGAAATAAAGCCTATTTGATAATGGTGGATGTCCTTTTTGATGTGTTGCTGAATTTAATTTGCTAGCATTTTGTTGAAGATTTTTGCATCTATGTTCATCAAAGATATTGGCCTAAAATTATCTTTTCTTTCTTTCTTTCTTTTTTCCTCTTTCTTTCTTTGTTTCTTCTCTCTTTTTCTTTCTTCTTTCTTTCTCTTTGTTTCCTTTCTTTCTCTCTTTCTTTACTTTTCTTTTCTTTTCTTTTCGTGTTTCTGCCAGGTTTTGATATCAGGATGATGCTGCCTTCATAGAATGAGATAGGGAGAAGTCCTTCCTTCTCAACTTCTTAGCAAAGTTTTAGTAGGAATCGTACCAGCTTTTCTGTATACATTTGATAGAATTTTGTTGTAAATCTCTCTGGTCCTGGGCTTTTATGCTTGGTAGATATTTTACTACTAATTCAATTTCAGAACTTGCTATTGTTTTTTTCAGGGATTCAGTTGTGTCCTGGTTCAGTCTTGGGAGGTGGAATGTTTCCAGGAATTTTTCTGTTTCTTCTAGATTTTCTCAATTGTGCATAAAGGTGTTCACAGTATTCTCTGAAGGTTTTTATGTTTCTGTGAGTTCACTGATAATGTCACCTTTGTCATTTCTGATTATGTGTACTTGGATCTTCTCTCTTTTATTCATTATTAGTCTAACTAGTATTTATCAATCTTACTTATTCTTTTAAAGAACCATCTCCTGGACTTGTTAATATTTTGCATAGTTTTTCACACCTCAACTTCCTTCAGCTCTGATTTTGATTATTTCCTGTCTTTTACTATCTTTAGGGTTGGTTTGCACTTGTTTCTCAAATTTATATGTGATGTGAAGTTGTTAATTTGAGATGTTTCTAACTTTTTGATGGGCATTTAGCACTATAAACTTTCCTTTAAATACTGCTTTATCTGTGTCCCAGAAATTATGATATGTTGTATATTTGTTCTTATTAGTTTCAAAAAATTTCTTGATTTCCGCCTAAATTTCATTATTTGCCTCCAAATCACTCAGGAGCAGGTTCTTTAATTTTCATGTAATTGTATGGTTTTGAGTGATTTTCTTAGTATTGACTTCTATTTTTATTGCACTGTATCTCAAGAGTGTGGTTGGTATGATTTTGGGTTTTTTGAATTTGCTAATGATTGTTTTATGGCCAATTGGCCAATTGTATGTTCAATTCTAGAGTATGTTCTGATGAGAAGAATCTATTTTCTGTTGTTTTTTCTGTATTCTGTTGTTTTTCATATTCAGAACCCTGAAATATTCAGGGTTCTGAAGATGTCTGTTAGGTTTCTTTGGTCAAGTGTCAAGTTAAGGTCCTGAATATCTTTGTTAGTTTTCTTCCTGTATATGTTTAATACTGTCAGAGAGATGTTGAAGTCTCCCACTATTATTGTGTGGTTTTCTAAGTCTCGTCATAGGTTCTAAGAACTTGTTTTATGAATCTGGGTGCTACTGTACTGGGTGCAGATATATTTACAATAGTTAAGTCTTCTTGTTGAATTGAACCCTTTAACATTATGTAACACCATTCTTTGTCTTTTTTGATCTTTGTTTGTTTAAAGTCTGGTTTGTTTATAATTAGAAAAGCAACCCCTGCATTTTTATGTTTTCCATTTGTTTGGTGGATTTTTCTTCATTGCTGTACTTTGAGTCTGTGAGTGTCATTGCATATAAGTTGGGTCTCTTGAAGATAACACATAGTTGAGTTTTTCTTCTTTATCCAACTTGCCACTGTGTGCCTTTTATTTGGAGCATTTACCCTGTTTACTTACATTTAACAGTAATATTGATATGTGCAGATTTAAATCTCATCATTGTATTGGTAGCTGGTAATTATGTAGACTTGATTGTATTATTGCTTTACAGGGCCAGTGGTCTATGAACTTAAGTGTGCTTTTATGGTGCTATATATGGAAAGGAACAGACTTTCCTTTCCATATTTAGCATGCCCTTAAGGGCTTCTTGTAAATCAGGTCTTTTTAATAATGAATTCCCTTAGCAGTTGCTTGTCTGAAAGGAATATGATTTCTCCTTCATCTACGAAGCTTAATTTGTCTAGATATGAAATAGTTGGTTGAAATTTCTTCTCTTTAACAATGCTGAATATAGGCCTTCAATCTCATCTGGCTTGTAGGGTTTCTCTAGAAAGGTCCACTGTTGCCCTGATGGGGTTCCCTTTATAAGTGACTTGCCCTTTCTCTCTAGCTGCTTTGAACACCTTTTCTTCCATTTTGAACTTGGAGAATCTGATGGCTTTGTGTCTTGGCTATGATCATCTTATATAGTGTCTTGAAGGGATTCTCTGCATTTCTGAATTTGAATGTTGGCCTCAATAGCAAGGTTGGTAAATTTTATGGATGATATCCTCTAATATATTTTCCAACTTGCTTGCTTTCTCTTTCTGTCTTTCAGAGAGATGCCAATGAGTTGTAGATTTGGTCTCTTTACACATACCACATTTCTTGGGGGCTTTGTTCATTCTTCTTTATTCTTTTTTTCTTCATATTTTTTTCTGACTCAACAATTTTGGAGAACCAGTCTTGAAGTTCTGAAATTCTTTCCTTAGCTTGGTCTATTCTTCTGTTAAAACTTGTAATTGTATTATAAGATTTTTGAAGTTTGTCATATCAGTTTGGTTTGTTCTTAAAATAGCCATTTGTGTCTTTTGTTTCCTGTATGTTGTACTGTATTTCTTAGATTCCTGGGACTGGAATTCAACTTTCTGAATCTGAATGATCTCCATTCAAATTCATATCCTGAATTCTATTTCTGTCATTTCAGCCATTTCAGCCTGGTTAAAAATTGTTTCTGGGGAACAAGTGCAATTGTGTAGAGGGGAGAAAACACTCTGACTTTTTGAGTTGCCAGAGTTCTTGCACTGGTCCTATTAAATATGTATGGGTTGATGTTCCTTTAATTTTTGAAATTGCTCTTTTGGGTCAGTTTTTTTTTTTTTTTTTTTTTTTTGCCGTTATCTGCTTTGATGTCCTTGGAGGTTTGTTTGTGGTATAAGATGGGTTCAGTTGACTGTCTTCACTTCTGGAAGATTTTCAGGAGCGAAATTTCTGCTCAGCACTCCTGGGCTGTGTGCTCTAACTCTGGAGTGCTGGTTCTAGGCCCTTGGTTTTGTTCTCTGGCCCCTTGAGGTGACACTTAAATGGGTGATGCCAGCCAAAGTGCTTCATTGGGAAAGTAACAGTGGTATCTGTGTTTGTTCACATGTGCCAGCAGCCACAGCAATGTGGTGAGGTGCACATGTGTTGGCTGGTGGGGTACCAGTGGGAAAGGGGCTGCAGTACATTTTTGTACATTGATTTTTGTATCCTGAAACTTTACTGATGTCATTTGTCAAGTCTGGTACTCTTTTGGAGGAATCTTTAGGGTTTTCTAGGTTTATGATCATGTTGTGAATCCAATGGCATGTCAAAAAGATAATACAGTACAATCAGGTGGGTTTTATTCCAGAAGTTCAAGAATCATTCAACATACACAAATCAATAAATGTGATTCACCACATAAACAGAGTTAAAAACATAAGTCATATGATCCTCACAACAGGTGTAGGAACAACACGGAATAAAATCTAACATTCCTTCATAATAAAAATCCCCAATGAAGTACACGTTGAAGGAACATACCTCAAAATAGTAAGAGCCTTCTAGGACAAACAGACAGCCAACATCATAGTGAATGGGGAAAAGTTGAAAGCATTCCCACTATGAAAAGGAACAAGAAAATTATGCCCACTCCACCACTCCTATTTAACATAGTACTGGAAGTCCTAGCCAGAGGTATCAGGCAAGAGAAAGAAATAAAAGACATCCAAATTGGAAAAGGGTAGTCAATTGATCTCTATTTATTGATGACAAGATCTTATACCAACAGGTTATTTTCTAATTGGATCATTCCCTCTAAATTTGTAGGTGTATAGGAAACTATAAAGAAAAGGGACTTTTTCTTCTTATTTATTTTTGTAAACATGTATTCATGGATTTTTATTTTATTCAATACATTATAATCTGATATTATGTTTATTTATTGCTCAAATTTTCCCAAATTTGCCAGAGGGAGCTTCTTTTTTGTCTGTTCAAATGATTTTCTTATTTTTTAAATGTTATTTTACTTTAGGTGTATACTATATCCAGCATTTTTCCTCCCCACCCACCACTGTCCCTCAGGAGCTTCTTTAAGCTGACTTTTATGTCTAATTAACCTTTCCTCATGGTTCCTGGGGAATTTAAAAAAAATTTTCTGGCACAATGAAATCCTTTAGTGTCATTTTAAACTGTCTATGCTCCATATTTACATCAACCAATTCTTCAACATTCTTTGGTGTGTTTTACTTGACAATGGTATTGAGTAATCAAGATCAGGATGCTAGGTGTGGTCATTGTTACTAGAATGTTATTTACTCTACCCTTCCTCTATGAACACAGGTCAGAAATGTGTGTGTGTGTGTGTGTGTGTGTGTGTGTGCGCGCGCGCGCGCGCGCACGCGCGCACCCAGGCAACTGTGTGCGTTGCGTCTATGTGTCTCTGTTGGAGTATGTCTGTCAAACTATCTCCTATCTGACTATGATATTAATATAGCAAAAAGTATGAGATAAAATAGATGCCTTCTATTCCAATCCAATACCAGTGTTAATTCAAATATTTTCCCTTTTCATATTTGGGATTTCATTCCCCAACAGTGCAAAACCTGGTTCCGATGATCTTTAACATGTTTATCTATGTGCTTAATTCCATATTACACGGAAGTACTTTCAAAGCTGTGAAAACTGCAAAAAAAAAACCTAGAAACTTGACATAAATATTTTGTTTATATTTTGTGTTGTCTTTAGCATGAAGTTATAAAATAAAAATACTCTGAACGAAAGTTTCTTAGACTGATATTTCTCCTTTAATGTAACTAGTTTATTAATTTGAAAATCATTTTGTTTCTCTTTTTTATTTTAGAATTTCTCCCATTCTGTTTTATTTTATTAAATATGCAAAAGTTAACATGAGTCAAGAAATCAAAATTGTATACAAAAAACTAGAGTCAGAGAAGAAGAAATACCACACTGGAAGACTTCCGCCTCATTCCTGCCCTCCTTCAAAAGGGAATGACTTTCATTATTTCTTAGTTCATCCTTCCATGTTTCTTTTTGCAAAAATAAGCATACCTAGATATACTTTCTTATTTCTATCCCCTTTTTTCACAAAAGTACCATTTTATGTATGATATTTCACTTTTCACTTTTTCTTGTCACTTAAAAATCACGATACATTAATTTATAGAGATTAACATCATTCATTTTTATAGCTGCACAGTATTCATTGTGTGTATGTAGGAGCATTTATTCAATCACTCTTATCTGTGGGCACTTGGATTGTTACCAATATTTCTACTTTCTAAAGCTTATTTGTAATTTCAACATAATCTGACATTTGATCAAGTTTTGTGAATCTTCCATGTGCTTCTTAAGAAAATGTATATTTTCTGTTATCAGAGTGTAAATGTTAATATATTCTTGCATCCTATATGTTATATTTTGTGTTTTTCAGGATCCTAAATTTTCCTATCTTGCTTCCTTTTTCTCGTCATCATTTTATTAAATAAGATTGACCTTTTAAAATATGTATCTATGTATCTACCTTTGTGTGCATGTCTTTCAGGATCTGAACTTTCCTCTCTTGCTTTCTTCTTTTACCACCCACTCTCTAAAGGACACCACCACTCCCTTTCCTTTTACTCTTACCACTCTCAGAAGCACTATCTTTCTAAGATTAATACTCTGAGTCCCATTTACTTACAGGTCCCTTCCCTATAAATATTATATGATCTACAATGATTCTTTTTCAGTATTTTTGCACTTTGAGCAGGTTTTCTCTTTTTTGGGGTGATTTTAGCTCTTTTTTTATTTCATACACATTTTGTGGACCCACCTAATCCTTCGTAATGTCTTGGGGAAGGACCTCTGAAATAGCTCTTCTGGAAATTGATGTTTACTTTTCTATAGAGAGGTAATTTGACGTTTATTTTGTTTCTCTCTTCTGTTTATACTTGAGGCATGATATTTGGAGGGTATGCAGACAGATTCAGAGTTATGCAGCTGCTATTTACTCAGCTAACAACCAATTAAAACTTAAAGGTCTATTATCAAAAGTAATGACTTCTAGAAACATTGTTACTTAGAGCTTTATGATAATAAATAGCTCTTAAAAACAATTGAGGCAATTTCCGGTCTCTGAGAATAAACTATCACCTTTTTTTAAATGAAGGAAACATGATTTTCTGGTACTTAAAGAATAGAAACAAGCATATAGATCACTTGAAATTATTTTAAGTTCATTAAAGTAAAAGAATAAAAGGAAATTGGATGTAGGGAAGGCAAGAACACCAACCTGTATTTCATTACTTTGAATTATCTGGTTGGTAAGTAGGCACTTTTTGTGGAACTTGGACTTTTAGATTAGTGTTAAGATTCAAGATCCAAGCATTATTTACTGGGACTTTATATTGAACTCAAGCGGCTTAATTCATAATGTGTTCCATTCCACAAAGGATAAGGGAAAAGAAAATCAATAAAAGCTCAGAACAATCTTCTGTTTTTCCTACCAAATTTCTCTTCAAGTTAATAAAGAATGAAAAAGTCATTAATAATGGGACAGTATTAGCAAACTTGAGTTCATGTAAAATATTTTCCTGAGGAATTCAGAAATGTAATTTGTCAAGGAAAGAACCTGATATAAAAATAAATGCAATTTGCTGTAAAATAATAGCTACATAGTCATTGTTTAATGTTTGTAGTTTTATTGAAGGACAAATGATTTATTTTTACCTGCATGTCATCACAGTTATAGAGTTCAGATGAGTAAAGACATTTATCCAAATAGTTATACAGTTATGATAGATGTGAATGAATGTATTGGCAACATGCCTTTATCTGTTTCCTCCAGAAGAGGACTTTACTATAACATTACTGATTTTTTTTTCTCTACAATTGCTCCTCAGCTTGAAGGAATTGCTCAAGTTGTTATGCTTGCATTTTTATAGACTCTAGGACTTTTTACTTCCTGGCTCGCCTGAGGACACAGTGAGCCCTGCTAGACAACCACAGGTCAAGAGGGTAGGGATATAAAAATCAGACAACTAGACGATTTAGCTAATAGACTGCATGATCCAAATGAGATTACATAAATGAACCTTGAGAAAGTTAAATTAAGTGAATGTTTAAGCTTAACAGAGACCATTTTATCTGGAAAAGCCTGAAATATTTTCAATTAGTAAGTTCAGTTGTACGTTAGAAGGATGTGAGAATTTTTAAACTCTAAGAAGTATATTTTTTTCTGTATCTTAGTGCTTTTCAGCCTCCTATATAATAATACTTTAAGGGAGCCAGGATTTAATGCCACAATTTTTATATTTCATTCACATGCAATTTTATTTATTTGCACAACTCTCCACCTCCAACATCATCCCACCTTCCCAGTTCTAACAATTAGATGAAGAATTGGAAAAGTACAGTTTTTTTTTGCACAAATAGAACATGTATAGACTAGATTTGGAATCCCCAATTCGCAGATGTATTTGTCAAGGTCCCAAAAGGAAACAGATGGCGCCCTCAAATAGATATTTCAGAAGAGTTTAATGAAAGTACTATTTACAAAGCTGTTGAAAGTATTTAGAGAAAACAAGGGATGCTAAATTACGCAGCGTCTAGCCATTACCATCACTAAATCTGACTATGCAAGGAGAAGACACAGTTCTTGAAATGACAAAAAGTGCTTAAGCATAGGCAAGGGGCCATAAGACAGGGTGGCTTTTAAAAGAGGAGTGTGACCAATGCCAAGCCATAGACCTGGCAGAGAGGGAGCCAAAGGAATGAATGCCCTAACTCATTGTCCTCTTGCCCTCCCCATCTCCTGCTGATGCTTCTCATTGGCCAAGGTGAACCAGAAGCTAGAAGTAAGGGAGGTGACTGATGCTTTCTCGTGTGGTCAGCCTACTTAAGCACAAATCAGGATAGATTCTGGCAAAGAGCAGATTTAGAAACACAAAATGGAGAATACATAGCACATGAGGAAATGAGAAGAAAGCCTCTTTTAAAGCTCGATCCCCTTTTCTCAGATCACTATCTTGTTAATTTTTAAAATACATGTTTTAGTATCAATCAAACATGGTTTTGAATCCCAATTCCTCCCTTGCATAGCTATGAGACCTTAACAAAGTCACCTCAATGTTGATTAATCATCATTATACAGTAATACCTATATAACAGGATGTTAAATTGGCACTCTTTCTCCGTTTTACTTAAAGCCCCAAAACCTAAAATTGAAATGATATAAAATAATACTTTGAAATGAGGCAACATAAAAAATAATATTTTGGGAGTTTGAAGGAATAAAACTAAAACATTTTATTTAACTAATACAATTGTTATATGGCACTGATACTTCCTTGGTCTGGGAGATGTTCAAAGCTGACTTTTTCTTTTATGAGGCACATTTGTGAGATTCAGAGCTTCATTCTAAATACTGATGTTCTCTTCCTTCACCCCTTCCATGCTAAATAAAACAAAGTAAAACAGTAAACCAAAACCCCTATGAAACCCACTGGAATGCTCTAGAAGGATTTTTCAACAATTTGTAGGTACTCAGAATGTCTATGCAGGTGCTAAAGAGCACATCTATCACCAGAAACGGAAGAAAACTAAATGAAGAAATAAGATTTGATGAGCAAAAAGTAAACAAACAAAAAACAGCAAATCTAAAAATGAGTGAAAAGCCATTCTACTTCATTACTTTTCTGAGCTGATTACAACTATATCCAACTGTTTTTCCATCTCTGTTCTACTTTGCTTTCCATATACTTGGTAATTTTTCATATTTGAAACCACTAGTATGACAAGCCATCTCCTTAACATAAACACAAAAACATAAAAGGGCAATAAAATCTTCAGTGGTTAACGCACTTGTGCAGAAAGATTGAACTTCAGTGGTTGTTAAATGTCTTCTGAGCTAATTATCTAAAGTCAAGGGGTTCAAGACTCTAAAGTGACATATTTTAGCATTAAAGATGTGAAAGAACCCATCAGTACTCTACTTAATTGCTTTACTTTTCTGAGGCTTTGATGAAATATATTTTTGACAAATTTAGGATATGTTCACAGCCAGAATTCTTGAATAACTACTTCCCTGTATTTTCATAGATCAGCTACTTGTTAACAAACACGAATTATTTCATTCTATGCATGATAGAATTATGTAACATGATAGTCCCAAGAATAGTAATGCAAATACATCCATTTTACTCATACAATTACATTTCACTTTATATTTCTGATACAAATTAAAAAAATCACTGATTATCACTTAGTATTCTTTGTCTTCTCACTAAGATTTCTAGGAAATTGGAGTTGTTCCCCTTTGCAACTCTACCTCTGCTTATCCTCTGGCATTCTGAATGTCCCTCAGCACAGGGTAATTAAGTACAATGACATATCATGGGGCATGGCAGCATAGTTATTGGAGATATTTGTTAAGTAGGCATTTTACAAAAGGAGGCTCTCAACTGCTAAGATTTGTAGAATTCCAGTGACAATAAACATCTGAAGTAGACGTTTATCACTATATTGAGACCCTGGGAGATGTTTCAATAATTCTCTTAATCAAAAGGTCAGTGAAATATGAGCTAACATAGTAAGCAAATGAATTATTCCAGGCTAATTATTTGTTGTAATCAACTAGAAAGTGAAACGTAACACTGTAATCAACTAGAAAGTGAAATGACATGAAAAGAAAATGAAGAACAAAATTCAAATAGTCAGTCTGAACTAGAAATACCACCCTAGACTTAGCTCCTAATGAATTTGGATCCCAAATGTCTGCTATTGATTTTATGGGTACACATTATGTGGCTCTAAATTAGTATCAAGTGAATTTAAAAGATTAAATAACATATATAAAACATGTCACACACAGTCTCTTCAGATTACCTGATTTCAAATAAATGGGTTATCCTGCAGATTGTATGTTACAAAGATGGTCAAAACAACACCTCCTATCACCCAAGCCCTGGTTTCTTCATCTTTTTGGAGATAGAGTCTCACTATATTGCCAGGCTACACTCAAATTTCTGGGGTCAAGTGATCCTCCTGCCTTAGCCTCCCAACCAGCTGGGACTACAGGCGCTCACCACTGCAAATGCAAGTCCTTCTGAATCATGACCTTACCAACCTCCAATCAGGATATAAAATCTAATTTCCTCCCCTTCAGCTTGGGCTACCTGCTGACTTGGATGAACAATAGATTGAAGTGCAAGTAGTGTTTTGGATTTTTAAGACATCTTTCCTTATGACACTAAATCAGATCTCAACCATCTTGAGGGAGCCACATAAACTTGTTAGGTAAGTCAGTGGACAGCTGTAGCTTAACTCCCGACAGCATCATTTGCCTGCCTTGCAAATGTACCATTATGGACATCAAACCTTTGGAAACCATCACATGACTGTGGCCATAACAATATCTTATTACAACTACATGACAAACTCCAAACAAGAATTATTCAGCTGACCCTAATCAACATAAAGAACTATGAGAAATAATAAAGTATTGTTTTGTGTATTAAATTTTGGGGTAGTTTGTTATGTAGCAATAGTCGAGCAGTAACCAAAACCTATGGTTAGAGAACTGATCATACATTGTTTTCTTATTTTATCTATTTGTTATATCCAATTTGCCCTATGGTAATGCTGACTTTTTTTTTGTTTGTTTTCCAGACGGAATCTTGCTCTGTCACCCAGGCTGGAGTGGTGTTGTAATCAATGCAGCACCTCCACCTTCTGGATTCCAGTGATTGTCATGGCCCAGCCTCCCGGGTAGCTGGGATTAAACATATGTGCCACCACGCCTGGCTAATTTTTGTATTTTTAGTAGAGATGGGGTTTCACCATGTTGGTCAGGCTAGTCTTGAACTCCTGATCTCAGGTGATCTGCCCACCTCAGCCTCTCAAAGTGCTGAGATTACAGGCGTGATCCACAGCACTGGCTGCCTTTATCTTAATAGCACCTAAATAATTTATTTTGAATATTCTAGTTGTCATTCCTACATTCTGGAAGGCATTAATTTTTTGTGATCATTCTAATACAGACTCATCTCTCAGATACTATTTATTATTTTATTTCACATCATAGCATTTTAAATAACAAATGTGAAGAATATTTTTTGTGTGAGACTGAGCATCGTTGCATATATGTATTGGCCATTCATATTTCTTTTCTTTTTTTACTTTATTTATTATTATTTTTAATATGTATATATATATATTAGTGCACTTTGGTTCTGGGTACATATGCAGAACATGCAGGATTGTTGCATAGGTATATACTTGGCAATGTGGCTTGCTGCCTCCATCCCCCCATCACCTATATCTGGCTTTTCTCCCCATGTTATCCCTCCCCAACCTCCCTACCCACCACTGTCCCTCCTCTAGTCCCCCCCAACAGACCCCAGTATGTAATGCTCCCCTCCCTGTGTCCATGTGTTTTCATTGTTCAACACCTGAATAGGAGTGAGAATATGTGGTGTTTGATTTTCCTGTTCTTGTGTCAGTTTGCTGATAATGATGGTTTCCAGATTCATCCATGTCCCTACAAAGGACATGAACTCATCATTTTTTATGGCTGCATTGTATTCCATGGTGTTTATGTGCCACATTTTCCCTGTCCAGTCTATCATTGATGGGCATTTGGGATGGTTCCAGGTCGTTGCTATTGTAAACAATGCTGCAATGAACATACATGTGCATTTGTCTTTATAATGGAATGATTTATAATACTTTGGATATATACCCAGCAATGGGATTACTGGGTCAAATGGAATTTCTATGTCTAGGTCCTTGAGGAATCCCCACACTGTCCTCCACAATGGTTGAACTAATTTACACTCCCACCAACAGTGTAAAAGTGTTCCTATTTCTCCTCATCCTGTCTAGCATCTGTTGTCTCCAGACTTTTTAATGATCACCATTCTAACTGTTGTGAGATGGTATCTCAATGTAGTTTTGATTTACATTTCTCTAATGACCAGTGATGATGAGCATTTTTTCATTTGTTTGTTGGCCTCATACATGTCTTCTTTTGAAAACTGTTTGGCTGTCATTTATATTACTATTTAAAAAATTATAATGTTCTTTGCAACTATTTCTATTTTGTGAATTCTTTTTGAGCCTATACTAATGGTAGAACTATTTCCTAGATGTTGCCTCTGGAAAATGTAGTGCACACTCCAAGAGAACTCAACTCTAATGAAATCATTTTTGGCAATTTAAATACAGATAATAACCTAATGTTTTTGAAATCTACCATTTAATGGATGTGTCCATTGTTTCTATTCAGGTAACAGGGAAAATATTTTTACTTCATTTATTAGAGTAACAACATTGATTATTTCTCAGTGTTGATTTACACACACACACACATGCACATACAAGTTTTGAGAAATATTGTACAGTTTATACTCTTTTAAGGAATCTATAATAAAAGGAACAAGTGATTATTTTCTCACTAATTCCAACAATGGATGTTAAACTTTACTTTGCTGAAAAATAAAAATAGCACTTAATTTATAGTTTCATCTATATTTTTGTAATTCTGTGATTAATAAGATTGCATAATGATTTTTATTGTCTTTTAGTGATTTATGTATATCTTGTGTTTGTGAAATTTCTCATTAAATATTGTGGGGGTCCGGTACGTCTGCCAGGGGGCTTCCGACCAGCAGAGAGCCTCAGCCCCACTCAAATGTTCTCAACCTGGAAAAGGGAGTGTGCGGAAGAAAAGATAGATAGACAGTGGGGTCTGGAGGACTGCCAGGCAATGCCAGAGCAGCAAGAATATTTGTGCACACCATAGGTTATATACTTTTCAGTGTTTAAGGAGTGATGTACATTCCATTGTATCTTGAAATAAAATCAAGAACATAAATCACAAAAAAAGGGGTACAGAAAGTATGTCTCTTAATCATAGGGTGTACAGCAAAGGGACAATAAAGTTTGCAAAAGAGGGTCATAAATCTAAACATATGTTTATCTAAAATCAGTCAAGCAAGCAGGTAAGATTGTTAACAAGGTACAGCTGGACCTTTCCAAATGTCATTCTAACCTTGCCTATTCATATAGGATCAAATGCAAACAATATGATTGAGTTAGCAGAGGTAAATAAAGTCATACAGTTATTGTGCAGAGAAGGAACTAGGAGGCACAAAATGTCTAATCACACAATGTCTCGTTAGACCACAAAGCCTGAGCTCAGCCATCCTGTTGCAAATGTCAGAGGCAAAGAAAGATGTTTATAAAATCAGTGCAACCAGACTTCCTCTTTTCCCTTAACTCAACAGCCTCCAAGAGAGGAGAAACGTGTATGGGCTCAAGCTCAAGATGGCAAGAGTCCTGTCAAGGATCCCTTGCAGGAGCGATCCCCACAAAATATTATCACTGGTTTTAAGAGTAGTTTCCAACTTTTGACATTTATATTGGTATACATATTTCAAAACTGGGCAACATAGCTAAGCACAAAAAATTATAATCTTTTTTCCCAAGAATAATATAACACTATTATATGTGATGGCTTTTGATGTGCCAAGTTGGTTAGGTTAAATGACAGTCTTAGAGTTTCCTTTGTTTTACTATGCTTCCATTTAGAGTGGGGTGTAGAGAATAGTCTATATTCTCTATGGAAGATGAGAGAGGCAGATGATATTTTGGAGCATGCATACATCATTTCTTATGCTCAAAGCAGTCATGCAGAAGGGGTAAAAGTTATCCGTGGGCTCCTAAAAAAGGAATTGCTCTCATCAAGGTCAGCCTGACCATGGCCACTGCTGAGTGCCAAACCTTCCAGCAGCAGAGATCATCATTGAACCTCTTATAAGGCACCATTTCTCAAGGTGATCAGCCTGGCTACCTAGTAGTAAATTGATTACACTGATCATCTTACAAAAGCACTTTGTTCATAACTGAAATAAACATTTACTCCAGATATAGATTTTGTTTCCATGCCTGGAATGCTTCTGCCAAAACTACCATGGATGAATTTATAGAATGGTTTACCCACTGCCATGTTATTTTGTTTCTCTGGTTAAACTCTAACTGAAACACTATATAAATTTTCATTTCCTCTTTATATTCAAATGCAAAGCTACTATTTCTTATATGTTTAATTTCATGATACTTAAAATTCAAGTCTCAAATTTAAAATTTCCTAAATCTAACTAAATTGGTATTTCCAATATTGTCCTGCCAAGATTGACTGAGTCGGGTGTTAGTTTCTTGTGGTTTTTCTCCTGCATTGAGTCGTGCAAGAATTGAATATAGGAAGGCCATAAAGAAGATTCCCCATGCTCAACTTTCATGCAGGAAAGTTATTTGTGTGAAATTGTGGTTTTTTCCTCTCTGATTACTGCTACTACATAGTGTTGCCCTTAGATACTCTGCAATGGGTTGACTTGTGCCCCTTGCCATACCCAGAATCTCAGAATATGACCATATTACAGGTTTGTTGGACATACAATCAGTTAAGATGAGGTCATACTAGAGTGGGATGGCTCCTTAATCCAATATGGCTGGTGTCCTTATAAAAAGAGACAATTTAAACACGGGCAAGTACGCAGAGAGAACACAATATACCAATGGAGGCAAGGGCAAGGTCATGGTTCTATAAGCCCAGGAGCTTCAAGGATTGCCAGCAAATCACACACAGGACAGAGAAATAAACCAGACTTTAGCCTCACAATCTTCAAAAGGAACCAAACCTACTGATAACTTGATTTGGATTTCCATTTTCGAGAATTGTGAGACACTACATTTACATTGTTTCAGCCACCTAGTTTGTCGGATTTTGTTACAGCAGCCCTAGAAAACTAATACACACCTAAATAAAGAAGACTTGACCTGTACCCTTAGGGGCTCATGAAAGAATCTATTGACACATATTTGGCATTCAGAGCTAGCAGAACACAACCTGCATCTCTAAATACACAGTGTTATAATGAACACAGCTCAGACCTGAGCAAAACGGATCTCCATATCTCTTGCATATATCTTTGAAAGAAAGAGTAACTGGGTCCAAATACTATGAAACCTTGTGGGTTGGGATAGACATTACTTCCATAGGCAAACACTATTGAGAAGTAGAATTATGTACATAAAAGAAAAGAGAAACTGAAGACCTATCAAATCCTTTTTCTCAGATAGTACGAATGTAATTATTTCAAACGTGTTTATTTTTGCTTTCCTTCATGCTTTAGTTTATGGTTCTAGAGGTATTTATTTAAGAAAATTGGATTAAAACAATTACAGATTCAAAATTAGCTATGAAAAGTAATATTTTCTAGGCGTGAGGAAAGAAATTATAGAAAATTATTTATCACAAGATACAAAAATAAAAATATATTTTACTACCTAGCTGCCAAACACACATCTACAATGCTTTTATTCTATTCCTTTGGCTGTTAACTTCTTAATCAACTACATCCAACAATGTTAGAAATATTATAGAAAAAAATTAGAGTAATATTATAGTAATATTTTTTCTGGGAGAGTTATGCTTTTTAAAAATTATCAGGATATAGAATAATTTATTTCAGCTTTCCAATATATAACTGGGATATCATTTGATGCTAAGATTGTTATAGAATTTAAGGAAATCTGTATCACTTTCTTTCATATACCAGATATGAGGCCCTAGGATATTTAACATTTTCTTGTGTAATATCTAGTTCTAAATATATTTTCAATAAATAATATTTATTAACCCATTTTTAATCTCTATGTCCTCTTTAAGGGCCCTATTATTCAGTTTCATATTATTTAAAAAAACGTCCCTCTTGGCCAGGCATGGTGGCTCATGCCTGTAATCCCAGAACTTTGGTAGGCCAAGTTGGGCAAATCACAAAGTCAGGAGTTCGACACCAGCCTGACCAACATGGTGAAATCCTGTCTCTACTAAAAATACAAAAAATTAGCTGGAGGTGGTGGTGGGCACCTGTAATTCCAGCTACTTGGAAGACTGAGGTAGGAGAATTGCTTGAACCCGGGAGGTGGAGGTTGCAGTGAGCCGAGATCACGCAGCTACACTCCAGCTCGGGCGACAATGTGATTCTGTCTCAAAACAAACAAACGAACAACAACAATAACACACACATACACACAAACTGCCTCTTATTGAGTACTTATTAACAATAAAATTATTGCTCCTCATAACAAGCCATTATGAACATTTCAAATAACTCATTAGAACAAAGCTCTTTCATCTGTACAAATGGTGTATTTCTTTCTTATTTATTTTCTATCATTTATTTTTCATTCCATCAATGGTCCATCAAATCAGGGCCATTTTTGTTGGTCCTGGTTGGGAATGTTCACATTTTAAAAAATCTTATTTATTTCTCCTACTGTCATTTTATTATCTACATGTACTTAGCAATTGTAACTCTTCCTTATCTTCAGTGTTTCTACCATGAGAATTTTTGTTTCTCTTTCTCTCATGCTATAATAAAAGAATTTTGGATATATGGTTTTTCAGTCAATTTTCCTTCTCTCAGTTTCCATCTTTGGTGTATACTAGGATACTTCCTTTTTATAAATATATACATGTTGTTGTAATAAAAAATTCTAGAACATCTACGTTTTTTAGCTGTTTTATTGTAAACTTGGTTACATTGAAAACTAAATTTCTTATAATCTCTTTCTCTGCATGGTTCTGGGTTACATATGGCCACAAGTGAGGCTGGACAAAATTTGGGAGGCAGAAATGAAGCATCAGCCACCACACTGAAGTTGTCACTCTTTAGAGTTACTGAAAGACACAGATAGAATGTGGACAGGTTTCAGTTTGTCTTTACTCTTCCCTGCTGCAAACCCAGCTGTCCTTAAGGCCATGGGTCTTGTTGACCATGTTGACCACAGAACATCTTTGCACCCCAAACTACCTCTGGCCCTATATCTTTTTTGCCATGATGTTATATGAGTCAACATACTGGGCAATACTCTTAATGCTTAACAATGTTCCTAAATACTATAATATGCTGTATCTAGTTGATTTTGGCTTCATGCTTTTAATACCTAGCACTTCGTTGCATTTAGTGAGTCTTTTTTGTTTTGTTTTGTTTTAGAACTCCTATGCCTACTTTGAGGGAGAATCAAGCTTCTTAATGATTCCTACATTAGTGGAATGAAATATGCCTAGTCCATGCTTCTCCAAGTGAGCCATCCTTTAAGGACCTAGGCTTCATGTCGGGTCTCAGTTATTACTCCTTAAAATCTATGGATGCCTGCCTCCTTTTCCATTCCTGGGTTAATATTCCCATTTGCTACGACTCTGATCACCAAGACCAACCAGAGCTATTGCCACCTTTGTGGCAGAAGATTCAGTGTCACTTTTGAATTGGCTGCTATGGTCACTACTTTCTTCTAGTTTCTACCATCTGGTGATTCTCCTTTTTTCTAATGAGGCCAGTAGTGCACTGAAAATAGTTTAAAAGACTTATTTTCTTTAGCCAATATTTCTATGAAGTTGTACTAAAGAATTTCCAGGGTACATAGGCTGCCATATTTTCACAACTGGAAGTCAATGAGTCCCAGTTTAAACATGTCCACAATGTCTGTTAATTGGCCAGTTAATATGCATTGTGCTAGATGTTATACCAGGATGGCCACTGGGAAATTAATGCTTCCTAAAGTACTGTGTACAAAATAGATCTTCAGTAAATGCATATTGAAAAATCTTTGTTAAAAATCAATTAAGAACAGTAAATTAAACGTTAGAGGCCAGTGTTTAGTACATTGTGGTGCCTTTAAGCAAGCTCAAATTAATAGTTGAATGTACACTAGGAACAGTTGCCCTGGAAATTCCACATTCAGAAGATGAAAATCATGATAATTTTGGAGCAATGCCCAAAACCAGCCAATTGGATTTATTTCACACAACAAAGACTGCCAAGTTTTATATTAATCAGGATTGCTAAAAAGCAGGATTCCCCACTATGTGTTAAGGAAGTTACAAGAAAGGAACTGAGAAGTCAGTACAGAAGAGATCCACTCAATGAACAGGGTCACTCAGAACCCACCCCCGACCCCCACCACTTAAAAATGGAGCCTCTCCAGAACTGCTCTTCTTGCAATTTGAAACAATGAAGGTGACTTGGTTTAAATCTTCCAAGGCTATTTTGCAAAGAGGCTAACCAAATTTGTCAAATTCAGTCAATACTATGCAAATATTGCCAAATAGAATTTTATAACATTGTTATTCTTTGCATATGGATGGGAACATATTCTTTGAAGGCAGAAAATTATAAGAGGCCTTCAAACAAATTTTAATGCATCTAGTTTTGATTTAATTACATTGTTTTTCCCCTCGTGCCTTGAAAAATATTTATAGGATGTTTTGCTTCAATTTCTTTATCCATGAATTTAATATTAAGTGTATATTTTTATTACATAAGATGAAGAATAAATAAAACAAAAAAATCATCAATTTTATAAAATATAAAAGTGCCATATATTACAAATGTGTTACATCCATGTCTCTCAAAACAGATATCAATATCTACTTAGAAATGGGAAAAATAGATTCACAGCCAAATTCTACCAGAGACACAAAGAGGAGCTGGTACCATTCCTTCTGAAACTATTCCAAACCACAGAAAAAGAGGGAGTCCTCCCTACCTAATTTGATGAGGCCACCATCATCCTGATACAAACACTTGGCAGACACACAACGGAAAAAGAAAACTTCAGGCCAATATTCCTGATCAACATTGATGCAAAAATCCTCAATAAAATACTGGCAAACCAAAGCCAACAGCACATCAAAAAGCTTATCTTCCATAATCAAGTTGGCTTCATCCTTGGGATACAAGACTGGTTCAACATATGGAAATCAATAAATGTAATCTACCACATAAATAGAACCAACAAGAAAAATCACATGATTATCTCAATAGATGCAGAAAAGGCCTTTGATAAAATTAACATCCCTTTATGTTAAAAATTCTCAATAAACTAAAAATAGATGGAACCTATATCAAAATAATAGGAGCTATTTATGACAAACCCATAGCCAGTATCATACTGAGTGGGCAAAAGCTGGAAGCATTCCCTTTGAAAACCAACACAAGACAAGGATGCCCTCTCTCACCACTCCTACTCAACATAGTACTAGAATTTCTGGTCAGGACAATCAGGCAAGAGAAAGAAATAAAGTGTATTCAAATAGGAAGATGGGAAGTCAAACTGTTGCTGTTTGCAGAGGACACAAACAAGTACAGAAACATCACAATATCCTGAAAATGGCCATACTGCCCAAAGTAATTTATAGACTCAATGCTATTCTCATTAAGCTACCATTGACTTTCTTCTCAGAATTAGAAAAAAACTACTTTAAATTTCCATATGGAACTAAAAAAAATCCCATATAGGTAAGACAATTCTAAGCAAAAAGAACAAAGCTGGAGGCATCCTGCTACCTGACTTCAAACTATACTACAAGGCTGCAGTAACCAAAACAGCATGGTACTAGTACCAAAACAGAGATGCAGACAAATGGAGCAGAGACCTCAAAAATAACACTGTACATCTACAACAACTGATCTCCAACAAACCTGACAAAAAAAGCAATGAGGAAAGGATTCCTTGTTTAATTTATGTTGATGGGAAAACTGGCAAGCCATATGCAGAAAATTAAAACTGGACCCTGTCCTTACATCTTACACAAAAGTTAACTCAAGATGAATCAAAGACTTAAATGTAAAACTCAAAACCATAAAAACCCTAGAAGTAAATCTAGTCAATACCATTCTGAACATAGCATAGGCAAAGACTTCATGACTAAAACAGCAAAAGCAATAGCAACAAAAGCCAAAATAGATAAATGGAATCTAATTAAACTAAAGCACAGCAAAATAAACTACCATCAGAGTGAACAGACAACCCACAGAATGGGAGAACATTTTTGCAATTACTTATCTGACAAAGGTCTAATATTCAGAATCTACAAGGAAATTAAACAAATTGACAAGAAAAAACAAACAACCCAATCTAAAAGTGGGTAAAGAATATGAACAGACACTTATCAAAAGAAGACATTTATGCAGCCAACAAACATGACAAAGAGCTCATCATCACTGATCATTAGAAAAATGCAAATCAAAACCACAATGAGATACCATCTTAAGCCAGTCAGAATGGCTATTATTAAAAAAGAAAAAAACAAAAAAACAGGAAACAACAGATGCTGGTGAGACTGTGGAGAAACAGGAACACTGTTACACTATTGGTGGGAGTGTAAATTAGCTCAACCATTGTGGAAGACAATGTGGCAATTCCTCAAGGATCGAGAACCAGAAATACTATTTAACCCAGCAATCCCATCACTGTGTATATACCCAAAGGCTTATAAATCACTCTACTCTAAAGACCAATGCACGCATATGTTTATTTCAGCACTATTTACAATAACAAAGACTTGGAAACAGGCCAAATGTCTATCAGCGATAGACTGGCTAAAGAAAATGTGGCACATATACACCATGGAATACAATGCAGCCATAAAAGAATAAGATCATGTCTTTTGCATGGAGATGGATGAAACTGGCAGCCATCATTCTCAGCAAACTAATGCAGGAATAGAAAACCAAACACCACATGTTCTCACTCATAAGTGGGATTTGAACAATGAGTACACATGAACACAGGGAGTGGAGCATCACTCCCTGGGAGCATCACAGGGTGGAGGCAAGGAGAGGGAGCACATTAGGACAAATGCCTAATGCATGTGGGGCTTAAAACCTAGATGATGGGTTCATAGGTGCAGTGAATCACCATGGCAGATGTATACCTATGTAACAAACATGTACATTCTGCATATGTATACCAGAACTTACAGTAAAATTTTAAAAATGGACAAAATGCATGAATAAACATTTCACACACACACACACACACACACAGAGGCACACACACACTCAGATATAAGTATGTGAAAAGTTACTAACATTTTTTAGAATACTGGCAATTCACATGAAAACATAAGTGAGATACCATTTCTTATCCATTAGATTGATTAAAACAAAAAAAATGATAACACCTAATGTTGGAAAGGAGCAGTGGAAACTGTCATAAATCATTGGTGAGTGTATAAAATGGTACAATCACTCTGGAAAACTGTTTGTAGTTACTTATGAAGTTCAGCAGAAATATATCACATCACCCAGCAATTCCATACCTAAATAATTTTCCAAAATAAATGAAAATATACACCTACAAAAAAATTTTATGAAAACGTTCTAGCAGTTTTATTCATAATAATAAAAGAATGGAAACAGATCAAATGTCCATCAACAGGTGAACAAACAAAGAAATTTTGGCATATTCATACAATGTAATGCTACCCAATAAGAAAAATGAATGAATGAATAACTTGTATACCCAACAACATGCCTGAATCTTATTGAACTGAGTAACAGAAGCTGGATAAAAGAGTACCCAGCTTTTATTGCATTTAAATGAAGTTTCAAAGCAGGTAAAAATGGCCCAAGATGATGAAAGACATCAAAGGGCTGCTCCAGGTGTTGGGGATTGCATGGAAAGCAGTATGGTATGAGAACATTTTCTGGGATGATGGAAATATTTTGAATCTTCTTTCAGTGATAATCACATGGATGTACATGACTGTCCAAACTGAAACACAGAACACTGAAGAAATGTGCATATTATTATATGTAGACTATACTGTCATTTTAAATACATTCTAAATGGATTGTCTGAGAAGTTCAGAGTTCCATACCACTGGAAGTTTTTAAGCAAAGACCAAGAAACACATACACTAAATGACTGGACTAAATTAATTTTAAACATATTGTCTTGAAACCTTACCCTAGGCATCCAGGTCAAGCAAGTTGTTAAAAATCAAGGACAAGAGTTTAGGAAATGCCATCTCTACTATCAATATAATGTTGTTTCTGGAAAGGATTTTCTAATTTAAAAAGGAAGACAATCAACTTGATAGTAGCAAAGAGAGGTGAGGTTCAAAACAGAAAGAGGATTAACCTCAGTGCATACACTAGGTCAATGCATTTCACCAACTATATAGTGGTTTCGTTCTTTCTTGGGTGAATGTCCACATTTAGAGGGTTAACAGGATTTTCTACAATGGTAATGATTCAGCAAACAAAAATGCAGTTACATTAAAACATCAATCTTGTTAAATCATGACAAAGAGCTTGATTCTTAACTGAATAAAAAAAAGCAAATGAACAAACAAACAAACCAGAAGGAAGAAAAAGGGAGCTAAAGACCTAAAGGTGAGAGAGATCCAAGATGGCTGATTACTAGCAGCTCAGGATTGTAGCTCCCAGTGAAAGCACAGAAAACGAGAGGACGCCACACTTTCAGACAAATTTTTGTTGCTCACAGACCAGGAGATTCCCAGCGAAGGAGCCCCACGGGTCACCAGCATGACTCTTGTGGCCAGTGTGGCAGTTTTGCTGGCACCCGGTGTGGCAGTTCTTGGTTCTAAGTAAACGGGACTGGGTCCCCTTTTGGTCAATGTTTGGAGCTCCGGGAAGGCAGAGTCACCTATTCAGCTGACTGAAAAAGGGACTCAAGAAGAAAGCCAGACTGGAGATTCCTGGGCAGAAAAGCACCACAAATCTTAACGCCACTGTTTTAGCTGGCACAGTGGGTTGCTCAGATTCTGGTGCTGGGAATCAACAAGTTGGACATCCACTCAGAGACCTAATTTGAAAGTCGGTAATTACAAAGACAACAGGTGGATACATTTATAATCATGGGAAGAAACCAGCCTAAAAAGGATGAGAATACCCAAAATCAGAATGCCTCTCCCTCTACAGGGGATCACAGTTCCTCATCAACAAGTGAACAAGGCCTGATGGAGAATAAGTATGCTCCAATAACAGAATTAGGCTTCAGAAGGTGGATAATAAGAAACCTCTCTCAGTCAAAAGAACATGTTCTAGCCCAATGTAAAGAAACTAAGAACCTTGAAAAAAGGTTTGATGAAGTCCTAATGAGAATAGACAATCTAGAGAGGAATATAAGTGAATTAATGGAACTAAAGAATACAATACGAGAACTCTGCGAACTATGCACAGGTTTTAACAGTGGAATTGATCAAGCAGAAGAAGGGATATCAGAGGTCAAAGACCAACTTAATGAAATGAAATGAGAAGACAAGATTAGAGAAGAAAGAGTAAAAAGCAATGGGCAAAGTCTCCAAGAAATATGGGACTATGTGAAAAGACCTAATTTACATTTGATAGGTGTACCCGAATGTCATGAAGAGAATGAATCCAAGCTGGAAAATATTCTTCAGGATATTATTTAGGAAAACTTTCCTAACCTAGTAAGGCAGGACGATATTCAACTTCAGGTAATACAGAGAACACCACAAAGATATTCCTCAAGTAGAGCAACCCCAAGACACATAATCGTTAGATTCACCAGTGTTGAAATAAAGGAGAAAATTCTAAGGGCAGCTAGAGAGAAAGATCAGGTTACCCATAAAGGGAAGCCTATCAGACTCACATCAGATCTCTCAGCTGAAACCCTACAAACTAAAAGAGAGTGGGGGTCAATATTCAATATCCTCAAAGAAAAGAATTTTCAAACCAGAATCTCATATCCAGCCAAATTAAGCTTCATAAATGAAGGAAAAATAAATTTTTTTGCAAACAAGCAAGCACTCAGAGATTTCATCACCAGGCCTGCTTTACAAGAGCTTCTGAAAGAAGCATTATACACAGAAAGGAACAACCAGTATCAGTCATCCCAAAAACTTAGCAAAAGATAAACACTATCTTCATAATAAAGAATCTATATCAATTAATGGGCAAAATAGCCATCTAGCATTAAATGTCAATATTAAACTCAAAATATCAATATTAATCCTAAATTTAAATGGATTAAATGCCCCAATCAAAGACACAGACAGGCAAATTGAATAAAAAATCAAAACCCATCAGTTCACTGTATCTAGTTCCATCTCATAAGCAAGGACATACAAAGACTCAAAACAAAGGGATGGTGGAACTTACCAATCAAATGGAGAGCAAAAAAAAAAAAACAAAAAACAAAAAACAATGGAGTTGTAACTTTTGTCTCTGACAAAATAGACTTTAATAGTAACAAAGACATTACATAATGGTAAAAGGATCAATGCAACAACAGGAGTCAACGATCATAAATATATATGCACCCAACACAGAAACACCCAGGTACGTAAGACAAGTTCTTAATGACTTATAAAGAGACTTGGACTCCCGCACAATAATAGCGGGAGACTTTGACACCACATTGTTAATATTCGATGGATCAATGAGATAGAAAATTAACAGGGACATCTATGATTAGAACTCAGACTTGGAACAAGTAAACTCAGTGAATATTTATAGAATTCTTCACCCCAGGTCCACAGAACATACATTTTTCTGAGTATCACATTACACCTATTTTGAAAGTGACCACATAACTGGAAGTAAATCACTCTTCAGTATTTGTATAGCATTTCACAGACTTAAATGAAATATTGGTTGGCTGTTTGTTATTTTCTTCCCTTATTCCTTCCTGTCTCTGCTGTTAAGCACAATCATTGGCATAAAAGAGGTTTTTAATACCTATTCTTAGATTGCATTCCAGCCTGGGCAATAGAGCAAGACTCCTGTTCTCTCTCCCCTTTTCTCTTTCTCTATCTTTATTTCAAAAAAAAAAAAAAAAAGACCTAAAGGTAACTTTTTTCAAAGGTCGAATAGAAGTTATGAAGTTTACGACTATGCAATAGGAAAGCTTAAGAGAAACAGCAAGCAAAGTCTTAAATGACAGGTATTTAATATAATATAATGTGTGTTCAAAGATATTTGAAGTCAAAAGCATTGACACAATAGGCTGTAATCTAAATTAATTATGTGGGGTTTATGATTCTCAGGCTTGAAGATGATTCCTACATCCTTCCCTTCCCCTAAATGTGTTTTTAAAAAATATCACTGACTTCTCCTGTTTTTCCACATATTCTTTTCTAGCTCTAAGTGAAAGATGCAAAATAAAATGTTTTTATTGTTTGATTCATGTGAGAATCTCATTTGAACCAAGATTCATCAAAATAATGTATCTAACAACTCACGTTTTTTTCAGAAATGGTCATATAGAACAAAATGGTTTGTTGGGATACAGCTTGAATTAGAAGAAAATGCGAATTATTGCTTCTTTTTACAGCTTAGTTAAAGCAAACCTCACACTGTAATATTTGGTTATTTTTTCTATCCAAATCTGTTCACTTATTTCCAAAGACATTTTCAATGATAGAGCAATAGTTAGGTGGTTGTGTGAAATGCATTGTCTAGGCCAGGCGTGGTGGCTCAAGCCTGTAATACCAGCACTTTGGGAGGCCGAGGCAGGTGGATCACGAGGTCAAGAGATCGAGACCATCCTGGTCAACATGGTGAAACCCTGTCTCTACTAAAAATACAAAAAATTAGCTGGGCATGGTGGTGCGTGCCTGTAATCCCAGCTACTCGGGAAGGTGAGGCAGGAGAATTGCCTGAACCCAGGAGGCAGAGGTTGCAGTGAATTGCACTCCAGCCTGGGTAACAAGAGTGAAACTCCGTCTCAAAAAAAAAAAAAAAAAAAAAAAAAAAGAATTGCATTGTCTAATATAACCATGAGAAGAATTAGAGGCAAAAGTTATTGAAAAGTAATAGAATCTTTGTGATTTCATTTCACATTACTATCATTTAAACTATAATGTTTCAGACACAGGATTTTAAAAGCAAATAAGCATAAGACTTATTTAAGAAGAAAAAGAAAAATATGGGCTTCTCAAGGAATTATTTTCTGGTTTTTGCAAGTCAGCCAAGAGGTAAAATGGATGAATTATAAACACTGAAGCTGAGCAGTATGCCAAAAAAATATGCTGATTAAAGTGTAACTGCTGTGGTTCAAATAATGCTAATAGAATACATTATTACCACAATTATTGTTACTGCATAATCACATATCACTAAATAATACTAAATAATAGCTTTCTAGTTACTTCAGAGTGGCATCTAAAAGTAAGCTTTAGAATTTTAAAATAGATAAACAGAGGTATTTAAAGCTAACTGTTTTAAGCGAACTATTCAAATTAGTGTTGTATTCTCAGGAAAAACAAAACAGGACCAAAAACATTTCAGAGCCTCAAAATCATTGTCTTACTTTCAGGTGTATTTGGCAATAGCACTATTTGACTGAGTTTTAGATGCCTGAGTGAGGACTAAGTGCTGCACCCATATGAAACAACAGAAGCTGGGTCATTCTGAAAGCAGAGGATGTACTCTAAGGACACAAAGTAAAGAAATATTCAGCAGAAACCAAAGATAAGGCAGAGAAAACATTCAAAATTAATCATTGTCATGGTTAATCTACCTCCTGACTTGCAAAGTAACTAAGAGCTGCTGGAGCCTGTTTTTTCTGGTGTTAAAATAGTACCACAAATATTCACTTCACCAAGGTCAGGGCAATTTGCTAGTAAACATGGAATATAATGTACACAATTGCTTCCCAGTTCTGCATGGCTTTAAATTGATGGACTATTGCTTTGGGAATAAAACAGCCTAAAATCCCCAGCTCTCTGTAAGGCAAATAGTTGAGAATTCTGTTTTAGTTGGAGTCATGCTCACCAGCTATTCTACAAACAAGTTCTAGTGACTTAGTACAATCTAAGTTTATTTTTCACTCACATCACAGTCCAATATTGGTTAGTGGCACTTCAAAAAGGGTGCCATACTGGGGACCTTTGATTTGAATCACAAGAATAGGAAAGAGAGGGTAATCCATGGATTTCATAGGCCTAGAAGTGGTATACTCATTCATTCTGTACCACTTCCCTTTGCCAGAGCAGTCTATGGATCTAATCTACCTGGAAGGTAGACTGATAAATACAGTCTTCCTGTGTTTTAGAACAAAAATGAAAATGGCTTGCTGAGCACACAGCATTGTTTCTGATGCTTATTTTTTCAGTAAAGCTAAATATATCTGATATGGTTTGGCTCTGTGTCCACTCCCAAATCTCATGTTGAATTGTAATCCAGAGTGGGGCCTAGTGGGAGGTAATTGGATCATGGGGTGGCTTCTAATGGTTTAGCATCATCCCTCTACTGCTATCTCCTGACAGAGTTCTCACAAGATCTGTATGTTTAAAACTATGTAGCACCTCCATCTTCACTCTCTTTCACCTGCTCCTGCCAAGTAGGGTGTGCTGGTTTCTCTGTCTGCCATGTTTGTAAGTTTCCTGAGGCCTCCTTAGCCATGCTTCCTGTACAGCCTGCAGAACCTCTTTTCTTTATAAATTACCCGGTTTCAGGTAGTTCTTTATAGTAATATAAGAACAGAACAATAAAATATCTTTTTCAAGATCCTAACACTTTTAAATGTGATGTAAGATGTCTGAGGAATTTATGAACTTGGATGCTGATAATCAAAGTAGGTTGAGACCCTAAATTCTCATTGCATAGCCACTACCACTCCAAATCATGGTAGGCATAGCAAGGCAGAAACTAGTGCTAAAACCTGAATTTTTATAATGGGATTTAAAGTAGTGGTGAAGGTGAAACAGCACTTACGTTGATATAGTTGATATCAACTCTAAAAATATTTGCAAATATTTTCTTTTGTTGGACCATTTACTTTAGATTAATCAGTTAGATTGATCAAAACAGTCTCCATAGGGGAAAAAACTGGAAAACTGACAACTTATTCTGAATATCTAGTGAACATAAACATATTCCACCATTTTTCTCTCTTTCCCTTTAATTTTTGTTGTTGTTCTTGTTATTATTTTTGCCTCAACATGACTATTCTTTCACAACTGTCCTGTATGATAAATTATGTAACCCCATAATACTCTCATTTATTCATATAGTCAGAGATTTTTTTCTTGATATTATTTTCAAGCCCCAAAGGTACCCTACCAAATGGTGTCTAGTGAAACTGGCTCTTCAGAATCTCTTTCACATTATATGATGAAATATGTATAAATCACTAATGACTTGAAGGAGTTACTTTTCTTTGCCTCTTAAACTTGGTAAAATAGAATGCCAGCAATCATCTGATACTTCAACCAAATACCATCAAGCAGACTATTTGATGTTTATAAGATTTATATTGAAGACTCAAAGCATTGGATTCAGAAATTAAATCTCTTTTTTGTGAACTTGAATAGTCCCTTTGGCAAAAGACAAAAAAGACATGGGAATGTCTACAAACAAGAGACATCATCATACATTCTGGATAAGAATCTTTCTGTGGTAAGCAAAAGGGAAGTAGAAATTTCAATACAATGACCAAAGTTGATCAAACCTATAACTTCCTTTTTAAACCTGAATTAAAATTCTTAATGCTGAGAAAGTAGTGAAACATCAAAATTGCAATAAATAGAACTTCATTTTCTGTTTAAGCATGTAAAGATCTTCGAAGTTGTCACTCCAGTTTTCACAACAATAAAAAGGCTGAACAAATTGAAAATTAACAATTCTTCTAATATTTGCCAGAGAGGTGAGGTGGCAGGGAACACTACTAGTCCACAGAATGGAAAGATATAGAAGAATATATAGAGAATAACAGAGTTATGGTGGCAGAAGCACAGGAGCAGAAAGCCCTGTGGCAGTAAGTACCAGGTTAGGGAAACTTAAACTATAATTGATAAAGTGCTAGAGGCTCAGTGTGAGCAAGCTTGAGTTTTAAGAATGCCAGGGATGGCCAGTCTGGGTGCCACACTTTTGTTTTACCTCTAGGAGCCACATCAGAATCTCACAGCAAGGGTTAGAATGAAATAGTGTTATGATTTTGGCAGGAATTGGGGGAAAGTAGCAATCCGATAAACTCTAAGAAAAATTTGTTCTTAACAAGGACTCCCTTTAAAAGAAACTATTTTATGAGAGTCTAACTGACTTGAGTTTTACCATATCAAAACCCAGCTGGGGAAGGAAAATGCCCAACTCCAGCCTCCTCTAGCTTTCCCTGTAGAAAAGCCTTATCTAGCTTTTCTGTTCATCATCTATTTCAGAGAGTTGACTGAGAAAGACTCGTGAGTTGACTCAGAAAGACTTGTGAAAGACACAGCCCAGGGTCACTGGATCACTAAAAGACTGATACCTAATTGTAGGATGTTAGAATGCTAGCCCTCCTCCCCATCTCTCATATTACCATCTGATATGGTTTGGCTCTGTGTCCCCACCCAAATCTCATTTCAAATTGTAATCCCCATGTGTCAAGGGAAGGGAATGATTGGATTATGGGGGCAGTTTTCCTTATGCTGTTCTCATGCTAGTCAGTGAGTTCTCAGGAGATCTAATGGTTTTATGTGATTGACAGTTTCTCCACGTGCTCTCTTGCCTGCCACGATGTAAGACATTTCTGCTTCCCCTTCTGCGATGATTGTAAGTTTCCTGAGGCCTCCCAAGCTATGTAGTTCTGTGAATCAATTAAACACACTTATTTCCTTTATAAATTACCTAGTCTCAGTATCTTCATAGCAGCGTGAAAATGGACTAATACACCATCACATCAATAGAGTTCTTGTATAATAACGAAAGAATACAATGGAAGAACTGCATATCTCAGACCTTGTTGGAGAATAGTCCTCTAGAGAAACTCAGAGAAAACAGGGAAAACAAAAACAAGAACTCAAGGTAGCTCTAAAAGCCAAGATTGGAGCATAAAGCAAGCTCACTAGAGGAACCTACAGCCTGTGGGCCTTACACCTACAACAAATATTCAGTAGATCCCAGCTTCTAGCCAAATTAGCATAAATCCTCACCCTAAAGGCCTATATAACTCCTACACCTATTATCCTATACTACTCCCATAGCACCTATTATACTATGAAAAGAACAATACAATATGATCAAGCAAGGTCTGTACTAGGCATATCAGGTTCATTCAACATTTGAAAATTAACCAATGTAATTTACTAGATTAATCAACAAAATAAGGAAAGGAACATATGATCATAATAATAGATACATTAAAAACAATTATTAAGATTTACCATTAATGTTGATAAAACCTCACCAAACTAGGAATTGAAAGGAATTTCCTTTACTGAATAAAGTGCTTCTACAAAAAACCTGTTGCTAGCATCAAACTTATTATTGAAAAGCTGAGTGCTTTCTTCCTAAAACTAGGAACAAGGCAAGGGTGTTAGTTTTTAGTTTTTTTTGAGATGGAGTCTTGCTCTGTCATCCATGCTCAAGTGCAGTGTCAAGATACTGGCTCACCGCAATTTCCACCACCCAGATTCAAGCAATTCTCCTGCCTCAGCCTCCTGAGTAGCTGTGATTACAGGTGTGTGCCACCACACTATGGCTAATTTTTGTATTTTTAGTAGAGACAGGGTTTCACTATGTTGATCAGACTGGTCTTGAACTCCTGACCATGTGATCCACCTGCCTCAGCCTCCCAAAGTGCTGGGATTACAGATGTAGCCACTGCACTCAGCCTAGGGTATTAGTTCTAAACACTCCTACTCATGATTATACTCATTGTCCTGACCGTTAAAATGTGGCAAAAAAATAAGTGAAAGAATAGAGGGAGATAAAACTAAATAAACTAAACCAAAATTACTATCTTTATTTTAGGTTATTTATATCTCATTTCTCATATCCAGTCAAAGCTATCTCTAAGTTATTCCCCAGTTTCTAATTTTTTTCATATATAGCCATTGCTAACCTACTATCATCTCCTTTTCTATAATTTTATTTCATAATGATCAATGAAATAAATTGCTACTTATAATTCCAGGTGTGATTCAGCAGTAATCATTACATAGGACAGGTGAAAATTTTCCAAACTCTTGTTTTCTTTCATCGTTCAGTCTTTAATTCTAATATTTAGTGAAGTGTGTGACTGTATATGGAAAGTGGCAATAAGAAAGTACATTGGACTATACAAATTCCAGGAATGAAATATCAAGGTGAAAATGTTATTAAGATGACAAATCACCACAACTTTAAACATCAGTAGACAGCTATTTTATTACCAAAGTGTTTGAAAAAGTAAGGTAAAAGTATTTTTAGGATAAAAAAGTGACAACCTTTATCATACCAGCTTTCCCTGAAACTAAGAAAATTTTAAATTAAAACATGAAATTTTAAGGTATAACAGCAAATAATATTTTTACTGTCTTAAAAGGAAAAGAGTAATGATGATGTAATGACACATTTTCTTCCCAATGAATCAAAGATGAGGTGAACAGAATAAAACCAATGATTTTTTTTAAATAGAAAGAAAATCTTATGATTACCAGGATTAATTCCCCCTTAAGAGTTTCAAAGAAACTCTATATTTTATAGGAAGAAAAAAATTTCAGCCAGCAAAATTATATTTAACTTAACAATAAAGCTTCCATTATGGCCTGGAAATCAGGAAATATTTTGATCAGAGAGAAAGAAATATACAAAGAGATATTATATTTTTGAAATATTATGACTTCTAAATATCTTCTAATCACATTTCCTGGTCTAGAAAAGAAAGAAACTAATATTTGAGACACAGAACACTTTTCAAATACATTGCCTAAAATCTATTTCAAATAATTATTTGAAATTCAAATAATTATTTGAAATTACTGGAGTCATGGTTAACCTGTGGTATAAATTTAAATATATATAAAATTATATATATATAAACATATATATATATATAAAATTATATATATATAAACATATATATATATATATATATATATATATATATATATACCCTAAGTTCTAGGGTAAATGTGCAAAACATGCAGGTTTGTTACATAGATATAAACTTGGCATATTATACCAAACTATTAATTAAATCATGCAAACTCTGCTTATCCTCTTCCTGAATATTTAAAAAAAGGAAGCACTATACAACTCATCTTATTAGGTCAGAATTACTCTAATACCAAAAACAGGCAAAGATATTGTAAGAAAACCACGGACCAATATGATGCATGAACTTAGCAAAATTCTCAAAAATGTTAGCAGTCAAAATCAAGAAATACACAAAAAGACTAATACATCATAATCAAGTGGGGTTTGTCTCAGGAATGCAAAGCTCATTCAACATTTGACAGGCAATGTAATTTACTGTATCAGTGGAGAAAATAAGAAATTTCATATGATCATCATAATAGATGCAGAAAAAGCCTTTATCAAAATTTAACATTATTACTGGTAAAACCTCAGCAAACTAAGACTTGAAAGAACTTCCTTTACAGGATAAATGCATCTACAAAAAGCTATTGCTAACAATAAAGTTTTAAATTTTTTAATTGAAAATAATAATTCTATAGGGAAATGTGATTTTTCATATATGTAAACATTGTGGAAAGATATTGAAAGGGTAATTTTTTTCCTTCTAACATCAGGAATAAGGCAAGGATATCAGTTCTTAACACACCTACTTATTCTTGTACTGGCTGCCATTGTTGTTAAAATAAAGCAAGAAAAAGAAACAGAGGAAGAGGCATAGAGATTAGAAGAGTTAAAATAAAACTGACTCTATTAGAATAAAACATTATTATATATGTATATAATCCAAAAGAATCTAGAAGAGTCTATTGGAATTAAGAACTAAGTTTAACAAGGTCACATATCAATATTTAAAAAGTCAATTGCTCTTCTATATGGCAGCAATGAACATTTGGGAAAAAACACATATGTATCATTTACCATGGCATCCAACAAAATGAAGTAATTAGGTATAAATGTAACAAAATATGTACAGGAACTTCACATAGAAAGTGTTAACACACTGATAGAAATTTTTTTAAAGGTGATATTTTTGTAGTCCCAAATGATATATTGGAGCTGAGGGATGTACCTGGTTTTACTGTGTGGTTTCAATTTAGACTCTTAGAAATTAACATTGACTTCAAATTACCCTGAAATCAGAAATGTTCAGTTTCTGTTCTTTGTCATCCACTATCATCTGTTCCACTATTGAAGAACTCTATATTCAAAGAAGCCACTGTGACAACACATCTCTGCTGTTTTTTTTTTTTTCTTTTCTTCTCTCTGCCTTTATTCTCTTCTTTCTCTTCTACTCCAGGGCCTTGCCCTGTGAATCTTAACTGTAAGTTAATTCTCTGGTCTAGTAAGACACCACCATTCAGCAAGAATGTTATTTGTCCCTGCCTGCACTATACAATTGGTGTTTAAGCTAAAGCTTTTTATTTCCCTTTAGGTTTTATTTCTTTGCGATTGTGTGTCTGTTCTGAGACCATCTCTTGCTGACAAAAGTATTTTCCTGTCTATTCTGGATCCAAAATTATCCCAGGAGTGCAAAAGCCTGGCTTTTGCTCAGTCGAAGCTTTCCCACTTTAGGCTAGATAATCCTCTCTGTTTTCTCTCTCTGAACCTTGACCAACTGATATCCTGATTTCAGCATGTTCATGTACTTAATTTTTTTCCAATTGCATATGTAGGAGTGAATCTGGAATTCACGTGCTTGTTACTAAACATCATAATTATATTGAATGCATTGTCTGGTTCTATTACCTATAATTTAGATAAAATTTTTATCAACAGAATAACTGGAGTCTAAAGTTGTGGGCAAGAGCAATGCGTATTGAGTAAGGTGTTTAATTAGGAAAAACTAGTTGTTTGCAAGTTTCTTTTTCTTCCTATAAATATAACCAGCAAAAAATGAAGAACAAGAAAGCTGTCTGCCCTACCAAATGTTTAAACATATTTTAATAATTAATATGATTTGGTATTAGTGCAAAAATAAAGATTGATGGAAAGGATAGCCTTATAAGAGATCACAGTATATATAAAATCTTAATATGTAATAAAGGAGATGTTATAAGTCTTTTAGGAAAGATTAATTGATTCAATACATAGTATTATGCTGGAAAAATTTTTCAGCTTTTATTGGTGAGGTGCCAACTAAAACTGTCCCATATTCAACATACAAAGATATATACCAGGTGAAATTAAAGATTACTGTGAGAAGTTGAAAAAAAAAAAGAAGAAAATTTGACCTTTATTTAAGCAGCAAAAGATTTGTATAATATCAGCTCTGAATCAGATACAAATAAAATAGTGCACTTTTAAAGAGCTCACAAAATTGAAGACTCCTCACGGAACTTAGGGTTATGATCTCATCTACTAAAATTCACCGGAAAGGTAGAAAGTCATGAAATTAAGTCTTTATTTGGAGAACATGGAGGTACAGTAAATGAAGGCTGAAAGAAAAGTAATCTGTGTCTAAACAGAGTTCCTTTACTACAGTTCTGTTTTAAAGTTCTTAAAAAATCTAACAATTTTTCCATTCAAGAGAGCCCAGGATGCCTGAAAGCTTTCGCATTAAGAGAAAATCTGCAAATTATCTTTATGCTGTTGCTGGCAGTCATAAACACTTCAAGGCATGTTCTTTAATATTGCATCTGTCACTTGAGCAACCTATTTTGAGTTAAAAATAAAACTTTGAGAATATTAGTCATTTATTGGAAAATACAGGAATAACGTCCACTGTAATGCATATAGGGCAGAACTGACCTACTTTCACCAAGCAGAAACTTTATTGCTTATATATAGTTGAATTTCCTACTTACAGAGTTTTGTCAAACTAACCATATTATTTTTCTAGGGTTGGAATCTAAGTAGCTTTACAGAACATAACACAAAACAGCATTTTTAGCAAAATGTTCACTTAAATACTTGAATACCATTTCCTAAACTATAAGATACGATTTGTTAGTGGATTATGAAATCTATAAAACAAATGGTAAGTCTCAACCATCCCTTTTTTTAAATAAAGAAGAAGAACAATAAAAGAGAATAAGACACACACACACACACACACACACAGAATACACATTCTAAATGTATGTTTTCCAAACTATAGGATACAATTTGTTAGCGGATTATGAAATCTATAAAACAAATGGTAAGTCTCAACCAGCCCTTTTTTTTTAAATAAAGAAGAACAATAAAAGAGAACAAGACACACACACACACACACACACACAAAGAAATACACATTTCTATCATGTTATGCTCTCAGGGTGAAATGTATTTACATCAGCCAAAATATTGTGAAATCTACTGTCTGAGAATATTCACTGTCTTATATGAACAATTCTCAACTTGATGAAGGAAAGAAAGCAGTGTGTGTGGTATGTGTGTATGTGTGTGTGTGGAGCCATGTGAACTGGCTCAGGAGCATCTATGTAAAACTCAAGATGTAGATCATAGAGTGAGCTAGGGGGGAGTCTGGCAAAGACGCAGCACTGTACTGAACATTGAACTTAGTCCTGCTACTAACTTGGAATAAATGTTTCAGCTATCTAGACTATAATTTTTCCATTACAAAAACGTTGAAAACAAGTTCTGTTTATACTTACTACTATATATGATAACCACTGCATGATGCTTAATGAGCATTTTCCTTACTCAGCCTCACTGTGGAAAATTTGTGGGAGTGGTGTGTGGCCCTACAATGTTCTTTCCTCTTTTACAACCTTTCATCTAAGGAGGCCAAACTTATTCCAGTTTTCTAAAGTGCAGCAGGGATTAATTTATTTTTAAAATTTTGTTAGAAGCTTCCCAAGTTCAATAATCCTTGTTATGATTGGCATTGGCATCTTTCATCAAAATGCCAAAATCCTCCTCACAGGCAGTCACTGTTTTATCCTCAATGCAAAACACTGATTGTGAATCAATTAGGTGAGCTTTTCCTGGGTACTGAAGTAGGTAGAGCATTAACTATGGCTGGAAGTTTATAGATGAGGTTGAAAGCAATGCTTTAGATAACTAAAATGGTGAATCACATGGACTTGGAATTTACAACTTCAAACTGTGTGACCTTGGGCAGATTAGTCTCTCTGTGCCTCAATTTTTTCATTGGCAAAATGGTAATAAATGGCCAGGTGTAGTGGCTCACGCCTGTAATCCCAGCACTTTGGGAGGCTGAGGTGGGTGGATCATGAGGTCAGGAGTTCAAGATCAGCCCAGCCAAAATAGTGAAACCGCATCTCTACTAAAAATACAAAAAAATTAGCTGGGCATGGTGGTGGGCACCTGTAATCCCAGCTACTCAGGGGGCTGAGGCAGGAGAATTGCTTGAATCCAGGAGGCGGAGGTTGCAATGAGTGGAGATCGCGCCACTGCACTCCAGCCTAGGTGACAATGTGAGACTCTATCTCAAAAAAAAAAAAAAAAAAGGTAATGAATACTCTAAGGATTATTGTGAAAATAAACTGAATACACATTCAAACACACATATTTACACATATGCACTTAGAAGAATATCTGTTAGAAATATTAGGCTCTAATAAATATAGGTTATCAAAATTATTATCGGATAGGAAGAAAGAATATAAATAGGAATCAGAAATCTACTATTTCCCCCCAGAGCTTTAATATTTCAGTTTTTACCTAATTTAAATATAAAGCTATGAATTTAAATTCAGTTTGATATAAATAACTCCATCCAATTATGGATATACTTACAAAAACTATAAATACAACTACATTCAGAAAACACGAACCCTCCAAAACTTTTGAACTACTTACTATGATTTCGGCACATATTCTGCCCTACCATAATAAAACTTTGGTATTAGTAATTGAGAGAGAATTTTCTCTAAGCCAGATATTGTATCAAAGATTTAAATTCTATATTATTACTATCTTTATTTATAAAATCCACATAGTAGATAATTTATTCTTACAATTTAAAAGGATGCTTTTCACGTAGAATTTAAAAATTTGATTTTGTTTTTTTATAGTAACAACTCAAGAAGTAGCTATCACTATCTCTATTCAGAGATGAGTTAAATGACTAGGCCAAAATTAGAAAATAAGTTAGCCAAACTGGGATTCAAACCCAGTCTCTGGTTTTTGACTTTCTGTATTCTACTTTTCGACAACACATCAACATCAAGGTTATTTTCCCTCACTTAGGGAATAGAGCCTTGACTCTCATGGAACAGACATGGGATCTCCTGACTTATGAAGGTTTCTGTATATGACAAAGCCTAAAGAAATAGTCTTTGCTGAAAGTTTTTATTTTCATTCAGTGGAATGGTGGGTAACCTTGCAATAGGACAGAGCTGACCAAAAGGTCAAGTCAGGCAGGGGAAGCAGTTTTCCAAAGCAGGTGGGTGGAGTACAGATTCCAGGAAGTAAGATGAAGTATTGGGATAGAGTGGTCAGGATTTAGAGTAGAGAAGGGCTTCAGCATTGCCTGGCTCAACATTTGCCACTCGCATAGCAGTTTATGCATGTGGAGCTGTGCAATGTGCAACCTACGAGAGCATACATGATCACCCTGAAACAGACATTCTCTCAGAACTACTTACAGTCTGCAGAAAAATCGTGCTCCTGATTGAGGCAGGGACAGAGTCCCTGGCACTGTTTCGCTGACTTGTCCAGAGTGGTTAACAAAGCATTTGAACAAAAAATACCAATAGCAAGCATCTGTATTATGTTTACGACTTGCTGGGAACTGTTCTAAGAAATTTATACTTCTGAATTATTTAAACGTAATGAAAGCTTTGTGAGCAAAGTGTCACTTTATTATGATTTTTAAAGATAGAGAAATTTAGATATATAGAGCACCTGTGGAACTTTAACTCAGGCCCTCCAGCTCCAGAGTCTCTGTACTTAACCACTCCATAACCTTGCCTTGCTAGGGCAGCACATTAGATGCAATTTCTAATATGTGTTCTCTATATTCATAAGAGATGATCCCTATTTTTTCTTTCTCACACATATAAGATATATATGTGTGAGAATGCCAGTGAGAGAGAACCACTTATCCCCCTGTAAAAAAGGGGGCTGAAGCCAGGGAGCCAAGAGATCTAGCTCGGTAGGTCCCACTGCCACGAAGACCAGCAAGCTAAGATATATATATGTGTGAGAAATATATATATATGAGATATGTATAAGAAAGAAAAAATATATATACATGCATATATATTAAGTATATAGATTATATATATATATATATATATATATATATATTGACTTTGTAAGACATTTAGAAAACGTTTTTTTCTCTTTCTAATTCTTCAACAGTTTGCCCAAAAGTTATTTTCAATGTTTGGAAGTATTTGCAAGGCATTCATCCATTTTGAAAATGATCAAATTATTTTTATGCCATTTTCTTTCCAGTCTGCCACTTTTGCCATAAGTATATGGGACCTGCCATAAAGGGAAGAGACTTCACCTCACTTTCAGGATATATATGTAGAGGGAGAAGTGGTGCTTCTGTGAAGAATGTAGAAATAAGAGGTTTATCTCCAGATATTCCTGAAAACTACCAATACACAACTCCTTCAACTAGGGAGAATTGTAAGAAACTATAGAGAGAAACAGTTTCCACTACATATCAAAATGTCACATTTCAGGGTATAAGAATCGATTAAGCAATAAGCACTAACACTCTTCCAGATATATTTGGTCCAAACTCAGTGATTCCACATGCTTAATAATCTTCTCAAATTGTAATTTGGTGGGACAAATATTCAAGCCTCATAAACCTTGATTGTCTCCATTTGCCAGTGACTTTAACTGCATGCACAAAGAGGCCACTTACAGCAGCAGAGCAGGTATGCAGCTAATTACACCTGTAAGTCAGTAATGAGAACACTGAGTTCCGGAGCTCGGACATGGTAGAAAACCCTGTTTAAGCATTTGCTCTGATAGCTGTGACTTCACCTGGCACAGTGGCAAAGTGATGTGCTTCCAAATATTTAGTTAAAATGCCTGACTGAAGATAGAACCGCATGATTATAATTTAACATAATGTCTTCTTGAGCTACTCAGAGTTTATTGTTTTATGTTGTTTTTGCTTTTTATGTCAACAAAGTAAAATAGTGCTTGATTTAATATAAGTACAAAAATGGGCAAAACTAAGCTGTTAGAAGGTGGAATAATGATTATTCGCTGGAAGCACAAGGAGGATTCTGTGGAGCTGGTTATGTTCAGGCTCTTAATCTGATTCCTGGTTCCATGCCCATGTTCAGTTTATGAAAATTTATCAAGCTGTGTACTGATGAAATATTTACATATCTCTGTGTATAATATATTTCAAATATATTCTGAGAAATAATAAAATTATATTTCTCATTATAAAGAGATAAATGAGTAAACCCTGGTTAAAATATACTAATGCCTTGCTAATACTGAAATTACCAGTTCAATAATTGTCTATTGGTGACAATGGTACTACTGCCACTGAGTAAAATGGACAAGCCAGCACTCAGTCACTTGAACCATGTAGAGAATGATGCATTTAATATTCAAGCAAAATAATTTTTAAAATGGATTTGAATTGAAATGTAAACTTTTCATTTATTGTACTTCAGGTTCTGGGGTACACATGCAGATCATGCAGGATTGTTGCATAGGCACACACATGGCAATGTGCTTTGCTGCCTCCATCCCCCAGTCACCTATATCTGGCATTCCTCCCCATGTTATCCCTCCCTGACCTCCCCAAGCCCCTGTTGTTCCCTCCGCTGTCCCTCCCTTTCCCCCCAACAGACCCCAGTGTGTGATGCTCCCCTCCCTGAGTCCATGTGTTCTCATTGTTCAACACCCACCTATGAGTGAGAACATGTGGTGTTTGATTTTCTGTTCTTGTGTCAGTTTGCTGAGAATTATGGTTTCCAGATTCATCCATGTCCCTACAAAGGACACAAACTCATCCTTTTTTACAGCTGCATAGTACTCCATGGTGTATATGTGCCACATTTTCCTGATGTATGCCATTGGCTGTCCAGTCTATTATCAATGGGCATTTGTGTTGGTTCCAGGTGTTTGCTATTGTAAAGAGTGCCACTATTAACATACATGTGTATGTGTCTTTATAACAGAATGATTTTTAATCCTTTGGGTATACATCCAGTAATGGGATTGCTGGGTCAAATGGAATTTCTATTTCTAGGTCCTTAAGGAATCACTACACTGTCTTCCACAATGGTTGAACTAGTTTACACTTCCACCAACAGTGTAAAAGTGTTCCTATTTCTCCACATCCTTTCCAGCATCTGTTGTCTCCAGATTTTTTTTTTAAAGATGGGGTTTCACCATGTTGGTCAGGCTGGTCTTGAACTCCTGACCTCAGGTGATCCACCCACCTTGGCCTCCAGAGTGCTTGGATTACAGGCGTGGGCCACCATGCCAGGCCTGTCTCCAGATTTTTTTAATGATCGCCATTCTAACTGGCATGAGGTGGTATCTCAATGTGGTTTTGATTTGCAATTCTCTGATGACCAGTGATGATGAGCATTTTTCATATGTTTGTTGCCCTCATATATGTCTTCTTTTGAAAAGTTTCTGTTCATATCCTTTGCCCACTTTTTAATGGGTTTGTTTTTATTCTTGTAAATCTGTATACGTTCTTTGTAGATTCTGGATATTAGCCTTTTGTCAGATGGGTAGATTGTAAAATTTTTTCCCACTGTGTTGGTTGCTAGTTCACTCTAATGATTGTTTCTTTTGCTGTGCAGAAGCTCTAGAGTTTAATTAGATCCCATTTGTCTATTTTGGCTTTTGTTGCCAATGCTTTTCGTGTTTTAGTAATGACGTCCTTGCCTATGCCTATGCCCTGCATGGTTTTGTCTAGGTTTTCTTCTAGGGTTTTTATGGTGTTAGGTCTTATGTTTAAGTCTTTAATCCATCTGGAGTTAATTTTAGTGTAAGGTGTCAGGAAGGGTTCCAGTTTCTCCTTTCTGTACATGGCTAGCCAGTTTTCCCAACACCAATTTATTAAACAGGAATCCTTTCCCCATTGCTTCTTTTTGTCAGGTTTGTCAAAGATCAGATGGTTGTAGATGTGTGTTGTTGCCTACAGGGCCTCTGTTCTGTTCCACTGGTCTATATCTCTGTTTTCCTATCATTACCATGCTGTTTTGATTACTGTAGCCTTGTGGTATAGTTTGAAATCAAGTAGCTTGATGCCTCTGGCTTTGTTCTTTGTGCTTAAGATTGTCTTGGCTATGTGGGCTCTCTTTTGGTTCCATATGAAGTTTAAGGTGGTTTTTTCTAGTTCTGTGAATAAGGTCAGTGATAGCTTGATGGGGATAGCATTGAATCTATAAATTTCTTTGGGCAGTATGGCTATTTTCTTGACGCTGATTCTTCCTATCCATGAGCATGGAATGTTTCCCCAGCTGTTTGTGTCCTCTCTTATTTCCTTGAGCAGTGGTTTGTTCTCTTTTAAGAGGTCCTTTACATCCTTTGTCAATTATATTCCTAGGTATTTTATTCGCTTTGTACCAATTGTGAATGGGAGTTTGCTCATGATTTGGCTCTCTGTTAGTCTGTCATTGGTGTATAGAAATGTTTGTGATTTTGCATCCTGAGACTTTGCTGAAGTTGTTTATCAGTTTAAGGAGATTTTGAGCTGAGATGATAGGGTCTTCTAAATATATAACTATGTCATCTGCAAATAGAGAAAATTTGACTTCCTCTTTTCCTAATTTAATATACTTTATTTTTACTTCTTGCCTAATTGCTCTGGCTAGAACTTCTAATACCAGATTGAATAGGAGTGGTGAGAGAGGGCATCTCGTCTAGTGACAGATTTCAAAGGAAATGCTTGCAGTTTTTGTCCATTGAGTATGACATTGGCTGTAGGTTTATTATAAATAGTTTTATTGTTTTGAAATATGTTCCTTAGATACCTAGTTTATTAAGAGGTTTTAGCATAAAGGGCTGTTGAATTTTGTCAAGGCCTTCTCTGCATCTATTCAAATAATCATGTTATTTTTGTCTTTGGTACTGTTTATGTGGTGGATTACATTTATAGACTTGTGTATGTTGAACCAGCCTTGCATCCCCAGGATGAAGCCTACTTGATCATGATGGATAAACTTTTTATGTGCTATAGCAATTGGTTTGCCAATATTTTATTGAAGATTTTTGCATCTATGTTCATCATGGATAGTGGCCTTTTTTGTTGAGTCTCTGCTGGGTTTTGGTGTCAGGATGATATTGGTCTCATAAAACGATTTAAAAAGGATTCCCCAGTTCTTTTTGTATTGTTTGGAATAGTTTCAGAAGGAATGGTACCAGCTCCTCTTTGCACATCCGGTACAATTCGGCTCTGAGCCATCTGGACCTGGACTTTTTTTTGGTTGGCAGGCTTTTAATTGCTACCTCAACTTCAGCCCTTGTTATTGATCTATTCAAGGTTTCCACTTCTTCCTGGTTTAGGCTTGGGAGGGTGTAAGTGTACAGGAATTTATCTATTTCTTCCAGGTTTACTGGTTTATGTACATAGAGTTGTTTGTAGCAATCTCTGATGGTAGTTTGTATTTCTGTGGAATCTGTGATGATATCCCCTGTATCATTTTTTATTGCATCTATTTGGTTATTCTCTCTTTTCTTTTTTATTAATCTGGCTATTTTGTTGATCTTTTCAAAAAACCAGTTCTGGATTTATTGATTTTTTGAAGGGTTTTTTGTGTCTCTATCTCATTCAGTTCTGCTCTGATCTTAATTATTTCTTATCTTCTTCTAGCTTTTGAGTATTTTTGATGTAGCTCCTCTAGCTCTTTCAATTTTGACGATAGAGTGTCAATTTTAGATCTTTCCTTGTTTCTCATGTGGGCATTTGTTGCTATAAATTTCCCACTAGACGCTGCTTTAAATGTGTCCCAGAGATTCTGGTATGCTGTGTCTTCGTTCTCATTGGTTTCAAAGAAGATCTTTATTTATGCCTTTCTTTCATTGTTTATCCAGTCAACATTCAGGAGCCAATTGTTCAGTTTCCATAAAACTATGCGGTTCTGAGTTAGTTTCTAAATTCTGAGCTCTAATTTGATTTCTCTGTGGTCTGAGAGCCTGTTTGTTATGATTTCCATTCTTTTGCATTTGCTGAGGAGTGATCTACTTCTAATTATGTGGTCATTTTAGAGTAGGTGCAATGTGGTGCTGAGAAGAATGTATATTCTCTGGAGATTTCTGTAGATGTCTATTAAGTCAGCTTGGTCCAGATCTGAGTTCAGGTCCTGGATATCCTTGTTAATTTCCTGTATCGTTGATCTAATACTGACAGTGGACTGTTAAAGTCTCCCACTATTACTGTGTGGGAGTCTAAGTCTCTTTGTAGGTCATTAAGAACTTGCTTTATGTACCTGGGTGCTCCTGTATTGGGTACGTATATATTTAGGATCATTAGTTCTTCTTGCTGCATTGATCCTTTACCATTATGTAATGCTCTTCTTTGTCTCTTTTGAACTTTGTTGGTTTTGTGTCTATTATCAGAGATTAGGATTGCAACTCTTGCTTTTCTTTTGCTCTCCATTTGCTTGATAAATCTTCCTCCATCCCTTTATTTTGAGCCTGTGTGTGTCCTTGCACATAAGATGAGTTACCTGAATAAAGCACATCTATGGGTGTTGACTTATCAAATTTGCCAGTTTGTTTCTTTGGATTGGGGCATTTAACCCATTTACATTTAAGGTTAATATTGTTATGTGTGAATTTGATCCTGCCATTTTGATGCTAGCTGGATGTTTTACCTGTTAGTTGGTGCATTTTTTTCATTGTGTTAATGGTCTTTACCATTTGGTACATTTTGGAGTGGCTGGTACTGGTTGTTCCTTTTCTTGTTTAGTGCTTCTTTCAGTAGCTCTTGTAAGGCAGGCCTGTCTCTCAGCAATTGCTTGTCCATAAACGATTTTCTTTCTCTTTCACTTATGAAGCTTAGTTTGGCTGGATATGAAATTCTAGGTTGAAAATTATTTTCTTTAAGAATGTTGAATATTGCCCCCCACTCTCTTCTGACTTGTAGGGTTTCTGCAGAGAGATCTGCTGTGAGTCTGATGGGCTTCCCTTTGTGCGTAACCCAACCTTTCTCTCTGGCTGCCCTTAGCATTTTTTCCTTCATTTCAAACCTGGTGAATCTGATGATTATGTGCCTTGGGGTTGCTTTTCTTGAGGAATATCTTTGTAGTGTTCTTTGTATTTCCTGGACTTGAATGTTGGCCTGGCTTGCTATGTTGGGGAAGTTCTCCTGGATAATATCCTGAAGAGTCTTTTCCAGCTTGGATTCATTCTCTCCATCACATTCAAGTACACATATCAAATGTAGATTAGGTCTTTTCACATAATCTCATATATCTTGGAGGCTTTGTGAATTTCTTTTCAGTTTTTTCTCTAATCTTGCCTTCTTGTTTCATTTCATTGAGTTGATCTTCAATCTCTGATATCCTTTCTTCTGCTTGGTGGATTTGGCTACTGAAACTTGTGTATGCTTCATGAAGTTCTCGTTCTGTGTTTTTCAGCTCCATCAAGTTGTTTATATTCTTCTCTAAGCTGTTTATTCTAGTTAGCATCCATCTCATCTAACCTTTTTTCTAGGTTCTTAGTTTCTTTGCAATGGGTTAGCACATGTTCTTTTAGCTCTGAGAAGTTCATTATTACCGACTTTCTGAAGCCTGTTTGTGTCAATTCATCAGATTTATTCTCCATCCATCTTTGATCCCTAGCTGATGAGGAGTTATGATCCTTTGGAGGAGGAGAGGTGGTCCGTTTTTTGGTGTTTTCATCCTTTTTGTGCTGGTTTCTTCCCATCTTAGTGGCTTTATCTACCTGTGGTCTTTATAGTTGGCGACTTTTGGATGGGGTCTCTGAGTGGACATCCTTTTTTTGATGATGAGATTTTTTCATTCTTTTTCTTAGTTTTCCTTCTGACAGTCAGGCCACTCTGCTGCAGGACTGCTGGAGGTCCACTCCAGACCCTGCTTGCCTGGGGATCACCCATGGGGGCTGCAGAACAGTTAGGGTTGCTGCTGGTTTCTTCTTCTGTTATCTTCATCCCAGAGGGGTACCTGCCAGATGTTGGCCTCAGTTCTCCTTTATGAGGTATCTCTTTGGGTCTACAGGGGTCAGGGAGCTGCTTGAGGAGACAGTCTGTCCCTTATAGGAGTTCAAGTGCTGTGCTGGGAGCTCCATTGTTCTGTGCAGAGCTGCGGGGCAGGTACTTTTAAGTCTGCTGCAGCGGAACTCATAACTGCCTCTTTTCCCAGGTTCTCTGTCCTTGGAAGGATGGCTTTATTTATAAGTCCCTGTCATGCTGCTGCCTTTTTTCATAGATGCCCTGCCCCACACAGAGTAGTCTAGTCACAGTCTGGCAGCAGAGGTATTGCTGAGCTGCCACAGGCTGTGCCCAGCTGCTGTGTGAACTACCTCAGAAGTGGTGGTCACCCTTTGCCCCAATGAGCTGGACTGTCCTGGGTCCAGCTGCACTTGTTGCAAAACTCTCAATCCAGAGCATTTCAGATTGCTTGTTTTGTGGGGGTGGTACCTGCCAAGCCAGATCACCTGGCTCCCTGTCTCTGCTCACTCCCTTTCAGTTGAATGGGTGGCTCTGTCTCCCAGAAGTTCCAGGTGCCCATTGAAATGGCCACCTAGATTTGTGTGAGTTTCTGTGTGCCAACCCGGCACTGGCTGAAACCGCCATGCTAAAAACTCATGGTGCTTTTTGTTGCGGGCAGTGAAAATTTGCTTGGAAATGCAGTGGGCACTCACCCTCTGCATTGTTCTTGCTGGGAACTGCACTCTGGAGCTGTTCCTATTTGGCCATCTTGGATCCTCCCAGGAAATGTAAACTTTTAAGAAACGTGAGAAAAAAGGTTCACCTTACCAGAAATTTAAAAATGCGAATTAAAAGCTATAAGCCTATTAAATATTTTACTAATATCTTTTAAAATGTTATTAATTTTTAATAAAATTAATGAGATTTATTTAACTTTTTGTTTTTTTGAGATGGAGTTTCGCTCTTGTTACCCAGGCTGGAGTGCAATGGCACGATCTTGGCTCACCGCAACCTCTGCCTCCTGGGATTAGGCAATTCTTCTGCCTCAGCCTCCTGAGTAGCTGGGATTAGAGGCATGCGCCACCATGCCCAGCTAATTTTTTGTATTTTTAGTAGATACGGGGTTTCACCATGTTGACCAGGATGGTCTCGATCTCTTGACCTCGCAATCCACCCACCTCAGCCTCCCAAAGTACTGGGATTACAGATTTATTTAATTTTTAATAAAGCTTTAACATTTTATAAAACAGAGCATCGAACCTGAAAATTCTTATGCAGTGCAGGTGGAGTTTAAATTAGGGCAATTTTTAGTTTTGTAAAATGAAAACAAAACACAATAACACTAGATATTAAGTTCCTTAAAAATCTCCATACCACATAACAATCCCAAATAAAATGTTAGAATCATATATGCAGTTGCATATTAAAGGTAATGCATTATGACTAGATGATACTGATGTATTTAGTCAGTGCTATGACAATTTGTAGAAACTCTATAAAATTTTTTCAGTACTTTATTGGTAAGAGTTTTTGAAATTGAATACATAAAACTGAATATTCCAGATTATTAAAGATCTAAGAATATAAATATGTCCTTTTAATAGTATTAGAAAATATAACTTACGTGAAACCAAGAAGAATCATATTTAATGATGAAACACTTAGAGATGTGCTCTAGATATTGCTAATTGTCTCCTTGTCAATTTTGCCCTTTTTCTTTTAGTTATAGGATCCACACATCAAAAAATAAAATAAAGACTTCCACCAAGATGGCTGAATAGGGACAGCTCCTGTCTGCAGCTCCCACTGAGAGTGATGCAGAAGGTGAGTGATCTCCACATTTCCAACTGAGGAACCAGGTTCATCTCACTGGGACTGGTTAGACAGTGGGTATAGCCCAAGCAGGGCAAACCACACCAGGGTGGGGCATCACCTCACCGGGGAAGTGCAAGAGGCTGGAGAACTCCCTCTCCTAGCCAAAAGAAGCCATTAGGGGCTTTTCCAGACACTGTGGCACTCTGGCTCAGATACCATGCTTTTCCCACAGTCTTCACAACCCGCAGACCAGGAGATCCCCTCCAGTACCTACAACACCAGTGCCCTGATCTCCAGCATAAAACTGGGCAACCATATTAGCTGCAGCAGTTTCTTTTCTCATACCCCAGTGGCATCTGGAATGCAAGTGAGACAGAACCACTCACTACCCTGTGAAAAAGGGGGCTGAAGCCATGGAGCCAAGTGATCTAGCTAAGCAGGTCCCACCCCCAGGAAGACCAGCAAGTTAAGATCTGTTGGCTTGAAATTCTTGAAACCAGCACAGCAGTCTGAGCTCGACCTGGGAAGTGACTCGGTTGGGTGAGGGGCATCCACTATTACTGAGCTTGGGTAGGCAGCTCTAAATTTGTTTCTGTAAACAAAGTCACTGGGAAGTTTACACAGCAATAGCATGGAGCCCACGGCAGCTCACCAAGGCCTCTGCAGGCAGACTGTGTCTAGACTACTTTCTTGCTGGGCAGGACATCTCTGAAAAAAGGCAGCAGCTGGTCAGGACTTATAAATAAAGGTTCCACCATCCTGGGACAGAGCACCTGGGGAAAGGGGTGGTTTATGGGCTCTGCTTCAGCAGTCTTAAATGTCCCTGTCCAGCAGCTCTAAAGGGAGCAATGGATCTCACAGCACAGCTCTTGAACTCTAATAAGTGACAGACGGCCTTCTCAAGTAGCTCACTGACTCCCGTTTATCCTAAGAGACACCTCATATAGGAGAGCTCTGGCTGACAACTGGCAGATACCATTCTGGGACAAAGCTACCAGAAGAAGGCAACAGGCAGCAATCTTTGCTGTTCTGCAGCCCCTGTGGGTGATTCCCAGGCAAGCAGGGTCTAGAGTGGACCTTTAGAAGACCTACAGCAGAGGGCCCTGATTGTTAGAAGGAAAACTAAAAAACAGAAATAAATAGCTTCATCAGCATCAACAGAAAGGATGCCCATTCAGAGATCTCATCCAAAAGAACAAAGGTAGATAAATCCATGAAGATGGGAGGAAACCAGTGCAAAAATGCTGAAACCACCAAAAACTAGTAAGCCTCTTCTCCTCCAAGGGATCACAACACCTCACCAGTAAGAGAACAAAACTGGATGAAGAATGAGTTTGATGAATGGACAGAAGCAGGCTTCAGAAGGTGGGTAATAACAAACTTCTCTGAGCTAAAGGAGCACGTTCTAACCCAATGCAAGGAAACTAAGAATCTTGAAAAAAGGTTAGATGAAATACTAACTAGAATAACCAGCTTAGAGAAGAACATAAACTACTTGATGGAGCTGAAAAACACAGCACAAGAATTTCGTGAAACATACGCCAGTTTCAGTAGCCAAATCAATCAAGTGGAAGAAAGGATATCAGATTGAAGATCAGCTCAATGAAATAAAATGAGAAGGCAATATTAGTAAAAAAAGAGTGAAAAGAAATGAACAAAGCCTCCAAGAAATATGGGATTATATGAAAAGACCAAATCTACGTTTGATCAGTGTACCTGAATGTGATGGGGAAAATGAAACCAAGTTGGAAAATCCTCTTCAGGATATCATCCAGGAGAATTTCCCCAAACTAGCAAGGTAGGTCAACATTCAAATTCAGAAAATATAGAGAACATCGTGAAGATATTCCTGGAGAAGAGCAAATCCAAGGCACGTAATCATCAGATTCACCAGGGTTGAAATGAAGGAAAAAATGCTAAGGGAAGCCAGAGAGACAGGTCAGATTACCCACAAAGGCCCATCAGATTCACAGCGGATCTCTCGGCAGAAACCCTACAAGCCAGAATTAAGTGGGAGCCAATATTCAACATCCTTAAAGAAAAGAACTTTCAACCCCAAATTTCATATCCAGTCAAACTAAGCTTTATAAGTGAAGGAGAAATAAAATTCTTCACAAACAAGCAACTGCTGAGAGATTTCATCACCACCAGGCCTGCCTTAAAAGAGCTCCTGAAGGAAGGACTAGCCATAGAAAGGAACAACCAGTAACAGCCACTGCAAAAACATACCAAATGGTAAAGACTGCCAACACTATAAAGAAACTGCATCAACTAACAGGCAAAACCACAAGCTAGCATCAAAATGTCAGGATCAAACTCACACATAACAATATTAACCTTAAATGTAAATGAACTAAATGCCCCAATCTAAAGACACAGACTGGCGAATTGGATAGTCAAGACCCTTGGTGTTCTGTATTCAGGAGACCCATCACATATGCAAAGACACACATAGGATCAAAATAAAGGGATGGAGGAAAATTTACTGAGCAAATGGAGAGAAAAAAAAATCAGCGGTTGTAATCCTAGTTTCTGATAAAACAGACTTTAAAACTCAAAAGAGACAAAGAAGGGCATTACATAATGGTAAAGGGATCAATGCAACAAGAAGAGGTAACTATCCTAAGTATATATGAACCCAATGCAGGAGCACCCAGATAAATAAAACAAGTTCATAATGACCTACAAAGAGACTTAGATTCCCACACATTAATAGTGGGAGACTTAAACACTCCACTTTCAACATTAGACAAATCAATGAGACAGAAAATTAACAAGGATATCCATGTCATGAACTCAGATCTGGACCAAGTGGACCTAATAGACATCTACAGAACTCTCCACCCCAAAACCATAGAATATACATTCTTCTTAACACCACATTGCACTTTTTCTAAATTCAACCACATAATTGGAAGTAAATCACTCCTCAGCAAATGCAAAAGAATGGAAATTATAACAAACAGTCTCTCTGACCATAGTGCAACCAAATTAGAACTCAAGATTAAGAAACGCATTCAAAACCACACAACTACATGGAAATTGAACAACCTGCTCCAGAATGACTACTGGACAAATAATGAAATGAAGGCAGAAATAAAGATGTTCTTTGAAACCAATAAGAATGAAGATGCAATGTATCAGAATCTCTGGGACACATCTAAAATAGTTTCTAGAGGGACATTTATAGCACTAAATGCCCATATGAGAAGCAAGGAAATATCTAAAATTGACGTTCTAAGGTCACGATTAAAAGAACTAGAGGAGCAAGATGGAACAAACTCAAAAACTAGCAGAAGACAAGAAATAACTAAGATCAGAGCAGAACTGAAGGAGATAGTGACACAAAAAAATCAATAAATCCAGGAGCTGGTTTTTTGAAAAGATCAACAAAATAGATAGATTGCTAGCCAGACTAATAAAGAAGAAAAGAGAGAGGATTCAAATAGAGGCAATAAAAAATGTTAAAGGGGATATCACCACCGATTGCACAGATACACAAATTACCATCAGAGATTACTAAAAACACCTCTATGCATATAAACCAGTAAATCCAGAAGAAATGGATAAGTTTGTGGACACTTACACCCTCCCAAGACCAAACCAGGAAGAAGTTGAATCCCTGAATAGACCAATAACAAGGTCTGAAGTTGAGGCAGCAATTAATAGTCTACCAACGAAAAAAAGGTCAGGACCAGATGGGTTCCCAGTCAAATTCTATCAGAGCTACAAAAAGGAGCTAGTCCCATTCCTCTTGAAACTATTACAAATGATACAAAAAGAGGGAACCCTCCCTAACTTATTTTAGGAAACCAATATCATACTGATAACAAAACCTGGCTGAGATGCAACTAAAAAAGAAAATTGCAGGCCAATTTCCATGATGAACATAGATGCAAAAATCCTCAGTAAAATACTGGCAAAATGAACTTAAAGGCACATCAAAAAGCTTATCCATCATGATCACGTTGGCTTCATCCCTGTGATGCAAGGCTGTTTCAACACATGCAAATCTATAAATGTAATCCATCACATAAACAGAACAAAAGACAAAAACCACATAATTATCTCAATAGATGCAGAGAAGGCCTTCAACAAAATCCAGCAGCTCTTTATGCTAAAAACTCTCAATAAACTAGATATCAATGGAAAGTATCTCAAAATAATAAAAGCTATTTATGCAAACTCACAGCCAATATCATACTGAATGGGCAAAAACTGGAAGCATTCCCCTTGACAACTGGCACAAGACAAGGATGCCCTCTCTCACCACTCCTATTCAACATAGTATTGGAAGTTCTGACCAGGGCAACTAGGCAAGAAACAGAAATAAAGGGTATTCAATTAGGAAAAGAGCAAGTCAAATTGTCTCTATTTTCAGACAACATGATTGTATATTTAAAAGTCCCCATCTTCTCAGCCCAAAATCTCCATAAGCTGATAAGCAATTTTAGCAAAGTCTCAGGATACAAAATCAGTGTACAACAATTGCAGGCATTCCTATACACCAATAACAGACAAACAGCCAAATCATGAGTGAACTCCCATTCATAGTTGCTACAAATAGAATAAAATTCTTAGATTGCAACTAACAAGGGATGTGAAGGATCTCTTCAAAGAGAACTGCAAAACACTACTCAAGGAAATAAGAGAGAACACAAACAGGTGCAAAAACATTTCATGCTCATGGTTAGGAAGAATCAATATTGTGAAAATGGCCATACTGCTAAAAGTAATTTATAGATTCAATGCTATCCCCATCAAGCTACCATTGGCTTTCTTCACAGAATTGGAGAAAAACCACTTTAAACTTCATATGGAATCAAAAGAGAGCTGGCATAGCCAAGACAGTCATAAGCAAGAAAAACAAAGCTGGAGGCATCATGCTACCTGACTTCAAACTATACTACAAGGCTACAGTAATCAAAACAGCATGGTACTGGTACCAAAACAGAGATATAGACAAATGGAACATAACAGAGGCTTCAGAATTAACATCACACACCTACAACCATCTGATCTTTGACAAACATGACAAAAGCAATGGGGAAAGGATTCCCTGTTTAATAAATGATGTTGGGAAAACTGGCTAGCCATATGCAGAAAGCTGAAACTGGATCCCTTCCTTACATCTTATACAAAAATTAACTCCAGATGGATTAAAAATTTAAGACCTAACACCATAAAAACCCTAGAAGAAAACCTAGGCAAAACCATTCAGGATATAGGTATAGGCAAAGACTTCATGACTAAAACACCAAAAGCAATGTTAACAAAAGGCAAAACAGACAAATGGGAACTAATTAAATTTAACAGCTTCTGTACAGCAAAACAAACTATTGTTAGAGTGAACTGGCAACCAAAAGAATGTGAAAAAAATGTTTGCAATGTACCTATCTGACAAAGTGCTAATAACCAGAATCTACAAAGAAGTTAAATTTACAAGAAAAAAAAAAAAAAAAACCTTCAGAAAGTGGGCGAGGGATATGAAAGAACTTTTCAAAAGAAGAAGTTTATGCAGCCAACAAACATATGAAAAAAAGTTCATCATCACTGATTGTTAGAGAAATACAAATCAAAACCACATTGAGATACCATCTCACACCAGTTAGAATGGCGATCATTAAAAAATCAGGAGACAGATGCTGGAGAGGATATGGAGAAATCGGAATGCTTTTACACTGTTGGCGGGAGTGTAAATCAGTTCAACCATTGTGGTATGCAGTGTGGTGATTCCTCAATGATCTAGAACTAGAAATACCTTTGGGCCTAGCAATCCCATTACTGGGTAAATACCCAACGGATTATAAAACATTCAATTATATAGACACATGTACATGTATGTTCATTGTGGCACTGTTTACAATAGTAAAGACTTGGAACCAACCCAAATACCCATCAAAGATAGCCTGGATAAGGTAAATATGGCACATATATACCATGGAATACTATGCAGCCATAAAAAAGGATGAGTTCATGTCCTTTGCAGGGACATGGATGAAGCTGGAAATCAACATTTTCACCAAACTGACACAAGAACAGAAAACCAAACACAGCATGTTCTCACTCATAAGTGGGTGTTGAACAATGAGAACACATGCACACAGGGAGAGGAACATCACACAAAGGGGACTGTCGGGGGTGGGGTGCTAGGGGAGGATAGCAGGGGGTGGGCGATTGGGGAGGGATAACATTAAGAGCAATACTCAATGTAGACACCAGGGGGATGAATGCAGCAAACCACCAAGGCATGTGTATAGCTATGTAATAATCCTGCAGGTTCTGCACGTGTACCCCAGAACTTAAAGTATAATTTTAAAAAATGAAAATAAATTAGTATTATATATAAGTGCAGAACTTAAGATCAACACAATAACTGAGAACTAATACATCACTACAAGAACTATTACTATGTGAACTATTAAAATCATTTGAGATATGCTGTTGATAACAGGACTTTATATTGGAATTGGTATAGTTGTTATAGTTTGATCCCTGTAATTTGAAAAAGTGATAAATAGGAAAAGAAATTTAAATACCTAGGAAACTAAATACAATACCTGAATGAAGAAAGGCATAAAACCTTATTTATGAATACAATGTTGTGTAAGATAGTGTATGCTCCTGAGTAAAGTGGCTAAATAATGCAAATATGTCAATTATTTACAAACATTAAGTTGATTTTCATCTTTATTTCATTTAAATTTTATCAATTAATATTCCAATAGAATTTAATCCACAAAAGTTTTCCTAAGTTAATATATAAAAAAAGAAAAAAATCCCCTAAACAGTTTTGAAAAGGGAGGAAATTAAGGAGGTAATTCCCTATCAAATATTAAATTGCAAATATAAGCAATACTCAGTTGTACTGACACGGGAATAGATTGGCAAAGCAGAAGAATTAAATAAAAAATATTGACGTAGATAAAAGGCACAAGAACCCTGGGATTGTTTCATACGTGTATTAAATATGCTATTCCACATCTGTTAGATGGACTCCAACATCCATAAACAATGTTGATCTGTTTATTATTGATTTTTTTAAAAAGCACACTGTATATTTAGAATAATAACTCCATATCTGCCACTTATGTAGAAAATTTTTCTTCTATTTTTAAATTAAATCAGATATTTTTTACGTATAATTTTTGAAAATCTTTCTCCATCCTAATCTATTGATCTTTTCTTTGGCTAAATATCATGTTCACTCTTCCTTCGAGAGTATGTCATTCATATAACTTACAATTTTTTAGAAAAATTGAGTCAACTCTTTACAACTTTGTCATATTTTTTCGTTCACTTTCTTCCTTTCTTTTTTCTTTCTTCTGGGAATCTATTTGTGAAAGTACTAGAAGCTGTTTTGAAAAATATTTATATCTTTAAATATTTTTTTCACTCCAAGAAAGGTAGGAATACTATATTAATGCTGCAAAGGCTGTAATCCAGATAGTAAATCAGCTAAGAATCTCTGGACTTAATTCTGTCAGTAAAACATTATATCTTCCATTCAACCTGTTACTCTCCTAGCCCTAAAAAGTGGTATATATCTGTACTGCTTTATACTTCATCAGTGTTCTCTAGCCCTTACTATTTCATCACAGATATTTCTGAATCTATCAAACTCTCTTCTTTCACTTAAACCTCTCCACTTCTGATAGTTCTTACACCTCAGAATATAATCATACTCAGCTCTCTCTCATTGTAAAACAAACAAACAAAGCAATAACAGAAACCTTCCATCCTCGTGGTACCACTGAGGCCTCTTTTCTCTGATCCTCTTCATAGTTAGTCTTCTGAACAAAACCATTTACATAAGTGGTTATAAATTTGAATCATATGTGGGCATTTTAAAGTTCACATTTCCATCTAAATAACTCAGAATTTTTCATGGGTCTAGAAATCTACAGTTATATGTAGTATATATGGACAATAACTCCATGGGAATTAGGGGATTCTCTGGGAAATGGGAAATTAATATAAATTTCTCAAAGAAGATGTATGCTAAGTAGGATTTAGCAGGGTACAAGACAAAGATGGGAGAAAAATGCTATATTAACAGAGGTTCTTTAACTCGAGTACACATAAGAAACACATAAAGAGCTTGTTAAAAAAAGCAGAAAAACAGATCAAAAATTCAGTACATCTTGGATATAAACTAGATTTTGCATTTCTAACAAGTTCTCAGAATATGTGAATGCTGCTGGTTTGGAGACCACACTTTGAGAATCACAGTTCTAGAGTGAAGACCAGCCTAGGAGAAAAACAAACAAATAAACAAACAAACAAAAACACCTGAAAGCTATAAGGGTTCATGGCTTCTTTCAGGAAAAGAGACTTGGGGTTATTTGAATGGAGATGTCAAAATGTAAGTAAATAATAACATAATGTTGCAGAATCAAGAGAGGGTCAAGACTTGCAAGCTATTATGAGCAGAGTTTTAAAATCTAGAATTTATACTAAGGTCAATGAGAAGACATTGAAGGTTTAAAGCAGTAACTTGACACTACACATTTGAAAAGATCACATTGGTTGAAGTGTAAAAAATGAAGGAAGTAAGATAAAAATATTACTTAGGAAACTGTTATAATCTAGGTGAGAGATGGCAGAATCTGAGCTAGAACAGTGATAACAAGAAGTGAAAGATTAGTAGCCAAGAATGATATATAAGAGGAAAATCAACAGGATTTAGTGACTGATTTTCTTTTCAATTTAAATGCTCTAAGCCTGTCAGTATGACTAGAGATTAGTGCCTCACAATAAACCAGGTTGTTTGGCTAGAATAATGAGTTAATCAAATCCCAGCGACATTCACACCTTGATAATGAATAACAATACATCAAATACAATTGCTCTTATATTTGTGTATATTCCCAAAATGAGTTAATATAAAATACAAACTAATGATTTATGGGAGTCTATTATCAGGATATTTTCCAAACCACGTAAGAAAAGAAAACAAAAACAGTTAAATTAACAGATCATGAGCAAAGTTAGATCTGAACACTTTATGAAAATCATGATTTCTCCCAGTATTTACAGACAGCACTCTGTGTACAGTTTCAAGGAATTCACAGCTCCTTAATGTCTCTCCTTGGAAACTTTTCTCCAATGAAACATTGGCTCCATATTAATAATTGTTGAATGAAGATTATAGATTTATAGATATTCTCGCACATATCTATGAGAAGTTTAAAGAACTTAAGCCCATAAAAATTGGCAAGGACTAGTGATAATAGTATTTAATACCTAAATTAAGTTTCTCATGAGATTTTTCATAAGAATTAAATTAGATGCTTGTGTGAACACATTTTTTAAATTTAATTGCTCTAAAATGCAACTTAGCTTTTTTTGTTACCATTCATAATGGTAATATAAGAAAAACTAAATGCCTAGAAGGACTGTGAGATACTTAATTGGGTAATTCCAAGAAGTTGAGAAAATTAGTTATTAGGAGACTTTGAGAATAGTCCACACGGATACAGGTTAGACTTACAGGCCAACATACCTTCACTAGACAATATCTCATCTTCTGCATGTAATCATTTACCACATTGTTTCTTGAATACAATTGTTGGAAGAAACCCATAATTATTTTGTATCATCTTATATCCAATTTAAAAAATGCTTTCCTTGAATGATTTAACAGTACAGAGCAATACTTCAATATAAAGTCCACTGTGCTGCCTTTTCTAATGCCTTCCTAATATTGTTTTATTAATTAGTTATTGCCTGGAAGTCTTATTAAATAAGCAACACATTTTCACTACATTCTGAAACTGAAATAGAGTTGCCAAATGATTTCTATATAGCTCTTGGGAAAACTTTATCGACCTGTGTAGGAATTTCAGCTTGTTTGTATGTTGGTAAACAGGAAGCTTGCTATCCTCAAGGTTTCTAAGCTCTGATAGACACCACTTTAGTAAATTGACAGACAAAAGATTGACAAACAAAAAGTTTATCATTTTCAAGTTTGAGAAAAGGTAAATGACTTTACCAAGTTCCTTCTCATTCTCCCCTTAATAGAATTTGAAAACAAAATTAACTTTTAAAAGGACTCTAAAATTAAATTAAAGCAAAGGGCAAATTGGCTGAACATGAGTTAAGCTTTGTAAGTGAACCAATGGTCCTTAATTCTACCTGTTTCCAAAATATTCATAGTGTAGTCTAGAATAAAACTGGAAGATGCTATAGAAAGATAGCTTCCAGTTCAATATCTTATCAACTAGCAATTACCAGTGTATTACAATAATCTGTTGACAAAACAAATTGATGTTTTCTGCTTTTTAATCTCCATGACAGAGCTTGTTAATGTGAAAACTACATATTAAAAAGTAGCCACTTGAAAGTCGTTGTTAGCAGAGAAAAGCCACAGTGAACAGATCTAGAAAGTCTGTATAAAATCTTCCTTAAGGGAACAAGGGACATTAAAGAAAATATAGAAAGAGGTTCATCAAGTCCCCCTTGGAAAGCCAAATTAAAAGACTTGTTAGTATTAATTAAATCACATGCAAAGCAAAAAGGAAGACTCAGACAAAGGAACAAAAGCAACCTATTTTTATGGCTTCTAAAATCTGTTATGGATGTATGCGTGCGTGTGATGCATGTGTTCCCATATGTGTTTAAGTTAGTTAAGAAGAGGATCAACTGAATGTGAGAGTCATAGGAAGAAAAATCAAAATTCAACCCCATGATAATTGATACAGGTATTAAGGAGAGAAACAGTTAAGTGTAGATAAAAAGAGTTTATGCACCTTGGTCTGTCTCTCTTTTATGTAACCTCACATGTTCATGATTCATTCCAGTTTATTTAGAAAATATGTAAAATAAATTTAGAATAAGAATATATCTTATTCAAGAGTTGGGTCATACTATATAAAACATGTACACTGTATCTTAAAGCTTAAAGGTTAGTGGGTCCAAAAGTCATCCAAAGAAAAGGAAGCTGCACAGTGACAGTTTAGATGACTCTCTTTTGTAATGGGATTTGAAGTAGGAAAAATAAGTTCTGCTTGAGGTTTTCAGTTTAACTTGTCACAGACATGCTAAATTCGTGTGCTATATATGTGAACATCTGCCTGATCTAGAGAAATAAGAAATGAAACTTTAGAACTTCAGCTTTCTATCCTACCTTCTCTCTCACACACACTCACATGCATGATACTATGCATATTCTTACATGATACTATGAGTATTCTTTTAAATAGAAACTATCCTAAATTCTAAGGATACAAGTGTCTATAGTACAAAGAATTTTCCCTGTGACAATATCACTATTAGGAATATAACAAAATACTCAGGCTCACATTCATACAATACATTTTTAGTCTCAAATTATTCCTGTATGTTATTTTTTGGTGATAACATACCTTTGCTGATCTGTTAGCTCTTAAACTAATTCAAACAAGAGGCTACTTTATAACTTGAAATTTGAGGATTGATAGTTCTTATCTTTAATGAGAAATATTTCTGATAATTATATAAATTGATAAAAGTCTATTATTTACTTCATTAATATATGACAGCCCTGAAGTACACTTTCAAATGTGCCAAAATAAATAATTTTGCTCTGTTTAAAATAATGCAGTTTCTAACAGAAAGCCATCCGCTTTCATCTAAGAAAACCATCTTCACCTATATATTCTTTTATAATTATATTCATTTTCATCTTCATGCCTATATTTTGCCAATACCACATGGTCTTAATGTCTATAGTTTTTCAATAAGTTTGAAATATGGTAGGTTAAGCCCTCCAGCTTTATTTCTACAACCTCATTTTAAAGATTGCTTTGACTATTCTAGATCCTTCTAATTTCCATGCAAATTTTAAAATCACCTTGAAAATTACAACATAAATCCTTCTAGAGAATGTATTGGGATTGAGTTAATTCTAAAAAACAAATGAGGTCATTTAACAATATTGAGTATTCCATTCCATAAATGTAGTACCTGCTTATATTTATTTAGCATGGCTTCAATTTTTCTTAGCAATGTTTTTTAATTTTCAGTGTGGAGGTTTTGGATGATATTGTTTGGTTTATTTGTAAGTAGTTTAAATTTGTTGGTGGTATTGTAAATGGAACAGTTAACTTTTATTTTCCAATTGTTTGTTTCTTATGCATGTTTACATATAATTTGTATCTATAAATTGCATGTTCTGTGTGTTCTTCAGCCTTGCTAAAATCTTGTCTTAATTCTAGTAGTAGATTTACAGATTCTGTGTTGTTTTCTGCATAATCATATCACCTTCAAATAGTCAGTCTTACTTCTGTATTTTGATTTTCATTTTATTTTTTTTCCCTTATTGCCGTTTCAAGGATCTACAGCACAATGTTTTATTAATGTGGTAAAAGCAGATATCTTTGTTCTATTCTCATATCAGGGAGAAAAAAATCAGTTTTTCATCAAAATATATCATGGTGGCTCCAGTTTTTTTTAATTAATAGACTTCATTTTTTAGAGCAGTTTTAGGTTTGCAGCAAAATTGAGCAGAAATAGAGAGAATTCCCATGTATTCCCTGCCTCCATACACGCTTAGCCTCTCCCATTACCACACCTCCCCAAGCATGATTCATTTGTTAAAATCAATGACATTGATGCATCATCATTACTAAAGTCCATAGTTTATATTAGGGTTCACTCTTTTTGTTGCACACTCTGACTTTGCACAAATATGTAATGACAAGTATTTACTATTATAGTTTATACACAATAGTTTCGCTATCTTAAAAGTTCTCTTTGACTCAGGACCTACTCATCCCTCACCTTTCCCTGACTCTTGGAAACCACTGATCTTTTTACTGTCTCCATAGTTTTGCCTTTCCCAGAACATCATGGTGTTGGAATCGGAAAGCATATATCATTTTCAGATTTGTTTCTTTCACTTATCAAAGTACATTTAAAATTCCTCCATATTCTTTCATGACTTGATAGTGAATTACTTTTTAGCCAATTATTTGCTTGAAGGTGACTGATCTACTAATGAACACATTAAAGGCATTCTGCAATTCTATTACAGTACCATTAATACCTAGGACTTCTTTTTTATTCTTTGTTAGAATTTTTATCTCTGCCCATATTTCCCATCTGTTCTTGCATGTTGTCTACTTGTTTTATTAGAATCCTTAGTATATTAATAAAACCCAAGTCAATCTTTTCCTGAGTTCTAAAATGTCCTCACTGTATCACATAAGTGATTTAGAACTTCCCACAACATTCATATCTCATAAAATTCCAGATGCTCTTCTCAGTCCAGCCTTAGGCAGCTAGAAGGAAATCTATTACCAGTAAGGAAACAAGGTGCTATAACTTTTATTTAGTGGCCTGGAGAAATGGCTTCAATAGTGATAGGTGGAAATAATTTTAGGATGAATATAATGAGTCAAACAGTAGTGTATGTACCGACCTTCCTTCAGTACATACTCACCTCCTAAGGTACAATCATGTTCACAAAGCCCTGTAGTCAAATTGCTCCCTGCAGAAGTAAGCTCTTTACTAAGGAAACATTCAACTGGTCTTTGTTCGTTTCAATTATAGAAAGTCAAGATTTTTTTGGCATACTGGAAAAATAGCAGTCTCAGGAAATTGAAAAGCAAATTGGAAGTATATATACAATATATAATTATTAATTAAATATTATATAAAATAATTACATATTAATATTTGTTACAGAATTATTAAATATTACATATTGTATGTGATTTTTATATATTGTTCTCCTCTTTCTAGAGTCACAGAAATTGGAGACAAGATTATTTACTAACATATAACTCTAGCTTATACTCCCATGGTATATGTTCTAACATCCTACCATTTTCTTCATAACATGATAAAAAGTTTCTAATTATGTATGTATATATTTATCTATCTCCTAGGTTATTTATTTTAAGAGAAGCAGTGCCTAGATTTATCAAATTTATTTTACTATGAATGAAACTAACCAAATGCTTAGCATACCTAAGGTATCAAAGAAGTGTTAATGGAATGCATGTCAGTAGTTCTGTTACAGTAGGTAGTTTCATATGAGCAGAGCAGGAGAGGGCACATGCGTGTGCGCATGCACACACATACCCACACACACACCCCTCAGGTGATGGCCAGATGGTTGTTAACTGTGTCACTAAAATAATCATTGGTCACAGCTGGCACTAGGGAAAGGCAGTCTCCAAATAGAAAAAATCTGAAATTGGTGATCCACAGCTTCTCACTTGGGTGGGTGGGTTCAAGCATGCTCACTAAGAGGCAAAATGGTGGAGTTTAACTGATATATGAGCTTTCTCTAGAAATACTAGACCAGTAAGAGAACACCTAAAATGAGATGAGTACAACTCCAGTAAACACACTGCGCATGCGGCCCCTCCTAAGTGTTAGCAGGCCACTGTGTACTCAGACAGCCCACCCCAAGGGGATAATCAGGTGAGGAGGGATGCAAAACCCCGGAGGTATGCCAATGCATAAAACTTCAGTCAGAGGTCAAACCATGTACTTGATCTCCCAAGTCGCCTGCTTGGCCCTCTTCCAAGTTTATTTTCTTTCATTTCTGCTCAAAAGCTTTTTAATAAACTCTCACTTCTGCTGTAAAACTTGCCGCTGTCTCTTCTTCCGCCATATGCCCCTCATTGAAGAGGCAAGAATTGAGATTACTGCAGACCCACATAGATTGACTGTCACTAACTCTTCCCCTATCTTGACTGTCACTAACTGTTCCCCTATCTGGTAGCTAGCTATACGGTAGAATAACTTTTCCAAAGTCAGTAAGAGGGCAGAATATGCTGCCTAAAGGCTGCCCTTCCAAAAAAATAATAATTCTGGCCTAAGTGGAGAACACACAAAAATACTTGCAGTCATAGGGAAATTGGGTGATGTTAATAATATAGCACAGTCACAAGGAAATTAAAGAAAGGCAGCAGTCAGGAGGAACATTTGATGAGATTTGATTTTAAAATATTAATTTTCCTGGGTTGCAGATCTAAGAGTACATGAAGTATCAAAAAGCATGAGGGATTTGAATTGTAGGTGGAGGGGAGAATAATATCAGAGCTGCCACTGTTGATATAGTCGGTTGTTGCAAATGTGAGCAAATGAGCTAGCATTAAGAATAAGAGCAGAGCATATAGACATATAGATCCGAGCCTTAGAATGTACTAAATGTTAAAGGACTTGACAAAGTGGATAAAGCAGCCATAAATTTAAACTACCATCTGTGTTTTCACTCTACGAAGATTTTTTTTTTTTTTTTTTTTTTTTTTTTTTTGAGATGGAGTTTCGCTCTTGTTTTTGAGATGGAGTTTTTTTGAGGCTGGAGTGCAATGGTGTAATCTTGGCTCACAGCAACCTCCGCCTCCTGGGTTCAGGCAATTCTCCTGCCTCAGCCTCCTGAGTAGCTGGAATTACAGGCACGCACCACCATGCCCAGCTAATTTTTTGAATTTTTAGTAAAGACGGGGTTTCACTATGTTGACCAGGATGGTCTCGATCTGTTAACCTCGTGATCCACCCGCCTCGGCCTCCCAAAGTGCTGGGATTACAGGCCTGAGCCACCACGCCCGGCCCTGTTGATGTTTCAAGTAAAGAAATAAGTTCATAGTCTCTGGAAATTGCCATTTCAGTGAAAAAAAGAAAATGAAATAACATGATTTTCCAAAAGGAGGAATATGAAAAGAAAATATTTAATGGAACCTAGAAGTCTTGCTTTTGATTCTTCTTACCCTTCCTTTCCTCTGAATTTACAATGAAGTTTGTTTTTGTTTTGTATACTGCAGAGACCATGTGTTATCCTTAATCATGTTTGATTTGGGAAGATCCTCTTGCATTTGTATAAATGAAAATGGTATAATGAGCTGACCTACTATTTTCAATGATAAAGGATGTCACACAAAAAAAAATGACTTTTTTCATTTGCATATTCACTTGGATTGGTGGAAGAGGCAGCTATCAAAATCCTAAAGATAGCAGTATTCTGTATCACTTAAATTGGACTCCAGTATATATAATCAAATCAGTTCATATCTTAAAAAATATAATCTACTTTTATTAGTAATTTGTATATAATGTGCAGACATTCATATTTTTTCATTAATAATATTTATATATCTCTGTGTGCTACATGATTCTTGTTTTTAAAAGTGTAATAAAATTTAAAAGTGGGAGAAATATTTACTTAACTGAAGACATGGCTAATTAAAAGTTTAAAGTGAGTAAGTTGGAAAGGAAAAACATGAGCAAGAAATAGTCCTCTACATAGTAGTTTAGTATTAGCTTCTAATTTTCAAGCAAATAACTGAGGCAAAATTGTTATTAAAAATGGAAGACAGTGTGGCGATTCCTCAAGGCCTTAGAAATAGAAATTCCATTTGACCCAGCAATCCCATTACTGGATATATATCCAAAAGACCATAAATCGTTCTACTATAAGGACACATGTACACGAATGTTCATTGCAGCACTGTTTACAATAGCAAAGACCTGGAACAACCAAAATGCCCATTGATAATAGACTGGATTGGAAAAATGTGGCACATATACACCATGGAATATTATGCAGCAATCAGAAATGATGAGTTTGTGTCGTTTGTAGGGACATGGATGAATCTGGAGAACGTCATCCTCAGCAAACTGACACAAGAACAGAAAATGAAACACCGCATATTCTCACTCATAGGTGGGTAATGAAAAATGAGAACACATGGACACAGGAAGGGGAGTACTAAACACTGGGGTCTATTGCGGGGAAAAGGGGAGGGCCAGTGGGAGGGGGAGGTGGGGAGGGATAGCCTGGGGAGAAATGCCAAATATGGGTGAAGGGGAGAAGGAAAGAAAAGCACACTGCCATGTGTGTTCCTACGCAACTGTCTTACATGCTCTGCTCATGTACCCCAAAACCTAAAATCCAATAAAAAATTAAAAAAAAAATGGATCCCTAAAAACAAAGATACTGCTTTAAGTTACTGCAAGTAATGTAATTGTTCCAGCTCTTTCACCACTAAGACTCCATAGCTTTAGGAGTCATTGGGAAATATGCTTCTAAAAAGCTTTAATAAAATCCTCCTCTGCTGAGAGTGGTGATTCATGGCTATAATCCCAGCACTCTGGGAGGCTGAGGCAAGAAGATTGCTGCTGGCTTGAGGTCAGCAGTTTGAGACAAGCTTGTGCAACAAAGCAGACCCCCCATCTCTACAAAATAAAAATAGCCAGGAACGCTGGTGTGCACCTGTACTCCCACCTACTTGGGAGGCTGAGGTGGGAGGATCACTTGAGCCCAGGAGTTCCAGGCTGCAGTGAGCTATGATTGTGCCACTGTACTCCAGCCTGGATAACAAGCAAGTTCTTTCTCAAAAAATTTGCAGCACTGTTCACAATAGCAAAGACTTGGAACCAACTCAAATGCCCATCAATGACGGACTGGATAAAGAAAATGTGGCACATATACATCATGGAATACTATGCAGCCATACAAAAGGGTGAGTTCATGTCTTTGCAGGGATATGAATGGGTGAAACTGGAAACCATCATTATAAGCAAACTGACACAAGAACAGAATACCAAACTCCGCATGTTCTCACTTATAAGTGGGTATTGAACAAGGAGAACACATGGACACAGGGAGGGGAACATCACATACTGGGACCTGGGAGGTGGGGGACTAGAGGGAGAATAGCAGGGTATAGGGAGATTGGGGAGGGTTAACATTAGGAGAAATATCTAATGTAGATGACGGGGTGATGGATGCAGCAAACCATCACCATGGCATGTGTATGCCTATGTGACAAACTTGCATGATCTGCACATGTACCCCAGAACTTAAAGTATCATAAATAAATTTTTAAAAATTCTCTACTCTGTTACATTGAACAATTTGTCAATTTTGCTTCATGTATTTGTAGTCTTTGATACATGGTAGGTATAATATTTAGAATTATTAAGTCTTCTGGTAGGTTGATCTCTTATTAAATTCTTGTTTATTAATTTATTTTTAAGTCTACCTACATAAAATACCTTTTTAATTAATAATTTAGTTAATCTTTTTCCATAAGTTTACTTTCAACATACCTATATGTTTACATCTGAAGTGAGTTTCTTTTTAAGCAAAATACAGTTGAGTCATTTTTTCAAATTCATCTCTAGAAATCTCTTTTTTTAGGTCATATTTAGACCCGCTATATTCAGGGTAACTACTGATATGTTAGCATTTAATTCTGTTACTTATTTACCACATATTTTAATCATATTTATCTGTCAGTGCTTGATATTTACAGCAGTAGGTAAATGAGTGGGCAATGAGTATTCACTAGAACTCTGCATAATGTGGCCAGAAGGTCAAGGAAAAACTGTTTCATAGAAACAGTTTAATACTTTCCTGTGTAAGGCAAAAACATGAGTTTTCAGATTAAAATGACCTAGTAAGTTAAAAATGAGATAATTTTTAAAAATCTTTCTCAAACATATTTTTATATTTTACAAACTCAAGAATTAAGAGAAGATTCTAAGTTTCCAGTAAACTAAAACAGCATACCCTAAAAGAATGACAACCAGAAAAGCATCATATGTGTCGACAAGAAACTGGATATTAGAAGACAATTGAAAGTATCCTCAAATTTTTGAACCTGGAACTTTATACCAAGCAAAAGCAGTATTCAAATGTGAAGACAAAATGTATTTCAGTCATGAAAGGACTCAAAAGTTTCCCTTCCATTCAGTGTTCCTTCAGATGTTTCTTAAGAAGCACAAGCAAAATGAAGAAGAGAAAAGACAAAGGATGGGACAAGAAATATTTTCTTATTTAATAGGAGGAAATTTGACTTAATTATAGCCTTGAAATTACTGGCTTTGAGGCAAACTGACAATAAACTGGGGAATAAAAATCACCATCACCATCAAGCAAGAGAGACTACGCTAATTTTTGTAAGTCTGAGTACCATCACATCTAAAATTCTAAAATAGTTTGTGGTCTTGCCCATCAGCAGGGAAACACTTCTCCCTTGGGCAATTCCTTACATTATCATATCTATTATTATACTAACATCTACCAAGATATTGATTATATGAGATCCTGCTCTGCCTCCCTCCCATAAGTGGAAGCATTCTGTCATGCTGTGTCATAGAAAAAGAACTTAGGGATTCAGGTCTTTTAAAATCAGTTCCATTTCCATAATAATGATCTTTTTAGATAACATATATATATATTAATTTAAATACACACATGTAAACTCAACAGTTGTGTATAAACACTCCCCATCGACTGAAAAGTACACTTGAAACTTTCCTGCTCATTTGACATGTTAGCCAAGTCTTTTTCCTGGATATAAAGACAAATTCATTAGAAGATTTATCCCATCAGATGAGGATTTCCATATACACTGGACATTCTTTGAACTCCAAGCCTTGGACACGCATCAGGCATAAGGAAGTTTATTTTCAATTTATTTCTCAATATTCTATCTAGCATGACTTAAATTAGACTAAAGAGGTTGTTTGCCATTCATTTTTTATTCTCTTATCAGGCAGTTTTGAAGACATAAGAAAGCTGTATCACAGCAATTTTTAAATATATAGTAGAATTCTTCAGAAAAATTATTTAGGCTTGGTGATTCTGGATGGGCTACCCACTCTCAGCTCTACAACTTGAAGTTAAGTCTATATTAGTTGTAGAGCCATTTCTCAGAATAGAGCCACAAGTCGCTGTGCTAAGTGAAGAGTTAACTGGGCTGTTCTCATAAATGCTAATGTAGAGGGCACAGTTATATGACATTGTGCTGAAAATAGAGGCTCTTAAGGGTCTTTAAATCTGTAAATTAGGAAACAGGAATGATACAGTGATACAGAGGCTTGTTTGTTCTTCCATGCAAACTACACTTCATGGAGAGTAGATACTTAGTTTAGGTGTAATGTACATAAACAACCTCCCTGTGGAGTCCTCAAAGAAACATAGGAAAATCAGAGCTTGCAAAATAGAAGCCTTATTTTTTCTAAAGTCAACTATGTTTATGTTTCTCTGTTTTTATATGTGGCTCATTTAATACTGCACTTTTGGAAAACATATTTATCCATTTTATTTTTTTCTGAAGAGAAGATATTATATTGATAGGTATTACCTCTGCCTTACATGAAGTCATTGTAAACATTTCTACTTACTATTAAACAGAAGGTTTTAAAATGAATTCATTTTATTTTAGATGTGTCAGTTTTATTGTGAATCTGTATCATCAATAACTTCTAAGCAATAAAAATGAGAAGCACAGTTTAGTAGTATTTGGCATAGTTTAGTAGCAACACTTGATAGAATTACCTGTATGCCAAATTGGAACTTTATTTCCTTACAGTAATTAGGTCTGTGGACACCTACAATTATTTATCTTTTGTTATAAGATAATCATAGTAGTGTGTTATCTCAATTGTTCACAGTTACAGATTGAACTCTTTTCTACACTTTCCCCATTCTCACTACTATAGTGGTCTAGTCTTAAACAAATACATATCATGCTGTAACTGATATAGACAGGACTTGTCCAGATTTCCTTAAATCTTATTTTTCCCATTTCTATGCATACCTCCTTCAACTTTGGTGTGCTTACATTTCCAATGACCTGCATCTAACTTCAGAGGACTTCCCTTGGTTAGCCAATGATTAATGAATCATGGTTGTAAAGCCATTATCCTTACCTCAATTTGGGAAAATTTCTGAAAAACCATTTACTCACCATAGAACACTGTCACTGTCTTAGCATACATCTCCTTGTAAATTTCTAGCAGCTTTTCTTCTGCCCACATTTTTAAATATTATGTTCCATTCCACCAGAAGATACTATGCCTCCATCTTTACTTACATTCCTTCTCACTTGTCAGGCCTTTCCAGACTAAACCTAGACCAATGTTCCTCAGTTTTGGCTGCATTGTGAAATCACCTGGGGAACATTATTTCTCCTTTTTTTAAATCAGTATCTCTCTCCTCCTCTCTCTCTCTGACCTTGTACACTGTTAAGCTATATATTGAGCTCATCCCAGATACATTAATGTGGTTGTATTAGTCCTGTTTCATACTGCTATAAAGAACCGGTAATTTCAAAAGAAAAGAGGTTTAATTGACTCACAGTGCAGCATGACTGGAGAGGTCTCAGAAAACTTACAATCATGTCAGAAGGCAAAGGGGAAGAAAGGCACCTTCTTCAAAATGTGGCAGAAAGGTAAGGAGTTAGTAAAGGGGAAAGAGCCCCTTATAAAATCATTAAATCTCATGAGAACTAAATCACTATCACGAGAATATCATGGGAAAAACTGCTCCCATGATTCCATTACCTCCACCTAGTCTCTCCCTTGACACAAGGGGATAAAGCAGATTACAATTCAAGATGAGATTTGAGTGGCGACACAAAGCCTAACTGATAGTGACCAGGAGACTCCTAGGCAGATAGGGACAGGTGCCCAGTGAAACCCAAACTTAAGCCAAAGACAGCCTGAAGCCTGAAAACCAAGCTGCCAGTTTTGATAGTGTCCGCTATTGGAGTGAGAACTTCTTCAATGTATTGTAACCAATTGAATGGTGCTTTTTCCAAGACCATGCATATACCAATCAGCATACACTCCCCTATTCTGAGCCCATAAAAACCCTGGACTCAGCCACATAGGTGGCTAGATACTCTTTGGTCCCCTCTTCGCTGAGAGCTTTCCTTCTGTTGCTAAATAAAATTACTATCTGTCCTATCACTCTCCAGTATCCATATACCTTCTTCTTCTTGATACTGGGACAAGAACTGGGAACTTTCCAAGCTGTGGGCAGCAGGAACAAACAAGATGTAACCCTTCCATTTGCTGAGATGAGGGTAGTGGGAGTAAATGAGCTATAACTCTGCTTTCTCCCTGCCAAGGTGCAAGTGATGGGAATAAAAGAGCTGTAGCATGCTCGCGCTCACTGAACTGTCGGGGAGAAAAGGCCACTGAGTGCCACATCATTCTATTCACTGAGCTCCAAACAGTGGGAATAAAAGGGCTTGCAACATGCTCCAACTCACTAAGCTACAGGAGTGAAGAGCTACAACATTTCTTGGGCATTCAGACCTCAAGACTCCTGGAGTTAGAGCTGCAACATCTGTTGGGACTCTGGGGTTGCTTGTATCTCTGAGTTTTGGGATTCCACCATGTTTTCTTTGTCTAGACAGTGGCACCCAATGCGAAGCCACTTGTGGCATGCCCAGTCCAGCCACAGGCTGGACACAGAGCCATAACAAATGTGGGATTCAGAACAGTAGTGCAAGCCAAGCACAGCCTGCTTGGCTGAGAGGGCAGAGAGAGGCTGGCAGGCCCTATCAAGGCCCCAGGCAGAGGCCATGGCAGCCACAGAAATTTCCAGCTGATATACTGACACCAAAAGAATCCTGTAACACTGTAACCCTCCCTCCCAACTGCCAAGCAACAGAGGAGAAAAAGCCACTGGGTGCTATTTCTTCCTCCCTGCTGAACTACAAAAGCTAAAACATTCCTGGGAACTCATTGAGATTGTCAAAATGGTGAGAAAGAGTGTACTGATTTCATTTTTATTTCTGAGGTTTCTTGTCCTCAGATTCTTTTCTGAAGACAGATGAAGTACTAGGCCTCTGTCAGCCAGTTAAAAGTGAATAGTGCAGCTGCCAGTTTTACAAGATTTACAGGACAAGCTTGCTGGGGAGGACTTTGTCAATCCCCCATCACCCTCAGATGTTGGGAATGTTGGCTTTGTTCTAAAGTAGTTTCCCTTCACAGAGGTCTAGCCATTGTGTGAGGCTGGTAGGAGTTTTTGTGGCAATTGAAGGTGTCTTATTGAGGCTGTACTTTGGTGTTACCTAAAAGCCTCGCTCCAGTCTGACAGCCTGTTAGGGTGTTAGCAATAGGACCTCCAGCCTTTCCTAACACATTTTCTTATTTCCTTGGCAGCTATCATGGCTCCTATCTATTCTTTATATACACTATCAAGGGTGTTGTTTCAAACCACAGAGATGTTATAACTGGTTAGAACGACTCTTGGCTCAGTCATCAAGAGTGCAATTTAGAATAATATAGTTTCTGTCTTAGAACCAAGGAGGATGTAACTATTGAGAGTTTTCTTTCTCCTGTTGAAGAAAACCATTAGCATAGAGCAAGAGGCTACTTTCCCTGGGCACCTTCCCCATCCCTGCTTTTAAGTTTGTTGTTTTGTTTTTCTACCTTGTCAAGAGTCAACATAGTCCTGTGAATACAAGGAGCTTTTCTATGCAAGGGATTATTTTTTTCCTCTTAGGAGGCATCTGATTAGGAAGGGTCTCCAGTTTCTAGGTCTCCCTTTCTTTTCCTTGTTTGAGGAGAATCTGGTTCCACAGCTTCACCTTAGCATTACTCCAATGTGTTTTCCAACCTTTGGTTTAGAACCCTCCCCACCCCACACACACACAAAAACTAGATCTGAGTGAGCCAGAGGCAGTAACAGCAGAAGGCTAGGGTACAGCACATATAAACAGGACTATGCCTGCCACCTTGGCCTTCCTGCTTAGTGGGTGAAGAATTCGCTTTCATCCATGGCATAGATGAAGCCTAGGGAACCTGGAGGTTATAGACAGTGGAAGGCCAGGGCACAGCATAGGTAAGTCCGACTAACCCTACAGACAAAGCCTTGCCATTTTATGGGTGGTTACACTCACATCCATGGGTGGCACCTATAGTAGTCACCAGGACACAGGAAGGGAAAAGAGCCTTTTTTTCTTTCCTTCACATACCCCAGGGTTTGGCTGGAAGACAGAAAGGAACAAAGGGATACATTTTCCCCTCTCTTTCAGATGAATAACAAACTATCTTCAGCCTGTACTCCTCTTGAGTGCATCCTGAATCACTGGGACTCCTTTGAACCTCAGACTGGAAAAATAACCATCTCATATTCCTTTGCACAAGGGTTTGGATGAATTACGGATTACAGGAAGGATTTGCTTGGCCACCAGAAGGAAGCATTAATTTTAATACTATCTTACAGCTGGACCTTTACTGTAAACACTAGGGCAAATGATCCCAGGTTTCATATGTGCAGGCTTTCTTTTCCTTGAAGGATAAACTGGACCTTTGCTAACAATGTAGGATGGCTTCAGCCCTCCCAGTGGCCATCTCAGGAGAGGCTGCAAAGGACAATCCCAAGAGACAAGGGAAGCAAATCCCAGATGTGTCTCCAGTGTGGGAATTGGCTCCTTCTAGTCCTGTTCCTCCTGGTCCATCCCATCCTCCCTATCCAGGTTATTTCTCAAGCTTGAACCATCCTAGAAATCTTCATTTTAGGCAGGTCCTAGTCTCACTTCTTCCCCTACAAGAGATGCCTTTTGAATACTGCCCCATTAAGGTTCAGGTCCCATTTTCTCTACAGGACTTAGGAAAATTAAGAGGAGCCTTGGCAAGTTTTCAGATGACCCTGACAAGCATATAGAGGTTTTCCAGAATTCAACTCATGTATTTGCGGTTTCCTGGAAGGATATTTTGTCATATGGAACCAAACCCTGACTACCACTGAGAAGCAAGCATTCCTAAAGTGACAGAGAATTTTGAGGATGAGCTTTGTCTCATATAGTGCCAAGGAATGGGATGAGTCTTATCCAACTGGAAGAACAGAAGTACCATTGGAGGACTGAAAGCAGGACCCTGATGATGAAATGGGAGAATGGAAGAATAAACACTTTCAGGTGTGCATGTTGAAGGGCTTACAAAGGACTAGAACTAAGCCTCACAATTACTCCATTCTATCCATGATAGAGCAGGGATCAGATGAGAATCCCAATGCCCTCCTGGAAAGGCTAAGAGAGGCCTCGACAAAGCACACCTCTCTAGCTGCTGATTCAGTTGAGGGACAACTAATCCTAAAGAGTAAATTCATTGCCCAGGTGGCCACTCATGAGGAGGAAGCTACAAAAACTGGCCATGGAACCAGATAGTACTTTAGATAATCTGAAAGTGACCACCTTGGTCTTTTACAATAGGGATGGGAGGAAGCCTTAGATAGAGGAGACACAAGAAAAAGGCAGAAGCTCTAATGGCTGCCTTGTACACTCATGAACTCCAGAATCCCTGAGATGCACTTACTAACTACTATAAATGTGGCAAGCCAGTGTACTTTAGGAAGGGCTGGCCGGGCAGCCTGAGGAAGCCATCTTCACCCTGTCCAGTCTGTGGTGGGGATCACCAGAGGGTAGACAGTCCCCAGAGATGCAGGTCACCAGGTCCAGAGCCAGTCTCCCAAATGTCCAGCAGGATGGATGGGTCCTGCAGCTTCTCTCCCTGGCTCCAATGGTTCAAAATGCCATTAACATCCAGGAGCCCAGCTGATTCTGGAGGTTGATGGGAAGAAAGTGGACACATGCTTAAATACCAGAGTGGCCACTTCTGTTCTCCTCTCCAATCTGGGCCACCCCTCCTCCCTTATCATGACTGTGAGGGGAGTCTCAGGAAAGCCTCTAACCCGACATTTTTCCCAACTCCTCACCTGTAGTTAGGGAGTCCTCTAATTTATCCATGCCTTTTTAATCATGCCTGAAAGCCCAACTCCTCTGCTGGGCAGGGATATCTTAGCTCATATAGGAACCACCATGTTTATGGCTCCAGGACACACTCTGTCTCCCCCTGATGAAGACCAACATGAATCCAGAAGTTTGAGTAACTGCAAGAAAAACTGACCAAGCCACAAATGTCATACTGGTCTGGATCCATCTTAAGGATCCCACTTCCTTCCCTAACAGAAACAATATCACCTAAAACCAGAAGTTAGAAAAGGGCTAGAAGCTCACCATTGATAAGTTGAGGATGCAGGGCCTCCTCAAACCCTCAGCCCTTATAATACCCTAATACTGGGGGTACAGAAACCCACTGGGGAATTGAGACTGGTCCAGGACTTCTGCCTCATTAGGGAGGCTGTGGTTCCAATTCATCTAGTGGTTCCCAATCCCTGTATGCTGCTAAGTCAAACACCTGAGGGATCTAAATGTCTCACAGTCCTGAACCTAAACGATACCTTTTTCTGCATACCATTACTCCTTGACTCCCCATATTTGTTTGCATTCAAGGATCCGTCCAACCAGACCACCCAGCCGACCTGGATGGTGTTACCTCAGCAATTCCAAGACAGCCCTCACCTGTTTGGGCAAGCATTCTCAAAGTATCTCTCTGAGTTGCTTCATCCTCATGTAGTTTTATAATATGTAGATGACATTCACCTTTGTGCCCCAAATGAGGAAATCTCTCAGGAGGGCAGCAAGGCTCTTTTCAATCTTCTGGCTAACAGAGGATATAAGGTATCAAAATCTAAGACTCAGCTCCATCAGGCTTCAGTGAAGTACCTAGGTCTGTTCTTATCAGAAGGGACCAGGGCACTGGGGAAATAAAGGATTAAGCCCATCTCGTCCTTTCCCCTCCCCAAAACACTCAAGCAACTGAGGGGATTCTTGGGCATTACAGAATTCTGTAGATTATGGATACCTGGGTACTATGAGATAATTCATCCCTTGTATCACCTAATGAAGGAGATTCAGGCAATTAAGACTCACTCCCTAATTTGGGAACCAGAGGCCTTTGACCAATTGAAACAAGCCTTGCTTGAGGCACTGGCCCTTCACATAGAGAAGATGTTCAGTCTTTATGTATCAGAAAGGAAGAGAATGCCCCTGGGAGTTCTAAACCAGGACCTGGGTTCTACCTAGCAACCTGTAGGGTACCTAAGCAAGGAACTGGACTTGGTAGCTAAAGGATGACCACACTGCCTCTGCGAAGTTGCAGTAGTCTTGCTGGTTCCAGAGGCTACTAAGCTAACCATGGGGAGTAACTGTTTATACCCAACATAATGTGGCAGGACTGCTGTCTCCTAAGGGGAATCTCTGGCTAATGGAAAGCCACCTCCTCAAATATCAACCTCTGCTATTAGAGGGATCTTCAGTCCAGTTAAGAATCTGTCCCTCCCTAAGCCCAGCCACCTTCTTCCCAGAGGAAGCTATGGAGGTTGAAAATGACTGAAAATAGATAGTAGAGCAAACCTATGAGGCCAGAGTGGACGTCAAAGAAACCTTCTTACACAACCCAGATTGTACTCTGTTTACAAATGAAAGTTCTTTTGTAGAACAAGAGATCCATAAAATAGTGTATGTAATATTCATTCTGAATGGCACTATTCAGAGCATGCCTTTCTCCTCTGGTACAAATGCTCAACTAGCTGAGCTAACTGCCCTCACAAGGGTGCTTGAATTAAGCCAAGGGAAAGCAGTTAACACTTACATTGATTCTAAGTATGCTGTCCTAGTCCTCCATGCCCATGTCATTATCTGGAAAAAGACAGACTTCCACAGGAAGTGGCAGTAATACATTGTAAAGGCCACCAAAAGGAGACAAATAAAATAGTTGAGGGAAGTATGTTAGCAGACCAAGCAGCTAAATCAGAAGTGAGAGGGCCCCAGATTTCTGATCCCTTTGAGGCCCCTCTGATCTGGGATGGCTGCATATGAGAAATAAAACCTCACTATTCTCCTGCAGAAATAGAATGGGTCACCTCTCAGAGATACACCTTTCAGTCCACAGGATGGCTACAATTGGAGAACAGAAAACTTCATCTATCAGCTTTCAACAAATGGAAAGTTCTTGAAATCCTTCACCAAGCCTTCTACCTAGGTAAGGATAAAACCTATCAATTGGCCCAAAGGTTATTCTCAGGTAAAAATCTGCTAAAAATAGTCACAGGTCATTAATGCTTGTGAGACTTACCTTAAAAATAACCCCCTCAATAGATGGCTCTCCCCCTGGAACCCAAAGAATGGGAGGCTATCTGGGGAATTCTAACATTCAGACTGGATTTCACCCATTATGTCAAAGTTAAGGGGCATCCAGTACCTCTGATTATGGGTAGATATCTTCACTAACTGGGTAGAAGCATTTCCATGTCAAACAGAGAAAGCTTCTCAGGGGTTAAAAGTACTAATTAATGAGATAATTTCTTGCTCTGGACTCCCTAAGTACCTCTAGAGAGATAATGGTTCTGCGTTCAGGGTGGCTGTCACCAAGGGGTTCTCAAAGACACTAGGCATTCAATACTATCTTCATTGTGCTTAGAGACCATGATCCTCAGGAAGGATAGAAAAGACAAATGACATATCAAAAGCCATCTCAGAAAACTGTCTCAAGAGACTCATCTCCCCTGGATTACTCTTCTTCCCATAGCCCTACAACATGTTAAAAACACCCCTCCTAAGCTGGGTTTAAGACCCTTTGAAATGAAGTATAGATAGCTTTTTCTCCCCAATTATTTCTTGCTAGACCAAGAAACCTCTGATTTGATTAAATTTATAACTTCTTTGGCCCATTTCCAACAAGAACTGAAACAACGGTGGGAGGTCCCACCCAGTGAACTAGGGTAACCTCCATTCAACCCAGGGGACTTAGTACTGGTAAAGGCACTTCCTTCCTTTTCTCCCACTCTAGGCCTGGATTGGGAGGGACCTTAAACTGTACTTCTTTGTACTTCAGTGAAGATCACTGGATTAGATTACTGGGTTCATTAAATTCGAGTAAAGACCTGGAAACTAACAGGATTACCTCTGTTGATCTACTTCCTTCCCTTTCTCCCACTCTAGGCCTGGATTGGGAGTAACGTTACACTGTACTTCTTTGTACTCCAGTAAAGAGCACTGGAATAGATTATTGGATTCATTATACTGAAGTAAAGGCCTGGGAAACTGACAAAATGACCTCTGTTGATGCAGAAGAGTAACCAAAGCACCATGTGAAGAAATCGGAGACCATAAACTAAAAATCACAAAAGATAAGTATAAATAATTAGCCTTCTATGGAAATCCTCTTTATATTCTCACCTATGCTTGCTCTTCTTACCTTCATTCTGTTCCTCACTATAAGGTGTCTTTGCCAAGGACCCCTTAATCCTGAATGCCCGTGGGGTTATTTATTCCCCTAAACAACTATCTATTTTCTACAGTTTAACTGCCCTCTCCCATAAAGACTTAATTCCTTCCACCAGGTGAAACAGCTCTGGCCACAATATTATTTTCAGAATGATTAGTCTATTTTACTTATTATTTTTGTTATCTCTGGCATTAGATTTTTCCCTTTTAGCTCCTTTTTATATAATACTTATATTTGGTCCATGCATATTTAACCACCTTGTGAAACTTGTTTCTTCTCACCTAGAGGCCATCAAGTTCCAAACATTCATGCAAATGGAATCTAGGACAATGGCTCCCTTTTACTGGGGACCCATAGATAGGCCTCTGAGAGAGATCTGACTGCCATTTTCCCAAAACAATGCCCCTGTCAGCATGAAGCAGTAAAAACAGTCACAGCCCCTATCCAAACAGCAGTTAGATGTACCTCTTCAGAGGGGGGATAGATAGCGATGTGAGTCAGAAATATTTCTAGGCATACAAGAACAGGTGCCTGATGAAACCCAACCTTTAAGCCAAAGACAGCCTGAAGCCTGAAAACTGAGCTGCTGGTTCTGGAAAGAGTCCATGATCAGAGTGAGAACTTCCTTGATGCCTTTAACCAAGCCAGTGGTGCTTTTTCCAAGACCACACATAGACCAATTAGCACAAACTCCTCCATTCTGGGCCTATAAAAACCCCAGACTGAGACATAGAAATGACTATCCTCTCTTGGGTCCTGCTCCACTGACAGCTTTCTTTCTGTCACTCAACAGAATTGTTCTTTGCCCTACTCACTCTTTGGTGTCTCTGTACCTCATTCCTCTTGATCATGGGACAAGAACCTAGAACTCACCGAGCTGGGGGTGGTGGGAATGAATGAGTTGTAACTCTCCATTCTGCCCACTGAGATGTGGGTGATGGGAATAAAAGAGCTGTAGCACACTCCTGCTCACTGAATGATGGGGGTAAAAAAAGCCGCTGAGAACCACACCCTTCTGCTTGCCGAGCTATAAGTAGGGGGAATAAAAGGGCTTGTAACATGCCTCTGCTCACTGAGCTATGGAACTGAAGAGTTGCCACATTTATTGGGAGCTCAGATTTCAGGAATCCCCAAGGAAGAGCTTCAGTATCCCTTGGGGCTTCATAGTTGCTTACATTTTTTAGTTTTGGGGTGCCACTGTGTTCCCCTCATCTAAATGCTGATGTCCAATGTGGAAACCACTTTCAGCATGCCTGGTTCAGCTGCAGGCTGAAAACGAATCCATGGTGGGCATAGGATTCTGTCCAGTAGCCCAAGCCAAGTGCAACCTGCTGGGCGAGTGGGCAGAGCAAGTTCAGAAAGCCTGGATGAGGCCCTGGGCAGAGGGCACAGAGGCCACAGAGATTTCAGATTGGTGAAGCAATACCAAAGGAATATTGAAACACTGTTACCCTTCCTCCTGCTCACCAATCAATGGGAGAGAAAATGCTACTGGCACTATTCCCTCCCACTCACTGAACAACAAAACCTGCAACATAACCCTATCAGTGGTGATATAGTTTTGCACTGGCCCTTTTATCACTATGAATTTTCTATCATTAACTCTATAAATGCTTTACCTGCTAAAGTCTACTTTATCTCATATCAGTGTAGTTTTACCAGAATTCTTTTGAATAAGGTTTGTATGAAGTATCTTTTTCCTTGCTTTTATTTTCAACCTTTAGGTAGCCTTCTATTTAAAGAATATTCCATGGAAAAAGCACTTACTAAACTGTTACTGTCATTAATCTAGAGGGAAAATGATAGTATTTTATTTATATCTTATATAATTATTAATAATGATGATTTACACTTATTATCTTACTATTTGATTTTTTTTAGACCTTCTGATTTATGCCACCTTTCCCTTTCTTTTTGGTCTTCATTTTAATTAATCATATCCACTGTACATTTTCTTTCAATTAATATCTTTTAACTTTTTATTTTAATATAATTTTATATTCACATGCAATTGTAAAAACACATAGAGAACCCATCATATTTTTCACTCAGCCAAATAACATTCTATATTACCATAATACTGTATCACAACCATAAAATGAATGTTGATACAGTCCTTCAACCTCACTCAGATCTCACCATTTACATGACTTCTTTGTGTTTGTCAATACAGTTTTATATGTGTATATCATGTGACCATCACTACAGTCAAGATTCACAAACAGAATCAGAGAATATATAATATTTTGGAATTTTTTTTATTCAGTATAATTCCCTAGGTATTCATCCAAATTATTATGTGTATCAATTGTTTATTTTCATTGCTAAATAGTATTCCATAGTATGTATATACCAGTTTGGTTCATTGTTCACTTGTTAAGGGATATCTGAACTGATTTTAGTTTTCATTTATTGCAAATAAAACTGCCATGAACATTAATGCACACATATGCTTTCATCTCTTTAGGATAAAAGCCTAGGAATACAATTGCTGAATTGCATGGTCATTGCGTATATCCTGCAATGATACCTTTGTACAACAAGGTAGTGCTGCTCAGCAATAAAAAGACACAAGTAAGACTGGAAAGAAGCCCAGTCTCCTACATTTATACATTGTATGATTACATTCATGTGACATTCTCAAAAAGACAGAACAAAAGTGATGAATAATGAATAAATGATTTTCAGGGACTGGAGTTGGTGAGCAGATAGGGTTAGATGGAATATCTTAAAGTGATGGAAGTGTTTTATTTATTTATTGTGGTGGCAGCTACAAGTCTGTATATGCTTGGCACAGTTTGCAGAATCATACAGTCTAAAGGGTAAATATTATTGTATGTCAGTAATTCTCAATTTACAAATAAAGGTAAAAATCACATATGTCTGAAACTATCTGGAGATTTTAAGCTGTGGTTTGAGCAATTATTTCTTTTGAAATTATATATTCATAGTAAGATGTAAGAAAAAATATTACAGGGAGGTCCTATGCACTTTTCTTTTCTTTTCTTTTTTTAACTAAGCACTGTAAAGTGGAATTGGTAAGTGCTAATCTTAGAAAACTGGCCACCTTTGTAATATCGTATTTAAGTTCACTAAAATAACAATTTAGTGGTGGAAAAGAAGCCAAATTATTTTTGGGGAAAGAATACAAAAGTGGAAAAAAGAATAGAAAACAGGAAGAGGAGTCTTTTTGTTTAACAGGTATAGAGAGTCAACCAAAAATTTCTTTTTTTTTTTTTTAATGGATTGGAGGTTTCAGTGGGATGGGAGAATCACAAGGAATCAGGTGTTCAGAGGAGTGTATTGAGTAGAGGTGAGGAACTAGGATATTGAAAAGTAAAAAAAGGAGAGAAGAAGAGGAAGAAAGAGGAAGAAAAAGAGAGAAAACAGGAATATTGCTTCATTCTAAAAATGGGTATTAATAATGGCTGATCAATATTTTGTGTATTTAAAATGGAGAACTCTATAAATATTTATTGAGTTTACTTGTTCCGGATCTGAGTTGAAGTCCTGGATATCCTTATTAATTTTCTGTCTCATTGAGTCTAAATCTTGTTATGGGTCATATATATCTGGGTATTAAGATCTCTTATTGTTGCATTGATCCTTTTACCACTGTATCTTTGTTGCTTTGAAATCTATTTTATCAAATGTAAGGATTGCAACTCCTGCTTTTTGTTTATTTATTTATTTTTGCTCTCCATTTGGTTGGTAAATTTTTCTCCAACCCTTTGTTTTGAGTCTTTGTGTATCTTTGGATACACACATTTCCAAGAGCATCAACATAAAGAAGAATTTACATCAACGAATGAATAAAATAGCCAGTTAACATCAAATGGCAGTAACCCTAAATTTAAATCGACTAAATCCCCCAATCAAAAGATACAGCCAAAACCTAACGGCATATTCAAAGATCCTATGCACTTTTCATGCAGTTTTCCTCAGTGGTAACATCTTATATCACTACAGTGTTTTATCAAAACCAGGGAATTGACATTGGGGCAATACACAAAGCTTACTCAAATTTCATCTGTTTTACATGCAGTCATTTGTATGTGCCTGTCTGTGTTTAGTTCCATGGAATTTTATGAACTATTTATATTCATGTAGCTACCACCACAATCAAGATACAGATGTATTCCCTCATAACAGTGATTCATTATGCTACTCCTTGTAGCCACACCAACTCCTTCCCCCATCCCTAAAACCTGGCAGTCAATCTGTTATCCATCTCTATAATTTTATTATTTCAGGAATCTTATATAAATGGAATAAGACAGAATGTAGATATGACTTTTCAAAAATACTCTCTAGCTAATTCTAATGCACTATCAAAGTTTGAGGGTCAGCACATAATCTAAACCTTTTCATTTTATTTCATTAATTGCTTTATCTTAAAAAAAATCTTCCTTTCAGGTCTGGGTTAAAGATACTAATGGCTTAATTAGTTATATTATATTTTGCTGTTAGTTTTTTTTTCCTTCCCACTATTCAAAATTCAGAGTATCAGAGAAGCTTTTATCTCAAGCAAATTATATTTGCTATACTACAAGAATTCAATATTCAATTTACTGAATGAATAAACACACATCTTTGCTCATAATTTGTATTTTCCTTTGAATATGCTCTCATAAATAACATGTGGATCAAAGAATATGCATACATAATTTAAAAAATTGTGGTAAAACACAACTTGAGACATACCCTTTTAATTGAATTTTAAGTACACAATACAGTATTGTTAAAGATAGGCACAATGTTGCATAGCAGATCTCTAGAACGTATTCATCTGACAAAACAAATTTTATACCCACTGAACAACTCCTCCCATTTCCCTTTTGTCTCTCCAGCAAGTAGGTGTTTCTAAACATTGAAATACAGTTTGCTGTAATCAAGAGTGAATTGGTAATGCCTATCTCCAACAGCCCAACTCCTCCACCTATGTTGCAAAAACTATATTTTAAATCACTTTTAAGTCATTATTAATTTGATGGCTAAGATTGACATTTTGTTTTGTCATTAATTTAATTTGTGTTTCTGGTTTTTGAATCATGAGTTTATGCTTTCAGCTATTGATCTAATTGGATACTTAATTTTTAATACACATATAAATATAGTTCATTTATTAAGAGTGTTAATAATTTCCCTGCAATATATCTAGTAAATATCATCTCTTTCCACCCCTACTTAAGATTCTATTACCTTAAAATTAAATTATCTTGTCAGTCAAAGCAGAGGCAAAACGTAATTTTGATAAAACTAAAACAAATTTCTTCACAGCAACTCTAAGACACTATGCTCACATTGGCTATGGCTACACATACCCTATAAAGAAAAGTGAGACATAAATATGATGATAACTAAATGTGCTTTTAGTGAACACAAAATATATGTTTTTAATAGTATAATATACTTAATCTAAATCCAGTTTGTTCCCCAGAGGTGGGAAAGCTGCTGGTCATACATGCAATATTATCTGTTTGCATTTGTATTCCAGGAGATAAAGAGTAAAAGGAAGTAATTTCTTTCTTTTTATTTTTTTGTCTTGAGACGGAGTTTTGCTCTTGTTACCCAGGCTGGAGTGCAATGGCGCGATCTCGGCTCACCGCAACCTCCGCCTCCTGGGTTCAGGCAATTCTCCTGCCTCAGCCTCCTGAGTAGCTGGGATTACAGGCACACGCCACCATGCCCTGCTAATTTTTTGTAGCTTTAGTAGAGACGGGGTTTCACCACGTTGACCAGGATGGTCTCGATATCCTGACCTCGTGATCCACCCGCCTCGGCCTCCCAAAGTGCTGGGATTACAGGCCTGAGCCCCCGTGCCCGGCCGGGAAGTAATTTCTTACTCCCCTCAATTAACTACTCACTAATAGTAGTGGTATCAATGAAGGCTTTAAAAAGATTGATAGCATCATGGTAACCTGCCTTTTGCTGTAATGAACTGTTTTACTCCAAAGACAATAAGGATGAGGCAAATTTAAAGTATCAGGAGGAAACAGGTCTAATGTTTAATGTTAGAAAACAAAAAGTATATTCCCTTCACTTTTATACCAATACTGAAACCATAAAACTTTCCAATATGATACATATGTAAGTATGCATGCGTGTGTATGTGTGTGTGTGTGTGTTTAAAATTTTTAAAGTCTCGGGGTACACATGCAGGATATGCAGGTTTGTTACATAGATAAACATGTCATGGCAGTTTACTGCACCTGTCAATTCATCACATAGGTATTAAGCCCAGCATGCATTAACTATTATTCTTAATGCTCTCCTTTCCCCCACCCCACTTCTATCAGGTCCCAATATGATATATTTTAACAAAGAAATTTAAATATTGGCTGGGCGTGGTGGGTCAAGCCTGTAATCCCAGCACTTTGGGAGGTCGAGACGGGTGGATCACAAGGTCGAGAGATCGAGACCATCCTGGTCAACATGGTGAAACCCCATCTCTACTAAAAATACAAAAAATTAGCTGGGCATGGTGGTGCATGCCTGTAATCCCAGCTACTCAGGAGATTGAGGCAGGAGAATTGCCTGAACCCAGGAGGCAGAGGTTGCAGTGAGCCGAGATCATGCCATTGCACTCCAGTCTGGGTAACAAGAGCGAAACTCCGTCTCAAAAAAAAAAAAAAAAAAAGAAATTTAAATATCTTATTTTCCCCCTTCAGTAGTTAAATATTTTTATCAAGTTCATTTCTTATCAGGGTAGACTACAAGACCATTCAAGAGCTCTGGTGTCTTCTGGAAATATTCACATTCCACAAGTCAGTTGACCTCTGTAGCTACTGGTTCCTGCAATGGTTAATATTAGTGTCAACTTGACTGGATTCAGGGAGGTCTAGATGGCTGGTAGAGTATTGTTTCTGGGTGTGTTTGTGAGGTTGTTGCCAGAGGAGACTGACATTTGAGTCAGTGGACTGGGAGAGGAAGATCCACCCTCAGTGTGGGTGGGCACCATCCAATTGGCCACCAGTGAGGTTGGAACAAAGCAGGTGGAAGAAGGGGGATATGCCCTTTGCTTGTTGAGTCTTCTTGCTTGCTCTCTCTTCCTGTGCCAGATGCTTGCTTCCTCTCTTGCCCTTGGACATAGATTCTAGGCTCTTTGGCTTTTGAACTCTGGGACTTGTACCAGAGTTCTCTTGAGGCCATCAGCCTTAATCTGAGGGCTACACTGTTGGCTTCCTTTGTTTTGAGGTTTTCAGATGTGGACTAAGACACTAATGGCTTTTCTCTTCACTAGCTTGCAGATGACCTGTTGTGGGACTTTGCCTTGTAATTGTGTGAACAAATTCTACCTAATAAATTCCCTTTCATATGTACATATATACTATTGGTTCTGTTCTGCTAGGGGTCTCTGACTAATACAGTTCTCACAACTGTACATGAAGGTCTTGTTCTAGATTTTGGAAAGTTCACTTCTACTACTTCTGGTCCCTAAAATTCTATAAGACACACCAGAATCATTGAGCTTTAAATTATACTTTTATGTAAAAAAATATTTTTTTCCAATTCTTCATAATTTGTTGAACTCCTGGTGCTGAAGATACACAGATAAACAAGGCAGAGCCAGGTACTGCCTTCGGAAGCTTATATGCTTGTTTTACTAAGACAATAAACAAGTGATTACCAGGTTTTGCTGTGGTGTTATGTAAGTAATATACTAGAGGCCATGGAAACAGACATTATGGTTAATTTAAGCTACAATCTAGGAGCAGTCTGTGTCTTAATCAGGAATTCAAGCTCTCTAATTAAATAAAAAGATAGGAAAATGGCAAAAAAAAAACCAGACCTGGGATTATTTCCATTTTTTGTAAAATAATTTTGAATTTATTGTTGATTATTCTGCTTAGAAGAATTCCCTTTTAGAAGAATTCAGTTAACAAATCTCTTTTAGTGATTGGTATGAGAGAAAAATGTAATTTTCCCTATATGCTTGAATGATTCTTATTAAGAATCTTACAGAATTTCTATTTTTGCCTCAATTCCAAAGCTATTCAAAGCTAAATTTGCTGTTCCATGAAAGCAATTATCTTTGGCTTACTGTTTTTCTGATACAATCTACTGAGCTTTCTCCGCTACCTAATCATATTCAACCGTCCTTAAAATCATTTGTGCCTCTTGCCATTTGTAATATTAATCTAGTTGTTCAAGTTGCTTAGATCATGGTACTTGACCAGATGTTCTATAAAGTTCATAGGCCCTGGGGGGCTGGGTTTATAAGCCAAGCCTGACTGTGTGATGAATAGTATTGCTCTCCTTTTGAAAGGTTTAAATAAATAGTGTAGGTAAGAGTACAGGTAAATGTGAAAGGACCTACTGTATAGGTAATCTCAGTTTACTTGTAAGTGACTGTGTATATTTATTGAACAGAACTTGAAACCAAGAGGAAAGCACTCCTACCTAATCCTTCTGCATGGTACTTCTTATCTAGATCTAGTAGCATCCACAATTTAGCCCTTAATGTTACTATTCTGCATTTAGTCCTTTGAGAGTCAGTATCATATAGTGGCTGAGCATAAGGATGTAGGAGTAACACCCTATATTCTAACTCCACACAGAAGTTTCCTTACCTTAGTAAGTAATATTACATATTAGAGCCTCAATTTCCTTTTTTAAAAATAAAATAATCGAGTGTTGCTTTGGAGCTATTTGAGATAACTCAAGTGAACTATTTAGAATCATCTCTCAGCACACAAGAAGCATTCAGTAAGTGTTAGCTAATTATATTAATCTCCACCATGAAATATATCTGATGCCTGTATTTATTTGAAATACTTCAATATAGACAATGTGTTATCATATATGTAGGTGGAAGCCACACTTGGAGCATTCAGTTGCCTTTATCAGGAATTCAGCAGAAGATGAGCTAGATGCATTCCCAAGAAAACTGTTATATATAGATTCTTCACTTATCACTTTTACTGGAGACTATCAGAGTAGTTCACTCATCAGCATAATATGTTAGAAACAGGATTTTGTTGGAAATATTAGCATCTGTTAAGAATTCATTAGTGATGGACTTTCATTTGTGGTTTCCAAGATATACAGATTGACTAATAAGATAATTCCAGTCTTTCCACAAACAGTAATAAGAATATAGCAAACACTGTATCTTTCACTTATACCTTTGAGCATGCCATCCTGGGGTTGTTTCTTATATATTTCTTTTGCAATATTGATTCAGAATTGATGACTTGACTTAGTAGATTTAGTCAGATCTAATAATAGAATATTGTCACATTTGTCTCAAGTGAAATCTTTCATTCAAGTTTTTTTTTTCTTTTTTTTTTTGGTAAACAGGGATTTTCTCAAATTTTTAAAGTAGGTCATATGGTTAATAGATAATACATGTCGGTATCTGTGGCCAAATTTGTCCTGAGCTGTAATTTTATTTTAACGTTTACTTATTTTAAACTGTTGACAGCTATCAAGAGCTGCCCACAAGGACCCTCTGGTCTTGCATAGGCATAGTGGTTTCAGCTATTATACAACAGTATGCCTCCCTAATTCAACTGTATTATAAATTCTGTGAGTACAGAAACCAAAACTTATTGAGCACTTATCTTTTTCAATAAATATTTATTTATTAACAACCTAATGACTGCAAGGTATTATTATGGTAAGAGATGACTAAATAAGAAGTTTTTTAGTCCTCTGATGACTAAAGAAGAAGTTTTACTCTTTTTTGTTTTTTTTTGTGACCTGCCAGGCACCTTCCTCTGTTTTGTATATGCGTTTTCATCTAATCTTTCCAATTATCCTTACTTTTCACATGAAGAAACTAAGCACAGAGTGGTTACATTCCACCAAGTTGCAGACCTAGTTAGGGGCAGAATCTTATAGACAAACTAGACACTGCATTTTCATACTCATATTTTGAGAAAAATATCAGAAGAATTCCATTCTTGTTCTTAGCTTGCTGCACATTCATGAGCATCTATAATACAGTAAGCGTGACCTAATATTTGCTGCTCTGTACTTCATAAACTGTCATCAAAAGAAAGAAATGTTCAAAAAATCTGCTATTGCAAACACACACACATGCACCCACACACACAAATCCTACAGAATATAACAACTGTTTTTATGAATTCAGATAAAGGATTTAAATGCTCCTTTTAAAAGTCATTAAAAATATCTCTGGCAAGAAGATTCCCAAGGATCAGAGTGAAAATAAGAGATGAATGGAAGAAAGACTATCCTAGGAAAGTGAGCTAGAGATGCACAAATGCATGGAGCCTCCACCTTCAGATAGTATTGAGCTGAGCCACAAGACAGAAAGCCAGTGAGTCTGGAGCAAATTCATGGAGACGAAGTTTCTTTCTGGGACAAAGGAGACAAGGGAGGCAGCAGAAACATAGTTGTAAAAGGCTGGAGCTGAGTGCTGCAGAGGCTTAACAGCAGCAAAGGAAGAAGCACCCTGCCTGCTGACACCATTAGCACCTTCCAGATCTTTCTTCTCATGTGAGCCTCCTCACCTAAGGAGGAAATTTTGTGGCTGCTAAGACAGCATTGTCCGAACTCTTCTCATCAAAATTTTACTTCTTCCATATTTAATAGATGTCTAACAGAAAGGGGGTTCCTGGTCAATAAAGCTTAGGAGACCATGCCCACAGTGTCCCCTATCAGGATATTTATAATGAGCCTTCACAGAAGAAAAAGACTGCGAGAAGACCTGACATAGACATAGCTATCAATCTCATCCAATATTCTGAAATGTGTTCCTATGTATAGATTCTTTTTTATTTCAAATTCATCTTTCCACAAATAGATGCCTTAGTCCATTTGTATCGCTATATATGAGTACTTCAGGCTGAGTAGTTTATAAAGAAAAGAGGTTTATTTGGCTCATGTTCCTGCAGGCTGTACAAGCATGGTACCAGCATCTGCTTTTGGTGAGAGATTCAGAGAGCACCACTCGTGGTGGAAGTCAAAATGGCAGGCATCACGTGATAAGAGAGAGAAGAGAGAGGGAAGGACATGCCAGGCACTTCTTTTTTTTTTTTTTTTCATGGATTGGAGGTTTCAGTGGGACGGGAGAATCACAAGGAATCAGGTGTTCAGAGGAATGTATTGAGTAGAGGTGAGGAACTAGGATGTTGAAAAGTAAAAAAAGGAGAGAAGGAGAGGAAGAAAGAGGAAGAAAAAGAGGGAGAGAGAACAGGAATATTGCTTCATTCTAAAAATGGGTATTAATAATGGCCGATCAATATTTTGTGTATTTAAAATGGAGAACTCTATATTTATTGAGTTTACTTGTTCCGGATCTGAGTTGAAGTCCTGGATATCCTTATTAATTTTCTGTCTCGTTGAGTCTAAATCTCGTTATGGGTCTTATGTATCTGGGTATTAAGATCTCCTATTGTTGCATTGATCCTTTTACCACTGTATCTTTGTTGCTTTGAAATCTATTTTATCAAATGTAAGAATTGCAACTCCTGCTTTTTGTTTATTTATTTATTTTTGCTCTCCATTTGGTTGGTAAATTTTTCTCCAACACTTTGATTTGAGTCTTTGTGTATCTTTGAATATACCATTAGGTTTTGGCAGCATCTTTTGATTGGGGGATGTAGTCGATTTAAATTTAGGGTTACTGCCATTTGATGTTAACTGGCTATTTTATTCATTCGTTGATGTAAATTCTTCTTTATGTTGATGCTCTTTACTTTTTGGTATATTTTTAGAAAGGCTCATACTGGTTGTTCCTTTCTATGTATAATGCTTCTTTTAGAAGTTCTTGTAAAGCAGGCCTGGTGGTAATAAAATCTCTGAGTAACTGCTTGTTCATAAAATATTTTATTTTTCCTTCAATTGTGAAGCTTAGTTTGGCAGGATATGAGATTCTAGGCTGAAAGTTCTGTTCTCTAAGTATGTTGAATATTGGCCCCCACTCTCTTCTGGCTTGTAGGGTTTCCACTGAGAGATCTGCTGTAAGTCTAATAGGCTTCCCTTTATGGGTAACCTGGCCTTTCTCCCTGGCTGCCTATAGTATTTTCCCCTTCGTTTCGATCCTGGTGAATCTAACGATTATGTGCCTTGGGGTTGCTCTTCTTGAGGAATATCTTTGTGGTGTTCTTTGTATTACCTGGGGTTGAATAGATTTGCTTTGCTAGATTGGGAAAATTTTCCTGGATAATATCCTGAAAAGTATTTTCCAGCTTGGATTCATTCTCTCCATCACATTCAGGTACACCAATCAAATGTAGATTGGGTCTTTTCACATAGTCCCATATTTCTTGGAGACTTTGTTCTTTCCTTTTCATCCTTTTTTCTCTATTCTTGTCTTGTCGTTTTATTTTATTAAGTTGGTCTTCGGCCTCTGATATCCTTTCTTCTGCTTGATCCATTCTGCTATTTAAACTTGTGCATATTTCACTAAGTTCTCATGTTGTTTTTCAACTCCGTTAGTTCATTTATATTCCTCTCTATATTGTCTATTCTTTTCAGCATTTCGTCAAACCTTTTTTCAAAGTTCTTAGTTTCTTTACATTAGGTTAGAACGAGTTCTTTTAATTCCCAGAAGTTTCTTATCATTCACCTTCTGAAGCCTACTTCAGATAATGGAACACAGTCCTTTTCCATCAGGGCTTGTTCCATTGCTGATGAGGAACTGCAATCCCCTGTAGAGGGAGAGGGGTTCTGATTTTGGGTATGCTCGGCCTTCTTAGGCTGTTTTTTCCCCTTTATTATAAATTTATCCATCTGTTGTCTTTACAATTACCGCCTTTCTAATTAGGTTTCTGAGTCGACGTCTAATTTATTGATTCCCAGTGCTGGGATTCAAGCAACCCACTGCGCCGGCCAAAATAGCAGTGATAAGACTGATGGTGCTCTTCTGTCTGGGAATCTCTGGTCTGGCTTCCTTCTTGAGTCCGCAACAAATGGCTCTGCCTTCCCGGAGCTCCAAACACCGGTCAGTAAGGGAACCAGTCCCATTTACTCTGCATGAAGAGCTGCCATGCCAAGGCGCCAGCAAAACTGCTGTGCCAGCCACAAGAGTAGCGCTGGCGACCCGTGGGGCTCCTCCACTAGAAATATGCTGGTCCATGAGTGACGAAAATTCATCTGAAAGTGTGGCGTCCTCTCGTTCTCTGAGCTTTCACTGGGAGCTACAATCCTGAGCTGTTAGTGATCAGCCATCTTGGATCTCTCTCCAGAAGTTTTATTCTCAATAAGCTTTTGATTTTTTTTGTGGATAATCAAATATCAACTACCTTTTCTGGACAATTCTTCTTGCAATCTAAGTTGTATAGAACATATTATTGGCAGTACTTACTGAATAGTTATTTAAAAGATAACTTTCCCCAAGAAAATTATTTCCCCGAAACATATAGTTTCTTTTTTTCTCTAATCAAAGAGGAGTTCCTTGTAAATTTTACTAGTAGAAAACCACACATCTGTCATGAAGTTAAACTCATTGACATAATACTGCTATTTGTGAAAAACTGCACTTCAATAAGCTAATTAGTTCCATTGGCTTTGTTTTGATAAAAGACTTCATGCATTGAAACCTGCTTAGTTGTATCTGAAACAGTTTTCACCAATAAAAAAAAAATCATAGAGGTTGAGCGGGGTGGCTCGCCTGTAATCCCAACACTTTGGGAAGCCAAAGTGGATGGATTACAGTGTCAGGGGTTTGAGACCAGCCTGGCCAATATGGTGAAACTCTGTCTCTACCAAAAGTACAAAAAAGTAGCCAGGGGTCATGGTGGGTGCCTGTAATCCCAGCTATTCAGGAGGCTGAGGCAAGAGAATTGCTTGAAACTGGAAGGCAGAGGTTGCAGTGAGCTGAGATTGCACCACTGCACTCCAGCCTGGGGCAACAAGAGTGAAACTCCATCTTAAAATAAAAAATAAAAATAAAAAAATCACAGAGTTTAATGCATTTTCCTTCTCTAAATTCTATTTTTTAATATACTTTCCACCTTGGGCCTTTCTGTCAAAAGGAAAGCAACTCTTGTAAGAGCAAACTGTTTTATGCTTATCCCATGATTATGAGTTCTTTGAAGAGAAAATGCAGATGAATTCCAAAGTTTAATTTAAAAAAAATCCCACAACAAAATATGCTCATTCTGTCTGCACATATGGATGTAAAAAGCCATGTGGTTTGAACTCAGGGAAATTAAAGATACCTTTGGTTAAAGACATTTAACACATGGGAAAAGAGTCTAATTAAAAGTAAGTTGCCTTTAGAGGCAGTAGTAGAGTCAGGTCAGTGGACTAATAGCAGATTGTAATGTTGGCATCCAGAGATAAAACTAGAAAAAAAGTATCTGTGATAGTTAATTTTATGTGTCAACATGACTGGGCCACTAAGTCAAAATATTTACTCTATCATTTTTCTAGATGTTTCCATTTGGCTGTTTTATGGATAAGAGTAACATATAAATTGGTAGGCTCTGAGTAAAGCCAGTTTCCCTCCTTAATACAGGTGGACCTCATCTAATCAGTTGAAGGTCTTAATAGAAAAAAGACTGACCTTCCCTGAGCAAGAAGGGATTGTTCCAACAGACGGCTTTTGGATTGTAACTGCACTCTTCCAGTTAGGTGTCCAGCCTGCTGGCTTACCTCATCAGATTTTAAACTTGCCAAGCTTTCACAATTTTTTGAGCCAATTCCTTAAAAATAAATTTCCCTTTATATAATGTTTATATAAAAAGAGAATAAAATGGAATACTGTCACATCTGCCTCAAGTGAATCTTTCATTCAAGGTTTTTCATATTTGGTAAACTGAGATTTTGTCAAATTTTTAAAATAGGTCATATGGTTGATAGATAATATGTAATGGTACAGGTAATTTATATCTATAAATTTATATATAGATATAAATTATGCTTGCATATAATCTATAATTATACGTGTGTGTGTGTGTTTGTGTGTGTATGCATGCATGTGTGTGTGTATAAATCCATTTTCTATTTCTTTGGAGAGTACTGACTAATACAGTAGCCAACAGAACTTATATGATGAGTATAGTCAATATGTTGTCACAGCTGGAATAATTTAACAAATTAAAGGGCCTGTGTCTTTGAAAAGCAATAGTCAGATTAAATCACAGAGGCTTCCACAGCATTCTGTGCACTGACTCATGGCTGAAGTAGAAGAGACTTTTTATTTGGTCTTTTATAACCGGTTGGCCTGATATACCATTTGATTTCAAGTTAGGTATCTCAGCTTGGACCCCGCTCAAAAGCAAATGCTAAGACAAACAATTAAGTGCAAGTATTAATTTAGGAGGTGCAGAGAAAGGAGACATCCTATAAAAGGTCAGATATTAACTCAGCTGATATAGTGGGAAAGCCTAGGAACTGTGTAAAACACATGCTCAAAACATTCTGCCAAAGGAACTAGAAAGTTGATGTAATTATACAGCAGTGTCTGATAGGGAGGTACTCTCAGGGAGTATCAGTTTCTTGCCACTTCTAAGAGTGAGACAGAAGCTTTGCAAAATTCCAAGAAAAGCCTTCCAGCAGAGATCCTAAAACTGCCCACAGGAGGTTGGTGGAGCAAACTGGAATGTGAGTCTGAGAGATATGGCATGGCACTGACGGCATCTGCTGCATTACAAAAGTTCAGATGCCTTTGCTTTTTATCTGTCACCATCAAAGAGTAGGCAATTCTATTTTATTAATTAGAAATTATTTTTCCAGCATGTGACAAGAAACCTAACTAAGCATGGCAATCCAGTGCTTCTTTAGCAGCATGCTAATATTAATATCATCAATGATCCAGGTGATTTTCAGCATCCTATTCTATCCCTAACATAACAGCACACCAACACTGCTGGGACCACTGTAAACTGAGGCCTTGCAGTTTGCAGTGGATCATTGCACTAAATTTCTAATGAAGATCAAAAAGAGGAAAGAAGAGGAGGAAGGAAGCGGCAGGGCAGTTTAAGTTACTTTTTTTCATACTTTCATATTTTTAATCAGAAAATAATTTGTACAAACTTCCAACAACCTTGGCAACTCCTGTGTCACAGAGCCAACCCTACCTTCAAAAACAAGTATGTGGCTGTGTCCAAGTTCAGTGTAAGAAACAGAAGCCTCTCTAGTTACTTTAAGTAGAAAATATTTAATACAGGAATTAGATGCTTACAAAGTCATGGAAACAACTGGTACAGTGAATTCCGACCTAGACCCTCAATGATTCCTAGAAGTACTTAGCTGACTATATGCACCCCAGGCATGATGTGGCCATAATCAGTAAATTCTGGCTGGCTATATGAGAAAGGCGCTTTAACTTCTGAGTTTAGGAAGATACACCTGAGGTGTGACCCAGTGATTAGTAAGCCAGGATCAGAGAACCAAGACTGCTTCGACCACTACAACACAGGCTGGAGCACAGCAGTGAAAAAAAACAAAAAATAAAACAAAACAAAAACCAAATGCATTCATGTGAGTAACTGACATTTAAGTCACTTAATGCAAAAGAGACCAGAGAATGTAGAAATTAAAATGAGATTATCTTGAAAATTCAATAGACCAAATTATGACTCTTCTTCTATGGTTAAACACATTGCATTTCTCTAAAAATCAAAGCTCTGTAAGAAAGGAAAACACTGGGGCAATGACTAGTAGAAAGCTGATTAATGATGCTGGCCTCAGCCCTATTCTAAGACTCTCACGAGAAGTTCAGTTACTTAAGGTGGTGGAGTTGCTACTCCAACTCCACAACTTCCTCTTCATCAAAATCTTCTCCTCTAAGAGTTCCGGCCGGGCGCGGTGGCTCACACCTGTAATCCCAGCACTTTGGGAGGCCGAGGTGGGTGGATCACGAGGTCAAGAGATTGAGACCATCCTGGTCAACATGGTGAAACCCTGTCTCTACTAAAAATACAAAAATTAGCTGAGCATGGTGGTGCATGCCTGTAATCCCAGCTACTCAGGAGGCTGAGGCAGGAGAATTGCCTGAACCCATGAGGCAGAGGTTGCGGTGAGCCAAGATCATGCCATTGCACTCCAGCCTGGGTAACAAGAGTGAAACTCTGTCTCAAAAAAAAAAAAAAGTTCCATACCTTCTTTGATGCATATTCAAGACTTACAATCATAGGACTCTAGCTAAGCCTTGACAAGACATATAGGCAAGAGCAGTAAAATACGAACAGGTTATAAAGGAATGCAGTTAACTAAAAAAAAATATGTTTCTATTGGATGTAAAATAAAAATTAACTACATTTTTCCTAAGACTTAGGAATTTTCTTCTTTTTCTTTCTTTTTTTTTTTTTTTTTTTAATTGAGACGGAGTTTCACTCTTGTTGCCCAGGTTGGAGTGCAATGGCGTGATCTCGGCTCACCGCAACCTCCGCCTCCTGGGTTCAGGCAATTCTCCTGCCTCAGCCTCCTGAGTAGCTGGGATTACAGGCACACACCACCATGTTCAGCTAATTTTTTGTATTTTTAGTAGAGACAGGGTTTCACCATGTTGACCAGGATGGTCTCGATCTCTTGACCTTGTGATCCACCTGCCTCAGCCTCCCAAAGTGCTGGGATTACAGGTGTGAGGCACTGTGCCCAGCCAAGTAGGAATTTTCAAATATAAAATAGGTTATGCCATCGATTATTATTTCTGTTTTCTTTTAATAAAGCTCAATCACATTGTAGCTAATTTTACATTGAAATAAGAACCCACAATCATTTTAATTAAATTTGTGCACCATCTAAAATACTATGTAACAAATATTAAAATGTATATGGTGTTGAAGCAATTTTTGAAGCATTAGATAATGCTTAGTCTTTGTGATATATGTTAGGCAGATAGTAGCAGATACTAAAATGTAGTTGCTCCTTATAGAGGAAAAGAGACACACAAAGCTTAATCTACTTCTGTGTAATTTCCAGTCAGCAGTTTGATATAACTATCACTTATTATAAGGCACTAAAATGCTACCTATTGACTCAGATAATAGGTCAATATTATCTGATCTCTATATATAGAGATATAAATTGTGCTTGTATATAATCTATGATATAACTATTGTGACTATAGCTTTATAAGGCACTAATATGCTACCTGTTGACCCAGATAATAGGTCAATATTATCTGACCTGAGTAAAAGGTTGTTCATTTTGAGGGTGAACAACTCTGAAAGGCTATGAAAATGCCACTAGCATTCTGGTTCCAACATGAACAAGAAACACATTGATTACACACACAAAGAAAAGCTTTTACAAAATAGAGTTTTCATGCATACAGCATATTCAGGAGTTTGTTTCACTCTTTAACAAGAAGATCATCAAGGCCAAAATAGCATATGTGATGTAATAAAAATATGTATAGATATAGAATAAATGATATTCTATCACATAAGATGTAATTACTATGCATTCTAGAAGATTGTGTTGAGCCAATAGTAAAGTTACTCAGGGCTCAACAGCAAATGTTTTGAGAGTATGAAAAACACACCACAAAATAATAATTTTGAATTTAAAAGAAAATAACAAATAAAGGGTATTCATTTTCTATGAATGAGATTGTTAATTTTCATAACACCACTAAAGCACTAAGAACAAAGAGGTTCAACCATAAGGTTTTAATGTGGCAAAGCAACAGCAAGTAGTCATCATAGCCACAGATTCTTCCTTAGAATTTGAAGGAATATTTTTATTCAAAAATGGGGTAAAAAGCCATAATGTGTCTGTGTGTGTATGTATGTATGTCTGTGGTAGGAGGAATGATGGGAAAAAGTAAAAAAGGATAATACAAGATTCTTACTGAGAGAATTTCTAAAGTTTATTGCCAATGTTTTGACTAGGGAAAGGGTCTTGGTATTCATTGGTTAATAATACCATGCATCAAAGCTCTACAGTATTAACATAAATTAGATAGTCCTATTTATTATATGGAAGGCATCTTAGTTTAAAATAATTTGACCAATAGGATTCCAAAGGCAAAAGCTATCTTGAAGACTACAATGAACTTCTGAAAAAAAAAAAATTTCCAAATGAAGACACATGTCATACGTAATAGTCTTGGAGCTTAACTATTTTATATTTCTTTGTTCTAGAGAATCTGAAAGAAATATTTAAGAACACATTGATGTATTTTTCTAAGTTTAAAAATTGCCTCATTTTTTACACTAGTATATTAAAGCAATTTTAATTTGAGTAGTTTACTTTCTCCAAAAGGAATTATATTTTTGCAAAATGCATGCTTTTCTTTTAGTATTTGCTAATCCAATATGTCATCATTCTAATCTCTTTAAAATATGTTCTGGCCGGCCGCGGTGGCTCAAGCCTGTAATCCCAGCACTTTGGGAGGCCAAGGCGGGTGGATCACGAGAGATTGAGACCATCCTGGCCAGCGTGGTGAAACGCTGTCTCTACTAAAATACAAAAAATTAGCTGGGTGTGGTGGCGCGTGCCTGTAATCCCAGCTACTCAGGAGGCTGAGGCTATTGCCTGAACCTAGGAGGCGGAGGTTGCGATGAGCCGAGATCGCGCCATTGCACTCCAGCCTGGGTAACAAGAGCGAAACTCTGTGTCAAAAAAAAAAAATATGTTCTATGTATTAATAACTGAATATAAATGGACTAAGCAACCTTATTAAGAAACTGAGATCTGATATGGATTAAAACAAAACAAAGAACAACTACATGATACACAAAAGAAGTTTAATAATTACACATACAGGAAATAAAAAGAGATTCCACTAAGCAATCAAAGATAATGAACTATTTTATGACAAAATCAGAAGTTTGATGAAATGAATAAATCCCTGCAAACACACACAGAATTAACAATAAATGATTAAAAGTTTAATAAAATGTATTATTTTAATTAAAATGCTGACTTTGTAATCAAAGACTTTTCACATAATGGATTACTGGTTTGGAAGGCTTCTAGTGAAAACTCAAATATTGAAGAAAGAAATCATTTCAAACAAACTCTTTTAGGGAATAAAGTAGAAACAACAACTCATTATAGGAGACAGAATAAGCTTCATGTTAAAAATTGTTGAGGACATTAAAGAAAGAAAAATCACAGATCAATTGCTTTCATAAACATAAATGGAAAAATCCTAAACAAAGTATCATTAAAGCAGTTATTGGAAGGGAAAAAAAGGTATACAGAGCAAAAAATAGATGAGGATTTTGTAAAATGTTCTGGAACAAGGAGTGAGAGAAGCGAGACTTCTGGGGAGTCATAAGGACTTTGACATGTGGATGGGTAAAGGGATTTTAGCACGTTTTTATGAATAATTACAGGTACAATTTTTCTTTTCAGTAAATTTTCGAAAGACTTATGTTGAGATGACAAGTTTGGAACGGATACAGTGAATGTGAATTCTTAATGCGGTGTTCCATGTTTTACTCATTTGATGATAAAATAGTAATCATAATAAAATCATTAATGTGATAAATGATATTATGAACTTTCCTGTATTATTAATGTCAAGGAGAGCTTAATGATGTGTAAGGGTATGTCAAATTGAATAAATGCTCACACATAGTGACCGAAAAGGTGTCATTTTATACATTATCACCTCACTGCAACTTTTAAAGTAGGTAATATATTTAGACTCATTTGTTAAATCAGAAATTTGAAATATGGAGATTATTAACTTGGGTAAGACCACACAACTAAAAAGACCTAAATGTCTGGCTCCAGAGCCTACGCTCTGCCTGCAACTGTATCCCATGCACATACATGTCCATTTAGAGCTCTGTTCAAAGTCACATACAGAATGAAGCCATTCCTCAAGTATAGGTGTCTTGAAAGTAATAAGTAAGAGCAATTTTAACTGTGTTTTAGGTTACATCTGTATTGGATACAGTTTTTTGTTTTTTGTTTTTTGTTTTTTGAGACGGAGTTTCGCTCTTGTTACCCAGGCTGGAGTGCAATGGCGCAATCTCGGCTCACCGCAACCTCGGCCTCCTGGGTTCAGGCAATTCTCCTGCCTCAGCCTCCTGAGCAGCTGGGATTACAGGCAAGCACCACCGTGCCCAGCTAATTTTTTGTATTTTTAGTAGAGATGGGGTTTCACCATGTTGACCAGAATGGTGTCGATCTCTCGACCTCGTGATCCACCCGTCTCGGCCTCCCATCGACACAGTTTTAAAACTAAAAGTAGTAGAAATCAATAATATATAGATAAGAAGAAGCATCAGAAGCAGCAATTTTTGTGTGTCCACACTCGTTTGGCAGCCATATCTACACTCAATTCTGAGAATCCTCTGATGGTGTATTCCATTTAGAAAATAATGGCCTGATTTCATAAGTGCTTTAGAGCAATCAAATTCCTGACATTAAATAGACACTAATTCTACTCTTAAAATAATTTTATAGTACTGCCACCAATTGCTCAGCTGAGAGAAAAAACTGAAGTAATTTGTCCCATAAGTCACATTTTTCAGAAATATCCCTAAAAATTTACAAGCTGTTCTTTGATAATGATGGAATAATAATTCACATTCTAAAAGATAACAAAGAACATGTTTATGTTGTTTAGTAGTGAAAGAATGTTTTAGAGAGAAGAGCTAACACCACTCCTGTCGTTTTAATTCTCACATTTTGCCACTGTAGGCTGTTAGGTGCTCCTTTCTGAATCAGTTATATTCTTGGCATGTTATGGCTGCTTTGGGGGCACATGCAATACACTTACTTTAAAACTACCACAAATAACTAAAAGACAATTTAATAGGGGCTATTTTCTGGCACTCAGAATAATAGAGATTCATGTCATTATGCTATTACAATTTAGGTAAAGAAAGTATTCCGTTATCACAGATTCATAAGACCTAGGCTTTCAGATCATACATTTGGAGAAAAGTGGTCATGCTATTCATTAGAGGGCTGGCAAGGCAGGCACTTATTTAAGCTTTCTGAAATTTGCCCTATGCAATCAAAAGGTCATGAGGAATACGTAACCAACAGTGGAATTACAGAGAGACAGTACTGGTCAATTTTTTTTTTATTTTTAATTTTACTGATATTTGGAATCACGATACATCTGGAACCAGAGGAATGTCAGAGGTTATCTAGCCTAACTTTCCCTTTTTAAAATATTAAGTTGGGTTATCTAGCCCAACTTACCCTTTCCAAACTCAAAGTTGGAATGCGACTTTGAAGCTATATAATTGGCCAGTGGCACAAAGGGTATAGCATTCCCCCATGTAGTGTTATTTCTATAATGCAAAAGTTTACCCATCTCTCTCCTTTTGCATACATAATTTTACCTTTCATATGCAAATACAAGCTTGTCATACACAGTGTGAGATAAAAAGGCAGCTGCAGCTTCATGCATATGGGAGTGATCCAGGGCCCAGGTCTCTCCAACATTCCAAGGCATCCCAGACACCAGGCGGAGGCATCACTCTACTTTTGAATCTCAGTATATTTCGGAGCCTATAGATCATGGCTGAGGTACCGGGTGAGGCTGGGCCAACCAGGAACTAAAAGCTATCTATTAGTAGTCAAGGAAAAAAGTGAAGAAGGAAGACAGCACAGTGTCTAGAAGCTGATACCCTTCCCTTATATTTCCCCAGCTGCTGGCTGTTTCTTACATGAATCTAGATGGACCTTTTATAAATCCTGATTCTGATATTTTTGAAAATACTCAGAATTTACCACTGCTAGTGTCTTCCTACCCAAACCTCTATCTACCCACTCCCAACATTGGATATTAATACTGATCTGGATGGTTCCCAAGCTCCTCAAATGAGTTTTTCAATTCAGACTAGGAATTAGTTTGGGAAGAGAAATTCACTGCTGTATTTTGTGCCCTTCAAAATTCGTGTTGAAACTTAATCCCCAACAAGGCAGTATGGGAAGTGGGATCTTTAAGAGGTGATTGGGTCATGAAGGCTCCACCCTTATAAATAATCCACTAATTCATTTGTAGATTAATGGATTAAAAAGCTATTAGATTAAGGGATTATCAAGTGAATGGAACTGTAGCTTTATAAGAAGAGGGAGAGAGTCCTGAGCTAGTGTACTAAGCACTCACCATTTGATGCCCTTCACTGCCTCACAACTCTGAGTTTCCACCAGCAAGAAGGTTCTCACCAGATGCTTCCTCTCAACCTTAGACTTACCAGGTTTCATACCTCCAAGAAATAATTTCATTTTATTTGTAAATTATCCATCATCAGATATTCTACCTTCCCTTATCAAATTTCCACTCCCAGACTCTTACTTTTCATGCCTGACCTCTTAAAATGCACACTATTCTTTTTTTTTTTTATTGTAGTTTAGGTTCTGTGGTGCATGTACAGATCATGGAGGATTGTGGCATAGATACATACATGGTAAGGTGGTTTGCTGCCTTCATCCTCTTATCACCTATATCTGGTATTTCTCACCACGTTATCCCTCACTATCCTCCCCACCCCTGCTGTCCCTCCCCTAGCCCCTCCAACTGACTGCAGTGTGTGATGCTCCCCTCCCTGTGTCCATGTGTTCTCATTGTTCAACACCCACCTATGAGTGAGAACATGCGGTGTTTGGTTTTCTGGTCTTGTATCAGTTTGCTGAGAATGATGGTTTCCAGATTATCCATGTCCCTATGAAGGCAATGAACTCATCTTTTTTTATGGCTGCATAGTATTCCATGGTGTATATGTGCCACATTTTCTTTATCTAGTCTATTGTTGATGGACATTTGGGTTAGTTCCAAGTCTTTGCTATTGTAAACAGTGCCACAATGAACATACATGTGCATGTGACCTTATAACAATTTATAATTCTGTGGGTTTATACCCAGTAATGGGATTGCTGGGTCAAATGGTATTTCTATTTCTAGGTCCTTGAGGAATTGCTGCACTATCTTCCACAATGGTTGCACTAATTTACACTACCATAAACAGTGTAAAAGTGTTCCTATTTCTCCACATCCTCTCCAGCATCTGTTGTCTTTTGATTTTTTAATGATTGCCATTCTAACTGACCTGAGATGCATCTCAATGTGGTTTTGATTTGCATTTCTCTGATCATCAGTGATGATGAGCATTTTTTCATCTGTTTGTTGGCCTCATATATGTCTTCTTTCGTAAAGTGTCCTTTGCTCACTTTTTAATGGGTTTGTCATATTTTTTCTCATAAATCCATTTTAGTTCTTTGTAGATTCAGGATAGCAGCCCTTTGTCAGATGGGTAGCTTGCAAAAATTTTTTCCCATTCTGTTGGTTGCCAGTTAGCTTTAATGATTAATTATTTCCTTTGCTGTACAGAAGCTCTTTTGTTTAATTAGATCCCAGTTGTCTATTTTGGCTTTTGTTGTCATTGCTCTTCATGTTTTAGCCATGAAATCCTTGCCTATGCCTATGTCCTCAATGGTTTTGCCTAGGTTTTCTTCTAGGGTATTTATGGTGTTAGATCTTATGTATAAGTCTTTAATCCATCTGGAGTTAATTTTAGTGTAAGGTGTCAGAAAGGGGTCCAGTTTCTGCTTTCTGCACATTACTAGCCAGGTTTCTCAATGTTATTTATTAAACAGCGAATTCTTTCCCCATTGCTTGTTTTTGTCAGGTTTGTCAAAGATCAGATGATTTTAGATGTGTGATGTTGCTTCTGAGACCTCTGTTCTGTTCTGTTGGTCTATGTCTCTGTTTTGGTACCAGTACTATGCTGTTTTGATTACTGTGGACTTGTAGGATAGTTTGAAGTCAGGCAGCGTGATACCTCCAGCTTTGTTCTTTTTGCTTAGGGTTGTTTTGGCTATGCAGGCTCTCTTTTGGTTCCATATGAAGTTTAAGGTGGTTGAGAGTTCTGTGAAGAAGGTCATTGGTAGCTTGATGGGGATAGTGTTGAATCTAAATCACTTTGGGCAGTATGGCCATTTTCACAATATTGATTCTTCCTAACCATAAGCATGGAATGTTTTTCCATCTGTTTCTGTCCTCTTATTTCATTGAGCAGTGGTTTGTAGTTCTCCTTGAAGAGGTCCTTTACATCCTTTGTTAGTTGTATTCTTAGGTATTTCATTCTCTTTGTAGCAATTGTAAATGGGAGTTCACTTTTGATTTGGCTCTTTGTTTGTCTGTTATTGGTGTATAGGAATGCTTGTGATTTCTGCACATTGATTTTGTATTCTGAGACTTTGCTGAAGTTGCTTATCAGTTTCAGTAGATTTTGGGCTGAGAATATGGGGTCTTCTAAATATGCAGTCATGTTGTTTGAAAACAGAGACAATTTGGCTTCCTCTTTTCCTAATTGAATACCCTTTATTTATTTTTCTTGTCTGATTGCTCTGGCTAAAACTTCCAATACTATATTAAATAGGAGTGGCGAGAGAGGGCATCCTTGCCTAGTGCCAGATTTCAGAGGGAATGCTTCCCGTTTTTGCCCATTCAGTATGATATTAGCTGTGAATTTGTCATAAATAGCTTTTATTATTTTGTGATACATTCCATCTATACCTAGTTTATTGAGGATTTTTATCATGAAGTGCTGTTGGATTTTGTCAAAGCCTTCTCTGCATCTATTGAGATAATCATGTGGTTTTTGTCTTTGTATCTGTTTATGTGATGGATTACATTTACAGACTTTTGTATGTTGAACCAGCCTTGCATCCCCAGGATAAAGTCTCCTTGATTGTGATGAATAAGCTTTTTGACTTGCTGTTGCATTCAGTTTGCCAGTATTTTATTGAAGACTTTTGTGTTAATGTTCATCATGGATATTGTCCTGAGGTTTTCTTTTTTAGTTGAGTCTCTGCCCAGTTTGGGTATGAGGATGATGTTGGTCTCATAAAATGAGTTCGGGAGGATTCCCTCTTTTTGTAATGTTTGGATAGTTTCAGAAGGAATAGTATCAGCTCCTCTTTGTACATCTGGTAGAATTTTCCTGTTAACCCATCTGGACCTGGACTTTTATTTGGTTTGTAGGCTATTAATTTCTGCCTCAACTTCAGCCCTTGTTATTTGTCTATTCAGGGTTTCCACTTCTTCCTGGTTTAGTCTTGGAATGCAAGTGTCTAGGAATTTATCCATTTCTTTCAGATTTACTGGTTTGTGTGCATAGAGTTTTTTGTAGTAATCCCTGACAGTGGTTTGTATTTCTGTGGAATAGGTGGTGATGTCGCCTTCATTGTTTTTTATTGCATCTATTTGATTCTTCTCACTTTTTGTTTTTATAGCAGTCTATGCATTTTGTTGATCTTTTCAAAAAAACAGCTCCTGGATTTGTTGATTTTTTTGAAGTTTATTTTATTTTATTTTTTTGTATCTCTAGTTCCTTCAGTTCTGCTCTGATCTTAGTTATTTCTTGTCTTCTGCTAGCTTTTGAGTTTTCTTGATCTTGCTCCCCTAATGTTTTCAATTTTGATGATAGGGTATTGATTTTAGATCTTTCCTTGCTCCTCATGTGGGCAATTCTTCCTATGAGTTTCCCTCTGGACACTGCTTTAAATGTGTCCCAGAGATTCTGGTAAGTGTGTTTTCATTCTCATTGGTTTCAAAGAACATCTTTATTTCTGTCTTCATTTCATTGTTTATCCAGTCAACATTCAAGAGCCAGTTGTTCAGTTTCCATGAAGTTGTCTGGTTTTGAGTGAGTTTCTTAAACATGAGTTCTAACTAAATTGCCCTGTGGTCTAAGAGACTGTTTGTTATGATTTTTGTTCTTTTGCATTTGTTGAGGAGTGATTTACTTCCAATTATGTGGTAGATTTTAAAGTAAGAGCAACGTGGTGCTGAGAATGCATATTCTGTGGATTTGGGGTTGAGAGTTCTACAAATATCTATTAAGTTTGCTTGGTCCAGGTCTGTGTTCAAGTCCTAGATTTCCTTATTGATTTTCTGTCTTTTTGCTATGTCCAATATTGACTATTAATAGAGTGTTAAAGTCTCCCACTATTATTGTGCAGGAGTCTAAGTCTTTTTGCAGGTCATTAAGGACTTGCTTTATGTATCTGGGTCCTCCTGTATTAGGTGCATATATATTTAGAATAGTTAGTTCTTCTTGTTGTATTGAGCCTTTTACCATTATATAATGCCCCTCTTTGTCTCTTTTAATTTTTTGGGTTTAAAGTCCATTTTATCAGAGACTAGGATTGTCACCCTTGCTTTTTTTTTTTTTCTTTCCATTTGCTTGGTAAATATTCTTCCATCCCTTTATTTTGAATCTATGTGTGTCTTTGCACTTGAGATGGGTCTCCTGAATACAGCACACTGATGGTTCTTGGCTTTTTATCCAATTAGACAGTCTGTTTCTTTTGATTGGGGCATTTAGTCCATTTACATTTAACATTAATATTGTTTTGTGTGAATTTGATCCTGCCATTTTGTTACTGGTTGGTTGTTTTGCCCTTTGGTTGCTGTAATTTCTTCATTGTGTCGTTGGTCTTTACCATTTGTTTTTTTTTGCCATGGCTGGTACTGGTTTTTCCTTTCTATGTTTAGTGCCTCCTTCAGGAGTTCTTGTAGGGCAGGTCTGGTAGTGATGAAATTTCTCATCAATTGTTTGTCTGTAAAGGATTTTATTTCTCCTTCACTTATGAAGGTTAGTTTGGCTGGATGTCAAATTCTAGGTTGAAAGTTCTTTTCTTTAAGAATATTGAATATTGGCCCCCACTACCTTCTGGCTTGCAGGGTTTCTGCTGTGAAATCCACTGTGAGTCGGATGGGCTTCCCTTTGTGGGTGACCCAATCTTTTTCTCTGGCTGCCCTTAGCATTTTTTCCTTCATTTCAACCCTGGTGAATATGACATTTATGTGCCTTGGGGTGCTCTTCTAGAGTACTATCATTGTGGTGTTCTCTGTATTTCCTGAAGTTGAATGGTGTCCTGGCTTTCTAGGTTGGGGAAATTCTCCTGAATAATACCCTGAAAAGTGTTTTCCAGCTTGGATTCATTCTCCCCATCATCTTCCAGTACACCGATCAAGGGTAGATTAGGTCTTTTCACATAATCCCATATTTCTTGGAGGCTTTGTTCATTTCTTTTCACTCTTTGTACTCTTTTCTTGCTTCCTCATTTTATTTCATTGAGTTAATCTTCAATCTCTGATATCCTCTCTTCTGCTTGATCTATTTGGCTACTGAAACTTGTGTATGCTTCACGAAGTTCTTTTGCTGTGTTTTTCAGCTCCATCAAGTCATTTATCTTTTTCTCTAAGCTGGTTATTCTAGTTAGCATTTCATCTAACCTTTTTTCAAGGTTCTTTGCACTGGGTTAGAACATGTTTCTTTCACTCAGAGATGTTTGTTATTACCCACCTTCTGAAGCCTGCTTCTGTCAATTCGTCAAATTTGTTCTTCATCCAGTTTTGTTCTCTTGCTTTTGAGGAGCTGTGATCTCGTGGTAGGAAAGAGGCATTCTGGTTTTTGATGGTTTCATTTTTCTTGTTCTGTTTTCTTCCTAACCTTTTGGATTTATATAGCTTTGATCTCAGGTAGCTGCTTGGTGAGGTGGCCTTTCCTTTGTCTGCCTGTAGAGGCGTTGCTGAGCTGCCACGGATTCAGTGGAGCTGTTGCGTGTTCCTCCTGCACGTTTTATTTGCTCAGGAAAATTAGGCCAGCTTCTGCAATGGTGGCTGCCCTTACCCCCACTGAGCTGGATCATTCCTGGGCACCCTCTAACTGATGTTCTAGGTGTGAAACTCTGAAGTGAGAGTTTTTTAGACTGCTGGGCTTTGTGCAGTGAAGTCCTGTCCTGCCTTATGGCCTGTTTTCCTGCTTTCAGTTACTCTTTGTTTTCAGGGGCGGGTAGCTCCATAGAGCCAGCTTTCTGGCTTTCTCAGCATCAGCCAGTGCTTCTGCCTAGATCTATGCTGACAGCCCAGCATCAGCCAAAGTTGCTGTTCTGCCCTGTTCAGGCAGCTCACTGAGGCTTTTCATACCAGCGAAGATCTCCTATTCTGTGGGTTGTAGAGGCTTGGGTGGAGCACTATATCCAAACTGAAATCCCAGAGGGGGAGATCTCCCAGTCCTCGGGTCAGCTGCATGTACCTCCTGGGTGGGGCAGTGCCCCACCTTGCCTCAACTTGCCCTATTTGGCTTATACCCACTGTCCAACCAGACCCACAAAATGAACCTGGTACCTCGTTTGGAATTGTGACCACTCAGCTTCTGCATCTCTCTCAGTGGGAGCTGCATTCTGAAGTTGCCTCTTATTCTGCCATCTTGGGATCCCCTAGACCATCAGTACATACCATTCTTAAAGACTTTGCTATATCTTTCTAGGATTGAAGCCCAGAACACTGGTACTTTCCTGACAAGACTGATGAAGAACCAGTTATAGTCCTGCCAGACACTAGGGTGAGAAGCAGATTCTGTCGAGGCATTCTGCCACAGTGCAAAGTTAAAACTTAAAACAAAGCTGAATATTAAATACCAGAGGGTGACGTGGAGAGAATGAAAACAAACTGTGGCATTAAGACTGGAGAAGATCTTGAACAAATGGGAGACTTAAAGAGAAAAACCCTGAATTTAGCCCAGAGGTGGTATCATTGGTAATAATTCTCAGAAACCCTGCGAACTGACATTGAAAAGTCTTACCTAAGTCTCAAACGTGACTATGCTTCCTATAAGACATAAATAATTACCTTTTTAATCATCCCTTCTCTCTTTTCTTACAGTGCAGCTCTACAGTTTTGTTGTTAAGCATCATTGCTACTTGGCATTGTGATATTCAGGATTTACTACACCTTCATAGCCTATTTATTTCTTTTATCTCAGTCTCTCTTTTTGTGTTTGATGTTTACTTTTTGTGCATTTGGATACCACATTTTAAATTGTATTGGTTTTTATATTTGTTCTGAGCAGTAGCAACTCAAATTTTCAATTACTTTTTGCTTGAATGAATCATCTACATTTTCCATTTTATTGATCTTATACATTTATTTTGAGAAACTGAACCTTAACAAGAAAAAGAAAATGATTACTCAGAAAACAAACATGAAAAGAATGCTCATCTTTAAAAGATTGTCAAAAATTACTATAAGAATAATAGTGAAATGAAATAACCTTGTAACTTTGATAATGGAGGTGAAGAGGAGTTCACCTTGTTCTATAAATTAAAGAATGCAATGATATAAGGATATTGTTGAAATCTGACTCATTAATCAAATAGTCCATTGCTTTTAAGCATTTTTTCCAACAAGTTAACCTGATGAATTTATGTAAAACCATGAAGAAGAGAAAAATAAAGATTCAACTCATGATAAATTTAACGTAGGGACAAAAATAAATAAATAAAGTGACAAAATGTGGTTGAAAAAGAACCAATTTCCATTGGGTGAGTTGTCTGGCATTATGCTTTCCCTTTAGAAATTTGTAAGTGCTGTATTTAATTCTTCCTTTGCTTTGGGGCTGATCTACTCTACTTCTGAAATAAATTACATGCAATATACTTTCAATAAAAGGGTTAAGGTGTTAATGAGTTAAAACATTATTTTCAAGTAAAATTCCTTGATGATATTCAAGATTTTTAGCAATGCTATTCATTAAAATATGGATAAATTCCTCCGAGTACTTCATCATACTTATTTCTACCTCTTATTCTGGAAATTCTCTTAAATACCTCAAGTTTAAATCCTAGAAACCAGTTTTTAAAATCATAAAGAAATAAAGAAAAAAGAGCTAATGACAAAATCATCTACAAAAAAACACATTTTAATCCAGCAGTTGGAAACTAAGAAAAAAAATCTTGAAAGCAGCTAAAGAGGAGTGATTTACTACATACAATAATTCTTCAGTAAAATAACAGCTGATTTCTCAGCACGAACTATGAATACCAGAAGGCAGAGTGATAACATATATAAAGTGCTGGAAGAAAAGTACTTTCAACCAAGAATTCTATATCTGGCAAAAGGGTCTTTAAAATATGAAAGTAAAACTAAGACATTTTCTGGTAAACAAAAGCTGAAATAATTCCTTGCTAGTAGGTCTGCTCCACAAGAAATGCTTACTGTATTACCTTCCTTCAGGCAGAAATAAAAGGACACTGGAAAGTAACTGAAAGCCACATGAATAAAAACAACACTAGTAAAATTCAATATTATTATAATTTTGGTTTGTCACTTCACATATTTTCTTTATACTGACAAATACATAAAATGATAATTATAAATATGTTAATGGGTACATGATATATGAAGGAATAAGAAAATGATATTACATTTTTTAAAGTATATTCAAAGAAGCAAAACAGAAGTATTAGGGACTAAAGATATGGCAGAAAAAAAACTAAAAACTCAGGCTAGGTATTGGAGGATAATATTGAGGAAAATCGCTGATAGCAAAGTATATTCTCCAAGATTGTGGCTTGGCTTTTTATTCTTCTCATAGTATTGTTTTGTTTTGTTTTGTTTTTGAAGAATAGAAGATCTAGAATCTCATAAAATCCAATTAGACACTTATTTTTCTTTTACTGATTGTGCTTTTGGTATTACATCTAATAAATCCTTTTTTCTAACTCAGATCAAAAACGTTTCTTCGTGTTTTATACAAGAAGTTATAATCTTAGGTTTTATATTTAAATCAACATTAATTTTGACTTAATTTTTGTTTGTTATATGAAGTGTAAATTAAGGTTCATTTTTTTGCTGCTCTATATAAAAACATTTTAAAACCATCTGTTGTAAGAAAGATTCTTTGCAACTAAATTGTCTTTTCATTATACTTATTATTTTTATCACATCTATATAGTCCTCACAGCCTTCAAACTTGCTAAACTTATTTATTAGTTTTAATAGCTTATTTATAGATTTAATTAGATTTTCTATGTAATCTTTATTCATTCGTGAATAAAGCTGCTTATAATTCTTCCCTTAAATATGGGTGCTGTCCACTTCCTTTTATTGTCTTATTGCACTGGTAATAACTATAATATGAATGAGTGTGTGAGAGTCAACACACATGCTCTATTCCTGGTATTAAGAAAAAAATATTCAGTTTTTTATCATTAAACAGCATGTCAGCTGTACGTTTTTCCTAGATATTTTTTAATAGTATTAAACAAGCTTTCTTTCTTTCTTGGTTGATGAGAATTACGAGATTTGTTTTTTAATGGATAGTTGTGTATTTTGTCATGACTTTTGCTGTGTTTATGTACAGTTTTATAGATACATAGTTTTCTCTTTTCAGTCTGTTAATATGGTGGTAACTGGTTTTTTCAATATTAAACAATTTTCTTTACTACAAAGAGAGTTTACTTTTCTATAAATAGGGTTTATATTAAAGCAAATTGTTTAATATTGAAAAAACAGTACACTATAAACCGTATTTGGTCATTGTATTATTTTTATGTACTTTTGGATTTGAAATGTCAAAATTTTGTTAACCATTTCTAGACCTATGTTCATAAAGAATATTGGACTGCAGTTTTGTTTTCTTACAATGCTTTTCCCTGGGCTTGGGATCAGTGTAATTCTTGTCTCAACAATGAACAAGAAAGTATTCTCAAAAAAAAAATCTAGAAGAGTTTTTATAGGATAAGTATTATTTCTTACTTAGAAGTTAGGTAGAAATCCTATGATGCTTGATATTAAGTGTTGACTAATTGAGGAACACCTACATGACTGGTAAAGTATTGTTTCTGGGTGTATCTGTGAGGGTATTGCCAGAGGTGACTGACATTTGAGTCAGTGTACTGGGAGAAGAAGACCCACCCTCAACGTGAGTAGGCATCATCCAATTAGCCAGGTAGAAGAATGGGGATAGGTGCTTTTCTGAGTCCTTTTGCTCTCTCTCTTTCTTTCTGTGCTGGATGCTCGCTCCATCTCCTCCTGCCCTTGAATATCAGACTCAAGTTCTTTGGTCTTTGGACTCTAGGACTTGCACTGGTGGCCTCCTGGCGGATCTCAGGTCTTTATCCTCAGACTGAAGGTTGCTCTCTCAGCTTCCCTATTTTTTGAGGCTTTTGGACTTGCCCTGAATCATGCTACCAGCTTTTCTATTTCCTTAGTTTACAAATGGTCTATTGTGGGACTTCATCTTGTAATCATGTGAATAAATTGTCCCTAATAAGCTTCCTTTTATGTATACATATATACTATTGGTTCATCTCTCTAGAGAACCCTAACACAAATCCCAAGTAAAAACATCTGTGTTTGGAGTTCACTTTGTGGAAATAATTTAAATATGAAATCAACTTCTTTAATAAATAGAGAATAAGTCTAATTGCTCAATTCTTCTTAAGTATGTTTTGGAGTTTGTATCTTTCAAGAAATCATCTATTTTATCTAAGTTTTTTGTTTATGGGCATAGAGTTGTTTGTGTAATATTCATTTATCTATTTAACAACAGTGGGCTTTCTAGTGATATACCTTCATTCCTGATGTCTGATATTAGTCATTAGTCATTCTCTCTCTCTCTCTCTCTCTCTCTCTCTCTCTCTCTCTCTCTCTCTCTCTCCCTCCCCCTCATCCCTCCATCCCTCCCTCCCTCCCTCCCCTCCCCTCCCTCTGTCTCTTCTTTGTTAGACTGCTGGAGGTTGGTCAATTTTAGATATTTTTAAAAGACAAATACTGGCTTGATTGATTTTCTATCTTTTTCTGTTTTGAGTGAAATTGATTTCAGCTCTTATAGTTATTCTCTCACTTTTCATTTATTTTGGTCTTTTTCTAGTTTTGTGAGATGGGAGCTTAAATTATTGATTTTTTTCTCTTTTCCAATGTAAGTATTAAGTATGATGAATTTTTCTCTAAATATTGTTCTGTGTTCCATGGACTTGGAAATTTTTCATTTTCATTGTAACATATAATTTCTATCTACTTTGAGACATCCTCTTCAACCCATTAATTATTTTGAAATATACAATTTACTTTGGATTTGATTAATATTTGTGATATGGTTTGGCTGTGTCCCCACCCACATCTCATCTTGAATTGTAGCTCCCATAATTCCCATATGCTGTGGAAAGGACCCAGTGGGAGATAATTGAATCATGGGAGCGGTTTCTTCCACACTGTTTTCGTGATAGCAAAGTAGTATTATAAGAGCTGATGGGGAAACCCCTTTCACTTGGAGTTCATTCTCTCTTGCCTGCCTCCACATAAGGTGTGCCTTTTGCCATGGTTGTTGAACTGCGAGTCCATTAAACCTCCTTTTCTTTATAAATTACCTAGTCTTAGGTATGTCTTTATCAACAGCATGAAAATGGACTAATACAATTTGTATGGTCAGGGTTTTTCCACCTGGTCACCTTTAACACATCTATATTATTAAAGTGAATTTCTTGTAGAAAGAAATGAGTCATGCTTTTTTTTTTAGTACACCAGTTTCTTTTAATGAATATTTTTATACCTTCTACATCTAATATAATTATTGATCTCTATCAATTATACCTGCCACTTTATTATTATTATTTTAGATTTTTTTGGTCTTTCATTAGGTTTGGAAAATTTGAGTCATTATTTCTTTAAATACGTTTTTACTGTAATTTTTTTTTCCTCTCTAGGAATTCAATCACCATAATTTATATCTTTTGTCATTGTCTCACAGGTCCTTCAGGCTTAGTTCTTTTATTCATTCTTTTTAAAAACAATTTATTTTATATGATTCAGATTGGATAATTTGTATTACTCTATGCTCAATTTCACTAATTCTTTTTTCTTATTTTCATTCTTCTATTGACCCATCCAGTAATTTTTGGAGGGTCATTTTATTTTTTTTAGTTCTAAAATTTCCATTTGTTTCCTTATGTGTTATCTTTCTTTGCTGAGAATTTTATTGTTATTTGTTTTGAAAGTATTTTTAATTTCTCAGAGCAATCTTATGATAGCTAATTTAAAATCCTTGTTAAATAATCTCAGATCTGAGTCATCTACGTGTTGGCACTTGTTGATTTTTTCTACTTGAGTTAAAATGTTTTTAGTTCTTGGTATGATTAATTTCAGACAACATGCTGGACATTTCAAGAATTATATCATAAGATTATAGTTCCTACTTCAATCTATTTTAGCAGATTGTCAGCTTGTTTAATTTCAGAATCTATGTTCTAGCTCAACTTTGTGGCTGTGGGTCAAATGTGGGTAAAATGTCAATTTAGTTTATAAAGCATCAACAGTGCTATTATTGTCTGCCCCACTGTGTTACCCAGATGACAAGATTCTTCCCTTCAGTCTCTGCAGTACTGTCTTGAGATGTGGAGGGATGCCACCTCATTATTCAGAGAAGGAAATGATGACAGAGTTTTGCTCACAGGCTTTACTGAGGGAGATTTACTGTAGGTGGGAGTAGGAGGTTGACATCGCAGCCCCACCCACAAACTCCAGGAGAGTAGGACGTTGCCTTGTCACTGTAGGGAGAGTTAAGCCTGAATTTTTCACACTATCTCTGCTGTTCTGGCATTCATTGAAGGTGGAATGTGTAGCTATATTTTTTCTGCTCCCATTGGTATTTTTTTTTTTAACTTTTATTTTAGGTTCAGAGGTTCATGTTCAGGTTTGCTAAACACGTAAATTGCATGCTTTGGTTGTGGGGCTTTGGTGTACAGACTATTTTGTCACCTATATAATAAGCATAGTACCCAGTAGATAGTTTTTCAATCCTCACCCTCATCCCAGCCTCCACCCTCAAGTAGGTCCCAGTGTCTCTTGTTCCTTTCTTTGTGACCATATGCACTCAATGTTTACCTCCCACTTAAAAGTGAGAACATGTGGTATTTCGTTTTCTGTTTTTGTTTAGTTTCCTTAGGATAATGGCCTCCAGCTTCATTCATGTTGCTGCAAAAGACATAATCTCATTCTTTTTTATGGCTGCATAGTATTTCATGCTGTATATGTATCACATTTTCTTTATCCAGTCTACCACTGATGGACATTTAGTTTGATTCCATGTCTTTTCAATTGTGAATGGTGCTGTGATAAACATATGCGCACATGTGTCTTATATACCCAGTAATGGTATATATTCCAAGCTCTGTCCTGTCTCTTTTGCTACTTCCTTTTTAAGACCAGTCACTTTTAGATTTGCTTTTTGAGGCTATTTTCTAGTTCCTATAGTCATGCTTCATTTGCAGGTCACATCCCCCACAGTCCATTGTCACTGGGTCTAGTTCAGCACTAGGATCTTGCCTAAAAGTTGCAGTCCTTATGGCCTAGGCTGCCTTTCAAGTTTACTTGGAGACAGAGCACTGTAGCCCTCTGTGGCGTGGTCTGCAGGAACTCAAATTCTGAACCGCGGGGATCTTCAGTTTCCCCCTGTCTAGGGCTGGTTTAAATGCTCATCATCATTGGGCAGCCTCAGCTGAACTTGGTCCCATTTTCCTTTCTGCTCTAAAGGGCAACACTGAGTTCAATTCCTCCCAATTGCTGTGTTCTCCCTCCCCCAGTACTCAGAGAGGCTCCCTATAAGATGCAGCTGCTGCTTGGGTGTGGGGGAGGAGTGGTGTCAGCAATTCAGGACCCTGTTTTGCTATGTCTTCAGTACCTCTTTCAGGGATATAAAGTTAAAACCAGGTACTGTGAGTGCTCATCTGAGTTGTTCTTATGAAGGTGTTTTTGTTTTTCTGTATAGATTGTTGTTAACTTGGTGTCCTCTCAGGGGGGACTATCAGTGGAGCTTTGTATTCTGCCTCCAGACACAGCTTTTCATCTGGTGTCATTTCCCTTCTGCTTGTAAAACTTTAAAATTTTTTGTAGTATGTGTCTATGATAAATTATTTCAGGTATTGTATACCTGAATTCCTTATGTATCTGAAAACCTACTTTACCTTTATTTGTTAAAGACATATTCATAAAGTGTTCTAGGATGACAGTTTTTTTTCTATTTTTCAGTACTTTAATGATGTTGCTCTACATTTCTCTTTGACACTAGTTGGGCAATTTGCTAATGTTCTGATGTATTTTTTTATTTTGTTTGTGATTCATTGAACTTTTTGGATCTCTGCCTTTATACATTTCATCAAATGTGGAAAATGTTTGGCTATTTTTATATCAGTTCTTAATTTTTTAGTTAAAAAAATTTTAATTATACATACATGATAGTTCTACGTCCTTATGGGGTACATGTAATATTTTGACACAAGCATACAATATGTAACAACCAAATCAGAGTTTGGTGTATCTATCACCTCAAGCACTTATTATTTCTTTGTGTTACAAACATTCCAATTCCACTCCTGTAGTTATTTTGATACATACAATAAATTATTAACTATAGCCATGTTACTGTGCTACCAAACACTAGATCCTCTTCATTCTATCTGAACGTACTTTTGTACCCATTAACCATCCCATCTTTATTCCTTGCCTTCCCATCACCCTTCCCAGCTTCTGATAACAACCCTCTGTCTCCATGAGTTCAATTATTTTAGCTCCCACCTATTGGTGAGAACATGTAATATTTATCTTTCTGTGCCTGGCTTATTTCACTTAACATAATGTCTTCCAGTTATATCCATGGAAGCACATATTTGCAAACTATTTATTTGACAAGGAATTAATAACCAGAGTATTTATGGAGCTAAAGCAACTAATAGGATGAAGAACAAATAATCTGATTTAAAAGCAGGCAAAAGATCTGAATAGACATTTCCCAAAAGAAGACGTACAAATGGCCAACATGGTATATGAAAAATAGCTTCACTACTAGTGAGGGAAATGCAAATTAAAATTACAATGAGATATTATTTCACCCCAGTAAAAATTGCATTTATCCAAAAGGCAAGCAATAAAGAATGCTGGCAAGAGTATGGGAAAAGGGGAGCCTTTATTAGTAGAGCCACTATGGAGAACAATATGGAGGTTCCTCAAAAAACTACAAATAGAACTACTATATGATCCAGCAGTCCCATTGGATCATACAGTAGTTCTAATTGTAGTTTTTTGCTGGGTATATATGCAAAAGAAAAGAAATCAGTATATCGGAGAGATATCTGAGCTCTGGTGTTTATTATAGCATTATGCACAATAGCCAAAATGTGGAATCAAGCTAAGTGTTCATTAATGAATGAATGAAGAAAAAGTTGTACATGTACACAATGAAATATAATTCAGCCATTAAAAAGAGTGAAATTGTGTCATTTGATGGAACTTCTTTTTTTTCTATGCTCTTCTCCCTTTGACATTTTGATTACATTGATTATTAGGCCATTACATGTTTTCTTAAGATTTATGTAAACTTTATTAACATTTTAAGTCTCTTTTTCCTCTCCACATTTCATTTTGAATAGTTTCTATTGTTATATCTTAAAGTCTGCCAATATTTTCTTCTGCAGTGTCTAATTTGCTGTTAATCTCAACCTAGACACTGTAGTTTTCATCTCTGGATGTTCAATTTGGGTTTTTTATATCTTAAATGTGTCTACATAATTTACTCAATTATTTTGAATGGCTTATTGAAAAATTTTATTATCGATATCATTTCTGTACCAGTTTTGAATAAATTGTTTAAATATTTCAGGTGGTGTTTTTTTCTGCTACTTTGCATTCCTGCTAATTTTTTCATTTGATACAGAGATGATTAATTTTAGCATGAGTACTGAATATTTTCTCTTCCTATAAATATTTCTGAGCATCAGTCTGAAATATAGTTATCTTGAAATGGTTTCATCTTTCAGGTCTTGCTTTTAAAATATTTTAAGCAAAATGAGAGCAATATTTATCCTCAGGCTAATTTTGCTGTATTTTAGGGGGCAAAACCCTTCTCAATATATTTTACTGTATGTTCTATGTATTGTTAGGGCTTCTGTTCTTCCTGGTGGACATAACACTATTCTCAAGCTTAAGGAATTTTTTTTCTTCAATTCTTTTGGATGCTCTTCCACAGGTTTAGGTAGTTTCCTCACATGTATATGTTGATCATAACTCAGCAGAACACCTGCAAGGAACCCTCTGAGATCTATGGTCTCTGGATTTCTCTCTCTCTGAAACTTTTTCTTCACTGGTACCACGCCCTGTAAATTTGATCTGCCTTGCCCTGCATGACTCTCAACCCCATTATTTCAGGGAGACCTCTGAGTTCTCTGTGGGTGGCCCTTCTCTGCTGTATGACTGGAATTTTCTTCAGTTAGTAAATGGATGCAATATTCATTTGGATTTTATTATTTTTGAGGTTGAAGGGTAAATTCAGCTTACATCATCTTCCAAAGGATTGTGAAACTTGAATCATACCAAAATAAGTTAAAAAAAAATGAGGAATGCTTGTCTCTCCCTCAACAGTCTCAATAGAGAAGAAAATTACATTGATATATGTAGTCTTCACTAAAAAAATCTCTAAATAATACTTTCCTAAGGATAGTTTGTTATGCTTTTACTAAGACTAGACATTATAAACACACACACAGAAATGGAAATGCTAAGGCCAAACTTATGGGCATCAATTGTGAAAAGATAGTTTTATTTATTCTCTTGGAGTAAGAGGCTGAAATAAAGCGGTGAAGTAGTCTTTGAATTGGACAGAAGTCAAACAAATTCTTCATGAATCACTCTCTAATCAGTTGATTCAGAGCATGTTACTTGAGCTATGTTTTTCTTTTCTCATCTATAATATTTAGGTACTAATTCATAGCTCATAGAAATTTCATAAGAGTTCATTAACAGAAGTCTAAAAAGTTTCTAACCTTGTGTGAGGCAAAGAGCATCTATTCAGTAAAATATAATAGCTCTTGTGATTATTATCACTTTATCCTTAATGAATGGAAGTCAATATACATTACCATCTTTTCTTCCCAAAGCTGAGATTCACTATACATCCTTGATTCAATTAATTCCATTCTATTCTTATACTTAACTTTATCATGCATGTGAACATTTCTTAAGTGTTGTCTAATAAGCTGTTCCCTTAGCTTTCTTTAAGGCAAAAATTATGCCTAGAAATTCTTTATTTCTGGCATTTGCCTTCTCTTTGCTTCAGCAACAAAAGTGTCTATTTACTTTCTAGGGGGTATCATTTTTTCAGCTTAAATATTTTCCAAATAATTGTGGAGGCTTAATCATCCACATGGTTGACAAAACCATGGTAAATTTATAAGATTATTTACATTACTGAAGGTTTTCTTTATGTCCTGTGGGGTTATCTTTAATGGTGAACAAAACTTGACTGAGACCTGTGGTGAGATTGTAGATAACTGAAAGATTTTTCCTTCTTTGCATATCTATTGTCTATGAAGGTCAGATCAAATCAGGAGCAAGTCTTGTGAAAGTTAATGTTTCTAATCACAAATTCAGGAGAGTAAAGGGCAGGTTTGGGAAACACCTGCATGTACTATGGAGAACAGCAGTCATTCTGACTTTTTGTATTTAATATTTTCTTCACCTCAATAGACCACACAGAAAATATATGGATATGACTTTAAGAAACAAGGAAAAGTGTTGGGCTTTTTAGAGGTTATAGATTATATTCGTGATATTAATAAACAGTGATTAAATAAAAGCCTTCAGAGAAGTCAGAACTTCAAAAAAGTAATAAAAATGAATTTCAATTTAAGTATATCACATATTTCAAAACCTGCTAACTCTTAATGTAAATGGTTGAAAATAGCACATTAGAGAAAGGTTGTAGATTAAATCTAGTTATGTTCCTTGAATTTTTATTCTTCCTCTGAAAACTATAGAGTTTTAAAATTCCAATTAAAATGTTTACCTCATTTTATAAAGCCTGTCACAGATTCTTTTTCTTTACAATGATTGTTTCACTTCCAATTTCCCTTTTGTTATCAAAGGTGTATTAATTGACATTCAGTTTATCTAGCATAATTTATTGTAATCATTATATATGAGTTTCTCTTTTAGACATAACTGAACATAATGATGCCCTTGTGATTAATAATCTTGCCATAGCAATCAAGTATAGTTTCTTTCAGCTCTTTAGTAGTCTGGAACACAATATTCTTCCTACTGTTTTAGGTTTGTCTTATGTTTTGCTACTTTGTTTCTTTTTTCTTTTTTTATTTTTTTTGAGATGGAGTTTCGCTCTTGTTACCCAGGCTGGAGTGCAATGGCTCCATCTCAGCTCACCGCAACCTCTGCCTCCTGGGTTCAGGCAATTCTCCTGCCTCAGCCTCCCGAGTAGCTGGGATTACAGGCATACGCCACCGTGCCCAGCTAATTTATTTTTAGTAGAGACAGGGTTTCACCATGTTGACCAGGATGGTCTCAATCTCTTGACCTCGTGATCCACCCACCTCGGCCTCCCAAAGTGCTGGGATTACAGGCGTGAGCCACCGCGCCCGGCCTGCTACTTTCTGTTTCTAATAACAATGTACTCTAATCTTGTTTCTTTATTATTCATTTTCATTTCTATTGATATTTGTTTAAAGTTTTTGTAAAAAATGTTTCTGTTTGTTTTCATATACATTTGCATTTCCTTCTAATTTTTGCTTATAAAAACTCTTGGGCACTAGACTGGTACTTTAGCAATTTTGAAACCATTTTATAGCTCTTCTAAATATTTAATTTTTAAACATTAAATAATATTCTTGATTTAAAAGCTCATTTTGAAAATACGGTTTTCCATATGAAGTCTTAAAAATTTTTTGAATGTAAATGTTTTTTAAATACCTAAAAAAATTTTCTAATTTTTCACCTACATAAAAGTATAAAAGGACAGGATTGGCAGCTAGTTCTATGACTTTTATCCAAATCCAAGGGTTGCTACAGATTTGAATCTTAGCTGAATTCCCCTCTTTCATTCTACTGTTGAATTCCCTCACCTTTAATGTTTTGTGATGAAAATATTTATGCCAGAACTAAGATAAGTGAGCATTTGAATAAGGACTATAAAATGGATCTATCTCTGTTGAGCTTATTTATTTAGTAACGAATAACTGGTATTGATGGGATATACCAGTACCAGAGATAGGAGCTAGTTACAGATCTCAAGGGCTGTGCAACCAGCTGATCATCATGTCCACCTAAGAGGGCTATATGATATTCTAGGTGTAAACGTTAAGGAATCCTAGAGTTGAAGACTTATCTGAGCTGAGAGATGTGCCCTAAACTCAGCTTCATCTCTTGTGACCACATCTCCCAAGTGACTGAGTAATCAGAATGGTTGCTCTGGTATATACAAACATGGTCACTTGCTGTCTGTTCTGTATCCTTTCTGGAAATGAAGTAATGCATGTGGAAAATCCTGTTGTCTCTCATGAGCTCAATATTCAATAGAACCTTAAACCACTAATGTTGTAAAACACCAGTATTTCAAAATGTTATCTTGGATATGTTTAATATTTGTAAAAATATTTAGAACTCTGTAGAAATATTGACAATATTATTAATTTTGACTTATTTGTCATAGTTATACAAAGAATCAAGGTTTTATTCTCATTTTTTACATCATTACATTTATTTAACCCATCATTTCTGCAAATATTTGTTGATCACTCAATATAAGTCAGTTAATATCTATGCAGTGGAAACTTAGCAATAAAAATTCAAAGTCTCTTCTCTAGGAGATCATATTGTGGTAGAAACTGATAATTAAAAAACAAAAAATATTCAAATAGTAAGTGCTGTGAAAAATAAAACATAATAAAAAATAAAAAATGAGAATGGTAGAAGTAATTTCAGTGAATGTCTCCATATATTTCTAGATTTAAAAAATGATGTGTGCTTACTAATGACGTTAAGGTGAACTCTGATGTTTGCTTTTCCTAAACATTTGCCCTAAAAGCAATATCCATTGCATTACTTGTATCAAATGAATAAATCTTCATTTGAATGGATAACGTTGAAAAGATTTGTTTTTCACTGTCAAGTCACTCTCTATCAAAATGCACATTAGGCTGTTGGTCTTTAAGAAAATAACCATGGCCAACATGTAAAACGTGTAAAATGTTTCTCAGTGTTAAAGTTTTGTCATCAATCAAATGTGTATGACCGAAATGCTAGCAGGTTCTGTTGATTCTTCCTAACCATGAACATGGAATGTTTCTCCATCTGTTTGTGTTCTCTCTGATTTCGTTGAGCAGCAGTTTGTAGTTCTCCTTGAAGAGGTCCCTTACGTTCCTTGTGAGTTGTATTCCTAGGTATTTTATTGTTTTTGTAGCAATTGTGAATGGCAGTTCATTCTTGATATGGCTTTCTTTAAGTCTGTTACTGGTGTAGAGGAATGCTTGTGATTTTTGCACATTGATTTTATATCCTGAGACTTTGCTGAAGTTGCTTATCAGTTTCAGGAGTTTTTGGGCTGAGGCGATGGGGTCTTCTAGGTACACTATCATGTTGTCTGCAAATAGAGACAATTTGGCTTCCACCTTTCCTATTAGAATACACTTTATTTCTTTTTCTTGCCTGATTGCTCTGGCTAGAGCTTCCAGTACTATATTGAATAGGAGTAGTGACAGAGGGCATCATTGTCTAGTGCCAGATTTGAAAGGGAATGCTTCCAGTTTTTGCCCATTCAGTATGATATTGGCTCTTGGTTTGTCGTAAATAGCTTTTATTACTTTGAGATATGTTCCACCAATACCAAGTTTATTGAGGGTTTCTAGCATAAAGGGCTGTTGAATTTTGTCAAATGCCTTCTCTGTGTCAATTGAGATAATCATGTGGTTTTTGTTTTTGGTTCTGGTTATGTGGTGAATTACGTTTATAGACTTGTGTATGTTGAACCAGCCTTGCATCCCTGGGATGAATCCTACTTGATCATGATGGATAAGTTTTTTGATGTGCTGTTGCAATCAGCTTGCACATAATTTATTGAAGATTTTTGCATCTATGTTCATCATGGATATTGGCCTGAAGATTTCTTTTCTTGTTGGGACTCTGCTGGGTCTCTGCTGGGTTTTGGATGATGTTGGTCTCATAAAATGATTTGGGAAGGATTCCCTCTTTTGGGATTATTTGGAATAGTTTCAGAAGGAATGGTAACAGCTCCTCTTTGTGTGTCTGGTAGAATTCAGCTGTGAACCCATCTGGACCTGGACTTTTTTGTGTGGTAGGCTCTTAATTGCTGCCTCGATTCAGATCTTGTTATTTGTCTATTCATAGTTTCGGCTTCCTCCTGGTTTAGGCTTGGGAGGACACAGGTGTCCAGGAATTTATCCATTTCTTCCAGGTTTACTAGTTTATGTGCATAGAGTTTTTCTAATATTCTCTGATAATGGTTTGAATTTCTGTGGAATCTGTGGTGATTTCCCCTTCATTGTTTTTTATTGCATCTATTTGGTTGTTCTCTCTTTTCTTTTTTATCAGTCTGGCTAGTGGTCTGTTTTGTTGATCTTTTCACAAAACTAGCTCTTGGATTTATTGATTTTTTGAAGGGTTTTTCATGTCTCTATCTCCTTCAGTTCTGCTCTGATCTTAGTTATTTCTTGTCTTCTGCTAGGTTTTGAGTTTTTTTTTATCTTGCTCCTCTAGCTCTTTCAATTTTGACGATAGAATTGTCAAATAGTAGTGTCAATTTTGGATTTTTCCACTCTTCTCAAAAGGGCACTTATTGCTATATATTTTTCTCTAGAGACTGCTTTAAATGTGTCCCAGAGATTCTGGCATGTTGTGTCTTTGTTCTCGTTGGTTGTGAAGAACTTCTTTATTTCTGCCTTCATTTCATTGTTTATCCAGTCAACATTAAAGAGCCAGTTGTTCAGTTTCCATGAAGCTGTGTGATTCTGGGTTAGTTTCTGAATTCTGAGTTCTAACTTGATTGCACTATGGTCTGAGAGACTGTTTGTTATGATTTCTGTTGTTTTGCATTTGCTGAAGAGTGCTTTACTTCCAATTATGTGGTCAATTTTAGAGTAGGTGTGATGTGGTGCTGAGAAGAATGTATATTCTGTGGATTTGGGGTGGAGAGTTCTGTAAATGTCTATCAGGTTTGCTTGTTCCAGGTCTGAGTTCAAGTCCTGGATATCCTTGTTAATTTTCTGTCTGGTTGATCTGTCTAATATTGACAGTGGAGTGTTAAAGTCTCCCACTATTGTGTGGGAGTCTAAGTCTCTTTGTAAGTCATTAAGAACTTGCCTTATATATCTGGGTGCCCCTGTATTGGGTCCATATATATTTAGGATTGTTAGCTCTTCTTGTGGTATCGATCCTTTTACCATTATGTAATGACCTTCTTTGTCTCTTTTGATCTTTGTTGCTTTAAAGTCTATTTTATCAGAGATGAGAATAGCAACTCCTGCTTTTGTTTGCTCTCCATTTGCTTGGTAAATCTTCCTCCATCTCTTTATTTTGAGCCTTTGTGTATCCTTGCATGTGAGATGGGTTTCCTGGATACAGCACACTGATGGGTTTTGGATTTTTATCCAATTTCCAGTCTGTGTCTTTTGATTGGTGCATTTAGTCCATTTACATTTAGGGTTAATATTGTTATGTGTGAATTTGTTACTGCCATTTTGATGCTAGCTGGCTGTTTTGACCGTTAGTTGATGTAGATTCTTCATTTTGTTGATGCTCTTTAGCATTTAGTGTGTTTTTGGAATGGCTGGTACTGGTTGTTCCTTTCTATGTGTAGTGCCTCTTTCAGGAGCTCTTGTAAAGCAGGCCTGGTGGCGACAAAATCTCTGAGTACTTGCTTGTTCACAAAGGATTTTATTTTTTCTTCACTTTTGAAGCTCAGTTTGGCTGGATATGTAATTCTGGGTTGAAAGTTTTTTTCTTTAAGGATGTTGAATATTGGCCCCCACTCTCTTCTTGCTTGTAGAGTTTCTGCTGAGAGATCTGCTGTAAGTCTGATGGGCTTCCCTTTGTGGGTGACCTGACTTTTCTCTCTGGCTGCCCTTAGTATATTCTCCTTCATTTCAACACTGGTGAATCTGATGATTATGTGCCTTGGGGTTGCTCTTCTTGCCAAGTATCTTTGAGGTGTTCTCTGTATTTCCTGGACTTGACTATTGGCCTGCCTTGCTAGGTTGGGGAAATTTTCCTGGATAATATCCTGAAGAGTATTTTCCAGCTTGAATTCATTCTCTTCATCCCCTTCTGGCACACCTAACATAGGTTAGGTCTCTTCACATAGTCCCACATTTCTTGGAGACTTTGTTCATTCCTTTTTGCATTTTTTCTCTAATCTTGGTTTCTCATTTTATTTCATTGAGTTGATCTTCGACTTCTGATATTCTTTCTTCTGCTTGGTCAATTTGGCTGTTGAAACTTGTGCATGCTTCGCGAAGTTCTCAGGTTGTGTTTTTCAGCTCCTTCAATTCATTCATATTCCTCTCTAAGTTATCCATTCTTGTTATCATTTGAATCTTTTTTCAAATCTTTTTTCAAGGTTCTTAGTTTCTTTGCATTGATTTAGAACATGTTCTTTTAGCTCACAGAAGTTTCTCATTACCCACCTTCTGAGGTCTGATTCTGTCATTTCATCACAGTCATTCTCCGTCCAGCTTTGTTCCCTTGCTGGTGAGGAGTTTTGGTCCATTGTAGGAGGTGAGGTGTTCTGGTTTTGGGTGTTTTCCTCCTTTTTGCGCTGGTTTCTTCCCATCTTTGTGGATTTATCCACCTGTCATCTGAGTAGTTGCTGACTTTTCGATTGGGTCTCTGAGTGGATGCCCAGATTGTTGATGTTAAGGTATTTCTGCTACTTGGTTTTCCTTCTACCAGTCTAGCCCCTCCGCTGTATGACTGCTGAGGTCCACTCCAGGCCCTGCTTTTCTGGGGTACACCTGTAGCAGCTGCAGAACAATGAGGGATGCTACCAGTTTCTTCTTCTGCTATCTTTGTCCCAGAATGGTGCCTGCCTAATGTCAGTCTGATCAGTCCTTTTTGAGGTGACTCTGGATATACAGGGGTCAGGGAGCTGCTTGAGGAGACGGTCTGTACTTTATAGGAGCTCAAGTGCTGAGCTGTGAGCTCCATTGTTCATTCAGGGCTGTTAGGCTGCTGCGTTTATGTGTGCTGCCGCAGAACTCTTAAAACCCCTATTTTTCCTAGATGCTCTGTCTCGGGTAGTTGGGGCTTTCTTTATGAGTGTCTGTTGCACTATTCTGCCCAGCTAGGAGGCAGTCTAGTCACTATTTGCCTGCCAAGGCTCCACCCTGCTGATGTGGGGGTCCAACCTGTTGCTGCGGGCTCTGCCATGGGCTCCACCCTGCCGCAGAGTCTCTCTGTTATGGCAGGTTGCCTCGGCAATGGCAGGCTGCATCAGCAATGGGAATGTACTTCAGTAGGGGCGGATTGCCTCGTTAATGGCGGACGCCCCTCCCCCACTGAGCTGCACTGTCCTGGGTTCAGCTATGCCCACAGTGAAACTCTCCACCCGGAGCATTTCAAATTGCCATTTTGTTTGTCCCTGTGGGGGTGAAACCCATCGAGCCTGCTCGCCTGGCTCCGTGCCTCAGAGCGCCTTTCTTTTCTTTTTTTTTTTAAGTTGAACAGATGGTTCTCTCCCAGGTGTTTCGGTCACCCACTGTTAGGGCACTGGGATCTGTGTGATTTCCCATGCAGCAAGCCATTGCGCTGGCTCAAATGCCACTTCCCAGGAATCTCCTGGTCTGGCTCACTGTCCAAGTCCCGTTTAATCAGATGGATATGCTAATCTGCCCTCCCAAATCTCAGATTGCCAGTTTAGCAGGGCACCCGGGCCAGTGTGTTTTGTGCGGATTGTTGCGGAGTGCTGCTGCACTGCGGCACCGGCCGAAGTGGCCGCAACAGCCAAAACGGCTGCGCTTATGTCCCGTGTCTGTCCTACACCTGGGAATTTCCCCGTTCTGTGGGCAACAAAGATCCATCTGGAAATGCGGCTTTGACTCACCCTCTGAGCGTTCACTGAGAGCTGCAGTCCTGACTTGTTTTTACCAGGCCATCTTGAATCCTCCTCCCCCATCAGCATTTTTCTTTTCTTTACAAAATAATTTCTGGTTTTATTTTTGTGTGATAACAGATATTTGAGCATATTTTCTATGCTTAAAGTTTTCACACTACCACAGATCCTCAGTTTTCTGAAACCTTGTTTAAAACTTACATGTTAATCTCAGAGATCTGCAAATACCCAGAAAATTCAAGGACATTTTATCCAGAACATTTAAATTTCACTTTTAACTTCCATTATTTTACAAATTTTTAAATCCTTTTTACAACTTTGAAGGATCAAAACAACTTCAGCCATGTGAGAGTGAAGTTTTATTTTGTCGAGTTTTGACTTGCAAAGCATTATTCATAGATGACTGGATGTTGTGGAGAGAAACTGGATTTCTCAATGAAATTATCATTAACTTAACTGCATAAAATTTATAATACATTTTACTTCTGATTATTGGATTTTGGGATTTTGAAATTACATAAACCACTAGTATTGGTTTTTATCATTATGTAGAATATAAAAGGTTTATACAGGTCTCACCCCATTTTTTTTAACTAACAATTTCAGCTTAGATCACTGCACTAAGGAAAGAAATAGCCAAGGTTGATAATTCCTTCAAAATATTCAGCCAGAATGTCACTCGCTAAAGAAAGTTATTTGGACCTTTGTAGTTTACAGTTAGTGTGAAAATTAAGGAAAAAAAATAAAATGAAAATATTTTCAAAAGAGCAATGTAATTTAAGGTATGTAAATTTCTGTAAGAGGAATCATGTATTAAAATTTTATTTGTAAGAGTACCATTTTAAATCTTGCCAACTAATTCCAGCTTATAAATTACACTAAGCACACAGAAAAGTAGTTAACCCTAAAGTCAGGTAGAATTTTTAATAATTTCTTTTGCATGGAAAATGTCATAGTATTCATGTTTCTGCCCACTGAGTTTGTTTTTGGCCTGAACTTCAATAAGTAAGTGATTCTGACAGACAAAAATAATTTTGTCTTCACCAAAATGAAAGAGATTCTACTTTTCAAAAGTGTGTAGGCTGAAAAGGCTCAAAGAGAAAGAATGGGTTGTCATAACTTTGTAGTTTGATAAATAGATCTATTGTTAAGGTAATTACACTTCTTACTTATTAAGGTAAATTTCTTGATTCTTAAAAAATATCTATACAATCATAAGAAAGTCTCAATATAAGAAATCTTTTTAAACAATTGTTGAACAGCTAACCTTAAGGAATACTGACTATGAGAATCAAGACTCTCTTTTTCCTGATTTTGTTTTGACATGGTTTGGTTTGGTTTTGTCATTGTGCTTTTTATTGAGATATATTTTTCATACAGAAAAATGCACACATCTTAATTGAATAGCTTGATCTCTTTTTCATATACACCCATGTACCCATCGTTCAGACCAAAATAGAGAACTTTTCCATCACTCCAGAAAGATCCCTCATGATTTCCTGGGCTTAAGGGATACTCTTTTTTCTGACTTCTATCTTTGTAGAATAGTTTTTCCTGGTCTTAAACTTCATATGAATAGAGTTGTCTTTTGTGACCATTTTGCATCAAAATAATGTTCATGAAGCTGTTTAACCAAAGTATGCTACAACTTGGATATTCCCATACAAAATTTGCTATGTATTTCTGAGAACTAAATTAGGTGATAAGGCTGGTCAGAGGCAGTGTCTTCTAATCTATTGCTTTACACCACAGTATATTGCATCCCAAAGCATGTTTATCTGATTGTCCTTCACATGGTACTCAATGCATATTTGCAGAGTGAATAAACAAGTACAAGTTACTAGCATGCCAGGGAATCTTGGTCTTGTCTGTGTCCAGAAGTTGTATTTCTATTTCTCTGTTCCCTAGAATAGAGTGTGTCTGAGAGTAGTCACTATTTGTCAAATCAATAAATCATTAGCAAACTCAAAGTACTTTTTACCATTCTTCTTTTTAGGTTTCCATATCTTGAGATGATGAAATCGGAGTTTTGTGCTCATGACATGTATTGGCTTGACAATGATATATTAATCCATTAAGACTTTTAAATAAGAACTATGTTCAATAAAATAGACCAGGTCAGAGCACAGTGAGAAGTGTCCCCTTGGTCTATGTGATTGACTTTACTCACTGCATGAACTGCATGAAGAGGGGATTCAAAAGGGAGTAACTTAAATACCAGGTATTAGGTCTCAGAGAGAATGGAAGTTTCACTTAGTGAAAAGAATTTTTGGCCCCAGGTTGGGCCATGAGTTCTCGACAAGATGGTACGATGGCCTGGCTCTCTGACCTCAAATCAATGGGCTTGTTTAGTCCTTAGCTGGTCAACTTCAAAAGCCACTGTCTCACAGACATGTGGTAAGGATCAATAGAAATCTCTCTTAATTAATACAAGAAAAACTTTACATTTGAATTCAATTATCATTTTTAACATGCTTTTCCAAAGTTATCTTGTAGGTCAGGTCACAACTACTTGGCTAAGTGGTTTGATATTGAAAATCCGGTTATGATGTTTAAAGGGTTTTAAGAGTTAAGATGTTTTTGTCTTTGTTTGGTTTTATGAAAACCAAGGGGCATCCTAAAGCATTTGTGAATTACCCAACCTATTTCTTCATTCACTGCTTTGAGTTTTAGCTCCTGGGGAGTGTTCTTTAGAAAAACTATATATGCTTCAACATAATGACTGATTGGACACATTTTAAACTCATTAAAAAACAGCAGCCTCTGAATGACACCCTCTGAGTCTTCTCATGTTGAGGCCATTGTGTTGATGATGCTCCCTAAGAATTCTGGTTGGAGTTAATAGACAAATATGGATTCAAAACATCACAATGGAAAGCAGCACCAAATCTAGATTGGCTGCACTGGAACTGATTTGCTGTAAATTACATAAGGAGTTGAGTATAAATGCCCATTCACTGCCTTCAACTCCTGAACAAAAATTTATTATTTAGCTGTGTCTTACTTCCCCACTCACTCCTAACCACACTCTTCCACACAAACACACCCAGAGCCTTGCTCACAGCATGACTTGGCTCAAGAATGTTTAGGAGAAGGAACCTGCATATTCTGCAAGCCATTTTTGTACCTATACTTGTGCAGAATATATAACATGCTCTATTTTGTCAGTGTTGATTTCAGAGTTAACCCTAGAAAGCTGGGAATTTCTCTTTTCTCTCTGAAATGTCATTCCCATATTCCCATTTTTCATTGAGTTTTTACCCTGCTGAATCCAGATGTAACCCATATGGTTATGAATTATTAACATTTTACATTTCCCTGACTTGGATACCAATTATTCCATTTGCTTTGGTAAGGGGGAACATTGATATGCAAGTCAGGGAAATGTAAAATGTTATGTACCTTTTTTTCTTTCTTTTTAAATCCCAAGGTTGTGCAGTGATGATTGCTCTACATAAGAGGGATCTCCTAATTGGTGGGATACAGGTGATGTACCTGATTGCAGACAGTAGTAAATGCTTCTGCAGACTTCTCATTGGGCTTTTATCCTCGTTACTCTTCTCCATATACCCACTGCTAAATACACATCACTTTCTTCTTTAGTGGAATGTTAGGATTATTTATAATTTGTTATACTGTTTTCTCATGGACAGCCCTTGATTACTTGAAAGCACTAAAGAATTACTTCTCAGCATCTTTGCTGCGTACAGTATCTCAGTTGAGTCCTGCAGCACATTGCTCTGTGTGCTGATGAGGAAGCATCTGGTCCATTCAAGCTTCCATTGGAGGCCACCCAGCATGATTTGTTATAAGGACCTTTTCAGCAGGAATGAATAACAATGACACTTCTTTTCTTACTCTTGAATTAGGAGGAAAAGCGGAAGTGTACAAAATGATGGTAGATTGGATACCATACAATATCGTGGTAGATTGGATAAGTAATAATGACATGTCATTGCATAGTGGCTTTCTTTTTTCTTTAATTTTTGAGATTATAAGACCTGTTTTGCATAGTATACTACAAAGAGTGAAGTCAGGTTAGGTAAAAGAGAAACTTCACATTAAATATGTTGGGTGATCATTAAGACAATTGACAAACAGTTGGTTCTCTCTCATCTTTCAGCCAGGTGATAGTATTATAATTGTACAACTAAATTAAAATAGAGATTAAAACCTAAGGAATTCTTGAGAAGACAAAGCCAGTTAGATTTTGTCAGTGACCTTAACCTTGCTGGATTTGCAAACACAAACCAAACTTAACTTGAGCTATTTCTTATAAATCTCTATATTAAAAACAGAACTCAAGCTCAACCAATCACAAGCACCCAACAAACTTTTCATTGTATAACTAGCAACTTTCCATAGGATATACCAAGTAAGGCAACTTTGTAACTGTAACCAACCAAATAATTTCTTCTTTATTATGTCTGCATTCACTCTAAAAGCTTGTCCATAATGCTTCCTCAATGGAGCCCTCAGAACATTTCTGGCTTGGAGCTGCTGGATTCATGAATTGCTGTTTGCTCATATAAATTATTTAAAATTTGATGGCACCTTAGTTTACCTTTTTAACATAATTAACCACCTCTCTGAAATCAGCTATGGCCATTTGATTTTCTTTTGCCAATGAAACAAAAATGAAGTGAACTTGTGTTACTCTAGACAAAAGCTTTAAGAGTCAGTACATGCTCACTATTTTCTCTTTTTCTTCCACAGCAATGATGATGTGCAATGTACCAGAGAGTGCCTGCTCTGTAAGCTGAGGTCCTGAAGTGAGGACGGTCTAGAATGTACCTCTCAGAAACTCACAATAAATGTAGTGTGAGTGAAAAATTAGGCTTGTTAGGTTAAGCCTCTGAGATTTAGTTTCCTTGTTTTTATCGCTTCACTGCAATCATTGTACACGTCCTAATTTCTTCACATATTTTCTCTAAATCCTGAGGGGGAAAAAAATGAGGTGTGCCCAGATTCTCTTTTCTGTTTTTTTGAGATGGAGTCTCTGCCACCAGGCTGGAGTGCAGTAGTGTGATCTTGGCTCACTGCAAACTCCAACTCCCTGGTTGAAGTGATTCTCCTACCTCAGCCTCCCAAGTAGCTGGGATTACAGGCACGTGCCACCACACCCAGCTAATTTTTGTCTTGTTAGTAGAGACAGGGTTTCACCACATTGGCCAGGATAGTCTTGATCTTCTGACCTCGTGATCTACCCACCTCAGCCTCCCAAAGTGCTGGGATTACAGGCATGAGCAACCACGTGCAGTCTTGCCCAGTTTTAAGGTTGACCAAGTATGCAGACACAATCAATGAATTCATGTTGATATCTGAAGGAATACACTTAACACCTACTTGAGTTGGTGAATGGATTAGACATACTATTGTATTTTAATGGATCATTAGAATGGTGTCAGAGCCATTTCAAGACCTGTATTTGTGGCTCAATAATAGGAGACTTAGCTAATTTCACAGAGTATGTTCGAAAAGATCGGCCATGACTTGTTATAGGATTACTTCTCATAAGACTTGGGAAAGATTTGAAGAGAGCCAAAAAATAATGAAAGAGAGCCTTAACTTGCCTCCTGCCATGTATATTTTATTGTTGCTCCTTTATGTACTTATTGCTTAATATAACAAACTCCATTTAGTCAGAAAAAGTTGATGGAGATGTTTTTGTTTTCAGCTACAAATGATTAGCTGATGCACATGTTCATAAACATTAGCTCTAAAATAGAAGTCTCTGTAACCCTTCTTAACAGAGTAAGAGCAGGAGAATAAAGCCAGATCCCACACTGAAAACTTTCATGGTGAGGACTTTGAGTGGCAATGAAGAACCTAGGCTCCAGAGCCATGAGACCCAGTTTGGATTCATGGCTCTTACTATCTAGATGACATCATATAGGTAACAAACCTCTACATCCTTATTTGTAAAATTAGAATTAAAATTGTGCCTAATTTATAGAGCTATTTTGAAGATTACATAACAAAATGCTTATTGGGTGTTTGAGGGCCTGGCATCTATGAAGTGTTCAATAAAAGTTTACTATAATTTTTTGTATTAAGGATATATATATATATATATATATATATATATATATATATATATATTTTATTATTACAAATGAAAGCCCGATGCCAGAGCTGAAATTACTTTCAAGTATCTAAACAAAGGAAGGGACTTCTAATTTTTTTTTTTTTAATCTAAAGAGCCAAGAACTAGGGCAGAATCATGAAAATGGCAAGTCTCTTACCTCAAATATTACACAGAATTGTGCAGTAAATAATCTATCACCCAAAGAAATTATCATATAATGCAAATGAATAAAAGCATGATCAAGCACAAGCATGATGATTGTGAGATAAAATTTGGTGTGTGGGGTGACAGGAACTTTTAGAGATCAATAATTCTTAGGCTAAGAAATGTTATCAGCTTAAATAAAAATTAATAGGGGTTAAGAGCAATCTCTAACTTGTAAATACTGAAGAGCTGCGGAGCACAGAGCTTTGTGTGTGCATGTGTATATGTGAGTATAAATATTTTGACAAGGAATTGTGATGTTAAAAAGTCATTCTAAAGTTTTCTCAAGTAATTGAGACAACTGGCTATCTAGAATCTAAAATGTTTAATTATGAGGAATATATAAACAGCTGTGTTCCTGACTTACGTGATGTGTACTTGTGTTTGTTGAGTAGGATAGTTTTATGAAGAGTCTATGGTTCTAAATTCTTTTCTTGCTGCATTATGCTTGTCGCATTTAGACTATGATAAACATCTTATTTCATATGTTACTGCTCTAGAATACCCAAAGTGGCATTTGTTTGTATAGGTCAGTGGAAACATGGTTCGGATACAGAGGTTAGATGAAACCTTCAGAAGACAGATGAACACTAAGGCAATGCTAGGAAGTAGAAGCACAGATGTCTAGTCTCATCACTGATTCTCTTTCATGTAAGGACCACTTTTACATTTGTATCTTTTTCTCCCTCAGATAGTAAAATAGGCTTAAATTTGTTATCACATGTTCTGACGCTGAGGTCATTTTCCATGAGCAAAAGTCAACAAGGGTCAGATAGTATTCTTTAAAATGTATTTAACACTTTGGCATGTTATGTTTCCAAAAATGGTTGTAACAATAGCATCTAACCTACATGATCATATTAATGTAATCTTTCCATTCAACTATTAAGAGAGGGAAATATTTTCCCTCCCCATGAATTTAGGCTGGCTCTATGACTTGTTTTTAACCAATAGAATCCAAACTATTAAATTCTGACCTGAGCCTTCAGGGAATGGCAAACCCTGCCTTTAAATCTTGAAACCTGCCTTTTGGAATTCATCCATTTGTTGAGGAACCTGAAGCATCCATGTCAAGAGATCTGTATAGAAAAGAAGTTCCTAACTGAGACCCCAGGTGAGCCCCTGCTGGCATTTTCCAGATATGTAAGCAAAACCATTTTGGATTTTGTAGTCACAACCACCACCGACTCTTGAGAAACTAGCTGATACTGCACAAGGCATAGCTACTCAACTAAGGGCAGGCTAAATTCCTAAGCCTTAGAATCATGAGGGTATAAAATGATTACTATTTTAAGCCACTAGTATATTTTATTTTAAAAATGTTATCATGCTTATATATATATAATATAACAAAGTTCACCATTGTAACTGTTTTCAAATATACAATTCAGTGGCATTAATTATATTTGCAATGTTGTTCAACCATTGAGAGTATTCATTTCAAAACATTTTTCATCATTCAAAACAAGAACTCTGTACCCATTAAGCAATAATTCTATATCTCTCCCCAGCCTACCAGTAACCTTTAAATTAGTTTCTAGCTCTATAAATTTGCCTATTCTAGATATTTCTTATAAGTGAAATCATAGAACATTTGTTTTTTTGTGTGTCTGGTATATTTAGCATAATGTTTTCAAGCTTCCTCCATGTTGTAGCATGTATCAAAATTTTATTCTTTTTTGTGGCTGAATAATATTCCATCATATGCATATACAGAACATTTTGTTTATCCATCAACCCGTTGATGGATACCTGAGCTGTTTCCATCTTTTGGCAACTGTGAATAATGTTGCAGTGAATCATGATGTACAAATATCTGTTTGAATCACTGTTATTCATTCTTTGGGGTATATACCCCGAAGTGGAACTGCTGAGTCATATGGAAATCCTGTGTTTAACTTCTTGGGGAACTGCCAAACACTTTTCCATAGCAGGCACATGATTTTTCATTCCCATAAGGCCATTAAGTTAGAGTAGTTTGCTCTACAGCAATAAGTCAAAGAAGTACCTTATTTATCAACATTGTTATTAAGAAGACCTTGAGGATGCCATTAAAAATCTCAGATTTAAATAAAGAAGAAAAATATTTAAAATGTTTTCCAACTATATTAGTGGTTTTTATAAAAAACTTCTCCAGCTGTCTGAAGGTTCTAAACCTAATAAGGACATCTGTAGAGTTTTATCAAATAACTCTAAAAATACATAAAGCAATTCATTTGTATGCTATATCCACATGTGTATAATCCAGTTTGTCTAAGTACAAGACACTGAATGTATTAAATTAGTGTCTGGCACTAAATTTGTCCTCATGATATTTGGCATACCGTTTAAATCCTCTTTTTCTACTTGCACATCTAGTCCTCAATCATCCTTATAGTTCCTCAATATAGGAATTTCTTATATTTTGATTTTTGAAAGTTTACTAGCTTTAATTAGAATGAAGAGAAGGTAAAGAAGAAGAATATGAAAATGAATTGTGTTCTAAAATTATTTCCCTAATTAATATAAAAAGAGCTGAAGTTTGTGAACACAAAATAACATGATACTTTTGAAGAGTATTATACATGTTAGAATATTAAGTGTTGAACAAGTTCTATAGGGAAAAACTGTCTAACTTTATTTTTGCAAATTATTTGCCAAAATTTATATGAACAGGAAATTCTATTTTCATAGACATTTGTTATCACACCAGAAAATAAAAATTTGTCTCTCTAGGATATGTCACTAAAAGGAATTTTCTTTTTATACTGTATGATTCTACCTATATGAGGTACTCAGAGTAGTCAAAATCATAGAGAGAGAAAACAGAACAGTGCTGCTGGGGACTGAGGGAAGGCAAGAATGGGGAGCTATTTTTTTTTTTTATTGCATTTTAGGTTTGGGGTACATGTGAAGAACATGCAAGATTGTTGCATAGGTACACATGTGGCAGTGTGATTTGCTGCCTTCCTCCCCTTCACCTATATCTGGCATTTCTCCCCATGCTATCTCTTCCCAACTCCCGACCCACCCCACCACTGTCCCTCCCCTATTTCCTAAAGGAATTTTCATTCTTCCTTGAATTTTCTCCACAAATTTTACCAAAAAATATTCAAATTTGCTTATCAAACAATCATAATCTGTACTTCATGGATGTTAATAACTATGTGCTTCAATGGTATATACAATGTTTCTAGCAATAACAAAAGTTAAACAGTATTCAATTAAGTTCTGTGAATTAATATAATATCTCTTAGGTTAGAGCAACCTCCTCCCAGCATGCATGTCTCTCAACAGTTCTGGACTGGGGCAAGAGAGAGAAAGTCATGTGTATAGGAGTGGGAGGGGAAGAGGGAGAGTGTGTATTGGGAATAGAGGTTAGTTAGAATAACAGAATTCTAGCACTTGTTTTAAACTTTTGCTGTGTATAGATTCACTTGGGAGCTTTTCCAAATCCCTATGCTCAGGCTACATCCCAAACCAATTAAACCAGAAGCTCTGGCCCAGGTAAGTATATGTTTTAAAGCTCCCCAAGCAACCTTAATGTGCAGTCGAGACTGAAAGCCACTTTTTCTAAAGTGATGCGGATAATAGAGGGAGTACAGGGAAAGTCATCTGCAAACATTCCGACTAAAGAAGATACTGTCAGATCCCAGTGTTGTACACCAAGGACATTTTAGAAAGTTCTTCTACCTGTCTCAATAATTCCTCCAGTTTTTTTAAATATCTTTTTTCTTATGAATTTCCCTTCTTTAGTAGGCTTGATTTAGCTCAGTACTTTGAAAGCCAAAGATTGAGTCAGAAGTTCTTTAATGTCACATGTCAGCTTTACTCAGGGAGTTGTGTCAGAAACTTGTGACAAATAGAGGTAACTTCCTGCTTTTTACTCTTCTTGATACTCTTGATATTTTCAAAATAAGTTAAGAAGGAAGAAATGTTATGATGACAAAGGCCTCCAGAACAGTCAAGGGATTCTTCTGCTGTCACTTAATTCTTTAACCCCACTATTGCTAGATTATACCTACATATTAACACATCGATTTCAGCCCTCTGTCTGTGAGATTTCATCTTTGAAAATATCAGCTTCAACTAATTCTTTGGGAAGTTTTTATCATCAACTAGGTGTTCTGGTTTTTAGGAAAAAGAAAAGTGGTATGGATTTTCTAGATTTCAGAAAGAAATCAAATTCTTTCAAAAGCCTATTCTATAACAGGCTGAGATGTACATAATATTATGCCCTTGTAAGCATTATTTTTGGTTCAATATAATACATATTAAATGTTACACAGAAGCTACAATATTACTTTTTTAAAAAGAGTAATTGATAATTTAGAAACAGAATATTTTTATGGGAACATCACTCCTCGCCCCACCTGTCAATGTCAACATTTACAAATCAAACATGGAATAGGAGATAGTAGCTAAGAAGTAATCTCTGGAGTCCAACTGCACAGGGTCACTTTCTGGCTTTGTAAGTTACTGGCTTTGTAACCCTCAGCAAGATGCTAACATCTCATGCCTCTGTTTTCTCACCTATTAAAGAGAGGAAACAACAGGACCTATCTCATGGGATTGTTTTAAATATGAAATAAGTATATATATAAAAGAAGTATACATACACATAGAGAGAAAGAGAGAGAAAGCACTTAGAACAGCATTTGTTAAAAGTAAGTATTCAACAATGACAGCTATTATTAGAATTATCACTAGGTGCTTGTGTGTTCATAGGTTGTAATAACCATTTTGAAAACAAAGCTTAGTTGTATTTTGGGAAAATGTATCACATATTTTATAGTGTAGGGGGTAGGCCATAGTATAGAGGGTAAGCTTTGAAAACCAAGCTTAGTTGTATTTTGGGAAATGTATTACATATTTCATAGTGGAGAGGGTAGGCCTACAGAGAGGGTAGGCCACAGAGGGTCATCACAACTTGCCCCTCAATTCTACTTCCCTATGTATTCAAAGCCCAACAGGAAGCTGGGGTGGGTTTGCAGGGGTTCCCAGGGTGCAGATGAGGAAGCAATCTGTGGTCAGGAACTAATTGGTGGTCAGCAATCTATTGTCTCTTTGGGATGTTCTATTCAAGTCCATCTATGTGTCTAGTAGAACAGTTATGGGGTATTGAGATAATCAGCTGTTATGCCTGACCACAGGCCTATAGTAATGATATTCATGGCTGTGAATAGACTGGTCAGTGTGTCCAGGGTGTTCAGGCTTTCTGAGATTTTCCTTGCTGTTGAGTTGTTACTAATCTGTTATATCTCAGCTCCAAACTCAGGTGAGAACTGATCTGTGTGGCTTACCTGGTCTCTCAGTCTAAACTAGTTAGTCTTGCTGGGACCATGCACTGAAGGAAGAGGCCAGCCTCTCAGGGTGTTCTTCACACTCTTATATTCCTCCTGCAACATTTTACAGAACAGGAGGAATGCCTGTTGATCAAGGGTGACCATGGCAGAGAGTGTGGGCATCAGGCTGGCTTGGCTTTGCTAGGACTGAGCCTCCCAGACTTTAGTAACTATCTTCAGCTTCATGCTTGTCTCCTAAGGAAATCAGTTTTGCTCCACCTCAACCTCAGCTCCATCCCGTTATTCCCATAGGAAGGAGTCAGGAGGGGAGCTCGCTCTAGGGACCCTGGGTGGGTCTGGGGAGAAGTATGTCTCATACATGGTTTGGGAAATTGATTTTTCACTAATGTGCTCAGGGCCTAAAAAAAGACAGAGGAAAGGAAAATGTAAAACACACTACTTATCTCATAGCCAGATCTGCTAAGGGGAGGCTAAAATAGTTTTCCATCTCACTGCCCTGAAAGCACTAACTGCTGGTACCTGTGGCACTGATCAGGTAAAATGATGATAGGCAATTCCAATCAAGAGTATGGTTGATTCAGCGTTTATTTGCTTTTTCTGTTTGTTTTCCTAATTTTGACAATATTTTGTTTAAGGAAATAGTTCTTACAGAAAAGTACATTATTATGCTATTATTTTCTTATACAAATTATAGAGGAGGTCTCAGGGTCCCATGTCATCCAGGAGGTGATGAGAAAAATAGGGAAAAACAAGAAGAGAGTGTTTTCTGTTCACAAGGATATAAGCTGAATGAATCAGATAATGCCTGGAAATTAAGCATAGGAAGAAATCTTTCACTGCAAAGAGGGTGAGGGGCAGTGAGGAAGTCTATGATTTCACATTATGGAAAGAGAAACTCCCTAGATGATTGAACAGATTTAATTACCGAGAACTCTTCACACACCTTATCTTAAAACTGATTGAGCAGTATTTTAACAATCACATTAAAATATTCGGTACTCATTAGCCTTGAGGTTTCTTTTCCTCTTCTATATTCTTATAGCACTTTCCTGTACTTCAGAAATTAGCACATTTTGGAATATAATTATCTATTTAATATTCATCTCTTCCTTTCTCCTTTTGCTCCCTTACATTCATGCACATATTCATGTGTACATACATGCAAAACAGTGTTAAGCCAGAAATTATGAAGGGAGACTGGGCAACATGCTGAAACCATATCTCTACAAAATTACAAAAATTAGCCAGGCATGGTGGCACGTACCTGTACTCCCAACTATTGAAGATGGAGGTGCTTGAGGTGGGAGGATTGCTTCAGCATGGGAGGTCGAGACTGCAGTCAGCCATGGTTGCACCACTGCATTCCAGCCAGGGTAATAGAGCAAGATCTTGTCTCAGAAAAAAAATGAAAAGAAAAGAAATTATGAAGCGTCTCCACGAGGAGGAAGATGATTGTACATCTCTTTAGTAGAATACACTATCTCTAGACTCTAAGGCTATTTGCTATTGAAAACTTCTTTGAGTCAAAAGGCCTGGACTGTATAGGAGGAGTACAAGAAAATGATGAGGAAATTTCCCACAACAATCATGGTCCATGAGTTATGTGGCATATCACAAATTAAATTAATCTTTCAGTGAATGAACACTCTATTAAGGAAGTCACATTTCAGAGGAAATTAGAACATATGTACATAAAAATCATAAAACTGTTCTACTCAAATTATGCAGAACACTGTAAGAATGTAGATGAGGAAGTAATTAAATCTACTGAGGACAGTCTAAATACAGACACTGTTAAAGAAAGAGCCACTTATTTAGACTGGCCTGTAAAAAGTGATTAGATATTCAAGCAGAAATATGGGAAAGAATGCAGAGGATGAAAAGTCAGGGGAGAGGGAGTATAATTAAAAGCAATAGTTTTTAGAAACTTTATTGTTATATATCACAAGGCATTTGCACATTGCAGATATCATTATTTATTTTTAGCCCATAAGCCTAGATGTATATGCAAACGTTGGAGATATTGCACATTCTGTTCCAGACCACATCAATAAAGCAAATATCACAATAAAATGAATCACACAAACTTTTGCATTTCTCAGGGCACATAAAAGTTAGATTTACACTATACTGTGGTCTGTTAAGTGTGCAATAGCATTATGTATAAAAAATATACCTTGATTTTAAAATATTTTATTGCTAAAAATGCTAATGATCATCTCAGCCTTCAGAGAGTTGTAATCTGTTTGCTGGTGTAGGGTCTTGCCTCAGTGTTGATGGCCGCTGTCTGATCAGGATAGTGGTTGCTGTTTGGGGTGGCTATGGCAATTTTTAAAAATTAAGTAACACTTAAGTTTGTACATCAGTTGAATCTTCCTTTCACAAAAGATTTTTTGGTAGCATATAATGCTGTTTGATAGCAATTTATCCAGAGAACTTTCAAAATTGGAGTCAGTCCTTGCAAACGCTACTGCTGCTTGATCAACTATGTTTAGGTAATACTCCAAACCCTTTTTGGTGATTTCAACAATGTTAACAACATCTTCTCCAGTAGATTCTTTCCCAAGAAAACACTTTCTTTGCTCATCCATAAGAAGTAACTCCTCATTAGTCACATCTTCAGGTTTCATTTCCAGTTATAGTTCTCTTGTTATTTTCACCACATCGGCAGTTTACTCCCTCTACAGAAGCCTTAAACCCCTCGAAGTCATTTATGAGAGTTGTTGATATTTCGATCTCTTCCCATAAGTCATGAATATTCTTAATGGCATCTAGAATGATGAATTCTTTTCAGAATTTACTTTGTCCATTGTCATCAGAGGAATCATCGTCTTGGCAGCAATAGCTTTATAAATGTATTTTCTTAAATAATAAGACTTGAAAGTCAAATTTTACTCCTTGATTAATGGTCTACAAAATGGATGTTGTGTTAGCAATCATGAAAACAACATAAATCTCCTTGTCAATGAGCAGTAATATTTTAAAAAGAATATTTTTCTGAGAAGTAGGTGTCAGTAGGTTTAAAATATTCAATAAACCATGTTCTAAGCATATGTGCTATCACCAAGCTTTGTTATTCCATTTATTAGAGCACAGGCAGAGACTGAGCATGATTCTTAGGGGCTCAAAGATTTTTGGAATGGTAAATGAGTACTGGTAAATGAAACTTAAAGTCCTCAGCCACATTTGCTCCTACAAAGAGATTTAATCTGCCTTTTGCCTTTTGAAGATTTGAAGCCAGGCATTGACTTTTTCTCTCTATCTGGGAAAATTCTAGCGGGCATCTTCTTCCAGTAGAAGGCTGTTTTGTTTACACTGAAAAATCTGTTGTTTATTTAGCACCTTCATTAATTCTCTTAACTAGATCTTCTGAAAAATTTGCTGCTGCTTCTACATCAGCACTTGATATTTCACCGGGTACATTTATGATACTGGAATAGCCCTTTTGGTTTTCTTTTTTTTTTATTGCATTTTAGGTTTTGGGGTACATGTAAAGAACATGCAAGATAGTTGCATAGGTTCACACGTGGCAGTGTGATTTGCTGCCTTCCTCCCCTTCACCTACATCTGGCATTTCTCCCCATGCTATCTCTCCCCAACCCCCCCTCCTCTGCTGTCCCTCCCCTATTCCCTCCAACAGACCCCAATGTGTAGTGCTCCCTTCCCTGTGTCCATGTGTTCTCATTGTTCACCATCCGCCTACAAGTGAGAACATGCAGTATTTCATTTTCTGTTCTTGTGTCAGTTTGCTGAGAATGATGGTTTTCAGGTTCATCCATATCCCTACAAGGGACACAAACTCATCGTTTTTGATTGCTGCATAATATTCCATGGTGTATATGTGCCACATTTTCCCTGTCCAGGCTATCATCGATGGGCATTTCGGTTGATTCCAGGTCTTTGCTATTGTAAACAGTGCTGCAATGAACATTCGTGTGCATGTGTCCTTATAGTAGAATGATTTATAGTCTTTTGTATATATACCCAGTAATGGGATTGCTTCTTGAGCTTTTTTTCTTTGCATTCACAACTTGTATATTTGGCACAAGAGGCCTAGCTTTCAAACTGCCTGGGCTTTTGACATGCCTTCCTCACTATCTTAATCATTGATAGTTTGATTTAAGGTGAGATATGCATGAGTATTCCTTTCACCTGAAAACTTAGAGGCGACTATAAGGTTTTTAATTGACCTAATTTCAGTATCATTATGTTTTAGGGAATAGGGAGGCCCGAGGAGAGGAAGAGAAATGGAGAGACGGCCAGTCAGTGGAGCAGTCAGAACACACACAACATATTGGTTAAGTTCCCTGTCTTATGTGGATAGAGTTCATGGTGCCCCAAAACAATTACACCAGTAACATTGAAGACTACCAATCACAGATTACCTAATGAACATAAACATAATGAAAATGTTTTCAATAAGAAAATTAGCAAAATGTAACACAGAGACACAAAGTGAGCCCATGATGTTGGAAAAACGGCACAAGTAGATTAGCCCTATGCAGGATAGCCACTAACATTCAGTTCGTCAAAAGTGCAATATCTGTGAAGCACAATAAAGTCACGTGCAGTAAAATGAGGAATGTGTCTATTATCTTCATTATATAGAGACCACCATGATTCTCATCTTCTGAGTGTCATAAATGCTCTGGATTTTCAGGAATTTTACAAGTCTCTTAGTTAATTCACCTAGTAATGCTTGAGTCACCTCCATAGCATTCTTAACAATTGTCCATCCTAGGACAGTAGCTGCATGAAGCAGTTCACTCCATCTTTGGGTAGCCATGTGCCCGTAGTCTAAACCTAAACCTTTCTCCATACTTGATTCTGCTTATTGAAGCCATTCAAAAGTACATGTAGGCTTCACTGTACATTGTAAACTATGAGATCTTGGTATTCCCTCTCCACTCTGTCTTTCTTTTAAAGACTAAACATCTCTGGACTGTGTCCCTGATATTCTTCATGTGACATAATTTTTAATCCTCTGTATTCCAAGTAATTCTTCTCTAAATACATCTGTTTAAATAAAAAAGGCAGGTCTACTGTGACTGACATCTAGTCTTGGCAGTTGATATGGTTTGGCTGTGTCCCCACCCAAATCTTATCTTGAATTGTAGCTCTCATAATTCCCACATGTTGTAGGATGGACCTGGTAGGAGATAATTAAATTATGGGGATGGTTCCCCCATACTGTTATCATGATAGTGAGTAAGTCTCACAAGATCTGATGGTTTTAGAATGGGAAACTCCTTTCATTTGGTTCTCAGTCTCTCTTGCCTGCTGCCATGTAATATGTGCCTTTCACCTTCCCCCACGATTGTGAGGCCTCCCCAGTGTTATGGAACTGTGAGTCCATTAAACCTATTTTTCTTTATAAATTACCCAGTCTTGGATATGTCTTTATCAGCAGTGTGAAAATGAACCAATACAGCAATACCAGGGTAACTTGCATTACATTAGCCAATCAACATATGGGCTCTGATTGTACTCGAAATCAAATCACATTGCTATAACAAATGTTAGCATATAGCTCAAGAATTATTGTTGCACACCAGTATAAAATCTCAGAAGCTATAACAATCAATAAAGCTCAAAGGAAGATAAAGAGTCACAAAGATGTTTCTGTTCTTAATTATGAAAGAATTGTTATAGTATTTGATGAAACAGATAAGCCAATCTCAAAAAAATATGTAATCAAGTAAATTCTTCATATACAGACATATGTCAAGTATTTTAGTGTTATAAGCTTAAAGCAGGCTCTTATTTCCTTTTTTGTTTAATCAACATTTTTTTATGGTGAGAACACAACATGAGATCTACCCTCTTAGCAGATGTAGAAATACAGTATTATTAATTATAGATAAAATGTTGTACAGCAGATCTCCAGAACCAATTCATCTTGCATAACTGCACATTGTTACCTACTGATTGCCAACTCACCATTTCCTCCTCCTTCTCCCAGCCCCCGGCAACCACTGTTTTAGTCTAAGTTTGACTGTTTTAGATTCCTCATGTAAGTGGATTCACAAAGTATTTGTCTCTCTTTGCCTGACTTATTTCATTGAGTATTGTGTCCCTTCAAGTTCACCCATGTTGTATCATATGGCAAAATGTCCCATCTTTAAAGTTGAATAATATTCCATTATGAATATATACCACATCGTTTTGCATTATCACCAACAATGTACAAGGGTTCCAATTTCTCCACATACTTACCAACACTATATTTTAAATATTTTTTTAAAACAGCCATCCTAACAGGTGTGAAATGATATCTCATTGTGGTTTGAATTTGCATTTCCCTGACTGGTGAGGTTGAGCATCTTTTTATATACCTGATGTTATTTATATGTCTCCTTGGAGAAATGACTATTCAAGTCCTTACCCCACTTAGGTCAGATTATTAGTTATTTAGTTAGTTTGTTTTCTACTGATTCATAGGCTAGCTAAGCTGGTACAGCATGAGAATCTAAGTGTAACATTTTATTCCAAGCATATACATGTATGAATGCTGTATCATTGCATGACTTTCACACATTGCAAAAGCTCACTTGGTCATCACCATTGCTTTTGTGTATTCAAACTCTTTATTTATAGTATTTGTGAATAACCAAAGATATTGGTTATTTAAAATGAAGAGAATATTGAATATATATTCAGGGCAAGTCAAAGTTTTCTCTAGTTAATACATGGGTTGTTGAAGTAATTACTGATACAAATAAATTAGTATGAGGCAATGCTAAATTCTGCTGTAGAATTGGGACTCATTCATTCAAAATGGATTTATTCAGGACCTACTCTGTTCCATGCAATGTGCTTGCTATAGGTAGACTCTGGTCTTGCTGTTCTGCTCCATTTTTTTCTAGCCTCATAGATGGCTGATTGGACATTCCCATAAACTGGTCATTTTACAAAGTTATGAGACTGTCCATGTGCTATGCTCAGTCAATAGCATATGCAGTATTTCATCAATTCAAAGAATATTATTTTACCTCACATTTTAATATCTATTAATACAGAATGTGTCTAAAATTTGCTGCTTTTAAACAACCAGACAGCAGTCAAATGGAACACCTTTTTAAAAATGCTGTTTTAAATGTTCTTGGTAGCACAGAGGATGATTCTGTCTGGAAAAACATGTCATTGACTGAGCTGAACAGGTACTCAAAGATTGCAAATTTGAAATGTGAAAAAGTTTTGAAATTATCTTAGAGTACTGTGTTTTCTTTTTATGTATTCATGAGAGCAGTATATGATTACATTTAAGTAAGTTTTATTCTTACAGTATAAAGATTGCAAATTTGAAATGTGAAAAAGTTTTAAAATTATCTTAAAGTACTATATTTTCTTTTTTATGTATTCACAAGAGCAGTATATGATTAGATTTCTTTTAAATAAGTTTTTTCTTTCAGTATAATATAAAGATTCTAAGTAATAAGAGCAGTATATTAATTTAGTTGGCAACATTTCTTCTATGTTAGCACTACTGCTAACATAAAATATTTTACGACAAATACTATTTTACAGTCAATGAAGTAAAGTACATAATGCAAAAATAATATTGGAAACATAAAACAAAATTGTTACTTGAAATACAAATATTAAAGCCAGGAGTCAAGTTTGAAAAAGACAAATTTAGTGACTATATAAAGCAGTTTCTCTGAGATTTTAAGATGAGATCTTTTGCGATTAAGAGGTTTAGTAAGCAACCATGGCTTTACCAGTCTGGGAGGGCTCACTAGATCCAGATGGACTGCCACTGACATTACCAAAGTATGCCTACCTGGAGAAACCCTTGGTGGCCTGAGAAGCTGTTTTCACTTAAAAACCCTTAGCCAGATATCCCCTGGTATGTCTTTCTGAAAATATTCTCTACTTATAGAAGCATTCACATATGTAACAGGACAAAGCATTGTAATGAGACCATCATAGAAAAAAAATTTCCAGTTCCTCCTCTTAGAAAGGCAGGAAGAACCTTGAGATGAGGGAAAAAATATAAAAGTCTACTTGCCAGCGAGGCACATTCTGAATGCAGTCAATGTGTCTTCTCATTAGCAAGTATCCTTAGCTCGATAGGGGGCTTGTGAGGAAATGAATCTCTTTAGGCCTCCTTGGAGGAGGGAAAGACATGGTTCTAGATTGACATTTTAGCTTGGTGCCTATGCAGCATGATTGTACAGCGATTATTAGCTAGAAGAGGTTCAATTTTACTGTCCCATCCATACTCCACAATCCAGCTTTACAAACCACATGTAATTTACCAAACACTCCATGCTTTTCTACATTATGGCTTTCAACATACTTTTTCTTTTGCCTTTTCTCATCACGTTTTGCTCCTAGTTAATTCCAGGGTGCATTTCCAAATTCATTTTGAATTTTTTCAAATGTAACAACCTCCAAGAGCCTGCCTCGATTCGCTCTTTCAACAGCTTTGATTTTCTCTATTTTATATTCTCCAGTACTTTCATATTTATATCTTTATATTTATTAGAGCATATTAAAATGATTGGCTTACTTCTCTTTCTCCTTGTTAGATATGAAGGTCCTTAGGGTAGAAACTATCAACTAAACGTATGCCTATCACAGAACATGACCACATAAATATTTACTGAATTCTACTTTCTGGTAGAAGTTTATAGAGTAGACTTTCAAATTTAGAAAAACCATAAAACTTAATTTAAAAATTTGTTCTCTTTTATTCATTATGATGCTTATTATTAACCTATTACTCTCCAACATTGGTTTTTATTTTTAATTCCTGGCTACTTTTTTCCTAATATTGCTATGCTCCTTCCCTAGAGTTCAGACTCAACGGGACTATCCTGTAGAAGTCTCTGAGACATATTAGGCTACATGATTCACAGAAGAGCTCAAAAGTGTTTCATTTCATGTGGTAAGCAAAATTCTTTCTGACATTCACAGTAGTCATTTTGCACAAACCAAAGCTCTTTCTTTCATCAACATATATTGTACTGATTTTCAAATTATAAGAATGGTTTTTTAACACACCAGCTGAGAGGGATCTGGTTTTTTTGTGTGTGTTTAGCCTTTCCTCTTTATCCTCATTTCCCTGTATCTGTGGGTTATTTTTCCCCCTATTTCATATTTACTTTCCAGTTCCCTATATTTTTCATAATTTTATGAGAAAACATTCATAGGCTCACCACTGCAGTCCAGAAGGACACATAGGAATTGCTATAATCAACCTACTTGAAAAGCCAGATAAAGGGTGAGAGATTGCCTTTGAAAAGAAAGAAAAAAGAGAATTTATGATGGATGTTTTAATGCCTCACTCTATTTGCAACTACTCTGCACATATTACCACAATCTAAACGTGAATTACTTAAAGGAAAGAAAGTTATTTGTTTTTTTTACTTATCTCTTTAAACTGAAGCTGAATATTTTAGATTGGCCAATTGGACCTATGTTTATCCTATTTGCTCTTTGAAGTACTATCATACTGTACTTTATTCAGAACTGCAGATGCACATACCACACTTGGAGACAAATGAGATGACTTACTTGTGTATTGAATTTTTAATGATGCTTTTTGGAAAAGGCTTCAGAAGGAAGTTTTGAAAAGGTACCAGTGAGCACAGTAATGAGATGGTGCCTTTCAGTTCAGCATTGAACTAAGATGGAGCCAACTAATAAGCAATTGCTTCCATGGAGCAGGATTTTAAAAGCAATCCTCTAGGAATACTCACATGGATTTTAAAGTCAACTGCATATTTTGTTCCAATATCATTTAAAAAAATTCTTATAATTTCCTCTATTTTTGTTAAGCACATTGTATAATTGTGGTATTTCAATAAATTATTAGAAGGCTCTTTTCTAAGATTACTTTTGGAAGATTTTAATTACACACTCCCATTTGAGAAATGCTTGGCTTTCTTCAGAGTACACCTCTTAAGCTATGCCTACCCAATTAAACAGGTTCATTTAGTAGATATTATGGTCTTTCATATGATTTGACCATTTTTAGGTCAAAAACAGTTGAATATTGACAATTCATATGGTTCAAACTTCAATGTGTGTGTGAGGGGTGGTGTGTTTTATTTTTATCGTATTCTTTAACTCAGTATTGATTAAAACACCAAATACCTCGATAATTATATCAATGAACAACTATCACCAAAAAAAGGTGGTTCTTCACATTAAAAGGTGTCACTCTAACAAAACCTATATTAGAAATTAAATAAAAGATACAGCATGTATGGTTCTCTGTATGTGTTTGGCTGTAACATATGTAATCATGTATCCTAATTGATTATACCAATGCAAACCAAAGACTGTTAATAAAATAAATCTGCAGATGAACCTGAGAAACTTAGCCAGAAGAGGTACAAATGTTATTACAAATATATTGAAAAAAAGCTTTGGTAATACTGTTTCATTTCTAATTAAAAAGTAAATTGTATATGCATACAATGGCATATTCTATCTTAGGGCTTTGAATTCTTTTTGCTGCAGAGTTATACAAAGTTGACTTATTGTTATGACTTTTATATATAGTTGCAATCCTATACCACAGTTTTATTAATGCTATTTGATGTGTGAATTTCCTTTCCTCAACCTTCAAATACTAGGAATACAAAAATCCTGGAAGGTGGACTGGGGCAGAAAAAGAAGACAGCAAAGGAGGTAGTTAATCTGCAGACTGAATGAATAGATACTGAAGAGGCAAAGGTTGATTTTAAAAAGTTTGAGAAGCCATTATCCTCAGCAAACTAACACAGGAACAGATAATCAAACACCACATGTTCCCATTTATAAATGGGACCTTAACAATAGAACACATGGCCACAGGAAGGCGGACAACACACACTGGAACTTGTCCAAGGCAGGGTGGAGGAAGGGAGGGCATCAAGATAAACAGCTAATGCATGTGGGGCTTAAGACCTAGGTGATAGGTTGATAAGTACAGCAAACCACCATGTAACACATTAACCTATGGAACAAACCTGCATGTTCTGCAAATGTATCTTAGAACTTAAAATTAAATTTAATTATCAAGAGAATGGGAAAATATTTTTGCAATCTACACATCTGACAAAGGGTTACTATCCAGAATCTATGGAGAACTTAAACAAATTTACAAGAAAAAATAAACAACCCCATCAAAAAGTGGGCAAAGGATATGAACAGACATTTTTCAAAAGAAGTCATTTATGCAGATAACAAACATATGAAAAAAAGCTCATCAACCCTGGTCATTAGAGAAATGCAAATCAAAACCAAACTGAGATACCATCTCACACCAGTTAGAGTGGTAATCATTAATCTGGAGACAACAGATGCTGGAGATGATGTGGAGAAATAGGAACACTTTTACACTGTTGGTGGGAGTGTAAATTAGTTCATCCATTGTAGAAGACAGTGTGGCAATTCCTTAAGGATCTAGAAATAGAAATTCCATTTGACCCAGCAATCTCATTACTGGGAATATAGCCAAAGGATTATAAATCATTCCATTATAAAGACACATGCACATGTATGTTTACTGCAGCACTGTTTACAATAGCAAAAACTTGGAACCAACCCAAATGCCCATCAAAGATAGACTGGATAAAGAAAATGTGGCACATATACATCATGGAATACTATGCAGCCATAAAAAGGATGAGTTCATGTCCTTTGCAGGGTTATGGATGGAGGTGGAAACCTTCATTCTTAGCAAACTAACACAAGAACAGAAAACCAAACACTGCATATTCTCACTCATAAGTGCGTGTTGAACACTGAGAACACATAGACACAGGGAGGGGAACATCATATACCAGGGCCTAGGGGCTGGGGGTTACAGGAGGGATAGCAGCAGGTAGGTGGATTGGGGAGGGATAGCATTAGGAGAAATACCTAAGAAGATGACAGGGCGATGGATGTAGCAAAATGCACCACCAATGCAAGTGAATGCCTATGTAACAAACCTGCAGGATCTGCACATGTACCCAGAACTTAATGTATAATCAAAAAAAAAAAAAAAAAAAAAAGAAATAAAGAAAAAGAATAGTAGAAGGGTTAATAATAATGAAATAAGTTTTTGATTAGTACTAGCATTATTAGTGTTAATTAATAGTAATGATACTTCTGAAGGGTGTTAAATGTCTTTAACAAAATTTTAATTATTCCTGGACCAGCCTGAAGACATGTAAGCTGAGAATCTCAGAAAATAAAAACCACTGATTTTCATGGGTTAATAAATGATGATGACAGTTAGTGAAACCTTGCTTACTTGAAATTCTTTTGCCCGGTGAAAAAAATTAAAGCATATATAAGGATATTACCTAAAAGTTCTACAAATCCTTCCATAATTCTAAGACAAATTTCACCTCAGAAAGCATTTCTAAAAATGGTGAATTTATGAAGACTTTCTCCTCCACTTCTGCTGTGAAGAGCAATGACTTACAAAGCATCTTTGCTTACTGAGAGGCTACGGTCGTTCATCTCATGTACTCACTTCTGATCCTACTGAAGTGGAAAATCAAAGCCTTACATTTTTTGTCAGAGGTTGCTCAAAATGATTATTTTCTAACATATTTTCACCAACATGAAATATTAGAAGCCAAAAAGAGGCCTAAGCCACCCTTATAAGCCAAAGTTTACATATATGTATGTGTATTTGAGATTTTTAAATCCGATTACTGAAAAGGTGTAAATTTTTAGGATGCTTCCATTGATCTATTCATTGTTCAGAAATTTGTGTTAAAGTCCTATTATGTATCCGGACCTTACAGACACTAGGAGCTATCTTTGTGGACCCTGATCCTCACTTAAATGCCTCATACAAAATTGCTCAATAAGAACCTTTTATCATATAAAAAGAGGTAACAATGTGATGGGCACCATTTGGTATAAATCCAAATGTTTCCTGGGGTTTCTTCTTTTATCTACGATCAAGGTAAGGTTTGCTTCAAACCTCACTGGACACTCTGTAAAATATCTAATGCCATTTCTTTTTATGAAAACCTCTAGAGTCCTACATTTTAGTTATACAACATAAATATGTTCTAGAAGTCTGCTCTAAAATACAGTACCTATAGATAACAATATCTTATTGTGCACTTAAAAAATGTAAGATGATAGATGTTAGGTGTTCTTACCACCACCAAAGAGAGAGAGAGACAGAGACAGAGACACACACAGACACACACACACACACGGAGGGGGGGACTTTTGGAGGTGATGTATATGTGTATTACCTTGATTTTGGTGTTATTTTTATACAAATTAAAGAGAAAATGAGGTGTTGTTCAATTGGTATGAAGATAACTTTTGTATAAATTTAAGAGGTACAAGTGCAGTTTTGTTATATAGATATATTACATAGTGGTGAAGTCTAGGGTTCCAGTGCAACCATCACCCAAACAATATACACTGTACCCATTAAGTAATTTCTTATCCCTCACCCCTCCCAGCCTCCCACTCTTCCAGGTCTCCAATGTCTAGTTTTCCATACTTTATTTTCATGTGTTCACATTATTTAGCTCCCACTTGTGAGTGAGAACATGTGGTATTTTATTTTCTGTTTCTGAGTTATTTTACTTTGTATAATGGCTTCCAGTCCTATCTTTGCTACAGCAAAATACATGATTTCATTCTTTATTATGTCTGAATAGTATTTAAGTGTATATGTATTTGTGTATATTTTATACATGTATGAAAATATGGTATGTATATATACCAATGAATAATTGGATAAAGAAAATGTGATATAAATATGTTGATTCCCTATCTTTGCTATTGCAAATAGTGCTGTGATAACACACTAGTGCAGGTATATTTTTGCAATAGGCATTCTTTTCCTTTGAGTAGAAACCTACTAGGGGGATTGATGGATTAAAAGGTAGTTTTTGGTTTTTTGAGAAATCTGCATTTTGGTTTCCATAAAGGTTGTACTCATTTACATTCCCGCCAACAATAAGCATTTCTTTTTTTTTTTTTCTAAAGAGGCAAGTGCTAGCTTTCAAATTTTATTTCCTTCTCTGATCTTCCTCTTCTACAGCCAACAAAGATTGATTCTCCTTTCCATAAGGTACTGTACCAGCCACTTTGTTTTGACCTCCAATGAATCACTTGCTTTTATACAGGGACCCTCAAAACAAAAACAGGCTAGGCACAGTGGCTCATGCCTGTAATCCTAACACTTTGGGAGGCCAAGGTGGGAGGATCACCTGAGGTCAGGAGTTTGAGACTAGCCTGGCCAACATGGTGAAACCCTGCCTCTACTAAAAATACAAAAATGAACTGGGTGTGGTGGCACATGCCTGTAATCCCAGATACTTGGGTGGCTGAGGCAGGAGAATCGCTTGAACCAGGGAGGCAAACGTTACAGTGAGCTAAGATGGTGCCATTGCACTCCAGACTGGGTGAAACTCCATCTCAAAAGAAAACAAATAAACAAAAATCATTTCCTCAGACCCACAAATTTTCCATTTTTAAAAATGTTATACCAGCTTTATCTGTAATAGTCAAAACCTTAAAAGAACCCACAAGTACATCCAGGTGAATGTATGAACAGATTATGACATATTTATACAATGAGATACTACTGGCAATTAAAGAAATGAACTATTGATCCATGATACTATGTGAATAAATCTCAAGGCAATTACATTGTGAATGAATCCAGATAAAATAAGACTAAATATTATATAATTTCATCTATTTCAAATTCTAGAAATACAAACCTATCTATAGTGACAGAAATCATATTGGTAGTTAAATGGGAAAGGGTGGAAGTGGTGGTAAAGGGCTGGACTTGTGATTACAAAAGAGATGAACAAACTTTTGGTGGTAATTTATATATTTACTATCTTGATTGTGGTAATGGGTTCAGAGGTATATACTTATTCAGATATACATGCTAAATATGTACAGCTAATTGTATCTGAATTATACCTCAGTTGTGCTGTTAAAAAGACTGAGTTCAAATAAGTTTGGTGAATTATATTGTATGTAATCTTTGCCTTAATAAAGTTAAATTAAAAAGTAAAAAAAAAAAATAACAGACATGGTAAAAAATAATAACAAAGTGAACCCTCGTTTTTTTGAGCATAATTTAGAATTTTTGCATTCTTAGGAAAAAATCATTCATATTGCCATAATATTGCTAATTAATACACTATGCAGAGTTTGGTGTCACTTGCAGATGTTCTTTCATTTTATTGAAAAAAGTAAATTGCAAAACTTTTCATGCATACGAGTTGTAGTCACACCTCATCACCACCAGAGCCACAGATTGCATGTGTAGATAGTTTACTTGTTTTACTGGGAGGAAAAAAGGTGATGTTGCAAGAGAAAGAAGTTACAAACCAATAAGTGATACCACTAAAAAAAGGAAAATATTAAAAGTCATGCTAGAAAAACATCAGAAATTTGAATCAATATGGGTAGAAAACAGGAAGGAATTAAGGAAAGAAATACCTTAGAAAATAAACAGAAATAATATGAAAGAAATCATCCTGCAGTGAGGCAATGGAGAGAAGCAACAGACAAAAAGTCAAATCAGAAAAGGGAGTTGCTGAAGACAGGGAGACGGGAGTGAAGAAAAACATCTGACTTTAGGTTGGTGGTAACCCTCTTTCTTCCACTGGTTCAGTCTGATAGAAACAGACTGCTTCAAGAATATCTGTCTAAAGAGCTTGTATCTTTTGGCAAAGGATCATGCCCTCCATCTCCAGATGTTTCAGCAGCCTCAGGCAAACATCCTGGCCCACTGGCCTCAGGCAAACTGTGTTAGCATTGGTCAAACTATTTGCAGTATGTCATGTTACCATTGAGAACTCTGGTCTTCGTTATATCAGTGCTAAAGGCATTCTTGTTACCATACGCAATATACTGAATCATTTTTTCACAACCTGGCTCTTTTTATTAGAGAGGTGGGCAAGAGCTTTGACTAATATCCCAAAATGTAAACACAGTACTACAAAGATTTTTGGGGGAATGAAAAATAAGGATTTCTTTGGATTCAAAGATCTTAGTAGGTAATGTTCAGCTTGTAAGAGTTACCCTAGCATTCCTTTCCAGGACAGGACTCTCAGGTGGATATTTCAAAAGCTACACTTTGAATTCACTTTCCTTTTTTTTTTTTTTTTTTTTTTTTTTGAGATGGAGTTTCGCTCTTGTTACCCAGCCTGGAGTGCAATGGCGTGATCTCAGCTCACCACAACCTCCGCCTCCTGGGTTCAAGCAATTCTCCTGCCTCAGCCTCCCAAGCAGCTGGGACCACAGGCACATGCCACCATGCCCAGCTAATTTTTGTATTTTTAGTAGATACGGTGTTTCACCTTGTTGACCAGGATGGTCTTGATCTCTTGACCTTGTGATCCACCCGCCTCGGCCTCCCAAAGTGCTGGGATTACAGGCGTGAGCCACGGTGCCCGGCCTGTATTCACTTTCTTATGTGAACTCTCCAACTGTTTCAGCACTACTTCAAAAATATTTCTGTTTTTTTTTATGATGTACCAGCTGTTCTCCTGCATATGGAAATAATTTGGAGTATTAGAGTCTTCAGTATATATAAATTATACCTCATTCTTTATACAAAATTTTTAGTATTTGAAATTGAAAATCCACTAGACAACTAAGATGTCATGTTGAAATTTAAATAAGAGAAAATGTCCAAGGTGAATTTTCAGCCTAAGCCAGTCTTCAAATCTTCATTTCTGTGGGACATCTTAGAGAATTGTGTAATTTAAATACTAGGAAAATTTGGCTAATGTTTTGATATTTTGCTTAACAATGTGGTAATCTAGGCAGTTTAGGAAAACAGTGATACAAAGAGAAATTCAAATATGTGATGAAGTACATTTAGAGCTTATGAGGTATTTCCAAGGGAAATTTCAATGCTCTGTTTATATACTTAAAAATTGTTAAAACAACAATAACAAGGACTGCGTGCAGTGGCTCATGACTGTAATCCCAGAACTGTGAGAAGTTGAGCCAGGAGGATTGCTTGAGTTCAGGAGTTCAAGATCAGCCTGGGCAACATAGTGAGAATTTAGTTCTACCAACAACAACAAAACAAAACAAAAAAACAGAAAAATTATCCAGGCATGATGGTGTGCACCTAAAGTCACAGCTACTCAGGAGGTTTAGGTGGAAGAATTACTTGAACCTGGGAAGAATTACTTGAGCCTGGGAGTCTGGTAGCTCCACTGCACTTGAGCCTGGGTGACAGAGTTAAGACACTGTCTCAAAAAATAACAACAACAATGAAACCGTTCATATGAATTTAATATCCAGTTAACATCCCTAACCTACTCTATAAAATACCTTATTAATATGAATTTATTATATATTAGAAATTATAAACTTACATAATATAAATTACATTCCTGAAAAGTCACAGGAGAAAGCTATATCAAGTGGGTGTATGTTTATGGGCAGTGAAGACCTGTGGTATTTAGAAGGTAGAACACTATTCTCAGCACAGACATTTTCACTTAGACCCACATTTATTATTAGGGTTGACTTGGCTATAAGGAACACAGATACTTAATGAATTTTTAGAAATATCTGAAAGAATTTCAAAATCAAATGCAATTGTTTTAAGGTTTCAAGAGCTCATTCAAATACATAAAGCACTCACCAGCAGGAACCATTCCCTCCCTCTCTCCCTGTCTTCCTTCTTCCTTTCTTCCCTACCACCTTCCTTCTGTCTCTCCCTCCCTCCCTCCCTCTTTTTTCCTTCTTTCCTTCCTTCCATTCTTCTTTCCTCTCTTCCTCCCTCCATTCCTCCCTTCCTTCCTTCCTTTCTTCCTTCCTTCAATGTAAGATTCATTTTTTTTCCATATATAAGGTGTTCAAATAATAAAATTATTACTCAGTTGTTTAGGCTTCCTATCTAATTTATTGGAGCAATATTTCCTGGGTATTAGAATTATAAGTGTTGAATTTTCTTTTTTTGTAACAACTCACAAAAATAGTCTGAGTTAGTGAGAAATAGGAGAGTTTACTAGTTTCTTTATTATGAGCTGAAAAATAAGAATAATTCATAGAAGAGTCACATTCAGGATTCTAGGGTTAATGCATCTCTACAGCCCTAAATAAAAAGAGGATGGATCCCAAAATTTGGAGGGGAAATCATCTCTTTCAGTTTCTTGGACCAATGTGGAAGACAACTTTCCCTCTAGAAATTTTAGTATCCACTTTCACTTGCTGTAAGCAGAAAATTTTCTCATGCTTTTTCTTCCTTTTATATTATTGTCAGGTATATTTTAGAAGAGAAAATAATTAGTCACCAGTTAGAAAACATTTAAATGTAGGCAGAATCATATATTTGCATACTATTCAGAAAGTGTCTTAAATTTTTCTTGCCAAAAGCAAGAGTTAAGAAACAGTGGGGGTATTTGCAAGTTTGTAATTCATGCTTTCAACAGACATTTATGGGTTATCTAATATATTCAAAATACTAATCTAGGTGCTGCAGGAGTTTCAAAAAACAAATATAAGACAGGACCTTTAACTTCAAGAGGCCTACGGTTAGTATGGGAAATAAGAAAGGTAAAGTAAATGCCATGAGATATTTCAAAAACATAAATGAAACGGGACACCCGATTAAAAGAAAGAAACAATATATCTTAAAAGAAAGAAACAATATATCTTGTAAAACAAACACAGAAGGCTGAATAGAGGAGGTAACATCTGAGATGATCATTGATGGGTAGAATTTGGAACTCTGAGATAGGGGAAAGATGATTTCAAGGAGAGACAATTAAGAGACTTCTGTTGGGAAGACTTCTTGACTCAGCAGAGATGAGTGCCTCATTGACTAGTGACAATCACCATGGGATGGAAGGAGCATGCTGGCATACATTAATTGCTAAATCTGGAAGAAAAATAAACTCTTACAGAAACTAGATTTAAGAGAAGTGATTGGAGATAAAGGCAGTCTAAGCAGCAAATACTTTCTCTCAGAGTTTTCTTCTGCATGATCTAGCTTGGAAATTAGATCAAAAATCATTTTGATGATAAGGTCCATAGATGCATATTAATGCATTCAATCAATGGATAATAACATATCTGTACAGCCTCAGCTCCCACCACCACTGCTGGTCATATCAAAACCTGAGTTAGACAAAATCGTTTATTTTGGGGAATGTATGTTCCACCATGTATTGACTTATTCACATGCTATCTGTATTAGTTAGTTATTGCTACATCACAGAGAAACCTAAAACTCTGTAGCTTAAAATGACAACCATGTGTTATTATAACTAACATATCTATGCACTGGCTGGGGATCTGTAATCTAAACTGAACTCTGCTGATCTCAACTTGGCTCAGTCATGCATTTGCAGGCAGGCTGGGGTCTGCTCTAGATTGAATGTGGCTGGTGACTTTTAGCTGTGGCCACTCTGATCCACGTGTCTCTTGCTTTCCTTTGGCAACACTGGTCTATTCTGAGTATACCCGTCTCTGTGATGACAGTGACTCATATGACAAGAAAACACTAAAGCTACTTAAACGCTAAACTGAATGCTCAGATCACCAAGTCACATGAAAATAGATGCAGAGCAAAGAGAACTGAAGATCTGAGGCTTTAAATCAATTTACTTCACTGTTCCCGTATAACATATAGGGGAATAAATTAAGCAACGGAGAATAAATTAAGCATCAAAAATAAAGGCAGAATGAGATTTTGTGAACAGGGAGTGGGAAACCTCTAAAGTGTTTCACTCTATAAATCTCCACAGCAAATCTGGTTACCACCTTTTGTCTCATTTCTGCTGTATTTTCTCTCCCAACTAAATTTCTAACTTCATATCTTTCTTGTCTAACACCCCAAGTACGATATCACTTCCCTTTTCTCCAATCAATCTAGAGTTACTGGCTATGTTCTTTATCAGCTACTAACACTGGACTAAGGGATTTCCCCTTTACCTCCACAATCTTCTCATCACAAATGTCTTCCATTCATCAGTGGTATGACCACACCCAGATTTTGTCAACACTCAGAACAGCTCAACTGAAACCTAACACCTTAAAATGCTTCTTCCTGACTACAACCTCTGGGCTTTTCAGTTCTCTTGGTCTTTCATGTTTTAAATCTCACCTCGACATCTCAATATGGTCTCTTGAAGTCTTCCCTTTTATGCCATCCTCCCTGTCTCTGTAATGTCACTGTCATTGATTGTAGCCAATTTGGCCTTATTATAGGAAAGCAAAGTTTATATGTTCGTTTCACATTAGACTATCAATTATTGTGATTCACCATATTAAATTTCTAAAGGAGAAATTTAGAATAATATTAATAAAAGAATAAGCCTTTGACTAAATTCAATATCATTTATTAAACTTTAAAAAATTAAAACTAATATTTAAAGGGACTCTTATTATGATAAAATATTCCCTTTTTGTGTTTGAAAATAAAAATCACTGTTTGCTTCCAGGAGGTTGCAGTTTCTGATAACAGGAGCTGAGTGCTCATAATTAATGGGATCTGGGGCCTGGGAGCCAATTGCAGATGTGCAGCATGGAAGCAGCTAAATTTATGACCTGTTCCTACCACTCTCACTTGCATTGAGGAGCAAGAGCAGTTAACCCAAAGCTTAAAACAGTATTTCTCAAACCTTGGTGGTACACATTGGAAATACCTGCTGGGGATGTCAAAAATCTCTTTGTCTCTTTTTAAATGCCTGATTTAGTAGATCTGAAGTGAGGCCTGAAATTTTTTATTTTTAGCAGGTTCCCAAGCCAAATTGATGCTGCTGACTGGGGAGGCCAACTTTTAGTACCACTGGCAAGGAGTGTGATGTTTGGGTTGAAGAGGCCAGGCAATGGCCATTATATTAGTCTGTTCTCACATTGCTATACAATACTACCTGAGAATGGGTAATTTATAAAGAAAAGAGCTTTAATTGTCTCATGGTTCCATGGGCTGTATAGGAAGCACAGCTGTGGAGGCCTTAGGAAATTTACAATCATGACAGAAGGCAAAGGGAAAGCAGGCACATCCCATATATCTGGAGCAGGAGGAAGATGGAAAAAAGGGGGAAGAGCTACACAATTTTAAACAACCAGATCTTGTGGGAACTCACTGACCATCATGAGAATAGCAAGGGGGACATCTTCCCCCATGATTCAATCACCTCCCACTCGACTCCTCCTCCAGCACTGGGGACCACAGATGAACATGTGATCTGGGAGGGGACCCAGGGACAAACCATATCATCCATGGTAACTTTTGTATAAGCAGCTGCACCAAAGCCACCTCAAAGACTAGCAAGTAGCTTTGGTATAGTGGCTGTAATTCAGTGCTTTAAAATTTTAGTCTTTGTGACACTTTCAGTTCACTCCTGTTTCCTTTAGCTCAGATTTCTAGAAAACAGACCTTGAAATAAAAGCATATTTGCTAATATCTAATTGAAGATGGGCATCTCTGGTAACATTATCACTTGGTCCTTGCAGTCAGGTGCTCTGTCTCTAACACATTCACTAGCATACCTAAAGGGTTTTTTTTTTTTTCCAAGCAAGGTAGTTTTCTGCTGCAGACGGTATGAATTTTTCTAGGACCTTACTGGTCTAAACTGTGATTCTATTACTGGGGCCTGCTAGAAATTTCATATATCATTGTCCTCTCTGGCACTACCAAATCTTAGGTCTTAAACTTTAGGAAGCTTGATCCATAGATTTCTCTTACTCTAAGCCTCACTCGAAATTGGCAGTTTTCTAAGTCAGAGAGGTCCTTTTGCCATATCTCCGGAACCAACAGGAGCATTCTGCCAGCTAGTAAATATATCTACCCAGTTATATACCTGGGAACATGAAAATGATAAGGAGTTCCTATGGATGCATCAAATGTTCCATTAAGATGTAATCTGAACCTATCTCTTATTTTATTATAGGGATATAACATATCAGGTCTGCTAATATCAGTACTAGTCAACTCAATTCATCTATTATTCCTTAAAAAGTCTGCTTATGCCACTTTCTCCAGCACAGTTATACAGGTTCATTTTGGAAAGAACTGGGAATATATACTCTACATAAAAGTGATGCATTGGCAAGGACCTTCCTCAAGGGGCCCTAGTCTGGTTTCTCTTTCATTTAGTGGGCTCTGGGTCTGTGAACATACTCTGACATGGAACCTGGGTAAGGGAACATGACAATTCATTGTTGTGGCTAATATGAATTTTTGCCTGAGAGATCTTGGTTATTTTTTTTTTAAGTTATACCAGTCAAGCAAGATTCTAAGTGGCTCTTCATTCGTGCCTCTAGGAACATCATGATTTATTATTCATCACCTGATTCCTGCAAGGCAATGTTGCCAGATGACCATCCCAGTCCTTGATTATCATGCTAGTTTTGTTTACCTAGCTACTCCTAATTTCTTATTCCTAATTTCCTCCATTAGAGGATACTCCCATTGCCATTGATAGTGGGAAATCCAATCCCATGGCAGCATCTTCCTTATCAAATTCTGCCTACAAAACAAAGCCACCTCCAATCTTAAATTTGCCAACATCTGTCCTTCTACTATTTTTTCTTGGCGTAAAGAATAACCTCTGAGACTTTCTGAGAATCACTGTCAAGTAGTGGCTTCTCAGATCTTACATAGTCAATCTATTCTAACATTTATTCTCCATGAGCCTTGTGACATTTCCTTAATAATATTCTACATCAATTTTAACATTTCCACCTAATTTACTATGAATTATGATGTGCAAGCATTAACAAGTGATTTTAGAAAACTGTTAGAACTGGCTCCAGGTATCCTTTCTAGAGCATTAAATCCCATATCAACAATAAAAACAAACAAACAAACAAACAAAAACCATGTCACTAAGTTCTCCCCATTTACCATCATATTTACTGCTTACCCAGTACCACACCATCAAGATTTATTTCTATTTATGCAATCCTAGTCCCTGAATGCAAATAGTAGGCAAATTCTCTTATTCCTTTGTCTTATTAATAATGGCTTTCTATCTTAGAAACTATGTAATTCAGAAAGATTTTTACAGAAAATTCCTCAATACCTGCCACCTAGCTATAAAAAGTTTTACTAAACTTGCTTTATCACATTATCTATCCATCTATCCATCCTTCTACCCATCTAGCAATATATCTTATTTATTTGACAGATTAAATAAAATTTAGTTTTCTTTTTTGTTCACATACTGAGTTGTGGGTTCTTGAAGTGCAGTGACTGTTTAATTTATAGGTTGTATCTATAATACAGTCTTAATAGAGTACCAGTATAAGCTTATTAAATTAGAATCATTTGGTATAATGAATTGTTTGTTTTGAAGCAATGTTAATTAACTGTTTAAATGCTAACAGGTAACATGACCTAATAAAAAGCTTAAGCTTTAGCATCAGAAAGATGCAATATTAATCTTCTATGATTTTTGTCAAGGCACTTGAATTCCTGCCTGTTTTCTCTTCAACTGTTTGTGTTGCTGTAAGAATTTAATTTTAACATTTTGGTTAAGATCAGGTTTGTGGGTATATTAAAGTAAGGCATCAATAGAGGTGAGAATTTCAGTGTATTATGTTGAGTAGTATATTACGAATTATCAGGCAACAAAAATTGAGACTAGACTTCTGAAATGAAGAGTCTATATATGTAAAGCCATTTCATCTACATTTTCCTCAGTACCTTTTCTGTGTGTTTGTTTTGTTTCTCTGGGTATGCATGAATATGTCCTGCTTAATCATGAGAGATCCAGTAAATCAGAGACTGACCATTTATTCATTAACTGGGAATTATTTGGTCAATTAAAGTTGGCTTCTTTTGGATGTATTGTCAGATTCTTTCTATCACCCCACCCACAGGTAGTTCTTTTCTCTTCTTCTCACACATACTTTGTCCTGGACTATAGCTGCTACTCTTCGGCTTGCTGGATTCTAGAAAATGCCATTGGCTTACAAATTTTAAATTACAAGATATATACAATCAAGTAAGATCAATGTTACACAATCTTTCAATTTTACTTGAAAAAAAAAAAAAAGAAGGCCAATGTATATGGAAGAGTTTTAACTCCGTTTTGTACATTGTTGGAACATAAGACAATAGAAAACTGGCATTAAAAATTGAGACAAGACAATGCAACAAATAACAATAACACCCAGTGTGTGTCACTTAATTCTGAAGAGAATCTCCCTTTCTCTTCAATTAATTGGCCTATTTGATGTGAATGAGGGTATTGGTAACAATGCAATTTTCAAGCCAGGAGAGGAACAACATTAAAACCAACAGCTCTCCTAAGAACCATAAAACTAATGGACTGCCTATCAATATCTAAATCTTTGCAATCTTTTCCTATAGAGGATGTTAAAGGTACAGGGAGTGAATGAATTGAATGAGGATGTAAATAAGATAAGCAGTGTAACATTGGACCAACACACTCTTTCAGGGGTTATGAAGCATTGCAATTACAGTAGTCATCCATGTTGGTAACAGAGCACTACATGTGATATTCCCATATTGCAGGAGAAAATAATATTCAAGGGACCAGTTGACGAGACTTAATATAGGTTTAATTTCTATTCCTAGAATATTATAAAATGTTTATGTGACCTTCAGAAAACTTTATTAAATTAAAATGATCAAGATACCTTGAAATCACTAGATTTGTGCTGATAGAGAGTCATAATTATTCTTCATCTGAATTCCTAACAAACACGATCTGTTTTTAGTAGAGCATTCATAATTTTCCATCCTAGATGATTTCCTCATGTATGTATCTGATTACCCTTTAAATTCCTGAGGTCTGGCTTTCATCCTTTAATTTCTGTTTCTAACACTTAGCAGACAATATTAAATGAATGCATACATGAATGCATGGATAAATTAATGAATAAACACTTGTCCACATCACTAGCTTTTTTCAATCTCTGTCCCTGTAATTCGAAGTCTAGTTCTTTCTGCTTTCCTCATTGCATGTTTGCAACTAAAATAAACATAAATCCAGTACTTGTGTTATGTCACCAATTCTGTCTCTTCCAAAATTTTGCATATTTCAGCCCCCACTGGATAGTTATTTCTTTGGATAATGGAAGAAAAGCAAAACTTAACCTGTTTTGCACACATTTTGCTCATGTAGAACATATATCTGAAAAGAATGTCTCTCAAATTTGGATTTTTTTACTTGAGCTATTTGTAACCCCAACATTTGCATATCACAAATGAAAATGAAAGTATTCCCACCAAGAATAATGTCTGTTTAGGTAATTTAACGTGGACATAAGGTGTAAATTACATCTCTTCAAGGAAACAGAAAAGTAGATCTTTTCTCTCACTTGGGAAAATAAGTTCTAAGTAGCACATAAAATGGAACAGTTTAGCTGTGTACATTAGTGTGCTTTGGCCATTGAACAAGAAATGAATGGATAAGCACTCTTTCAATTCTTGCCAAAGTTACTGACCTGAATCCAGGACTTACTGGAAGATAAGAGCCATGGGGGTCAATCCAATTTGATCTTTTAATTCCTATGTTAGGTGAAGTCTCTCCAAGATAGGATGAAACTTTGTTACTGGCGCTTCTGAGTACCATTCTAAGAATAGTTTTCTGTTTAGCACAGAGCCAAGGACTCTGATTTAGGGGCAGATGACAGAGGAAGAAGAATGTGTCTTCCTATCATTTTTTCACAGGGGCTGGAAGCTATTTCAGCTTATTTAACCTTATACTTAGTAATATTTCCCTCGGATTCTGGGAGCAGGCTTTTTGGCAATCTTAAATTTCAGCGTGTTAAAGGTGGTGTAACTTTGTTGCGTATGTATTCTTAGATTTGGGAAGCTGAAAAATCACTGGTATCACTGATGACTAGCTATTTGATATTTTAAATTCCAAATCAAAGTTTCAGGAAAAAACTAAAAGTGGGAATATGAAAGAGGAGTGATGGGGCTATAGAGGGAGAAGCAATTAAGAGGCTTTCTGTAACAGGACAGGAGAAAATGGTGAGGGCGTGATCTAGAACAATATCCAAAGGATAGGAAAGTATGGGTGTAAGACTGTATAGCTCGAACAGTCTTTTCAAGTAAGTGGAAAAAATGAAGAGTTGAAGACTGTCTCTAATCTGTTTGCCATTAGCAGCTATGATGACAGCTGATACCATTAATTGAAAAGAGAAAGGTAAGTAAAGGAAGAATGAGGGATTTTTTTGTAGAGCTTAAGACAAAAAAAGATTGGTTCGGTAAAGTTAAGGTGAACATACTTACAATTTTTTGGAGGAGGATAACTTTGAGGGGTTAAATATAAGAAATTAGAGCTCAGAGAAGAGATACAGATCCAAAAACCACTGTAACATGAGTTGCGTGTTGACTGAGAAACAAAAATTGCTCTAAGTGTTTAACATGTATTACTCAATTTCCTCTTCACACTATCTTATGTGGAAGGAACTATCTTATTATTAAGTGAAAAACTATGGCACAAAGATGTTGAATATTTTTCCTAAGAATAACATGGTGGGTGAGTCTGTTCAGGCTGTTGTAACAAAATGCCATAGACTGGGTGACTTAAACAACAAAAAGTTATTTTCCCCCAGTTCTGGAGACTGCAAGTCTGAGATTGGGGTGCCACCACTGTCAGACTCTGGCGAGGGCTCTTTTCTTGGCTTACAGATGGGCACCTTCTTACTGTGCTCACACGGTCTTTCCGGAGTGCATGGAGGGAAAGAGGTATCTTTCTTTCTTTCCCTTCTTATAAGGTCACCAACCCTTTTGGTTTCAGACCCACCCTTGTTACCTCATTTCACCTTAATTATCTCCTAAATTCCTGTCTCCAAATATAGTCACATTGAGGGCAATAAGCTTCAACATATAAATCTGAGTAGGACGCAATCCAGCCCACAGCAGTAAGCCTGGAAACAACCAAGATAGACTGCAGAAGTCACACTCTTTTTTGTTTTTTGTTTTTTGTTTTTTTTTTTTGAGCTGGAGTTTTGCTCTTGTTACCCAGGCTGGAGTGCAATGGCGCAATCTCGGCTCACCGCAACCTCCGCCTCCTGGGTTCAGGCAGTTCTCCTGCTTCAGCCTCCTGAGTAGCTGGGATTACAGGCACGCGCCACCATGCCCAGCTAATTTTTTGACCCGCCTCGGCCTCCCAAAGTGCTGGGATTACAGGCTTGAGCCACCGCGCCCAGCCCTAATTTAGTAGAGACGGGGTTTCACCATGTTGACCAGGATGGTCTCGATCTCTTGACTTCGTGATCCACCCACCTCGGCCTCCCAAAGTGCTGGGATTACAGGTGTGAGCCACCGAGAAGTCACACTCTACTGTTAATCTCATGATGCAAGCCAGTCACTGCCCTTGATTACTGAGAGCCAGTAACCTGAGTCCTTTGTGAAAGTGGGGAAAGCAGACAGATGTCATAGAATAGCATATACGAAGGACAGTGATACTGAAAGCAGTAAACCTTAAATTGGCAATACAAAAATTTATAAAACGTAATTTGTTCTCAAGAATATTACAGAAGTGCAATACAGATACACTTTAAATATATTATAAAAGAAAGGTACATTTCATTGCAGTATTGCTACTAAAAGCTACAGAGTGCTTCAAGGTACAAATCACCATCCACAATGCCTAAATCTTTGTGTTTTGATTCTGCACGCTTCAATTTTTTGGGTGGAGTGGTGTCTGTCACAGAGACTGAAATCAGTTCTCAATTCTCACACAAAAGAAAAAGTATTTCTATAAGAAACACTTCTATATATGTCAAGCAAGGGACAAAACACTCAAAGCTCTGTGATTTATACAAAAATGATTACAAATACAAATATGCATTGATTCTTCAGACTTTCATGGGTATTTTTTAAAGGTGCCTTTAAGTGCTTCAAACTACATTATCATGTAACTGCAGTGTTATAACAAAAATGTATATTTTAGAGATAGTGTTTAAACTGATTTTACCATTGAAGGCTACGTAGGAAATTTTCTATTAGAAAAATAAAGATGATTGAATCCTGAGAGTAAAAATAATAATTTCACAATGTTTATCCCCCACTTCTTAATTTGTTTTGTTCTGCTTCTGATCAATGTTTAAACTGAATGTCACATTTGTGGCTGAAATAATTCATTTAAATTTGAGTCTAAATTGCTCTGTTATGTGACCTCATATGTAGATTTCAGAAAAACAGTCATTAGACTAGTCCAAGCTTCGGGGCAGTTTTTACAGAGAGGTTTCAAAAATGAGTCGTCTGCCAAAAATTCTGACAAGTCTGCAGAATGCTTTGACCTTGCTTATAGTTCATTGGCCCCACGTTTTTCTACTGACCACTGTGTCATTAGGATAAGAGCGTATATGCAAACCTTCACCAAATAATTGGGATGCAAAACATTACCAAGAATATCAGGAATATGAGAGAGAATAAATAATAAGCAAATGGCCATTCATTGAGCAATCAATATTTTCCAATCATCTTTATGTGGCTTTCCACTTGCATCAATAACCCAGACCGCTGACTTTGGTATGCTTAATATTGTATCTCAGCCAGCATGGTGGCTGAGGACACTGACTTCCCTATCGGACAGGCATTAAGCAGGTTTGAATTCAAATATTGCTACTTAATAACTATGTGGTCCTGGGAAGATTGCTTTTAACCTTTCAAGAGATTATTTTTGTCTTATGTAAAACTGGAAGTGGAAATATTACCTACCCTAATAGGGTTGTGGCTGGCATGAAATGAGCATGTCAATGGTTAGCACTTTTTCTAGTAAAAAATGATCAACAAATGATTGTGGTGGTGTTGGCTAGAAATGTTGTGACTTGTAGACAGCCACACATTCAGAATGAGGTTTGCTGAAACTTCAGTGTTTTCCCCCATAAGATATTTGTTGCTGAGTGCAATAAATGTCTCAAATCTTCTCTCTGGTGTTTACTAGGCCCAGGCTGATTTTGTTGAAGTGAACTTGTAGTTCAGAGTATATTTTAATGGATGCTTGCAATTTTTTTAAAAAAAGTTAAATGCAGAGTGCTGATTAGATATAGACACAGAGAAAGTGAAACAACTCTGTATTTGGGTTATAAATGGAGATACTTGCTGTCCTGTGACAAGTGCCAGAGATAGACAGTTCTGCCCCAGGGAATCACAGCCATCTATGGAACTCCACCTCCAACGTACCTGTTCATCTCTCCTGAGGGACTCTCCCTGCATCTGCAGACATTCTGCCTCCCACTTTCTACCACAGCAGGGAGTGAATAGGCTTCTACCCTTTCCATTTCTGTATTGCATACCTAGTTGTGTAAATGTCAGTTTTATGGAAGTATATCTAGAAAGAATATTAGTAAAGATCAAATTTGAGTAACACACTCCTTCAATGTAAACATGTTAGAAGACTGGATTAAAATATGGATGTATGCATTTATATGTACTTACATGTAACAAAGAAAAGGGGAACATGCAGTCATAAAAAGTTTCTACTCCAATCACATGTTTACATCATGATTCTCTTCCTTAATGTATCCACATATATCATTTTATAATTGTGTTCCTGGTAAAAATTCTACATGGCTCCTTAAATTCTTATTTTTGTTTAACCATATAATACATAAGTACCTTGTAAGTCTAGATAATACATTTTAATTGCTCATTTGTATTTTTCTTAAAGCTAAAACATGCATAATAGCTTTTATTAAGCAACCAGAAAACAATCCTGCCACTTCATATTTTACATACCTATTAGTAATACTTTGTTTGGAACTATCCATTGGATATTTACCTGTGCACTAAGCATAATTTTACATGTTTGCCATCTCATGTATTTAGACACAACTATGAACATGAAAGGGACATACGCTTCTTAGCATCAGGGAGAGATTTAGTGTATTTGGAGAGAAAATAGGGTCACCTGAGATCACAAGGCTGCCAAAATTGCAGATGTGACCAGGTTAGATGGAATAAATAACTAAATATCATACCGAGAAATTAACATCCCCAGACCTAGTCTTTATTATGTGGTACAATTACTTTTTGCATTTTGAAAAATAGGTTGTTCTTGTGGTAATGGCTTTCTTCTGAACAAAGATATGAGAAAATAACAATTACATAACTAACCATGGTATGAAACATCAGTAGATGATAGACTGGACTGGGAAAATGTGGCCCCTATACACCATAGAATATTATGCAGCAATAAAAAATGATGTGTTTGTGTCCTTTGTAGGGACATGGATGAATCTGGACAACATCATTCTCAGCAAACTGAAACAAGAACAGAAAATGAAATACCACATATTCTCACTCATAGGTGGGTGATGAACAATGAGAACACACAGACACAGGGAAGGGAGCACTACACACTGGGGTCTATTGGGGGGAATAGGGCAGGGACAGCAGTGGGGGGAGCTGAAAAGGGATAGCCTGGGGAGAAATGCCAAATGGGTGTGAAGGGGAGGAAGGCAGCAAAACACACTGCCATGTGTGTACCTATGAAACTATCTTGCATGTTCTGCACATGTACCCCAAAACCTAAAATGCAATAAAATATATATATATATATTTTTTTTAAAAGAAAATAAACTAATCTCAGAGAAGGTACAATAGTAAATTATGAAGTGGTCTTTGTCTAAAGATGACCTTGATAAGTTTCATCATACCACTCCTCTTTGCTTATCTTCTACTTCAACACAATTTTGAAAAGAAGAAAGAAACTTTATTTCTTCTTGTACCACTTAAAAGCTTAGTTATTTTCACTTCTTGAAAATTAAAAAGTAACCACTTATAGGTTCTCCTAAGTACACTACTAAAGAAATGTTTAGCATAAATTCTTCTTCATTTTACATAACTGCTAGCTTTATTTCATTTGTGTGCTTACAAATAGTATCAAGCAAATGATTGGGTTGGATAGATAGTATATATATTTACTTAAATAATCTTTATAGGAAAAGAAAAATAGAGTATGTCATATGAAGCCTGATTTATTTCCAGTTTTTTTCTGTGTTTGCACAATTTATTTCTCCAAGTCTGTTTTTCTAAATGTAATGCTACATAATCGCTAAGTTCATAGTAAACATCAAGCTTTTTGGTCTCAATAGTGTGCCAGTGTTTCCATTGACATTGGTTTCCGATATTTTCCTGATTTGTACATTAAATGCCTATTTTAGGCATAATTCCCATCATAGTATTTTTCATGTATGATAAGATTCAACATGGAATATAATTATAAAAGTGAAGTATGTTTGTGTATTATATATGTATATATAACAAATATATTTTATGTGTGAATATATACATACACATGTTATATATGAATATATTTTATATATTTTATACATTTCTTTAGTATATTTAATTTATATGTGTTTACACATACTATACATTTAATTTTATACTTTAAGGATATATTATACAATTATAAAATATATGCATTATATAATTTATGTATTTCATATTTCGAGAAATAATAATCTGAACTCCAGATGCCAAAGACGGGCAAAAAATAATTGGCAGGAAGTGTAGAAATAATAAGAAACTAATAGGGTACAGGAGCTCCTTGGGCCTCTCCTTACCCCGCAATTTCTATTCCTCACAATATATTCCTCTTACCTTCTTAGAGGATCTGAGCAATTCACATCAACATATACTTGTTCTTTTTGTTAAGAAGCATCCAAGGGAAGTACCTATACATTCAAAAGGTCCAATGTTACATCCACCAGAAGAAAGTTAAACAGTCTAGTCCACCTTCCCTGATAGAGCACTGAACCCACATATAGTGTCAGACAGTAATTCTGTATAATGGAACACTCATGTGTGTATGTGCGTGCATGCATGTGTGTGTGTGTGTGTGTGTGTGTGTGTGTGTGTGACAGAGAATGAGAGAGACAAAGAAAGAGAGGATAGACATTCTTTATGAAATATACATGATCCCTAGGCATAATTCCAAATTGCAGAGACTGGGATTACATGTCTATGTAAATAGTAAAGGAACTATGCAAAGACAGTACTATATTTTTATGATGGGCAGATGAGAATAAAGAGAGGGGTGAGTGGAGACAGTTGCATATTCGATCAGAATAGTTTAGGAGGTAATTATGTTTTCCTGTCCTCATCATCTGGTAAAGGCTTTATAGAGTAGAAAGTGTTATGAGAGCCTCTTACATTTTCTCTCCTATGTAAATTTCCAGGAATGCTTTGGGCCTAACGATTTAGCTTTTATATGATTACACCACATTTCCAAATCCCTTTACTTGGGCAATGTATTTGCTGTTTTGCCTTCCCTGTGCAGGTGTATGTTATCAGAGATGGTTCAAACTGCCTATTACATAGCACTTTATGCTTTGTGGAATGATAAAATAGAAAAGGTACAGTGATGCTTAATATTATCTAAATTATCTGTCTCTTGAAAATTGCTTGGCCAAATTTCTCTTCACCAAAATTTTTCTTGCACTTTTATATTTAGAGAAAATTATAGCAACACCATGAAACTTTGTTTTAATTAACTGGAGTTATCAGGTACAATGAACCAATGAGACTATGGGATGAAATGTCATGTTAGCATTGGTATTCACCTTGATTCCTCACATAGCTATTCATCTTTTATCATGTTCAACATGGTATAAAAATTAGAAAAAATAAATGGCTGCTACATTCAGAAGAATGGACCTGTTTCTAAATAAGTCTGTAAGTGAGCAAATAAAATAACTGAGGATAAAAAGATAAGAGTAAAGAGAAATCACCTCTCCAGGACAGGAGTATGGGGAGAGTCAATGAAAACTGTATGAAATAGATAGTAATTGATTTGAGCCTTTAACCATACATAAAATTTTCGGTCAAGAATTTGGCTTGTTAGGAGACCAAAGAGGGTGGATCACCTGAGGTTTGAGACCAGCCTGGCCAACATGGTGAAACCCCATCTCTACTAAAAATACAAAAATTAGCCAGGCATGGTGTCACATGCCTGTAGTTCCAGATATTCAAGAGTCTGAGCAGGAGAATAGCTTGAACCTGAGGCAGAAATTGCAGTGAGCAGATGTCCTGCCACTTCACTCCAGGGTGGGAGACATAGCAACAGAGGGAGACTCCATTTAAGAAAAAACAAAACAAAACAAAAACAAACAATAAAAAAAGAATTCAGCTTGGAGAATAAAGTGACAGTATTTCTGGAAAGACGTGAATACTGAGTAGTCCAGATAGGCAGGAAGAACAGGAGGAAATGATACCCTAACATCAGCCATCAACTTCTTTTCAGTGATGATGCTGCACCATGCTGTTAAACTCGTAGTGTTCATAACACCTACCATGATATTCTGTTGATGTAACTCTAGAAATGCGTTTAGCTGCAAATGCAAATTAGTGTTCCCCATCACCCTTGTGGATTATAATAAGCAAAATGTGGTTTAACATCTGTTCCATTCTACACTGAGTCAGTAAATTGAAATATAATGTTATTTTTTTCTTCCTAGACATAGGTTTCCTTAGAGAGTTTTTTTTTTTTTTGGTGTAATGTCAGAGTCTTTCAGGTTTTATTTCTCTAATGAAATAAATAAATAAAGTATATTCCTTGTTGGGTCAAAAGTTCAAGTCTAACCTTTCAGTGTTTTTTAAGAGCAAAAACATGAAAAATAAATTATACTGATTATACTCAAAGCCTAAATTTGTTCTCTATGTTCTTCTAGAAGCAGAAAACTAAAAAATTATATCCCATAATTTATCTAAAAAACAGAAAAAAACGATGCATTTGTGACCTATATGGGGAAAAGTAGAAGTCCCCAATCTGCATTTAGAGATTGGTGCTACTTCTTAGTACATGGGATAGGGCTCATTTGAGATGTAGTCATTTGCATACTGATTTGCCCAGATATAGAGAGAAAGTTTTCTTTGCAATTGTGAAGCACTGATCTGGTTATTTTAAAATGGGCACCCTTATTTGCAAAAAGAAACTTTTTAGAACACTGACTCTCATATTATATTGACAATGAAAACTATAGTTAGGCACAAATGGGGTAGTGAAAATAGGTAAAAGTCATTTAAATGTGGTTTCATTCCTCTATGTAGATCTAGGAAGATAATAATACCACTAGCCAAATATAGGTAGGATTGTTTGCAAAGGAAGTTGTATGAATGGTTTCAAAGCTGGTTGTTAATTTCACATGAGAAACTGATATGGTTTGGATATTTGTCCCCTCCAAATCTCATATTGAAATGTGCTCTCCAATGCTGGAGGTGGGGCCTGGTGAGAGGTAAGAGGGGTATGAAGTAAGATCCCTCATGAATGGCTTGGGGCAATCCTACCAGTAATGGGTGAATTCTTGCTTTGTGAGTTCATGTGAGATTTGGTTGTTTAGAAGAGTTTGAGAGTTCCCCTTCTCTCTTTTGCTTCCTCTCTCTCCATGTGATGCCTGCCCCAGCTTTCCCTTACACTATGAGTAAAAGCTTCCTAAGGCCTTCACTAGATGCCAGCACCATGCTTTCCATACAGCCTGAAGAACCATGAACAAATTATCTCTCTTTTCTTTATAAATTACCCAGCCTCGGATATAGCAATGCAAAAATGGGCTAACACCAGAACTTAAAAAAATAGAATATCCCCTCCCTCCTCTTCTTTCCTTCCTTCTCCCTCTTTCTCTCACCCTCCTTTCTCCTAACCTCTAGTCCACAAGTCATTGAGAAGGCCTGAATCACAACAGCAGCCTTGGAGGGTCTGGAGATTATTTATAAAAGATTGAACCAAAGAGTAAACATACTGAAGACACCAGAAGGTGGCTTTTTCACTGTGAGAGAATGAAATTACAAATATAAAATGGAAGAATGAACACTGTGGTATTCAATTGGAAGTATATGGGTGTGAACTCATGATTTTATATGTCTATGTATGTATATATAAATTAAATACATTATGTTGTATAAGAGTATGTGTGTTTGTCTGTATTTCCAATTTTAGCAACTTGCTATGACATAAATAAGGAAGTGTTTTAATAATGTTTGGGCCATGTCAAAAAGACAGATGACAGCTTGAAAGGACTCCCACTGCAATATCTAGAACAATATGGGTTGTTAATATAAAAAGACTGATAGTAATAGATACTATTGTAATACATCCTATTAGAAATATATAAAGAGAAATGCAAAAAATATATAGTAAGCACATTAATATGGAGAAGAGAAAGCTCTTATTTACAGCGGAATGCCAAACACGAAATGTAGAAGAAACAATAGAACTGGAAAATTATAATTTGCTATTATAATAGTAATATTTTAGCCAACAAAGAACATCAATGTATGTTAATGGAAAAAAAAGATCTTTACAAACTCTCAAAGATGTCCTCTCAAAATACTTATAAATACAACAAGAAAAAGAACTACTTTAGAGTAGAATAACTTAAGTAGACTATGATCAAGACCTCAATCAAGTGATCAAAGTTAATGTCATCCGGGATGACTGTGTAACACTTGAAGGAATGCGGTAAGAAGAGGTAGTCTCATTAGGTGCCATTTCTGCCAAAGTAGCTCAAATCTAGTTATATGAAAACAGACAAATCCAACTTGAAGAACATTCTACAAAACAACTGGCATATATTAAAGTTAGTAAGTTCAAGGAAGAACTGTGGACCTCTTTCAGATTTAAACAGATATAACAACCAATTGGCACATGACATTTTGGATTGGATTATTTTGCCATAAATGACATTTTGGGACAATTGAAAAAAACTGAAATGGTATTTCTGGGTAAGGGTAAATGAGATTTATTTGTATTTTTCTTGAAATTTTATTTTGTAAGAATGAAATTATTTCAAAATAAAAAGCACAAAACAAAGTCATGTCGATCACACAATATTAAATATTAAATCAAGATCTCTGAGTATGTTTACTTTTTTAAAAAAGATCTTCAAATGACTCTGACATACAGTCAGAGTTGAGAACTGTTGGTCAAAGAGGCATCTGCAAGTGTTCATTAAAATCGTATTTTGCAATGGGAAGAATTGTAATTATAGATCTGTCTCATTTTATTCAGCATGGGTTATAATGATGGATTTATGTCTGGCATTTAACCAGTAAGTGGATCCAAATGCTCTGTTCTTTAAGGATTGTTGGTATAGAGCCATTATAACCAGTTTTTATTGGCTATACCTCACACACTCACAATATTCCACATGGTATATTTATGTTTAAAGTGAAAATGAACAGAAATGTGCTTTAGTTTGAGATTTGGTAACTTTCAATGAGATAACTAGAGACATCTGGCTTTCTAAAACTATATTTGTCATTGGTTTATATTGATACTGTTTTATATTTATATGGTATATTTAAAAATATATATTTGACCTAATATTCAGTATTAGATAGTAATACACCTGGTGTTCTGTTCTATCAGTGTATCAGTTGATACATATTAAATTTCATTATTTCTTCTGTATCTGGCATATCTCAAAATGGAGACTAGTGTGTGCTGGTCCTTGTTATACCTCTCTTTCCTCTTTGTCTTGGATTATATCCATATAGATGGGAACATCGTCTTCTTGTTTCTAGCTGCAGCTAAAGGATGCGGTAGGTTTTTAGATTCTGCAGATAGTCCAAAATATAAGACCTTTAGATGTGGATAACATTTTTTGTGGGCCAGATGTAACAAATGAGGAAAATTTTAATGGTGTCAAGGTTTGCCTCAAGCAAAATTGCAAAATATGCCAGAAATGTCGCTGACGCCTACCATTTCTTACAGTGCCCCATCTATCTTCACCACCTCTGCCGGCTATGTGTCTTTTGGATGCACAATCCACACACTCTCAGTTGTCATAAAACTTTTACTAAGTTGTTGTTAGATGAAGTGTTATGTAGTAAAAACTTTGATCTTGACCCGTTTCTGGGATATTTATTTCTTAAAAATGGCATTGGTTCAAACTAACTTATTATTGGTAGAAAGATCATTTTCTTTTCTTTTTTGAGACAGTGTCTTCCTCTGTTGCCCAGGCTAGAGTGCAATGGGGCGATCTCAACTCCCTGCAACCTCCTCTACCTAAGTTCAAGCGATTCTCCTGCCTCTGCCTCCCAAGTAGCTGGGACTACACATGTGTGCAACCATGCCCAAATAATTTTTGTATTTTTTATTTTATTTTATTATTTTATTTTTTTGAGGCAGAGTTTCACTCTTGTTACCCAGGCTGGGGTGCAATGGCGCGATCTCAGCTCACTGAAACCTCCACCTCCTGGGTTCAGGCAATTCTCCTGCTTCAGCCTCCTGAGTAGCTGGGATTACAGGCATGTGCCACCATGCCCAGATAATTTTTTGTATTTTTAGTAGAGACGGGGTTTCACCATGTTGACCAGGATGGCCTTGGTTTCCTGAGCTCATGATCAGCCCACCTCGGCCTCCCAAAGTGCTGGGATTAAAGGCAGGAGCCATCACACCCGGCCAGAAAGAGAATATTTAAAAAATGATAATAGCTATTATTTATGAGCCCATTTATCTGCCAAGCATTTTGTTGCATACTGTCTGTTTATTATCTTCTTTAACTCTTACAAGCACCCTGTGAGGTAGGCTGTATTATTTATACGCATTTTATGGATGAGAAACTGAAACTTAGAGCACTAAAATTATTTTCCAAAATCACAAATCTAGTAAGTGACAGATCTCTGATTAAACTAAGATTTGTCTGACTCCAAAAGCTAAGTGCTTAACCATTTGACTCAGTTGACTCTAATGTTTTAGATTGAGAGCCATCTAAACTATCTATGCCTTATTTTACAGAAATATGCCAAGTATATGCCTTAAAAAAAAGCTACCTCATTACTCCATCTCTCTTCTCCAGCAGACTGGTCCATACCATTTTCAGATTATATGGCTCACAAGAGTGGTCATCCAATTGTTCCTCTTATCATACTTTCACTCACACAGCAGTCTCACACTGAAACAGTTCTTCAACTTGTATAGTGAGTATTTAAATAAAGCTGTCGAGGAGGAGGGTCAGTGCTATTCTGACAATTTGCCAAACCCTCCCTTAGGTTCATGTAGTAATGCAAAGAGAAAATTCAGTAAAGCATATCCTTTTAAGGAGTTTCTTAATTCATTTGTAAAACTGTCAAAGCCATCAAGATGCAGGTGTCAAATATAGAAATATATCCTCTGAGCCTTTTCTTCAAGATACATATTTAGTTCAGCAGTTTCTATAATTTAAATAAGGCTATATGTTCGAAAAGCAATTAAATTGCAATGAAGGAAAACAGAATAATCGAGAGCCTCTGACATATGCAGTATATTTTAAGATAATCATAGTTAATTATCTTCTTGATGAAGTTAAGTCTTTTCAGTTCAAGCCCATTTAACTGAAGCAGTCAAGTAATCAAGCGAAACCACAAAACGTCTTTGTTTTTGTAGTATTATTTAAATACATTTAACACTTTACAGTCATTTTTATATTTATATATCAAAACATTGTACTTTTTCAGTGGATAATTTCTAAATTATTTAAAATTTTATATTGTTTTTCTCCAATGCCACTACTGATAAGGATATGAATTATACAATGATGATAAAGCATAAGTGGTAAACACAATTATTTTGTTATATTACTGAAAAAAGTAATATCTCCCTAAATCACCATGCTAACAAAAATAACTACCTTTCATGTAGCAGAGTCTACACCATGTACTTTGTAGAAGAGTTATCATACATTACTGAAATACATTTAATCCTTACAATTTTGGGTATAGTTGGGGTGTTATGATTATTTATTCAGTGAAATAACTAAAGATCTTTGGGCTTAAGCAACTTGCCCAGTAGCCATATAACTAGAAATGAGCATATACACATTTTAAATCCAAAGCTAACTTCAAAATTTATTTGCCTAACAAATAAGTTATATAACTAAGGTGAAATAAAAGCTCTAGTACTGATGTTTCTATTAATAGAGTCATTCTAGAATTGGCATTCTTGTGCATACATAATACTGTCATGAAACCATATTGCCTTGTAGCTAAAGTGCCATTTTATGCCAAATATTTATTTGATAGGGAAAATGAGAACCAAAAAGGCTAAATAATATTCCTAATGTTAACTTAGCAACAACCCAAGAAACAAAATATCTATCAAACATTAGATAAAAAATAATGTTCACTACAGCATACTATTAAGCCTATTTATTTGCCCTTTTCATTAAAAAAGACAGAATTGTCAAAGATGGTAGTTGACTGATAGCTCAGGCCATGACCTCTCATGAAGACAATATATGAGCTCTAGCCTATAGCTTAAACGCTAGATCTCTGTTTTCGTTTATGTAAAATATAAGTAATATAACATCTAACTGCTTTGTTTCTGTGATTACTAAAAGGATATATGTTTTGAGTGCCTGGCATACAGTAGTACCCAATAGGCAATATTGTATTACTTTATTAGACTCTTCATACGTCAGTGTCAGGGCCTCAGCTTTGCAGATACAAGAAATCCAATTTTAGTGCCCTCAGAAATGATTTAGTGGGTTACAAAAAAATTTAGCATGCTTTATCTTATCAGTGACATGCTGATTAATGTTTAACAACTTGCTTTTCTTGGGGGCAAAGAAGATTAATTTGTAGCATTGGCTAATTTTTATGTGTAGATTACTTCTAACCATGTCAAATACCAGGCTGCCAACAACAACTGACTTGTAAAATTCCTTAACAATAGGCTGTATTCACCAGCTCCAGCACTCATTGATAATCTTACTTATTAAAAGGGGTGTGTGTGTGTATACATATATATACATATACAGACACACACACACACACACACACACATAACAGATAGACATATGTCTACAGAAATGGGGAAGTCTAGTTATAATTATGAATTTATTTTGTAAGCATGGAGCTATGAAACCAAACTATGGTTTGGTGAAACTGAAACTATGAAACCAAATCTTTGCCCTAAGGCAGGCTCCTTCTTGTATGATGTTAGACAAATTTTTCCCTTGGGAAATATATTATTCTAGGCTAAATACATACTATTGACTTCCCTGAACCTATACACAGTTCATGCTGAAGCAGAAAACGTCCCTGAAGAATACATTATCTGGAATGCATTCTATCACTGTTCAGTCAATTTAAGCAGCATGGTTAAAAACAATCTCTGTGGTTGTTCATTCCCACAGATGTCCCAGCTTATCCTCTTGTTTTAATCATTGCTTACTGTACTCTTAGGCTGTGATCTTTCTTTTCCTAAAGTCTTATACAACACTATATTGGTCCCACCAACAGGTCAATTTTAACTTTTGAAAGGTTAACAATAAATTCACATATGGCCAAGCAGGGACATGGCCCAGCTGGGACAACGTCTGTGTATTGCTGATGTTTTCATTATTTTCCCAAAAAGGTCAAAGAATAAAGTCCATCAAGCAAAGAGGGGAAAAAAGGAGTGTGTCTCCAACTATTTGCTGGTGAATTTTTTCAAGTCATTCTGCAGTTAATAATGAAAGCCCATGTTCAATGTTCTTAATTTTTGGTATGAAAAATTAATTTGTTAATTCAATTTTATTTTCATCCAAAAGTGAGTGATATAATTATTTTTAATTGTACTAAGAAATTCACAGTAGTCCCAAGAATGCAGCTTGTGAAAAAAAATTAGTTCATTGTATCGCATTAGAGAATAAAAGAAAACAAAGATGAATATAGAAAAAGCATTGTTGAAATTCAATACCCTTTCTTTTTTTTTTTTTTGAGATGGAGTTTCGGTCTTGTGACCCAGGCTGGAGTGCAATGGCACAATCTTGGCTCACCACAACCTCCGCCTCCTGGGTTCAGGCAATTCTCCTGCCTCAGCCTCCCGAGTAGCTGGGATTACAGGCATGCACCACCATGCCCAGCTAATTTTTTGTATTTTTAGCAGAGACGAGGTCTCACCATGTTGACCAAGATGGTCTCGATCTCTTGACCTCATGATCCACCTGCCTCGGCCTCCCAAGTGCTGGGATTACATCAATACCCTTTCATAATACAAATACTCAAGAAACTAGGAAAAGAAGTGAACTTTCTAAACATAAAAAGGCAATAAATTAAAAACCCATAGAAAACATCATATTCAGTGGTGAGAGACTGAAAGCTTTTACCCTTAGAGACAAGAATGCTTATGTTTGCAACTCCTAGTCAACATAGTACTGGAAGTTTTAGCCAAAACAATTAGGGAAGAAAAATAAGTCAAAAGCATTGAAAATAAAAAATGTAGTTCATCTGTGTTTTCAGATATGATCATACGCAGCAAACCTTAAAGCATGTACACACCCATACAAAATCGTTAGAGCTGAGAAACAAATTTAGCAAAATTGCAGGATATAAAACTTACACATCAAAAACAGCTGTATTTCTATACATTAGCAATGAACATTCAAGAAAAAAAGTAAGAAAAAAATCACTTACAATAGCCTAATAAAATACTTGGAAATAAATTCAATCAAGAAGGTACAACACGTGTAAACCAAACCAGCAAAACATTGCAAAACAAAATTTAAAAAGACACATATAAATTGAAAGATATCCTAGGTTCATGGATTGGAAGACTTAATATTGTCAAGACAACAATATTATCCAAAGAAATCTACATATTCAAGATAATTCTTTTCAAAATCCCAATGGTATTTTTTGAGAAATAAAAATGCCTTTCTAAGATTCATATGTAATGTCAAAGGACACAGAATAGCCAAAAACAACCTTGAAGAAACAAAACAAAGTTGGAGAACCCTCACATTTTCTGATTTCAAAACATACTTCAACATTATAGTGATCAAAACAGTGTGGTACTGGCATAAGGACAGACTTATAAACTAATAGGATAGAGTTAGGCATCCAGAATTAACTCTTAACATTTACGTTCAATTGATTTTTGACAAGGTGTCAAGACTACTTAATAGGAAAAGTACCGTATCTTCAACAAATTTTGCTGAGAAAACTATATCTACATGTCAAAATGAAGTTAGACCCTCACCTCACTCCACATACAAAAATTAACTTAGAATGTATAAAAGACATAATTTAATATCTTACACTATAAAACTCTTTAAAAAACACAGAAGTAAATCTTCTTGACTTTGGTTTGGGAATGGTTTCTTAGATATAACACCAAAAGAACAAGCAACCAAAGAAAATATAATTAAATGAGATTCATTAAAATCAAAAACCTTTTACAACAAAGGATACTATTGACAGTAAAAAGACAAGACACAGAATGGGAACAAATATATGTAACTCATATATGATAAGCATTTAGAATGAAGACTATATAAAGAACTACTACTCAACTAAAAAGAAGACAGATAATCCAATTAGAAAGTGGAAAAAGAACTTGAATAAATACTCTCCAAAGAAAATATACAAATGGCCAAAAAGCACATGAAAGAATGCCCAAATGCATTAGTCTTTGGGGAAATGCAAATCAAAACCATTATGAGATACAACTTCACACCTACTACGATGACTATAATAATATAAGGATGCTAAGCAGAATATAAAAGGTGTTTTCAAAAAAGGGGAGAAATTGGAATCCTCATACATTGCTGATAGAAGTTTAAACTAAAATGCAACTACTGAGAAACACAGTTTAATGGATCCTCAAAAAGTTAAACAGAATTACATATGACTGAGTATGTGTACACAAAAAAGAACTAAAAACAGAGACTAATAAATGTAGGCATATACCACCTATCTTTAGGTGGTGTTTATAGCAGCATTATTTCCAATTGCCCAAATGTGGAAACAACCCAAATGTCCAACAAAAGATGAATAAACAAAATGTGGTATACACATACAATGGAACACTATTGTGACATAAAAAGGAATGAAGTTTTGACATATGCTACAACAGGAGTAAACCTTAAAAACATGCTAAATGCCCATTGTCACACCTGCCATGCAACCACCACTGCCAGTGCACAGTACATGGGCACCAGCAACCCTGCCCTGCTACACCACTACTGCAGATGCAACCATGAACAAAGGCACTGGCAACCCCACCAACACCCTGTCACCACTACGACTGCCATCCCAAGTACTAGAACAAGTGCTAGCAATCCCTTCTCTGCAGATGCCCCTTCCCAGCCAATGAACATGCACCTTGCCACACTGCTGCAGCTGTTGGCATGCATGAGCAAGCATCGATCCAACTCCACTGCCTCAACAAAGCACTTTGTCTGGCACCCCTCTATCAGAGTATTGTGGCCAGCAGACTAAGAATACCTAATCCAATGCAGCACAGCAGGCTCCTACCTCAAGAGGCCAGAGAACAAAGCCATGGGCCTGGTGTCAGCCCCAAAGAGTTAGAGCATGTGGCCCAGGAGAGCTGAGTTAACTTTTGGCCCCCCTAAAATCTTTCAGAAATCCCCTAAAAGCTAGTCAACAAAACCCACCTTATGTCACAATCAAACCTGCAAGGACATCAAAGAAGATAAATCCAAAAGCCTGGTTCAAAGGACAGCAGCTTCAAAGACTGAAGGAATATCAGCCTACACAGATAAGAAAAAATCTAGTGCAAGAACTCTGACAACCCAAAAGGCCAGAGTGTCTTCTTACCTAAAAAATAAACATTTTAGTTATCTACCAATGGTTCTTAACCAGGCTGAAATAATAGAAATAGACTTCAGAATATGGATAGGAACAAAGATCATTGACATTAAGGAGAACATTGAAACCCAATCCAAGGAATCTAAGGAATACAAAATGATAGAGGAGCTGAAAGACAAAATGGCCATTTTAAGAAAGAACAAAAATGATGTGACAGAGATGAAAAACTCATTGCAGTAGTTTCATAATACAATTGTAATATTAACAGAAGAACAGACCAACCTGAGGAAAGAATCTGGGAGCTAGAAGACCATTCACAAATTAACTCAGTAAGATAAAAATCCTGAAGAAAATGAATGAAGAAGAATAAACAAAACCTCCAAGAAATATGGTATTATGTAAAGAACCCAGATCTATGACTCATTGCCATCCCTGAAAGACAGGGAGAGAAAACAACTTGGAAAACATACTTGAGGAGATGACATCACCTACAAAAATTTCCCCGGCTTTGCTAAGGAGGTTGACATTCAAATTCAATAAATTCAGAGAACCCTTGTATTATATTATACAAGATGGCAAGGCCGGGCGCGGTGGCTCAAGCCTGTAATCCCAGCACTTTGGGAGGCCGAGGCAGGTGGATCACGAGGTCGGCAGATCGAGACCAACCTGGTCAACGTGGTGAAACCCCGTCTCTACTTAAAATTACAAAAAAAAATTAGCTGGGCACAGTGGCGTGTGCCTGTAATCCCAGCTACTCAGGAGGCTGAGGCAGGAGAATTGCCTGAACCCAGGGGGCGGAGGTTGCGGTGAGCCGAGATCGTGCCATTGCACTCCAGCCTGGGTAACAAGAGCGAAACTCCGTCTCAAAAAAAAAAAAAAAAAAAAAAAAAAAAAGATGGCAATCCCCAAAACACATAATCATCAGATTCTCCAAGGTACACATGAAAGAAAAAATGTTAAAGTCATCTAAAGAGAAGGAGAAGGTCACTTAAAAAGGGAACTCCATCAGGTTAACAGCAGACATTTCATCAGAAATCCTACAAGCCAGAAGACATTGGGAGGCTATAATTAGCATCATTAAAGAAATGGTATTTCAAATAAGTTTCATATTCAACCAAACAAAGATCGTAAGTGAAGGACAAATAAGATCCTTTTCAAAAAAGCAGATGCTAAGGGAATTCATTAAGATCTGTCTGACAAGAGGTCTTGAATGGGGTTCTAAATATGGAACGACCATTGCAAGTCACCACAAAAACACCTCCATACATAGACCATTGACACTATAAGGCAACTACATAATCAAGTCTGCATGATAGCCAGCTAACAACACGACAGGATCATATCTGCACACTTGAATGTAAAAAAACAGGTGACATGCCCCAATTGAAAGGCACAGAGTCATAAGTTGGATAAAGAAGCAAGACCCAACTGTATGCTGTCTTCAAGAGACCCATCTCACAAGCAATGACACCATAAGCTGAACGTAAAGGAATGGAGAAAAATCTACCAAGCAAACAGAAAACAGAAAAAGCGGAAGTTGCAATTCCAATTTCAGACAAAATAGATTTTAAACCAACAATGATCAAAAAAGACAAAGAAAGAAATTACATAATGGTAAAGCTTTAAATTTAACAGGAATACCTAACAGTTCTAAATACATAAGCACCCAACACAGGAGCACCCAGATTCATAAAGCATGTTTTTAGAGGTTTTTGAAAAGAATTAGATAATCACACAATACAGTGGGAGACCCTAACACACCACTGACAGTATCAGACAGATCATTGAGGCAGAAAACTAACAAACACATCTGGGACCTGAACTTGACACTTGACTCAAGGAACCTAACAGATATCTACATAACACTTCACCCCAAAACAGCAAAATATAGATCCACCTCATCTGCACATGGCACATATTCTAAAACTGACTGTGCAATTGGCTATAAAACATTCTCAGAAAATTGTAAAGAAATACAAACCATACTCTCAAAATACAGTGCAATAAAAATAGAAATCGATACTTTAAAAAAAGAATAAAAACCAGTCCAAACCATACAATTACATGGAAATTATATGACCTGCTGCTGAATGACTTTTAGGTCAACAATAAAATTAATGCAGAAATCTAGAAATTCTTTGAAACTAATGAAAACAAAGATATAACATACCAGAATCTATGGCACACAGATAAAGTAGGTAAAGTGTTAAGAAGAAAGTTTAAGAGCGAATGCTGAATACAGCACACCAATTGGTCTTGACTCTTTATCCAATTTGCCAGTCTTTGTCTTTTAATTGGGGCATTTAGCCCATTTACATTTAAGGTTAATATTGTTATGTGAATCTGATTCTGCCAGTGTGATGCTAGCTGGTTGTTTTGCTCATTAGTTGGTGTAGCTTTTTCATAATGTCAGTGGTCTTTACAATTTGGTATGTTTTTGCAGTGGCTGGTAATAGTTGTTCCTTTCCATGTTTAGTGCTTCCTTCAGGAGCTCTTCTAAGGCAGACCTAGTGGTGACGAAATCTCTCAGCAGTTGCTTGTCTATAAAGGATTTTATTTATCCTTAGCTTATGAAGCCTTGTTTCCCTGGATAAGAAATTCTGGGTTGAAAATTACTTTCTTTAAGGATGTCAAATATTGGCCCCTACTCTCTTCTGGCTTGTGGGGTTTCTGCTGAGAGATATGCTGTTGAGTCCAACAGGCTTCCCTTTGAGAGTAACTCAACCTTTCTCTCTGGCTGCCCTTAGCATATTGTTCCTTAATTTCAACCCTAGTGAATCTGACAATTATGTATCTTGAGGTTGCTCTTCTCAAGGAGTATTTGTGGTGTTCCCTGTATTTCCTGAATTTAAATGTTGGCCTGCCTTGCTAGGTTGGGGAAGTTCTCCTGGATAATATCCTGAAGAGTGTTTTCCAAGTTGATTTTATTCTCCCCATCACTTTTAGGTATACGAATCAAATGTAGATTAGGTCTTTTCACACAATCCCATATTTCTTGGAGGCTTTGTTCATTTCTTTTCACTCTTTTGTCTTTAATCTTGTCTTCTTGCTTTATTTCATTGAGTTGGTCTTCAATCTCTGATGTCATTTTTTCTGCTTGATCAATTTGGCTAATGAAACTTGTATATGCTTCAGGAAGTTCTCATGCTGTGTTTTTCAGCTCCATAAGGTCATTTATGTTCTTCTCTACACTGGTTATTCTAATTAGCATTTTGTCTAACCTTTTTCAAGATTCTTAGCTTCCTTGCATTGGGTTAGAATATGGTCCTTTACCTTGGAGTTGTTATTACCTACCTTCTGACCATGCTTCTGTCAATGTGTCAAACTCATTCTCCATCTAGTTTTGTCCCCTTGCTAGTGAGGAGTTGTGATCTCTTGAAAGAGAAGAGGCATTCTGGTTTTTGGAATTTTCAACATTTTAGAGCTGGTTTTCCCATCTTTGTAGACTTATCTACCTTTGTTATTTGAAGTTAGTGACCTTTGAATGGGGTCTCTGAGTGAAAATCCTTTCTGTTGATTTCTTTTTTAACTATTTCTTTTGGATTTTTAGTTTTCCTTCTAACAGTCAGGGCTCTCTGCTGCAGATCTGCTGGAGGTCCACTCCAGACCTTTCTTGCCTAAGAATCACCAGCAGGGGGCTGCAGAAGAGCAAAGATTGCTGTCTTTTCTTCCTCTGATAGGTTTGTCCAGAAAGGTACCCACCAGATGCCAGGCAGAGCTCTGCTGTATGAGGTGTCTGTCAGACCCTGCTAGGAGGTATCTCCCAGTCAGGATATATGGGGTTCAGGGAGCCACTTGTGGAAGCAGTCTGTCCCTTATCAGAGCTTAAATGCTGTGCTGGGAAATCCACTGATCTCTTTAGACCTGCCAGGCAGGGATGTTTAAGTCTGCTGAAGCTGTACCCACAAGGATATCCAGTACTTGAACTCAGATCTGGACCAACCAAACCTAATAGACTTCTACAGAACTTTTCAATCTAAATTTACAGAATATACATTCTCCTTAGCATCACATCCCACTTATTCTAAAACTGACCACATAACTGGAAGTAAAGCACTCCTCAGAAAATGCAAAAGAATGGAAATCATAACAAACAGCCTCTCAGATCATAGTGCAATCAAATTAGAACTCAGGATTAAGAAACTCATTCAAAACCATGCAACTGCAAGGAAACTGAACAACCTGATCCTGAATGACTACTTGAAAAATAAGGAAATGAAGGCAGAAATAAAGATGTTAATTAAAACCAACGAAACCCAAGACACAACATACCAGAATCTCTGGGACACACTTAAAGCAGTGAGTAGAGGGAAATTTATATTATTAAATGCCCACAAGAGAAAGAAGGAAATATCTAAAAGCAACACCCTACTATCACAATTAAAAGAACTAGAGGAGCAAGAACAAACAAATTCAAAAGCTAGCCGAAGACAAGAAATAACTAAGATTAGAGCAGAACTGAAGAAGATAGAGACATAAAAAACCCTTGAAAAACTCAGTGAATCCAGGAGGTGGTGTTTTGAAAGATCAATAAAATAGATAGAGCACTAGCAGATGAATAAAGAATAAAAGGGAAAACAACCAAATAGACACAATAAAAATGATAAAGGGGATATCACGACTGATCCCACAGACATACAAACTACCATCAGAGAATACTATAAATACCTCTATGCAAATACACCAGAAAATCTAGAAGAAATGAATAAATTCCTGAACACTTATACCCTCCCATGACTGAACCAGGAAGAAGCTAAATCCATGAATAGACCAATAACAAGGTCTATTTGAGGCAGCCATTATTGGCCTACCAACCAAAAAAAGTCCAGAACAGACAGGTTCACAGCCAAATTCTACCAGAGGAACAAAAAGGAGCTAGTACCATTCCTTCTGAAACTATTTCCAACAATACAAAAAGAAGGAATCTTTTCTAACTCATTTTATGAGACCAACATCATCCTAATATCAAAACCTGGCAGAGACACAACTGAAAAAGAAAGTTTCAGGCCAATATCCATGATGAACATTGATGCAAAAATCCTCAATAAAATACTGGCAATCTGAATTCAATAGCACATCAAAAAGCTTATCCATCACAATCAAGTCAGCTTTATCCCTGGGATCCAAGACTGGCAAATCAATAAATATAATCTGTTACATAAACAGAAGCAAAGACAAAACCCCAATGATTATATCGATAGATGAAGAGAAGACCTTTGACAAAATTCAACAGCCCTTTATACTAAAAACTCTCAATAAACTAGGTATTGATGGAACATATCTCAAAATAATAAGAGCTAATTATGACAAACCCACAGCCAATATCATACTGAAAAGGCAAAGCCTGAAAGCATTCTGTGTAAAAACCAGGACAAGACAAGGATGCCCTCAGCCACCACTCCTACTCAACATAGTATTGGAAGTTCTGGCCAGGGCAATCAGAGAAGAAAAATAATTAAAGGGTATTCAATTAGGAAAAGAGGAAGTCAAATTGTCTCTTTTTGTGTACTACATGATTGTATATTTAGAAGAACCTACTGTTTTAGCCCAAAATCCCCTTAAACTGATAAGCAACTTCAGCAAAGTCTCAACATACAAAATCAATGTGAAAAAATTACAAGCATTTTTATACTCCAATAACAGACAGAGAGCCAAATCATGAGGGAATGCCCATTCACAGTTGCTACAAGAAGAATAAAATATCTAGGAATACAACTTACAAGGGATATAGAGGACCTCTTTAAGGAGAACTACAAATTACTGCTCAGGGAAAAAATTGAGGACACAAACAAATGGAAAAACATTCCCTGCTCATGGATAGGAAGAATCAATATCGTGAAAATGGCCATACTGCCCAAAGTAATTTATAGATTCAGTGCTATCCCCATCAAGCTACCATTAACTTTCTTCACAGAATTGGAAAAAAAAAAAAAACACTTCAATTTTCATATGGGACCAAAAAATATCCAGCATTGCCAAGATAATCCTAAGGAAAAAAAAATCTGGAGGCATCACGCTACCTGACTTCAAACTATACTACAAGGCTAGAGTAATTAAAACAGCATGGTATTGGTACCAAAACAGAGATATAGACCAGTGGAACCGAACAGAGGCATCAGAAATAATGCCACACATCTACAATCATCTGATCATTGATCAACCTGACAAAAACAAGCAATGGGAAAAGGATTCCCTATTTAATAAATGGTACTGGAAAAACTGGCTTACCACATGCAGAGAGCTGAAACTGGATCCCTTCCTTACATCTTATATAAAAATTAACTCCAGATGGATTAAAGACTTAAACATAAGAACGAACACCATAAAAAACCTGGAACAAAACCTAGGCAGTACCATTCAGGACATAGGCATAGGCAAGGACTTCATGAGTAAAACACCAAAAGCAATGGCAACAAAAGCCAACATAGGCACATGAGATCTAATTAAACTTAAGAGCTTCTGCACAGCAAAAGAAACTATCATTAGAGTTAACCAACAACCAACAGAATGAGCAAATAATTTTGAAAATCTACCCATTTGACAAAGGGCTAATATCCAGAATCTACAAAGAACTTAAACACATTTACAAGAAAAAAACAACCCCATCAAAAAGTTGGCAAAGGATATGAACAGACACTTGTCAAAATAAGACATTTATGCAGCCAACAAACAGAGGGAAAAAAACCTCATCATCACTTGTCATTAGAGAAATGCAAATCAAAACCATGTTAAGATACCATGTCATGCCAGTTAGAATGGTGATTATCAAAAAATCAGGAGATAACAGATGCTGGAGAGGATGTGGAGAAATAGGAACACTTTTACACTGTTGGTGGGAGTGTAAATTAGTTCAAACATTGTGGAAGACACTGTGACAATTCCCCAAAATATAAAACTAGAAATACCATTTGACCCAGAATCCCATTACTTGGTATATACCCAAAGGATTGTAAATTATTCTATTATAAAGACACATGCACATGTAGGTTTATTGTGGCAATGATTACAATAGCAAAGACTTGGAACCAACCCAAATGCCCATCAATGATAGACTGGATAAAGAAAATGTGGCATATATACACCATGGAATACTATGCAGCCATAAAAAAGAATGAGTTAGTGTGTTTTGCAGGGACATGGATGAAGCTAGAAACCATCATTCTCCACAAACTGTCTCAAGAACAGAAAAGCAAACACCACATATTCTCACTGATAGTGGGTATTGACCAATGAGAACACATGGACATAGGGAGGGGAACATCACATACCAGGGCCTGTCAGGAGGTTGGAGGCTCCTGTCAGGAGGGGAGGGATAGCATTTGGAGAAATACCTAATGTAAATGACAGGGTGATGGATGCAGCAAACCACAATAGTATGTGTATACCTACGTAACAGACCTGCATGTTCTGCACATGTACCCCAGATCTTAAAGTATAATAAATAAATAAATAAAAAGAGCTGAATGCACACATAAAAACTTATAAACATCTCAAATTTACAACCTAATATCACACTAGTCAAACTAGAGATACAAGAGCAAACCAGCCCTCAAAATGGCAGAAGGAACAAAGTAACGAAAATCATAGCTGAACTAAAGGAAATTAAGACATAAAAAACTATTCCAAGGATAGCATCTCATGCCAGTTAAAATGGCAATCATTAAAAAATTAGGAGACAACAGATGCTGGAGAGAATGTGGAAAAATAGGACAACAAATCTGTGAATTGGTCTTTGAAAAAATAAATAATATTAATATACCACTATCTAGACTACTACAGAAAAAAAGAGATCTAAATAAGCACAACCAGAAATGACATAGGGGCCACTACTACTGACTTCACAGAAATACAGACATCCCTCAGAAATATACTCTTATGTACACAAATACGTTTATGTACACAAACTAGGAAACCTAGAAAAATGGATAAATTCTTAGAAATTTACAATCTTCCAAGATTGAAACAGGAAGAAATTACAACCCTGAACACAATGAATCCAAAATTGAATCAGTAATAAGAAGCCTACCAAAGAGAAAAAGCCTAGGACTAGACATATTCATAGCTGAATTTTACCAGCTGTACAAAGAAGAGCTGGTATCATTCCTACTGAAACTTTTAAAAAAAATTTGAGGAGAAGGGACATCTCCCTAACTGATTCTATGAGGTCAACATCATTCTGATATGAAAACTTGGCAAAGATACAAGAATAAAAGAAAACTTTAGGCAAATATCCTTGATAACATAGATGCAAAAATTCTCAACAAATACTAGCAAATCAAATCCATTAGCACATCAAAAAGCTAATTCATCACAATCAAGTAGGCTTTATTGCCAGGTATAAGGTTGGTTCATCATATGGAAATCAATAAATGTGATTCATAACATTAACAGAACTAAAAACAAAACCCACCATTATCTTAATAAACGCAGAAAAGGTTTTTGATATAATTTAACATCCCTTCATGTTGAAACCCCTCAACAATTAGGCACTGAAGGAACATATCTCAAAATAAAAGAGCCATCTATAATAAACCAACAGCCTCCATCATACTGAACAGGCAAAAGCTGAAAGCATTCCTCTGGAGAACCAGAAAAAGACAAGGATGCCCACTCTCACAATTTCTATTCAACATAGTACTGGAAGTTCTAGCCAGAGCAATCAGGCAAAAGAAAGACAATACATCCAAATAGGAAGAGAGGAAGTCGAACTGTTTCTGATTGCAAACAGTATAATTCTATACAAAGAAAACCCTAAAGTCTTGGTCCAAATTGCCTTCAGCTGGTAAACAACTTCAGCAAAAGTTCGGGATACAACGTACAAAAATCACTAGCATTCCTACAGACCAAAAACAGACAAGCTGAGAGCCATAGCAAGAATAGAATCCCATTTACAATTGCCACACACACAAACAAAATACCTAGAACATGAAGCATCTCTACAAAGAGAATTATAAAACACTGCTGAAATCAGAGATATCACAAACAAATAAAAAAAACATTCCAGGCTCATGGATAGAAAGAATCAATACTGTCAAAATGGCCATACTGCCCAAAGCAATTTACAGAGTCAATACTATTCCTATCAAAGTACTAACAACATTTTTATAGACTTAGAAAAAACTATACTACTATTCACATGGAACCAAAAAAGAACTAAAATATCCAATGCAATCCTAAACAGAAAGAACAAAGCAGGACGTATCAGACACTCAATTTCAAACGATACTACAAATTTTCAGTTACCAAAATAACATGGTACTGGTACAAAAACAGACACATAGATCAATAGAACAGGATAGAGAACACAGAAATAGTGTCACACACCTACAACCATCTAATCTTTGACAAAGTCAACAAAAACAAGCAACTGGTAAAAGGACTCCCTTTTAAATAAATGGGTGTGTATAACTGGGTAGCCATATGCAAAGGTTGAAACTGGATCACTTCCTTACACTGTACACAAAAATTACCTCAAGAAGTATTAAGTATTTAAAAGTAAGACCAAAAACAACAAAAGCTCTAGAAGACAACCTAGGAAATACCATTCTGAACGTTAGTTTTGGGGAAAAAATGTATAACTAAGTTCCCAATAGTGACTGCAACAAAAACAAATATGACAAATGGGACCTAACTGAACTGAACAGCTTCTGCACAGCAAAAGAAACTATACTCAAAGTAAACAGTCTACAGAATGGGAGAAAACATTTGCTAAGTATACAACTGAAAATGGTCTATTGTCCATAATCTATTAGAAACTGAAACAATTCAACAAGCAATAATTAAATAACCCCATTAAAAGTGGGCAAAGGACATGAATAAATACTTCTCAAAAGAAGAATTATGCATGGCCAACAAATATATTTTTTAATTCCTCATTATCACTAATTATCAGAGGAATAGAAATCAAAACTACAAGGAGATACCATCTCACACAAGTCAGAATGGTTATTATTAAAATGGCTATTATCTTGTCATGCTGATTCACTGCCATCACAGAGAGAAGGGTGTGCCCCGAATAGCCACTGCAGAGAAAAGGACATTGTTATATATTGCTGATTGGACTATAAATTAGTTCAACCCCTGTGGAAAAGTGTTTGGCTATTTCTCAAAGAACTTAAAACACAATTACCTTTTGGCCTAGCAATCTCACCATTGAGCATAGGTAAAGAAATAGTTCCCCAGTGTGTGTTGCTCCCCTCTTTGTGTCCAAGTGTTCTCATTGTTCAACACTCACCTGAGGGAGAACATGCAGTGATGGTTTTCTGCTCTTGTGTCAGTTTGCTGAGAATTATGGTTTCCAGGTTCATCCAAGTCCCTACAAAGGACACAAACTCATCACTTTTCATGGCTGCATAGTATTCCATGGTGTGTATGTGCCACATTTTCCCGGTCCAGTCTATCATCGATGGGCATTTGGGTTGGCTCCAGGTCTTTGCTATTGTAAACAGTGCTGCAATGAACATTCATGTGCATGAGTCCTTATAACACACTGGAGTCTGTGTGGGGGAGTGAGGGGAGGGACAGCAGAGAGTGGGGAGTTGGGGAGGGATAACATGGGGAGAAATGCTAGATATAGGTGATGGGGAGGAAGGCAGCAAACCACAGTGCCATGTATGTACCTATGCAACAATCTTGCATGTTCTTCACATGTACCCCAAAACCTAAAATGTAATAAAATATATATTTAAAAATAATAAGACATTACCTTAAGAAAAAGTGATAGTAACTTGACAGAAGTAGATATAAGGAAAGTTGAGGTTGCTAAACAATAGAGACAAGAGAAAACTGCATAAAGATCTGAGAGTATCACTCTCAATAGGCGCATCCAAGACAGAGTGCAGGGCCAAACAAGGAGAAGAAATCTGGATGTGAAAATACAAAACTGGGCTTCTCTGTGGCTTGCTGCCTTCAACCCTGCACTTTCCAATTTGCTGCTGTTACTGTACTTGAGAATGCAAAGCATTAACATGCATGAAGAACAGATAAATCATGGAGACCTCAGCATTTTCACATTGTTTCTCAACTTGCCCATCCCATATGAACTAATTTTACTAATTCTCATTTCAGAAACACATATTATAGCCAAACAAACCTAACCTGAAGTGATTACCTTTGCCCCTCAACTCAGTGAATACACATCCAATGTATTAATTATTAGATTTTAATCATTTAAAATTATCTTATAAATAAATGTAAACCTTAAAAAAAAAGAAACAGTTCCACTAAAAAGCCACATGCACTTGTATTTCCATCACAGGGCTAGTCATGATAGCAAAGACAGGAAATCAACCAACATGCCCAACAATGGTGGGCATGAGAAAATGTAGTGCATGTACACCATGGAATACTATATAGCCATAAAGAATGAAATCATATCCTTTGTAGCAACATGGATACAACAGGAGGCCATTATTTTAAGGGAACTAATATGGGAACAGAAAACCAAATATCATGTTCTCACTTATATGTGGAAGCTAAACATTGTATATACAGGGACACAAAGAAGGGAAAAATAAACACTGGGAACTATTTGACAGGGAATGTTGGGGAGGGGGTGTGAACTAGAAGGCTCCCTTTAAGGTACTATGCTCACATTGGTGATGGGATCACTCATACACCAAGCCTCAGTGACGCGAAATTTACCCATGTAACACACCTGCACATGTATCTCCTGAGGTGTAAATAGAAAAAAAAAAAAAAAAGAGGATATTTCTGGCTTTTTGAGTTTTTGCTTTCCTTTTAAAAAATAATGCTTTTGATAAGAATTTTTTTTAAAAAAATTGGACACACTATAAAGAAGGCTTTCAAGGAGAGGAACTGCATAATTAGATTCATTTTTGAAGATTATTCTGGTGTTACAATTTGTTGGAAATGGAAAAGCTATTAATACCAAGATCCACTGAAACACTATTATGTTGTACAGAAAAGAAACAAAGCAGGCCTGCACAGGCTTGTTAGAGTGAGACGAGTAAGGAGAAGGACAAAGAACCATTCCAGAGGTAGAATAAATGGCCCCACAGTCCTTTGGCTCAGGGAGGGAAAGGAGAAAGAAATAACAGATATTAGTAAGTTAAAAAGTAGACTGAATGAATATTATTATAAGTATGTTGCATTTGAAGCATGTGCCAGGTGTCTTGTTAGGCATAACTATTAGGCCTCTATATCTGTGGGCCTAATTCATGAATATAGTGACAGGATAATTTTCATATATGGATAAATTAAATACAGAAGAGTAGCCAAAATTTACATGAAAGCAGAAAAAGATTGAAGACAAAAGTCTGGTGGATGCATTGTAGTCCATTATGCAAATAGAGATTTTAAAAAGGATTATAAAGTATATTTGATGTCCAATTTAAAGTCAGAAAACCAAGAGTCTTTCATGGAATCAGTTAACATTATCCCTACTTGTTCTTACAAAAAGTAAGAAGATAAGCATTCAGAAGTAATTGAACATGTGGTCTAGGTTAGGGAGGCCAGTGACATGAAAGAAGGATGGAGAATGGCATAAAAAGGAAGATGTCAAGAAGCCATCATGAAATCAAGTCAAGATGAAACTTAAAGACATAAACGCCCATCAATGATAGACTCGATAAAGAAAATGTGGCACATATACACCATGGAATACTATAGAGCCACAAAAAAAAGGATGACTTCATGTCCTTTGCAGGGACATGGATGAAGCTGGAAATGATCATTCTCAATAAACTGACACAAGAACAGAAAAACAGACATTGCATGTTCTCACTCATAGGTGGGTGTTGAACAATGAGAACACATGGACACAGGGAGGGGAACGTCACACAGCAGGGCCTGTTGGCGGGTAGGGGACTAGGGGAGGGATAACATTCGGAGAAATACCTAATGTAAATGACAGAGTGATGTATGCAGCAAACCACCATAGCACATGTATACCTATGTAACAAACCTGCACATGTATGTCAGAACTTAAATTATAATAAATAAATGTTTTAAAAAGAACAAGAGAAGTGAAAAGCCCAGAGGCTGTGGTCAGAAGGAAAAATTTCAAAATATTAGGCTTCCATTGAGCTGTTCTGAGAAATAAAAAACATATTCCTAAGATTTTTAGGGCTATTTAGTTGAGGATTTTTTGCCTCTATATTTACACATAAGATTGTGAATATATTTTCCTCATTATCATTCTTTTTAGCATTTGCTATTATGATTTATTTTGCTATTCTCTAGACAAATTTGTACATATTAGAATTATTTCTTTATATATATATATATATATATATATATATATATATATATATATATATAAAGTGAAGTCCTCTGCGTCTGGTATTTATCTTGTCTATAGGGCTTTAGGAGAGGAAGGGCAAGAAATAGATCATTTCAGGATTATTCCAAGAAATTCTTTCTCTTAGTATATGTGCTAGGTAAAGAGAAAGTATGGCAGACAATTATGCAGTATATAAAAAGCATGTATTTCATGAGACATATTTTCTGTGGCACTGCAAAATAGATAATATGAGTCACCTAAAAAGTTGGCCACTTTAAAAATGAAAACTTAACAGAAAAGTGTTAATGTGGCTTGGAATCTCTAAATATCACTGATTTAGAATTTCTTGCCATTATACATACATGGAATACCTGCTTTAGCTGCAATAATATTGGTCACGACTAAAAAAGAATTCATTATGTATGTATAACTCAACTACACTGTGGCATTTGTGGAGCTCTGCCATCTGGGAAACAAACTGTCTCTTTTCACTTGTGAAGATAAAAATCAAAAACAGAGATAGGGAAATGCATGACTGCCAGTCTAGGTTATTACATTGATCTTCATCAAGGAAAAAGAGAGGTATTACTCAGGAGAAGCATGACCAAGAGAAAGTAGTATCATTATTTTTCACAACCAAGAAAAGTATTATAAGAGATCTATATTTTTATATATTTTCCCAGTCTCTAAACCCTTGAGCAGTAATATTCAAATGTCATATAAAAATTATGTTACTATCACCTATAGAATTCCCATTCACTTAAAAATGGCTTAAAGCAAAAAATTTGATTTGTAGTATATTTCTTTAAACCTGTAAATAATAATAAAATTGTGAAGCACTTATTTTTCATTTTAACATTTGAAACACATTTGGGAGGATTTAATGAACTTGCTACTGATCCCTTTCTTTTTCTTATTTTTTTTGAGATAGTGTCTTACTCTGTCACCCAGGCTGGAGTGCAGCAGGGGTGCAATCGTGGCTCACTCCAGCCTTGAACTCCTGGTCTCAAGTGATCCGCCCACCTCAGCTTCCCAAGTAGCTGTGACTACAGGCATGTGTCACCACACTGGGCCAATTTTTTATTTTTATTTTTATGTATTTATATTTTTGTAGAGACAGGGTCTTATTATGTTGCCTAGGTTCTGATCCCTTTCAATCAAAACTAATTTAAGCTGAGATCAGCAATTTGCCTTCCAAAAACCTGTGAACATTTTGTGCAATGGACAGTTATACACTAAAAACTGATCAGGCTGGTATTGTTATCCTTATAGTCCTTTCATCATGTGCTATAATGGCAGACGTCTCTGTCTCCCCCGAGGTCCACACCTCCCCCACCCACACACAATAAAACTGAGCAAGCTCTAAATATTTACATTCTTAGAAACATATCCTTATGAAATCCATACATTTTGCTAAAAAAATGACAATCAAGAGACACATTTTTATGGATCAATGTCCTTGAAATACAAAATAGAATCTCTTAGGACTGGTATCTGCCCACATGAAATCCTTCTGTCTGTCTTAAAAGAAGCAAGAGTTGGAATGAAATAAGTTCATGAACAGACTTCTGAGTGTCCATTCAAATGGCACCAATGTCCTACTGCAAGAGGGGAGTATTGGCTTTGCCTTCCTTGACAAAATTACTTAGAATATGTGGTAATCCCTGTTGCAGAAATGCTGTCGTAAATGGGAGAAGCAGCATAATCCATCTCCTCCTGTCCCCTCTCCTAACACCCAGTGCACATTTGGTATATGAGGTTATGGTTTCAGTACTAGACAATACAAGAGAAAGGATACTTTAAGAAATATAATATGCAAATCAGACTGGATTATAGAATTTTATACTAGTATTGTGACTTAAACAAACAATAACCTCTCTTTAGGTGTCATAAATTACCAGGCAATAATTCAGGCAACAAGGAAAAGGGAGGCTTTATTAAAATCAGTTCAAATATGAACCTTTATTATGTACTGCTTTCTATATACTCAAGTTATTTTCAGATGCTTCCAGAACATCTTTAAGTTCTATTCTCTCAAACAAGATGACCTCAATTAAGTGAGGGCAGGGATTTTCTTTACGGAAGTAGATTTCTTTTTATAGTTGTTCCTGGTGTTTCAAAAATATTAATATTATTAGAAGATAAGCACCCAAGATGGGAAAAAGCCACTTAGCCTACCTCCACCCATAATTACCAAAAATTTCAGATAAAATTCAATGGCAACAACCAGAGGACTCTGAAAATAAATACAATCAGATTGATGAGGACCTTGGATTGGGAAAAATTTCTTAGATAGGACACTAAAAACACAAACTCTAACAGAAAAATTATAATTTTTGTTTAGTCAAATTTTAAAATCTAAGTATTTTAAACTCTGATATACTTAAGTCTTTGATATACCTGATTAAGAAAATAAAAATGGAAGCCCAACTGGGAAGAAATATTCATAATGCATCTGTCTGATAATGGGCTTGCATCCAGAATATAAAAATAACTCTTACTACTTACTAAAAAGATGACAAACAACCCAATAAAAATAGCAGAATATTTAAATTATTTTCACAAAAGGAAATCTACAGATAGCAAAATAAGCACATGAAAAGATGCACAACACCATTAATCATCAGGGAAATGCCCATTAAAACTCTAATGAGATAACACTGCATACTCATCAGAATATCTAAAAGTTACACACATACAAATACAATATTAAATTCTAGTCAAGATGCGAAGAAATTGGAACTTTCATACACTTTTGGAGAAGGTATAAAATGGTACAATACCTTTGGAAAACTATTTGATGTTTTCTTTAAAAATCTGAACATATATGAGACCAGGGTCTTGTTAGTGCAGACCAAGATGAAGATTTCAAGGTTAGCGCAAACCTTGAGAAAAGGTTAGACATTATGCTAGCTAATACTGAGAAAGCTTGTGGAAAGGAACTGCCAATTCCACAGAAGGGAAACTTGAAAGTGGTGGGGGTCAGGGGGGATACCACCAGACAGGCCCCTCCCCAACAAGATCCAGCAACAGGAGTCCCTCTCCCCAGAGAGTTTCACAGTTAACACATCTTCCACCTGGGAACAATGGGCTCAGCAGAGGGAAAGAGCCTGCCACATGGAAGGCAGGGCTAACCCCAGCAGTGCAGAAACCAGGTGAAAAATAAACAGCAGCCTGGCTGAGAATGAGGCAGCCCAGCAGCACCTCCACAGGCAGACAATGGACAGACTGCCTCAAGTGGCACACTGACACCTGTGTTTAAAAAAAAAAGAGCCTCATACAGGAGAAATAACCCCAACATTAACAGGAAGGATGCCCACTCAGAGAAGATGGGAAGAAACCAGTGCAAAAGGGCAAAAATATCAAAGTTGAGAATAGCTCTCCTCCCCAGAGATATCACAACTCACCAGCATGCCAACAAAACAGGTCCAAAAACCATTCTGACAAGCTGACAGAAGCAGGCTTCAGAAAATGGGTAATAATAAACTTCTCTAAGCTAAAAGAATATATTTTATCCCAATGCAAAGAAACTAAGAAGCTTGAAAAAAGATTAGACAAAATGCGAACTAGAATAACTAGCCTAGAGAAGAACATAAACTATTTGATCGAGCTGAAAAACACAGCATGAGAGCTTCAAGAAGCATACACAAGTTTCAATAGCCGAATCAATCAAGAAGAAAGGGTATCAGAGATTAAAGATCAACTCAGTGAAATAAAAAGAGAAGGCAAAAAAGGAGAAAAAAGAGTGAAATGAAATGAACAAAGCCTTCAAGATATGTGAAAACACTTAATCTACACTTGATTGTTGTACCTGAAGAGGACAGGGAAAATGAATCCAAGCTGGAAAACACTCTTCAAAATATTACACAGAAGAACTTCCCCAACATAGCAAGACATGCATACATTCAAATACAGGAAATACAAAGAACACCACAGAGATACTCCTCAAGAAGAGCAACCCCAAGGCACATAATTGTCAGATTCACCAAGGTTGAAATGAAGGAAAAAATGCTAAGGGCATCGAGAGAGAAAGTTCAGGTCATACACAAAGGAAAGCCCATCAGACTCACAGCAGATCTCTCAGAAGAAACCCTACAAGCAAGAAGAGAGTGGGGACAAATCTTCAGCATCTTTAAAGAAAAGAACTTTTAACCCAGAATCTCATATCCAGCCAAACTAAGCTTCATAAGTGAAGGATAAATAAAATCCTTTATGGACAAGCAATTACTGAGAGATTTTGTTGCCACCAGACCTGCCCAAGAACAGTTCTTGAAGGAAGCACTAAACACTGATAAAAACATCCAGTACTAGCCACTTCAAAAATGAACCAAATGGTAGAGGCCAACAACGCAATGAGGAAACTGTGTCAACCAATGGGCAAAACAAACAACCAGTAACAAAATGGCATGATCAAATTCATACATAACAATATGAACGTTAAATGTAAATGGCCTAAATGCCCCAATCAAAAGACACAGACTAGCAAAATGGGTAAAAAGTCAAACCCATCAGTGTGCTGTATTCAGGAGACCCATCTCACATGCAAAGACACACATAGACTCAAAATAAAGGGAGGGAAGAAGATCTACCAAGCAAATGGAGAGCAAAAAAAAAAAAACAAACAAAAAAAGCAGGGATTACAATTTTAGTCTCTGACAAAATCGACATTAAACTGACAAAGATCAGAAGAGACAAAGAAGGACACTATATAATGGTGAAAGGATCAATACAACAAGAAGAGTTAACTATCCTAAATATATATGCACCCAATACAGGAGCGCCCAGATACATAATGCAAGTTCTTAATGACCTACAATGAGACTAATACTCTCACATAAAAATGGTGAGAGACTTTAATACTCCACTGTCAACATTAGACAGATCAACAAGACAGAAAATCAACAAGGATATACAGGACATGAACCCAGAACTGCAACAAGCTAACCTAACAAACACAGCCATAGAATATACATTCTTCTCAGCACCACATTGCACTTACTCTAAAATTGACCACATAATTGGAAGTAAATCACTCCTCAGCAAATGCAAAAAAAAGGGAACCATAATAGTCTCTCAGACCACAATGCAATTAAATTAGATCTCAGGATTCAGAAACTAACTCAAAAATGCACAACTTCATGGAAACTGAACAACTGGTTCATGAATATTGACTGGATAAACAATGAAATGAAGGCAGAAATAAAGATGTCCTTCAAAACCAACAAGAATGAGGACACAATATACCAGAATCTCTGGGACACACTGAAAGCAATGTCTAGAGGGAAATTTATAGCAATAAATGCCCACGTGAGAAACGAGGAAAGATCTAAACTCGACATCCTATTATTAAAATGGAAAGAGCAAGAGGAGCAATATCAAAAAACTCAAAAGCTAGCAGAAGACAGGAAATAACTAAGATCAGAGTGAAATGAAAGAGATAGAGACACAACATACCCTTCAAAAAATCAATAACCAGGGGCTGGTTTTTCAAAAAGATCAATAAAGTAGACCACTAGCCAGATTAAGAAAAAAGAAAAGAAAGAAGAATCAAACAGATGCAATAAAAAACCATAAAGTCAGTAGCACCACCAATCCCACAGAAATACAAACTACCATCAGAGATTACTACAAACAACTTTATGCACAAAAACCAGTAAACCTAGAAGAAATGGATAAATTCATGGATACTTGCACCCTACCAAAACAAAACCAGGAAGAAGATGAAATCCTGAACAGACCAGTAACAAGAGCTGAAGTTGAGGCAGCAATGAACAGCCTACCAAGCAAAAAGAGTCCAGGCCCATATGGGTTCACAGCTGAATTCTACAAGATGTACAAAGAGGAGCTGGTACCAATCATTCTGAGACTATTCCAAATAATACAAAAAGAGGGAATCCTTCCTCAATCATTCTATCAGACCAACATCATCCTGATACCAAAACCCAGCAGAGACTCAACAAAAAAGATAACTTCAGGCCAATCTCCATGATGAACATAGATGCAAAAATCTTCAATAAAATACTGGCAAACTGATTGCAATAGCACATCAAAAAGCTTATCCATCATGAACAAGTAGGCTTCATCCAGGGGATGCAAGGCTGGTTCAACATATGCAAGTCCATAAACATAATACACTACATAAATAGAACCAAAGACAAAAATCACATGATTATCTCAATAGATGCAGAGAAGGCATTTGACAAAATTCAACAGCCTTTATGCTAAGAATTCTCAATAACTAGGTATCGATGAAACCTATCACAAAATATTAAAAGCTATTTATGACAAACAAACAGCCAATATTATACTGAATAGGCAAAAACCGGAAGCATTCCCTGTGAAATCTGGCACTAGACAAGGATGCCCTCTCTCTCTCCACTCTTATTCAGTATAGTATTGGAAGTTTTAGCCAGAACAATCAGGCAAGGAAAAGAAATAAAGGGTATTTAATTAGGAAAGGAGGAAGCCAAATTGTATCTATTTGCAGAGGACATGACTGTATGTTTAGAAGACCCCATCCTCTCAGCCCAAACTCTCCTTAAGCTGATAAGCAACTTCAGCAAAGTCTCAGTATACAAAACCAATGTGCAGAAATCACAAGCGTTCCTATACACCAATAACTGACAGAGAGCCAAATCAAGAGCAAATTGCCATTCACAATTGCTACAAGAAGAATAAAATACCTAGGAATACAACTAAAAAGGAGGTAAAGGACCTCTTCAAAGAGAACAACAAACCACTGCTCAAGGAAATAAGAGAGGACACAAACATATGGAAAAACTTTCCATTCTCATGGTTAGAAAGAATCAATATTGTGAAAATGGCCATACTTCCCAAAGTAATTTATAGATTTAATGCTATCCCCATCAAACTACAAATTGACCTTTTTCACAGAACTGGAAAAAACCACTTTAAACTTATGGAAGCAAAAAAGAGCCCCCATAGCCAAGACAATCCTAACAAACAGAATAAAGCTGGTGGCATCACTCTTCCAGACTTCAAGGTATACTACAAGGCAACTGTAATCAAAACAGCATGGTACTGGTATTAAAACAGAAACCAATGGAACATCTACCAATGGAACAGAACCGAGAGCTCCAGAGGAACACCACACATCTACAACCATCTGATCTCTAACAAACCTGACAAAAACAAGCAATGGGGAAATGATCCCCTGTTTAATAAATGGTGTTGGGAAAATTGGCTAGCAATGTGCAGAAAGCAGAAACTGGATCCCTTCCTGACAACTTAAACTGAAATTAACTCCAGATGGATTAAGGACTTAATCATAAGACCTAACATCATAAAAACCCTAGAAGAAAAGCTAGGCGAAACCATTCAGGACAAACCATAGGCAAAACCATAGGCAAGGACTTCATGACTAAAACACCAAAAGCAATGGAAACAAAAGCAAAATAGACAAATGGGATCTAACTAAATTTCAGAGATTCTGTACAGTAAAAGAAACAATCATTAGAGTAAATGGAAACCAATAGAATGGGAAAAAATTTTTGCAATCTACCCATCTGACAAAGGACTTATATCCAGAATCTACAAAGAACTGAAACAGATTTACAAGAAAAAAACCAACAAACCCATTCAAAAGTAGGAAAAGGATATGAACAGACACTTTCAAAAGAAGACACATATGAAGCCAACAAACCTATGAAAAAATGCTCATCATCATTGGTCATTAGTGAAATGCAAATCAAAACCAAACTGAGATACCATCTCACGCCAGTTAGTATGGCAATCATTAAAAAATCTGAGATGACAGATACTGGAGAGGATGTGGAGAAATAAGAACACTTTTACATGGTTAGTGGGAGTGTAAATTAGTTCAACCTTTGTGGAATACAGTGTGGCGATTCCTCAAGGATCTAGAAATAGAAATTCCATTTGACCCAGTAATCGCATTACTGGGTATATACCCAAAGGATTATAAATCATTATTTATAAAGACACATGCACACGAATGTTCATCGCAGCACTGCTTACAATAGCAAAGACCTGGAACCAACCCAAATGCCCATAGATGATAGACTGGTAAAGGAAAATGTGGCACATATACACCATGGAATACTATGCAGCCACAAAAAACTGATGAGTTCGTGTCCTTTGTAGGGACATGGATGAAGCTGGAAACCGTCATTCTCAGCAAACTGACACAAGAACAGAAAACCACCGCATGTTCTCACTCATAGGTGGGTGTTGAACAATGAGAACACTTGGTCACAAAGAGGGGAGCATCACACACTGGGGTCTGTTGGCGGGGGGCTACAGGAGGGAGGGAGGGGGAGGGATAACATGGGGAGAAATGTCAGGTATAGATGATGGGGGGATGGTGGCAACAAACCATCTTGCCATGAATGTATCTATGCAACAATCTTGCATGATCTGCACATGTACCCCAGAATCTAAAGTACAATAAAAAAAAATTTGAACATATACATATTAAACAATACACACTCGGTCAGGCGCAGTTGTTCACGCCTGTAATCCTAGCACTTTCAGAGGCCGAGATGGGTGGATCACTTGAGGGCAGGAGTTTGAGAGCATCCTCGCCACATGGTGAAATCCCATCCCTAAAAATACAAACATTAGTTGGGCATGGTGGTGGGTGCCTGTAATCCCAGCTACTCAGGAGGCTGACGCAGGAGAATCAATTGAATCAGGGAGGTGGAGGTTGCAGTGAGCCAAGATTGTGCCACTGCCCTCCACCTTGGGCAATAGAGTAAGACTCTGCCTCAAAAATTATATAAATAATAATAAACACAATACAAAAAGAGAAAGAAATATGATAAAGTGTCTGTGTTTGTGTGTAAACTGAGATAAAATACATTGTCAGTATAATTTAATAATAATAAACGTAAGTGGAATTAATTACCTAATAGAGAAAATTTTTAAGTATTTCCTGATTGCCTAGAGGAACAGTATCTTAAGCTCACCTAAGCCTATGTATAAGGTCTCAGTCTTTAATAAACCACTCTATTATTTATACTGTGAATAAATCTGCATTTCAGTATTCCAGTGACTTCCCTAGCTGTTCTTTCCTTCCACTAAGAATAGCTATAGTTAAAAATGTAACTATAAACATAATCTTACTTGCATGGTCAACATTTTCTTCCCCCTGAGTATCTCTGAATTCTATTGGCTTCCTTAACTGACAATCATATGTTATGCTATGCTCTTTTGGCATGACAGAGCAAATGCAACTGGGGCAGAGCAAGCGCACCTGGGGCAGAGCAAGCTGAGTTTCCTTCTGTACCATGTTTAGAGGAAAAATTGTTGGTAAAATTCTCACTGCTGAATTTTTGTAACTGTTATCACTATAAGTTACAGAGAGAACACAAAATGTTTAAACAAATACCATGCTGACTATTGGCAGGTGGGAAAACTTGTAAGAAATCCATGGGACCTGTAAATTTAGCAAGACTCCATCCCCCATTATTATGTCAGTAGAAAATGACTTGCATGACATGGACGCTGTTTGCTAGCTTTGTGAGGACAGTTATTCTTTACATGGTATACTTCCTTGGTAGGACTGATTGTTCTGTTTACAAAAATAAGTACTATTAAAAATAAAAATGGGTTGTCATTGAAAAATAAATGATTGTTGAGCATAAATGTTGTAGAGACTTGCTTATTTCTGCCCTCTGATGAATATTATCAATTTCAGAGAAAACAGCTTGAAGCTTTATGTTATTATTCTTGTAAAAAATCACATAGGTTTTACAGCCTTAGATAAGTTCTTTGAGTAGAATAGTGCTAAGGCTTAGACATTTCCAGGGAAGCTTATAGTTTCCACCTTTCCAATTTACTGATGTGAATAAGGAGAATTGAAAAGTAATAACAAAAACAAATAATAATAAAAAGGAAAGGGGCTTTTCAAATTGATTATGAACAAATTTATGGTGAGAATTAATGTTACAGTATTTTTATTGAAATAATGATGATCCAAGAATTAATGTGTGTAATATTCATGTTTGTATTTCTATTCTTGGTTTTATTTCTGCTATGTTGTATAATATTATATTTAATCTTTACAAAGAATTCCCCCAAATCTGTAGAATTCTGTTCTAGATACAAAATAAAAATAATCAATATAATCACACTATTTGCAGCATCTATCTTTAAATATCTGTCAAACTCTCATAATTTTGCTTCATTATAAGTAAATAGCTACTATAAGCAGAACATTTTAGTGATAAGAAACTATTTAGGATCAGGTTCTTGTCTGTGAGGAGATTACAATAATGTGTGAGATAACATAGATGTACAATAACTGTGAGGTATAATATTATGCTAAGGAAGTTTATGTGTGTTGTGTAGAATCATAGGTCATCTTTCAAAGTAGACATAAATGATTATAACAGCCATCATAGGAATTGTGCCATTCAAACTTATTCTCATCCAATGTGTATCATTTTAATGAATAATTTTAGAAATGGAAGATAATCTAGGATGAATTAATAGTATAGTAGACTCTTGAAAAACATGGGCTTGAACTGTGAGGGTCCACTTACCCACAGATTTTCTTCTGCCTCTGCCACCCCTGAGACAGCAAGAACCCCCCTCTTCTTCTTCTTCCTCAGCCTTGCCAATGTGAAGAGTAGAATAAAAACTTTTACAATGATCCATTTCTACTTAAAGAATTGTAAATATACTTTCTCATCCTTATGATTTTCTTAATAACTTTTTTCTCTGAACTATTTTATTGTAAGAATACAGTATATAATACATACATAACATATGTGTTAATTGACTGTTTATGTTATCAGTAAGGCTTCCTCTCAACAGTAGGCTATTAGTGTGAAAAGAACAGAAATCTCAGGACCCTAAAATCACTAAGCCAAGGAAAATGTCAAGCTGGGCACTATGTCAGGCAAATCTGCCTCCCATTTTATTCCAAAACAAGATAGGTACAAAAGTAAGAATCTACATACCTCCCTCACAATTTGTCCACAAGGAAACTTCTTATGGACAAAGAAGAACTCAAAGTCATCCTTCTGAGGCTAATCTAAGACAAATGCATATCTGATTGCTTCCTCTGCTCTATCTTTCATATAAAAATGCATATTCACTGAGCCAGGCTAAATTGCATATTCAGTGGAAGGCTGATCAAGGACTCAAAAGAATGCAACCTTTTTGTGTCTTATGTACTTCTGACCCAGAAGCCCCAACTTCGAGTTGTTCTGCCTTACCTGACCAAACCAATGTACATCTTATACATATTGATTAATGTCTTGTGTCTCCCTAAAATGTGTAAAAGCAAGCTGTACCCCAATCACCTTGGGCACATGTCATGAGGACCTCCTGAGGCTGTCACGGACATGTCCTTAACCTTAGAAAAATTAATTTTCAAAATTTACCAATACTTGTCTCAGATATTTTGGATTCACTGTATTCCTGGACAGAACGAGGTCTGGCAGTTTGTTCTCACAGTCCAATAACGAGATACAGACAGACTGGGGGAAAAAAGAGTTTCTGCAACCAGTTACAAAAAGAAGGTCAAGAGTAATTCATCAGACCAATGCAAAGTTACAGTAATTTTTCTAGTGCTTATATACACTGTCAGCTCCCTGCCTATGTGTGGGAGTGCACCTACAAGCAGGAGTGTTTCTTTCAATCTATATCTAATCTTTAGGGTCTGGGGTCTTACTGGCTTTGTTTTGCATTCCAGCCCTTGTACTTAGTTACTAGTTTCTCCAGTTCTTTAACGTTTAACTTATACATGTATGTCAGCAGAGTTATAGTAAAGGGTTAGTGGAAACTATTCTGGTTTCTAATGGAAACCTGGCCTGCCACAATCCCCATTGTCAATTTGTACATGATTTCTATCATGTTGGCTATTTTTTCAAGTACTGGTTTGTTAAAAGATTAGTACAAAAGTGTAAACTATGACTTAGCAGAATAAGGGAAAGTGGGTGACGTATTCTTTCCCTCTACTTCCTGCTGAAGAGAGTCATCATCAGGGGGTGCTAAAGTGGATGTCTATCTGGCACTGGTAAGGTTCCTGACTTCAGAGACTCAAAGGCAGTGCCTGATAAAACATGATCTTATGAGCTTGGGGAATGCTTTAGAACAGCATATAACAACAATATAGTTCATAACATAGTGTTATGCTTATGCCCAGGAGGGCAACTCGGACAAGAAGAATCTTCTGCTACCAGGAAGTTCTTCTACCAAATCAAGATGCTATCAACTTAATTTTTTCCTTGCATGGGGGAGACACACCAAGGCAGCCCCTTGGTGCTAGAGAGGGTTAACAGAGCACAGACCCAGCAAGAGTCTTGCTGTAATCCATCTGCATAATCCTGTGCCCAATGTAGGAAAAGGTTAGAGGTAAGCAGAAATAAGAGGAATAGTGAGGAAAAATATAAAAGAATAGCTTATCATCTTTTGAACAGAAATCATAGGCCTTTTGGGGATTCTGTCTCTCATCTGGAAGCCTTGGTGTCCTGTATCATCAACGTTTCCTCTGGCAGGAACTTCTTCGCCTGTATGTGGCGGATCCAGGGCTTGATGCCAACCAGTTTCATTGCCAACTTGGTAGTCAGCAGCATGTCATGGGGCCCTTTCTATTTTTTCTGTAGCTGCTGACTTGGGCTCATTTCTCTTCATTCTTTCAGCAGCACTTGATAACCAGACTGGAATGAGTGACATGGTTTTGCTGAGTTTACAATGCTCCAGTTGGAAGCAAGCTTAATGCGAAATGTTAGGTATTTGTCCCAAGTGAGTAACATAGTGTTTAATAGTTGTTTTTCTATGAAGAGGCACCCCAGTAACCCAAGATAGATTAGCAGCAAAGGGTCTCCCATTTATAATTTTATAGCGATTTAACCTCATCCCACTTCTTGGGGTCACTCTTACCCAAAGCAGTACAATGCTGAGTACGTGAATCCATTTTAGTTGAGTTTCCTGACACAGTTTGGCACTAACTGTTTTCATGTTTGATTCATCATTTGTCTGTCCAGAAGATTGCAGTCTCCATGCTGAGTGAGTTTCCAATTTATTCCAAGTGCCTTATTTACTTGGGACAACTGCAGGGCCCTAGTAAAGATGATCAGTTCTGCTTTCTGTGAAGAGGTTCCTATCAGTGATGTCCTTACTTCTATTCCCTCTGAAAAGGTTACCACAGTATATGTGCATTTCTTCTTTTGCTGGTTACCAGGGTGTTCCCATCTACAATGTCCAGTCTGCATGTGGAAGGGCTGTGTCCTTTAAGTTAAGATGACTGGAAAATACGTGGTCAATAATTTCTAAAGAATTATGCATAGGTTCTTCTGGCTCTTTGGTAGAGGGAAGTAATGTCACTATGTTTAAGACTCTAGGGGTCTGCAGTTTTATTGTGGGGTTATCTAAGAGCGTGGCCCGGTAATTGTCCAGCCTGCTGACTGTCCAGCAATAGCCTCACTTTTGTTCTGGTAACACTAGCACCAGGTAAGGCACACAGATCATGACAGGCTGTCCCACAGTCAACTTTTCAGCTTCCTTTAGTGGCAAGCAGGTGGCAGCAACTGCCCTTAAACGAGGGGCCAGCCTTTGACCACAGTATGCAGTTGTTTAAAAAAGTAAGCCACTGGATACATTATTTCTTCTAATGTTTGTGTAAGGACCCCTAGTGCTAGACACAGTCTCTCATGCATGTACAGCTGAAAGGGCTTGTGAGGATTTGGAAGTCCCAAGGCTAGGGCAGAGGTCAACTTATATTTTAGTTATTCAAATGCCTGCTGGTGTTTTGTTTCCCAAAGGAGTTGTCATTGGCTCTCTTCAACAGTTCATATGGTGGCTCTACCAGTAGTCCATAGTTAGGAATTCAGATCAGACAAAACTCTGCTATGCCTAGAAATCCACTCAGCTACTTTTTGGTAGTTGATGCTGCAATGGAAGTGATTGTGTTTCACCTTTCCACCTTTAAAGCTCTAGTTCCCTTCTGTAAGAGAACACCAAAATATTCCACAGTTGGTTGGCATATTTGAACCTTTTCACCTGAAACCCAATACCCACAGGTTGTTAGATGGTTGAGAGTTTTAATAGTGTTATTCCAACATTCCCATCTAGAAGGGTTAGATGTTAGTAAATTAACCATGTATTGTAACAGTATCCCATTTTTCAATTGTAAACTCTTAAATGTCAAACGAATGCGTCTCCAAATGCAGTTGGTAAATTTTTAAATTCTTGTGGGAGCACAGTCCAATTATACTGAAACCATGCTGAAGCTTTAGGATCTGTATATTCAGAGGCAAACAACTGACTTTCTGTGTCTGTGAGTATGCAAAAGGAAAGCATATTTCTTTTCTTTTTTTTTCTGGAGATGGAGTTTTGCTCTTGTTACGCAGGCTAGAGTGCAATGGCACAATCTTGGCTCACTGCAACCTGCGCCTCCCTGGTTCAACTGATTCTCCTGCCTAGCCTCCTAAGTAACTGAGATTACAGGCACCTGGCATCACACACAGCTAATTTTTGTATTTTTAGTAGAGACAGGGTTTTACCATGTTGGCCAGGCTGGTCTTGAACTCCTGACCTCAAGTGATCCACCTACCTCAGCTCACCAAAGTGCTGGAATTACAGGCATCAACTACCACGCCTGGCCAAGAAAGCATATTTCAAATCCAATACTATAAATGATTTATGATCTCCAGGAAGAGAAATGGACATAGTATATGGGTTAGCTACAGTGGGATGTATGTCTGCTACAATATTCCAGTTTAGATCTGTGCAAGGAATTGCTCCATCAGGTTCTGGATGTTCATTGTGAAGATGTTGTGGCTCTTCCTTTGCTTCATTTAAAACCAGTCACCACTTATCTGCCATGAGCATGTTTAGAAGAGCCTGCATGCACATCTGCCCAGATGGCACAGTGTGTAGCCAATATTGTGATATTATAAGCCCAATATATCCCACTGGAGCTCCTTACTGATTGACTCCTACTAGATATTGCTCTAGTTGGAACTGCCCAGCTCCAGACTTGCTGATTCCCTGACCAAAATTAGTATCTTGCCTAGTCCAAGAGGGAGACAGTAGCCCTGCTGTCTCCCTGCACTCTGGAGGTGACATCCCCTCTCTTTCCTGAGCTGGGGCAGTAGCTACTATAGGGTTCAGTATATTCATAAACTGTTGGGTTTCAGAAGTTTTCTGTTCCTCCCCTGGGGTGTCAGGATAGGCTTTAGCAGTGCCTTGCATCATTAACTTATTTTCTTTTTCTTTAGCATCCTTATTATGCAGCAACATAAATGTCTCAAAGTAAGATATTTCACCCCATTTGTCTGACCTCGGCACAGCAATTTTAATTGATAAATAGTATGGACATGTAAAGATCCAAAAACTGGTCACAGTTCCTTAGATTCCAAAACACACATTGGCCAGGCTGTGTCAAAATAGAAGATTAATTTCTTTTAGTTATGAGTGGATAACCAAAGTGCTTTCAATCTGATAAAAGTCTCCCTAGAGGACTATTTGTAGGGGTAGATGCAGTGTTGATCATACTGAGTACTCTAAACTTAACAAATATCAAACAAACAGAACAAACAAATTTTCAAAAACAAATATAAATGAATTCCTCAAACAAATGCAAAACACATATCCCAAGAAGTCCTATTATTACCTCCATAGTACCCAAACAAATGGCTACATGAGCCCAAATAGAAGAAATAATAGACTCCTGGCTTAGGGTCCAGCTTTGCTTAACCTTTGAGTGCAACTGTTCCCAATCTCTCTTCTTTCCCAGTAATAGAGGGATGGTGTAGTCTTTGTAGCCAGAAAGGTCCTCAGAGAGTCCCCAGGAAAAACCATACCAGGCAGTTGCTGGGGTCTCCCGATGACCATCTCCTTGCTAGCCATTGGCCACTGACCACAGCTCCATCTCGAGGGAGTCACCAGATTTGCTCCTGGACAGAATGAGGCTCAGCTGCTTGTCTTGGTGGTCCAATAATGAGATGCAGAAATACTGGGAAAGAAAGGAGTTTATTTCTGCAGTTACAATGAGTAGGTCGGAGTAACTCACCAGACCAATTCAAAGTTACAAAATGTTTTCCAGTGCTTATATACATTTTAAGCTCCCTGCCTATGAGTGAGAGTGTACCTACAAGCAGGTGTTTTAATCAATCTACAAGCAGGAATGTTTTAATCAATCTACTTCTAATCTTTATCAAGGGTTTGGGTCTCAATGGCTTTGTTTTTTCATTCCAGCCCTTTTACTTAGGTACCAGTTTCTCCAGTTCTTTAATGTTTAACTTACACATTCATCAGAGTTATAGTAAAGGGTTAGCAGAAACGGACTGTTCCGGTTGCTAATGGAAACCTGGACTGCCACACAGTAGTTAAGCTGTAGGGGACTCAGAAGTTATACACTGATTTTAAACTACGTGGAACTACATCCCTAATCCCCAAGTTGTTCAAAGGTCAACTGCATAAACAAAGAAGTGGGCATGGGAATAAAAGCCCATTTCAAAAGTGCTGATTCTATCATCAGTTTTTTGGAACTAAATGGTTTATGTAGAAAAGCAGCAAGAAGAGAAAAGTGAGTTCGTTCTGTAGGAGAAATCTGATATGTGACCAATCTTTCTAATTTTGAAAGCTATTTAGATCTTTTCAAAAGCAAATATAAAATTATTTGAAAAAACCTTGATAAAGATGCAAGAGGAATCCACATTCTATTTGTGTATAAAAATACTCTTTTAAGCATGTCTTATAGTCTGCCTGAGAAAAAATAAATAGCCCACACACTTCACTTAGGATATATAAAGTATACTTGTAGAACAGATCAGGTTTAAATGGCACCAGGATCCTGCAGTGTTATTTTTTTTAATGTGAAATTGCTCAAGAAAGATAGAACTTCAAAGCAGACACTTACCTCTGAAGAAAGATAGCTTACTGGGATTTTGTGCAAGGATAACAATGATTCTGCAGTATTTAAAGTTCTGTGTAGTGCTATGTTGACAGAAAGTAAGATATGTTGCAATCATGTTTCTGCTGATTGAAATCTGAGCATGAATTGCCTATTTCTGTCTATAATGGATTAGCTTATATCAGACCCAGTACAACTAGAGAATACCCAAAACAACTAGAGAATATAAATAAAAGATACAAAATAACTGTTTGAAGGAATTGATAAGACAGGGAGATGACAAATGCAGAGAGGTGAAACTATTTGCGGCACCTTTAACCTAAGGCCTTTACAGATTCTAAAATGGCTCCTGAGGAGTATAGAAGCTGAGCAGAGCACTTAATAATCACAGAGGACAGGGCGAACACAAATTGGAGATCTGGGTATGCCAAGGAAAGGCTCTGATAAACAGAAGTCTTTTAGTAGGGATTCCAAAAGGGTTGTATGGTATTAATAGAAACAAAAATACATTTATATAAAAACCTAATAGTCCAATATTATTAAATGAATTAAATCCCTAATTCAAACTTTTCACAAATAAAATTTTTGGTCCAGAGTGCTTTAGCAGTCAGTTCTTCAAAACTAGTTAATTCTCTATCTTTCATAGAAGAAAAAGCAACACTTTATAAGTGTTCACAATACCAATGAAACCTTAACACAAAAACTTCAAAAGAACAGAACAAGAAAGAAAAATTATAGGTCAATCTTTTACATGAACCCTACACACAATATTAGCCAACCAAAGCAGGTGATAAAAAAGATAAAATACACTCTGAATGGAGTTTAAAAACACAAAATATTGTATGTTGGCAAGGCTGTGAAAACAACTAGAGATCTCATACACTGAAAGCAGAGTAAACCGGCACAACCGTGCTTGAAAACTGTTAGTATCAATTATGAAACCTTTATGACAAAAGCAATTCCACCCCTGGGTATATAGTTAACAAAGTAAGAGCATATTTGCACAAGTCTTGTGCAAGTGTGTTTCAACTGTCTATAACAGCTAACAACTAGGAATAACTCAAATGCTTATCAACAGAAGAATGGGCAATTTAATGGTAGTATCTTCATACAACAGGATATTATACAGCATGGAATGAATGAATTACGGTAATTGTGACAATACATGTGCATCTCACAGACGATATATTGTGGTATGAGAAGCCAGGAAGATATATTCAAATATTCTATAATTTCATTTATAAAAGACTCAAAAACAGACAAAATTAATTTTTGATGTAAGAAGTTTTGGTAGTAAACACACTTGAGAAGGAGGCTAAAAAGTAACTTGGAAGAGAAATAGAAAGATTGTGTAATATTTAATAATTTGTTTTGTTTACTTTTATGATAAAGATGATTTTTACCTAAATGGTGCTTACATAGTATATTAAGCATAATATACTATGTAAGCTGTACTCAGATGATTTAAAATTTTTCTGTATTGTATGCTTCAGTAAAAACATGTATTTAAAAATTGTTGTCAAAAAAAAAATAATAATTAAATCCATAGATGGAAGAAAATTTGAGGATTACTTAAATCTACATTACAAGTTTATTTTACAAACGAAGACATAAGTTTCAGGTTAGGTAGTGAACATATGAGTGTTTTCACACTGAGAGGATTCATTAAGCTATCTATTATTACCATGTGCATTTTTGTGTACATACATTAATTTTGGAATTTATTTTTAAATTAAGACACTAGAGAAGGGAGAAAAGTCGTATTATTTAAAAAAACAGATTTATAGAGAGTACTTGAAATTAGCTAAATTTTGGCATATATAAAACTCCTCCAATAGTGATATGTTAATTAAGATTGGCAGCAATAGAAGAGAACTACAAACAGCAAGCTGATGAAAAATGTATGTGTGAACTGCGTACTAGGTTTTTCATATTTGAACCACCAGAAATATGAGAAATACATGTTTAAAAGAGTAAAGAAGGTATTAAAAGTAAAATAATATTAGCTAAACTTTATACCTATTAAGCATTCATTGAAAATAATATTCATTAAATAATTTTGACTATTTTTTAAAGGCATGTCTTAGAAAAGTATATTTTATTGAGTTATCTGTTGATTTTTTTAAAAAAGTTTTTTGATGATTATGGCTGGTAAAATCTTCTTGACCAGCTTCACCACTCATAATTCTAGCACAATGCCTGAATAAATTTAATTAACAGATATAAGCAGGACATTATCAGATTAATAGTTTTTAAAGTAATTAAAAATAATAGAACAACACATTTCCCACTGAAAAAATACAAACTACTGGATACACAATGAACTTGATGCTTTGAACTTTGAAGTCAAAGGCTTTTGACTAATATTGTTATGACTTTGTAACACATTCCATCATTTTCTCCTTTAGATTTCTAAAAAATAACTATAATGCAGATCAATATTCAAGGGAAACAAAAACTAGAGGGAAATCCTTTAGTCAATGGTATTATATCTGAAGAGGTTATGTTTATATATAGGGAGATAAGCAAGTTGCTCAAGAATTGTTAAGTAAGATACACCATTGTTGAAGCAGCCATTCAAGAATCGCTAAAGAAATGATTTATGAAATCTTGGATATTCCCAAATATTTGACCTTGGGCAAGATGTATCTTGGTTATCTACATATCTCTATTAGTGAGCAATTATTATAAGAACTAGATATTTATATAAAGATTATGAGAATTTTGCATATATCTATTTTGTCTTATCAAGGCAATAAAATTTTCATAAAATAATATCAAGAACTAAAAAGGAAGAAAAATCAACCTCTTCATTACATTTCACTTGTTTTTTCCATGGAGATCATCACTCCTTTGGGAGTTGAGGAATGTGAGAGGATGCTGTATATAATAAATCTTTACACCATTACTGTTCCCACATTTCTGAATATAGGAAAAAATAATATCCACACAGTCTAGCATCTTTCAAGAGATCTTTTTTCTAAGTTCCTAAAAATTAAGTAAAAGATAATTTATTCTTTTCTAATAAATATTAGATAAAATTATATTCATTTTTAATCTAGATCTTTCTCCCAAAGATAAAACTCAAAAATGAATTACTTTCTAACTCAGATCTCCTAATGGCAACTCTAGAGAGTTTACAAAATAGGTTTAAAAATTTACTGGTTTCAAATGTGACTGTTTTCAACATCCAGCAAGGAAAAAGAAAACCTCCAAATTTAATGTAACCATATGGATGTGCTAACTAAAGATTCCCTAAAATAAAAACTTGAACTCTCCAATAAACATATTATGCTTTTAAATATCTGAGGGTGAAATAAAATTTACATTTGCAATGTGAAAAGTATTAGTTTATTACGATCATTCTTCTTCTCTTTATGCAAAATATTCTGAGAATCATCCTCTAGACTAATATCTCCTTTTTATTGTTTCCCTAACTCTTGTTTGATACATCATTTTTAAGAAACCTAGCCCATTTTGTATATAGAGTTAATTAATTAGAAATTTGAAAACGTACATTCAAGAAAGCTAAAACAATAATTCCAAATATTTTTTAACTTTCTATTTCCCTTAGATAGTTCCACAAGTAAACATTCTGAATAGTGATGGGTCATGGAGAATTATGTTGGTCATGTAAATTGTTTGATAACAGATAATAATCTGTATCATTGTAGAATAAAATCTTAGGGCTTACTGAATAAATGCTCATGAAATAGACCCTGACCCTGAAGTTCAGGTTTCCATTTCCAATAAATAGCAGATCCAAATCTTGTTCCAAAACATACCAATAGCAAGCTGAGCAAGATATTCAGAAAACTGAGGGCACTGCTATAAGTAGTCACTAAAAGAGAGTTGACCAGTATTGCTCTCTTATGCAGCATTTCACTCTTCTTAATGAAGCAGAGTAAATAGCAGGGAAGGAGACACATTTTCCTCATTGGACATCACTACTTTGGTAGCTTTCCAGTCACTATTCAACAGGTCCAATAATTATGGAAGCACTATACCCTTGCCTTACTGGAAATGCCACATTTGAGAAATGGCAAGACAGTGAACAATCCAATCCATCAAGAATTTCAGCCATTTCACCTCAGAAATTTCTTGAATCCACTCGTTCTCCCCATTTTCATTAATAATGCCTATTATAGCAAGTTCCCATTATATCCTGTCTAAAGCATCTGAAATAATCTGCTAACAAGTTTTCTTAAATCTACTCTGGTTCCTCCAAACTGTTCTCTCAATTGCACCCAAAATCATTTCTTAGATAAAAACATATCATTGGTGTGTTTAAAATCCTGGATTGAATTCCCATTGCTATTATAATTACTCCAAAGCATTTAGCATGGACTGGCATAATGTCCTGTCTGGCCTATCACCTGGAAAATTCTCTAGGCTTTTCTTGTAATTAAAACTCAATGATGACTGGGACATAGTGGCTCATGCCTGCAATTCCAGCACTTTGGGAGACCTAGCAGGAGGATTGTTTGAGCCCAGGAATTTTAGACCAGCCTGGGCAACATAGCAAGACCTTGTATCTACATACAAACATACATACATAAATAAGCAAGCAAGCAAGCTAGCTGAGTGTAGTGGTATGCGCCTGTAGTCCCCACTACTCAGGAGGCTGAGACAGGAGGATAGCTTGAGTCCAGGGATTTGAGGCTGTAGTGAGCCATGATGAAGTCACTGCACTCCATCCTGGGCAACATTAACAGAACTTTCTTTTAAAAACTGATAAGCTAACTCTCTAGCTCAGGAAATTAAAAAAGAGAGAGACAAAAGGAATAAATTCAAATAAAATAGAAGGCATAATGCAGGTGTAAATAAAAATAATTCAAGTAAAAAAAAGTTTTAACATAATTAATAAAAGCAACAAACCTTTCACAGGATTAAATAGAAAAGAAGGAAATAATTCTCAAAAATAGTACAGTATATGCAAAGAGGGTTAGAACTACAAAATAAGGGCCTGTGAAGGTCTAGGACATCACTGGACACTACTGCAGACTTTATAAACACCGAACGATTAGGCTACACTTAATTCATTTTTTAAATTTATTTATTCAATAATAAATTAATCTTAATGTACTATAACTTTTTTGCTTTATAAATGTTTTAACTTTTTAAAATTTTTTTGACTCTGTTGCAGTAACACTTAGCTTAAAACACAAACACATTGTACAGCTGTACAAAATATTTTTTCCCTTTATATCCTTACTCTATAAGTTTTTTTCTATTGAGCAGCTATTTTTAACTTTTAAAACTCATCGTTAAAAACTAAGACTCATACACATGAGCCTAAGTTTATACAGGGTCACTATCCTTAGTATCACTATCCCGCACCTCCGTATCTTATCTCACTGGAAGTTCTTTAAGAGTAATAAGAGAGGACACAAACAGATGGAGAAACATTCCATGTTCATGGTTAGGAAGAATCAATATCGTAAAAATGGCCATACTGCCCAAAGTAATTTATAGATTCAACACTATCCCCATCAGGCTACCAATGACCTTCTTCACCAAACTGGAAAAAACTACCTTAAACTTCATATGCAACCAAAAGAGAGCCCGCATAACCAAGTCAATTCTAAGTAAAAAGAACAAAGCGGGAGGCATCACGCTACTGAACTTCAAATTATACTACAAGGCTACAGTAATCAAAACAGCATGGTACTGGTACCAAAACAGAGATATAGACCAATGAAACAGGACAGAGACATTGGAGGCCACACAACATATCTACAACCATACAATCTTTGATAAACCTGACAAAAACAAGTAATGGGGAAAGGATTCCCTGTTTAATAAATGGTGTTGGGAAAACTGGCTAGCTATGTGCAGAAAGCAGAAACTGGACCCCCTTCCTGACACCTTACACTAAAGTTAAGATTAAAGACTTAAACATAGGACCTAACACCATAAAAACCCTAGAAGAAAATCTAGGCAAAACCATTCAGGACATAGGAGTAGGCAAGGACTTCATGACTAAAACACCAAAAGCATTGGCAACAAAAGCCAAAATAGACAACTGGGACCTAATCAAACTCCACAGCTTCTGCACGGCAAAAGAAACAGTCATTAGAGTGAATCAGCAAGCAACAGAATGGAAAAAAATTTTTGCAGTTTACCCATCTGACAAAGGGCTGATATCCAGAATTTACAAAGAACTCAAACAGATTTACAAGAAAAAAACAACCCCATTCAAAAGTGGGCAAAGGATATGAACAGACACTTTACGAAGGTCTGTTCATGAGGCCAACAAACATATGAAAAAATGCTCATCATCACTGGTCATTAGAGAAATGCAAATTAAAACTACATTGAGATACCATCTCACACCAGTTAGAATGGCGATCATTAAAAAATCTGGAGACAACAAATGCTGGAGAGGATGTGGTGAAATAGGAACACTTTTACACTGCTGGTGGGAGTGTAAATTAGTTCAACCATTGTGGAAGACAGTGTGGTGATTCCTCAAGGACCTAGAAATAGAAATTCCATTTGACCCAGCAATCCCATTACTGGGTATATATCCAAAGGATTATAAATCGTTCTACTATAAGGACACATACACATGAATGTTCATTGCAGCACTGTTTACAACAGCAAAGACCTGGAATCAACCCAAATGCCCATCGATGATAGACTGGACTGGGAAAATGTGGCACATATACACCATGGAATATTATGCAGCAATCAAAAACGATGAGTTCGTGTCCTTTGTAGGGACATGGATGAACCTGGAGAACATCATTCTCAGCAAACTGACACAAGAACAGAAAATGAAATACCACATGTTTGCATTCATAGGCGGGTGTTGAACAATGAGAAGACATGGACACAGGGAAGGGAGCACTACACACTGGGGTCTGTTGGGGGAAATAGGGGAGGGACAGCAGGGGGTGGGGAGTTGGGGAGAGATAGCATGGGGAGAAATGCCAGATTTAGGTAAAGGGGAGGAAGGCAGCAAATCACACTGCCACGTGTGTACCTATGCAACTATCTTGCATGTTCTTCACATGTACCCCAAAACCTAAAATGCAATTTAAAAAAAGAGTAATAAAACAACCATGAAGCTGTCATCTCCTGTGATAACAATGCCTTTTTCTGGAATACCTCCTGAAGGACCTGCCTGATACTGTTTTACAGTTAACTTTTATTTTAATAAGTAGAAGGATTAAACTTTAAAATCACTATGAGTATAGTATCATAAACACATAAACCAGTAACCTAGTTGTGTACAATAATTATCAAGTATATATAACTGCATGTGCTATCGTTTTACACAACTGGCAGCACAATAGGTTTGTTTAAATCAGTATCATCACAAATACATAAGTAATGTGTGTTTCACTGCAATGTTAGGAAGCCTGCCAAGGTGATAGGAACTTTTCAGCTCCATTATAATCTCACAGGCCCACTGCTGTACATGTGGTCCATCATCAAGAAAACGCTATTATGCAGCACATGGCTGCATATACATGTATGTATATAATAAACCTGTAAAGACAAAGTAATCATTAGCCTTTCAGTTTGTGGTTTTTTTCTTAGAAAGACAGGGACACAAGTGGGTATTTCATCACTGCTTACATATTGTTTCTTACTTGCAGGAAAAGTACCCTGATATTTATGTTTTTACCCCTTACTATGTACCTATGTATATTACATATGCTGTTCTGTGTTAGTCCAAACTGCACCATTTTGTAAGCTACCTGCCATTTTGCAGACCTAAGTTAAAGTGAAACATTTCACAGGGGTTTGGGCCATGAGTAACATCTTTCCTAACCACCTGACCACAAGGCAGACAAAGGCCCAACTAAAGAAACCTCCCTGTCACTTCTTGCCAGACAAAGGTCCAAGGAATGCCACAATGACATCCCACCTGAACAAGGCCCAGAACCACCTCATCTTGGGAATATTTTATCAATACCCTGCTAGGCAGCAAGCCATACTCCCCAAACCCTCCCATCCATATTTCTAAATTGCCCCAGCCTGTAAGCAGCGGTGAGCTCTGGCATTAGGCTGGTCCCCCACTTCTGTAGATTTTATGCTGGACATAAAGTCTATATTTGCTTTTTAGCCACCCTCTGAGAGTGTGTGTGTATGTGTGTCTTTCTTTTAAACCTTGCCTTCCCTTCAAAACCTAACATTTTGTATGTATAACTTTGCTTCAGTGTGAATGTGTCCCCCAAACTTCATGTATTGAAAACTCAATCTCTAAAGTGACAGAATTAAGAGGTAGGACCTTTAAAAGGTGATTAGGCCATTAGGCCTCTGTTCTTATGAATAAATTAATGCCGGATCCAGGGAGTAGATTCATTATCTTGGAAGTGGGCTCCTCATAAAAGCAGGAGCTCATCTCTTCCCTTTCCCTCTCTCTTCCTTGCTTTCTTTGTTTTGCCTTCTGCTTGGGATGATGCTGAAAGAAGGTTCTTGCCAGATGCAGTCACCTTGATATTTGAGTTCACAGTCTCTAAAACTGTGAGCCAATAAATCTCTCCTCATTAAAATTTACCCAGTTTTTGATATTGTGTTATAGAGTAAAAAGGACTAAGATAAACTTATTTCATATTACACATACAATTTAAAAAAGAAAATGCAATAATGTAATTTATCTAATTACTGGAATGAAGGTAGAAAGGATTGCTGTTGAGTTCAACACTCACTCATAATTTTTAAACTGATAAGAAACCCCTAAGAAACTATATTTAGAAAGAGAATTTTTTAACTTAATAAGTAACATCTCTAAAAAAAAAAAAAGAAAACCCACAGAAAATATGCCTAATGGAAAAACTGAGAAATAAAAATATGCTCTATCCTATCTTCAATGTACTTCAATATAGTACTTCAATGGGGTTCTAGAAAGTATAGCCAAATGTTAAGTTACGAAAAAATTAAAATTTATAAAAATCATTAAGCAGGAAACAAAACCATCATCATTTGGCCATTTACATGACTTTTCTACATAGGAAATTCAAGTAATTTACAGAAGATAATTTTAAATCCATTTTGTATGTTGCTAGATAATACGTAATTTTAAAGAATGATTTCTTATAACATATTAAGAGAAAATTTAATTTTATAAAAGATACCATTTAGATTAGCATCAAGCACTATAATGTGCCAATAAATAAAATAAAATGCATAACAATTTATGGGAAATATTTTAAAATGGTAGTGACTGACATCCAGAAGATTTAAAAAAATGCAAAGTTAAACCATGATTATAAACAGAAAAAAGTTAGTATTTCAAGATGTCAGTTGTCCTCAACTAAATCTATAAATTCAGTGTAATTTTCATCCAAATTCCAATAGAGCTATTCAAGGAAAATAACAAGTTGATTTAAAAATATATGTGGAAAAACAAGAACCAAGAATAACCAAACAATTTTAAAATTAAGATCAATGTGAACTCTGCAGGTATCAGATTCTGTTATAAACTTAGAGTAATAAAGATGGTATGTTATTATTACAGAGATGAACAAACAGAACAATGAAGCCATCTAGACATACAAAAATCAGATTGTGGCACATGTGGAGACATTAAATATGACTCACTTGGCATTATAAGTCCCTGGAGACAGAAATGAATATTCATCATGGGAAGAGAAAATATAATTGGACCTTCACTCAAGCCATATATAAAAATCAAATACGAAGACATTAAAGCATTAAAGTGGAAAACAAAATTTAGAACCATATAAAAATGCAGGAGAACATATTTATGGCCCCAGTAGGGAACTATTTCTTTTTTTTTAATTGTACTTTAGGTTCTGGGGTACATGTACAGGTCATACTGGATTGTTGCATAGGTACATACATGGCAAGGTGGTTTGCTGCCTTCCTCCCCCCATCACCTATATCTGGTATTTCTCCCCACATTATCCCTCCCCACCCCCTGCTGTCCCTCCCCTAGTCCCACCCAACTGACTGCAGTGTGATGCTCCCCTTCCTATGTCCACATGTTCTAATTGTTCAACACCCGCCTATGAGTGAGAACGTGGTGTTTCACTTTCTGTTCTTGTGTCAGTTTGCTGAGAATGATAGTTTCCAGATTCATCCATGTCCCCATGAAGGACACAAATTCATCTTTTTTTATGGCTGCATAGTATTCCATGATGTATATGTGCCACATTTTCGTTATCCAGAGTATTGCTGATGGACATTTGGGTTGATTCCAGGTCTTAGCTATTGTAAACAGTGCCGCAATGAACATATGTGTGCACGTATCATGTTAAATAGAAAGGCCTATAATCCTTTGCATACATATCCCAGTAATGGGATTGCTGGGTCAAATGGTATTTCTATTTCTAGGTCCTCAAGGAATCGCCACACTGTCTTCCATAATGGTTGAACTAATTTACACTCCCACCAACAGTGTAAGTGTTCCTGTTTCTCCACATCCTCTCCAGTATCTGTTGTCTCCAGATTTTTTAATGATAACCATTCTAACTGGTGTGGGATGGTATCTCAATGTGTTTTTGATTTGCATTTCTCTAATGACCAGTGATGATGAGCATTTTTTCATATGTTTGTTGGCCTCATATATGTCTTCTTTTGTAAAGTGTCTCTTCATATCCTTCACTCACTTTTGAATAGGCTTGTTTTTTCATGTAAATTTGTTTCAGTCCTTTGTAGATTCTGGATATTAGCCCTTTGTCAGATGGGTAGATTGCAAAAGTTTTTTCCCATTCTAATTTTGATGGCTGGTTTGCTATAATGATTGTTTCCTTTGCTGTACAGAAGCTCTGAAGTTTAATTAGATCATATTTGTCTATTTTGGCTTTTGTTGCCATTGTTTTTGGTGTTTTAGCCATGAAGTCTTTGCCTGTGCCTATGTCCTGAATGGTTTTGCCTAGGTTTTCTTCTAGGGCTTTTTATGGTGTTAGGTCTTATGTTCAGATCTTTAATCTATCTGGAGTTAATTTTAGTGTAAGGTGTCAGGAAGGGGTCCAGTTTCTGTTTTCTGCACATTGCTAGTCAGTTTTCCCAAAACAATTTATTAAACAGAGAATCCTTTCCACATTGCTTATTTTTTTCAGGTTTGTCAAACACCAAATGATTGTAGATGTGTAGTGTTGCTTCTGAGGCACCTGTTCTGTTCCATTGGTCTATATCTCTGTTTTGGTACCAGTACCATGCTGTTTTAATTACTGTGGCCTTGTAGTATAGTTTGAAGTCAGGCAGCATGATGCCTCCAGCTTTGTTATGCAGGCTCTCTTTTGGTTCCATATGAAGTTTGAAGTGGTTTTTTCCAGTTCTGTGAAGAAGGTCATTGGAAGCTTGGTGGGGATAGCTTTGAATCTATAAATTACTTTGGGCAATATGGACATTTTTACGATGTTGATTATTTCCAACCATAAGCATGGAATGTTTCTCCATCTGTTTGTGTCCTCTCTTATTCCCTTGAGTTGTGGTTTGTAGTTCTCCTTGAAGAGATCCTTTACATCCTTTGTTAGTATTTTATTCTTTTTATAGCAATGGTGAATGGGAATTCACTTTTGATTTGACTGTTTGTCTGTTACTGGTGTATAGAAATGCTTGTGATTTCTATACATTGATTTTGTATCCTGAGATTTTGCTGCATTTGCTTATCAGTTTTAGGAGATTTTGGGCTGAGACGATGGGGTCTTCTAAATATACAATCATGTCATCTGCAAACAGAGACAATTTGGCTTCCTCTTCTCCTAATCGAATACCCTTTCTTTCTTTTTCTTGCCTGATTGTTCTGGCTAGAACATCCAATGCTATGTTGAATAGGAGTGGTGAGAGAGGGCATCGTTGTCTTGTACCAGATTTCAAAGGGAATGCTTCCAGTTTTTGCCCATTCAGTGTGATATTGACTGTGGGTTTGTCTTAAGTAGCTTTTATTATTTTCTGATATGTTTCATCGATACCTTGTTTATTGAGGGTTTTTAGCATAACAGCTGTTGAATTTTGTCAAATGCCTTCTCTGCATCTATTGAGATAATCATGTGGTTTTTGTCTTTGATTCTGTTTATGTGATGGATTATGTTTATATACTCGTGTATGTTGAACCACCTTGCATCCCCAGGATGAGGCCTACTTGATCTTGATGAATAAGCTTTTTGATTTGCTGTTGCATTCTGTTTGACAGTATTTTATTGAAAATTTTTGCATCTATGTTCATCGTGGATATTGACCTGAAGTTTTCTTTTTTAGTTGTGTCTCTGCCTGGTTTTAGTATTAGGATGATGTTGGTCTCATAAAATGAGTTGGGGAGGATTCCCTCTTTTTGTATTGCTTGGAATAATTGCAGAAGGAATGGTACCAGCTACTCTTTGTATATCTGGTAGAAGTTGGCTATAAATCCGTCTGGACCTAGGCTTTTTTCAGTTGGTGGGCTGTTCATTGCTGCCTCGACTTCAGCGCTTGTTATTGGTCTAGTCAGAGTTTCGACTTCTTCCTGGTTTAGTCTTGGGATAGTGCAAGTGTCCAGGAATTTATATATTTCTTCCTGATTTGCTGGTTTGTGTGCATAAGAGTTGTTGGTAGTAATCTCTGATGGTAGTTTGTATTTCTGTGGAATCAGTGGTGATGTCCCCTTCATCATCTTTTTTTTATTGCATTTATTTGATTCTTCTCTCTTTTTTATTAGTCTGGTTTGTAGTCTGCCTATTTTGTTGATCTTTTCAAAAAACCAACTTCTGAATTTATTGATTTTTTGAAGGGTTTTTTTGGGTCACTATCTCCTTCAGTTCTGCTCTGATCTTAGTTATTTCTTGTCTTCTGCTAGCTTTTGAGTTTTTTTAATCTTGCTCCTCTAACTCTTTCAATTTTGATGATAGGGTGTCAATTTTAGATCTTTCCTTGATCCTCATGTGGGCATTTATTGCTATGAATTTCCCTCCAGACACTGATTTAAATGTATCCCAGAGATTCTGGTAAGTTGTGTCTTCATTCGTATTAGTTTTGAAGAACATCTTTATTTCTGCCTTCATTTCATTGTTTATCCAGTTGACATTCAGTAGTCAGTTGTTCATTTTCCATGAAGTTGTGCAGTTTTGAGTTTTTTTCTTAATCCTGAGTTCTAATTTGATTGCACTGTGGTCTGAGAGACTGTTATGATTCCCGTTTTTTGCATTTGCTGAGGAGTGATTTACTTCCAATTACATGGTCGATTTTAGAGTATGTGCTATGTGGTGCTGAGAAGAATGTATATTCTGTGGATTTGGGGTTGAGAGTTCTGTAAATGTCTATTAAGTTCTATTGGTCCAGATCTACGTTCAAGTCCTGGATTTCCTTATTGATTTTCTGTGTCATCGATCTGTCCAATATTGACAATGGAGTGTTAAAGCCTCTCACTATTATTGTATGGGAGTCTAGGTCTCTTTGTAGGTCATTAAGGACTTGCTTTATGTGTCTGAGTGCTCCTGTACTGGGTGCATATGTATTTAGGACAGTTAGTTCTTCTTATTGCATTGACCCTTTTACCATTATGCAATGCCCTTGTCTCTTTTGATCTTTGCTGGTTTAAAGTTCATTTTATCAGAGACTATGATTGCCACCCCTGCCTGTTTTTGCTCCCCATTTGCTCGGTAAATCTTCCTCCATCCCTTTATTTTGAGTCTATGCATGTCTTTTCAGGTGATATGGATCTCTTGAATACAGCACACTGATGGTTCTTGGCTTTTTATCCAATTTGCCAGTCTGTGTCTTTTGTCCATTTACATTAAATGTTAATATTGTTATGTGTGAATTTGATCCTGCCATTTTATTACTGGTTGTTTTGCCCTTTGGTTGGTGTAATTTTTTTCATTGAGACATTGGTCTTTACCATTTGGTTCTTTTTTGCAGTGGCTAATAGTGGTTTTTCCTTTCTGTGTTTAGTGCTTCCCTCAGGAGCTGTTGTAGGGCAGGTCTGGTAGTGACAAAATCTCTCAGCAATTGCTTGTCCACAAAGGATTTTATTTCTCTACCACTTATGAAGCTTAGTTTCACTGGATGTAAAATTCTGGGTTGAAAGTTCTTTTCTTTTAGGATGTTGAATATTGCCCCACTCTCTTCTGGCTTGTAGGGTCTCTGCCGAGAGATCCTCTGTGAGTCTGATGGGCTTGCCTTTGTGAGTGACCTGACCTTTCTCTCTGGCTGCCCTTAGTATTTTTTCCTTTGTTTCAACCCCGGTGTATCTGACAATGATGTGCCTTGGGGTTGCTCTTCTAGAGAAGTATCATTGTGGTGTTCTCTGTATTTCCTGTATCTGAATGTTGGCCTGCCTTGCAAGATTGGAGAAGTTCTCCTGGATAATATCCTGAAGAGTGTTTTCCACTCGGATTCATTCTCCTTATCATCTTCTGGTACACTGATCAAGCATAGATTAGGTCTTTTCACATAATCCCATATTTCTTAGAGGCTTTGTTCATTTCTTTTCACTCCTTGTTCTCTTGTTGCCTTCTTGTTTTGTTTCATTGAGTTGATCTTCAATCTCTGATATCCTTTCTTCTGGTTGATCTATTTGGCTATTAAAACTTGTATATGTGTCATGAAGTTCTTGTGCTATGTTTTTCAGCTCCATCAAGTCATTTATGTTCTTCTCTAAGCTGGTTATTCTAATTAGCATTTCATCTACCCTTTTCTCAAGGTTTTTAGTTTCTTTGCATTTGGTTAGAACATGTTCCTTTAACTCAGAGAAGTTTGTTATTACCCACCTTCTGAAGCCTGCTTCTGACAATTCGTCAAATTCATTCTCTGTCCAGCTTTGTTCCCTTGCTGGTGAAGAGTTGTGACCTCGTGGTTGTGGGGAGAGGCATTCTGGTTTTTGACGGTTTCATTATTCTTGCGCTGGTTTTTTCCCATCTCATTAAATTTATGTAGTTTTTATCTCAGGTAGCTGCTTGGGGTGGTGGCCTTTCCTTTGCATGCCTGCAGAGGCGCTGCTGGGATGCCAAGGGTTCTGTGGAGCTACTGCATCTTTTATTTACTCAGGAAAGTTAGGCCAGCTTCTGCAATGGTGGTTGCCTGTCCCCCTGCCTAGCTGGATTGTTCCTGGTTGCTCTCTATGTGCGAAACTCTGGTGTGAGAGTTTTGTTTCAGTCAGCTGGGCTTTGTCGAGGTGGGGGGACCTGTCCTGCCATGTGGGCTGTTTCCCTCTTTTCAGTTCCCCTTCCCTGTGAGGGGAGGGTAGATCCATCCACTTGACTTTCTGGCTTTCGTGTCAGCCAGTGCTTCCACCTAGATCTATGCTGACAGCCCTGGTGCCAGCCAAAGTTGCTGTTCTGCCCTGTTCAGGTGGCTTGCTGAGACTTTTCAGTCCAGCGAAGATCTCCTGTTCTGTGGGTTGTAGAGGGCTTGGGTGGAGAGCTGTATCCGAACCAAAGTCCCAGAGGGGGAGATCCCCTAGTCCTACGGTCAGTTGCACATCCTGGGTGGGGCCGTGCCCTACCTTGCCTCAACTTGCCCTATTTGGTTTATACCCACTGTCCAACCAGACCCACAAAATGAACCTAGTACCTCGTTTGGAATTGTGGAGACCACTCGGTTTCTGCATCTCTCTGGCTGAGAGCTGCTTTCTGGAGCTGCCTTTTATTTGGCCATCTTGGGATCCACTAGGGAATGATTTCTTAAACAAAACATACATTTTGTATATAAACCATAGTGGGAGCTCCTATATCAGAAACTCTGAGCATCTAAACATACCAAAGCAAATTGTAAGCACTCAAGCTCGAAGTTATTTAAAACACATATTACCCACAAACTTTCATTAGTTAGAATACCTGAAAAACTTCTTAAAACTAGTAAAACTTTAATAAGTAAAATTAATCAATGAAAGCATTTTGGGCAACAATATGTGATGAAACTGAAAACATGTATGTATCCTATGATATAGCATTTCTATTTGCTAGAGAAATGGTAATTTAAAATTTCCAGGGATAGAAAAAAATGGAAATAATATTCATCAATAGTAGATATTTTGGTATGTTAATTCAACAGATAAAATGGAACTAAACAAGGTACAACCATTGATAAAATTTCACAAACATAATGTTTTTACAAAAGAAAAGATGTACATAGGTTATACATTTCTATATACATGAGGTTAAATATGCAAACATTATACATATTATTAATACATGCATATTTAGTGATAATATAGAATATAGAAAAAAATATAAATCCTTATAGTGCTTACTCTAGAAAATGAGAGAAGGATGCAGACAGTAAGAGGATACCAAACGGAATTATATTTTTAATGTTTCATTCTACTTAATACCTAAAACAAGTAAAACAAAATCTTATCACCAAAGCTGCTTAGCATGTACACAAGTGCTCATTACATTTATCTCTGAATTTATGTTTGAAAAATTATAAAATTATTTTAATAAATTAAGAGCTTAAAAAGTTATAAATACATGTTTAAAAACATTTAAATAGAATATACAATAACAAAATTCATAATAATAAAATGTATCTATTTCCTCTTTTCCAACACTCAACTGTGCTCCAAAGAAAAACCACTTTCAAAAACCATATACCACAAGTTGGATTATAAAAGATCAGTTAATAGCAGGATGTCTTCCAAAGCAAGCCATTTAAAACCAACATTAAAACAGAAGAATACAGGTGATTTAAAGAGCCCTGGAATGTTTCACACAAGTTGGTTAGATACATATTCATTTTATGTATTTCTCAACAAATATTTTAGGAATTTTTATAGAGCTTCCTATAAAATGTCAAAAGATAATAATCAGTTATTTAAAGCATTAACAAAATGTTGGCTATAATAATCAATACTTAACTATCAGCTGATCTTTCATAATGCAACATGTGGTATATGGTTTTTGTAACTCCAAATGGCATGAGGTAATTTGCAAAATTTGCCACTTGCTAAGGAATAATTGTTTTTAAATTACCATTTATATTAACGTCAGCTAAAAAAGTAGATAAAAGAGATGTTTAAATTACTTTTAAGAAAGTGAAGTGGCAAACAAAATATTACATAGGCAAATAAAATTTGTGGAGAGATAGATGAAAAAAAAAACGCTTTCAATTACATTAGCTGGATCTTCCATATTGCTAAATAATATGCCTTCACGGTTATTTCTTGGCATATTGATTTTTAGAGTTTATCTGTTGATAGTTATTTGACATCTTTCTATAGGCACACATTTTAAGTCCAAGTGTAATTATGCCTTTATTTTTAATACCTGTATTATTTCTCTTTGAAGATTTTTACACACCTGTATTTTTTCTTGATTCATCAAATATAGATAAAATCTTTCAACCACAGAACTTTGTGAATGAGGATATTTGCATACCAATTCTTCTCTCAACCACCTCCCAATTCTGTCTTCTCCTTCACTCTTACATTGTTAGAGTTTATTAGCTGAAACCAAATGTAACCCTTGCAACTATACTTAAGGCCCCCATGATTTTCTTTAGGTTGCCACCTAAAAATAAAAAAATCATTCTCCAATATCTTTATCACCATGATTAGTATACTCCTTGCTTTGCCTTAGGGTGGAACCTAACAATGGAAAATCAGTCACCAATATCTTTGTCATCATGAAATGTCCAAAGAGGCTCCTTTTCACCCATGTCTGGAGGCTGGGCTGGGACAGTTGTAACAGACTGAAGAGGTTAATAACTCTCTCTTCTTGTGTCCTCTCCAAGTGGCTAGCTTAGGGTTCCTCACATATTGACCATCTTGGGGTAGTCCTACTTATAATGTAGCTATTTATAATGCAGCTGTTGGATTCACACCAAGTGAATGTTTCAAGAAACCAATGCAGAAGCTGAGGACTTACAGTTTTGCTTCAGACATCATGAAACATCACTTCTGCCACAGTCTGTTAATAACACAGGGCCAGCTCAAAGAATAGGAGGTGTAACTCATTTGGGGTTTTCCTTGGACGAATAAGCATCAGAACTTAGACATCTATTTTTTTCTAGTATCTAAAAATTTTATTTTTCTGAATTTTCTTTATTTTTTTTTAATTTCAATATGTTTTGGGGGAACAGGTGATGTTTGATTACATGACTAAGTTCTTTAGTGCTGATTTCTGTGATTTTGGTGCATCCATCACCCAAGCAGTATATACTATTTGTATCCAATGATTTTCATACAATATATGTTAATAGTCAGAGTTTCTTACTCCTTCATGGAAGATTCTTAAAGTTCAAGTATATTTTCTTTACATTTGTGTCTTTGCCGGCATATTAATGGTACTCAAATATTTAACGTACAATTAACCTGATTGCAAAAATTTGCTTTTGGTCCTCTTTATTTTAGCCTGGGTGCTTAAAATATGGATATTCTGATGTCTCAATAATAATATAACATAATTTTACTATTTATTACATTAAGAGCCACGATATCTCAAACTAACCTGGTCTCTTGCTTGCTAGCCTCTGATAGCCTTTGGAGAGGCACTGGTTTCTTTTTGTTCTTCCTTGGAGGCGGTTTCCTTTCTTGAAGTCAAATTTCTCTCTGGAAAAAACAAATAAGCAAACCAACAAATAACTCTCTTTTCTCTGTTGACATTTATAGTGAGGCCTGGCATTATCACTGCATCAGCTGCTTTCAATTAAGTTTCTCAGGCTGTTGCTGGTTAAATGAGTAAACATCTTGCTTTCTAAAATGGCCCAAATGTTTTGAACATCAACCAACATTATATCAACAATTTAATGCAACAATTATAGTTTAAACAGATTTTTTTCATTTTATACACCTAGTAGCTTAACCTTTTTCATACCCAGAACTCTCCCCACCAAATTCAAGCTAATTACCCCAATTACATTTTTAATGTTTTATTTGTTCAGCTTATTTCTATAATAAACAAGCAAGATATTTTATATAATTTCAGATGGCACTTTTCATATTAATATATTAACTAATTTAGTTACCAACTACAGAACACTTAAGTAAGGAAAATACCTGAAATAGATTTATTTTTCATTTTGAAATGTATTTACTCATTGGGATGCAACATCTCATTTACGGGAGTGGCCTGTGGTAACTCCTAGTGGGTGTTCAGGAGCAGAAAAATTCATTCCAACAAGGCTGCGCTCAAATTAGCATAAAAAGAACAATTTCAATAATTTACCAGAGAGCTTTCTTTTGTGCATGGAAGCAACAGTGGTACTTATGTATTTGTGAAGCTCAAAAACATCATTTGAAAATAATGGCCCTTAGTCTCTCCTTAAGGTCCAAGAAAAAAGTAGGCTGCCAAAGAAATAAAAAATCCTTTAGGAGAGGAAATTAGACTTACAGGCTAAACATATTTTTAAAGAGATTTTGAACAATGCTGTTTAAAGACAGGGGCATTAAGGAGATTAACTTTAAAAAATAATGAGAATTAAAAATACATAGAAATATTTAAAAGGGTTTCACTTATCTTTAAGATAAAGAGCTAATCTAAGCCTTCAAGAAAGGAGAATACTGGACATTTGTTGGCTTCCAAGATATTCCAAGAAGAGACAAGAGAGAAGACAACAGACAATAGAGAAGTATCATGAGCAGAGTATCTCCCCTTCCCTAAGGGTGGGAAAACACCACACCATCGATTACTGTGTCTATTTCTATATGCCAGAAGACTAAAGGCTCTGTCAAGGGTTTAAGCACAATATCTACAGTTACACAGTAAGCAAAGCATTATAATATTTATTAAATAACAACAATACACATCTAGATGGGGAATAGGGTTTTGGTTGGGTTTTTGTTTTTTTCCTAGCTTGGAAAACAGAGTGAGTTAGGCCAATGTGGCATATATTGCCCTAAGTCACAAACCTTGTAAGCAGCATCATGAGGACGTGAATCCACATCTTCAGGTTAATTTCAGCTTTCTTAATTCTAAGTTACATGTGATCCTGAGAAATATATGCCTTGTCATATGCTATAACAGGTAATAGAGATAAATAGGGAATCTTCTCTGTTTTCTCATTGAGTCTGGGTCCTAGATGCAAAGAGCATATCCATTTTGACTAGAAGGATGAATTCTCTTCCAAATCCACATTAGTTTTTCTCCACAGATGGTTAGTACTGGCAACAAGTTTCCTATTAATTGTCTGACTTTCCTCAACAGAAAAACTGAGATCGAGGTAAAATAAATTATCTGCTACAGAAGATTAACAGTAAAGCCTGGACCATAATTCGCCTCTCAGCTTTCTCTTCATTGCTCTACATTGTTGTCATGTTTTTGTTTCATTCAGAGAACTGCAGTTTATAGAGAAAAATTAAAATTTCATTTAAAAAAATCACTTTTCTCTTAAGTGGGGAAGGCAAATTTTTGATACTTTTATTTGTCTAAACAAAAACATATCAGGGAAATGTGTTCCAAATTCTATGGTTTACCCAAAGGAGACAAACCTAGAAGCTTTATAATTCCAGAGTTATGATTATATGAGATAGAAATCTATCTTCAAGAAATTAACTTTCCAGCAATCACTCAACAATAATTAAACATCTATTTCAACTGAGCTGATGTAGAAAAAAATTAAGGAAACATTTAGAAGATAAAACTATATATGTTAAGAGCCATCTGTGACAAACCCACAGCAAACACATACTGAATGACTAAAATCTCAAAGCATTCCCTTTGAAAACAAAAACATGGCAAAGATGCACTCTCTCACACAACTATTCAAAATAGTACTGGAAGTCCTAGCTTGACCAATCCGGCAAGATAAAACTATCAAAGGCATTCAAATAGGAAGAGAGGATATCAAAATATTTTTTTGAAGATGATATCATTCTATGCCTAGAAAACCCCATAGTCTCTTCCTGAAGGCTCCCAGATCTGATAGCTTCAGCAAAGTTTCAGGAAACAAAATCAATGCATGAAAACCAGTAGCATTTCTATACACCAACAACATACAAGTTGAAATCAAGAATGCAGTTCCATTCACAATAACCACAAAAAAGAATAAAATATTTAGCAATAGAGATAACCAGGAAGATAAAAAATCTCTACAATGAGAATTACAAAACACTTTTAAAAGAAACCTGAGCTGACACGAACAAATGGAAAAGCATTCCATGCTCATGAATAGGAAGAATCAATATTGTCAAAATGGTCATACTACCCAAAGCAAGTTACAGATTCATTGCTGTTTCTATCAAACTACCAATGACATTCTTCACAGAATTAGATAAAAACTGTTTTAAAATTCATATGGAACCATAAAAGAGCCCAAATAGCCAGGGCAATCCTAAGCCAAATGAACAAAGCCAGAGGCATTACATTACCTGACTTCAAGCTATACTACAAGGCTCCAGTACCCAAAACAACATGATATAGGTACAAAAACAGACATGCAGACCAATGGAACACCAACCACCATCTGACAAAGTTAACAAAAACAACCAATGGGGGACTCCCTATTCAATATATGGTGCTAGGATACCTGACTAATTATATGTAGAAGATTGAAACTGGGCCCCTTCCTCACACCATGTAAAAAAATCAACTTTAATGTAAAGACTTTAATGTAAAACCCAAACCTTAAAAACCCTGGAAGATAACCTAGAAAAATATTATTCTGTACATAGGATCTGGCACAGATTTCATTATGAAGATGCCAAAAGAAGCAATTGCAACATTAAAAAAATTGGAAAATGAGACCTCATTAAAGAGCGTCTGTACAGCAAAAGAAACTATCAATGGAGTAAACAGAAAATCTACAGAATGGGAGAAAATATTTGCAAACTATGCATCTGACAAAGGGCAAATATCCAGAATCTATAAGGAACTTAAACAAATTAACAAGCAAGAGACAACCCCATTAAAAAGTAGATATGAACAGATAATTTTCAAAATAAAATTTTCGTGCAGCCAACAAATATGTGAAAAAAATGCTCAACATCACAAATCTCTAGAGAAATGCAAATCAAAACCACAGGGAGATATCATATCACACCAGTTAGAATGGCTCTTATTAAAAAGTCAAAAAATAACAGATGCTGGTGAGGTTGCAGAGAAAAGGGACTACTTATATACTACCAGTAGGGATGTAAATTGCTTCAGTCTTTGTGGGAAGCAGCTTGGCAATTTCTCAAAGAACTCAAAACAGAATTACCAGGTGACTCAGAAATCCCATTATTGAACATGGGATGGCTATATTGATTAGCTAAAACTAATGAGGAACTGTAATTGGATACTGGAGTAGGGTCATTTCTGAGAGATCATGTGGAAAAAATTGAAAATAGGTAAATTCATGTGGGAAGATGCGATTATTGTTGGAAGTAAAAGAGGGAGAAAGGATAATGGAAATATGCTTTAGGTTAATGCCAGTGGCTCTAATAAAGAAATACAAAAGTGCAAAGTGATTCAAATTTCCTACAGTGAACAGATAGAATAAACAGGTCTCAGACACTAGGTCTGTGCAGGCTCTGCTATCTTCAACATACGCTTCCCAAGATGTCTTTGAACATCTTCTTTATTACAGCGTGTCCAATGACTTTACAGTGATAAAGTCACTGTCTTTTGAAGGCCTGCATAAATTACATTGAATCCCTTCAATGTGCTGTGCTTACTTATTATTTTGAACTTTCTCAATTGAAGTACAATATAAAAACAGAAAAGTTTATAATGTGTAAGTGTATTGCTTGCTGAACCTATGACCCCCATTCAGGCCAAGAAATAGAAGATGCTCAGCATCAGGACACCCCTTCACATCTTTACCCAATCACTCCCACTGATGACTTCTAACACAATATAGATTACTTTTGTCACCTTATAAACTTTAGATCAGTGGGTATGAGAGGATTTGATGACCAGGTTTAAAGTGGTGTTTGTTGGGAGAGAGATCCAAGATGGCTGATTGCAGTTTGGGATTGTAGCTCCCAGTGAAAGCACAGAGAATGAGAGGACGCCACACTTTCAGACTAATTTTTGTCACTCACGGACCAGAAGATTCCCAGTGGAGAGGCCCCACAAGTCGCCAGCACAACTCTTGTGGCCAGCGCAGCGGTTTTGCTGGCACTTCGGCACAGCAGTTCTTCCTGCAGAGTAAACAGGAGGAAATTCCCAGGCAGAAGAGCACCATCAGTATTATCACTGCTGTTTTTGGCCAGCACAGTGGGTTGCTCGGATTCCAGCACTGGGAATCAATAAACTGGGTGTCCACTCAGAAACCCAACTAGAAAGGTGGTAATTGTAAAGACGGCAGATGGATAAATTTACAACAAAGGGAAGAAACCAGCCTAAAAAGGCTGCGAATACCCAAAATCAGAACCCCTCTCCTGCTACAGGGGATTACAGTTCCTCCTCAGCAACAGAACAAGCCCTGATGGAAAAGGACTGTGTGCCATTATCAGAAGTAGGCTTCAGAAGGTGGATGATAAGAAATTACTGGGAGTTAAAAGAACTTGTTCTAACCCAATGTAAAGAAACTAAGAACTTTGAAAAAAGGTTTGACGAAATGCTAACAAGAATAGACAATATAGGGAGGAATATAAATGAACTAACGGAGTTGAAAAACACAACACAAAAACTTAGCGAAGTAGGCATAAGTTTGAATAGCTGAATTGATCAAGCAGAAGAAAGGATATCAGAGGTCAAAGACCTACTTAACGAAGTAAAACGAGAAGACAAGAATAGAGAAAAAAGGATAAAAAGGAACAAGCAAAGTCTCCAAGAAATATGGGACTATGTGAAAAGACCTAATTTACGTTTGATAGGTGTACCTGAATATGATGAAGAGAATGAATCCAAGCTGGAAAATACTCTTCAGGATATTATTCAGGAAAACTTTCCAAATCTAGCAAAGCAGCACAATATTTAACCCCAGGTAATACAGAGAACACCACAAAGATATTCCTCAAGAAGAGCAACCCCAAGGCACATAATCGTTAGATTCACCAGGGTTGAAACGAAGGAGAATATACTAAGGGCAGCCAGAGAGAAAGGTCAGGTTATCCACAAAGGGAAGCCTATCAGACTTACAGCAGATCTCTCAGTGGAAACCCTACAAGCCAGAAGAGAGTGGGGGCCGATATTCAACATCCTTAAAGAACAGAACTTTCAGCCCAGAATTTCATATCCTGCCAAACTAAACTTCACAATTGAAGGAAAAATAAAATCTTTTATGAACAAGCAAGTACTCAGAGATTTTATTACCACCAGGCTGGCTTTACAAGAGCTTCTGAAAGACGCATTATACATAGGAACAACCAGTATTAGCCTTTCTAAAAATATACCAAAAAGTAAAGAGCATCAACATAAAGAAGAATTTACATCAACGAATGGATAAAATAGCCAGTTAATATCAAATAGCAGTAACCCTAAATTTAAGTCGACTAAATCCCCCAATCAAAAGATACAGCCAAAACCTAATGATATGCTACATCCAGACCCATTTCACATCCAAAAATACACAAAGATTTAAAACAAAGGGATGGAGAAAGATTTACCAACCAAATGGAAAGCAAAAATAAATAAATAAATAAAAAGCAGGAGTTGCAATTCTTACATCTGATAAAATAGATTTCAAAGCAACAAAGATATAGTGGTAAAAGGATCAATGCAACAATAAGAGCTAATGATCCTAACACCCAGATACGTAAGACTCATAAAGAGATTTAGACTCAACGAGTCAGAAAATTAATAAGGATATCCAGGACTTGAACTCAGATCCAGAACAAGTAAACTCAATAAATATTTATAGAGCTCTCCATTTTAAATACACAAAATATACATTCTCCACCTTAAATACACAAATTGGCCATTATTAATACCCATTTTTAGAATAAAGTTACATTCCCGTTTTCTCTCCTCTTTTTCTTCCTCTCCTTCACTCCTTTTTTTCTTTCTTTCAAAAAAAAAAAAAGAAAGAAAAGAATGAAGGTTGTTAACGTTAGCTGGTTTTCAAGTGTCAGCACCAGTATTGGCAATAATCCTCCTTTTCCCTTTTTCGCATGAACCTAAAATTTATATTAGCTATACCAGTTCACCTAACCGGCCCTTCCTGTTATGTCATCTTTACTTCTATACTACTGATTGTACCTTACCCACGACACTTTTGTGTTTATTGCTATTTTTTATTTTTTAAATTTTTCTTTCAGCTGGTCAGCACAGATTAAGAATTTCAATCAGGTGTTTGTTTAAAAATAAAATAAAATAAAATAAAGTGGTGTTTATTACATCTGCTTCAATTCCATTGGCCAGGAGTCAGTCATATAGACATGCCTGCCTGCAAGAAGGGTTGGAAAACATAGTCCACTCAGACTGTGGTGAGCAGGTAGCTATGGGAGACAGTCAGCAAGCATTTATTGTAGTCCTCATGAGTATCTTCTAATTAGCGTCACCTCCCAAGATCTGAGCACGATCAGTGTCCAGGAGCAAAGCTGCAAGAACATAGAATCATTCATTCCAAAGCCAAGGAAGAGATAACTGTAAATACTAATGCTTTAATGTTTTGTGCCTCTCAAAACTGAGCTACTTTTAAGTACCTTTTAAACGAATGGAGGTTATCTCTATAAGATCACTCTCTTACATATATGTATATGCAAGAGAATATGTAAAAGAATATACTACAGAATATTAACTTCATATATAAACTTTAAAATATATATGTATATTGAAGTATATATCTGAAGTTTATACACACACACACATATAATCGAAGTTAAAAGTAGAAAAAGAAAGGATAAACAGAGAACAGTCAGCTAATCTTCCATGAATTTTCCAACAGTAAGAGTCACATATATGAATACTTGGTTATAGATATTTAGTAAGAAAAATGTGAATAGTAAATATTGCCTTGGCAAGTTTCGTGACAATTTTGTTCTAATTCACCTCTCAAATCCAGGGCTTAACTACAGTCATATTTTATGTTTCTATTCAACCCAATTGATTTACATTTTACCATTATAATAGGCTAAATTATGTCCTCCCCCCCTCAATTTATAGGTTATAGCCCTAATGCCCAATGTGACTGTATTTGGTGATAAGACCTTTACTGATGGAATTAAAGAACAAGGTCAAAAGTATCGGGTCCTAATCCAATAGAACTGGTGTCCATCTAAGAAAAGGAGACACCAGGAGTGGGTATATACAATGGAAAGGCCATGTGAGGACTCAGAAATCAAGCCAAGGACAGAGGCATCATTGGAAACTAACCCTGCCAGCGCCCTGATTTTGGACTTCTAGCCTCCAGAACTGTGAGAAAATCATTTCTGTAGTTTAAGCCATCCAGTCTGTTCTATTATGGCAGCCCTGGAAGACCAGTATAACAGTCCTCTGGCAAGCTGAATCAAATCATTTTTTTCTGTGACATGTTTTCTTTTTCTTTGACATGTTTCTCACTCTTCTTTGTCTAACTGGTATCACCAACCATAATTCCCTTCACTTTTCCCGTTTCTTATGTATGTTTCACTCTACCTAAGGCCTATGTATCTGCGAAACTCCCTTGAACATTTCAGTTCACCATCAAGTTACTCAACACCCCTGTTGTTTTATGATCTATATGAAACTGGCTATAATTCTGTTAATTCCCAGTGTCCACCTTTCTGCATATGAGTCCTGTCTCTAGTCAGCCTGGCTTCATGAGTTCATGGAATAGGTGTCAGTCAACTGAAAAACATTTGTACATTGCTACAGGTAGAACATATTCTCAGAGAGATTTCAGTTTAGGTGAGGAAGCAGTTACAATTGACTTTGAAGGAGGTAGATATTTCATAACCAGAGGCTCTTAATAATAATAACTCTTAAAAATACTATATTGTTGTCTCATTTAAAGCTTGGAAACTCGTAAGATAAATATTTCAAACATGAGAAAACATTTAGAATGATTTATTAACTTACATAAAATTGTACAACTTATTAATGGCATATTTTTCATGATTTTTTTTTTTTTTTGAGATGGAGTTTTGCTCTTGTTACCCAGGCTGGAGTGCCGTGGTGTGATCTCGGCTCACCGCAACCTCTGCCTCCTGGGTTCAGGCAATTCTCCTGCCTCAGCCTTTTCATGATTTTTTAACTATGGCACACTAGCATCTGAAATACCATACCCACTCTTTTCAAATGTTTTTAAGACAAGATTCTGGGCCTATCATTTCTTTCTTCTTTCTTTAAGGTCAAATTGACCTAAGGTTAATCAGCAATATTTGGGTATCAGCCTTCTAAAAACCACAGGATAAGAGGATTTTAAATGACAATTTCCTCAAGAATAGAACAAAGTTATTCTTTAGTTCATTTGTTCGTTCTCCCTTGCTGGAGGTATGTCACTATGTCACTGAGATACCTGCAAATATCTGTAACCATGGATTTTGAAGTTTCAAAAAAATCTAGTTGTTACCTAAGAATGTCCAAGGGAGACAGTCACAGGCTTTGATTAACACAGCTAAAAGCCTTTCTAACTATATTATAGTGAAGCATGCACGTTGGGTTTTCAGTTTCACGAGTACTTTCATTTAGGAAAAAAAAATGATGTATGCAATATGGAGTTCTAAACACAAATCCAGGGCTTAACTGTAGTCATATTTTGTTTCTATTCAACCCAATTGATTTAGCTCACTGAAGCAGAGAACTCTCAACTGCTTTGCCCTTTAGCCTAATTTTGGTACTGTGAGCTAAGTAATCCTGTAATCTGATTTACTGAATACCAACACTAGGATAAGGGGAAGTTTGAAGAATCACATATTTCTCATATCGTAAGTCCCCTAAATACAAATATTTTTTTGCTGGAAAAGACGCAAAAGCTCTTGATTATAAAGAATAATTTCTGCCAGGCTCAGTGGCTCATGCCTGGAATCTCAGTATTTTGGGAGGCCAACGTGGGTGGGTCACTTGAGGTCAGGAGTTTGAGAGCAGCCTGGCCAACATGGTGAAAACCCATCTCTGCTAAAAATACAAAAATTAGCTAGGTATGGTGGTGCATGTCTGTAATCCCAGCTACTCGAGAGGCTGAGATAATCTATTGAACCCAGGAGGTAAGAGGTTGCAATGAGCCAAAATTCTGACACTGCACTCCAGTCTGGGAAACAAAGTGAGACTCTGTCTCAAATAACAACAATAATAATAATAATAATTTGCAAGAAACAAAAAAACAATGTTAAAGGTTTAGTCTGGAAGCTTTGTGGCTAAATATTTATTAGGTTGTATCTTCTAGCATTTTGTGGTTGATGGAAAACATAAGGCCAATTGTTTTTTTTCTCTTAAACTGTTTTTGTTACAGCTTCAGTGATCATCTTGTTCATTTAAAATCTGCATGTAAAAATGTTGTCCAAATCAAAAGTCTTCTTGAAAACAATTCTAAAGTAAGTTAGAACTTCAGAGGCCCATTAGTTCATAACTGCGCTATTTCCATCATGGCTAATGCTTTGGGCTGTCAAAATGTAGTGACCCCATTCTCTTCCCACACTCACTCCTCCAATCCATTTCAAGGTTTGCTTTCAGGTAGTTTCTGCCAACAATATCAGTTTTTATTAGACAGTTGTCATTCTTCTCTCTCCAACCCTCCTGATATTTGTTTATAAAAATCCAAATTACTTCAAGTAAAAAAAAATAGATCCTGTGACTTATACACAAGCCTGAGTCTAACAATAATTTCAAATAGACCCAAAGCTTCAGTTTTACCTGGTTGCAACATTAACATTTCTATAGGTTGCCCCAGATCTTTATATGTGTTAGACACACATAATTGCAATGTAACCAGCAATATGAAATAGATCAATTGTTCAATACATACCAATTCTAGTTTGGCACTTTTAGTAGTAATAATTAACTCTGCTATGTTCATGTGGAGAAATTTATTTATCCTCAGGGAAATTAATTCATATATTGCTCTAGGAGCTAGTGGATCTCCTCTGAAACAAGCCTTGTCATCTTAGTTCGGCCCTTGCTTGGTGACAACTAAGCAGCCTTTTCCTTCACAGCAAATAAGAGCCCTGTGTGCCCCAGCTGTCCCTAATTAGGTTACTCAGTGTCTTTCTGGGTGACTGATTAAACATGCTTCAGCTTTTCCAAACTGATTTTCTTTTTAAAATAAAGGAACCTTTTCATTTTGTCAAAACCCCAAAATTATGCTGAGCAATTTTAAGTATAGTTCTATTTAAGATAACTAAAATAATTTCATAAAAATTCATTAATCAATTTGATTGAAGAGTCTCCATTTACTAGATATCAGCACAAAACATTTTTAATGTTTTCAGGAACTGCTACCAATAGTACTTTGAGAACTTCATTTTATCAGGGGTTTGCTTGCAATAATTTAGAACCCTTTTTCCACTGTTGGGGTTCTTTCAGTTATTAAAGCAGTTCAGTCCAGGTAAGATTTTAATTTCATATGTGATGAAAACTTGTCATCTTTCACCATAGCTAAACTTCTTACTTGTGAAACTTGGGCTGAGACGAAGGTAAACATGGTAAGAATTTTGTTAAAGTTTCTCCCATATTGAGGAACCCTATCTTATAGAAGGAGGAAGCGAGGTCAAAGGATATTACAAATACTAGCACAAAGGAGATATTTTATATATACTTATGGATGAATAAGCACTAAAATTTAATCAAATTGATTAAGATATTTGCCAACATGAAATACCTCTTCACTATGAAAACAGAAGCTCTCTCTTATGATTCAGGCAGAGCTTAAATTAGATCTATTTTTGAGTTTGACTTCTATGTGTCAACTTCACCTTCTGATGGCAGGGGGTAAAGTGGTTTCTGGGCTTGCTTCTGGGATGTTACAGTAGGGATGGAGGGATGGCCCTTGTTAAGTTGGCTGTCCTTTCATATAGTCATACCTGCTGTTTGCTTACATGAGCATCATATGTGCATGGTGGTGAGGTTGTTTTCCCCTTTCCATTGGTTATCAGCACTTAATCTCATTATCTATAGGAGAACCAAATCCAAAGCATCTCGCAAATGAATTTTTGGTCTCAAGTGAGATTCAACTTCATCTCCAGGGATCTTACAACATGGTACTAAGTGTTTCTATCCTTAGAAGCAACCCATATTTGATCTTGTGGGGTTGTCCAGTAGCCTCCAAACTCATTTATTTATAAAGCATCAACTTTGGGGCTAAGAAAAACATGTGCAGGATCAATCTTCCACATTCTCAGCAACTAAGGGATTACAGAGGTAGTCTTTGTACCCTCACTATATGGCCATATCACCATACTATCTCTCACTAGAACTCTAGATTTTGGAAAAGGCCAACAAGCCCCATGGTTCAGGTAATATCTAATAGGAGCATAAGATATCTTTCACCTCTTTTCTTACAGATTCCCAAAAAACTCACAACTATTCTCTACAGTGGTTTGCTATTGCTTCATAACTAACTATCTCTAAATACCCAAAACAATAGGCATTTATTATCATACAAAACTTTGGTCTGAATGTTATCACTGTAATTTCTGCTCTATTTGGCAACTTCCAGTGATAAGAAATGATCTTGAACAGTTATTCACAATACAAGCCACAATGGTGGTTTCTCTAATTAGAACTCTTCCCCTATCAAAGTAATTTTTAATCAAAAAGTCTAAGTTTACTAGTGAGGCAGATAAAGGATAATTTAGTAAAGTTTCTAAAATGAAAATACTAATTTTGCATCATGTGAAACAAAAGGGACTGTAAGCAAATACTTTAGGAACAAAACTTATAGAATATTTCTCCTATGAAGGTTCATAGATCACAAATGCATCCTTAGGTCTTTGAGAAGTATTCTAGTGAAGACGTAGGGTTAAACATGCCCAACTGAATTTGTAGCACTGTCATTCACTACCTAGGTAGTATAAAATTTCTTGAATTTCTTTGCCTCAAATTATTATTATATGAAATAGGGCAAGAGTAGCTTTTGTCTCAAAAAGAGATTTTAAGAATTAAATGATATAATATACGAAACTCTGAACCTGAACCCCATACATACACTCAGAAAATGCTCAATAAATGTTAAGTAATAGCATTATTAATATTTCCCAAACTTATGATCATGATCCATTTTTAAAAGTGTTGGACTACAGATTATAGTGAGAGGCAATTTTATGATCACTTTTCTTTGGCCCATTTGATGTTGAGCCTAAAATACACCACTCAACTTCTTGCCATGAGTTTGAGGGCATAGATGAAATTGCTGAGAAGTCAAACATAATTTGTTTCACTTAAAAGCAAATTTTTTACATCAATGGAAACAGAATTTTGCCTTAAGAATTTAATAAATATTCTAACCTCACACCCTCAGGTCACCAATTGTTACTAAGTAAGGATGACAGAAGTATTAGATATAGTGAACCTCAAGTTTCTCTTTAAAGAATCCATATATCAGTGTGTTCAGCTCTCTTATGTTTTAGTTCTGTATTTTCAAGTTTAACTTCCTAGTTCTCTGTGCCCCCTTGCCTCTAGTTTTGATAAATGACCTTCCTGCCAGTTCTAATCAGTAGTTCACATCTGTTCCCTGGTAACCTGCTATGACCTGTTCTGTAACCATCCTTCCTGCCAAACTACCTACCCCACCACTCCAGCTTGTACCCCTGCTCTCTTTAAAATAGCCAATCGGAATTAGTTTAGACTGTGAGGTCAAATAGGGTAACGACACAGCAGTAGGGGCTACCTGCATCAGGAATAAGAATGCCTTCCACTCCCTTGTCTAGGTGTGTGTTCACAATTGCTCCATCTGTGAAACACACCCTTCTATAGAAGTAAATTGCCTTGCTGAGAAAATCAATATCTGAGAGCTACATCTTTTGCAGCACCAAAAATTTACATATAACAGAAGGAAAGAAAAGAAGTAATGAATAGTCATGAAAATTGGGTAAAGGCGTCTTGGAATTATAATCATGAAAAGATGGTGAGTACTAGAAACAGCTAAGGAGTAGTATGGAAAAATGTTCATGAGAACTTATAAGTTTATCCACTAGTAACCAACATGTAAATTTATGTTTTCTCCCTTCTCTCTGATTTACCCTCTGGGAACAAAAAGCAGAGGAGAGGTCAGAGTAAAGATGTGAGGGTTTTGTCAATTATTCCTGAATAAATGTAACAGAAACAGTGTTGGAAAGAAGTTTAAAGTCATAAATACAAATTCCCTGCCAGAGAAAGAAACTTCTCTCCAAAATCTCTGGCAGATGGTTGTTCAGCCTCTGAAATATTTTCAATAATAGGAACTTACTGCTTTTCCAGACATCAGGATATCTCTAATTTTTTAGAATTTTTGTAAAATATTAAGCTGTATTTAGGTTCCAGTAACTTACAATCTTTGTATGTAGTTCTACCCTGTGAAGCAAAGCAAGTCTCATTCTTCTTTCAGCTGGCAAACTTCATTCATTTGAAAACTGACATTATGGTTCTTGAAGCTTCCTTTCTTTAGGTTAAATATATCCAGTTCATGAAGAGTCTACATAAGACTGACTTCTGAACAAATCACCAACCTGAATTTCTTCTAGTAGATGCATTATCATTTTCAAGTATCTCATTTAAACTCACATTTCAAGGATGAATCTAGTATTATGAATGTACTAATTGCACTTGTTCTACATTCTAATGAATTTTAAGTTTGTCTTCAGATATAGATAACAGAAATTTATATCTAGGACTTCCTTGCTAGACTTGAGTCAAAAAATAATCTGAAAATAATTCAGTAAATTCATATCATATGATACCCCTCTGTTGAATTTCAGATATGTACTATTGAGTCAATGGGAAACTAGATTTTCTGTCTGGTTACTTACAGAGTACATGACACACAGCCCAAAAGAGTAGGGGAGAGTGGTTTTCCTATAGCTCTGACATGGAAATTTTTCTGACTTACATTATAGAGATTGTTGGACTTTGACTGAAGAAAATTGCTGTAATCTGAAGGACGAGATTTAAAAATCAAAGCAGACAAGTATAGTTATTTACTAGACAAATATTCTTTCAGTTTGGTGCTTAATAGTCCTTAATTCAAGGAAATAAAAACAAAGCAGGTTGAGTTGTCTTAATTCTTCTTACACAAAGCATGTTGAAGACTTGACTCCTTATGTCACAACAAACAAATATCAAAAGAAATAAGAGCAAGAATCTTTTGGGTTGCAAGAGCAAATACTCTATCTTGACCATACATTTGAAATGTCTGGTTTCTACTGTAAAAGGGACAAAAGCCAAAACTTTCTTTTTAATTTATGAACTCTATTGATGATATAGTGATGTGAAGATGAGTATCATAGATTTTATATTTTTCAGGAAAATCATTTTTCTTATGTAATTGGAGTTTCAAAAAGTAACAATGACATATTTACATATGGAATAATACTTTCGTCCTCCAATACAAAGTTAAGTAAACACAGAAAATTCACTGATTAAATGAGGATAAAATTAATAGCATTGCCATATCTACCATGGTTACATTGAATTTTTGTTCTGCAGAACAAAAATATTAAAACTGTCACAAAAATCAGGCTCAGTCCAGGATTCTGTCATTTGCAACACTTGAATAAATACTGCTTTTAATCTATAATCTAGTCCTTGGTTGCACTCAAGCTAAGCACATTTCAAAGCCCTGCAAAGTACCTCACTATAGCCAAAAAATATATAAAGTAGACTAATGAAATGACCTTACTTAACTGTGGTATCTTACTGTTATGCTACTATCAAACATAAAGGAAATTAAATTTTAAGAACACATTTAAAAATGACCAAAAGGATCATTGTTGAATCTCAACCAAGGAAATTACAATGAGACCACAGTTCACACAATGTACTATCTTAGACCCTTATTTTATTGGCAAGCTACTGTTTGTCACAAGATTACAAAATTAATAAAAACTCAAAGCAACACAAGAAGCTAAGAGCTAAAATTCTAAATATGTATGAGTTCAAAGAGAATAGCATAGAAGGCTATATTTTTCTTAAAATCTTAGAGAGATTCAGAGAAGACAAGGTAACCATATTTTATGATACAAAATCAATATATAACAATGACCGTAAAAATGGGATTGTCCACTCAAGGAGGGCTTATAGTTATTGTCTTTTAATATACACAGCATTTCCAACAACTTACATATTTCTCTAGAAATGCTGATTTGTAAAACATTGCTGAATTTACACTTGGGTTTAAACATGTAAAGAGTAAAGCTTTTCCAGATACTATTATAGTAAACTGAAAGGAGAGAAATTTTTCAGAGACCCATGGGCATCAATTTCGCTTCCTTTTTTTGAATGAATGTATGGCTTCATTGACCTTGAATGTGGTTCAGGAACTAAAAGGGACTGAAGCAGGACAGCATTCTCTTAACTGAAGGTGTAGATTGTTTTTTTAATGTTTTAAGTTTTACCTGAATGATAATGTAAGTCTGTGTCCGTCTGGGTTAGGAAAGGTTCTTCTGCACCAGCAGCTCTGTGTTCCCATAAGGTAGTCAAAGGCCATGGAGGTTCCTTCTTTATGTTGCTACTTTGCCTTTTTTTTTTTTTTTGAGACAGAGTCTCACTCTGTCACCCAGGTTGGAGTGCAGTGTTGCCATCTTGGCTCACTGCAACCTCTGCCTCTAGGATTCTCCTGCCTTAGCCTCCAGACTAGCTGGGACTATAGGCATGCCACCATGCCCCGCTAATGTTTGTATTTTCAGTAGAGACAGGGTTTCACCATGTTGGCCACGCTAGTCTCAAACTCTGACCTCAGGTGATCCACCCACTTTAGCCTCCCAAAGTGCTGGTATTATAAGCGTGAGCCACCACACCCAGGCTACTTCTGGTATGTTCCACATCCTTGAGGAAGAAATGTAGAACTTTGCATAGGCATAGGCAAGGACTTCATGACTAAAACACCAAAAGCATTTGCAACAAAAGCCAAAAGAGACAATTGGGACCTAGTTAAACTCCAGAGCTTCTGCACAGCAAAAGAAACAACCATTAGAGTGAACCAGCAACCAACAGAATGGGAAGAAATTTTTGCAATCTACCCATCTGACAAGGGACTTATATCCAGTATCTACAAAGAACTAAAACAGATTTACAAGAAAAAAACAAACAAACCCATTCAAAAGTGGGCAAAGGCTATGAACAGACACTTTTCAAATGAAGACATTTATGAGGCCAACAAACATACAAAAAATGCTCATCATCACTGGTCATTAGAGAAATGCAAATCAAAACTACATTGAGATACCATTTTATGCCAGTTAGAATGGCTATCATTAAGAAACCTGGAGACAACAGATGCTGGAGAGGATCTGTTGAAATAGGAACATTGTTGGTAGGAGTGTAAATTAGTTCAACCATTGGGGAAGACAGTGTGGTGATTCCTCAAGGGCCTAGAAATAGAAATTCCATTTCACCCAGCAATCCCATTATTGTGTATATATCCAAAGGATTATGAATGATTCTATTATAAAGACATATGCACATGTATGTTCATTGCAGCACTGTTTACAATAGCAAAGACTTGGAACCAACCCTAATGCCCATTGAGACTGGACATGGAAAACGTGGCACATATACACCATGGAATACCATCCATAAAAAATGATAAGTTTGTGTCCTTTGAAAGGACATGGATGGACCTGGAAACCATCATTCTCAGCAAACTGACACAAGAACAGAAAATCAAACACCACATGTTCTCACTCATAGGTGGGTGTTGAACCATGAGAACACATGGACACAGGGAGGGGAGCATCACACACTGAAGTCTGTGGTGGGGGGGGTCTAGGGGAGGGACAATGGGAGGTAGGGAGTTGGGGAGGGATAACACGGGGAGTAATGCCAGATATAGGTGATGGGGATGGAGGCAGCAAACCACATTGCCATGTATGTACCTATGCAACAATCCTACATGTTCTTCACATGTACCCCAGAACCCGAAGTGCAATAAAATATATATACATATTTAAAAAAAAGAATTTTTGCAGCAGATGTGTACATTTCCCCTTTCCATTATATGCCTGTAATGCTGAGGAACATTATAAGCAATTTTCTTTTTCTGTGACAAAGAGGTTAATAAGAAGCATTGTTGACCTATTTACTAATACATTATTTGGAAGAAAGTGGAGAATCTTTGGAGTCTTCTAGAACAATACTATGATAAATTACATATAAGAACTATAGAAACTTGATGCCATTTGGTAGACCAAGATGATGGAAAGAACAAAGTTGTGAAACAAAAAGTAACTGGTCTGATAAGAAGCACTGAAGATGCTTGCTTACCTATCTCAATGTAAAAATACATAGAGAACATTACAGAGAAGATTCTTAGGTAAGAATTTTCTTTTTTAATTCTCAAAGATTGAGAAAGTTTTCCATTCAATTTTCATAAACTGAAAGACAAGTTTGTAGTGTCTGAAGAGTAGAATTAAAAGCATCTTAAAGAGATTGCATCTAAAAATGTGCCCACTCAAGACTCTGAGTCATCAATAACATGGTCTTATTTTACTTTAATTCACATTTTCTCATGACCCATGATATTAAGCATCTTTTCATATCAATATTGATACATACACATGTCTATTAAAGCATGCCTACTTGGGAAAGGAAATTAAAAGGGAAAGAAATTAAAATCTCCACCTGTAATTTTGTCTCTACTCTTCCTTTGAGTTTTGTCAATCCTTGTTCAATGTATTTTGAAGCTCTGTTACTAAATAAATTCAAAATATTTAATAAATTGACCCATTGTCATTACACAATGACACAGTTTGTCTTTCATAGTATTCTTTTTTATTAAAGCTACTTTGGCTGATAGTAATATAGTCTTAACACCTTTTCTAGCTTAGTATGTGCATGGATACTTTTGCTCATTCTTTTAGTTTCTAGTTGTCTGTGTATTTATAGTTAATGTCAATCCCTTTTAAATTCCATAAGTTGCATCTTGCTTTTCTATCCAATCTGATAATACCTAATTGTATTTGGAATTTTAATTCATTTATATTTAATATAATTATTTGAATGGATGTTTTAAAGCCTACCACATTGTCATTTGTTTTCTATTTTACCTCCCTTGGGGTGGGATGGTGAAGACGGACAAGGAAGGTCTTAGTTGAATTTTTAAAACACAGAATTCTAACTTGTAGATATACCTTATTTTATTCGGTTTGGAATATTTTTTAGAGATTAAAATATTAATACTCATCCTTAATTTGTCATAATTCATACAGAATTGCATATCACTACATTTACCACACAAGAATCTTATAACCTGTATAATTAAATGAATCCTTTCCTTTGTGTTACGTCTATCCCATATTTAGTGTGCCATTTAAAAAATTATATATGCTATAATCCCATGAAGCATTATTTTTTATTAAAATAGTCAATTGATTTTTAAGATAATTTAAGAAAGAAAAATAGCCTGTTTATACTTACTACGTATTTACCTTAGGCCCTGTTCATTCCTTTATATAGATGTTAATTTCCATCTAATGTGATTTTCATCTTCTAAGAACTTACTTTACCATTGATATGTTTTCCATTATAGGTCTAATGACACCAAATGCTTTCAGCTTTCATCTATCTAAGATTATCTTGATTTGACCTCCATTTTTAAGGCATTTTTCAGGAGATATGGAAATCTAGGTAGAGAGTTTTCCTCCCAACACTTTAAATATGCAATTCCATAATTTACTTCATTATTTCTATTAAAAAGGCAACCATCATTCTTACAGCTGTTCCTTTGTATATAATGTGTCTTTTTTCCTCTGGCTGTTTTTATGATGTTCTCTTTCCTTTTTAGAATTCAGAAATTTTACAACATGGTACCTAGGCGTAATTTTCTTTTCTCGTTTTTTTAAATATATATTTTATTGTGTTTTAGGTTTTGGGGTACATATGAAGAACACGCAAGATTGTTACATAGGTACATACGTGGCAATGTGGTTTGCTGCCTTCCTCCCCATCGCCTATATCTGACATTTCTCCCAATGTTATCCCTCCCCAACACCCCACTCCCTGCTATGCCTCCCCTAGTTCCCCCCAACAGACCCCAGTGTGTGATGCTCCTCTCCCTGTATCCATGTGTTCTCATTGTTCAACACCCACTAGGCATAATTTTCTTTGGATTTATCTTCCTTGGGATTCACTGACTTTCCTGGACTTAAGGGTTTGTTTATTTTTAAAATCAAACTTGAAAGGATGATGGTCATTATTTCTTGATATATTTTAGTCTTATTTCCTCTATTTTATTTTTCTGACAATTTGAGCAATAACAAAATGCTGTTGCTCTTGGTATTGTCTGACAGGTGGGTCATTGAGATGCTATTCATTTCTTTTCAATTTTAAAAATATTCTGTTTCAATTTGAACAATTTCTATTGATCTGTTTTCAAGTTCACAGATTATTCTATTGTGTTCATTATATTCTCATCCCACACTTACAGAGTTGAGAAACTATCATTCAAACAGTTTTAATTATATTTCTAGAATTTATTATCACAATAATTATTATCAATTATTATTGGCAACAATTTATTAGTATCAACAACTAACAATTGAGTATTACAAGTTACTCTGCCATTATTGGAAACTGGAAGATTTCAGAAAACACATAATAATTCAGCTTATAAATTGTGAAAATCACCTAGATACTGCATAAAACTAAAGAAATCTAGGTCAGGCACAGTGGCTCACACCTGTAAACCCAGCACTTTGGGAGGCTGAGGCAGGCAGATTAGTTGAGGTCAAAAGTTTGAGATCAGCCATGGTCAACACGGTGGAACCCTATTTCTACTAAAACTACAAAAATTAGCCAGGCATGGGGTACATGGCTATAATCCAAGCTACTCGGGAGGCTGAGGCAGGAGAACTGTTTGAACCTGGAGGTGGAGGTTGCAGTGAGCTGAGGTCGTACCACTGCACTCCAGACTGAGTGACAGTGTGAAACTCCATCTCAAAAAATAAAAAAAGTTTAAAAATTAAAAAAAAGAAATCTAAATAAAGTATGAACTTTGTTCATAATGTCTCAATATTGGTTCATTAATATTAATGAATGCACCATAGCAATGTAAGATGTTGATAGGGAAAACAAGATGGGTATATTTTAATTATAATAGTTTTGAAATTTTTCTGTAAATCTAAAATTCTCCCAAAACGTAAAGTCTGTTTAAAAAGCCATCTGTAATCTTCAGAATATAAAACTATAGAATGACATAATATCACATAAATAGCTTGTAATTCACCTATTTTCTTGCTAAGCATACCTTAGGCAATTTCCCATGCACTGAAATATTCTTCAAAACTATAGTTGAATAAATACTTGTTATTCCATCACTTGGATATGTAATGATTTTATTTTTTTATGATTTTAAAACTATTATTTAGTTAGCTTTTGAAATTATTTTCCATATTTCAAGCTTATAATGTTATAGTGAACATTATGGGATGAATCCCTAGAATTATAATTACTAAGTCAAGGGTAAGAACATTTTTATACTATTGATACAAAATAGCCAAATTGTTATTCATAGCATTTTGCAGTGTGCTTATCTTCTCACTTATCAAAAGATCATCTTACTTATTAATAAGTCTTTATCACCTGTCATGATCAATTTATTTGTTTAAATTGAGCCAAAGTGAATGAGAATGTCTTTTGCCACCTACAACCTTGACGTATAGTTGGTATTTTATTCTTTACCTTGCCAATGTGATAAGTAAAATGCTTCTCTTTATTTTATATTAGTTAAGTGAAGTTTGCTCTTTATTACATTATTTTTCAACAGCTACTTGCATTTCTTTCTTTTGATTACCTTTTAATAATGTCTACATATTTATTGAACACTTACTAGGTACCAGACACTGCCTGGTGCAGTAGAGACAATAATGAGGAAGAGATATATCTCATGGAGCTGTTAAATTACTATGAGAGAGCAATGTTAAACAAATGCCTGCACAAAGTATAAAATTACATAGAAATTGCTGTGAAACTTTCTATAAGAAAAAGCTGAGCAAGAAAATTCTAGCATTTTCTATGCATGTCTTATGCCAGTAATTAGTGTTTATTTTTGGAAAAAAACCTTTCTATTTACTTTATTAATCATTATTTAATATTTTGTTTTGTTTTGCTTTGATATAATTATTCATTTTATGGGAAAAAAGAAAAGTCCAGACAGAAAGCCAAATAGCATGCGTATATCATAAATTACTGAACTGCTTCAAGAATTATGCCCTTCTCAACAGGACAGCTGTAGATTGCAGAGTAATGAGAACAAAGTGCAACAATGGCTTCTCTCCATTCCACTGACTCCTGCTCCCACCTGTGCCACAAATAGGTCTTCATGATTATTTAGGATCACATTGAAAGCTTCCCTGATATTCTATGTGTAGGATTTAAATACCTTATTGAAGAAGTATACAGATTTATAATAAGAATAGCTGGCCAGTTTAGTTGCAGAAAGAGGATGGCAATATTTGGCATTCTATACTAATCGCCAAGTGACTAACCCCCATATAATAAGCTAGTCTTCACCGTCCTCTCCATTTTCTCATTCCTTAAAGAAAATAAATATCAACAACCAAAGCATATATGATTGGCAGTTTTTCCACTCGAGGTTATGGCAAAATCTAGGCAAAATCTATTACTATACATATTTTCTAAGAAAAACAGTAATTATATGTATAAGACCCTGCCACAAAAGAAACATAAAAATGAAGAATAAATGATGAGCTAAACTCAATATTGCTTGATAGAGACAAACAATAGCACAGCTATTAAGAATAATTAGAATCATAACACAGCCTACAGGGACAGCTCTTGCATGTTAGATAAGGAAACAGCTATCATTTTCCAGACTCACTACAATTAAAATGCAGACTCACTGCAATTTAAAGGAGGCCTAGGGTGTCAGATATGTGATAGAAATAGCCAGATCCAATAGATTAAACCCTATTAAAGTCATTTGTCCACAGTGTTAAAATTTACTATGACATTTAATAACCATTTCAGGAAGAGGGATTTTTTTAAACACAAAATAGTTCAGTTTAGAAAAAAATTAACTATACTTTTTAGGTAATGTTTTCATAAATATTTCTCTGTCCTTATGCTTTCTTTCTAAAATGATAAAAATGAATACCAAGGCATGGGGGTCAAAGACTGTAAACTCTTGAAGAACCTCTAGGCATTACCTCCACATTTCATACCCATGGTAGGTAAAACTCAAAGATAGCTCTCAAGATTTCCCACCTCCTGCTTTCACATCCTGTATCATTCTTGGGATCTGGGATAAATTTTACTCCTGCGATGACATCACACAGCATGACAAAACTGAATTTAAGGTAGGGAGATTATCTGGAATTAGTCTAATCTAATCACAGAAGCTGTTTAAAACAGAGTTTTCTCTGGCAAGTGACAGAAAAGTGAAAGTATGAAGCATGAGAAGAATTTGGCACATGGTTACCAGCTTGAAGACTGGAGGAAGCATGTGACAAATAATATGGGCAGCCTCTAGCAATAGAGAGTAACCCCTGGCTGACAATCAGTAAGAAATTGAAAACATCAGCCCTAAACTGTATGGAACTGGAGTGTGGACACATCAAATATGAGCTCAAAAGTCATTTTGTTTTCCTGAGCCTCCAGACAGTAATTAGCCTAACCAACATCTTGATTTTAGCCTCTGAAAGTCTAGGCAGAGAAACCATTTATACAGTACCCAGACTTTTAACTTACAGAACTTTGAGTTAATATATGATTGCTGCTTTGAAGCACTAAGTTTGTAGTTATTACACAACAATGGAAATTAATATAATTCAGAAGGAGATCTGACATGCCTGCGAGACCTTCTTAAGAGGAGAATGAAGGAGTTATTAATGGCATGGAACAAGGAAAATCTTACTTCTTCTACAACCCATTTTCCCCTTGAAGTTAAAATGACCACATTTAACTTCCCTTAAAGTTAAAATGACCACAGTTCAGAATAACAACCAGGAGGGACAAAGGACAGAGAGTAGACTCTTCACACTGCCTGCGAAATACAGGTCTTAAGCTAAAGCATCAAAGCTACTTCTGGAGCCTTGCATGTGATACAGCCTGATTCAAAGGGGTAGAAAATTAAATAGACATTTGGGAAGAAACTGTAAGTCAGTACAACAAAATGTAGACTGTACTACAGTGCCCCGTGCTCTAAGTCAATTTCTACACATCAATTTATAACAAGAAGTATCTGATAGTCGAAACAGCTTTGAGGTATATGAATGACAGTTTCCACCAGAAATGAATGATAGTTCCCATTGGTCCACATCCCTGTCAGCATTTGGTATTATCAGATGACAAGACTTTGGTCACACTAATAGATGCATAGTGGTATCTCACTGTTGTCTGGATTTGCATTTTCCTAATAACAGAATATCTTTTTTAGGCCTACTTGCCATTTATGTTTAAATGTTTGGTGAGGTGTCTGTTAAGGTCTTTGGCCCATTTTTTAATCAGATTGTTGTCTTTTGCTGAGTTTTAAGAGTTCCTTAAATATTTAAAATAATAGTCATTTATTAGATATATCTTTTGCATATTTTTCTCCTAAGCCTGTAGCTTGTGTTTTCATTCTCTTGACAGTGACTTTTGCATAGCAGAAGTTGTTCATCTTAATGAAGTCCAGCTTCCCAATTATTTCCTGAATTCTGCCTTCGGTGTTACCTCTAAGAGGTCATTGCCAAACTCAGTGTTATCTAAGTTTTCTCCTATATTATCTTCCAGGAGACTGTTAGCTTTTCACTTTACATTCAGGTCTGTAATTCATTTTGAGATAACTTTTGTAACACATCCATTTTTTAAGTCTTCAGGAAATCCTTGTTTTGTCAGTTCATATGGCTTTCCAAAGCCTTGCTTCAGCTGACCCTCCTGCTTTGCAACGTTTCCTTATATCTAGTCTAGGAAAGCTGAATTGTAGCCAACACAGCTAAATGGCTAGTGGGCTGGCTGTCCTTAGAGACCCATCAGTGCTGATGTTTCTGAAGGATGGACAGAAGGGCACGTGTCATGAGCAAGCCACTGGGAGCAGCGATCTGGCTGATTACCAAGAGGCCTCATTACTTGATGACTCACCACATTCAGGATCTGACCCTATGCTTTCCACTCTCAGGAAGTCAGTGTCTATGGTACTCTGAGAGTAGAGCCATTATTAAAGAACAAATTCACATTACATACGACTAAGAAAACGCATGTGTATCTTTAAAGGCAGAATTAAATTGCCATAAGGTCAAAAAGAATTCTGTTTGGCTTGACGAGTGCCTTTTTTTCTCCATGGGCATATCTATATGCAAAGGTAACATTAATCAGAAAATGCTGTATAAATGTGGAATCAGAACCAAAATAGTCAAGTCTAAGAAACAATAAAAAATAGCACAAAACAAGAGTGGTATAATGCTCAAGATCCTGAACTCTGAAACAAGACTGACCCAGTTTAAATCCTGGCTCTTCTACTAATTAGTTGTATGACATTGATTATAAGCTATATACCTGTTTCCTTATTTGTAAAGAAGGTATGATAATAAAAATATCTGTATCCCAGAGGTAGTTATAAATAGTAACAATACAGTTCAAAACCAGAAAAGAAGAATAAACTAAACACAAAATTAGCAGAAGAGAGGAAATAATTAAAACAAGACATAAATCAAACAGAGAACAGAAAAATTACTGATGAGAGAATCAATAAAATGACTCGGTTTTTTGAAAAAGAAAAAAAAAAAAGAATGAACCCCTACCTAGTCTAAGAAAAAAAAGAGAGAAGACTCACTTTAGTAAGTAAAATGTAAAATGGAAGTGAAAGAATGCAATGGACATCTCACAGATATATATATAATATAAAAAGAACTATAAGGGACTATTATGAACAATTATATTCAATTGTTCAATAAAAATCACATTACAAAGACTTTTACATTTCAGTTTATAAATGAAAAATGATCACTATTTTTTTCCTCTGTAAGCTGGCTTTGGCTTCAAAGATGCATGAGCCTTATAAGTTGAGCTGGGAACACTCCTTTACTTTTTTTGTCTCTAGCATGTATTATGTGGATTATTGCTTTCTTGAAGATTTGGAACAAACTGCTTATAAAAACAAACAGGCTTATGATTTTTTTATATGAGTTAAATTTTAACTTCTTAAGTTTTTAATATGTCTATTAAAGTTTTCTATATATTGAACTTTGTATTATTTTGGTTAATTATTATCCTGTTAATGTTTCCATTTTATAACATGAAGTTGTTTACAGTGTTCTTTTTCTAATAAATTTGTTTAGTCTCTAATCTACTCTTCACTATTGACATTAAATATTTTGTGCTTCCTGTTTCTTATTCAATTTACCAGAAATGTTCATTTCAAAAGAAAATATTTTAATACATATGTGTTTTCTCCATTTTCTATATTATTGATTTGTATTTTTTTCAGTATTTTGGAGGAAATTTATCCTGCTCTTTTCTAATTAATTCAGTAAAATGCCAAAATCATTAATTTTCTATCTTTCTTTATATGCAAATTTTATAGTATAAAGTTTCCCATAAATGTACTTTTAGCCGTAGTATACCAATTTTGATATGAATAACTACCTATATCAGTTGTCAGTAAATTTTATTTTCTATTTTCCATAATAACCATTTTAATTGTTTTTGTTTTAATGCTTATAATTCCCATTTCCTTATTTTCAAGTTATGTGTTTGTATCATTTTTAAACTTACAAATTTTGGCATTGTCTAATGAGTAGTTATGATAGATAATAACTGATATCAATCACCTTCACACCTCCCTACCATTCTCTTTTTATGCAGCTTCAGATTTGCCAAATGCATTGGAGGAAGGTCTGCCATATACTTGAGGTCCCTGAAGCCTCTCACGTATGAATCTGAATTTGCAGCCTCTTGTCTCAAATCAGCAAATGCTTCCACAGAAAAATCAGCTGTGGAATACCAGGTTACACCTTAGCATTTCTCCTTTCTCTGGAATTTTGACCCCTCTGGTTATCATTAATTTGGCCATTCTCCAATACCTTGAAATAAATTTTTTAAGTTATCTGGCTTTTCTAGGTGTTTTCATAGAAGCAATAATCTGCTGCATGCTAATCCACCCTACCTAGATGGAAAAATTACCCTTTTTTTTTCATTGTACTTTAGGTTCTGAGGTACATGTGCAGATCATGCAGGGTTGTTGCATAGGTACATACATTCTCTGAATTACCTTTATTTCCTTCCAGATCAGTTTTCCTCTTTTGTTTACTTTGGTTTCTTTTTATATTTTAAGATTTTATCAAATATCTAGTAACCCTTCTTTGTTTGTTTTAAATTCGTATTTAACAATAGCTAACAGCAATACATAGATCACTAAATTGGTAACCTTTATTTTAAAATTAGCAGGTAGGTGCTGATATGGTAGGATCTGCACTTGCCAATTGCAGAATGCAGAGGCTTTTATCTTCCATCTTCCTTACATACTAGCGATCCCCTTTTATTTTTCCTAGATATTTGTTCAACCTGTCAAATTAAAAAACTCTCCCTTTACCCACTCACTAAGCCTAGTGGATGGCCATTCTAGATGTAAAATAGGGAAGGGGTGAGATATGGAGTGGGTGAGTAAAGTAGTAAATGTCTTAAGCTTTGGTAGGCATGTAATAATCTCTGCCACAATTACCCAGTTTTGCCCATGTAGTGCCTACACAGCTATAAACAATATGTAAATGAATGAGGAATGAGGCAACTGAATGGATTTGACCTGTGGGTCATAAATGGCCAACTCATCACTCTAAAGAAATGATTTATTTATGAGGATCTCTGGATATTTTAGATTATTCTGACTTGACATTACTATTTCTTTAAAAAAGTGTAAGAATTGGAGATAAGTAAATTATAGACATGATTCTACTATATATCATCCTATACATATTTATAATTTTATCAGAGTGTAGATCTCTGATAAAAGAAATCTATTAAGAAATCTATACTTTAAAAAATGTATCCTTACCACAATAAATATGGAAAACATAGTTTCAGTGTCCACTTTGAAACAGATGGAATAACTAAAAAGTCTTCATCCATGTCAGAAATGAAACATTTTAAAACAGAAACAAATTATCTCAATCAAACCTCTTGTCTATTTCAAAGCAAAGCATCTTCTTAAAATATCATCAAAGTGACCGCCTTTCTTAGCCCCAAATAAGGTCAATTTAATTATTTTTCTTATTTTAGTGAAACAGCATTAAACTACAGCCATGCTTCTTTTTTTTCCAGACTCTAGGATCTTAAACATTTAGGTGTTTTTCTTTAAAGGGGAAAAATACATTTATCCTTAGAAGTTTCCATTTAACATCAGACATATAGAAACTTCTAAAGGACATAGCATGTTGCCTAGAATTTAATTGTTGGGATGGTAAGGAAGGGATCGCAACTATGCCATAGAGTACTTCTAAGGGGGGGAAAAAAGAAAGAAATCACTCCAAAGATTCCTACCAAGAGCAAATTTCACTGAAGTAGAGTTTTAATTTTCTAATTATAAAAACTCAGAAAAACTTAACCTGAGTCTTCTTGCTAACTGCCAAGCAACCATCACCAGTATAAATTAAAACGAGTGAATTTTCCCAAAATAAAATCAAATTTGATCATGTATTTTCTTTGTTTATTCTATCTTTTCTAATTAATTTTGAAAAGAAAATTGTTTTCTCTATACAGCTATCTCCACATATTTTCCTATTTCCAAAAGCAACCAGAAATGATACTAAAGATTTTGGGCAAGAAAATTTGGTATATATTAGATCTAGTTACCATTGGTTAGGAATTAGGTTTAAACGGGGTGGGGGGGGAAGACCATATCCACTGAACACATGTCCCAAGGAAGTGATCTGTATTAGTCCATTCTTACACTACTATAAAGATAATACCCAAGGCTGGGTGATTTATAAAGGAGAGAGGTCTAACTGACTCACAGTTCTGCAGGCTTAACAGGAAACATGGTAAGAGGCCTCAGGAAATGTGCAATCATGGCAGAAGGCAAAGGGGAAGCAAGCATGTCTTACATGGTGGCAGGTGTGAGAAGAGAGTGAAGCGGGAAGAGCCCCTTATAAAAACATCAAATCTCATGAGAACTCACTGACTATCATGAGAACGGCATGGGGGAAACTCTCTCCTTCGACCTGTGGGGATTACAGGTTCTTCCTTCCAGGTGTGGAGATTAGAATTTGAGAAGAGATTTGGGTGGGGACATAAAGCCAAACTATATCACTATCCTAACAATTTTACATGTATTATCTCATGTAACCTTCTCTTCTATTAAGGAATTCAATGAGAAATAAGAGAGGTTAAGCAACTTACATCAGGTCAATCAGCTAGAAAGTGGCAACATCAAGATTTGCCTTCTGAGTGCAGTCTTTTGGGAGTTAAAACTATTTCCCAGAATGATCAAGTGAACACAGTCTCCTGACTGTTGAACATATTCTTTTCCTCTCTATTCCCTTCAGTCTGAGGGCTGTAAATCATCACATTGATGGCTTAAATCATATTATCTCCTAACATGTAAGCTTGTCCAAGAAATGACACAAATCACATCTTAAAAAGGAACCTCAAAAACAGAAAATTCAAAGTGTAAACACATCCTTTTATCATTTTGCCATGTACTTTAAAAAGAAATCTTAAATTCTTGGAAACATGCAGGCATCTCATTCTTAAAGACATTAAAAACAATGTTCTTTTTTTTGTTGTTGTTATATACTTAGCTCCTGGAACAGTAGCTTTCATATAAAAGGCATTCAATGAATCTTTTGAATCAATAAATTTTTGGATGAATTACCTTAAAACATACTTGTTGGCATTCATCACCAGTGATTTTCTGTGGTATACTTCCCATTTTCCATTTACTTTTGTTTCTATTTGTCATTTGGTTGAATATGTCTTCAAGAGTGGTACCTCCAGAATTACTACACAGGAAGCATTAGGTATAGCATCTAAAGGGGTTGGCGGGAGGTGCCAGGAAGGATGCTTTGGGACTCAAAACCATGGTTGCACTGCAAGAATATACTTTTATTTATATGTTTTTTTCATTTAGAGTGCCTTGAGCAACTAATTGGAGACTATTGGAGTGGGGGAGGTTAAACTCTTCCAAGCATTCCTTCAATGCTACCAATTGCTTTTGTCGGTAATTGTTTTTCCTTCTGCCTAAATGCTTGTAAGTTTTTTTTGTTTTTAATCTTGAGAATAAAAGCTCACCAGAATGTGAGCTAAAGTTACAATACCTTAAATAAAGTGTTGTAACTTGTTTTGCTTTATTCCATTTAGGAAAATTATCTATTTTTTATGATTATTATTTCTGTTAGGTTGTGTTGTTGTTGTTGTTGTTGTTGTGATCTCTCCTTCAGTAACAAAAGCCATGAAAAAGTGAGTCTTTATTTTTTTTTCTTCCATATGTGTGATCTTCTCTCTCATTGTTTTAATCTCAATGACCTTTTCCTCTCAAATACTGTGAAGGTTTTTTTTCACATTAAAAAATCGTTTTCCTTCAGAGACATGTCTATTCTTCATTGTCCTAAAAGTGGATTTTCATTTATCCAGAACCATTTTTACATATATTAGCCATCTGACTTAAATTTTATCCTAATGGGATCTATTTCCCTCTGGCCTTACTCACTAATTTTCTGTTCTTTCTTAATATTACTTTTTGTATAAAATTATGATTGCCCAATCTCCCAGAGACTATAGATGGCAGTTTTCAGAAGAGTGCTCTGTCTTCAGGCCTTCAAAACACTGTTTTTTTTTCTCTTAATTTGAATTTAAAAATAATCCCTTCTCTTTAAAAATGTCTTATTTTTCCACAAGAGCGTATTTATATTACATGTAGTCCTTCTGTGAGCCTCATATAATCTCCTTTTCTGATCTTTAGGAAGATTAATATGTTCAAACCCTGTTACAATTTCCTGTTTCTGAAAGCCTTCACTTATGTTACCCCTCTTATATGTGGGTGGCACCTTTTTCTTAGCCTATGAGATAGTTCTCTTTTGTGAAAATTTCATGATGCTGTTTTGAGGGTCCCCACTTATATTCATAAACATCAATTATAAGTGGAACGGTGTTAAAATGTACTTCATCACTACTAGTCTCTACCACCTACTTCCTGCTTTGTGTTTTTGAGGTTAAAATCTTGGTATGCATTTAGAAAGAAGAGAGAAAGAAAACAGAAATGATATTCTGTGTACTTCAGAAAAAAACAGAAACAATATTCTGTGTACTTCAGAGAGTCAAATGCCATAAAAAGAGAACCTTAACTTCTCTATCTAATACATACCCTAGGTCTGAAGGGACTGCATCTATTTGTTACTCACTTCAATTGCTTTTGGTTTTGTTTTCTCGCCGAAGTCTGCTATACACAAAAATATATAAAACCATAAGGGAAGTGATCCAATAGTTGTTTAGAAATTAAGAGTAAAAAATTGAGACTAAGATAGGTAGGCATGCAGAGACCTCTTAGAAAGTTTGAGCAATCTGAACAGGGTTCCTAAAAGGAAACTTGGAATCTACATTTGGGGATTATTCTTCTGCTAACAGCATAGAGACGATTAGTGGTACAGATGAGAACTGTTTGGTTGTTATCAGAATGGGAAGAAGAATAAATTAATGAACCAAAGGATAAGCAATATTTGTTGGAAAGGTTGAGACAGATGGAAAATGTTTTCAAAGATGTAGTTTTCTGGAATTGAAAATCTCTAAACATGGCAAACGAGGAAGAAGGTGGAATTAAAGGGACTCCCAGGTGTCTGCCTTGGCAATTACCAAGGAAAGAAAGTACAGCTTCTGTGTAGGCTGAGGAGGGTACCTTATTTTTTAACATAACCACTTTGCTTATTTTGCTTTTGGAATATTTCAGATAAAGATGTGTAGTCATAAATAAAATTCTGAAGCCTGAGAGAGATCTGAATTGAAAGTAAAGATGAATATGTCATCAGCCTTAAGGTTGTAGCTAAAGTCATGCATATGATTGCTTAGGGAGAATTTGCTCAGTAAAGATGAGCAGGCCAAAGACAAACCTCAGGGAAAAATGGATCTTGGCCTATTTATGACTTCATTATTCCTCATAGCCTTGTAGGCCTGTGTAAGCCTTGAGATTCAGCAATCAGTTTGTCCGAGGAACACACTGACTGGATTAAGACAATTGTTCCACGGAATCAGCTGAAGCTCAGACATCTCCTACCCAGCTCACCAGGCCTTGAGTTGTGGTGGAAAGTTTGCCAGCTGAGACAGAGAGAAGCAGGATGGAATCCTTTGTATGAAAAGACAGGCCAGGCTTAGGAAATTGAAGATATCAATGGGAAACAGAGTAAATTACTCAAAAAATAAATGAATAGATGAGAAAGCAGAGTGGAATAACCAAAAAGAAAAGCATAAATTGTGATATCATCCATCAATTAGCAGAGGTATAAAAAAGAAAAATATTAGTTATCTAAACCTAGGTCTATAATTTTTTTAATGTGTCAGTAGACCAAAAAGATGGCACACTCGAAATACTGGTGAAACAAAATGATCCCAGTGACCTGTGATGGATAATAAAGTTAAATTATGATAGTCTGACTGGGAGAAAAAAATATTGTCTAGCATTTCATATTTCAATATGATTGAAAATTAGGCATAAAATTAGAAACATGTGACAGTTTATGATTTAAGCCAGAAGTGAGATAGAAGAGTTCAAGATATTCAGATACAGTTATCCCTTGGTCTCAGCAGGGGACTGGTTCTAGGACCCACTAATGCATACCAAAATCCACAGATGCCTAAGTCTCTTTCATAAAATAGTGTAGTATTTGCATATAACCTAGGTACATTCTCTTGTATATGTTAGATCATCTCTAGATTACTTATAATACTTCATATAATATAAATGAGATATAAATTATTATTCTATATTTTTATTTATATTATTGGCATTGCTATATTTATATTTTCTGAATGTTTTGATTTGTGGTTGGTTTAATCCACAGATGCAGATCTCATGGATATTAAGGCTGACTATATTCCATGTATTGATAAGTCTAGGAAATACATATGGAAGTAGGTTGTTAGAAAAGTGGTGAAGGCCATTGGAACAGAAGAAATCACATTACTTAGAATGTTAATAGGGTCATCCATATGGCTGTTGAAATCACTCAGGGGGATGTCAAAGAGGAAATCTGTGAAATAAGTAATCAATGAATTCAACAGAATGATAGAATATTCAGTGGGTTAGAAGAGCAAGGCCAGGCTTTAGAGATATGCACATTATTCATGAGGATTGAAAAAATTGTATCTAAAAGTAACAGTGAAGAAAATGATAGCACAATATCTGACACAAAGTGAGAGTTAATAAAATGTCTATGGAATGAATGAATGGGTCCTCATTCCCAATTCCTTAGTAAGTATGAAAAAATGAAATTCCACTGGAAAAAGTGCCAGGAGAAATAGTGGTGTGGTAGAACCAGCTCATACCAAATTGGAGGAACTAATTATAAATTTTTCAGAAAATCTGTGGACTAGTTGTTAAAATATTTACAATTAAATTATATGAACTTAGAATTAAGGCAGTAATATTAAAATCAAAGGTAATAAATACTGAAATTCATCATTTTCTAATGATTATACTACACTTTATGATTCATGTACTTAGGTTTATTTCTATATATAGTTTCTGAATGGTAGAAATATTACCTAATAATGTACTGCTCCATATCTCTTCCCAACTCCTCACTCAGTAACACCATATTGGTATCTTGAACTTGGCTGTGGTGGAGTTTTAAAGCCATGGAAATAGGTTGCTACTACAGATTAGGGCTTAATTAATTTTTTTTGTCAACTGTCTAGAAAAAATGTATTGCCCAACTGCTGCCGGTTTTGTAAATAAAGTTTCATTGGAATATGGCCAGTAGTCAATGGTATTGTCTATAGTTCTAACACAATGGCAAAGTTGAGTACTTGCAACAGAGACCATACGGTCCTTAAGCCTAACATATCTACTATCTAGTCCTTTAGGAAAAAGTTTGCCAACTCCTGCTCTAGACTTAAGAAAATAATGGAGAAAGGGTTAATAATGCAGATTAAACTTAAAAGTGTGTCATGTCGGTATCCATTTCACTGTAAATAGCATGAAGAAAAAAAATAAAAAATATTCTGCCAATATTTGAAACAACTATTTGGTTCACCAGTTACTCATGTTATTGAAAAATGAGTGTGATTCTGACATATGCCTTCATTGTTTCACTTTTATTTTCCTCATTAATCTAAATGAAAATACCAACCAGCATTTACATTGGAACTACATTCATTTGCAACTGTTGGTTGGTCATGGATACAAGAGTTCAGTAAAAATTAATAAAAGTGTTCTGTGCAAATCAATTGGCTACACTGAATTATAATAAGGAGTATCATACATTATTTATAAATGGTGTGTCACATTTTATATCAGTAAAATGTATTTTTAAAACCCTGTGTATATCTACACATATGTTTGTTTCAGAGAGTCAGTTGTTAAATATTTGCCAGAATTCCACTGAGTAATACGAAGATATTACAAATTCAGAAAGTTAATTCATAATTGAACAGGGTTCCTACAGGGCACTGTACTTTTGTTGCTATGGAAGATCAGTAGCAAAAGGATGAAGGTTGGTAAGCATCATTAAACAGTATAGAAATGAAAGTACAAAAGTGAATGCGACCAAAAATCAGAATTTGGGTTTCTAAATATGGATGATCATCACTGAATTAGGAGGCACAAATGATTTTCACTAGTCTTGACCCTTCAAAGGCAATTCTGGCATAGTTTTGGTGTTGAAGAAGGTCCTTAGGCTATTGAGAGGCTTTTTATACAGTAGTTTGCCTGCTGTACTCAGGCATTCCAAACTAAACGTTGATGAATATTCACCTAGTCAGGTAGAGGGATGGCCCAAGGGACCCTCAGTACGTGCAGGAACCAAGTCAGCCTCTGTGCCTGGTGCACAGAAGATACTCCAGTGCATTACTCAGTATTGTGTAGGAATCCTGGATTCTGTTACCATCTCTACCAGCCTATTTTATGTAGTTCCAAATTCTCTATTTCAAGTCTTTATCTACAAAGGAATGCTGCCACTTTACTCCTGCTATCTCCTAAGGCAGTTATGAGTCTAAATGAGAAAATACGATGAGATCAATGTAAGACACTTAGATAAAAGGCACAAGATTAGTTCAAAGCACTTTGCCTAGAGAAAGAATTCAATACTTTTACCTGAAAATAAAACACAGACAGCTTTTGAACTAAATCTTAATTTTCCATAGTTAACAGTGGGAAGTTAGTATACCATTTATTGGCCCAATATTAAGATTTAGTAGAATAAAAATCTAGCCTATATACAGGACCCTTTTTTCATATATCAAAAAGTTATATAGTTTTGGGGTTTTTTTGGAAATTGAGAGTTATATAATAGACTAATTGAAATTTGTAAACAAGGGTCATGGCAGCATATGCACGCAGGTCACCCAGAGATTATGGAATTTATTATACATCATTGGCATCTACAACACGGTGAAAGCTTTATTGTCTCTGGCATTTTAAGTGCAATTATTTTGATTTTTCTCTGAACTTTAAGGTGTGAGCTTACACAACAGGGTAAAATGGTGTAATCGCAATGTTTGACCTCTCCCATATCCACCAGTCACTCCACAATGTTCCAATTGTCATGTTATGTCTAGCTGCTGTTGGAGAAAGCTTCCTAATTACATTGTCTTAACAAAATGCAAGAAAACCCTTTTTCAAAGGAAGAGGAAAACTAGCAAAAATGAGAAAAGAATGCTGATAATTTTTTTTAAATTTTTAACTCAGATAATAACTATAGAGACATCTAGAAAGAGCTTTAAGATAATCAAGACACAAGAGCCAAAAATTATCAACCTCATTGACAACTGTTTGACTGTTAATAAAGTATCATTTGCTAACAGCAAACAAGTGAACATTTGGAAAATTCATCAAAGTTCTATAACATGGGGGCCTTGAAATTACCAACCTCACACAGCTGCATTTCTAGAAAAGCATTTTAAATATTAACTGAGGTCCAGGATCACCAGATTGAAGTCTTTCTACTAAGATCCAAAGTATTCCCTTTTAAACTTCAGATTTAGCTGTGTCAGTGTGCAGGTGCGTGTATTAGGAAAGGATTAAACTAAATAACAAAAGACTTGACCTGTGAGACAGAGCCCTAATATTCTTGTATCAAGCTGTCTCTCTCTAGACAGTAGACTTAATAACATTTGCTTCTCTTGTGACAAAGATTGGATTCCTTGATTAGTCTGACAAGGTCAGAATAAATCACTGTACTAAGAAGATGGTGTAGGAAAAAGAAAGTGTGTTTTTCACCATCTCAAAGATAGTAGCTTTGGCAAAAAGTGAAATTTTCTAATTTGTTACCTTTTTCTCTTCAAGTTTTAAAGTCAAGATATTGACAATAATTGTTTAATATATATATATATATATAGAGAGAGAGAGAGCATCATAGTCAAAGTATATTCTATTTACCTAAAGGTCAGTTTTCCACAGGAGAAAAGTTAGGAGCAGAAATAAGAGGTCAGAATTTCCATCTGCCTACTATGTAGTTAGACAACTTGTCTGCTGAAGCCAGAGGAAGCAGTTCTCTTCTCTCTGAGTTTCTCAAGAAGACAAATCAAACAAGGAAGTAGAAATCCAGCCTAATTAAAGTCATAGCTGGAACTCTAAGGAGAAGTTCAGTTGTGCACATAATACAGCTTGGAACAAAGCTTTTATTTCATTCTCCATACTATAAATTTGAACCTCTCTTCTCAGAGCCTGACCTACTCCCTTTCAATTTGAATATGACATAGTAAGGGTATTACAAATAGTCTCAGGAAGTGTTCACAAAAGCAGTTTTTCAAGCAGCCTCTGGAGCCATTATCACTGCACTGCTCTGAATGAGTGAGAAGGTAGGCAAAGCAGCCCTTTAGGGTGTCAAGCTGTAGCAGTGTGGCTCTCCAAGCACAAGATCTTGATGTCCCCTTAGTAGCTTATCAACCTTAACAACAGTCTGGCTGCACCTCTGCGGGGGAATCTTTCTCATGCTGGACCCTTGGTACAGGTATCATATTCAACAGCCTATAAAACTCTCTAGTGTGGCCATCTGTTAGTCCTCAACAGAACAAGAAGAATTTGAAGATGAAGTACTTCAATGGGAATTTTCTTCTTCAATTATCAATGGTATCATTTCCATAAAGGTCTTTGCAGAGAGATAGTCCACATGGGAAGAGAAATGTCCACATATCAGTTTCTAAACTCTATTTCTTAACCTGCAATTATAGGTTTCCATTTTGGAAAGGTTTTAGAAAGCAACACAGGCCCCTAGTTTTCTAGAGTAACTTGCCTGTTGTTTTCTTCTTACTGCAAGAAAATAACAATATGGTATACACTGGTGCCAAATCAATCCATAATACTACAGATTACCTCCTTTCTAAGTAAAGCATCTAAAAGGATAATAGCCAGCAATATATACTCTCAAATCTCTGAGAACATTTCTCTATGAGGTTTGGAGAGCTGGTATTTATTTATTTTCTTTCAAAAATACATGCCCCAAAGAGATGGCCTTAAGCCCACTGAGCATGTGGGATGAATACTCTCAACAGTTTACATATGATACTCTACTAGTTAATAAAGTATCATTTGCTAACAGCAAACAAGTGAACATTTGGAAAATTCATCAAAGTTCTCTCAACAGAGAGATGTAGGGTGTCATTTCCAAATAAAATGTAGGGTGTCATTTCCAAAATAAAATTAATGAATTTTCTTCTTTGGAGGGATGTCTTAACTTGCTGTATAAGAAATAGTGGATAGCTTCCACTTTCCTCTCCAAAGCAATAGCTGCATCTCAGATGTGGCTGAAATAAGCAACTGATGGTCTGTCACCTGCACAGCAACCAACATTTCCTGGGATATGAGACACCACAGCAGTTGCTAAGGCGGGAAATAATTCCGCCATTCTGGCATAATAGTGGAGTCCAGGGTGCTAATCCGAGGCATTTGTTTTTACCTGATAACAATAAGTATGCCTTTGTGGGAAGAGTGTAGGGATCCCTAACGGGGATCTAGTGAGCTGACGTAAAGTTGAGAAGACCAAGGAATACCTCTGAAGGAATCAAGGTATACTTTGTCACCTTCACTCCTGTGTCACCCTTTCTATTACCAAAGAAGCAGCAATATTGCTTGAAGCTTACAGCGTGAAAATGCTGCCTGAGTTCCTAGCCTGCCAACCCACCTGTAGATTTCAGACTCAAACTGTTGCAACAGTGACTCTTCCTAATCTTTCAGCCTATAAATTTCACTCTCACTGACCCCACAATAACATGGACCAATTTCTTAAAATCTTTCTCTCTCTGGATAGATAATAGATAGATAGATATCCCATTGGTTCTTTTTCTCTGGAGAATTCTGACTAATTAATACACATGAAATGATATAAATTCCTGTTTTGTTACATAGAGCTGTCATAATAAGCAAATTTAAATACTGAATGAAAATAAAAAAGAATGGCTTTTATTGGAGCATTACAAAGTGCCTGTTACAGCATTTATTTTTGACATAAGTTTTCTCACTGAAGTTAAAACAGCAAGTTTTCTCACTGAGGTTAGAACAGCTGCTCCGTTTATAAATAAGGAAAGAGATTAGAGAGTTTAAGTAACTTTCTAAAGGATATCCAATCTAGACCTGGATCTAAGTTTTCTTAAGATTGTGCTTTCTAAACTATTACCTTTCTCTTAAAGTTTAAAACATCTATAGTCTCAATAAACCAATTTTCTTGTTTAAAAGATGAAGAAATATTAAACTTCCAGAGAAACTAATAATCAAGAGAAAATAATTGGTAATTGTAAATCATTTTAACATGCAAGGCATGATGAAAAGAATCAATACAAATATGTAATAATTCCATCTCATTGAAATCTGAATCTGCTCCAGGGTCTGTACTAAATATAGTATTTATAGAAATATATAGAAAGCATATAGAAAGATATGCTTTCTTTTTATTATAATTGTTTAAACTTAGAATCACAGACCATCAGTGCTTTATATTCTGTTTGATTCTGTGCAATTATAATTGAGTCAGATTCACAACTTTAAAAAAACTCATCTAGAAGTTAATATTCTGAAATAAATGGTATCCTGCAGGATAATATAGCATCAATATTATCCACTATTTATATTCAAGACATATATCATTATCCCTTGATATATTCTGGGATTTGGTTCCAGGACAGCCCTCACATACCAAAATCCTTACACATTCAAGTCCCAAAAATCAGCCCTGCAGAACTACACATAGGAAAAGTTGGCCCTCTTTATATGCAGATTTTGCATTCTGCAAATATGCAAATACTATATTTTCTTTCTTTTTTTAGAGATGGTTTCTAAAAGACGGGTCTCTTACAGACAGGGTCTCACTCTGTTGCCAGCTTTGGAGTGTAGTGGCCTGACCAGAGCTCACTACAGCCTCAAACTTCTGGGCTCAAGGGATCTTCCTGCTTCAGCCTCCTGAGTAGCTGAGACTACAGTCATGCCACCGTACCCAGCTGATTTTTAAATTTTTTTAGCAGTCTTGATATTTTGCCCAAGTTCGTCTTGAACTCCTGGTTTCAAGGGATCCTCGCACTTTGGCTTCCCAAAGCACTGTGCGAGGCTCACAAAGTACAAGAAGGTTATAGAACACCAAGCAGATTTAACCAAAAGAAGACTACATCAGGTATTTAATAATAAAACTCCCAGGCCTCAAGGATAAAGAAATAATCCTAAAAGCAGCAAGAGGAAAAAATAAAAAAAATGGATCTCCAATATCTGGCAGCAGACTTTTCGGTGGAACCTTACATGCCAGTAGAAAGTGGCATAAGATATTTAAAGTGCTGAGTGCAGAAGGGAAAAAACTTTTACCCTAGAAAACTATATCTGGCAAAAATATCCTTCAAACATGAGGAGAAATAAAGACTACACCAGACAAACAAAATCTGGGGTATTTCATCAACAGCAGACCTGTCTTACAAGAAATGCTAAAGGGAATACTTCAATCAGAAAGAAAAGGACATTAATAAGCAATAAGCAATCACCTGAAATTGTAAAACTCACAGATAATAGTAAGTACACAGAAAGACAGAGTATTATAACACTGCAACTATGGTGTATAATCTACTCTTAAGTAGAAAGACCAAATGATGAACCAAACAAAAATAATCACTACAACAACTTTTCAAGACATAGTACAATAACATATAAATAGAAACAAAAAGTTAAAGCAGGGGGACCAATATAAGGTGTAGAGTTTTATTATCTTTTTGCTTGTTTGTTTGTTTTTGGAAATAGTGTTAAGTTGTTATCAGGCTAAAATAATGGATTCTAAGATAGTATTTGCAGGCCTCATGGTAACCTCAAGCCAAAAAACATGCAATGGATATGCAAAAAGAACAAGAAAGTAAATCATATTACCAGAGAAAACCACCATCACTAAAGAAAGCCAGGAAGCAAAGAAAGAAGAAAGAGAAGACAACAAAACATCTGGGAAGCAAGTAACAAAATGACAAAGTTCAGTCCTTATCAATAATAACATCAAATGTAAATGGAATAAACTCGTCATTCAAAAGGCATAGACTGGCTGACTGGATGAAAAACAATCTATCCAAAGACCTATTGATCTATTACCTACAAGAAACACACTTCACCTATAAAGACACACATAGACTGAAAATAAAGGGATGGGAAAAGATATTCCATGCCAATGGAAACCAAAAAAATCAGGAGTTGCTATACTTATGTCAGACAAAATAGATTTTAAAACCAAAACCATGAGAAGAGACAGAGAAAGGGTCCTTGTATAATGATAAAGAATTCAAGAAGGTATAATTGTGAATATATATGTGCCCAGCACTGATGTATAAAGCAAATATTAGAGCTAAAGAGAGAGCCAGGCCCTGTCCAATAGTAGCTGGACACTTCAACACCCAAGTGTCACCATTGGACAGATCTTTCAGACAGAAAATAAAGAAATATCAGGAAATCTGTGCTACAGGCCAAATGAATCTAATAGATATTTATAAAATGTTTCATGCAACAGGTACAGAATACACGTTCTTTTCCTTAGCACATGGATTATTCTCAAGGATAGACCATTTGTTAGGTCACTATGGAGGCCGAATGAGAAATGTGGGTCTGAATTAAAATTCAGTCTTAGATTGCAACATGAATTGTGTGTACTATTTTATAATGTTAAGTCTTCAGGATTGTTCTGTAAACTGGCCTTATTTAGGTAATAGGATGAGAACTATGGTAAAAATCTTATAGGCCAGAGACCTTGGTCCTTTTCGCAAGCATCATTAGTTATCCTAGAGATATGCTATTGTTTACATGATTTAAACAGTGCTCCAGGGCCGGGCGCGGTGGCTCAAGCCTGTAATCCAAGCACTTTGGGAGGCCGAGACGGGTGGATCACGAGGTCGAGAGATCGAGACCATACTGGTCAACATGGTGAAACCCCGTCTCTACTAAAAATACAAAAAATTAGCTGGGCACGGTGGTGTGTGCCTGTAATCCCAGCTACTCGGGAGGCTGAGGCAGGAGAATTGCCTGAACCCAGGAGGCGGAGGTTGCAGTGAGCCGAGATCGCGCCATTGCACTCCAGCCTGGGTAACAAGAGCAAAACTCCATCTAAAAAAAAAAAAACAAAACAGTGCTCCATTTGTTTACAACCCTGATGTAAATGACTATTAACTGAATTGGAGTAAAGATCTTGCTGTTTTGTAATAAGTGAAAATGGATTCTTTCTTCCCAAGCAAATACTGAATTTTCTTATTTGACAGATTATTCTTTTTTTTATTCTTCATCATCATTAGTACCTGTGAATCAATATCCATACAGATAAATTTGCATTCTTCATTTTCCTATCTTGTTACTTCAAGCTTGGCTTAGTCATTACAGAGATACCTGCTATAGCTGTCCCAGCAGCTGCAGTGATTTGCATCCATTGACACCAACCCAGCTGGCTCTCCTTCACAATCTGGCAGCTGCTACTGTTGTTAACATCTGTATCTAAGCTCTGTTATTGTTGTAAATCTTAGAGATCTTACTCTCCACCCTCAGATTCCTTTTACTTGTACAGCCTTTATGTGTATATATAGACATATATCAAAAGACTTTTAAATATATACATTGATGTATGGGTGTATATGTATATGAAATATGTAATGTACATATGTCTGTATACATTGATTTCATATATATATCTGAAACTACTAGTACTGGGCAGAGAAAAATCTGGTTTTGAATTTTCCAGCTGTGGCCTAGAGGCAAGTGACTCATTTCACTTCTCATCAGGCATCCTCAACTTTACACTTAAGATAACAATAAAGAGCTGGGCATGGGTTGTAAAGTGGAGGATGGGATGTGCAGCAAGAGGGAGGATGGGAAAGTAGTTGGAAAAAGTGATCTTTTTGGCCTGTTGGAATGTCTTCAGGTTCATTTATTTAATGCACATATTTGGAGATCACCTTCTAGGATCTGGGAATATATCACTGAACAGAACAGGCAGGATTCTATCCACATGGAGCTTAAGTTCTAATAGATTTAGACAGTCATAGTAAGCTATCTCCTAAGGTTTAATGAAAGGTCTATATGTAGAAGTCAAGCTCTCTTTATCCTTTCCCAAGGCATTGATGGGAATATTTACTCCATGGGAAGAAGGCAAGGCTCTTCTTGCTAAAGAAATTAAATGATCAAGAGAGAAATAAGTGAGAGAATTGTCACTCCCAAGCAAAGTATTCCAAATACTGGTATTTAAGGGTTACTCTGAGAAACCATAAGAATCTGCCAACTAATCTTAATGTAATGTCTAAAAGCCACAAAAATCACACATCTCCTGATTGGTATTTTTTTTTGTACTTGCCTTATTTTTTTCCCATTTTTCTACCATTTCTGGTTTTGATTGCACATTCTGTATTATCACATTTTCTCTCTTCTCTAAAGCTATCAATTACACTTTTAAAAAATGTTGTAGTTACCCTTGAGTTTATAATACACATTTTTAACTAATTTAAATATATTTTCAAATAATACTCTACTGCTTTACATGTAGTTCAGGAAACTTATATTACTCCCAATTCTTCCTTCTCCTCTTTTACATCATTGTTTTCATTTTCCTTACCCATATGAAATGACAGCCCAATATGTTACTGCTATTGCCTTAAACACAGTTGTATTTTAGGTCAATTAAGGATAAAGAAAACATTTTATTTCACCTCCATTTATCCCTTTATTTTTCCTTCTTTTATGTAGACTCAAGTTTCTGATGTATGTTTGACTTCTCCAGCCCTCACTGATTTCCATATCCCTGAAACACTCAATTGTGGTCTGAGACACATCTTCACATTTCAACAATATTGCGTCTTGCATTGTTTTTTGTTGTTTCATCATGTGAGTCATGATCTTTCCATACAATTGTAAACTTACTGAAGTAGGGGGTCCTCTATTTTATTTTTTTATCCCACGCAGTGGTTGACACAGAGATGAACATATAAAATACAGTGGATTTACATTGATTCCTTATAGACTAGTATAAATGTCAAGAGGCTGCAAGTAGGTGTACCCTTCCGAGTTTCTGCCATTTGAAGAGTGCCTGTGATGATTTCATCACTCCCATTAGAGCTTCATTTTTTTCATCATGTCAATGTTTTCTCTGTGTTATTGTAATTATTTTGATGAACTATAATGAGAATTTCTAAGCATAGCTCATAACATAAGCTTTGGAAGTTACAAGGAAGAAAATACACATTGGTGACGGTATAGAGGAGGTGATGGCAATTTTAGTCATCACTCCTTGGTACTCCAGAACCCACAACCAGTTCATATCTTGTCTTCCTGCCCACACTCTATGAGCAGGCAGGAGCTCAAAACAAGTCTAGTTAAGTTTTGTATTTTACATCCATTCCCTGAAATTTACTCATTACTTTTCATGTAAGTTTCATGGATATTTGTAAAATAGAGTTTTGGAGGTATTTGAAAATATTATTTTGATCTCAGTGACAGCAGCTTCTTTGGTACTATCAGGAAAAGTGTCACTGGAGATTAAATACCCCTTTGTGTTTCACATAGCTGTATGTCACATACTTATTATGATACTAAGTTTTACTTGCTTAGTAGTTTTTCTTATTCATCTGCTATGATGAAAAAGCATTATAATGTTTGTAATTTCTCTATCATATAGTACCATTTGTTGAAGTATCTTAGCTATAGCATTGATCTTTGCAACATTTCCTGAGATGGAAGAGAGACATTTATCTCTCAAATTTCACACATAATTATTTGTTGGCATTGTTTGCCCAAATTGGATGGATATAAATGTTAGCTTCAACTTCAGTTATGCCAGCTTATCTTTATTTTTTACCAAAACCCTTTGTCTCTTGCATTTAAAGATATGGTGGCATGTGCATTGGCTTTCTTAACTTATGAATCTTATTGTTTTGATAGTTTCACAACTCTCTGCTCTTTCCATAGTGTGGAAGGTAATTAACAAATGAGTGCCAGATATGAGCCCTGACATTCTTGCATTGCCCCATTTGCTCAAATTCAACATGGCTGCACTAGGTTTCCTGAGTATGATTTCTCTGATGCTTTTTATTGAAAGGACCTCCTTCATATAGAATGGCAATCATATTAAGAATGTATGGCCACTATTTTTTATTAAAGGAGGGCAAGTCTCTATTACAGCTAACTCAAAAAAATCACTTTAATTTTTGCTTTATTTCTTTAATATCTCAAAACGAATGGAAATTAACCTTCTCAAATATTTAAATTAGTGGAGCTTCTGGGCTTTTATGGAATTCTACCTGCCAATGACAGCTCTCTAAGTACTTTGTATGTTAACTTCACTGACTCTTATTATTTGCTTCTGTAATAATATGAGACAGAGGGTGGTTTAGAGTATTATGATCTGAGAAGTCTCTAATTTCAGTTTAATATTGAATCTCATAGGCATCCACTCATTATACTTCCTGACAATTGTAGAACACTTAAGCGTTTACAAAAAAATCAAATTTGATCCTTAAAATTATCTCACAAAACAATATTTCTTGTATGTAAATAACCAATTTACATACAGGAAAACTAAAGATTTTAGTTCATGTAAGCTATAGCTGAGAACAGAAGACTCTCATTAGAAGGAAAAAATGTTCGGTTCAAAGTGCATAGAAGCTGAGGGTAATTGTTCCCTCAAAAAGATCTCCCCTTGAACACGATCAGTGACCCTTATTTCCATGACTTACAAATAAAGAGGAAAACATAACTAAAGTCATTCTAACTCCCTATGACAGTTTGACTCTCTGCGGTTAAATCACTTGCCTTGTCTGCTCATGACAGAAAGCAGGGGTTGCAGGTAGATGGTGACAGCTAAGGCTCTGTCTCTGGGGAAATTCAAGCTGCTAGCCTCCAGATTCAGGAACTCTGGGTCCTGGATTTTCTGCTACAGGAAGGCTTTCTGATGTTGTCTCCTATTACTACAAACAAACCTTGCTTATGACACCACATGTTCTGTATTATTCTTTAGAAGTTATTATCAAAATAATTAGTGTGACTTGCTTTATAGAAGAAGTTTGCCTAGCCTGAAGCTGAAGTAACTTATTAGTGAAGATAAACTAAATTTCCACAAAGATTATAGATGTGTGGTGAGTGTTTGGAAATAAGAGGATGTGTTAAATATTACTTATACCTTAAAGTGAGAAGAGGGTGGATTCCTGCCAGATTGATGGGATTCGCATTCCATTTGATACTAGCTATAACACCTTGGAAACTTAACCTCTGTGTGCCACAGTTTTGTCATCAGTGAAATAGGGTTGTCACCATTTACCAAGCTCAGTAACTTATTGTAAAGATTAGTGAATAAATACATGCACACTGCTTACATATGTGTCTGTTATTGTTGTAATAGTAATAGCTAATATTAGTTGACTATTTCCTATGTTAGTTATTGAATTCCATGATTTAAATAGTTTGTAACTTTTAATTTTCATGACAATCCCTTGAGACAAAGGCTATTTTTATTTCAACTTTACAGAGGATAAAATTATAGTAAAATTAACTATCCCCCAAATCCCACAGACAATTGGCAGAACATCTCTTACAATTATACCTTCAATCTCTAAGCTAGAAATGGTCATTTCTAATAGAAATAGTTTACAAATAGAGAATGTAGAAATAGGAAGCCCTATTTTGGGATACTCTTGGCATTTAAACTGACAAAATAACTTCTACAGTTGACCCTTGAACAGTAATGGTCTGAACTGTGTGGGTCCACGTAAAAGCAGAATTTTTTGTAACCAAAAGTAGATTGAAAATACAGTATTGGGGCCCCCCTTGGTGGCTCACACATGTAAGATCTTTCTGTAGATTTGGGAAGTTCTCTCTTATTCATTTGAATAAACTTTCTAGCCCTATCTCTTTTTCTACCTCCTCTTTAAGGGCAATAACTCTTAAATTTGCCTTTTTGAGGTTATTTTTGGGATCCTTTAGGCATGCTTCATGTTTTTTCTTTTGTCTTCTCTGACTGTATATTTTCAAATAATCTGTCTTCAAGCTCATTCTTTCTTTTGCTTGGGCAGTTCTGCTATAAAAGGACTCTGATGTATTTTTCATTATGCCTACTGCATTTTTAAACTCTAGAATTTCTGCATAATCTTTAATTATTTCAATCTCTTTGTTAAATTTATGATAGAATTGTGGATTTCTTTCTGTATTGTCTTGAATTTATTTGAGTTTGCTCAGCACAGCTATTTTGAATGCTGTCTGAAAGGTCACAGATGTCTGCATCTCCAGGATTTGGCCCTGGTTTCTTAGTTCATTTGATGAAGTCATGTTTTCCTGGATAGTGTTGATGTTAGTAGATATTCTTCATGGTATGGGCATTGACGAGTTAAATATTTACCATAGACTTTACTGTTTGGGCTTATTTGTACCCATTCATCTTGGCAAGACTTTCCAGATATTTGAAAATACTTGAGTGTTGTGACCTAAGCAGTACCTGCTTTAGAGGACACCCCAAGCCCCGTAACACTGTGGGTCTTATAGACTTGTAGAGGTACCACCTTGTTGGGTTTTATACAAGATCCAGAAAAATTCTCTGAATTACCAGGCAAAGACTCTTATTCTCTTCCCTTACTTTATTCTAAACAAACAGAGTCTCTCTGTTCTGAGCCCTCTAAAGCTGGGAATGGAGTGATACAAGTAACCTGTGGCCACCACCATTATGACCATGCAGGGTCAGACCTAAACCAGCACAGCACTGGGTCCCGCCCAAGGTCTGCAGTAAACACTCCCTGGCTACTGTCTATGTTCACTCAAGATGCTGGAGCTCTACAATCAGCAGGTGGCAAAGCCAGACAAGTCTGTGTCCTTTCATTTAGGGCAGAAAGGTCTCCCATCTCTCAGATGGGTCCATAAGTGCCTTCCAGGAGTCATGAACTGGAGGAAAAATCCTTTGAAATCTACTGGAACCAACCCAATGCCCATCAATGATAGACTGGATAAAGAAAATGTAGCACATATATACCATGGAATACTGTGTGGCCATAAAAAAGCATGAGTTCATGTTCTTTGCAGGGACATGGATGAAGCTGGAAACCATCATTCTCAGCAAACTGACACGAGAACAAAAAAACAAACACCACATGTTCTTACTTATGAGTATTGAACAATGAGAACACATGGACACAGGAAGGAAACATCACACACCGGTCGGCCTGTTGGTGGGTAGGGGAGCTAGGGGAGGGATCGCAGGGAGTGGGAGGATTGGGGAGGTATAACATCAGGAGAAATACCTTATGAAGATGATGGAGGGATGTATGCAGCAAACCACCATGGCTTGTGTATATGTACATAACAATCCTGTATGATCTGCATATGTACCCCAGAACTTAAAGTATAATAAAAAGACCTAAGATACTCAAAAGAAAAAAAGAAAGAAAGAAAAAGAACTCTACCTGGTATTCTATTGTACTGTAGCTGAGCCAGGACTCAAACCACAAGACACAGTCCTTTCCATTCTTCCCTCCTCTTTTGAAAGCCAGAGGAGCCTCACCTCATAGCCCCTACTACCACAGGACACAGGGAGTACTTCCAGACTACTGCTGATGTTCCTTTAAGGCCCAAGGGCTCTTAAGTCAGCTTGAGGTGAATGCTGCCGGGTTTGGCACTCACCCTTAAGTGCCTTGAGTGGCTCAGGGCAGGTTTAGGAAACTGTCCAAGAGTCAAGTCCTGGAATTAGGGACCTCAAGATCTCATTTTGTCTTTAGACCCCTATATTCATGCTAGTACCTAAGCCAAGTAAAACAAAGTTTCCTTTACTTTCCCCTGTTTTTCTTAAGCAGGAGTTTTGCCCTGTACTCACAATGGTTGGTAATGTACCGAGTCTCACATGAAGCCAGCAAATCTTAGAGACTAACCAAAGGCCCTCAACGTAGTATAGCTGCTGGTTACTCAGGGCCTAGGGGCTCTTCAGTTAGCAGTTGATGAACGCTGCTGGGACTGGGTTCTTTCCTTCAAAGAAAAGAGTTTTCTTCTGGCCCAGGATGTGTCTAGAAATGTCATCTGGGAGCTAGGCCTGGAACGGGGGCCTCATGACTCTGACTAGTGCCCTATCCTGCTGTGGCTGAGCTGGTATCCCAAGATGCAAGACAATATCTTCCCTACTTTTTCCCTCTCCTGTCTTCAAGTGGAAGGAAAGAATCTCTTTCAGAGCCAGGAGATATGCAGCCTTGGGCTAGGGTGGGGTGATGTTAGCACTCCCTTAGCTGCCCTGGTCAGTGTCTCAGTAGCTCAGGTGACCCCTCTCCCCCAAGTCCAGTGTCTCTGGGTCTAGTGTAGCACTAGGACTTGCCAAAGAGTTTCAGTCCTTATGGCCTGGACTGCCTTTCAAATGTAGTTGGAGACACAGAGAACTGTAGCCCTTCAGTGGTGAGGTTTATGAGAACTCAACTTCTGACCCACTGGCATCCTCAATTACCTTTTGGTTAGCGCTGGTTTATATCCTCCCTCTGTGAATGGGCATCAGCTGATCTTGGTTTGCTTTTACTCTCTGTTCTACCAGGACAGAAATGGGTTCAATGACTCACAATTACTCTGCTCTCTCTCCCACAGCACCCAGAGACACTCCACCTACTATGCTGCTAATGCCAAGGATTAGGAAGGGGTGACATTGGTGATTCAGGAATGCTTTTTCTATCTCTTCAGTGCCTCTTTCGGTGATATAAAGTTAAAACTATGTACTATGAGTGCTCATCTGATTTTTGGTTCTTATGAAGGTGTTTTTTTCTGTGTAGATAGTAGTTGCTAACTTGGTGTTCTTGTGGAGGGTGGAGACCGTTGGTGGAGCCTTCTATTCCACTATCTTGCTCCACCTTCTTCCCTCACCCATTTTTTAAAAAACAATTTCCTAACCATGCTTGCAGGGAAATGGTAAAATGAATCATTAAGAGTTTTACTTCTTCATTCTTCAATTTCATGCAGGAAACCAAGTCAAAAACATAAGTAAATGGCAATTTATGTAATTGACTCAGAATCAAATGAAAAACTATATTTCAATACAGTTTCTGTAATTAACTTTCTCTCTGCCAAGAAAATATCTGGGCATATGATATGACCCTTATCAAAATCCAGTGAGCTAAAGTGGGGGAAGGAGGTAAAAATGTGTCAAACTTCACAGTTTTGAAAATAATATTCAAAAGAAAGCTTTAAAGAATTTTATTCTTATACTACATGCACAATATCTCAGAAGTTTCTCACTATACTAGAAACCCTAAGATACTTTGAAGTTTCTTGGAACAAAGACCCTTTTTTATTTCAGTGCTGACACATGAATATAAGAGAACTCCAGATTTCCCTTGAAAGTCTCTTGTGTACTATACGAGACTGGAAGAGTTCTGATGCTGCTGAGTTCCAGTCTCTTTGCTAATATTAGTTTATTATCTTATAAAAGAGAGTGAAACAAGCCATAAAGACTCATCCAACTTCTGATTGAATTTTCAGGAGTGCTACATATTAAATGGAGTATAACTAGATAGCAGCAAAGAAAATAGACTATTCTTCAGTTTAATATTCATTTTTATCTTATCTTACTGATTAGGCTGGGACAAAAAATACTAAAGGAAATAAGTAGCTTAACGTCATGCAGTGGGGTTTCTTTTAGTGTAATTTCTATGGATGAAATAATCAAATTGCCAAATACTTTTTTAAGGACGTACCTTGGATAATTAATTAGTTTTGCTTTTCTTGGTCAAATGTTCATATTTCTTTTCGCAAGTAAATATGGTTGAAGACAACTGTAGGGGAGCTTTGCTAAGTAGAACCAGGGGTTCTAGGTAAGGTATCAAGTATGACACTAATAACGTGGTGGTATATGAAGCCTAGTTTCTTAGAATGAAGTCCCTTTCTTGTTTCAATGCTGATAATGCTGTTTCTGACCTCAGAAAGAGGAAGAACCACATAAATAGTTCTTTCAATAGCCGGGTGTCCACCTCATTCTTTATTGACTGGGCATAAAATGTCATATTTCAATATGCCTAGTAACTAAGGTAATTAAATAAGATAATAGAACTTTTAACACAAACTGCATAGGGACTTTGACAAATTTTCAGATTCAAAATCAGGCATTGATTTTTTAAGCTTATCAGCATATACTTTAAGTTGATTGTCTCAGACATGGGTAGTTCTTTCCATTCAAACTAATTAGATACAGGCCCAGAACGTGTTTGACTGTTAACAGGTAAAGTGAACGTATCATTATTATAAAGGAACATGAGAAGATGTGATATCTGAAGCTGCTATACATAACCCTGCTACTATATCAGAGGACCCATCTAATAACAGTTAACCCAAGAAAGACAACAGAGTCAAGTCAAGAAGTTAACAGAACCACATTCTCATGACATGATTTGATCCTCTTACTTTATCTAAGACAGCTCTACTCCTGGGATTCCAAATATCTAAGACAACGAAAAACCTTTTGCTTCAGCCCTTTTGGGTTGGTTTTTCTGCTACTTGCCATTAAAATCTTTCTATGCATACAAACGTTTAATAAGGAAAGAATATAACTAAATAGAAGGAAGTGGTCAGAAAATTGTTAACTGAAATTTTGCTTCCTCTGATAAATTAGAAAACTAGACCATGTGCTAAGAGTAAGATAAAAGTTTAGTAGCAGGGTGATTGAGTTTGTAGCCACTAAAAGAGGTATAACTGGGCAGTTATTGCAAACCCAGCTGAGATACAGGACCATGAATTTGTAGTGACACAAATTTATGTAACTGTTTCATTTTTACCCAGTAACATTCAGACTCTGGAATATAGAAACAAATTATTCACATAGCTAGATTGTTACAAGGCTGGAGTTTCACAGGGGATAAGAAGAAAAAAACAAAGATAACTAAAATTTAAAGGTCAGAAAAATCTAGGTTAGATAAAAGAAAAGGAATTTGGAAAAGAATATATTGGCAGATAGATGATTTGGGATTCAAAATTAGGTATGTTGGGAATAATAGTAAGATAGCGAGGATGACAGTTAATGTCTGAATAAGAAACCTGGAACACACTGGGTAATCATACAATATTTAATAAACCAACTATTTGCAATTGTTTTTGCATGGGCAGGATGTATAGAAACTGCAGGAATAATACAATTTGCAAAAGATAACAACAGCAGGGTACATTCCCATATTTAAACATGAAGAGGTAGGTGGAGGAAATAATTGTCAGAGCCAGGAATAGACACTTATATTGGAAAGGCCTCCTGATAATTTAGAGCAATCTTGCATGAAAGGTGCAGGGGGAATAAGTGCCTTTATTTCATTCTTTATTCTCTCTCTAATCTGCTGATTCCCTATGTGTGAGCCAAACTGGAAGCCAGAGAGAAAGGGAGCTCATCACTGATTGGTCCATTTAGGTCAAACACTTGGGGAACAGAGAAGGGTAGAAAAGACTGGATGAAAGGTTCAAAGGGGTAAGCAAAATATCCTCAGCAGAGGTTTAACATTTAGAGATGGGGTGTTTTGATGGACTGAAAGTTCTGTATGTAATTTTAGGTAGATAACTAAAGTGGGATAGACTAGATGAACACAGCAATTGACAAGGCCTGGGTATTGTTAGGTTCAAAGACTGTGTGCTTGGCCAGAGCTGCTAGTAGAGGCACAGCTATGGTGAGTTTCTGCTTATTTAAAACAATATTTAAGCAACTTTTAGAAGAATAAATAAACAGACCTTAGGTATACAGATGTTTTAAGGTATTAGGAAATAGACCTTTTGTTGTTTAAATCCAGACTTTAGGTCTCAAGAGCTAGAATAGATATTAGTCACTAGAGGGTGAGATTTGTAGGATATAACACAGGCCTTATAGATCTAAACGACCTTCCACTATTCCCAACATGATCACCACTTGCTCTCTAAAGTCCTTCCTGGTTGTTTTCTACATAAGCTCACATCAGAGTTATGGGTTTCAGGAATTCAGATTGTAAATTCAACCCATGATTATTTTGTCAATAGACAGATAACATGGGGATAATATCAATTTCTGAACAAAGGTGGAATAAACCTCATAAAACATTCAGACCTAAAGGTTAAGAAAATTTTTAAATTAGGTGTCTCTGAAACACCTTTTCTAGGAATCAGTGTTTCTCTGAGACTCAAAAAGGGAAAGAATCATACTCAAAAAAGAACTCAGTCTTGTAGTGAAATCAGATGAGAAGAAAAGTGGGGGAAAATACTAGTCAATGATCTAGAGGAAGAATAATCTCCTCAGAAGACAGGTTAATAAACTGAAAGTCTAGGAAGAAGTGACTATGACTGGAGCAGGAAGAACTCTAAAAGAAGGGAAGGAGGCTCTCAGAGTGCAACAGCATAGCTACCCCCAACAGAAACCCATGCAGGGAAACCCACGCCCATGCAGCAAGGAAGGAGGATGCAGAGGAAATGTTGTTGCTTCCTTGTGGTAGCACAGGTTATTATTTAAGCCTGCAGAATTCCAAACTGGAGAAAATACCAGGTTTAAAGTGGGGGCACATGGCAGAGAGTGTTGGCCCTAAGTGGGCCTCTCAGGACTCTAGCTATGGAGGCAGCGAAGGTGGCTTCATTTACTTCAGGTATTTGCTGAGGTGGAGATACTGATTGAGATAAATGTAGATATTAGGAAGCAACTCCCTCAGAGGAAGAATCCATAGGACAACAGCCACTGTAAAAATAGCTTAAAAATCCCTTGGGATTCTGTTGGAGATGAAAAACCAGAGAGGAAGAGGAGGGGAGAGGGAGATGGGAAAAAGGAGGGAGAAAAGGAGAGAGCGAATTATCTTCTTTAGAGGAATCTTGATTTCTTGGAGCAATGGGCTGAAACTGAGAAACGTTTTTACATTTAATATTTTTCTCTTTTCATTTTCTGCTGTACAGACATCAGGCTTTACCCTGGTTTCAATATATAGATGGAGGGAATATTCACAGAACAGGCTAGTAATTCAGGACACAAATAAATTGGTTGGAGCCAATTAGAGAAAGACAAGATATTTTCACATAGCTCATGGCAGGTGGAAAAAATAACAAGTCCCTATTTTGTCAGATCCCTATTGACTGTAATAGGGATGGTACCATGGCTGAAAGGCTGAAGAAGAGACTTGGAGCCAGTGAAGACACACAGGGTTTACTGAGGGCACTTACATACAGGACAGTTCAGTGGCAGCAGGCTGGACAGGAGAACCACAACAGCTGTAAAAAGCATGCAGTCTATATACTATTTCCACTTAGCACCCTCTCCGTAGCAACCTCTACTGACAACCTTCATTCAACCCAAATGAAGGGCCTCAATCTCTTGTGTGGCCCACATTCCAGGGGATGGGCCAGAGCTTCAGATGTTTGTTTCTCACAGATAAGAAAAAATCTCCAGGTTAATCACTCCTGAGTTTCTTAGCTCAGAACTCTGAACACATATTCTTCTCAAATAATTCTTTTCAGAGTATGCTGAACTTACTGCTGTCAAGTGCATCTGCTATACAGTCCTATACTTTTGATCATACACAGACTCTATCTTACCTGCCCTAGAGCAGCTAAGGGAAAATGTTTATAACCTTGGGGAGAGATCTGTGGAAAGGTAAAGATGACCAAAGCTTTGGAGAAGTTCTACAAACATGTAACTACTTATGAGGGGATATTGAAGTTTCCCAGGCAGTACAGTCTAATGGACCATCTTCCAAAGCTCTGAGTGGTCAATCCCCAGCAAAAATCCTTTTAATGAATAAAACATAATTTGTCACCATTCTTCTTTTTTTTTTTTTTTTTTTTTTTGAGACAATGTCTGACTCTGTCACTGAAGCTGGAGCGCAGCAGTGCAGTACTGGCTCACTGCAGCCTCAACCTCCCAGGCTCAAGAGGTCCTCCCACCTCAGCCTCCCAAGTAGCTAGGACTACAGGTGTGTGCCACCATGCTCTGCTAATATTTGTATTTTTTATTTGTAGAGATGGGAGATGGGATCTCACCATGATCTACAGGCTGGTCTTGAACTCCTGGACTCAAGTGATCTACCAGCCTCAGCCTCCCAAATTGTTGGGATTACAAGCATAAGCCACCATGCTCAGCTTATTCTTTACAATAGTCTCAGTTCTATATTGTTTTGGGCCACTCTTTTCAATTCTCATTAGTTTGGTTCTTATTCTGTTCCTAATTAGGAAATATCTGATTGTTTTAAGTAACAAAGAGTTTATGGCATCGACATACCATTTTAGAAAGCCATAGAGGGTCTTTATATTAATTTCATTATGCTAGTGAGCTCATTTCTCCTTTTACTAAATGTTCTTTTCATATAGATGATCTTACATATGTAACAACACATACCTTACAATAAAAATTTTGGAAAGATATCTTTAGCCAAATTGATGCTAGTGGAAGATTATTTGAGACAAATAGAATCCTTAAAATAAATTATAGGAAAAACTAGAATCTTCTGAAAATTATATAAATCAGGGAAAGAACTAGAACTACAAATGTGTCAATTGAAGACTATCAAAAATTGTGTCAATCAGAATGTGATTTGCTCCTTTTTTCCCCTTACTGTTCTAGAGCAATAAATATTGGATATAACCCTTAAATGACTACCTAGACAGATGTTCTTAATTTTGGTGGAATACTGAAATCACCAGGGAGCTTTATAAAATACTAAAAATCCCAGCTTTTTAAAGAAAAAATACTGAGGCTGTTACTTTTCCCTGAATATAATTTTATTACAGTACCTATTTTTATATTTATCTTTTCAAATTTTATCTTTTTATTATTCTTAGTTATTTGACACATTTTTCCTTTACCTTCTAAGACACTTGAGGTATGGGACTTATTTGTCTTTGTATCGTCAATGACTGCTATAGAAAGTCTACTTAATACATTTTTACTGTATAAATGCATAATAACCATAATGCTTAGAGGTACATTTCTGTTGAAATTAGACAGCATGGCTTCCGGCTTTTAGCACTTGTTAGTATTCTGCTTACCTCCCATCAAGTGAGATACCTGAACTTCTTTAGCAGACAGAACTCAAATATTGTCCTCTCTCTGGAGTGTGCTTAGAATCATAAAGAAGTCAATGCAATGAGTTAATGTCTATTTTTCCAATTGCCTTGGATATTCTAGAAATTGTGATTTCAGTGACTCAAGGCTCTGTATTCACTAAATATTCCTCAAATTTTAGAATCTGCTTCTCAAGTTTTGTTTGTAAAAATTACAAATGCTTATCCTTTTATGATATCATTTTATTAACTGAGCATCACTAAAGATAATCAAATTTAAATTTTTCTTTTCACCAAGGGGAGCAATGTGATTTTCAGATATACTAAATTTCTAGCAGCTTAGAAGTTATGTCATATAATATGGTAAATGAGTGTTTGTTTATACATATACCCATAGATAGACATAGATAGATGATAGATAGGGAGATAAGTGTAGTGTTCTGTTCTCATACTGCTATAAAGAACTACCTGAGACTCAGCACTTTATAAAGAAAAGAGGTTTAATCGACTTACAGTTCCAAAGACTATACAGGAGGCGTGGCAGGAGAGGCCTCAGGAAATTTACAATCATGGAAAAAGAGAGAAGGGGAAGCAAGCACATCTTCATATGGTAGTTGGAGAGAAAGAGAGAGAGAGAGAGAGAGAGAGAGAGAGAGAGAGAGAGAGAGAGAGAGCGCAAGCGCCAAGGGGGAAGTGCTACAAACTTTCGAATAACTAGATCTCATGAGAACTCACTATCACAAGAACAGCAAGGGAGAAATCTGCCCCATGATCCAATCACCTCCCACTAGGTTCCTCCCCCACATTGGAGATTATAATTCAACATGAGATTTGGGTGGGGACACAGACCCAAATCATATCCTATCAGATAGATAGAAGGACAAATAGATAGTTATGATAGATATATAATTCTGAAAAATTTTACATAAAGGATGTGTTTTTTGAAGTCCAAATCCAGTCCATATCTAAGAATCCAAAACTGAATAGGAAAATGCTCTTCAAACTTCTAACCAGGCATACAAATTCTAGTTAAAATAACTTAAAGCTAAGAATTAATCTAAATATTTTATTTTCATTTCTGTTAAAAATATTCTAAAATTCACTACATACTACTAGAAGAGGCATGACATAGTAATTGAGCTTTTATAAGTAATGATCTTTCAATAGCTCAGTATCTCATTATGTCACAAAATTACACATCTAAATAATACCCTAAGGGATTGTAGAGTCCAGACCCCTCATTTTGTAGGGAAGAACTTCGACAGTATAAAGGACCTGCCTAAAGTTACACAGAAAGTAGGTAACAGAACCTTGATTAAAACCTTTCTTCTCTTTCCAGTTCCAGTGCTAAAAGTAAAAGCAGCCTCTGAAATAAGAAAGGAAATGACCCCCACTCTCCCTTATGATCTGCACCAACCATAGTAACCCATTGTTCAGCTGATGCTGAGAAAGCTCTGAGGGGTTTAAGTTTTATTTCCCCTGCTGGCTGCACCTGCTTCACACTCTTTCATTCGTTCCCTTTCTGTACCTACCCAGGGAGCACAATGCACCCTTGTAGCAGGATAGGAAGCAGAAGACAAAGGACAAAGATCTCAGGTTTCTCCTCTGAAATATTAGATACTAGAAAGCACTGGAAAAAATATACTCAGCGGTGTTTTGAGTATATGTGATGAGGGCCTCGTGCTTAAGAATCACCTGCGGAATTCTTCAGAATCACTTCAGAATCAGAATCACTTCAAATCAGAATTCTTCAGAATCACTTCAAATCAGAATCACTTCAGAATCACCTGATTTTGCTCAGCAAAATCAGGTGTTTAGCACTTAGCCCACACCTCCAGAATCAGAATCTCAAAGGCACTGTACCAAGAGTTTGCATTGTTAATGAGCTCCCAGAATGTTATATGTGCCCTGCAGTTTAAGAACCACAGGGGTACAAAGTGTAATGAGGAATTTTTTTAAATACTTCACAAATTTTATATATAATACATAAACATTTTTAGAAAATGAACATCCATGTACATAAAGAGGGAATGAATTTCTACCCAAGTATTTCATCCCGAGAAAAGTAGTTTGTGTGTGAAAAATCAAATTAAATTTTCAGATGTGTCACTTTTTGAAGAAATCCAAGAAAGCACAAAGGAATCAAATTTAAATTCAAATCGATTTGTAAATGTCATAATGCTTAGATATAAAATAAATATTTACATATTATTTGTTTTACTCTAGAGTAGCAATAACCAAAGAGAAGATACAGCAAAAGATAAAAACTAATTCATAATAGCAACTAAGAATATAGATATCTAGTAATAATATAAATAAGAACATTATAATCCCTTATAAAGAAAACAACTTTACTTGGAAAAAATAAGAAAAATATTGATGAAACATAGACTCATTCTATTCTTAAAATATATAAATGTTTACTTTAAAAATAAAAAGTCTTGCACTGTTATAAGTTGAATTAAATTCCCATGAAAACAAAGAAGACAAATAAGAATACATTTTGAAATTATAAATGACAAGGTTTATAAAGTCTTATCCTACTAGATAAATGAAACAAAAAAGCTAAGACTTAAAACAATAAAGCACTATCAAAAATAATACACAGTCAATGGAACAGAACACATCTCTTAAAAACAGAGCCTACTATAGTAGTTCTCACACCTAAGCATTCACAAGAATCATCTGAGGAGCAAGGAAACACTGAACTTCTGGGCTTCAACTCAGAATTTCTAAATCAAGACTCTAACTGGTCCCAGTCCTACACTCCGACATGAGCCCAAACCTTCCTGACAATTTTAACCGGAAAGAAAATAAACCAGTCAACCATTTTAGTGGCTGTAATCCCTGAGTAACTCATGCAAGAGGTGTAATTCATACCAGGAGGTGTATAAGCAGGGGGGACTCTGCCTTTTTCAAGAGCAGAACAAAGAGAATCCTGAAACAAGAAAGAAGATGAGAATATGCAACTACACCATTCATGAACTAAAATAACCTGATTATGGCATCTATAGGTTTACAAAAACTCAAAGGAGTGCTTGAATATACGTGTCTATACAGACCCACAAAGTTTTTTCTGTTGTCTCTTTTTTTTTAACTCTACTTATTGGGACATTAAAATAAAGTATTTTGAGTTCTCTCTTTAGATATAAATCCAAGCGTCCATGTCTACGTATTTATTTTTACTTACACTGCCTTCTCGCCCAATAAGACCTTAGAACAGTTTTACGGTTCTACCAACAATAGTGCCAGGGCTTCCATGACTTTTGATTATCAAATTATTCAATACATTGAGTTACTATCATGAGCTAACATAATAGGCCTTTACACAGTTCGTTCTTAGTAATTATTCAAACACCAGTTGGCTTTTTTCAGGTGTATGTGAACCATATTAAGCAAGTGTAATCATAATTACACAAAAATCATAGTTTATATTCTGCTTTATTGTATGGAAATCAATTGATATAAGGGTTTTTCAATAATATGAACTGTAATAATTGGCATTTTTAAAAAATCATGTTAGAAATCTACATCATGCCACAAACTTACTTTTAAAAAATAAAATCAGATAAAATTTTAAAATTATGGAAGTTTATTGCTCATCCAAAAAAAAATTAGTTCACAAACCAGGACAACACAGGCTGACAGCCTAGGAAGCTTTCTAGAAACTTTTAAAATGCAGTTTATAAAACATAAAAGAGAAAATATTTCGACCGTTTTCACAACCGGCTGTTATACACTGACATTCTTTCTAAGGCAAGCAGGGCTATTTAAGTTGATCTGTCTGTAGCTGATTGGTTTAGTTTCACTGAATCATGCTGACAGAATCAAAAGCTTCCATTTCATGTTTGTTTCTTATTTGAGCCAGCATTTCGGGGAAATCAGAGAAACTTAAGTTTTGGCTACAAGGCTATGGGCAGTTGGCCTGGGGTATATCCAAACCGTGGCCTTCATTTTAATTTTTCTTTAGCATACTAAATTTTATCTAAATGAAAGAAATAAATATAAGGAACTCCAAATAAAATTAGAAAATATGTTTGAGGATCATAAAAATACAAAATGAATATAAAAATCAGAGGATTTTGATGGCACACACTGAACCTCTGTAATTGTCAAAGCAATGAAAGATAGTGACAAATACTAGTAAAGATTGGATCTCAATAAAATCTCAGAAAAATTATAATTTTAAAAGAAAAGAATCTAGGCAATTTTTTTCTTGAAAAACTTTCTTAGATAACATTTTGTCATTGTTAATATGCAGAATGCTTACTAAGAAGGAAAGTGATTTGTCAGGAGCAAAAGGTATTAAAAAAATGGACTGCTACCTCACTCCTGGCCTCATCAATTCATTTTCAGGAATTAGAAGAAAGACAGCATGTACAAAATGACTATGACCATACATCCTTTTAAGCAGGTAGTGTCCTGTGGCCAACAATGGTTATAATGCTTAGATGTAAAATAAATATTTAAATGTTACTTGTTCTACTGTAGAGTAGCAATAATCAATTGGAAGATAACACAGAAACTAAATGGTCATGGCAGTTAGTCTATGAAGCCAAGGCAGGGGTGTGTAGGGTTAGGCCCAAAGAAGAACAATTTGGAGGTAAGGTGAAATCAAGCACAAAGACAAATCTAACAGAAATATCCAATAAGGGTATATTACCTGCATGAACTTGCAGGCACCCATTGCTCTGCTCTACATTCAGAGGCAGTGTGATCTGACCCTTAGCCAGCACTGCCTGCCACATGCTTTTCCTCTGTTGCTAGAAGGGTAACAATTGGGTATAAAGAAATTGAATGGAGAAAATATCAGGCACCAGGTGGGGTCAGCAGAGTCTTAGGTACAGGTGTTTCTACTGGGCTTATGGCTTTACTGGAGTCAGGTGGGGAATGCTTGAGCACACTGAGTTGCTTAGAAGGAAATGAAAATATAAGACCATTATCTCTGCTTGGTAAAACTACACGAGTTTTTATTTTCTTCTTTATACTTTGCAAAGTTAAAATTCAGCAATGTCTATTTTATTTATTGTCTGAAAGATCAGTCATAGAATAGAAAAAAAAAATCCTCCTTTGACATTAAGTTTGAACATTTTATTTCTGCTTTAGATTCCTTATAAGAAAAGAATGATCATGAATGTTTTCTAAGGGGTTAAGCACTTATGTGAAAGGACAGTAACTACAGAAGGATGTTTTCTCTTTTCATAATAGTCTATGCTGCTGAAAGTCCTTTGAGAGTGCTAAGTACCAGGAAATAAATGTGATTCTTTTCTAAGTCCCATCTCACAAGCACTTGCTTTGTTTCCATTTTCTAAGAACAAAGTTCGTGATAGTGATAATAGAGAGGTAATGGAGCAAATGCATACTGTAAAATGAGATTATAAGAAATTTTTCTGCAGTAAACCAAAGAAAAGAAAAGCCCCAAGACATTGAAGCAATCCATAGTGTAAAATGCAATAAATAATCTATGGTGCCCTATAATCTTCAGGGACTAACATTTTAAATACTTTTTATACATTGAATTGGCTAATTATTAATATTGAGGAGCCCATCAATAATAAAATAGAATAAAAAAGAAATATAACATGAAATAAAGCTTTGTTTGGAAAGAAATTCATGGGGAAATAATTTAAGAAAGCAATGGAATAGATCATTATATTGACTAATACAAGAAAAGCCAAAAATTATTTAAAGCCTTCTTGCTATGGATTATTTTGTAATTATGTGTTAAGAAGACTCAGATGGAAAACTAAGTTTTCTTTTTCTAGTGAAATGGGCTGCAGCAATCAGTTTTTCCCCTTTCAGACTCAGTTTCTACATCGCAGTCATACCACAAAATTTTGATCAGAATCAAATAAGAAAATGTGTGAACATTCTTGTTATGTGTAAAGCATTCTATCTAATAATGTTTTATAGCTATTGTCAAAGGTATATAAAACATTTAATGTAAAATGAGATTCACTAAAACAGTGATCTCCTTTTCTCCTACAATTTTCTCCACCCTCTGAGAAAGACACTGCAACATTCCTCAGAATAATAAGATTAACCAACATTTAAACAGAGATCACTCTAAATTGGCTTCTTTCTAAATTCAGACTATTATGGAACCAAGGTATTCAATTTTTTTCCAAATATCCTCCCTTTTTAGTTCTACTGATGAGTATATTAAGCTCTTACTCATATATAAATATAATGTAAACCAAATAAATTATAATGTAAAAGCAATCATTTGAAAGCAACATTCAAAATATTTTCTGAGATAGATTAAAGCACTATTTCATAAGAAGTGAGTTTCTCTTTCTCCCTTGATTGCCCTAAATATCTGGTAAATAACATTTTAAAATCATATTTAGAACATTGTCTCTTGATTTATGACTACTTTAAATGTTCATTGACCATTTAAACTTCAAATAAGCCTAATCAAAACAGAGTTAATACTGGAATAAATTAGGCTATTGTGTTTAGTAATTAGTTATTTATAAGGCATAAGTCTCTCTGCATACCTGGTTGGGATGCAGGAACTGTTTTCTCCTCTTCTGCCAGCCCACACAACTGTGAGTTGTTTCTAAAGAAAACAGTAGCAACTAGGAGAATAGAAAAAAATGAGTTTGCTGTAATGCACTGTCTTAATCATTTGAGGCCGCTATAACAAATTATTATAAACTGAGTGGCTTAAACAACAAAAAATTTTTTTCTCACAGTCCTGGAGTCCAACATCAAGGTGCTAACAGAACCAGGCTTATAAGGACCCAGTTTCTAGTTTGCAGACGGCCATCTTCTCTTGGATCCTCACGTGGCAGAGAGCAGAGAGAAAACAAGCTCTCACCCCTCTTCTTATTAGGGCACTAATCCCACTCACGAGGACTCTACCCTCATAACCTAATTACCTCTCAAAGGCCCTGCCTCCTGACATCATCACATTAGGAATTAGGGTTTCAACGGATGAATTTTGGGAAAGGACAAACATTTGACTCATACTATGTATGTTCCCAAGATGTGGCAGTATTAGCAGAGAATGACTGAAGTCCTAAAATATGTTCAGTGCTGTCCTTAGCTTCGGGAGTCAACAAAAAATAAGCAAGATAGCTGCTGGCAGACAGGAAGAAAGACTATACAACAAAGAAATATAATAAAGGATGATGAGCAAACAGTACCATCTACTGTGGAGGTTCTCAAGGCACCTAATCCAGTGTAGGAGTTGCCTAAATGATTTCCAGAGGATGAGAGCAGATGAGGCAAGAGGCTGGTGTTCTAGGCCAAGGAGGTAAAGGCAAACGTGACTTGCTGAGGAATGGAAGGACCTCACATTGACACAAGTTTAAAAAGTGTTTACAGGAATGATAAAACAAGAGGCTATCAAAATAAGCAAGAGTCAGAACTTACGAGGGCTTTGGAAGTCATGTCTAGGAGTTTGACTTTTTCTAAGAGGCTCAGAAAGTCAGAGAAGGGATTTAAGCAGAGTAATATAAAGATTTGTTTAATAAAAAATAAAAGTAACAAGAGCTGTCATTAAATGCTTTCTGGGACTAAATACTTAATAAACATCAACTCCTTTAATCTTTACCATAAGACTAGGAATTGGGTAACAGAATTATTCTCAGTTTCTCAATTTAAAAAGTTAATTTTATAGAGGATGATTGCCCAGAGTTCACACAGCTAGGATGTGGCCGAGCCACAGCTTGAGCCCAAATCTGTTTGAGAGAAAGTAGGGGGTGGCGGGATAAATATTAGGTTGAGTCTTGCTAATATTGTTTTCATTGCTGAAAACAGCAATTTCACATGATTTAATCTGTCTTAAAAATCCCACACCTGAAATTAACTTTCAATTTTAAAAATTGAGCTGCCAAATGCAGATTTTGAAAGAACAGTGATGTCATTTGAAATTCTCAGTCCAAATTATTTTGGCAGTCTCAGACTTTGTAGATTTAAGCCCAAAGGTCTCTGGCTTCACTGTCATCTCTCTCCACCTCTGTCATTCCAAGTCTTTTTTTGTCTCTCGCTTTCTGCAATTCCCTGTCAGCCAGGAACCTGCTGACTCTGTCAGTGTGTTCCAAGACCTTTGTCTCCCCTGCATTATTCCCAATGTTTCTATTCTCAGTGTGTTCTTTATAAAGTAAAAACGAACTGGCTGGGTGTGGTGGCTCATGCCTATTATCCCATCACTTTGGGAAGCAGAGGTGGGCGGATCAGGAGGTCAAGAGATCAACACCATCCTGGCCAACATGGTAAAACCCCATCTCTACTAAAAACACAAAAATTAGCTGGGCGTGGTAGCGTATGCCTGTGGTTCCAGCTACTGGGGAGGCTGAGACAAGAAAATCACTTGAACCCAGGAGGTGAAGGTTGCAGTGAGCTGAGATCACACCACTGCACTCCAGCCTGGTGACAGAGGGAGACTCCGTTTCAAAAAAAAAAGAAAAAGAAAAAGAAAAAAAATAACTGATTGCAGAGCACGTCTTAGAGACTTTCCCTATTATCTGAAGGGCCTTACAGAGATTCCGTGGAGTGATGTACTCCCCATTCCATTCTCCAGAGCTCTCACGTGTTGCTGCTTCTTCCATCTCTGTATCCTTTACAGATCTCAACAGATCTCACCATCTAAGCTCAAATAAAGAGAATAAAAGATGTGGGTGCATTGTAAGTTTCATGTGAATCCTACTTTCCTTCCCAAGAAAGACAGCTACCTGATCATAAATATCAACAGATAATATTCCACTTAGAAAACAATCTTTGGAACTCATTCGAAATTCTAAGCAAAGATAAGCAATTAGATTGATCAGTAGGTGGGTCCCAATAGGGCCCAAGTGTTGCCTTCAGTTTGATCAGCTTTTGACAATTATGTTGTAGGAGAATAATGCCATTCTCCTTCCCTCATTATAATTCTTTCTTTTCCTTTGTCCTCTTCCTCTGCCAACAACTCCCAGCAGGAGTTGGTTCACCCTAAGTATTCTGCTCAAAAGGACTTTACTGTTTTGTAAAATTCATACGTGTTCACTATAATATGTTGAAATCAAGAAATAGACATTTGTATAAAGAATTAACCAAAACATTCCAAATAACACTACAGAATTATATTAAGGGATTATCATTCCAGACATCTCTTGATGAAGATTTACAGATCAAGGGGTGGATAGGGAGAAGGATAAAAAAAAACTGGTAAATAGATATATGGATAAGTGACTAGGTCATTAGGGAGGTAGGAAGCTAGATGATAGATATATAGATAATTTGATAGATTGATAGATGGCAGACTAATCAAAAGATAAAAGTAATTTTAAAAAATGATTATCCTATACATTATATTTTTTAAAAGAAAGTATTAATTTTTCCTTCAATTAAAGAAGAAACCTAAGGGAAACTGAAGAAAAAGCAACTGCTAGACTTTAAATGTATATTTTTTAATTTCAATATATAACTTCCTTTCTCCTTTATGAATAAAAAACATAGACAGGAAACAATACTAAAAGTCTAGAGTGTTTATGTCTTTTAAACAACATGTTTCAACTTTAGAGAGAATAACTGACTCCCTGCTTCTACCTATGAGAAAATTAGCACTCTTACATAAACTTTAGTCTCACTTCTACTCCCTAATATTATATAATCACTGATATTACAGGGTTCACAACATTTGTATTCTGTTCAAACCATAATCCCCCCCAGTTATTAAGTCTCAGTTCTGTATATTAATAGATGCTATGATAATCACCAGGCCTGTTGCCACACTTTTCTGTAGTCATATCTTGGTTGAGTGGACTTAATCATGAATTCTTTTTTAAGAAAGAGTCGTCATTTCTGTATTGTATGAATTTCTATATACTTGAGAATGTCAGTATGTTGCCTTTTATATTACAGAAAAAAAGGAAAGGGTATAAAATTATTGGATCAGTATCTTTTTTGTTACTAAACTTTCTAAGCATTCCTTCACCATCTTCCTAAATTGACTATTGGTTTAATACTTTAGTATTTTTTGCATTTGTCCCTTGGTTGCAGGACTTCTTAGTTTCCTCAGTATTTTCTTAAAAAACAATTCATGGGTGCTATGCCCACCAGTACCACACTTAGAACTATGCAAGAAGTACTTTCACTCCAATCCCTGAATTTTAAAGAGCCTAGAACTAGCTTACCCCAGCTCACGTCTTTCTCAGACTGGTGTAATGGGTTTGCTGGTTCAAGGGACTTTGTCTTTGTGCCCATATTCTCAACCACATTTTGGGTACCTGGAACCCCAACATGCTCTGCCAAACAATCTTAAACCTGTTTCCAGAGCCTGCACAGGCACCTTCCCCAGTTCTGTTCTCCTCAGAGTGGACCACATCACCACACCTAGACCCCAGAATATCCCAGGGATGACTGCTTGAGAAGATATAGATACAACCTGAATGTGTGAACTAAGGTATTCACATGTATGTAAATGATGTCCAACATTGACAGTGTCCTGGAGTAAAGCTGGCTCTTGCCACATCATCGTGTTTTGATTTGGAACTCCAAGTCACTGAAAAATTCTAAATTTAAACCTAGCATTCCAGATTATTGAAAAACTATATTTGTCAAGGTAGGAGGAAAGAACATATTTTATTTTATATAGTTGTTAGATACACACATATACACACACATGTATATGCATACAAAATCTTAGATATAATCTTTAAAATTTTGACAGATGGTACATCAGTCTCCATTTATAGTCTTGACTGCTTCCCACTGGTATGAAGTTCCCACTTCAAAAAGCTTATGGAAAAATTGAATTTAAAGATAAAAATAAAAAATATAAACTTTGTTTCTCAACATAAGCTCCATCAAGATCAAGGCACTTTTGTAAGTGATAATACCCAACATTTAGTTCATCTTTAAAAAACTGAGGACCTTGGTAATTTAACCATGCCAATGCAATCTTCTTTATATTATTAACTTAAGAAAAGTGAGTACTCTCAGGCCAGTTAGAATGGCGATCATTAAAATGTCAGGAAACAACAGATGCTGGAGAGGATGTGGAAAAATAGGAATGCTTTTACACTGTTAGTGGGAATGTAAATTAGCTCAACCATTGTGGAAGACAGTGTGGCACTTCCTCAAGGATATAGAACTAGAAATACCATTTGACCCAGCAATCCCATTATGAGGTATACACCCAAAGGATTATAAATCATTCTATTATACAGACACATGCACATGTATGTTTATTGCAGCACTATTCACAATAGCAAAGACTTGGAACCAATCCAAATGCCCATCATTGACAGACTGGATAAAGAAAACATGGCACATATACACCATGGAACACTATGTGGCCATAAAAAAGAATGAGTTCATGTCCTTTTCACGGACATGGATGAAGATGGAAACTATCATTCTCAGCAAACTAACACAGGAACAGAAAAACACTGCATGTTCTCACTCATAAGTGGGAGTTTAACAGTGAGAAGACATGGACACAGGGTGGGGTACATCACAACTGGGGCCCATCAGGGGATGAGGCATGGAGAGGGAGAGTATTAGGCAAATACCTAATATGGGGCCTAAAATCTAGACAACGGGTTAATGGGTGCAGCAAACCACCATGGCACATGTATACCTATATAACGAATTTAAAGTTTAATTAAAAAAAAAAAGTCAGAAAGAGCCTAATCAGGACTGTAAGATGGATGCCTAATACTTTCCCATAGAAATTCTCACAAAATATCTCGTTTGATAAGAGAAATAAGTAGAAGCATTGTCATAGTAGAGGAATCTCTGGTGAAGCTTTCTCTGGCATTTTTCTGCTAAAGCTTTGGTTACCATTCTCAAAACACTTTCATAATAAGATGTTATCATTCTTTGAACCTCCTAAAAATCAACAAGCAAAATATCTTGAGTAGCCCCAAGAGCTATTGTCATGATGTTTGCTCTTGACTGGTTTTGCTCTGATGGGACCACTTTCAGCTTTGGTGGCATTTGCTTTGGATTGTATAGGTAAAGCCACATTTCATTTCTTGATATAATTCTTGGAAGAAATATTTCAGGATCTTCATCCCACTTGTTTAAAATTTCCATTGAAAGCTGTGTTCTTGTCTGCAGCTAATCTGGGCACAACAGTTTTAGTACCCATCAGGTGAAAAGTTTGCTTAACTTTAATTTTTCAGTCAGAATTATATAAGCTGAACCAATTGAGATGTCTGGTGTTGGCTATTGTTTGTGCTGTTGTTAATCATTAGTCCTCTTCAATTAGGGTACAAACAAGATGAAATTTTGCCTTGCAAATTGATGTGGATGGTCTACTGCTGTATGCTTCCTGTTCAGCATAATCTCATTCCCTTTTAAAGACAGTTATTTGTGTTCAAACGCTGATTTATTTGGGGCATTGTCCTCATAAACATTATTTAAAGCATCAATGATTTCAGCAGTCTTCCACCCACTCTTCACCACAAATTTGATATTTGTTCTTGCTTCAATTTTAGCAGAATTCAAGTTTTCCTGATAGAGGCTCTTTACAAACTGATGGCTTATCCTTCTTAGTGCCTCAAACAACATCCTGTTCAAACATGCTATAACAAGTTTATACAAGTTGATTTTGCTGCAAAAAAAATTGAAATCTATACATAGTATTTTCATAATATGCATTTTCCATGAACTGCTTAAAGCCCCCGTTATAATGTGCTGGAGTGATGGCCTCTAAAACTCTTTACTTGCTTGTTATTTGAGAATTTTAGCCCTTCTACCTAATAAATGAAAAATAACTTGGTTAGATAAAAGATTTTTGGGTCTCAGAGCATTGCTATTACATTTGCCTATTGCTAAAAAAAATGTTAAACTATTATGATTTTTCTTCATTATAGAAGGTGACTTGTACTTTCTACTCTGATACCTAATGATACATTTTTAAAGCTTAATAATACAACTAAGACATGTCTTATTTATTGTTCTATAATCTTTTTTTTATCTAGATGTGCTTTTCAATGTCCTGATTCAGTTATGCCATGAACTCAGGATTTTCTTTTCTTTTTTAAATTATTTTTACTATCATTATGTGTTAAAAGCAAACTTTTTCAGTGCTGCAAAAGAAGTAGCACCCAAACATAAATTTTCTCAGCAAGGCAATTTTTACTTCTGTAGAAGGGTGTGTCTCCAGGATGGAGCAGAGAGCACACAGAACAAAGGAGAGCAGGGGTTTTTATTATCTCTTAACACAGCTTGTCCCTGTTACTGTGTCTTGCCTCCATTGGCTGGAGTTGGACTGCACAATCTAAGGTGAACCCGGTTGGCTAACTTGAAAAATGCAGGAATGCTATTACACCAGTGGAAAGGTAAGAAGATTAGTTTTGGTAGGAGAAGCCGCTGCAATGGGAGGGGTAATTCACAGAGTGGGTAGCAGATGTGGAATGTGGGCTCTATAGATAAGGACTGGCAAGAAGGTTGTTTACCAGGGCAGCAGGAACACAGAGAGTAAGGAAGTGTGGCCTTGAAAGGGGGAACAAAGGACAAGGAAACTTAAGCAAGCTAAATCGTTGAAGAAGAATTTCTTACTATATTCAACATTATGTTCTTATATTCTGTAATTTAGCAACAAAGTTTTCTTTTATATATGTTAGTTGTACATATTTTGTCTCTACTACTGCTTTGATCTCTTTGTCTTAAGTTTTTACTGATTATGTTAAGACTTTCTTGAAATTATTTAATTCAACTTTAATTAATGTATTTAATTTTATTTTGTTGTTCACTGTTTCTAGTTCATCTTTGTTTCATAAATGTGGATTTTTGACCTCTGGTTGTTTTCAAAACTCTATAAACTGTTTTTATATCTCATTTTGGTGTTCATTTCCTGGATTTAATCCCTTAGTTTATTCAATTTACACTTTTGTCAACATCACCAATGTAAAATAATAATGTGAGATTTTTTTTTTGTTTTAAATATGTTTTCTCTTCAACTGAATACTCTATATTTTCGATCCTATATTCCTTTCTCTTTAGGACTGGGGAAGAGGGCTACTGTATTTACCCAGTAACTCAGCTGCATCTCTTCAGTTTATCCATGCTAAAGTGAGCTGAACTATGAGAAGTATGATGAATTTTTCCTCATTCAATTTCCACCTTATCTGAAACCTGTTTATCTTCCTCTAAGACAATTTGCACAGTTAACCATAGTGTTTCACCCATGTTAATGTAGCTCATTCATATTACTATAGCTTGAGGCCATCAGACTAATAGGGAAAAAGTTTATCTAGAGATTTGTATGATATTTTTAGAAGAGGGAGCTCCACTTTTTCATTAAAGATTTTATTGAATGTTATTAGAATTCACAACATGATGTGTATATATTCAGCACCAAAGCAGGATAACCTATTCTAAGTTGGTTAACTCAGGATTCAGATAATGCTCTATTTTACTTTAAAGCTATAGTTTTATTTCAATTCTACTTTTTATTTCCCATCCCATTCTTCTATCCCTAGTGGTTCATTTTTTGTCAGAGACACAGAGACCCAATAAATTATGATTCAGCATATGTAGTGGAAACTAGAATTTATAGCATTCCAGTAATTGTTTCCTTAAATAGTTTTTGACTCTATACCCTTTTTGTAACTCCAATTATACATCTTTTATTGATATTGCCCACTTTATGATACTCTATTCTTTTTTTTTTTCAGTCTTTTTCTGTGTTTTTAAAATTTTACTCTAAGTTTTTTCTGTGTTTTTATTTGGAGGCTTTATATTGACATGTCTTTAAATTCATTCTTCTATCCCCTGCCACACTGCCTGCAGTGGGTAATCTGCTGTTAATCCTGTCCAGAGTATTTCTCATCCCAGACATTGTAGTTTTGATCTCTACAAATTTGATTTGCATCCTTTTTATCTTTTTATTAATTTCATATCTCCTACTACCTTCTTGTATATATGTAATATATTTAAATGGCTGTTTTATTATTCTTGTGTATCAATTGTATCAGCTGTTACATTTCGGGGTCTCTTTCTCTTGATTGATACCCCACATGCCCCATTATGGATCACGTTTCCCACTTCTTTGCTTGCTAGGTAGATTTTGATTACATGTCAGAGATTGGAAATCTTATGATTTTACATATTTAAATATTGTAAATATTTTTAGGAATTTGTTCTGGGAAACAGATAAGTTACTTGAAAACAATTTGAACTTTTCGAAGCTTGTGATTAAGCTTTGTCAGACTGATACAGAACAGTCTTTAGGGCTAGCTTGGTTTCACTCGTGAGGCAATACTCTGCTAAGAACCTTACTTGACTGCATATATGTTAAGAGGTCATTCCATTTTTGTTTGTGAACTATCCTTGATTCTGTGTGACCTTAAACATTGTTTTACCCATTGCTTTATGCTGATTCTTTTCCCAGCCGTGGGTATTTACCCTGAAGGCATGCATTTATCAGTACTTTGCTGTTGACTCAAGGCAAGTCCCCTGCACATCCGCTCAGTGCTACTACCCCTCCAACCTCCCAATCCTCACTTACCTTTGTTTTTTTCTCATGCCTTGTTTAGGATTTGGTCCCTGTCACTTTACCATGTCTGGAAGCAGAAGTCTTCTCACTATACAATTTAGTCAAAATGTTTCAAAGACAACTTGTTTGGATCCAACTATTTTGCAGAAATGGTTACCAAAGGTAAAAGTGTAGCAACAAAGAGAAAAATCTCTGGTACCATCTTTAGATCCTGGTGAAGGAAGAAAAGAGAAGTAAGGAGTAATGTCTCTTAGTAGCATTATGTGTTCTTCACAGCTCTTTCTGTCCCTCTTACTCAAGATGCTAATTTCACCTCTACACCCTCTAATTTTACCCACCCCAACTTTTTGCATGTAGATCTTACATATCTAACACATATGTTGAGTGAGACTGCCCATGATGGTGATAGAAGCTAGAGAGAAAAAAGTAAATATCCTTATTTTCACTGCAGTGGGTAGGAGAGGAGTTGAGGTGTGTTTGACTGTTGACTTTGGAATTTCATGGAGAGGCTTTGACGGCCTTTCCTTTATACATCATCTAATGCATAATAGCTTCACTTGGGAATTTTAGTTTCTTTTCTGGCATTAAACTCTTGAATCACACAACATCCAAATAAATTACCATTGTAATTCTGTCATCAGTACAGACATGCTCTGGGAACCTTTTAAATGATTAGAGCTACATCAGAACCTCCTTTAGGCACAATTTACTTTCTAAAGCCATATCACCTTGATTAGTCAAATTAGTAGTTCCTAAAGAGATCTCCTGATTTTAAATGAGTCACTGGTAATGTTTTGCAATAGGCCTAATTTACTGACACCTTCTTCAGCAGTTCAGATTCATGGGTGTTTTCTAAAGTCCTATAGAATAATTGGTTCTCAACAAAATAATACTACTTTGAAAATAAAATAAAACACAGCTTGTCATTCTATGCTCCATCTGCTCAACCTCATCTTATTAAATTCTAGGAAATCTACACACTGAGCTTTAAAATACCATGTTGGACTCCTGAGTTTTTTAAATGTGTTATTTCTTTGATTGCATTTGTTGACATTTTAGTGTCAAAATATGAAGGTCTAAGTTCTAATTAGAGAAGCACTGACCAGAGATCGTGCAACACTTGAGATTTTCACTAAATTCCCACGTTGAAAGTACCATACAGCTGGGTTTCTGAAGCAAGTATTTTATTTGGATGAAATTTGACTCAAGCTGGTCAGCATCAATCCTAAACTTGGCCAATTCAAAGAGCAACCACTTAGAAAAATTACAATGTATGGCCTCAATGCATAGTTACAAGGTATGACTTACTAATGATTTTAGTTATAGCTTGTTTCAGGAAAATAACATGGTTATTAGCAATATGAGCTTGGTCCTTTGTTACCAGAATCAGGGTAATATTTAGCCTACTTTTCACACACACACACACACACCCCACATCATAAGCATCCTTTTCTGAAATACTTTAAAGAGATGATGATGCATTTGAGATTAGGGAGAAAAAAAATGCAGGATAGAAAATGTCAATATTTAGCTATATGCTCAATGTTAACCCCTTAAACTAATGATAGTCAATTTTCTCTTGGTGGACATTAATCAGTCTATTAGAAGTTACCCATGATATGAAAGCATTAGGCCTTAAAGAGGTCATTAAAATCATCTCTAGTCCAATTTTCTCTCTTGACAAATGATATCCCAAGGCCAGCCTAAATTCAGACAGATACCCATGAAAAGCAATGGAGTTAAGTCCAGGTCTTCCAACTCCCAGTCCAGTGCTCTCTCTCACTGTGCACTAAGCAGGGTGGGGAGAAAATATTTATTCAAAGGAATGACAGCTAAGTCATGGTACTGATGATTAATACTGTACAACTAAGAGCAGTCTCAGTGATGGGAGTAGATGCATTTTTCTGCTATTCTGCACATTTCTAAATGAGCACAAGTTATACTGGCTATAATAAATTTTGTTTAAAATTGATTGAACAAAGCTTTCATGGTAGTCTACCTAATTAAAAAATACATTTTAAAAAATAACAATTCTATACTTGGATTGAGATTTTTTTAGAGAGTTCACAAAAATATCTTATTTGAGAAATATTTGTAGCAAGTCTTGGAATTCAGTTACAATTTCATTATGGCAGCATTATTATGCTTGTTTATTTTTAGATTTAGGACACATTTGTGAGAGAGGGAAGTGTGTGTGTGTGTGTGTGTGTGTGTGTGTGTGTGTGTGTGATGATAGCTCAGAATTGATCTTCTTATAGTTTAGGTTCTCACATTATATAAATCTTGTGGCCAGACATGTGGTAGCAATGCCTGGTGGTATAGTGGCCTTTCCTTTTCGCTTCTTCAATCAATTGAACTGGCTGTCATAACCCTATGACCTAGACAACCCCTTATTATTTCAGAGAAAATTCTGACTTAGTTTTAATATTCAACTAGTGGTTGTGATGGATAATTTTAAGTATCAACTTGACTGGGCCATGGAGTACTCAGACATTATTTTAGATGTTAGCATTATTTCAAGTATTTTTGGATGAGACAAACATTTTAATTTTTAGACTAAGTAAAGCAGATTTTCCTTCCTAATGTGGGTGGACCTCATTCAATCACTTGAAGGCCTCGGTAGAATTTAAAAGGTTAACCTTCCTCCAAGTAAGAGAATTCTTCCTTCCTGACAACCTTCAAACTGAGACATGAGCTTTTTGCTGTCCTTGATTCTAATGGAGATATCAGCTCTATTCTTGAAAATTACCAACCTCCACAATCATGTGAGCCAATTCATTATTTCTCCTAATGATTCCATTTTGCTGAAGAATCCTATATAATAATGTTTTCTCCAAATTTCCCAAAATATGAAAGGTAGTTTTTGAATGACAAGTTTGAAAATTAAGCAGTAAGACAAATTTCTAGCTTGTTATGAGAAATAAAATTATTAGCCCATAAATTTTAGCAGAACAGATTAAAGCAAAAATATACAATGGAGATAGTTCACTGACTCATATGTAATAAGATAGGCAAGAAGGATACTTAAGAAGCAAAAATTAGGGACAAAATAGTACATTTACTAAAATACAGTAGTTGAAATTTGAACATGTCAAATAATTAGAAGATAAAGTTGAGTAAATCCCCAGGAAAGTAAAATAAAAACAAAGAATTAACAATTAAGAGATGAACTATATCTGGATTGCTTACCTCTTTCTTTCTCTCTGCTGCTTTGTCCACATAAACCTTATGCATTATCTATACTCAATTCAAAGTCCCAAAGTCATCCTGCACTCATCGCTACCACCACCACCCTTCTAATTCCCCTCAGAATGGACTAGATGTCTCTATCTTTCCACACTAGCCTGCTTATGCCTTAGCTAAGCCACTTGGTGCTGTTCTACAATAATCTTTCCTAAGATGAAGATTATGTGGACAGAGAATGTGTCTTATTCACCTTTGTATCGCTAGCATCTATCACCATGCCTAATATACAGTAGACACATAATAAATGCAACATAATCTTCATTTGAAAATATGGAGAGTAATGCCAAGCCTATGAGTGCTATTATGAGGGTTAAAGATAATGCCAGGAAGCATCCAGCAAAGATTTTGGTCCATAAAGTAAGTGCTCAACAAATCGAAATGAACAGTGTGGTTGTGTTATTGGAACTGGTAGTGACTGCAAAATTGAACACAGAAAAGGGATGATTGAATGGGATGTGGTAATAGTAGCAGTGAGTGCTATTAGTATCTGCTAGTAGTAACTGTGCTAATTGGAGAGACAGATATAGAATAGGAATAAAAATAGTACTTATCAAGGGGTCAGCATATTCCATAAGGGGGGACATCCATTAGAGAGATAATAAAAGGAGGAAGACTATTCCTGATTGCCTTTCTTGTGCCTTTGGACCTGCTACTTGCAGATGCATGTTATGTTCTGGTTTCCTATTATTTACATCCCACCTACCAAAACCTCTGCTACCTCTCTAAAGTCTATGATGAAAAATCTTGCTTTTATTGTGACATTATAGTATAAAAATCTTAGGAAGCAGTGTTTATTACCAGTGTGAATCTTTACCAAGTAGCTACATGTCTGTTCTGTTTCCACTCACACCAACTCTTGGTGCTGGTTCACCCCTCACAGTTTGCTCTGTCCCCAAACATGTAACCAGGTCATTTATAGTTAAATCTTGACTTACAACATCTTTAAGTCTTAGTATATCAAAAAAGATGCCTACTTCAAGTATAATAATGCACTTGTCACTTTATAAACTGTTCATAAAATAGAGACAATAATCTTAGAGAAGAAAGTAAGGTAGTTAAAAAGCTAAACTTTGTGGAAGAAGTGTTCATTTCAATTCAACAGCATCTATTCAATTTCCATTGTCTACTGAGTACTCCACCAGATGCTACATAGGATACTAAGATAAATCTGACAATTGATTCTAAAACCACTTAAAATTGTGTTAAATAAAATGAAGTTTAAGCATATTCTTTAAAAGAACCTGACTTCCAAAACTCATGTCTTAGCTTAATAGCTGTTCTGATATGTTATTTAACCTAAGTAACTCAGCATAAGCAGCAAGAAAACTTTCCCAATTGTACAGAGACTTTTAAGCCCTAGAGAAAAGCAGCACTTTGAGGAATAATACTTTATTTGTTCAAAAGTACCTAGCCATTTGTCACTTATGTGTGGCACGTACATTCTTCCTTACTTATAAACTGTGTACAGATAGGCTGGAATCCCTGAATAAGCATACACAACTTTCTGTTATTTGTCTTCAGAAGTCCTTCCAGGCCCATATTAATAATGACAGAAATTTCACTACTTTGTAACTATCTCAGATAAGACCAGTTGTCTTCTTTACCTCTTTAATTCTTCTCGTCTAACTTGCCAAATTAACAAGTTGAATTCTTTTGAAATTCCATATGTAAGCCTCTAATATTTGTGCCTGTAATCTTAGCCCTACTGTTATTTCTAGGCCAACCTTTACTAAGGTAGGAGTACTTACAAAACCTCAGAATGCTACCCACTTTCTCTTCTGCCCTTCACAACACACACATACATAGGCACACACCCTCTATAGTCTTTAAGAGTGAAACCGTATTATAGGATCTAATTGAATTATTCTCAACACTATCTAAGTGATGGTCATTTGGGGCTTATCTCATCTCTGATGCATTTTCTAACTTGCTATACACAGTGGTTTCTGCATTGTAATGTTTCTGTTCTTACGGCTAAATTATAGATCTCTGTTCTAGCCCCTGTTTTAGGGAGCTGATCCATTTCCTACCCTGGTCTCATTCATATGCCTCTGTTTGAAAACTTTTTTGTCTCATAGTAAGTACTTCTTAGAGTAACAAAGCTATACAAAGTAAATTTTATATAATTATAAAAGGACCCCTGGAAAAGTAAAACAATAAAATAAAAAGGCCAATTTTTTTTTTTTTTTTTTTTTTTTTTTTTTTGAGACAGAGTTTCGCTCCTGTTACCCAGGCTGGAGTGCAATGGCACGACCTCTGCTCACAGCAATCTCCGCCTCCTGGGTTCAGGCAATTCTCCTGCCTCAGCCTCCCGAGTACCAATTTTTTTTTATTATGGAATTGATTCAGCTTGCAAAATAGTCACTCTATTGATCTTATTTTTCTAAAATCCCAAAGGGTCTGAATTGCAGAACAAAGCTGGTCCTGGAGTTTTTACTATAAGACCATGGCCTATAATTCACACCTAGAACAGTCTTGTCAACATGCCATGATATAATAAATCTGACTTCATTTGTGGCCTTGATAGCACTTTAATTTCTTCATATTATAAATGTTGCCTTTCAATTTCTCCTGTTTGCTGACATCTGAAATATTCTGCCCCGTCAGCTGGTGACCACTGCCACCAGCCTCATGGCTATTCAGTGAGAGGCCTGCCGTATGTTTGCAATATTTTGTCTATTCTCTGGGAAGTGAGTTGCAACACCCAGGAGCAAACTTGTGAGGGAAAAAGGGAGCAGAGATGCCTGTGCTCATCTTAGACTGCCCAGGCTGCCCTAACAAAATGCCACAGACTTAAAGAACAGTTCTAAAGGCAGAAGTTCAGGATGAAGGCTTTATCAGGGACAGTGTCTGGAAAAGGCTCATTTCTTGGGTTGCAGGTGGCCTTACTGTATCCTCACAGGGAACAGAGAGGGCTCTGGCCTCTCTTCCTCTGCTTACAAGAGTGCCAGCCCTATCAGATTAGGGCTCTATGCTTATGACCTCATTTAACCTTTATCACCTTCTCAAAACCCTATCTCCGAATATAGTGACATTGAGGGCTGGGGCTTCAACATATGAACATAAGGGAGGCGGGGTACGCAATTCGTCCCATAGAAACACCTGAGAGATAAAACAAGAGAGATGATTGAGAAAAAATAAATTATTGAAGGTAATATTTCCGGGGTTTTTTACTTTTATTTTAAATTCAGGGTTACATATGCAGGTTTGTTACATAGGTAAACTTGTGTCATAGGAGCTGTTGTACAGATTATTTAATCACTCAGGTATTAAGCCTAGTATCCATTAGTTATTTTTCTGATTCTTTCCTTCCTTCCACCCTCCAGCCTTCAAAAGGCTCCAGTATGTATTGTTCCCCTCTGCGTGTTCATGCATTTTCATCATTTAGCTCCCACTTATAAATAGGAATGTATGGTATTTTTTCCGTTCTTTTGTTAGTTTGCTAAAAATAATGGCCTCCAGCTTCATCTATGTCCCTGCAAAGGACATAATCTCATTCATTTTTATGGCTGCATAGTATTCCATGACATATATGTACCACATTTTCTATATCCAGTTTATTATTGATGGGCATTTAGGTTGATTCCACATCTTTGCTATTGTGAGTAGTGCTGCAATGAACATATGTGTGCATGTGTCTTTATAACAGAATGATTTAAATTACAGGGTATATACCCAAAGCAATATTTGAGTTTTTCTATATGCAGTAAACAAATGAGAAAGTAATGGCATAAACAAAAAAGAAATGTATGTATCCTGTAAAAAAATAGTAAAACAATGCAGGCTCAGTCATTGTCAGATGAAACAGAAAGTCAAGCGTTAACGTATGTCCCTCCACGGCTGAGTGTAAACTGCAAAGGGGAGTGTGCTGTATGTGAAAGGTCTGAAGGCCTAGAGATTTTTCTCTCAAGGTTTGTAGGTAGTTGTATTGCAGGTTATAACTCATTATCTGCAATCAAGCTATTGTTACAGAAAACACATGTCTTCCTAGAACTGTACAAATATCCATTCCCTCAGTCCAGATCTCCAACTTGTTCTAGAGGCCACAGGGACAAGGAAACTCAGAAAAGGGAAAGAGAGAATGGGAGAAAGGGGAGGGGAAGAAAGAAAAAAGAGAAGCAGAAACTCCATGGCCAATTTCTACTCCCAGCACTAGACAAACTCATTTTCTGGAAGATATAGAATAGTTCAAGATTATTAACTAGTGGAAATGTGACCCTGAAGGACCAGAATACAGCTTCAGTGACAATTATTAATCATGATGAGAATGATTAATATATATCCTGGCCAAAAGCCAGATATGCATATGCAATTTAAAACTATGTCTACAAAATCTTTGATTCTTCTCTGAAAGGTAAGGGAGGTCTCATTTCTCTTCCCTTGAATGAAAACTGTGCTAGGTTATTTGATTTTAATAAATAGATTGTAGTAGAAGTGACAGTAAATGGCTTCCAGGCCTAGGTCATACAAGGCATTGTGGCTCCCTTGAACTTTCTTCAGATCATCCTCCCTGGGAGGAGCCCGCTGTCATGCTAACAGGACACACCAACAGCCCTAAGAATAGTGCCCCTGAGGAACTGAGACCTCCTGACAAACACCAGCAAGAAAAAGAAGCCTGCTACTGACAGTCCTGTGAGTGAGGCATCTTGGAAGTAGATCTTCCCATACCCATTTATCCTTCAGATTATCTTAACTGGGCTGTCATGAAAGACCCGCTTAAACTGTTCCTGAATCCCTCATCTACAGAAACTGAGATAATAATTGTTTGTTGTTTTAAGCTTCTAAGTTTAAACTGCTAAATTTACTAAATGAAAGAGTAGATATTTATTATCTTAAGCTGTAGTGATATCTAATATATATAACAAATTATATATATATATATATATATTAGTCATATGCCTGAGTCTATGACTAATAAACTGAGTTCGGACTTCAGTAACAAAATACAATAATCTAGGTAGCTTACAAACAACAGAAATTTATTTCTTACAGTTCTTGAGGCTGAAAGTTCAAGGCACCAGCAGGTTGGGTGTCTAGTGAGGTTCTTGGTGCCCAGAATGGCAGCTCCTTGATGTATCATTACATGGTGGAATGGGAGAAGACAGGTCTCTGAGGCACGTTATGTAAGGGAACTAATCCCATTAATGAGGGCTCCGCTTTCACAGTCTAAGAACTTCCCAAAAGTCTCATCTCTTAACACCATCACATTGGTGGTTAGGATTCAACATATGAATTTTGGAGATACACTTTCAATTCATAACAACATTTAATATATCTAATAACTAATATAGAGTATATAGTAATATAAAATATCTAATAACTAATATAATAGCTAATCTTTAAAAGAAGTAAAATTAATTGTATACCAAATGGCAAAGCATTGATCAGGTTTCATTTGTGTTTCTATTATCAATTCCACACATGTATTTAACTGAATCAATCTGCTTTCATCCCAGTCAATGGTACCTGTCAGTGGATAAAACTGACTAAATTTAACATACCCTTGAAACTTATGCCTTTCATTTTTGTAACAGAAACTTTAGCCCAGTAAATGAGAATCAAGCCACAGTGTAAACAAATTAAAATTCCTAGTAGGAAAAAATTATTTTCTCCTGTTCAAATTCCTTTATCAGCTATAAGACAAACCTGTCTTCAGTTTTCAACAACCCAATTTATATGATCTTTAGGTCAAGGACAACTATATTAGTATACTAACTTCACATTAGGAGATATTTGGAATTATAAAAAGAATAACTAGGAATTGGCTTCATATGAACCCTGATTGAAATAGACTGATAGGTTCCAAATATGTAAGGCCAAGAATATTTTTCTAGTAAAACAATACAGAGAAAAAATGATAAATTCAAAGCAGATTCTTGCCTCACTAACGGATAATCCCCTAGGATACTTCAGTAATATAGGGACCTGTAACATAATCATTTGCCTACTCTCTCAGAAAAGCTAAAAACATCTGGCAGCATTAGATCTGTTTTGGATGGTCTTAAGAGTTAAAAGCCCTGGATTAGAAATTCTTGAGCAGTTAGAAAGATGAGCAAAGTCCTGTTCTAAGGGCTAATCTAGTAAGAAGTTTACCATATTACCTGATTTTTTTTAGAAATATCAAAATATGTTGCTCCCTTTTGCCTATTAAGGACCATTAAATGCTAACTTGAGCTATTGAAGCTTTCCAGCCATCTTTTTCATACTTGACTAAGTCTAAGGTTTAATATCCAAAGGCCAGATCATTTATCAGGCTGTTCTCCAGCAAGAAAGCTAGCAGAAACAAAGAGCATTGTGGGTAAACTGTGAAGATGACAAGAAAAGCAGGCAAGGATATTGTTGCTTAAGGTAGTGGTTCCAAATCCTGCCACTGCCAATCGACAACCAAGTATTCCCTGAACCAGGGTCAAATAAAAAGCATAAGTTAGATGGTTGCTTTTATAAGTAGAAAAACCTATTCTATTGTTTTAATATGGTCTTTTAATATGACTTTTTAATGTCTTCTATTTGTTAGGGTGTTACAATATCCTTTGGTATATAAAATGATAATTTTACTTGTGTGTTTTTTAAGTGTTCTTAGTATGTAAAATAAAGTATAACAGCCTTTTGTGCTGCTACCTCATAAAATCTTAGAGATGGTTAGTCAGATCCATGAGTCTGCAAATGATTAGCTGGTACTGAAAATTATAAATGAGCATGTATTTGTTTGTTCTCAACCTGCTATGAAGAAATACTCAAGACTGAATAATTTATAAAGGAAAGAGATATAATTGACTCACAGTTACGCTTTGCTGGGAGGCCTCAGGAACTTACAATCATGACAGAAGGCAAAGAGAAAGCAGGCACCATCTTCAAAGGTAGCAGGACAGTGTGAGTGCAAGCAGGGGAAATACCAGATGCTTATAAAACTATTAGATTTCATGATAACTCATGAAACTGCCCCCACGATCCAATTACCTCCACCTGGTCCTGCCCTTGACACACGGGGATTATAGGGATTATAATTCAAGGTAAGATTTGCTTGGGGACACAGAGTAAACTCATATCAGAATGAATGAATGAATGAATGAAGCAGTCCATTAACCAGTGAATGAATGAAAGCAACAATGGTGATATGGAGTTGCTGGGAGCTAAGGGTGGGATCAGTCTTGGGTGGACAGAGGAAACCATAATTATCAGAGCCCTCTTTGGAATAAGGTGTTGTGAAGCATCACTAAGGACACAATTTGCCTCTATAAACTTGACCAAAGACACGAGTCTTATGCTATGTAAACTACATTTATCTGATTCCAAGCGTCTCTCATCTGACCTGAAACAAGGCGTTTGGAAATTAAATCTGGGGTTATGGATTCTAGAGCTACAAAACAGAAGCAGTCTTCAGAGCCTTCCAGACCACTTACTTTCACACACTTTGAGAATATATTATGCAACATTCCAAAAGGTATTCAGTATAACTTTTCAAGTCACTCCACCCAAAAAGAACCTCCTGTCAGTTAATCACCTTTGTGGCTTCTTTCAGAAACTTTAAGCAGAAGCAGCATTTCCATGAAGCACTTGAAAACAGTCAGAGTACTGATAATACTAACAAGAAGAAGCTAACAGTTGTTGAATACCTACTACATATAGGGTACTTTTCTAAGCACTTTCTATGTATTGAGACATTTAATCAATCATCCCAACAACCCTATAAGAAAAGTTTTAATTACTAACTTTAGACTTACATTACAGCACAAGACTATTAGATTATATATATATATATACATATACATATATATGTATATATATATACATATTCATATATATATGTATATATATATGTGTGTGTATGTGTGTATATATGTATATATATATATATATATATATTTATGTACTGTTCACACAATAAGGTTTATCTGATTTCTTCCCTAAATTTCAAAGCTGTTCTCACTTTACCCCTTTTTTTAAATTTAGCTCATCCTTGTCTCTGGGACAGAAAGAATCTGTGCTGATCACAAGAACTTTCAGGAACTTTAAGGTATAGCCTGTAGAATTAAAAACCAGGCAGCCTGGCTTCTGCTCCTTCTCTGACTATTTTTCTGATCTCCAAGAATTAGGCCTTTTTCTTATTCCTAGTGGCTAAACTCTGGCTGTCTGATTATTTTTATTGTGTAAGTCTTTCCTTTGGTTTCTTGGATGGTTTCTCAGTTTTTATGAGATGAAAATAGTCACAGTTCTACCCTAAAATCCAGTAACTTTTCCCCAATAATTACAGTTGTTCTTCTCTTATGTCAACTACTGACCTTCCTGAATTTCTGCCTACTGTCAGTTTTTTGGAGCAATCACTCTTCCTTTCCCAGGAGGTTGATCTAATCCCCAAGGCTTTTTTCATTCCCATATGACTCCTTATTTTTCTTAAGACTAAATCCCTCAAAATCAATAATGCCTGAGTAATTTCCCTTACTGAATATGCACAGGTTTATTAGTTTGTTGTTTTTTAATTTAATATTAAAGATTCATTTCAATATTCTAGCACATGATTCTCATGAGAAAGTTAACTCTCCCCAGGTAGCTGTGCTTGTTCCATACTGTCTTGTCTTTGGATAGATTATAATCAAATTTAATAGTTTTATGGTTGGGAAAATTGCCAGGAAAGACAATAAGAATTACATATATTTGCAGATTAATTATTAATATAAAATAGTGTCAACTGGGGTAGCATTTCATAGTAATAACTTTAACAACTTATTTTAAATTTATTTAGATAAGGAGAGAGATAATATGAATACCCATTATTTTCATGTTTATTACTTTACAAATATGCATGCTAGTAAAGTTTGGATCAGCTTTTCAGAAGTGATTCAAGTGATTTTAGATTCAAGTAAAAGCTCAGTGAAGAAAGACTGGCAGTCCTTTGGAGATGTTTGTCATGTCAAAATAGATATTGGTATGTCTTTGTCTCAGGTCAGCCCAAGACAGATTTCTGGCTCTTCCCTTTGTAATCAGTTAGTAATTGATCAACTTCAATATTTCATAATGTAAGATGTTCCACTCCAATTATCCAAGTCACACCCAGAAAGGTAGTAGAAAGATAATTATGGAAGCACAGGTGAAAGAAAAGGAAGAGTGAATGAAAGTTAGCAGAAAATAATGGGAGAAAGAGAAAAATGAAAGCATTGCAAGAACTAACAGTTGCCTACAAGAAGAAAAAAGATGAATGAGAGAAAAGAAATTAAAGGTGCTTCTAGAGATCACAAGAAATGAAAACAGAAAAGTTCAAGAAATTAATGTGATATTGTTGGCTCTCTGTCCCTACCAAAAACTCATCTTGAATTGTACTCCGACAATTCCCATGTGTTGTGGGAAGGACCCAGTAGGAGATAAGTTGAATCATGTGGGTGGTCTCCCCAGTGCTGTTCTCATAGTAGTGAATAAATCTCAAGAGATCTAATGGTCCTATCAGGGGTTTGCACTTTCACATCTTCCTCATTTTTCTCTTTCTGTCACCATGTAAGAAGTGTCTTTCACCTCCTGCCATAATTCTGAGACCTCCCCAGCCATGTGGAACTTACTGTAAGTCCAATTAAACCTCTTTTTCTTCCCAGTTTTGGGTATGCCTTTATCAGCAGTGTGAAAATGGACTAATACAGTAAATTGGTACCAGAAGAGTGGGGCATTGATGAAAACATACCTTTCATATGAAAATATGAAAGTGACTTCGGAATTGGTTATCGGGCAGAGGCTGGAACAGATTGGAGGGCTCAGAAGAAGTCAGGAACATGTGGCAAAGTTTGAAACCCTCTAGAGACTTGTTGAATGGCTTTGACAAAAATGCTAGTAGTGATATGAATAAGGTTCAGGCTGATTGTTCTCAGATGGAGATGAGAAACTTGTTGGGAACTGAAGTAAAGGTGACCCTGTTATGCTTTAGCAAAGAGACTGGCAGTATTTTGTCCCTGCCCTGGAGATTCGTGGAACTTTGAACTTGAGAGAGATGATTCAGTGTTTCTGGTAGAAGAAATTTCTAAGCAGTAAAACATTCAAAAGGTGACTTGGGTGCTGTTAAAAGCATTCTGATTTAAAAGGGAAACAGAGCATAAAAGTTCAGAAAATTTGCAGTCTGACAATTCAGTAGAAAAGAAAACCCATTTTTTGAGGAAATATTCAAGCTGGCTGCAGAAATTTGCACAAATAACAAGGAGCCTAATGTTAATCCTCAAGAGAATGGGGAACATGTCTCCAGGGCATATCACAGGTCTTCATGGCAACCCTTCCCATCACAGACCTGAAGCCTAGGAGAAAAAAATGGCTTTGTGGGCTGGGCCAAGAATCCCCATGCTATGTGCAGCCTAGGGACTTGGGGCCACTCCAGCTGTTGCTAAAAGGGGCCAGGGTACAGCTCTGCCCATGGTTACAGAGGGTGAAAGCTCCAAACCTTGGCAGCTTCCACATGGTATTGAGCCTGCAGATACACAGAAGCCAAGAATTGAGACTTTAGAGCCTCCTCCTAGATTTCAGAAGATACATTGAAATGCCTGGATACCCAGGCAAAAGGTTGCTGCAGGGGCAGGGCCCTCATGGAGACCCTCTGCTAGGGCAGTGCAGAAGGGAAATGTGTGTTCAGAACCCCCACATAGAGTCCCTACTGGGGAATCACCTAGTGGAGCTCTGAGAAGAGGGCCACAATCCTCCAGACTCCAGAATAGTAGATCCACTGACAGCTTGCACTGTGTACCTGGAAAAGCTGCAAACACTCAATGCCAGCCTGTGAAAGCAGTCAGGAATAGGGGGCTATACCCTGCAAAGTCATAGGGCTGAAGCTTCCCAAGACCATGGGAACCTACCTCTTGCATCAGCATGACTTGAATGTAAGACATGGAGTCAAAAGAGATTATTTTGGAGCTTTGGAATTTGACCACACCACTGGGTTTCGTACTAGCATGGGAACTGTAACCCCTTTGTTTTGGCCTATTTCTCCCATTTGAAATAACTGTATTCACCAAATACCTATACCCTTATTGTATCTAGGAAGTAACTAGCCTACTTTTGATTTTACAGGGTCATAGGTGGAAGGGACTTGTCTTGTCTCAGATGAGACCTTGGACTGTGGACTTTTGAGCTAATGCTGAAACGAGTTAAGACTTTGGGAGACTGTAGGAAGGCATGATTGGTTTTGAAATGTGAGGACATGAGATTTGGGAGGGGACAGAGGTGGAAAGATGTTTTGGCTCTGTGTCCCCACCCAAATCTCATCTTGAATTATACTCCCATAATTCCCACGTGTTGTGGAAGGGACCTGATGGAAGATAATTTGTTCTTCCCCCATACTGTTCTCATTGTAGTAAATAACTCTCACGATATCTGATAGTTTTATCAGGGCTTTTTGCTTTTGCATCTTGCTAATTTTTCTTTTGCTACTGCCCTGTTAGAAGTGCCTTTCACCTCCCACGATGATTCTGAGACCTCACCAGCCATGGGGATCTGTAAGTCCAATAAAACCTCTTTCTCTGCCAGTCTTAGATATGTCTTTATCAGCAGTGTGAAAATGGACTAATACACAAGGTGACCTTAGAAAGACAGGAAGTAGAATATGATGAGACTAATTCATTCATTTATTGAGAATTCTTGATGTACTACGTGCTAAGCACCATGACAAATCTTTTCTATAAGGTAAAGTAAAATATTATTTCAGATGTCAAAAGACAATCTGTTGTAAATGTTAGTTCTAGCCATGAATGAACCTGAAATATTCTGATTAAAGTTATATGTATTATCTGCAGTTGCACTGGCCTTTATCATTACATGAAGAAAAAAAAATTGTGAATTACTTTTTTTTAAAAGACAGTTTCATTCTGTTGCCCAGGCTAGAATGTAGTGGTGTAATCTCAGCTGACTGCAACCTCTGCCTCCCGAGTTCAAGCGATTTTCCTCCCTTGACCTCCCAAGTAGCTGGAATTACAGGTGTGGGCCACCATGTCCAGCTATTTTTTGTTGTTGTTGTATTTTTAGTAGAGATGAGGTCTCACCATGTCAGCCAAGCTGGTCTTGAATTCCTGACCTCAAAAGATCCACCCACCTCAACTGCCCAAAGTGCTGGTATGATAGGCATGAGCCACTGTCCCTGGCCGCAAATGACTATTTTTTAAAAGGCAAGACAACAGAGGCTGCTTAAAACAACAAATAATGACAATATCATAGCAGGTTTCTATATATGAAACATGATTAAATGGCACCAGGAAAGCCTTTATTGCTTTTGCCTTTGGAAACACTTCAATTTTCTATATTTTCAATCCATTCTTATGGCACAGAAAAGTAGGAAGAAACATGCTTTTCCAGTTCCATCTTAGATTTCTGTTGGTCCACAAAATAAGCACCTCTAATTTCTTGTATGTAATGCGTTGAAGCATCCAAGCTTCCTTCCATTTCTCACGTGCTTTTCCTATGTGAGAAGTGGTTGATCTCACTGAGGAGACAGTGTATCAGTCTGTCCTCACACTGCTGTAAAGAAATAAGTGAAGCTGGGCACGGTGGCTCATGCCTGTAACCCCAGCACTTTGGGAGGCCAAGGCAGGTGGATCACTTGAGTTCAGGAGTTTAAGACCATCCTGGCCAACATGGTGAAACCCCATCTCTACTAAATACACAATAATTAGCCACGCATGGTGTTGCATGCCTGTAATCCCAGCTACTCAGGAGGCTGAGGCGGGAGAATCACTTCAACCTGGGAGGCGGAGAGTGCAGTGATCCGAGATCACACCACTGCACTCCATCCTGGGTGACAGTGAGACTCCATCTCGAAAGAAAAAAAAAGAAAAGAAAGAACTGAGACAAAGTAATTTATAAAGGAATGAGGTTTAATTGACTCACAGTTCTGCATGGCTCAAGAGATCTCAGGAAACTTACTGAGAAAGTAAGTTTTTGCTTTCTGCTCATGGTAGAAAGCAAAGGGAAAGTAGTTTCCTTCTTCACAAGGTGTCAGGAGAGAAGTGAGAAAAAGCAGGGAAAACTCCCTTATAAAATCATCACATCTCATGAGAACTCACTCACTATCATGAGAACACCATGGGGAAAACCACCCCCAAAATCTAATCACCTCCAACCTGGTTCTTCCTCTGAAACATGGGGATTACAATTCAAAATGAGATTTGAGTGGGGACACAGAACCAAACAATATCAGACAGTAAGCATGTGACTTCTGTTAATTCCTCTTTCGCTAACAGGGGGGGTTATGTGCTAAACATCTTTGTGCATTTGTGGCCCCTCCTCCCTGTTCCAGTTCTTAGCAGATGTGAGATATACAGCTGATTGAGTGAGCCTTCTCTGCAAACTGACACTCCCACACTGGGGTCTTAAGATGTGAATTCGAAAATGTGGTGAGAAATGTGGGTGGAGGAAGCATTCTACCAGATCCAGGTCGAACCTTCCAGTTCAGCTTTAGCTGCAATTTTTTCAATCAGTCTAGTGTGTTATTATCTTCTTTAAACCATAAGGAGGCTTTAATTCAAATGAACCTTCTATGTGGAAAGGGTGGCTAATTAAGCTCGCATGTACCATTAATTCCTTGGCTTGAATGAGTATATAGGTTTCCTTCTAAAGAATGGGTCCAGGGGTTCTGTGAGGCAGAGAGGAAGGGAAGGTTGGAAGCTCCTGGTGCTGTGTAAGACACACTGGGCAGTGGGGCATTGGTGCCCTGCAGTGAGAAAGGGGATAGAGTTATTGAATAAGAAAAGAGATACAAGAGGGGGCAAAAGGACAGAAAAATCACACTATGCCATCAATACTTTTTTTAAAAAAAGATTTCATTTTAAGTGTTAACCAGCATCCCTTCTTAATAGATGCTTAGAGGTTTAACTGGACTTACAGTTCCACATGGCTGGGGAGGTCTCAGAATCATGGTGGGAGGTGAAAGGCACTTCTTATATATTCCCCTACAAGAACTACTGCTATCAGTGCCCTGAAGCTTGATGTTGTGGCTGATGTATATATTTTCCTCTGACTCTGCTTCTTTGCACAATTACCTTCTATTTCAAAAACAGGAGTAGATGCATCTTATTGGTTGAGCCTAGGTCATGTGCCCAAGCCCCCAATGCAAGGGAAACTAGAAGAGCAAATTGCTGGGGTTTTTAACAGTTATAGCAAGAGCTGAATTCTGCTTCTTGATAAGACTAATGTAGACAATTAGGAAAGTTTCAAATAATGAAAATATCCACTAAAACTACTGGATAAATTAAAAACTTATTCAATTGTACTAACCCCATTGTGCAATGGACAGAGATGCTAATGGCTTCTACATTGAACAGTGCAGATACAGAACATTTCCATTATTACACAATATTCTATTGGAATATTATTAGCCTAGAAAAAAAGCCCTAATTTTATTAATGTGTAAACTGAGGCCCCTGGAGGTTAAATGATGTGCCAAGGTCACACAGCCAACAGTTCAAAACTAGATACCAAATTTCCTGACTCCATTTTCATTCCTCTATCACAATTTATGTCTTTCAACTTACAGCTATAAATGTTATGTTTGTTTTGGTTCATTTCCTCAATTTGTCAAAAGCTCTTTGATTCCAAAGTCTGTGGTTTATTGTATCAAATTGCAGAACTGGAGCTTTAATGAAAAGCTTTCATGGCTACAGAGACCATTATTAGCAGAGCCTGGATTAGGACAAGTGTTTACCGACTTCTAGTCTTCAAACGATTTGTTACATAGAATGTTGAGAGAAAAATCTTTATTTAGCCAGTCATAGAAAGGGGCCAAAATTCATGCACCACACAAATGGTGAGAGGGAAGATACCAGTTCATTTTCAGCAATGGTTATCTGAATTCCTGCCAATATCTACAGAGTGGCAGGGGCAATTTCAGCCACAGTTAACAAGTTGATATCTGACACGACACACTACTTTTCAATCATTTCCCAATGGCTTGAAAAGTAGCTAGACAAACAGATTCAAAAGAAAAATTGACGGCCATAAGAACTCAAAGATGACCATTCTTACTGCTTGCAGACATACTCACTGCCCCCTTAATGACTGTGAAAGCTGCAGAGAGCACACCTGCTAAAAGAAGGTGAGTGAACAGTACACACAGCCTCTGACAGTTGAAGCTTTTGATCCTCAGCAGGCCACACGGACATTGTCTAAATAAGAATAGACACCATCTGAATAAGGACAGATATCCCAGCTCATATCTCAAGCCTCTGCCTCTTCTGGTTCCTCACTATTTGGTGAGATATGCCTCTCCCTACATTTTAAAAATATTTTCTAGCTATTGGCTGGGGTGTGGTGGCTTACATCTATAACCCCAGAACTTTGGGAGACCAAGACAGGTGAATCACTTGAGGCCAGGAGTTTGAGCCTAGCCTGGCAAACATGGAAAAACCCTATCTCTACCAAAAATGCAAAAATTAGTCAGATGTGGTAGCACACACCTGTAGTCCCAGCTGCCTGGGGGGGCTGATGCAAGAGAATTGCTTGAACGTGGGAGGCAGAGGCAGCAGTGACCAGAGATCATGCCACTGAACTCCATCCTTGGCAACAGAGCGAGACTCCATCTCAAAGAAAAATATATTTTCTAGCTATTTCTATAATTGCTCTTATTACTCTATAATTGTAAAATATTTTATTCCTTATTATTCTTTACATATCTTGAATGCAGGGAATGAAGTTTCTTCATTTTTTTCTGTTATTCGTATTCACGAACACTATTTTAAGCTAGGCACTGTGCTAGGGTTTGGATATACCACAGAGAACAAAACAACATGTGAAGTGCTTCAGAGCTAATATTCTAGCAACAGACAAATACACAAGTAAATACACAGACAGAAGTATACAAATAGGAATAAGTGGTGATGAAGGGTAGTAGAGGCATGCTGTTTTAGAGAGGATGGCCAAGGAAAGTAGTTCAGATGAGACAATAGAAACCTGAGTAAAGTGAGGAAGTCAATCATACATGTGTGTCTGGAAGAAGAGCTTTCCAGAAAAAGGAAAGAGCAAGGGGTTGATTCCACATGTATCCACTAATATAACATAACTACTTGTTACCTAAAATGTACCTTACACAAGGAAGAGGGATGAGAAGACACAAATGCTGCTGACAAGTAGATTAATCAAATACAAAGACCAAAACAATAAGAAAATGGAGAAGAAATTGACTACCTACCCACAGAAGCATCCCAATCCTGCTACACAGTGCTTCTCAGATATGTGCAGCTCTTCTTTACACCATATAAATGCCTCACCATAAAGCCTATAATACAATCCATGTACCTTAAATATGAAAGCATATTTAAATTCACTCAACTGTATATATTTAAAGTCTAAGGACATTTAAAAAATCATTTCCACAGCCCTTACTATCACCAGCCCCTTAAATGGAAATTAAGATGGTAAGGCAAAGCACTTCTCTACTTAAAGTGGTGAATTGCCTCAGCAAAATAATGCTGGAAGCAAAAGCAAACACTAAGAAGACAGTCCATTTTCAACTGGAAAAACTAAGGGAACTATAGCACTGGTACCTGCCCATGTTCAAACTAAGGCAAGAACATTTGAAGGGCCTTCAGATGCTCAACATTTCTCCAGTCTAAAACAATTTTGGAGGAGAATCCAGAGACTTAGAGGAATGGGAACCAGGTGGTTAGAAGATGATGAAGAGGGAAGATGAATGACAGTGACAAGATACTAAAGTTGTTAACAATTATTGTATTAGTCCATTCCCACACTGTGTAATTTATAAAAGAAAGAGGTCTAATTGACTCACAGTTCTGCACAGCTGGGGAGGCCTCAGGAAACTTACAATTATGGCAGAATGGGAAGCAGCCATGTCTTATGGGGTGGCAGGAGAGAGAAGAGTGAAGGATGAACTTCCAAACACTTATAAAGTGATCGTATCTCATAAGAAGTCACTCACTATCATGAGAAATAGTGAACTGGTGGGGAGCCACCTCCCTCCCTCAACAATGGAGATTACAATTCAAGATGATTCCATATAATTCTGCTCTGGTCCCTCCCAAATCTCACATCTTTTCACATTTCGAAACCAACAATGCCTTCCCAACAGCCCCCAAAGTCTTAACTCATTTCAGCATTAATTCAAAAGTCCATTTGAAAGTCTTATCTTAAACAAGGCAAGTCCCTTTTGCCTATGAGCTTGTAAAATCAAAAGCAAGTCAGTTACTTCCTAGATATAGTGGGGATACAGGCATTGGGTAAATGCTACCATTTCAAATGGGAGAATGGCCAAATTTGCAAAGGGCTACAGGCCCATGCAAGTCTGAAATCTGGCAGGGCATTGATTAAATCTTAACGCTCCGAAATGATCTACTTTGACTCCAAGTCTCATATCCAGGGAATTCTGATACAAAGGGTGGGCTCTCGTGGCCTTGGAAAACTCCACCCCTGTGGCTTTGGGGTACAGTTCTCCCCTGCCGCCGACCCACCCCTGGCTGCTTTCATGTCTAGTGTTGTGTGTCTGCAGCTTCTCCAGGCACACCGTGCAAGCTGTTGGTGGATCTATCATCCTGGGGTCTGGAGGACAGCAGCCCTCTTCTTACAGCTCCACTAGGCAGTGCCCCAGTGGGCACTCTGTGTGAGGGCTGCATCCCCACATTTCCCTTCCACATTGCCCTAACAGAAGTTCTCCCTGAGAGCCTGGCCCAAGCCAGGCTGAGGGAGTTATCCCTGAGGGCCTAGCCCACAAAACCATTTTTTCCTCCTAAATTTCCAGGTCAGTGATTGGAGGGGTTGCTCTGAAGGTCTCTGAAATACCCTGGAGACCTCTTCCCCATTGTCTTGGTGATTAACATTTGACTTCTAGTTACCTAAGCAAATTTATGCAACTGGCTTGAATTTCTCCCCAGAAACTGGGTTTTTGTTTTCTCCTGATCAGGCTGCAAATTTTCCAAAGTTTATAGTCTGCTTCCTCTTGAATGCTTTGCTGTTTAGAAATTTCTTCCATCAGGTACTCTAAGTCATCTTCAAAGTTCCACAGATCTTTAGGACAGGGCAAAATGCCACCAGTTCCAAAGCAAGTGTAACCTTTACTCCAGTTCCCAACAAATTCCTTATCTCATCTGAGATCACCTTATTGTCAAGATGCTTATTAGCATTTTGGTCAAAGTCATTCAATAAGTCTCCAGGAATTTCCAAACTTCCCCACATCTTCCTCTCATCTGACCCCTCCAAGACTCTAGGAAGTTCCAAACCTTCTCACATTTTCCTGTCTTCTTCTAAGCCCTCCAAACCGTTCCAGCCTCTACCCATTACCCAGTTGCTTCCACATCTTCAGGTTATGTTTATAGCAGTGCCCCAGTCTCTGCAGTATCAATTTACTGTATGAGAACATTCTCACATTGCTATAAAGAAATACCCAAGACTGGGTAATTTAAAAACTAAAGTGGTTTAATTGATTCAGAATTCCACCCGTCTGGGAAGGCCTCAAGAAACTTAACAATCATGGCAGAAAAGGAAGCAGGCACATCTTACCTGGTGGCAGGATTGAGAACAGTGAAGGAGGAACTTCCAAACAGTTATAAAACCAGCAGATGTCATAAGAACTCACTAACTATCGAGAGAACACTGTGGGGGAAACTGCCCCCATGATCCAATCACCTCCCTCCCTTGACAAATGGGGATAACGATTCGAGATGCTATCTGGGTGGGGACACAGAGCCAAACCATATCAATAATTAACAACAAAAAATTGTTAACAAAAAATAGAAGGAGCATTCTAAAGAACAAAAGAATAAGTGCAGCTACTGGAAATAAAAAGAAAAGAACCACTAGTTTGTTTTACACCTATTTATAAGGTTAGCTCATTAAAAATAAGATGATAGTCCTATATATGTGTGTGTATATCAAGAATCCAACCAATTCTCTATCACTACCCCATTGCTACCACCTGGTCCAGGCTACCACTTTGTCTCTCCCAAGTTATTTAATTAGCCTCCCTTACCTTATCTACCACCTGGTCCAAGCTACCACTTTGTCTCACCTGAGTTATTTAAATAGCCTCCCCACTGCAGGCCAGGAACAGTGGCTCACGCCTGTAATCCCAGCACTTTGGGAGGCCGAGGTGGGTGGATCATGAGGTCAACAAATCAAGACCATCCCGGTCAATATGGTGAAACCCCGTCTCTACTAAAAATACAAAAAATTAGCTGGGCATGGTGGCACGTGTCTGTAATCCCAGCTACTCAGGAGGCTGAGGCAGGAGAACTGCCTGAACCCAGGAGGCGGAGGTTGTGGTGAGCCGAGATCGCGCCATTGCACTCCAGCCTGGGTAACAAGAGCGAAACTCCATCTCAAAAAAAAAAAAAAAAAAATAGCCTCCCCTACCTTATCTACCACCTGGTCCAAGCTACCACTTTGTCCCACCTGAGTTATTTAAATAGCCTCCCTTACCTTATCCCTCACTTCTGTCTTTTACTGGTCATTCTTCTGCTCATTTTCATTCAGTGGCTTTCCCTCTCACTCAGGGTAAAAGTCAAAGTCCCTGTGGTGGCCTACAGAGTCCTACATGTTCTGCCTCTCCCCCACATTCTGACTTCATCTCGTTTTATTCCTCCGTATTCATTTTACACAGTCCCTCTTGCTGGATTTTGACCATACCAGGCATGTTTCTTCATTGGGAATTGTGCTTTCTTCTCTCATTCTGTTCAAGACAGCTAAAATGCCATTTGTCAGAGATTTTTACCACTTTGCATGAATAATAACCTACTTCCCCCCACTGAACCCCATTCTGACTTTTACCTCTCCCTGTGTCAAAATACCCCGACATGCTAAATATTTATTTGCTTATTTCTTCACTATTGAGCTTTTTTTTATAAGCATATAAGTTTCTTGTGTTCAGACTTTATTTTGTTCTAGACAAATGTTTATTTTATTTATTTATTTATTTTGAGATGGAGTTTCGCTCTTCTTATCCAGGCTGGAGTGCAATGGCGCTATCTCGGCTCACAGCAATCTCCAACTCCCGGGTTCAGGCAATTCTCCTGTCTCAGCCTCCTAAGTAGCTGGGATTACAGGCACATGCCACCATGCCCAGCTAATTTTTTGTATTTTTAGTAGAGATGGGATTTCGCCATTTTGACCAAGATGGTCTCGATCTCTTGACCTTGTGATCCACCCGCCTCAGCCTCCCAAAGTGCTGAGATTACACTGGGTGGCTTGAGCCACCGCGCCCAGCCGACAAATGTTTACTGATGAATGAATGAGAAAAGATAAGGCAGTGAGCGCTAGAGTTTCTCAATCTCATAGTTGAGGCAAGAGTAAATAATGCACAAAAAGAATCAGGAAACTAAAATATATTGATGATAATGAGGAAGAGGAGGAGTAAGACAGTGTTGATGATGATGATGATGATGATTATAGTAACAACTATTAGTTACTGATCTTTTAATAGGTAGTGTCATTGTTTGCAATGCCTCAGTAATTTTCTTGCAATGATACAAGGTAGATCCTATTGTTATCTCAATTTTCTAAATAAGGAAACTGAGGCTTTGAGGAGTTAGATAACTTGTCCAAAAATGCACAGTTGGTAAACATAAGAGCAGATTTTTAACTCATATCTGCCTTCAGAGTCTGCATTGCTAACAGTTAATCTAACATCTCAAGGTAACTGCAGTGTTGTGCTAGGGTCTGCAAAAACAAAACAACAAAAAAGAAGAAGTACATAAAGCAGGAGTATAAAAATAAAACCACATTCATAGAGTTAGCAAACTGACCTCCTTATTATAATGATAACCTATAATCCTGATTCAATAAGGAATACTAATGAAGAGGCCACCAATGAAAACAAACAAAAAGGTAACTAAATACACATATGAAAATAACTCTCTAGGCTTGAATTATTCTCTATTTGTGGTATTCCAAGATCTTGGCAAACTCACCATTTTTTTTAACTTGTCCTCATTAGTAGCTCCCAAGTTTACATCATATTTATCTCCCACATTCAGTTTCTTCATGAAATATGTAGGCTTAGCTTCTGGTTCAGTTAGAGTCAACAAGCAATCCCATTTTTCTACAGCCACTCTATGATTTCATCTTAAGTGAGGGCTGTTTTTTTCCACAAAATAAGAGGGTGACAATTATTTTGTTTTGTTTCATTTCACACTGAGAAGGTGAGTGTGAAAAATCTAAAGAGGCAATTATTTTAATGAAATACTTTCTGCACAGTTAATAGCAGTTGTTAAAATTAAGATGCTGGTGACATTGTAGCAAAATGAACACTCTCATTCACTTTAGCTGGAAATGTACATTGGCATACCTTATCTGAAAAGCAATCTGCTAAAATATCTTACCCGTTGATCTAATCATTCTACTTCTGCAACTCTAGTCTGAGGATGAAATTTGAAATAGAAAAATAAAAATTATGTATAAAAATATGTACTCTAGTTTATTCATCATAGCAGAATATTAGCAATTCTTACCTTCCAATAGTAGGAGAATGATTAATTGGTTTCCTTACTTAATATGCAATACAATATACCCACTGGAAGATATACTAATGAATAGTTTACATTCATATGAGGGTATGTTTATGTTGCCTTACTAAATGAGAAAGACGGGCTACTGTATTGTATATGTAATTAAATTTAAACTATATAGAATACGTGCAACAAAGAGGAGAGTAGGAAAAAATAAAGAAAACGATTGTCTCTGGGGAGTCAATGTGGAATGATAGTTTTCATTCTATATTCTGTATTTCAAAAACAGTTTATAAAAAGCGCAAATTATTTGCATACATTAAAACTGTTTTTTTTTTATTTGAGGAATAAAAGATGTGTTGATAGAAAATGCAATTCCAACTAATGGATCACAGACTATTTTGCCATACTTTCTGATGAGTTAAGAACATTGTTTCAGCTTAAAAGTCTCCTTTTCTCTGACATTTAAATAAATAAGTAGACAACACATTTTCCTTATTCCAAAGTCTCCTGTTTCTTAAAAAGAAAGAGATAAGGAAGAAAAAATGAATGAAGAAAGGGCATTTCTGATGAAATGGATCAGTCATACTTTCTACACTGGCTCTGTGAATCTGGGAAAGAAACCATAGTTTTTGTCACTTTGGTTTTGCCATCTGATACTGTTTGGCTGTGTCCCCATCCAAATCTCATCTTGAACTGTAGCTCCCATAATCCCCATGTGTCATGGGAGGGTCCTGGTGGGAAGTAATTGAGTCATGAGGGTGGTTTATCCCATGCTGTTCTCATGATAGTGAATAAGTCTCATGAGATCTGATGGTTTTAAAAAGGGCAGTTCCCCTGCACATGCTCTTTTGCCTGCTGCCACATCAGGCAAGACTTCACTCCTCCTTCACTTTCCACCATGATTGTGAGGCCTCCTCAGTCACATGGAATCTTAAACCTCTTTTTCTTAATAAATTACTGATTATAAGGTGTGTCTTTATTAGCAACATGAGAGCAGACTAATATACCATCTGAAAAAGAGAAGTAATAATAAATTACGATATAGTGACTAAGACCACCAACACTGTAACCTGATTCTATAGCTGCACACTGCAGCCATATGGTCTGGGTTCAAATTCTGGCTCCACCATATCCCAACTGTATGATCTTGGGCAGGTTAATTAATATTTCTCTGTCTCAGTTTTATCTTCTACAAAATTATGTTGAGAATGAGAAGACAGGAGGGGAAGTGGGGAAGATGGCTGAAAGGAAGCTTCTCTGAAGTGCAGCTACCACCAAGTGAGACAGAACCAGAGCGATACCCAAGTCGCCGAGCAAGATACCGGTTTTGTTTTAAAGAGACTAGTGGAACAGCAGGATTAACCCCCCAAAAAGGCAGCAAAAGCAGCCCAAATGCGTCTAGCTGAGGCAAGGCAGGGCACTGACCCACCAGGAAAGTGTATCAGGCACGGAGGATCTGGGGGGCATCACCTCCTTGGCTGTCTGTTTCAGATACAGCAATTCAATCTGAGACTTCGGCAGCGCACTGACCAGGAAAACGCCGCCTTGAGACCCGGGCAACGGCCCGGGCCAGCAGCATCAGCCAGACCGGTGCCTTGTTAGCGCAGACCAGGGTGGAGATTTGGACTAATACTGAGAAGGCTTGCGAAAAGGTACTGCCTGTCCCACAGAAGGCAGAGTTGAAAGTGGGGAGGGCGATACCACGAGATAGGCCCCGCCCCCACAAGATCCACAACCGGAGTCCCTCTCCCTGGAGAGTTTCACAGTTACATCCTCTACCTCGGAACAGGGAGCTCAGCAGAAGGAAAGAGCCCACCGCTGGGAAGGCAGGGCTAACCCCACCAGTATGGAAACCAGGCAAAGAATAAACAGCAGCCTGGCTGAGACCAAGGGAACCCAGTAGTGCCTCCACAGGCAGAATATGGACAGACTGTCTCAAGTGGCACACTGAGACCTCTGTTTTTTTTAAAAAAAAGCCTCATACAGAAAAAATAACCCCAACGTTAACAGAAAGGACGTCCACTCAGAGACGATGGGAAAAACCAATGCAAAAAGGATGAAAACATCAAAGTCCAGAATGTCTCTCTTCCCCAGAGAGATCACAATGACTCACCAGCATGGCAACAAAACAGGTCAGAAAACCATTTTGACGAGCTGACGGAAGCAGTCTTCAGAAAATGGGTAATATCAAATTTCTCTGAGCTAAAAGAACATGTTTTAACCCAATGCAAAGAAACTAAGAACCTTGAAAAAAGATTATAAGAAATGCTAACTAGAATAACCAGCCTAGAGAAGAACATAAACGACTTACTGGACCTGAAAAACACAGCACAAGAACTTCGTGAAGCATACACAAGTTTCAATAGCCAAATAGATCAAGCAGAAAAAAGGATATCAGAGATCAAAGATCAATCAACGAAATAAAGAGAAAAGGAAAAAAAAAAAAAAAGAGAAAAAGAGTGAAATGAAATGAACAAAGCCTCCAAGAAATATGGGATTATGTGAAAAGACCCAATCTACACATGATTGGTGTACCTGAACAGGACAGGGAAAATGAATCCAAGCTGGAAAATACTCTTCAAATATTATCCAGGAGAACTCCCCCAACCTAGCAAGGTAGGCCAACATTCAAAGACAGGAAATAAAAAGAACACCATAGAGATACTTCTCAAGAAGAGCAACCCCAAGGCACATAATTGTCAGATTTACCAGGGTTGAAATGAAGGAAAAAATGCTACAGGCAGCCAGAGAGAAAGTTCAGGTCACTCACAAAGGAAAACCCATCAGACTAACAGCAGATCTCTCAGAAGAAACCCTGCAAGCCAGAAGATAGTGGGGACCAGTATTCAACATCCTTAAAGCAAAGAACTTTCAACCTAGAATCTCCTATCCAGCCAAACAAAGCTTCACAAGTGGAGAAATAAAATCCTTTACAGACAAGCAATTACTGAGAGATTTCATCACCACCAGACCCGCTCTACAAAAGCTCCTGAAGAAAGCACCTAAACACTGAAAAAAAAAAAAAAAATCCAGTACCATCCACTGCAAAAACAAACCAAATGGTAAAAATCAATGACACAATGAGGAAACTACTTCAACCAACGGGCAAAACAAACAACCAGAAACAAAATGGCAGGATCAAATTCACTCATAACAATATTAATGTTAAATGTAAATGGCCTAAATGCCCCAATCAAAACACACAGACTGGCAAACTGGGTAAAAGTCAAAACCCATTGGTGTGCTATATTCAGGAGACCCATCTCACATGCAAAAAAACACACAGACTCAAAATGAAGGAATGGATGAAGATCTACCAAGCAAATGGAGAGCAAAAAAAAAGCAGGGTTACAATTTTAGTCTCTGATAAAATTGAATTTAAACCAACAAAGATCAGAAGAGACAAAGAAGAACACTACATAATGGTGAAAGGATCAATATAACAAGAAGAGCTAACTTTCCTAAATATATATGCCCCTGATACAGGAGTGCCCAGATACATAAAGCAAGTTCTTATTGACCTAGAAAGAGACTTAGACTCCCGCACAATAATACTGGGAGACTTTAACACTGCACTGTCAACATTAGACAGATCAACGAGACAAAAAATCAAGAAGGATATGCAGGACTTGAACGCAGAACTGAAACAAGTGGACCTACTACATATCTACAGAACTCTCCAACCCACTACCACAGAATATACATTCTCCTCAGCATCACATCACACTTACTCTAAAATTGACCAAAAAATTGGAAGTAAATCACTTCTCCACAAATGTGAAAAAATGGAAATCATAATAAACAGTCACTCAGACCACAGGGCAATCAAATTAGATCTCAGGATTAAGAACTAACTCTAAACAACACAACTTCATGGAAACTGAACAACTGGCTCCTGAATGTTGACTGGAGAAACAATGAAATGAAGGCAGAAATTAAGATGTTCTTTGAAACCAATGGGAATGAGGACACAACGTACCAGAATCTCTGGGATACATTTAAAGCAGTGTCTAAAGGGAAATTTATAGCAATAAATGCTCACATGAGATATGAGGAAAGATCTAAAATTGACACCCTATTGTCAAAATTGAAAGAGCTAGAGGAGCAAGATCAAAAAAACTCAAAAGCTAGCAGAAGACAAGAAGTAACTAAGATTAGAGCAGAAATGAGGAGATAGAGACACAGAAAAACCTTCAAAAAATCAAATCCAGGAACTGGTTTTTTGAAAAGATCAACAACATAGACCACTAGCCAGATTAATAAAAAAGAAAAGAGAGAAGAATCAAATAGATACAATAAAAAATGATAAAGGGGATACCACCACCAATCCCACAGAAATACAAACTACCATTAGAGATTATTACAAACAATTCTATGCACATACACCAGTAAATCTAAAAGAAAAAGATAAATTCATGGACACTTGCACCTTACCAAAACCTAACCAAGAAGAAGCTGAAACCCTGAATTAAGTCCAGGTTCAGATGGGTTCACAGCTGAATTCTATCAGACGTACAAAGAGAAGTGGGTGCTAATCATTCTGAAACTATTCCAAACAATACAGAAAGAGGGAATCCTCCCCAACTCATTCTATGAGACCAACATCATCCTGATAATAAATCCAGCAGAGACTCAACAAAGAAAGAAAACTTCAGGCCAGTCTCCATGATGAACATAGATGCAAAAATTTTCAATAAAATACTGGCAAATCAATTGCAACAGGACATCAAAAAGCTTATTCATCATGATCAAGTAGGCTTCATCCTGGGGATGCAAGGCTGGTTCAACATACACAAGTCTGTAAACGTAATCCATCACATAAACAGAACCAAAGACAAAAGCCATGTGATTAACCCAATAGATGCAGAGAAGGCCTTTGACAAAATTAAACAGCATTTATGCTAAAATCTCTCAATAAGCTTGGTATTGGAACCTATCACAAAATAATAAAAGCTATTTATGAAAAACAACTGCCAATATAATACTGAATGGGCAAAAACTGGAAGCATTCCCTTTGAAACCTGGCACTAGACAAGGATGCCGTCTCTCTCCACTCTTATTCAATATAGTACTGGAAGTTATAGCCACAGCAATCAGGCAAGAAAAAGAAATAAAGTATTCAATTAGGAAAGGAGGAAGTCAGATTGTCTCCATTTGCAGATGACATAATTGTATATTTAGAAGACCCCTTTGTCTCAGCCCAAACTCTCCTTAAGCTGATAAGCAACTTCAGCAAAGTCTCAGGATACAAAATCAATTGGCAGAAATCACAAGCATTTCTATACACCAATAACAACAAACAGAGAGCCAAATCAAGAACGGACTCCCATTTACAATTGCTACAAAGAGAATAAAATACCTAGGAATACAACTAACAAAGGATGTAAAGGACCTCTTCAAGGAGAACTACAAACCACTGCTCAAGGAAATAAGACACAACAGATGGAAAAATATTCCATGCTCATGGTTAGGAAGAATCAATATTGTGAAAATGGCCATACTGCCCAAAGTAATTTATAGATTCAATGCTATCCCCATCAAACTACCAATGACCTTGTTCACAGAACTGAAAAAAATCCAGTTTAAACTTCATATGGAACCAAAAGAGAGTATGCATAGCCAAGACAATCCTAAGCAAAAAGAACAAAGCTGGTGGCATCATGCTGCCAGACTTCAAGCTATACTACAAGGCAACAGTAATCAAAACAGCATGGTACTGGTATCAAAAGAGATATATATCAATGGAACAGAACAGAGGCCTCCGGAGCAATACCACACATCTACAATCATCTGATCTTTGACAAACCTGACAAAAACAAGCAATGGGGAAAGGATCCCTTGTTTAATAAATGGTGCTGAGAAAATTCACTAGCAATGTGCAGAGAGCTGAAACTGAATCCCTTTCATGCACCTTAAACAAAAATTAACTCCAGATGGATTAAAGATTTAAACATAAGAACTAACACCATAAAAACCCTAGAAGAAAACCTAGGCAAAACCATTCAGGACATGGGCATAGGCAAAGATTTCATAACTAAACACCAAAAACAATGGCAACAAAAGCCAAAATAGACAAATGGGATCTAATTAAACTTCAGATCTTCTGCACAGCAAAAGAAACAATCATTAGAGCAAACTGACAACCAAAAGAATGAGAAAAAATGTTTGCAGTCTACCCATCTGACAAAGGGCCAATAACCAGAATCTACAAAGAACTGAAACAGGTTTACAAGAAAAAAAAAACCCATCCAAAAATGAGTGAAGAATATAAATAGACACTTTTCAAAAAAAAACATGAAAAAACACTCATTATCACTGGTCGTTAGACAAATGCAAATCAAAACCAAATTGAGATACCATCTCACGCCAGTTACAATGGCAATCATTAAAATATCTGGAGACAACAGATGCTGGAGAAAATGTGGAGAAATAGGAACACTTTTACACTGTTGGTGGGAGTGCAAATTAGTTCAACCATGTGGAAGACAGTGTGGGGATTTCTCAAGGATCTAGAAATAGAAATTCCATTTGACCTAGCAATCCCACTACTGAGTATATACCCAAAGGACTATAAATTGTTCTATTATAAAGACACATGCACATGCATGTTCATTGCAGCACAGTTTACAATAGCAAAGACCTGGAACCAACCCAAATGCCCATCAATGATAGACTGGACAAGGAAAATGTGGCACATATACACCATGGAGTACTATGCAGCCATAAAAAATGATGAGTTCATGTCCTTTGTAGGGATATGGATGAATCTGGAAACCATCATTCTCAGCAAACTGACACAAGAACAGAAAACCATCACCACATGTTCTCACTCATAGGTGTATGTTGAACAATGAGAACACTTGGACACAAAGAGGGGAACATCATACACTGGGGTCTGTTGGCAGGGGGCTACGGGAGGAATAGTGGGAGGGAGGGTGGGGGAGGGATAACATGGGGAGAAATGTCAGGTATACATGATAGGGGGATGGTGGCAACAAACCACCTTGCCATGAATGTACCTATGCAATAATCTTGCATAATCTGCACATGTACCCCAGAATCTAAAGTACAAAAAAAAGAATGAGAAGACATTAGATTATTAAGGGTTAATATGTAATATGATTTGGCATTGTGTCCCCATCCAAATCTCATCTAGAATTGTAAACCACAGGTGCCAAGGCAGGGAGCTGTTGAGAGGTGACTGGGTCACAAGAATGATTTTCTCCATGCTGTTCTCATCACAGTTAGGGAGTTCTCATTGGAACTGATGATTTTAAGTGTTTGACAGTTTCCCCTTTGTGCTTGCTCTCTCTCCTGCTGCCATGTAAGATGTGCCTTGCTTCCCATGCATCTTCCACCATGATTGTAAGTTTCCTGAGGCCTTCCAGCCATGTGGAACTGTGAGTCAAGTAAACCTCTTTCCTTTATTAATTACCCAATCTTCTGTAGTATCTTTATAGCAACGTAAGAACAATATGCTCAGAAAAATGTCTAGTGTATGTGAGGCATTATAAAAGTGTTAACTATTGCTACTAATCTCATTTAGTAGTTTATAATACACTTACAATGTCAGTACCCTTCTTAACAAATCTTTCTCTTACAGTTCTTCACATCAGAAATTTAACATGATATCACTGGGCTTAAATCAATTTATCACCTAGACTTCATTAATTTCTGGAGGCTCCTGGGTAGAATTTGTTTCATTCCCCTTTCCAGCTTTCTGGTTTCTGCCCACATTCCTTGGCTTGTGATCCCTTCTTCCAACTTCAAAGCCAGTAACTGCCGGTTGAGTCCTTCACATGCTGTCATTTCTCTTGTTCACTACAGCCAGGAAGGTTCTCTGCTTTGAAGGAATTATGTGCTTATGTTAGGACCATCAGAATAACCCAGGGTGACCTCCTCTTCACAATGTCTTTAATCTTAATCACATTTGCAAAGTCCCTTTTTCCATGTAAAGTAACTAAGGATAAGAGCATGGAGATATTTGGGGACTATTTTTCTGCCTATTACTTCTTACTGTTCCATACAAATATAGACACACCCTTACTTTATGTATATAATAATTTTACCATGCCTTTCTCTTTCACTTCTACTGAATTAGACAATTTCACAATGTCACTTAGCTATAATAGGGATAAAGTATTTTATCTTAACCCATTATCTGTAAAGGAAATAGGAATTGTACTTTTAGTTTTTGCCAAAGCTATTACTTCTGGGAGATTAGGGAAGTGGCTATATTTCAGAATCTCATTTCCAGGACTGTTCAAATTAAGAGAAGAGATGATCTCCATATGCCTTTTCAAAATCATTAATGACACTTCTTTTTGCCTCTTCAGATAAGTAGTCAAGGAACTCCCTAATGAAGGGCAGGACAGGCTGCTATCCATTCTTGAGTGCCTCTTACTCCAAATATCTCCCCTGTTCTTTACTGCAGGAAATTCCCATGATAATATATTCCTCATTCTCAAAGAAAAGGAATATTTTAAGAATATAGGTATATTTTTGTAATGATTAAAACAGTGATTAATACTCTGACTCAATCGCTGTTAGCGAATATGGAAATACAAGGTGAAGGGGATGCAAAACAATTTGGAAACACTATAAAGAATGAAGCACTGTAGAGGGAGTAGCTTGAGGTTCAGGCTGCCTTACACCTACTGAAGGTCACTTAGGAACTTGAGGAACCCAATGGAAGGAGGGGATTTCAAGAACTGCACATCATGAATTCAGTATGTTGCCAAAGACGAACATACCAGTCAAACTCAACTTGTGCTTCATTAAGTTGCCAGAGGTCCTACTGTTGGGTCTTAGAAAGTGATTCCCCAAAGCCTGGCTCTTTAAACATGTAGAGGCCTTTAAAGGTGTCTCAGAACCAAGGACCCTGTAAGCTTGTCTTGTCCTCAACCCCATCCAAGTATAAGGAGGGATTCTCTCTGAAATTTCCCTACTTGACCAAAAAAGCTTCTTTCCAAAAGAAATGCCACTGTCTTAAACTCTCTTCCTGGGGATCTCATCAAATAACCAGGAAAGATAAATCACTGGAGAAGAGAAGACACTGGGAGTTGCTCCATGCTCAGACAGAGTTTTCATCTATTCTTCTGAAGGAAATTCCAAGATATTACCTGGAGAACTTTATCTGCATAATAAGACAACATTTTCCCCATGCAGCTCTGCCCCTCACCGTCCCTTAATGTCTGCATCCCATGTCCTTACATCTCTACTCTATGAGGAAAGTATTTGAACATCAACCATCTGGTCCCTATTTGAGTTCATATTTTGTATAACCCTATGCACAAGTTACATATTAATAAATTTAGTGTATCTTTTTTCCTATTAATCTGCCTTTTGACAGTTGATTTTCAGTGAACCTTCAGGGGGCAAAGGGAAAGTTTTCCCTTGGACCCTGCAATGTAATGGCTGCTCCTAGGCATGAAATCCTATTTGTCCTCTGTACATTCTATCTAATGCTCCCCATCAGAACATTGCACAATTTTTCACAATCAAATTTTTAAAGCAATAATTAACTCTGGCTGGATTTCTATATATATGCTGTTTATTCTTCAACATGCTTTAACAGTTTTTCCATCCTGATTCATTCACTAAGACTCTTCTTATGGATATCAAAATACTTCCAACTGTTAAATTAACACCTTATAATATTTCTCACCACTATTTGCCCATTTTCCCTTCTAGAAACTCTCTGCTATCATGGCTTCCACAATCCAAATAACTCCTATATTTTCCTCACTTCCCTAAAACCTCTTTTTCAGAATTATTTGGGAGCACATTTCTTCTGCCCTCTCCTTAAATGTTTGAGTTCTCCAAAAGCTCATCTATCTGCATGACCTCAAATCCTAAAGCATTTGTCTTTAACCTAGATCTCTCTCTACAGAAAAGTACATCCAATTTCTTCTGAAAACCTCTGTTTATAAATTCCATGAATATCACAGCAGTTATCATAATACCTGACATTCAAAAGAAATTCAAAAAAATTGTATGAGTAACTGAGTAAACACATAGATGACTCTCTTTTTCTCTTATAAAAATGAGTTGATATGATATTTTCTGAAGTATCATGTGGTCATTGTTTACTGTTTGGGGGCCTATATTTATCTATCTCTACTGCAGGATTCTTGAGGAACAAGGACTGCTGTCTTTATATACCCTATGCCTAGGGCAGTGCCTTCTGCAGAGTTAGCTTCTCATCAAGAATTTCTTACTAAATAAGAATTGATAAACATATTACATATGTGGATTTAAAAAATAAAATTCATATTTCAAAGAGCCATTTAAAATAAATAAAAAATTAAAATAAGATCTAGAAATCCTAATCTAGCCTAATGCCCTCCTTTTATAGAAATGATAACTGACTTACCTACAGAGCTAATTAGTAGTTATTGTTATTAGAAACTACTTCTTTCACCTCTGAAGCTTGTGATATTTTGTATATAATAGCTACATTCACATATTTAGGAAAACAATAATCCATCATAAATATTAAATTTTTCCTATTGAGTGTCCTCTCCACTGATTCCCTGGGTCCTTCTAATTCTCTTAAATTAAGTAACAGTAAAAATTTATGGAGTTCCTACTATGTACTGAACACTCATATATGTTAGGTTTTTTGATTCTTATACCAACACCACAATATAGTTACTTTTATTTCCACTTTACAGATGAGGAAGTAAATTGGCTAAGGTCTTAAAGCAGTAGTCTTAAAGTTGTAGAGTAGAACACTACGTGAAATTCCTGTCCTCTTGACAGGACAGTGATATACTCTGCTACATCACTTAGATACAGTACTGCAGTTCATTCCTACCCAAGTCATAATCCTTGTGGGCTCTTAGAAGATATGTGTGTCTTTCTGTCTTTAAAAAGTTGACCACACTAAGAAAGTAAGGAACACGATATCCTTTTTATTGCCCATAGTCAGACCTAACAACAGGCAAGAACTGTGGGTTGGTCCTAAAAGTTCAACCAAGATTTCATGAAAACGTTTAATTTCCAGAGCAAGATGTAAACTCTTTTAAACATCCCATACGATGTATAGTACAGCAGCAATTCACTTCATGAGGCTCAGACATAATGTGAAATTAATATTGTTCTAACAGGCTCCAAAGAACACATCTGACAAGCAGGAGACATTACAAGATCCCTTTCTAACTGTTGCCTTTCATTGGTGCTGGGATGTTTCTTTTTTTGTTTGTTTAATGTCCTCAATATTCTCAAAAGCCTTTTGTTAACCTAATTGTATGTCAACTTTTTCATACATGAGAAAATAATTTTCATGAAACTACAACTTTCCGTGTGTCAGCTCTTATTTTAGAAGCTGGAGACCGTATAGTTCATAGTTGAGTGCAATTATTGTTTGTGGGAAAGAAAGCCAATTAACCTTTCAGGAAATAGTATTACAATTAAACCTTCAATATGTTGCATAGTAAATACATCCCAACAATGAACTTTCCTTTGGAGTTGTTAAAAAATCTTTAGCTAGAAACTGATGCAGCAAATTCTCAGCAATATTGAAATTCAAAATAAGCTACTTTCTTTCTTATTTCAATAAAGAAAAAGTTGTAAATTTATATACTAATTTTAGATACGCTCACTCTTAAAAGAATAAAAAAAAAGGAAATATGGCTATTCCAACACAATAAAAAGTGAAGCTGATATAAGGTAATAATGGTGAATGCTGAACACTACAGAAACCATTGTCATTATGTCATTATGTTGTCACTACCATTATATAAAATAATATAGTGAATTACAGAAATTTTCTGTATTTTTTATCTAGTAATGGATTCAATAGTGATTTACAGCTTTGTCTTAATAATCTGAAGTTATTAATTTCCCCATAGGACCTTATCTTCCATATATGCAAGTAAATTTGAAGATCAACAGAAATGTCAAGTAAATCAGAAACAATAAACTTGGCAGTACTCTCTGGAATTAGTAGAAAACAGACTCTTTTTTGTTTCATTTCCTTTCTTAGAAAGGCAACATAGTGTGGTGAAAAAAGTGTGAGTTTAGAAATGAATATTCCAGACTAATAAAAAAGAAAAGAGAGAAGAATCAAATAGATGCAATAAAAAATAATAAAAGGGATATCACCACTGATTCCACAGAAATACAAATTACCATCAGAGATTATGACAAACACCTCTATGCAAATAAACCAGTAAATCTAGAAGATATGGATAAATTCCTGGGCACTTACACCCAAGACTAAACCAGGAAGAAGTTGAATCCCTGAAAAGACCAATAACAAGGTCTGAAGTTGAGGCAGCAATTGATACTCTACCAACCAAAAAAAGTCCTGGATGAGACATGTTCACAGCTGAATTCTATCAGACATAAAAAGAGGAGCTGGTTCCATTCCTTCTGAAACTATTACAAATAATACAAAAAAGGGAATCCTCCCTAACTCATTTTATGAGACCAACATCATTCTGACACCAAAACCTGGCAGAGATACAACTAAACAATAAAGTTTCAAGCCAATATCCATGATGAACATTGACTCAAAAATCTTCAGTAAAATAAAGGCAAACTGAATCCAACAGCACATCAAAAAGCTTATCCATCATGATCAAGTAGGCTTCCTCCCAGGGATGTAAGGCTGGTTCTACATATGCAAATCTATAAATGTAATTCACCACATAAACAGAAACAAAGACAAACACCACATGTTGATCTCAATAGATGCAGAGAAGGCCTATGACAAAATTCGTCACCTCTTTATGCTAAAAACTCTCAATAAACTAGGTGTTGATGGAACGTATCTCGAAATAATAAAAGCTATCTATGACAAACCCACAGCCAATATCTTACTGAACGGGCAAAAAGTGGAAGCATTCCCTCTGAAAACTGTAACAAGACAAGGGTGCCCTCTCTCACCACTCCTATTCAACATAGTCTTGAAAGTTCTGGCCAGGACAATCAGGCAAGAAAAAGAAAAAAGTATACTCAATTAGGAACAAAGGAAGTCAAATTTCTCTATTTGCAGATGACATGATTGTATATTTAGAAGATCCCATTGTCTTAGGCCAAAATCTCCTTAAGATGATAAGCAATCTCAGCAAAGTATCAAGATACAAAATCAGTGTGCAAAAATCACACGCATTCCTATACACCAGTAACAGATGAAGAGCCAAATCCTGAGCCAATTCCTATTAACAATTGCTACAAAGAGAATAAATACCTAGGAATACAACCAAAAAGGGATGTGAAGGACCTCTTCAAGGAGAACTACAAACCACTGCTCAAGGAAATAAGAGAGGACACAAAAACATGAAAAAACATTCCATGCTTATCATTAGGAAGAATCAATATTGTGAAAATGGCCATACTGGCAAAAGTAATTTATAAATTCAATGCTATCCCCATCAAGCTACCATTGACCTTCTTCACAGAACTGGAAAAAAACACCTTAAACTTCATATGGAACCAAAAAAAGGGCCCACATAGTCAAGACAATCCTAAGCAAAAAAAAATAAAAACAAAGCTGGAGGCATCATGCTACCTGACTTCAAATGATACTACAAGGCTACAGTAATCTAAACAGCATTGTGCTGTTACCAAAATAGAGATACAGACCAATGGAACAGAGGCCTCAGAAGCAACACCACACATCTACAACCATCTGATCTTTGACAAACCTGACAAAAACAAGCAATGGGGAAAGGATTCCCTGCTTAATAAATGGTGTTGGGAAAACTTGCTAGTCATATGCAGAAAGCTGAAATTGGACCACTTCCTTACACTTTATACAAAAATTAACTCCAGATAGATTAAGGATTTAAATATAAGACCTACAACCATAAAAACCCTAGAAGAAAATATAAGGCAATACCATTCAGGACATAGGCATAGTCAAGGGCTTCATGACTAAAACACCAAAAGCAATGCCAACAAAAGTCAAAATAGATAAATGGGATCTAATTAAACTTAAGAGCTTCTGCACAGTAATTCAAACTATCATTAAAGTGAACCAGCAACCAACAGAATAGGAAAAAAATGTTTGCAATCTATTTATCTGACAAAGGGCTAACACACAGAATCTACAAAGAACTTAAACAAATTTACAAGAAAAAAGCAAACAATCCCATCAAAAAGTGGGTGAAGGATATGAACAGACATTTTTCAAAAGAAGAAATTTTGAAATTTCCAACGAACATATGAAAAAAGCCAATGAACATATGAAAAAAGTTCATCATCACTGGTTATTAGAGAAATGCAAATCAAAACCACATTGGGATACCACCTCACGCCAGTTCTAATGACTATCATTAAAAAATCTGGAGACACTGTAATCCCAGCACTTTGGGAGGCCCAGGCGGTGGATCGTGAGGTCAAGGGATCGAGACCATCCTGGTCAACATGGTGAAACCTCGTCTCTACTAAAAATACAAAAAATTAGCTGGGCATAGTGGCACATGCCTGTAATCCCAGCTACTCAGGAGGCTGAGGCAGGAATATTGCCTGAACCTAGGAGGTGGAGGTTGCAGTGAGCCGAGATCGCGCCATTGCACTCCAGTCTGGGTTACAAGAGCGAAACTCCATCTCAAAAAAAAAAAAAAAAAATCTGGAGACAACAGATGTTGGAGAGAATGTGGAGAAATAATGCTTTTACACTGTTGGTAGGAGTGTAAATTAGGTTAACCATTGTGGTAGAGTATGGTGATTCCTCAAGGATAGAACTGGAAATACCATTTGACCCAGGAATCCCATTATTGGGTATATACTCAAAGGATTATATATTGTTCTATTATAAAGATACATGCACGCGTATGTTCATTGCAGCACTGTTTACAATAGCAAAGAATGGGAACCAACCCAATTGTCCCTCAAGGATAGACTGGATAAAGAAAATGTGGCACATATATACAATGGAATACCATGCATAAAAAAGGATAGATATTTACCATGGAATACAGCCATAAAAAAAGGATGAGTTCATGTCCTTTGCAGGGACATGGATGGAGCTGGGAACCATCATTCTCAGCAAACTGACACAAGAACAGAAAACCAAACACTGCATGTTCTCACTCATAAGTGGGTGTTGAACAGTGAGAATACATGGACACAGGAAGGGGAACATCACACACAGGGGCCTGTTGGGAGATGGGAGAGCAAGGGGAGGGATTGCAAGTTGTGGGGGTATTGGGGAGGGGTAACATTAGAAGAAATACCTAATGTAGGTGACAGGGAGATGGATGCAGCAATCCACCATGGCATGTATACCTAAGTAACAATCCTGCACGATCTGCACATGTACCCCAGAACCTAAATTATAATTAAAAAAAAAAAAGAAATACACTGAAAAAAAAAAAAAGAAATGGATAGATTCAGATTTAAATTTAGGCTCTGACAGCTGATGAGTATGACCTTGGACAAGGTCATACATTTTGTTAAATGACTTACTTCAGGCAAGGTATGCAAACTTTTATAAATTTTGTGTTTTTCATGTATTAATGGAGCTATTTAAAGATATACCTCTAGATAATGTGGAGATTAAATGAAATCAATTCTATAAAGCACCTCGTATGTAATTGATGTTCAGTAATTATTGCTTCCTTTTCTTCATTTGCTGTTTAAATTCCAATGAACAGAAAATTATTAAAAAACCAAAATCAGTGATTCTTAACCATATATCACCTTTTTGAGTTCCTCCCTTTTATGGAAAAAAAAAAAGATTGTACTTTGCATACCTCAAAGATTGCACACATACCACAAAAAGACTAGAGAGATAGTTAGTTCTAATCATATAGTTTCATATAAAAATTAACCATCATTCTCAGGAAACTGACACAAGAACAGAAAACCAAACACTGCATGTTCTCACTCATAGGCAGATGTTGAACAATGAGAATACATGGACACAGGGAGGGGAGCATCACACACTGGGGTCTATTGGGGGGAACTAGGGGAGGGACTGTGGGGGTGGAGAGATTGGGGAGGGATAACATGGGGAGAAATGCCAGATATAGGTGACAGGGTGATGGAGGCAGCAAACCACATTGCCATGTATGTACCTATGCAACAATCCTGCTTGATCTGCACATGTATCACAGAACCTAAAGTACAATAAAAAATTTAAAAATAAATAAATTTTAAAAATTATTATAACAGATATAGTGTTTATCTTCTTTAGTGGGGTAATTGCAAAAAGAAAAACTAAAGGGAACATTTCTAAGTTTAAATACCAAAATTTAAAAACACCATTATATGGACGTTAAGATTGTTTATATGTGAATTCTCAGTGAAGCATTTTGCCTTCTGAGGAAAGTTCTTCCACTAGGACCTTCTGTGCTTCTATCAAGCAAGTCCCTAGGTAATATTATTTTATATACATATGCTTAAAAGAATTTAGCATATGATCTATTTATCACATTCAAACTTAACAGAAGAAATCTAGTAACCACCTACAGACTAAAAAAAGATCTTAAAGATCATCTATCTACTCCAGTCTCCCACAGATGGCCACCAAGCCTGAGCTTGAAGACAAGCTTCACAGGCTTATTGTTGTGTGTAGGAAAGATCACCAATTAACCTTTCTAGGAAATATAGTACAATTAAATATTCAATACGTTGAGTAATAAATACTTCCCAGCAATAGAGTTTCCCTTTGAATTGTTCTAAAATCTTTAGCTAGAAATTGATGCAACAAATTCTCAGCAAGGTTGAAATTCAAAACAAGCTACTCTAACTTTTCAGTGGGCCAGTTCTTTGTGAGTTCTAAATAATAGGTTCTTTTTGTTGAACTGAAATCTGCCTTAAAACTATTTTTTTTCCCAATTGATTCCAAGTCCTTCCCATTGAGCAAAACAGAATACAGGGGCCTCCCTCTTCTATGCTCTAGTAGCTATCCATTCTCTTTCTTTTCCTCAGAACCCAGCACCCAAGTTTTTCTCTAGAGTATCACCTCTCATCAAATTGTAGTACATTTGGGTCTGGTATTGTTGATTGCTACTATCTCCAGAGGTGCGCCTATGATTCAAACATGAATGCATAGCACTCCCAAGACCATAGTTATTATTTCAGAAAAGAGAACAAAACCTAATTCAGGCCAGGAGTTTTACTTTGAATTGCTGAGCAAGAGAAACACTCACTGTTTCAGTGGTCTTGGAGGTAGAGATCCCCTGGCCACCATCTTACCCATGGGAAGCAAAAGCCTCTCTGGAAATGGAGCCAACATGCACTAAGGAAGAACAGAAAGAGTGACTGGGTCCTGAAATAAACAGTCAAATATGAAAGCAGATCTATTTCTTGCACTTTTCAGTTTATAATGCATTCTTTTTCCCCCCTTAATTTTGCTTGGGCTGCATTTACTATCACTTACAGCCAAAACAATCCTGACTGAAAGTACATATCGATGTTGTATATATATTTGAAGATTGATGGTACTTCCTCTCCAGAATTTTGTATTGTTTTAGATAAACGTTCTCAATTCTTTTCATTTCTGCTCATATTAAATAAGTTTACAAAATACCTTTTGGATTCCATATCTGTATTCCTTAATACCTACTAAATTAAAAATAGAAATTAAAAAAATTGTTGACATAAAAACCATATAAAATATACAAAGAAACTTTTATTCAATTTCATGAGAATAATTTTTAAACACCTTAGAAATGCTGCCTCATGTCATTTAAGTAGCAACTTTAATCTTTGTTAGTTCATCAATAAGTGATATTTCCAAATGACCTCTATGTGGTCATACTTTCTTTCTTATTATTTTTTAACTTTTAATTTATGTTCAAGGCACATGTGTAGGTTTGCTGTATTGGTAAACTCGTGTCACAGGGATTTGTTGTACAGATTATTTCAACATCCCAGGTACTAGGCCTAGTACTCAACAGATATTTTTTCTGAGCCACTCCCTCCTCCCAGCCTTCAGCCTCCAGTAGGCCACAGTGTCTGTTGTTCCCTTCTTTGTGTCCATGTGTTCCTATTATTTACCTCCCATTTATAACTGAGAACATACAATATTTGGTTTTCTGCACCTGCATTAGTTTTCTAAGGATAAGGGGTAAAACTCAAGTTATCCCATATTTTTAAAGTAATCCAATTATATGTTTTCTAACATTTCATGGTTGTAATTATTATTTTTTTTACCAACTTAAAAAAACTATCCCCAATTAAGTCAAAACTCTAAAATTCTCTTCTTAACTAGTTAAATATACTTACCCTGTGCAATTTGATCCTATATTTCAAGTACATAAAAAACAGATAAATCATAGTCCCTTGACTTAAGGATCTCACACTTACTGAGTTAAAAAGTTTAAGTCTCATAATCACCATTACACCATCAACCGCAGGGCCACTATTCATTTACTGAGTATTTAGACTCTGACAGGCTTGGTAAAGCACTTTGCATGTACAGTCTCATTTAATCCCCTTAATTTCATGACACACTATTATTTTCACCAATTTACAGACAAGAAAACTAAGGCAGAGAATAGTAACAAGTCCAAAGTCATACAATTTAGAGACGACAAAGTTAGTAATCTAAACTAAGTCTGTTTCTAAAGTTCATTTTCTTACTGATGTTGCAGTTCTGCCTCCAATCTCTGGAATACAAAGTAGGATACATACAAGCAACCTTCTAAGGAAACTATAAAGGGGAAAACAAGCACTTCTGCTTGCTAGCAAGACTTTTTAAAGGTATGGCATTTTATAGTGAGTTTATTTCTTTTCATACTAGGAAGGTAATTGAACGGACTTAAGAAAAATCAACACATTAAACATGTGCTTAGTATTGATGTTGAAAATACATCCCAAACATTTATGACAATCAGAACTTTTGGGAAAGTGTTTTTGTTTCTAGATTACCTAAGCTGATGGGTGGGACTGGCCCTAAACAGATTATGAAAATTATGCGTACCTAGTATCTCTTTTACATGTTCCTTCACTTTCCAGATTAGGCACAGTATTACTTCCTCATTTCTTAATATAAATGCATCCTTTTGTCCTTTTGCTTTTCTTCCTTCGATGTAAAGACAGTCCTTTTTCAATATCTATCCTTAGAAAGAATCTTGGGGTACTATAATCTACACTTTAGTCTGTGTTTATGTCACTGCTATTATTCCCAAGATTTTAGCCTTCTTTCTGGTTATGAAATAAAGTCCTTAAACTTTTTTTCAAGCATCAGTCAGTAGGCCAGACTTCTGGTGTAGCAATAGATGTGAGGAATGCCTCCAAAGTTGCACTGCATAAGCAACTCAAGTACAAACCCAACAAGTAAACTGGGTGCTGATGATAAACAGTACCTGCCTGCTTTCCTTCTCTCAGCTCTTCCTTCTTCATTGTTCCATTTTCAAAGAAGCTCTTGCTTCCATTAGACTGGACAAGATGATGGTCAGAGGCTAATTACAGTCTTTTTAAATCTCTTGTAATGTTATTAACAAGGAAAACAAGAATTTTGTCGCATAGCTTTGCATTTTCCCACCTCCCCACAGATAGAGGTGTTAATGATCAGGGAAATTACTAAACCGCATACAATGTGTAGATAATTCACCTACTGAGAAAGAGATACTGAGTTAACAGCATTCTAATCTACAAGTATTATTTTAAAAAAGGAAGCAATCAGTATCTCATGATACTCATTACTGGATCTGTAACAGAGAGGAGTATAATAAAATTGGACAAAAATAAGCACAGTTTTGGTCAGATAATTTTAAATTACATTTCTCTTTGACATCCCCTCTCCACAATTTAGGCATAGACATGGCAAATTCAAGTAGAATACATTAAAAAGAGCTCTATGGAGGAAGGAATGCAAAGAATGTTAATGTTTTATGGTATCTTACAATATGTCTCTGAAACTGAGTTTCTGTTTGATATTGTACTAATATAACAAACATCGCATTCCTTTAAAACAAGCTTGTCCAACCACGGCCTGCAAGCCACATGCAGCCCAGGACTTTGTGTTGGGCTTTTAATGCAGCCCTCCACAAATCTGTAAACTTTCTTAACACAGTTGGGTTTTATTGTGATTTTTTTTAGCTTATCAGCTATCATTGGTGTTAGTATATTTTATTTGTTGCCCAAGACAATACTTCTTCCAGTATGGCCCAGGGAAGTGAAAAGAGGGGACACCTCTGCTTTAAAAAAAAAAAGTCCAAAAGATTATTATAATACCTAAAGTAGAGACTTAATACTTGTTTTAAGAAAGGTGTCACTTCAAACATGGTGTTACAGCATGACCTGATAATGTCGATAATGTTCTTAACAAGGTGTTGCCATTTGAAGGTGTCTTGTCTGCTGTGGCGCTTCAGGAAACCATGAAAACATCAAGGTTGGGCTAAAAACACATCCTGTTGAGCAAATCATGGATTCTTGACAATTTTAATGTGTCATGTGTGCATATGCTGCTTGTCACTTGGCAAGCCTTTCTTAATGTCTTAACAGACGGCTAAGAAATAACAAGTATTCTTTGTTTGTCAGATTTTAGACATTCCGGGGCACATTTTAAAGTTACGTGGGTTTGGCTCGCTCTGTTCCACTCTGAGGATGTAACATCTTTTTATAAATCTGCTCCCTTTCATCTATGTACTAGCAAGCAGTATGAGGTTGTCATCCCTCACTGGAGGGTGGATTACCTGTTAACAAGAGTTAAACAGTCAAATCCTGAGCTTTGGCAGGGAGAATGTGGTGCCCAGGAAGCATAATGGCTTCTGGATCCCAAATGAACAGAGAAGTCTGTTCACAAAGTGGACCTAACTTGGAAATTATTCCTTCTTTCAGAAGTAAGAGCTTTTAAAGCCTAGAATACTGCCTTATACGTAACAGGTGATCAGAATATATTTGCTGAGTCTGTTCCTAACTTGAATAGCCTGGGATGGCATTAGACACTGGACAGGGCAGTAAAAGGGATAGCCAGGCTAGAACCACAACAGAAATAATGCTTCTATGCTACAGAATCTTGAGTTTCAAGGAGTCCTTGTGAAGAGGAATTAAAAATTCATTTGAGCTGCCTACTGGGTGGTATTTATAAATCATGTTTGATGTGTTTTCTGTGCATACATTTCTCTTGGAGCACTTTTCTGTGTGGTGCTGATTTATTAGAATGTGATTTGTCTCAAATACTTTCATATTGAAATATGCAAATCTATTTTAAGACTGAGCAGTAAAGCTCTCACATATTGTTCTCATGGCCAGTGAGGCAGTAGAGTGGAGCAAATATTAGCAAATGCTCTCTGCCGTTGAACACTGAGCCATCACCTTGTGCTTTCCTCAGCTGAACTGATGCTCACTGATGCATATGATTACCCTACAGTAGCCTCACTTCATGCCATTATTTTCTTTTCTAATGAACTGTTAATCCACAATGGGTGAGAAAGACAAGAAAATGTAAATATGCTGGAGAGACTGTAAAATTCCAATGTGTAGAAGCACCCTGGATATTAAAATCCAAGTTTAATAGCAGCTATAGTCACCTCCAAGTGATGGTCAAGGAAAGCGAGGTAACAGTCAGCAGACAATTGTGGACTGAAAGTAGTTATTTGACATGATGAAGGGAAGCATAAACATCACTGCAGTCTTGGAAGTTGGAAAAAACACCACTGTATGAACAAAACTGAAACAAATCACAACTGGATACATACCAGTATGTTAAAAGATTTGAAGAGAATGGAAGAATGAGGTATGATTCTGGGAACACATCAACATTAGAATTGTAATAATTCAGTTAGTGGTTCGATTTACAAGCTACATCTCATACATACCCTCCCAATACACATGGTGGAAGGAGTATAGTTCTAATTTCATAGTATAAGACTCAGGGCATCTCAATAAATCCTTCCCTAACTCAAAAATTCCTTCAAGCTATTGTTATACATATATTATTATAACAATTGGGTGAAACTTGACTGACAAAAGGGGCTTCGGGAAATGCTGGTTGATCCTTAGGATTTAGGTTATGTTCTAGGCATAACGTAGAAGCTAGTTCATGGAGTAAAATGGTAATTGTTTCTTCTGATGATTCTTTTGGAGAATTTGAAAAGAAAACTTTTGCCATTTTCTTTCTACTTTCAAACACTGCCCGCCCCCTCCGGCTTGCCTTTTAATCCAGCTGATTCGATTCCTTCTGTGGTATAGTCCTAGTGCCCTAGACTATATGAATAGAATTTTGAAGTCTCTCCTAGAGACATGATGCTATGATCCCTCTCTGTTACCTCTTCTATTCATGGTCTGATGAGACCTCTTCTATTCATGGTCTGATGAGTCAGTGGTGCTTAGTGACTGCAATATAAATTTTTGTTTTTCTAGTATATCATGCTATTGTTTCCTTCTGAAATACCATACTTTACTTGGTATGATGCAATTTTTCAGCCTTTAAAAATCTGAAACAAAAATTATTTACATCCTGAGTTAGATATACTCAGAGTTATGTGCTTCACTAAAATTCAAACTGAACAAAGTACACTACTTAAAAGTATTCTTCCATAACTTCTTTACTTTTCAATAGAGTAGAGCTTATAGTTGAAAGCAATACACAGAGCAAAGCTTCTATTGCAAAAATAATGTTTACCCTAGATCAAAGATTTCTGAACAAGTAGAATATACAATTGAAGCTGATGAGATAACATATGGTTTGATTCTGTGTCCTCACCCAAATCTCATGTTAAATTGTAATTCCCACTGTTGGAGAAGGGACCTAGTGAGAGGTGATTGATTCCTGAGGGCAGACCTCCTCTTTGCTGTTCTAGTGATAGAGTTCTAATGAGATCTAGTTATTTGAAAGTGTGTAGCACCTACCCCTTCTTTCTCTTTCTTTCTTCTGCTCCCTGCATGTGAAGATGTATCTGCTTCCCCTTCAATTTCTGCTATGATTACAAATTTCCTCCCCAGAAGCAGAAGCCTGTACAGTCCACAGAGCTGTGGGCCAATTAAACATCTTTCCTTATGAATTACCCAATCTCAGGTATATCTTTATAGCAGTGTGAGAATAAACTAATACATAAAATTTGTACCAGGAGTGGGCCATTGCTATAATACCTGAAAATGTGAAAGTGACTTTGGAACTGAGTAACAGCCAGAGGTTGGAACAGTTTGGAGGGCTCAGAAGAAGGTAGGAAGATATGGGAAAGTTTGGAGCTACCTAGAGACTTGTTGAATGTTGTGACCAAAATGCTGATAGTAATATGGACAATAAAGTCCAGGCTAAAGTTGTTTCAGATGGAGTTGAGGAAACTTACTGGGAACTGGAGTAAAGGTCACTTTTGGTATGCTTCAGCAAAGAGACTGGTGGCATTGTGCCCCTGCTCTAGAGATCTATGGAACTTTGAACTTAAGAAAGATGATGCTGGGCGCGGTGGCTCAAGCCTGTAATCCCAGCACTTTGGGAGGCCGAGGCGGGTGGATCACGAGGTCAAGATATCGAGACCATCCTGGTCAACATGGTGAAACCCCGCCTCTACTAAAAATACAAAAAATTAGCTGGGCATGGTGGCGTGTGCCTGTAATCCCAGCTACCTGGGAGGCTGAGGCAGGAGAATTGCCTGAACCCAGGAGGCGGAAGTTGCAGTGAGCCGAGATCGCGCCATTGCACTCCAGCCTGGGTAATGAGAGCGAAACTCTGTCTCAAAAAAAAAAAAAAAAAAAGAGAGATGATTTAGGGTATCTGGTGGAAGAAATTTATAAACAGCAAAGTGTTCAAGAACTTACCTGGGTGCTTCTAACAGTGTTATGTTATTATGTGTTTGCAAGTAAATGGTTGAAAATATTTATAAGGAAAGTATAGAGTAAATGTTTGGAAAATTTGCAGCCTGACCTTATTGTAGAAAAGAAAAGCCCCCTTTCTGGGGAGGAATTCAAGCCTGCTGCATAAATTTGCATAAGAAAAGAGGAGCTGAATGTTAAAAGCCAAAACAATGGGGAAAATGCCTCCAAGGTATTTCAAAAACCTGCACAGCAGGTTCTCCCATCACAGGCCTGGAGATCTAGGAGGGAAAAATGGTCTTGAGGGCTAGGCCCAGGGCCCCACTGCTCTGTGCTTCCTTGGGACATGGTGCCCTGCCCAGCAGCTGCTCCAGCTCCAGCCATGGTTAAAAGAGGCCAAGGTACAGCTCGAGCCATTGTTTCAGATGGTGCAAGTGCCAACCCTTGACAGCTTTCACATGGTGTTAAGCCTGTGGGTGCACAGAGAGCAAGAGGTGAGGCCTAAGAGCCTCTGCCTAGATTTCAGAGGGTGTTTGGAAATGCCTGCATGACCAGGGAGAAGTCTGCTGCAGGGGCAGAGCTCTCATGGAGAACTTCTACTAGGGCAGTGCAGTGTGGAAATGTGGAGTGGAGTCCCCACACAGAGTTCTCACTGAGACACTGCCTAGTGGACCTGTGAGAAGAGGACTGTCATCCTCCAGACCCCAGAATGATAGATCCACCAACAGCTTTTGCTGTGCACCTAGAAAAGCCACAGGCACTCAACACTAGTCCATGAAAGCAGCTTGGGGTGCTGTATGCTGCAGAGCCATAAGGAACAGAGCTTCCCAAGGTCTTGTGGGCCCACCCCTTGCATCAGTGTGGTCTGAATGTGAGATATTGGGTCAAATTAGACTATTCTGAAGCTTCAAGATTTAATGACTTTCCTGCTAGGTATAGAACTTGCATGGGGCCTGTAATCCCTTTGTTCTGGTCAATTTCTCCCTTTTAGAATGGTACCATTTACTCATTGCCTGTACCCTCATTGTATTTTGAAAGTAACTAACTTGGTTTTTACCTTTCAGTCTGCTCATAGGCAAAAGGGACTTGCCTTGTCTCAGATAAGACTTTGAAATTGGATTTTTTAGTTAATGCTGGAATGAATTGACTTTGGGGGACTGTTGAGAAGGCATGACTGTTTTGAAATGTGAGGACATGAGATTTGGGAGGGGTCAGGACTAGAACGATATGAGTTGTCTCTGTGTCCCCACCAAAATCTCATGTTGAATTATAATTTTCAGTGTTTAAGGAGGGGCCTGGTGGGAGGTGTCTGATTCATGAGGGCAGACTTCTCCCTTGCTATTCTTGTGTTAGAGTTCTCATGAGATCTGGTCGTTTGAAAGTGTGTAGCACTTCCCCCTTTTCTCTCTCTTTCTTCATTCTGCTCCCTCCATGTGAAGAGATGTCTGCTTTCCCTTCCCCTTCCACCATGATGGAAAGTTTCCTGAGGCCTCCTCAGAAGCAGAAGCCTGTACAACCTGCAGAACCATGAGCCAATTTAACCTTTTTTCTTATAAATTACCCAGTCTCAGGTATATTTTTATAGCAGTATGAGAACAAACTAATACAGTAACTCTGCATACATGATGACAACAAAACAGAAATACAGTGAATTATAAACCAGGAATACTTTTGAAAGAAAATGACAACCTGATTTCAACAGAAGTTTGCAGTTTCTGGGAAAAAAAGTTGTTTAGTTTAAAAAAAGCTCAAAATCATCAAGTGATGGTATTATTTAAAAATTCAGAATGCTAAAGGAAAATATCTGGCCCTAGTTGGTAACTCTCTTCACTGTTTCCCTACTAGTGTAGAATTAGTAGCTAGAAAACATGTAAGACAATATTCTCACAAATAATATTACTGCTTGTGCACTTTGGTAAGATCATATTATTTTTAAAAATTCAAGTAATAGATCCTGTTACCAAACAATATATTCCACATGTATATTCAAATATACTTAATACAATATATTTATATTATATTTATATTTAATATAAAATTTATTTATTACATTAAATATATTTAATATAATAAAATTATTTTGTTAATACATTGTAATTTACAATGAATTAGATGTAGTTCATTTTTGTGGTGTATAATTTTATTTGTAACTGATCTTCCAATAAACATCTGACTTTTATATTTATCATTATTTTTACTTAACTTTTAAAATTAATTTATACTTTCTTGCATTTGAGCATATCAAATACGTCATTAAATTTTGAAATACAATTTGAGATACTATTAAAATAAAATGTCAGTGTTTATATTTATATTTTGATATTAACACAATATAAACACTAAAACATTGATACTGTCATTTATTCTGGAATTGAAATGACTAGAAGTATGTTCTTCCTCCAGTTCTTCACAATTTAAGTTCAGGAAACACTTGCTCCCTAGCTCTCTTTATCGCTCCTCCCTTGAGACAGAGGGCTTTGAAAGAATGGGAAGCAGCTCTTCCTCATTTGCTATTAGACACCTTCAGTCTAACCGAATAAAAGAAGGCATCAATTGTGTATGCTCGTGATGTGCAGGAAGTGGGTAAGAAGTCATGAGTCTGATGTGCAGGCCATTCTCCATTACTTGACTCTTCATGATTCTGTAACTTTTCTTCAAGAGCCACTGAGAAAAATGGCTTCTCAGAGCCATTCTCTCAATGATTACTTAAAGTGTTGTATTAATCAGAGTCAAGGTTTGCGGGAAAATGGGATCTTCATGAGATTTCAGTATCGCATTTTATTACCAGAAAAAAAATCAGAGTAAAGTTACCTTCTGAGTTCTAGATAATAAAGTTGCACCAGACAGGATTCTCTACTGTAAGCACTGACACTGACTCTGGCTATTTTAAGTAGAAAAAAAGATAATTATTAGACAACTATGGACTAGCTTGAACAACCTATATGGACGCTTCAAAATCAAGGCTCAAAAATCCAATGAGAATCAAAAGAGGGCAGGCAGCCTACATCATAACACAGGAACGCTTGGGTTAATATTACCCAGGGTAGCATACATGCCAGTGAATTATTCCACTGCAGTGCATGCTACTGTCCATAAATTATAAATCACTCCTTTTTTTCTATTCTTTGTAAGTCCTGAGCAGGGCTATCCAACAAAAAAGAATAGCTCATATGTTGGCAGGGTCTCTTCACTCTAAAGAGACCCTGCCAACAATAATACAATTAGAAAATTCCCTCAAATAAGAAAGTGTGTGAATGCTTGGGAGCCAATTGGGACCAATAATAAATGTCTACAGGTAGCTCTAGATTTCCATTTCACCATGTTTGCGCTATTTTAAAAGAAATGTTAGAATTAAAATCACCTCTTGTTTCTTGAAGTGAGGGTGTATTTCAAGACACAGTTGCCGAAAGAGCTAGTAGTGTCCAGCAGATGGGAAGCTGAAATGTCAAGGCTTTTGGATTGTAGGATTTGAGTTCAATGTTCTCAAAATATGTTGATCATCAAATCCAACTTCCTGGTGACTCTGGACTTTTGTGAAAGGTTAAATAATGTTTTTTAAAAAGCAAAAAAGGAAAAAGGAAGAAAGGGAGACAGAGACATAGGGAGAAAAAAACTAAAACACAGTTAGCAAATACTTCTAACAGTGAAAAGTATCTGAGATTTGTTAAACTGTATTTTAACATTGTATGACTCACAGATCCATTTCAGAGTAATTATGATATAGAAAGCCCACTTCATTAAGAATTTCTAAGATCATTTTATCAGCAGTCACTGTGGCTACTGCCAGTAATCACAACACTTTGGGAGGCAAGGCAGGATTGCTTAAACCCAGGAGTTTGAGACCAATGTGGGCAACATAGTGAAACCCTGTCTCTACAAAAATAAGCCAGGCATGGTGGCATGTGCCAATAGTCTCAGCTACTTGGGAGGCTGAAGTGGGAAAATCGCCTAAGCCCAGGAAGTCGAGGCTACAGTGAAGCCATGATTGAGGCCACTTCACTCCAGCCTGGGTGATAGAGAAAAACTTACCTCAAAAAAATAAAGAAAAGAAAAAGAAAAAGAAAAAAATCATTTTATCAATTTTTGTTGTAATAAAGATCTAAAAACTTAAATCCTTAAAGATTATACCAATCATTTAGTTAATATATTTTAGTAATATTAATAACATTACTTACTTTTGAATCTTTTTAAAGGAATATAAAGATAATTTATTTAAAGTATGATTTAAGTCAATCTTGAAAGGTCATATTTTTTTCTTTTTGTATATATAGGCCAAACGTACATTAAAATGTAGATTGAAAACTAGCTAGAACTTCAGAATCAAATGAAGATAAAATCTTTTTTTGTTATTTGATATTTTGAGTTCTTGTTTTCTGTATCGCTTTTTATCATTTTCATGCTTAGTCGCTAAATATGGCATAAAAAATGTTTCAGATACTATTTATAAAGCCCTCATGATATAATTCATTAAATATATAAAAAGTGTTACTTCCCAATAAATGAAAGAGTGAAGTAGAAATAAATATAATTTTTCTTTTTAACTCTTATTTTTCTTTTACTAAAGATATCTTCAGGTGGTACATAAAAAGTTAAATCAGATATATGTAATTTATGGATCTGATGAAAATAATTATTATTTTATGCTTTCTATTAAAGTGTTTTTCTCCATTTGTGTTTCTTTGGTTGCTGTTTTCAATATCTTACAAAGAATACACATTTTAAAATAAACGGATAGAAATTAGAAATTACTAAGGCAGTACAAGATCTTTAACCCATTTATGCCTGAGGTTGCAATTTTTTAATTTTTGCAATCAGATCTCAGCAATGACTTTGAGCAGTAGGATATAAATAACTCTCACATGCTTAGCATTCCAATAGTAGAACACTAGGCATAGGTTAAAATCCAGCCCATTTAGTTTTACCAAATGTGGGAGCCATTAATTCATCTAAAAATTGTTTGCAAACAGATGTCATTTTCAGCGTCTTGAATTAATAAAATCTTACATGGAGGCAGAGAAGGAATTCTAGTCTCATTTCAAATTCTATGTAATTTTCCTTCTGTATGTTCTATAGGCAGTTGTGGAAAAGCCAAATCCAAACACTGGCCTGCCCTGGATGTTGGGAAGCACAATTACCATCTACAATCTCATCTTCAATTACACAATTATTCCTTATTTCTTGGAATCCTGGTATTCCTAAAATAAAATGTTTCACTTGTTTTAGGCAAAATGTTCTCTTTTTCAAGCCGCACAGAGTTCCATGTATTCTATGTAGCCACTCTTTAAACAGCTGTTGCTGTTTTATCTTTCTGCTCCCTTCATCAGCAATCACAGCAGTCTCACTCCTCGGGGTGTAGAGGAAACCCATTCCAGGTGCAGTTTTCCCAGAGACAGCAATCACACATAAATACCCCTCCACACTTGCTCAATGAATACAATCTAGCCAATTGGGATGATTTAAACTAATGATCACATCAATTACCAGAAAATTTACAGCTGCATTATTTATTTATTGCAGCACGCATCAGAAGTGAGTCCTCTGTATTTGCCAACAGGACTGTGGCTTCTTCCTAGATAATTAGTATATTAGCATCATATAATGATCTAGAAGCCTTCATGAGGCTTCTTTATTATTCCCTGTTTAACTTAAATGTCAGAACACACGTAAAACTGGTTTGCCAGAAAATTAAAAGGAAAATAATGGAAGCAAATGAGATTAAAAAGCCCCCAAGATCATGAGCACAGGAAGCCAGCACAAAATTTTGCTTATGTTCATCCTATTGCAGGGCACTAATGGTCGCCTTGCTGTGTTAAATGCTGTACCTTTCCTCCCACTTCTCTTTGAAGTGTAGTTAAATCTCTACTCATCTAACACCAAAATTTGTACAAATTTTAAAAACTTATAACATCTGCTGCTCTTATCCCTTTAATGGTTCCAGAAAGAAAGGAATAGATTTCTGTACCTCTGATACTGATTATGCCACAGGAACCAAGGAAAGGTTAAATATTTTCACTAGGATGTGCTGCTGATTGATAAAAAGCCCTACTCAGAAAATTCAAAAACAGGCCTTTCTACAGTGAATCTGAAATAGTCTACTGTTAAATACATGCCCATTAACACTGAGTTGTTTAATGTCTATTTTGTTCACAAAATTATAAGATAGGGGAACAACTGGAGAACAATTGTGCTTTTTGATTTTCTGTCTCTTATGCTTAATGTCTTTATCTTATAAGCAACTTGATAAATATTTATCAATTCAAGCAATGAATTTATTCATAGACAAATTGTTATCCTAAATATTGCCATCAGTAGAACTTTCTGTAATAATGAAAATGATCATGCAATCCTCATCCAATAGAGTAACTACTAGCCATAAGTGATAATTATGAAGCACTTGAAATGTGCTTAGTATCATTGAGAAACTGAATGTTTAATTTTGTTCCATTTCAATTAATTAAATTTAAGTCTAATTATCCACATGCTACAATATTGGATAAAACAATTTTTAATACTAGGGATATAACTATTATCAAGACACAGTTTTTGCCTTCAAGGAACTCACCATCCAAAAGACAAGGTCAAAAATCATCCAATTCAAAAAGAAGTATTTGAACTGGTATGCATGATAAAATATAGAATTTAACATACAGTGAGTGTTCTGTATGTCATCTAAAACACACACTTAACAGCATGCCCAAGGGCTGAAGACAGTGCTTTCTATTTGACTTACATGTAATTATGTAAAAAGCAGACTTGTTCTGAGGATTAAATGGCAAAATATAAAGCAGCTAGAATATAATAGATAATAATAAATAGGTAGATAGATATATAAATTGGTAGACCAAGAGCTATAGAGAGAAAGGTATCAGATGATATCATTATTATTAAAAATAAATATTGGTCTATGACTGAAGCCCAACTTGCTCATCATTAAAATTAAAATTAAATCATAATATATTTTTTGACAAACTTATGCATATTTTTTGTTTCTGTTTTTGCTAATACATTATCATAGATTTCTTTAAACTTACCATTTCACAAAACAATGTTACTTTGGATAGATAAATACTCTGGATATTTTAGGAAAAAATAATGGTTTAAATAAAAATATTATTGTTAATGGTCTCAGTTGACTCAGACCAAAGAAAGAATTATTTTACTCATACATAGTGTTTACCAGCATAACTGGCTTTTTTGATAAGGAAAAAGATAAAAGAATAAAGAAGTCAGTACACATTATCAGGAACCCCCAACATTAAGCAATCTTCAAAAATTATGGCCTAGAATCCTAGAAACAAACAGCATGAGCATGTTCCCTTGGTTGTATTTCTTATGGCTTTAGTTTATAAGAGAAAAGGTTAAATAGCTCCATCTAGAGATACTTGTGATAGATCTTAGAGATACCCAGATCAAGAAATCATTACAAGTCCTGAGTCATGAACAAAACTTTCTGTTCAATGCTCCACAGGGACCCATAAATAATTTACTCCACTGATTCTAGATGGTATCTACAACAAATCTTCAAGAAACCACAACAAATCGTTAGACATGTATACAATTATATATTACTAAAACGTGAGGTGAAATGGATATAACCCCACTAAAAACAACAAATCCCAATGATAAGTGAGACTAATAAACAGACAAAGCTTTAGCATGGCTCATAAATAAGCTTAGTAACATGTACAGATAGAAACAATAGAAATGAGCCCAATTTGTAAGTAAGGCAAAGAAAATGCTAAGACTGAAGTGTCAACTTCACATTGAATGCTATATTGTATGGGGGGCAGGGAACAAAATAGTGTGCAAAAACAAACACAATGGTCAGACTTGATGGCTTATGCCTGTAATCCCAGCACTTTGGGTGGCCAAGGCGGGAGGATCATTTGAGTCCCGGAGTTCAAGAATAGCCTGGGCAACATAGCAAGACCCGATATCTACAAAAAATAAAAAAGTTAGCTGCGTATGGTGGCACATAGCTGTGGTCTCAGCTACTCAGGAGGCTGAGGTGAGAGGATCACCTGAGCCCAAGAGGTAGAGGCTATAGTGATCCATGATCATGTCACTGCACTCCACCCTGAGCAACAGAGCAAGACCCCATCTCAAACAAAACAAAACAAAACAAACAAACAAACATAGTCTTGACACTAAAAGGCTTACCATCTAATGGAGGTTTGAAACATTAACCAAATAATTGTAATTAAAAAAAAACTCACAATGTGATAAAGGTAATAATTAAATGATACAAGGAAAATTAAATGGGGAGATCTGAGAAAACTTTTCTGAAGAAAAGACTGTTCTGAATAAACGACATTTAAGCTAGACTATACAGTTTGAGTTGGAACCGACAAGATGAATATGGGAAGCATGCATATTCCACACAGAGGTAAAGAGTGTGCAACTGTGCACAAATGGCATTACAATGATAAACAAATGAATGTGGACACTGATGGATGGGGTGGAGACAGTGAACAAGTGGAAGGAGGGGTTCTTACTTTCTGGGTGGTCTTTATGCTAAAATGTATCATATACTCCATAGTGTGTTGTTTCCCATTCTGCTCTGACATTTAGAGATAAAAAGACATATAATAGATAGATAGATAGATAGATAGATAGATAGATAGATAGATAGAGCTTCTGTTTCTTTCCTGGAATGAAAAGAAATATCTGGATCTTTCTTGAAAAAGGCTCTATAGATATGTCAAAGGAGGAAACTCTAAAAATATGTTAAAATGGCTAAAAACTGAAAAGACTCTACTCTGGAAAATTATACACTTTCTTACCAACACAATGGAGAAAGTTTGACCCCTTAAAAGTTTCAGAATAAAATTGATTTATCAACCTCAGTCTTATTTTCAAGACCCTATCTTAATGCAAAAATGAGAAAGCAAACAAACAAGAAGCATACCCAAGAGAAAAAGGCTAATAGTAGTCAACATATACAAAGCTGGGGGCCCAGCGCAGTGGCTCGTGCCTGTAATTCCAGCACTTTGGGAGGCTGAGGCAGGTGGATCACAAAGTCAAAAGATGGAGACCATCCTGGCCAGCATAGTGAAACCTCATCTCTACTAAAAATACAAAAAAATTAGCTGGGTGTGATGGCCCATGCCTGTAATCCCAGCTACTTGGGAGGCTGAGGCAGGAGAATCACTGGAGCCTGAGAGGCAAAGGTTGCAGTGAGCTGAGATCATGCCACTGCACTCCAGATTCGCCAACAGAGCAAGTCTCCATCTCAAAAAAAAAAAAATACAAAGCTTTTAATTTTACATGTAGTAAGGAAAAATTCATGTTAAACCAGATGCCATTTTTCACTCATTATATTGGCCATATCTATTTATTGGTATATGTAGATACATCTCTCTCTCTATAGATACATACATACATACATACACACATACATAAATATATAGATACATAGATACATCTTTCTCATATGTGTACATATGTATATATGTATGTATGTATGCATATGTAAAATATCTTTCATATGTGTATATATACATGCATATATGTACATATGTATATATACACATATGAGAGAAATATATCTATGTATCTATCAATGAATGTATGTATGTATGTATCTATCTATCTGTAGAGAGAGATGTATCTACATATAACAATATATAGACATGGCCAATGAGTGAAAAATGGCATATACATACACACACACACACACACACACACACACACACATATATAAAACAATTAACTCTAAGAAACATTCCCAATATTATTAAACAACTCTTATACACTATGTAATTAATTCCACCATAGATATCTACATAGTATAAAAATATTTGATAATTTACCTGCAATTACCTAAGTATTTGTCACTTAATTCATTATCAGGGAAGTTTGTATGGTTTATTGAAAGATACTCAGTATGAAGTACTCTCTTTTTCACTGAAACAAATATATGTTATAATATAATTAATGAATAATATGCCAAATATACATAAGAAATGCAAATTGTACTTAGAAAAATGCAATTTTAAATGGCTTTTAAAAAAAATGTTACTAACCTGTTGGAGAGATGGCTTTGTAAAGAAATAACTGTGATAAAGCTGCAGCACATTTTATGTTCTTTTGCTCTGAATTTTGCTAAAAAACAAGCCTAGCGTCTACACTTTAGACTAGCAATTCCCAACCTTTTTGACACCAGGGACAGGTTTCACGGGAGACACTTTTTCCACAGGTGAGAGGGAGCAGGGAAAGATTGTTTTGGGATGATTTAAGTGCATTACTTATTGTGTACTTTATTTCCATTGTTTTTATATTATAATATATAATGAAAGAATTATACAACTCACCATAATGTAGAATCAGTGGGAGCTGTGAGTTTGTTTCCCTGCAACAAGATAGTCCCATCTGAGGGTGATGGGAAACAGACAGATCATCAGACATTAGATTCTCATAAGGAGCATGCAACCTAGATCCCTTGCATATGCAGGGATCCTGCCACTCACCTCTTGCTGTGAGGCCCCATTCCTATGTTCCTAATAGGCCATGGACTGGTGCTGCTCCATGGCCTGGGGAATTAGGACTTGCTTTAGAACAAGTAATTAATTAGATAGTTGAATTTGGGGTAAGAAAATATTAAAATATCTTATGGGGAGTATATTAGTCCATTTTTACCCTGCTATAAAGAACTACCTGAAACTGAGTAGTTTATTAAAAAAAGAGAGAGATTTAATTGACTCATAGTTCCACATGGCTGAGGAGACCTCAGGAAACTTACATTCATGGTGGAAGGTGAAGGGGAAGCAAGACACTTCTTATATGGTTGCAGGGAAGGGGAAAGTGCCACACTTTTAAGCCATCAGATCTCATGAGAACTCATTCACTATCATGGGAACAGTATGGGGGAAATCCACCCCTGACATGTGGAGATTACAATTCAACATGAGATTTGGGTGGAGACATAGAGCCAAACCATATCAGGGAGATAATGTTAGAAAATAGCACTAATGTCTTTAAATGATAGTGTCTTGCTTCTGTGAAGGTGTAGTAAAGAGCCCTACTACCTATTGTTGGTCTTCATCATTACAACCATTTGGGGAATCAAACTGTGTCCATATTGATTAAAATTAAATTATGAACACTCTGAATGAATGGTTTTTTATAACCTCATCATACTAAAAAATTCATCATAAATAGGACTATATAAGAAAGACTTTGTAGTAGTATTATGATAGCAGAAATTTGAAAACATTCTAAATATCTAGTAATTTCTCCTGAATCCAAGTCCTACTTTGATTTCCACCACAATCACTACAGTGAGCCTCTGTTTTCTCTTCTTGAACTACTATTGTTTCCCCCTACTCCTTCTCTTGGCCCTTAAAGCCCCATCACCTTTACCTAACTATTTTCCATACTACAGCAAACATGATCATGTCTAAATACTAAGTATGTCATATTGCCACTTCACATGTTGAAGATTCCCAATGGTAAAGATCAAAATCCTTGATAAGACCTGAAAGTCCCTGCCTTTGAAACCTCATCTTAGGCTACACTTCCCCTCATTTAGTCCCTCTCTCTGCTCCTGTCATATGGTACTTTTCAGTTACTAGAACACCCCCTGCTTCTTCCCATCCATTTGTGCACCTAATTTTTCCACTATAAAGAATATTATTCATTTCCCATTCAGAGACAGTCCCATTTTCATGAAATCCTTTCTTGACCTCCTACTGGTTCCAGTCTCCCTGTTATGATCATTCATAATGTAACTTACTATTGTGGTAGGTCATACTTACCAATATTTCTGGGTTTTTCTGAACATATGGAAGATTTTTACAAATCTCTGGGTCCTTGAATTTGGGCATGCTTGTGTGAGTTTCCATGGCCAATAAAATGTATTCAAAATGATACAGAAGCATTTAACAACCAGAATACAGTGTCTTATGATTTCTTCTGCTGTGGTGAACTCTGAATCACTAGGGGAGGGCAATACCACGATACTTAAACACCCTGGATTTCTGAGCTGCCACAGAAAGAAAACTTGCTCTAGAGGCATCCAGACCCACAGAAAGCTTTATGTAGGTGTTAAAATAAATTTTTGTTGTGATATGCCACTGTGATGCATATGGCATAACTTTCCCTAACCTAATGAATACACATCTCATGGGTTAATTTTTCTACTGTGCTTTGGGAATATTCATAATATCTGACTCCTGCACTAACTGAAAAGCAGGAGCTTTACTTGTTCATGCTCACTCTTTTAATCCCAGCACCAAGCAACTTAACATAGTGCAGAATAAATAAATGTAGGGTTGAATAAATGATAGTACATTTACACTATGGGCTATTAAACATATATTTAAAAATGCATTTAATTTGTCAGAATTCACCTATAAAGACATTAGTATTCTATTCTTTTAGAAAATAATTTTCAAAAAATAGTCCAATTTTTACCTTAAAATTTCTCTATATTCAAGTAAGGATTTAAACTTAGGAGAATATATGAAAGAAGACTCCACATTATTATATATTCTTTACTATGTGTAGAGAGGGAGGTAGTATAAAAGAAGAAAGGGGAATAATACTGTTTTCCTTTATGTAACTTTATTTAAGTGGTCAAAATGAATATATATATTATTCTTCCATTAAAATATGATTAAAAAATAATAGGGTCATTATTTCTCAGTGTGATGTTTGAAAGCCAAATTAAATGATAAATCAGGGATCAAGGCTTAAAATCCCAGGTAAGTACAGACGGAGCTGTTAACAACCCAGGTAGACCAAATGGAGCCATCTACTAATTTAAACATGAGTGGCAGTCTTTGACTGAAACTGATAAGCTAGACCCCTGAAATATATCAATGTATAGGGGGTAGAACACAAACTATTCCTCTACAATTTTTTGTTTTTTGAGGAGCTGCCATACTGTTTTCAATGATATCGATACTAATTTAGATTCTCATCAACAGTGTACAAGGTTTCCCTTTACTCCATATCCTTGCTAAAATTTACCTTTTGTCTTTTTTATAATAGCCATCCCAACAGGTGTGAGACAATGTCTCAGTGTGGTTTTAGTTTGTATTTTCCTGATGACTATGTTGAACGTTTTTTTTATATAACTTTTGGTCATTCGTATGTCTTCTTTTTGAGAAATCCCTTCTTAATTTACAGTTTTATATAAGCCTTGACTACAAAATGTCTAAATTTAAACTCATCATTCATTCAACAGACAGTTGCTATGTATACTTTGTCTCATCTGCTGCAAATACAAATATAAATAAACATATTCCTTTCCCCCAATAATTCGGTCCTTTTTTCAACATAGGTTATTTTAGTAGGCGATATAAAAAGGAATGACATGAAACAACATGACAAGAAAAGTGCAATACTAAATATATGTTAAATTTGTGACAAGGTAGAATGACGAATGCTGCTTTACAGAATCAAGAAATATTTCAAAGAAAAGAAAACCTTTGAAGTGAATTTTGGTGTATGGATGGAAATTATCAGACTACAAGGGATGTTCCTTCTAGGCTGAAGGAACATCTGAGAAGTAAAGAGACAGAGTGCAATTTGAGTGGTAGTGGTTCAGACTAGAGAGCAGTGTTGTGTGATATAATATGGAGCTTATATTTTTAATATAGAAAATACTAAAAATTTTTGGAGGAGGTAAGACTAAAGGCAAGAGGTACACAAGAGAATACAGCACTCCATGATAAAGAAGATGAGAGCTTGCTACTCATTTGAATAGCAGTGAAAAGAAAGAAGATGGAGGCAGAATAAAGAGACATTAAGCAAAAAGAATAAAAATGACATGAATGACTGCATTCAAAGGAAGTTAAAGCACAGTGAAGAATCTAAGGTGATTTCTAGGTTTCTGATTTGAGCAGATAATGTTGCCACTAACAAGAATACAATATGTAGAAAGATTTCTAAGCAACTCCAAAGGAAAAAAAAAGCCCAACAAACAATTAAATATATGAGGTGAGAGGCCATGACTGATGATACAAATTTGGGAGTTGTGGCAACAGAGAACACTGATGAGATTGTGCAAGGTTACACTGCTAAAATGATACAAAGACAAAAGTGATCTCTGATGATATGGTTTGATTTTGTCCCCACCCAAATCTCATCTAGAATTGTAGCTTCCATAGCCAACACATATGGGAGGAAACTAGTGGGAGGTAATTGAATCATGGGTGTGGTTACCTCCATGCTGTTCTCCTGATAGTGACTGAGTTCTCACAAGGTCTCCTGGTTTTATACGGGTCTTTTCCTTTTATTCACCTGTACTTCTTGAGGCAGCCATATAAGCATGTTTGCTTCCCTTTCCATTATTGTAAGTTTCCTGAGGCCTCCCAGCCTTGTGCAACTAATCTCGTCTTTATAAATTACTCAGTCTTGGATATGTCTTTGTTAGCAGTGTGAGAATGGACTAATACACCCAGTGAACAACATTTTAAGGGTAGGATGGTGGGACAACCAAAGGGATCTGGGAAGAAATGTTCTAGTCTTGTAGCTTGTTTGATTACCTTTCTTATTGTTATTGACATCATGTGAACCTCTCACCCATCAACTCTAACATTCTTTCTAATTGTAAGCTTTATTGCCGAGTTAAATAAGGAAATGGAGACCGGAGTGAAAAAGTAAAAGCCAATTTATTCAGCTCCCGGGCGAGGTTCTATGGTCCAGGAAAGGGGCCAGAGAAGTCTCGCTTCTCTTCTTAGGGCGTGGGGTTGTATAGGTAGTGGAGGCAGTTGATTGGCTGCGGGGGAAACAAAGCGGGGGTAGTCTCATTGGTTATGAAGGGACTGGGCATGAATGAGGCAAGCCACCATTGGCAGCCAGGTGGGGCTGCTGGCAAGTGGGCTGGCTGAGGACGTTTGGGGAAAGATGCTATAGAGCAGGTCTTAGAGGGATTTTTTAAATTTCAGTGGGGCCAAGTGCCTAGTTTGCTGATGAGTGCAGGACTGAGATTGGAATGTGGAAATGGGTGTGGGGAGCCCGCGTGGAGAGGCCAGATGCTGAGTAATGTGCTCAGAATGACGCAGTTTTCAGGTATGGAGAAGAATGGGTGTGTCCATTTGGCCCCCAGCGAGGTAACCGGCCTTACACTAATGATTCTCCTCTTACTAGTATTTATATCTGTCCTCTCTACTTAAATTCCATGAACTATATTTTCAATCTGTTTTTTCTTTCTGTCATAGCACTATCTGGACAAACCCCAGTTCTGAATAAATGCAATCACCAGCCTTCTTCGAGTGTTACTGAAAGGCATCTTTCCTAATGGCAGATCAGTACCATTATTAGTGACTTTTGTGTCCTTTTTCACTCACTATTTCATACCATCACACTTTTCTCGCACACAGAGAACTTATTCTCATCCCCCACCCCCACCTCATATAAACCTCTGGAGTTCATTTCTTCTCACCTTCTTAAGTACAATATACTATCAAACATCCCCTGCCTTGCCTGTATGTTCTACCCCTAATTTTCTTCCTGGTATTCTGCCATCTTAAACATGGAGATATGTATCTCAGTATTTTAAGCTTCCTTCCAAAGAGAAGATTTTAGACACTAGTTGCCTCTGAGGTTTTATTCATTCATGCCAGGCATTATAGGGGAATGATTCATTTGAGGAAAATGGAAATTTAGGTCCAGACATATTTTATTGCTGGCTACTAACATCCTTATGTCTCGGATCTGCAAGAGATACCAATGACTTAAGCCCAACTTTGAATACAAACATTGTGGCATCCTGATGCCTGCAAATGATTGAGGGGCAAAAGTATCAAGTGCTCTCCAGATGCTGGTCTTTTGATTTTTGAGGTTGGAAACAATGGCACCTCAGGTTGAGGTTCTTTAGAGATGAGTCCTTATGACCTGAATTCAAGGCCCCTTCAAAGTGATAGCCCCATTTTTGTTACAGCAGAGAAGATTTTTAATACTGAAACTTTAGGGCATTGGCGAATTCCTTATTACTTAGGAATATCATCTTTAGGAAAGTTACTGTCTACAAAAAGTGTATTCATAAAATACATGGTCATTTTAAAGGAATAATAATAAAATGAATACCTGTACACCCATGAGCCATAGACGTAGAACATCCTAATACCTTTGAGGCTATCTTGTGTCCTTCCATATTTATACCACTCTCCTATCCTCCAGAGGAAATTGCCATCCTGAAGTTTGGTATAATCATGGCCATGTTTTTTTAGCATTTTATCACATATTTATATATCATTTAGTTCTGCCTATTTTAGAATTTTAAATCTACTTAAAATTTAAAATGTATTCTTCAATGACTTGCTTTAGGAGAGCCATAATTATTGATGTGTACTAGCTATCTATAGTTTACTCATTCCACTGTTTTTAACATTCTGAACTATGACTAGCCCATGATATATTTATATTTTTGCTATAAAAAGACAATTAGGTTATTTTTAAAAAATAGTTTACTTTCTTTGAGTGATGTAGCTCTAAATATTCTTATAAATGCCACTGGTTGAAAAATTTCATCCAGGATATATAAACAAAAATGGAATTGCTGATTTATAGTATGTGTACATCTTCAGCTGATCTATATAATGTCAAATTGTTTTCTAAAATTGCAATACCTCCTTACACTTCCACCAACACCTATCCCCATATCAGATTTTTAAATTATTACTATACTAGTGTTTGTAAAATTGTATGTAAATGTGATTTTATTTTCCAATTTATTGGTACCTAGTGAGATAAGAATGTCTTTTAGTATGGGTATTGGTCATTTGTGTTTTCCTCTTCTCTGAAATATATGTTTGTGATTATTTTTCCATTCAGCAGTTTGTCTTTTTCTTATTGATTTGTAAGATTTATTTTTATATTCTATATTCTAATTCTTTTTACCTATATGTCTTGCTAAGATTGTCTCCCAGTTTTTGTCTTTTCTTTTTAATTCTCTTCATGCTGCTTTAAATAATGGAAAATTTTAATTAAATATAGTCAAAGTTAAAATCATTTTCTTTATGGACTTTACTTACTTTCTTTTTTGTTTGTTTCAAATGGAGTCTCTCTCTATCCCCCAGGTTGGAATGCAGTGGTGCAATCTCAGCTCACTGCAACCTCTGCCTCCTGGGTTCAAGAGATTCTCCTGTCTCAGCCTCCAGTGTAGCTGGAACTACAGGTGCGTGGCACCACACCCAGCTAAATTTTGTATTTTTAGTAGAGATGGGGTTTTTATCATGTTGACCAGGATGGTCTCTATCTCTTGACCTTATAATCTGCTTGATTTGGCCTCACAAAGTGCTGGTATTACAGGCATGAGCCACAGTGCCTGGTCACTTACTCTTAATTCAGTTAAAGTTACTAGTATTTTTCCTTTATGGACTATGTGCTCTGTTATTTGGGGAAAAAAGTTTCTATATCCTAAGATCATTAAGATATATGTTTATATTTTCTTTTAAAATATTTAAAATTTTATATTTCAAATTTAAGTGCTTCCTCTAAATTATTTGTGTGTTGAGATAGCATAAATCTTTAGCTTTCCATACATATAATCAATTGTTCTGATACCATTAATTTAAAAGTTTATCCTTTTCCACTGATCTGTAGTGATATCTCTGTCATGTGTCAGAGATCTCTGTATGCCTAAATATGTTGGACTCTTTATTCCGTTCTATTGGTTGATATTTCTAACTGCTTTTCAAATACATCATTTTAATAGCACAGCTTTAAAGTCTGGTAGGACAAGTTTCCCCAGTCCCACTACTGCCTGGCACATCTTCACCATTGCTATTTTTCACCTTTGTTATTGAAGTAGCTTTTTTCTAAAATGTAAATTTTAGGACCATCTTTTCATAGTCCCAAAAACAACTTTTTCGGAATATTGGCTAATACCGCATTTAATCAATAGCTATGGGGAGAATTGGCATCTTCGAAAGACCACAGCTTCTTATCCTTGAAAATGACTTGCTTCTCTAATTATTGCTCTTTCAATATTTAAAATTTTTTTCATAGTCCTTTCACATGTTTTGTAGATTTATTTAGAGGTTACACTTTTCTGTGGCTATAATAAATGAAAACCACTATTGCATTTTACAACTACGGCCTATAGAAACACAATTGACTTCTGCATATTAATTTCATATCCAACAACTTTGCTTAATTTTCATATTTATTTCAATAATTTTTCTAGAGATTCTTTTATTTTTCTAAACTTTTGTTATTTTAATAATATTTCTAGAGATTATTTTTTGTTTTCTGTGTGAATAATTATGTCATCTTCAGGTAATAATAATCTTCTTGTTTTTTAATCCTTACATTTTTTTCTTTTGTTTTGCCATGTTGCAAGGCTAGGGTGTGAGTACAATATTGAACTGAGTTGATTATAGTGAGACTTTCTAAGTAGAATAAACACAAGGAGATCTGCAACAGACATTATAGTAAACAAGTTGAAAGTAAAACAAAAGGAGAAAATCTTGAAAGTAGCAAGATAAATTGGTTTGTCAGTTGTAAGGAAACAAAATAATATTAATAGCTGCCTTTTCAGCAGACACAATAGAGGCCAAAAAGCAGTGGGATAAGATATTCAAAAGATTCAAAGAGCCCAGTACAGTGGTGCATGCTTGTAGTCCCAGCTACTACCAGCTGAGGCAGGAAGATTGCTTGAATCCAGTAGTTCAAGTTCAGCCTGGGCAACATAGTAAGATCCTGACCAAAACCAGACAAAGACACAACAACAATAAAATAAAACTACAGGCCAATATCTCTCATTAACACAGACGCAACATTTCTCAATGAAATAATAGAAAACTGAATTCAATGACACATTACAAAGATCATTGATCATGATCAAATGGCCTTCTATGATATACATTTTATAATAGTCTAAACTGAAAAAAACATGCACCTAATAACACAGTACCAAAATCCACAAAGCAAAAATGACCCCACTTTCAATAATGGATAGAACAACTAAACAGAACATCAAAAAGGAAATAGAACACTGGAAAAATACTATAAACCAATTGGATCTAACAAGTATCTATAGAATGCTTTGCCAAACAACTACAGAATACATGTTTTCTCAAGGCACATGTAGTATTCTTTTAATAAAATAATAAAAAATGAAAGCGAAATATAAAACAAAGGAACATATTGCCTATCTGTATTTTTTTGTTTTTTTGTTTTGGAGACTGAGTCTTGCGCTGTCACCCAGGCTGGAGTGCAGTGGCACAGTCTCAGTTCCCTGTAGCCTCCACCTCCCAGGTCAAGCGAATTTCCTGCCTCAGCCTCCATAGTAGCTGGGATTATGGGCGTACACTACCACGCCCGGCTACTTTTTTTTGTATTTTTAATATAGTTTGGATTTCGCCATGTTGGCCAGGTTGGTCTCAAACTCCTGATTTTAGGTGATCCACCTGCTTTTGCCTCCAAAAGTGCTGGGATTAGTCATGAGCCACCACACCTGGCTGCCTATCTAACTTTATCTAGGAGGAAGGCTAGGGAAAGAGTTTGCCATTCGTTTGCATAATAGAGAAAGTATGGCAAATAATTTGGTATAAATACAATACCTTTTTAAAATATCTGTACTATTTCACCTATTCTTTCTGGTTGTCATTGCTGCAAGGGACAGAACTCCAACACGGGAAAAGAATTGAGAATATTTTCTAATATGATGGCTTTTATGAAGTATTTGGGTTACTGTCAATTATGGCAGCTGTCTGCCTTTTCTTCTTTGGTCCTTGCTGCTACTAAGGAAAGTCAAGCACACCCACAGGAGTTAGGTGGGTACAGGGGAGTCTACACTAGACCTGCCTTATTTTTAGAATGTGTCATGTTCTTTTCTGCCTTGGGGAATTATTTCATGCTATCTTTTACCTGGAATGATCTGATCCCTTCCATCTAAATCCCACTCCTGCTTCACATCTCAACCTGAACATCATTTCCCCAGAGAAACTTTCTTTAAGCCCTCAGTCTTGCTTGTTTTATGCTTTTATAAGACTCTACTCCATTTCACTGTTCTCCAAAGGCTGAATAATTTGTTAAATGCCTCCACTCCATCATGTGAGGTCACAGGACATGTATGACTTGTTCAACAACGAATCCTCAGTATCTGACATAGAGTAGATATTTAATAATATGTTTAATAAAGAGTAGATGACTAAATCACTCAAATCTAACCAGTCATTAACCTCTGTGTTTCATGATTCTTTCTCTGGAATAACTCCCAGATTCTCTTTGTCCTTTCCAGTCTGGAAGCTACCACACCATTCTAACCTGGATTACTATAAACCTCTTCATTGGTTTGCTAAGAAATAGCCTCTCCAAAAAACAACCTCCCACATATGTCTCCCATAATAAATACTGTTAATTAATATCTATAAATTAAGTACTCTGCAATTTTCAAAAGTCTTTCATTTTTATTTTGTCCTTGCACAACTTCATGAACCAGGCAGGAAGATGCCATTCTTCCCCTATGAAATGGAATAATGAAGTTAACCAAAGTTACACAGTTAATTAATTAATGGCCAGTCTGAGACTAAAATCCAAAAGTATTCTGACTCCAAACATTTCTTTTTGCTGCTACTGATAATACACTATGTCTCCTTTCAAAAATCAAGAAAATGCAGCCGGCACAGTGGCTGACGCCTATAATCCCAGCACTTTGGGAAGCCGAGGCGGGTGGATCAAGAGGTCAACAGATCGAGACCATCCTGATCAACATGGTGAAACCCCGTCTCTACTAAAAATACAAAAATTAGCTGGGCATGATGGCGCCCGCCTGTAGTCCCAGCTACTTGGGAGGTTGAGGCAGGAGAATTGCTTGAACCCAGGAGGCAGAGGTTGCGGTGAGCCGAGATCGCGCCATTGCACTCCAGCCTGGGTAGCAAGAGCGAAACTCCGTCTCAAAAAAAAAAAAAAAAAAATCAAGAAAAGACCTTGCATACCTTACATAACTGAGGTATATTAGTCTTCCCCTATCCATGAGGGGTACATTCCAAGACCTGGAATGCCTGAAACCAAGGGGAGTACCAAACTGAATATCTATATATGTACTATGTTTTCTCAATCTGATAACCAAGATTGTTGCTAAGTGACTAATGGGCCAGGATCATAGACAACTTGGATACACTGGACAAAGAGATGACTCCCTCGGGCAAGACAGTGTAGGACATGGCAGAGTGGCACAAGATCTCATGATGCTGCTCAGACTCACAGTTTAAAACGTATGAATTGTTTATTTCTAAAATTTCATGTTAATACATTTAGACCATCCTTCAAATGAAATAGTGCAGATCTATTGTGGTGTAGACTCCTTTGTACCCACCTAACTCCTTTGGGTGTGCTTGACTTTCCCTGGTAGCAGCAAGGACCAAAGTAGAAAAGCCAGACAGCTACCATAATTGACAGTAACCCAAATAATATCAGTAACTGAAACTGTGGGAAAAAACCATGGATAAGGAGAAACTGCTATATACAGATAAATCTCCTCAACATATAATACAGTTATTTATGTCAATGGGCAACCATTTACATGGTACCTAGTCAAATGCTTGACACATCCTAGCTATGCTAAATAAATGAAGAGCTGCAATGTCAGTGAATGTTTTCCCTCTTTCAGTCAGATCACTTAATTTATTTTCATTCCTCAGCATTTGCTCAGTGCGCTGCCTGCCTAGAACCTTCTCTCATTTCACTGTCTTTCTCAATTCCATCCAATGTCTAAAAGATACTGTTAGCTCTACTTAGTCCATGAAGCATTCCTAATATTTTCAATTCCAATCAGTAATTTCCCTAAATTTTCATTGTATTTGGATTCATAACACCCAACAATTCTTTATTCTTCAATTTCTTCCTGCAGGTCATTTTGTATTTCCAATCTGATGAAAGGTTTCTAGAGGGTGGAGTACAGGTACGTTACTACACTAGATCAGAAACTTGGTATGAGCTGAATAAATACTAGCTGACTACCAATGTGGAGGTAGAATAGCTAAACGTGTATTCATTAAAGACAAGGGTTAAGAAAGAAAAATGTAAGTTCAAATTTCAGTTTTCTCACCTATGCAAACTGAGTTATATTAAGCAAGTTATTCAAGCAGTCTAAGCTTCATATTTGAATCTGAAAATGTGCATAAGGATAGCAATTTCTTCATAAGATTATTGTAATATCAAAGAGATAGGCTTTCAAAGCCCTTAACACAAAGTGTGAGACATACTGCAGTAAATAGGAACTGTTATTATCACCACCTAATTAACTTTGAGGAGGAAGAGAAAATTATATATAGTGTTTTCCAGAACAGTAATTTTATTGTACCTTGGGTTAATTCAGAAGACAAGAATAAAATATCACCAAGCATGTGTATTGTGATAGAGTGCTAAACTACACTCATGAATCTATACTATTTTGATGAGTTAGAAACAGATGTTAAAACATCCAAAAAACAAGTTTGTTTAGGCGGCACTTTTCCTTGGTATTTGAAATTTCTCCTGCCTGTTTTCCACTTAGCTGCCTAGAAGGAAACTAAAGATTAATCGTGTATCCCAGATGGAAACTCAGTTTTAACACATAAAAATTATTTTCCAACTATCCGACCGTTAACCAAGATACTGAACCTTTCTGGATTTCAATTTCCTTGTTTATAAATGGCCCATTATGAGGATTAACTATGATAACATTTGAAAGAAAGTCATCATCCTGTCTGGTCCATAAAAAATATTAGATAGATATTTCTTCACTATTATCATCAAGTCTTGCTGGTTAAGTACATAACAGTGTATGTGTTATGTACTGCGGGAAGAGAAAAAGATGGTTAAATTGTGGCTCCTGCAACTTAGAACTCTGTCTTACCTCCAATAGCTATGTCAGCACATGCACATATTAGGCCTTCAGATATGGTCTAGGTAAATAATTCTGTGCTGACACGCATTATTAAAAGGTTTTATTCTTCTTTGTCCTCATTTTTTATAATAAATATACCACAACCTGTCAATTTCTCTATTACTTAGATGGAGTTTAAGTATTTTAAGTACCTGAAAATTGTCATTGGAGATTGAAAAACAGAATAAGGGTACAGGATGAAGGCAAATGTCAAATTTCTTCCTTGTACATCTAAAATAAGGAGAACTATGAATGGATAAGGAAATTCACAAGGAGACATAGTTGAGGTTAGGAATTGAGAAAAAAAAAGACTTTGTCTGGGTTTAATTTATAATGTCTACCTGCTTCTTTCTCCATGACCCCAGCCTTCCATGGATACTCAGGAAAGTCTATACATAGCAGTAAAGATGAGTTCAACATTATCAAGTGATAATAGCAACTCCTACAATATTAATTTCTCCCAAGAGTTATTTTAAAAATCCTGAATGTCATAAACACCATCCTAATTTATAATAACATGCAGAAGCTGCAATCTTGCACTGACTCCCAATGTTAGCTTCCCAAGGTTGATATCGTCCTCAATATACATACTCTTCTCTGAGTTCATTTTTTCCCAACTTCTTTTCTCCTAACTTCCTTTTACATTCTTTGTACTTAATAGCAGGCTGGCTATCTCATTGGCTATTGGGAGAATCATAGGAGATCTTTGCCAACTTTCAGGAATTTCTGTTAGCTTTTACAAGCTCCCACATACATATGTTTATATAAACTTGTGCATATACATATAGAGTCCATTCTTTTTATTTGTCGATTCCATATTTCTGGAATTCACCTACTTGCTCAAATTTGCTTGCAAATCCAAAATCATTATCTGTGGAACCTTCAGTCATTGGTAGACATATACATTCACGGAGTGGTGAAAAATTTAAATTGCCTGGGGCACACATTCCCAATGAAGCAAAGGAAAGTGGTGCTCTGCCTTCTAGTTTCAGCTTTCATACTGAAAAAAAGAATGGCCTTTTAATTGTATATTTAATACCACATTCTTCACATTTTGAGTTTTTTGTTTGTTGGTGATTTCACTGTTTCATGGCCCAAACATAGTGCTAAAGTACTGTTTAGTGTTCCTAAGTACAAAAAGGATGTGATATACTGCTATGGTTTGGATATAGTTTGTCTCCACCAAAGCTCATGTTGAAATTTGATCCCCAGTGTGGTGATATTAGAATGTGGGGCCTATGGAGGCAGAATACTCATGAACGGCTTGGTGCTGTTCTTGTATTAGTGAGTTCTCACTCTCATAAGACTTGATTAGCACTTGAGGGAATAAATTAGTGCCTCAGAGAGTGAAATTATTAAAAAGTCAGGATGCCCCTCAAGTTTCCTTCTCTTCACATGTGCCCACTTCCCCTTTGACCTTCTCCACCATGTTATGATGCAGCACAAAAGTCCTTGCCAGGAGCCAGGGCAATGCCCTTGAACTTCTTAGCTTACAGAACAAGGAAATAAATAAACCTGTTTTCTTTATAAATTTCTCAGTCTCAGGTACTCTTTTATAGCAACATAAAAGAGTCCAAGAAATGTACTTTATGAAGACATGATGTGTGCTACATAAGCTTTGTTCAGGCAAAAGTTCTAGTAGTTGGCTGTGAGTTTAATTTTTCATTTTGAAAACTTAAACTCTGTCACCCAGGCTGAAGTGCAGGGGCACAACCATGGCTCACTAAAGCATCAATCTCCCAGGCTCAAGCAATCCTTCCACCTCAGCCTCCTAAGTAGCTGGGACTGCAGACACGTGACACCACACCTGTCTAATTTTGTATTTTTTTTTTTTTTAGAAACAACATTATGTCACATTTCAGGCTTAACAGTGTATTTCTCAGCAGAAGCTCTATAAGCCAGAAGAGAGTGGGGGCCAATATTCAACATCCTTAAAGAAAAGCATTTTCAACCCAGAATAACATATCCAGTGAAACTAAGCTTCATAAGCTAAGGATAAATAAAATTATTTACAGACAATCAACTGCTGAGAGATTTTGTCACCACCAGACCTGCCTTAGAAGAACTCCTGAAGGAAGCATTAAACATGAAAAGGAACAACTAGTACCAGCCACTGCATAGTATTCCATGGTGTATATGTGCCACATTTTCCTTGTCCAGTCTATCATCGATGGGCATTGGGGTTTGTTCCAGGTCTTTGCTACTGAAAACAGTGCTCCAGTAAGCATATGTGTGTATGTGTCTTAATAATAGAATGATTTATAATCCTTTGGATATATACCCAGCAATGGGATTGCTGGCTCAAATGGAATTTCTATTTCTAGGTCCTTGAGGAATTCTAAGTGGCATGAGATGGTATCTCAATGTGGTTTTGATTTGCAATTGTCTAATGACCAGTGATGATGAGCATTTTGGATCCTGAGACTTCGTGAAATTGCTTATCAGTTTCAGGAGGTTTTGGGCTGAGACAATAGGGTCTTCTAAATATACAATCATGTTGCCTGCAAATAGAGACAGTTTGACTTCCTCCTTTCCTAATTGAATACACTTTATTTCTTTTTCTTGCCTGATTGCTCTGGCTAGAACTTCCAATACTATATTGAGTAGGAGTGGTGAGAGAGGGCATACTTGCCTAGTGCCAGATTTCAAAGGGAATGCTTCCAGTTTTTGCCCATTCAATATGATATTGGCTGTGGGTTTGTCGTAAATAGCTTTCATTATTTTAAGATACATTCAGTTGATACCTAGTTTAGTGAGAGTTTTTAGCATAAAGCATTGTTGAATTTTGTCGAAAGCCTTCTCTGCATCTATTGAGATAATCATGTGGGTTTTGTCTTTGGTTCTGTTTATGTGATGGATTATGTTTATAGACTTGCATATGTTGAACCAGCCTTGCATCCCCAGGATGAAGCCTACTTGATCATGATGGATAAGCTTTTTGATGTGCTGTTGCAATCAATTTGCCAGTATTTTATTGAAGATTTTTGCATTATGTTCATCATGGATTTTGGCCTGAACTTTCTTTTCTTGTTGAATCTCTGCTGGGTTTTGGTATCAGGATAATGTTGTTCTCATAAAAGGATGTTGGAAGGATTTCCTCTTTTTAGATTGTATGGAATAGTTTCAGAAGGAGGGGTACCAGCTCATCTTTGAACATCTGGTAGAATTTGGCTGTGAACCCATCTGGACCTGGGGTTTTTTTGGTTGGTAGGCTACTAATTGCTTCCTCAACTTCAGCCCTTGTTATTGGTCTATTCAGGGTTTTGAATTCTTCCTGGTTTAGTCTTGGGAGGGTGTCCAGGAATTTATCCATTTCTTCCAGGTTTACTAGTTTATGTGCATAGAGTTGTTTGTAGTAATCTCTGATGGTAGTTTGTATTTCTGTGGAAATGGTAGTGATATCCCCTTTATCATTTCTTATTGCATCTATTTAATTCTTCTCTCTTTTCTTTTTTATTATTCTGGCTAGTGGTCTAAGTTGTTGATCTTTTCAAAAAACCAGCTGCTGGATTTATTAATTTTTTGAAGGTATTTTTGTGTCTCTATCTCCTTCAGTTCTGCTATGATCTTAGTTATTTCTTGTCTTCTGCTAGCTTTTGAGTTTTTTGTTTTTTTGGGTTTTTTTGATCTTTCTCCTCTAGCTCTTTCAATTTTGATGATAGGGTCTTGATTTTAGATCTTTATATGCTTCTCATGTGGGCATTTATTGCTATAAGTTTTCCTCTAGACCTGCTTTAAATGTGTCCCAGAGTTTCTGGTACATTGTGTCTTTGTCCTCATTGGTTTTGAAGACCATCTTTATTTCTGCTTTCATTTCATTGTTTATCCAGTCAACATTCAAGAGCCTGTTGTTCAGTTTCCATGAAGTTGTATGGTTCTGAGTTAGCTTCTTAATCCTGAGTTCTAAATTGATTGCCCTGTGGTCTGAGAGACTGTTTGTTATGATTTCCAATATTTTGCATTTGCTGACGAGTGGTTTACTTCCAATTATGTGGTCAATTTTCGAGTGGGTGTGATGTGGTGCTAAGAAGAATGTGTAAACTGTGGATTTGGGGTGGACAGTTCAGTAAACATCTATTAGGTTTGCTGGGTCCAGATCTGAGTTCAACTCCTGGATAATCTTTTTAATTTTCTGTCTTGTTGATCTGTCTAATATTGACAGTGGAGTGTTAAAGTCTTCCACTATTATTGCATGGGAGTCTAAGTCTCTTTGTAGGTTGGTAAGAACTTGCTTTATGTATCTAGGTGCTCCTCTATTGGGTGCATATGTATTTAGAATCATTAGATCTTCTTGTTGCATTAATCTTTTCACCATTATGTAATGTCCTTCTTTGTCTATTTTGATATTTGTTGGTTTAAAGTCTATTTTATCAGAGATGAGAATTGCAACTCCTGCTTTTTTTTTTTTTTTTTTTTTTTTGCTCTCCATTTGCTTGGTAAATCTTCCTCCATCCCTTTATTTTGAACCTATGTGTATCCTTGCATGTGAGATGGGTTTCCTGGATACAGCACATCTACAGGTTTTGACTTTTTATCCAATTTGCCAGTCTGTGTCTTTTGACTGGGTCATTTAGCCCATTTACATTTAGGGTTAATATTGTTATTTGTGAATTCGATCCTGCCATTTTGATGCTAGCTGGTTGTTTTGCCCATTAGTTGACTCAATTTCTTCATTGTGTTGATGCTCTTTATCATTTGGTATGTTTTTGGAGTGGCTGGTACTGGTTGTACCTTTCCTTATTTAGTGCTTCTTTCAGGAGCTCTTGTAAGGCAGGCCTGGTGATGATGGAATCTCTGAACAATTGTTTGTTCATAAAGGATTTTATTTCTCCTTCACTTATGAAGCTTAGTTGGCTGGATACGAAATTCTAGGTTGAAAGTTCTTTTCTTTAAGGATGTTGAATATTGGTCCCCACACTCTTCTGGCTTGTAGGGTTTCTGCTGAGAGATCCACTGTGAGTCTCATGGACTTCCCTTTGTGGGTAACCTGACCTTTCTCTCTGGTTATCCTTAGAATTTTTTCCTTCATTTCAACCCTGGTGAATCTGATGATTATGTGTGTTAAGGTTGCTCTTCTTGAGGAATATCTTTGTGGTGTTCTCTGTATTTCCTGGACTTGAATATTGGCCTGCCTTGCTAGGTTTAGGAAGCTCTCCTGGATAACATCCTGAAGATTCTTTTCCAGTTTGGATTCGTTCTCATTCAGCTACACCAATAAAATGTAGAGTAGGTCTTTTTACATAATCCCATATTTCTTGAAGGCTTTGTTCTTTTCTTTGTACTTTTTTCTCTAATCTTGCCTTCTCATTTTATTTCATTGAGTTGATCTTCAATCTCTGATATCCTTTCTTCTGTTTGATCTATTTAGCTATTGAAAGTTGTGTATGCTTCACAAAGTTCTCGTGTTGTGTTTTTCTGCTCCATCAATTCATTTATATTCTTCTCTAAGCTGTTTATTCTCATTAGCATTTTGTCAAACCTTTTTTCAAGGTTCATAGTTTCTTTGTATTGGGTTATAACATGTTCTTTTAGCTCAGAGACGTTTATTACCCACTTTCTGAAGCCTGTTTCTGTCAATTTCTCAGACTCATATTCCATCCAGCCTTGTTCCCTTGCTGGTGAGGAGATGTGATCCCTTGGAGGAAGAGAGGCATTCTGGTTTTGGGTGTTTTCATCTTTTTGTGCTGGTTTCTTCCCATCTTTGTAGATTTATCTACCTGTGGTCTTTGTAGTTGGTCACTTTTGGATGGGGTCTCTGAGTGGATGTCCATTTTATTGATGATGATATTTCTTTCTTTCTTTCTTTTTTTTTTTTGAGATGGAGTTTTGTTCTTGTTACCCAGGCTGGAGTGCAATGGTGCAATCTCGGCTCACCGCAACCTCTGCCTCCTGGGTTCAAGCAATTCTCCTGCCTCAGCCTCCTGAGTAGCTGGGATTACAGGCATGTGCCACCATGCCCAGCTAATTTTTTGTATTTTTAGTAGAGACAGGGTTTCACCATGTTGACCAGGATGGTCTCGATCTCTTGACCTCGTGATCCACCTGCCACGGCCTCCCAAAGTGCTGGGATTACAGGCATGAGCCACCGCACCCAGCCTTCTTTCTGTTTTCTTTTTAGTTTTCCTTCCAACAGTCAGACCTCTCTGCTGTAGGCCTGCTAGAGGTCTGCTTGTCTGGGGATCACCTGTGACAGCTGCAGAACAGTAAGGGTTGCTGCCAGTTTCTTCTGTTATCTTTGTCCCAGAAGGATACCCACCAGATGTCAGCCTGAGCTCTCCTTTATGAGGTGTCTCTTAGGACATACAGGGGTTGGGGAGCTGCTTGAGGAGACAGTCTGTCACTTATTGGAGTTTAAGTGCTGATCTGTGAGCTCCATTCAATGCAGAGTTTCTGGGCAGGTATGTTTAAGTCTGCTACAGCGGAACTCATTACTGCCTTTTTTCCCAGGTGCTCTATCCTGGAAAGGTGGGGCTTTATTTTTAAGTTCCTGATGTGCTGCTGCCTCTTTTCAGAGATGCCCTGCACGGCAAGGTGGTAGCCAAGTCACAGTCTGCCAGCAGAAGCATTGCTGGGCTGCCATGGGCTCTGCCCAGCTGCTGTGTGAACTTTCTTGTGGTTTCATTTATATAGGTATAGTTAGAATTGCCTCTGTAATGGAAGACTGCCTTGATAATGGTGGACTTCCTCAGTAATGGTGGACTGCCTCAGTAATGGCAGACACCCTTCCCCGCACAGAGCTGGACTGTCCTGTGTCCAGTTGTGCTTGCTGTGCAACTCTCAATCCAGAGCATTTCAGATTGCTGGTCTTTGTGGGGGTGGATCTGCTGAGCCAGATCACCTGGCTTCCTGTTTCAGCCCACTTTTTTCAGCTGAATGGGTGACTCTGTTTCCCAGGCTTTCCAGGCACCAGTTGAAACAGCTGCCCAGGTTTGTGTGAGTTTTTGTGCAGAGACTCACTGTGCCAGCTGAAACAGCCATGCTGGAGACTTGTGGTGTTTTCCACCTGGGAATCTCCTGGCCTGTGGGCAGTAAAACCTTGTTTGAAAAAGCAGTGATCAGTCACCCTCTGCAGTCTCACTGAGAACTGCATTCCGGAGCTGTTCCTACTTGGCCATCTTGGATCTTGGATCTGTCCCCCAGAATTCTTAATCTTACAAACAAATTGGCTGTCCAATTACTGGCTATCGAAGTACTCAGTGCTTCAAAATTTTATCCCAATGATTAACTCAGTATCATTTTCCTACCTAATTGATTGACTCTTGGGTTCTGTAATTCCAACTTTTATAAAGATGTATGGTTGTGAAAAGATAATTTTGAGAGACCTGTGCTCTAGGCATTTGAGCACAGTTGAAAACTGAAATTTCTGTTGATGACCTGGAAAGCGATTACTTTGAGTTGAGGGCAAATCTATAATATTTGACAATAATATAGCAATACAGTTGATGTTCTTGGATATAAATGTACAAGCCCAAACAAAAATTCATCTGATTTGATTTTAACTGCACTAAAGAATCTCGCAATTGCAGGAATTTCTTTTTTTTAATACAAATAAAATAAAAAATAAATGTATTTGTTTACTATAAAACAAACAATTATTTTTCAACCAGAAAATCATTTCCATATGTGTTTGTTTTGCAGCTTTTCTTAAGTAGGAAATACCCATACAGTAATTTATAAACATAGTTTTAAATAACTATTTTATACTTCAATTAAAAGAAAAATTAGGCAAATCTGTAAACTATTAAATTATTGAATACTCAGCCACTACCTATAAGTCAATAGGCTCTTCTGGGAAGAAAAATTGCCAGCTTATTTGGAGGTAAAAACTATATTCACAATTCAGAAATGCGTCACCCTCAGCAGAGGTCTATTTCCACACAACACACAGTCCTAAGTAGCAATTAACCTTAACCCAAGCAAACATCAACATTTTACCTAGAAGATACTTTCCCTTTGCCCTGCTCAGATAGATAGGGTCAACATGCTGAGAGAGTCTTGTGTAGGACTGTCCAACAGTTTTTCTGATGGAAATGTTCTATATTTGCTTGGTCCAATATAGCCACAACTAGCCGCTTATGGCTACTGAGTTCTTGAAGTGTGGTCAGTGTGGATGAGAGACTAACTTTTAAATCTTAATTTAACAAACACATTTAAATTTAAGTAGCCACATGTGGCTGGTGGCTACCATACTAGTCAGTGCAGTTCTAATAGATAGAATCCTAGCCAAACTAGCCCAAGTATTAAATCATTACCTCTTGCTATTTCTAAGAAATCTGTCTTTCTCCCCTTCATGTGACAGTAACTATCCTTTGTTTCAGATAATATCTAAATAGGAAAATCAACAAACCAATGTATTTGGTTTATGGTGTTCCATCTATCTTCTGTGTAGGTAGAACAAAGACAAAACCTTTTTAAGTTTATTAAATATGTTCTACAGGTAAAATATATGGGTTATAATGCCACTTTCAGAAGTTATTATAGATGACATAAATTCTAACCTTCAACCGAGCATTTGAATAATGAGAAAGCCCTTTATGGCCTTTACAATGGTTCCCCTTCCCACAGCTGAGATAATTCATTAAAGGACACAACTAACAAGAAAAAAAGCTTATTAAAAAATCATTAATTTTCAGGATCATTATCCCAATTTTTCTCTGTTATGTCTCAATAAAATATGTAGACACGTCTAGAAGTGAGAAAGAACAAAAGCTAAGAGAAAAAAAATGTGGCAGCCGCAGCAGTCATCCATCAGGACCACAGCAGAGCTGAGAGCCTCTTGCAGGCTGTTGACAGATCACACATCAAGTAAGCTTGAAAGGCTGAATAATGGCATGTAAAAAGTAAGGTGCATAGTGAGAAACTATGTTTCCAAAAGCAGGGCAATAGGACTAGAATACCCATTAAGTGTTCCTCAACTTAGAGCTTAGGAATGTCAGCCACATAACAAACATGTTGTGTAAGGATTAAAAAAAAAATGGGTTCAAAATATTGGAGGACAAAAATCTTTTTAAAATAAACCTTCCAATATTTAAAAAAATTAACTGTTACACTTAATTCCCAAGACAGAATGTAAATCCATAAATTTCCCATTCTTTGTTAATGACCGTGGTGTAGGCTGGTGTTTCTTTCAAGTGTGAATATGGAGTACAGGTATCAGAATTATTTGGGAGACTTGTTAACAGTACAGAGTCCTGAGACCTGTCCGAGTTGTACCCGGACTAGAGTCTCTAGGGATGGGTACCAGAAACCTGCGTTTTTACCAAGATCTCCAGAGGATACCTGCGCAAACAAAAGTTTGAGAAATTCTGTGAGAGATGACCAGGGAACCTGGAAGCTCACAAAGCCCTCCTCTATATAAAAGAAGACAAAAGATAAAGGTTTTTAAATGTGCTCAGTAAGTAGACACCCAAATTCCCAATATTAACACATAGGCTGAAAAATAACCTATATCTAATACATTAAAGTTATTATGAATAATCTTATATTTTCAATAAAATCATGGTCCAAATCATTATTAGGATGTCTGACCCTAAACACTCTGAATAACTGCTTAAGTATCCATTTTCCAATTTGAGCTTGCCTTTTTATCATGCAACCTTCGATGCTCCTTAAATAATACCATTAGGATATCTCATTACTGACTAATATGATTTGATTCTGTGTCTGTATTGGTTGGAACTCACATCAACACTCCATCAGGAAGGGTTATACTATTTAGGTAGGGATTACAGGCTGGACAGTCCACTCCTGCTCCAATCCTAGTAGCTCTAGAATTAACTGTTCACTCTTCAGGGAAAGTTTTATTTAATAATGAGTCCACTGATGAAAATATACTGTGAAAACCACTGAACTAGAAGTTCCCTCAAATGGTTTTCAATTCTAAAATCCAATCATTTGCCTGAAGGTGGTTTTATTCATCCATTTTATTTGCTATAAAAGAATACCTGGGATGGGATAATTTATTTTTAAAAAAAAGTATATTTGGCTCATGGTTCTGTAGGCTTTATAAGAAGCATGGAGTCTGTATCTGCTCAGCTTTTGTTGAAGCCCCAGGAAGTTTTTATTCCTGGCAGAAGGGAAGGGGAGCCAGCGTTTCACATATCATGAGATGGAGCAAGAAAGGAGGAGGTGCCTCACTTTTAAATAACCAGCTCTCACATGAGTTAGTAGAGCAAGAACTCACTCATTACTGAAAGGACAGCACCAAGCCAAAGAGGGATCTGACTCTATTGCCCAAATACTCCCCATCAGGCCCAGTCTACAGCACTGGGGGATCAAATTTTAACATGACATTTGGAGGAGACAAATATACAAATTATATCAATAGTGGTGATTTCTCATCAACAAAATGTCAAGTGCATCATGACATTCAAAAATAAACACAAGGCCAGGCATGGTGGCTCATGTCTGTAATCTCAGCACTTTGGGAGGCCTAGGTGAGTAGATCACCTGAGGACAGGAGCTTGAGACCAGCATAGCCAACACGGTGAAACTTAATCTCTACTAAAAATACAAAAAATTAGTCAGATGTGGCGCCAGGCACCTGTCATCCCAGCTACTCAGGAGGCTGAGGCCAGAGAATCATGTGACCCCAGGGAGGCAGAGGTTACAGTGAGCCCAGATCACCCCATTGCACTCCAGCTTGGGCAACAAGAGCAAAACTCTGTCTCAAATAAATAAACATAGTATAAAATTTCTTAAATTTCAGTCTCACTCTAAGTTAATAAGTCCAGTGCATTCTGGATTAGTCAGACCATCTTGAGCCACTGTGACCGGATATGAGCACCAGATTTTAAGCAGATAATTAATAAGCAACATAATCTGGAGAAAGTTAGTGAGAAGGGTGGGAATACTGTAGGCCCCAAGGCTCTAGAGTAAGTTGTCCTTTAGAAACAGAAGACTGAAACAGACAATGTAGTGCCTCTAAATCCTTTAACAGTTGTCTCCTAGAAGAAGGCTTAAATAAAATTTAAATTTAAAAAAGGTTTAAATTTGAGTAGCACTAAAAATTCAGTTTCTTAGCATACTAACCACATTTCAAATGCTCCATAGCCTCATCTAATATGGTAGCTGATGGCTACCATACTAGATAGTGCAAGATTTAGAACATTTCCATTATTGAAGAAAGTCCTGTGGACAGTGGTATTCTTAAGAGAAAAATTAGAACCAGTAAGGCTAAGAAGTTAGGAGAAGTCAGACTTTGAATCAATATAAGGAAGACTTTTTAAATAGTTACAGTTATCCTACAATGAAATGGGTTGGACCCAACAGCCTGGGGAGTTGCTCAAACTGAGCTAAGACACATGTACCATTCTAGCATTTTTGAAAGGTTGAGCAGAAAATTTCTAAGATAATAACCAAATTGATGGTTTTAATTATGAGGGTTGCTTTATTACTGACATTTTTAGCTGATCAAAAGCTACTCTTTTCCCACTTGCAAGCTGCAGTTAACATATATCCCAGGGCCCATTAAGATTGAGAGCTTAGTGCTTCCTATTACATCTACCACTTACAGCCTGGGTTATTTACTGCCCTTTGAAAATATATTTCCTTGCTCTTGTTACAGAAATGATGTGCAGAAACAAAAACTCTTTTAAGATACAGAAACCAACTCACTCAAGTTACTTCACAATCAGACACAACAGAGATATTACAGTTTGCACTTGCAGATAAGCTATGGTCAAAGTGTGAAATGACAGCGTCGGGCATAGGAGAAAGGGCAAAGTATGGCTAAGGCTTCAAAGTCATCATCTCCAGGCTGGCAGGGTCTACTTGACTGATGGTGATCTATACAGCAATAATGCTCATGGGAACAAATATCCATGCATAGCCAAATTATGAAAATAGAAATATAGACATCCAATAGACATTTATTCATCTTCTCCTGATAAACTCAAACAGCAGCAAACAGACAAATCAATACTTGGGAAAAAATATTATATTTGGATATTTTCTCGATATCTTAGAAACTTAGAAGAGAGGGGAATGAGAGAAGAAATCCTCCATTATTAACGTTCCAAGATCAGTGACATTGGTCAAAAGGAAACAAACAGAAGTGCTCCTTCACATTTTGATGCATCAGAAAGCCTCGATTATGTCAAAATCATTTAGATTATAATTTCCAGTTTCCCACTTCTAGAAGGCAAATGTTTTCAGTATGGCCCTGATAATAACTGTCTCTAAATAATGGAAAAGATAAAGGCATAGCACATTTTACTGTACTTCATTTTATTGTGCTTCAAAGATATTAGGTTTTTAACAAATTGAAGGTTTGTGGAATCCTGCAGTAAGCAGGACTATTGCTGCCACTTTCCCAACAACATGTACTTACTTGTGTCTCTGTGTCACATATTAGTTTTTCTCACAGAATTTTAAACATTTTTATTACTATTATATCTGCTATGGTGATCTTTGATCAGTGGTCTTTGATGTTACTATGTTAATTGCCATATAAGATGGCAAATTTAATCAATATATGTTGTGTGTGTTCTGACTGCTCCACTGAGCATTCCACCATCTCTCTCCTTTTCCTCTACCTCCCTATTCCCTAAGACACAACGATATTGAAATTAGACCAACTCATAACCCTACGATGACCTCTAAGTGTTCAAGTGAAAGAAGAATCACATGTCTCTCACTTTAAAGCCAAAGCTAGAAGTGATTAAGCTTAGTGAGAAGGCATGCTGAAATCCAAGACAGACTGAATGCAAGGCCTCTTGCACCAAACAGTTATCCAAGTTGTGAATACAGAGGAAAAGTTCTTGAAGAAAATTAAACCGCTACTCCAGTGAACACAAGAATGATAATGCAAAACTGCCTTATTGATGATATGGAGAAAGTCTAAGTAGTCTGAATAGAAGATCAAACGAGCCACAATATTCCCTTAAGCCAAAGCCTAATCCAGAGCAATGCTCTAACTCTTTTATTAAATGCAGGCTGAGAGAGGTAAGGAGGTTGCAGAAGAAAACTTGGAAGCTAGCAAAGGTTGGTTCATGAAGTTTAAGGAAAGGAGCCATCTATCTCCATAATATAAAAGTGTAAGGTGAAGCAGCAACTGCTGATGGAGAAGCTGCAGAAAATGATGTGAATAAGATCATTGATAATGGTGACTAAACTGAACAACAAATTTTCATTGTAGATGAACTGTCTTCTCCTGGAAGAACATGCTATCTAGGACTTTTGTATCTAGGAAGAGTAGTCAATCCCTGACTTCAATTGACAGGCTGACTCTTTTGTTAGAAGCTAATGCAGCTAATGACCTTAAGTTGAAGTGAATACTAATTTACTATTACAAAAATCATAAGGATGTTAAAAGTTATACTAAATCTACTCTTCCTGTGCTCTATAAATGGAGCAAAAAGCCTGAATTACAGCATATCTGTTTACAGCATCATTTACTGATGATTTAAGCCCACTGTTGAGATCTACTGCTCAGAAAAAAAAATTCCTTTCAAAATACGACTTTTCATTGACAATGCACTCAAGAGCTCTAATAGAGATGTAAAACAAAATTAATGTTGTTTTCATTTCTGCTAAAATAACATCTATTCTGAAGCCTATACACCAAAAAGACATTTTAACTTTCAACCCTTATTATGTAAGAAATACATTTTATAAGGCTATAGCTTTTATGCAGACTGATACCTCTGATGGATCTGTGTAAATTAAATTGAAAACCTTTGGAAAAGAATTCACCATTTTAGATGCCATCAAAAACATTTGTGATTCATACACAGAAGTCAAAATGTCAACATTAACAGGAGTTTGGAAGAATGTGTGATTCTAACCTTCATGGATGACTTGATTTGGAGGGATCAAGACTTCAGTGGAGGAAGTAACTGCAAATGTGGTGAGAATAGCAGGAGACCTAGAATTAGAAGTTGAGCCTGATGATGTGGCTGAATTACTGCAGTCTCATGATAAAAGCTTAACAGATGAAATGATCTTTCTTACAGATAAGAAAAGAAAGTGGTTTACTGAGATGAAATCTAATTCTGGTGAAGATTCTATGAACATTGTTGAAGTAATGACAAATAACTTAGAATATTTCATAAACTTAATTGCAAAGCAGCTCTAGAGAATGATCGACTCCAAATTTGAAGGTAGTTTTAATTGGGTAAATGCTATCAAACAGTTACATGCTACAAAGACATATCTTACGAAAAGAAGATTCAATTTTGTGTCAAAATTTATTGTTATCTTATTTTAGAAAATTTCCAGAGTCACTTCAACCTTCAGCAGCCACTAATCTGATCAGTCAGCAGCCACCAACATAGAAGCAAGACCCTCCACCAGTGAAAATAATACAACTCACTGAGGGCTCAGGTGATTGTTAGTATTTTTTAGCAATAAAGTATATGTATAGTTTTAGACATAATGCTATCACACACTTAACAGACAATATTATAATGTAAACATACATTTTATATGCACTGGAAAAACAAAAAGCTTGTGTGACTTTCTTTATTGTGCTATTTACTTTTATTGCAGCAATCTTGAATCCCAACCGCAGTATGTCTGACGTACGCCTGTTCTTCTATTTCCAGGAATATATCATAAGCCCAGGAATCTCAGTTTGGGCTTGGCACAGCACATAAAATACTGAGTGATGCTCTTGCTTCAAGCTGGGACTATAAAACAGACTATGAAAAAAGTTGTTCCTACTGGCATAAGATGAAAAGTCTTCTCTGAAGACTCTGAACCAGAGTATTACTTTATACGAGTTCAGGATTCAATTTTCACATCTTCAGGTGTCAAGAGTCCAAAGATAATCCTTAATATTACAAAGCAGTTGTGAAAATCAGCTATTTTGACAAACTGGTAGTTATGGTCTCATAATAAGGCTGTCTTAGTTTGTGTACTCCTAAAACAGACTCTGATTTGGTTAGTATTTGAGTGAGTAGGGGAGAATATGAGTCAGGCAAGTAAAGGCAGCCAGTAAGGGGTGCGTTATCAAGTGTATTACCCCTGAGGGTAAAGAGATTTTATCCCCAGGGGGATATCTGTGGGCTGATACTGATTACTAACTTCATAACTATTCCATTCAACAGAGCTATGCTATTTACACACCAACTCCCATCTTTCATTTGTTGAGATAGGAAACATTAATTGCACATTTGGCCTCCTGTGTACATGGCAAGAATGGTGACCTGACAAAACTTTCAGGCAAAGAGACATGTATGCTGGCAAATACAAGTTAGTCCTACATGCATAAAAATAATAAGGCATAAAGAGTATTGGTAGGGCTACAACCATATCTACAACCATATGAGAGAGCAGACTCTCTCATGTCTGTGAGACTTAGAGAGTCATAAAATAAACCTTGATAAAGTACATATTCCAAGTTAGTCTTCACAGAATTAGCAAGGGTGGCCACACCAAACAGACACCCCAATCCAAAATTAGTAAGCACAGAAAACAAGTCAATGTGAGATAAAACATAAATTACAGAATTTGACTCCTAAGAATGTCAGGCAATAAAGTTATAAAACATAGATCCTAAACTCATGTGTTGAAAATGATTCAATATATAAAAATAAATCTGAAACATGAAAAAGCAAAATCAGGAGGATATAAAGAGAAATGATTATTGAATTTAAGAAATTCAGTGGATTGGATGACAGCAGATTAGACATAATTGGATATATAACCAACCAGAAGATAGAGTTAAATAACCCACATGAATGGAAAAAACATAGGGTAAAGTGTTAGTAAAGATACATGGAAAATAGTGGCATGGTCCATTATATCTCTAAAAAATCTTTCTAGAAACAACAAATAAAGAATGCAGGGGAAGGAGAGAAACAATTGTTTAAAAGAATTAGAATTAGAATTTTAGAATTCTTCAGAGTTTGTTAAAGAATTCCATCCCAGAACATTCCAAACATGACTTCTTAGTGTGGTATAATACTTTGAAACTGCTGTTGGTAAAGGCATCAGTAACCTCCATGTTGTTAAATCTTATGGTAAGTTTTAGCTTGCATCATCCTTTACCTATAAGCCATATTTACTTCAGTTGACCACTCTTTTCTCCTTGCTATGTTTTATTTAGATAGCACACCTCACTCATTTGATTATTTTCTATCTTGTGGATCACTTCTCTGTCCCTTTTGCTGATCTCTCATGTCTGTCACCCTCTTAATGTTAAAACTGTCCTAGTCCTCCTCTCTCTTCCATGTACTATCAATTATTGATTTCATTCAAACTCATGGCTTTAAATACCATACAATTCCCAAATGTACATTGGTAGCACACACCCTACTTCTGTAAATCAAGACTCTTGAAACTCAGCATATTCAAAACAAATTGTTTCTTTTTCTCCAAAAAGCTCCATTTATAACCTTTCATATCTAGTTAATGACAAGCTTATCTTTCCAGGTTGCCATACTAGAAACTTTGGAATCATCCTTAACATCTCTTCATGACTCAGTAAATCTCACTGTCTCTCCCTTCAAAATACATCCAGAATCCTGCTACTTCTTCTCATTACCATAGTTCTATGTGTGGTCTGAACCCAAACCTCTTGTCTATACTACTGCAGGAGACTTTCTGGTACGTGGAATCACTAGCTTCACTTCTTTTCTCCTTTAACGATGACTTTTATCACCATAGAATTTTGCAGATCATTTTAAAAAACAGAATTTGTTTTTCTACCCCTTGATCTTGGCCATATGACTTGCTTTGGCTAGTGGAATTTTAGAAAAAGTAACTAAAGAAGGAGCTTGTGCCTCTGACATTGCCAAGAGAATATACCTAGTTTGCTGGTCCCAAGAGGGGTATGAGAAAAATGTGGAGCTCAGTCACCACAGGCAAGTTCAGCTTAAGTTGACAGCTCCTCCAGCCAAACACTGCAGATGAGTGATGAGAACATGAGCACAGTCAAGATCCACAGAGGCACCCAGCCCACCCACAGATGCATGAAATATAAATGCCCTGTATGCTACTGAAATTCTATGATTTTTAACTGTTATTCTAGAAATAGTAGATTTACACAGCTTCCTAACAGGCCTCCTAACTTCTCCTGTAGCCACCAAAAATCTAGTCTAAACATGCCAGCCAGACTTTTTGTTTTTGCTTTTTAATTATTTTTTTCTCTAATTTTGTGTTACTTTAATTCCCCATAGCATATGGCAATCTTTACAGCAAAAATACATATTTAAGGGTGCATTTATTTTAATATTGTGTCCATATGTCACCCATATTTTTGAACAGCTTTGACAACAGGAACAATTCTAAGCAACAGATACAATAGAAGCCAGATAACTGGTTTTGTTCCCCAACTCCTAACATTTAAGAGCCAGCAATCCAGGAACATCTTAATCAGATGAGGATCAGAGGATATGTGCATGTTTCTTTACATATACTAATTAGTGTTTTGTGTTTTGCAAAACTGAAAACAAAGCCATTTTATACACAGTGTGTTGATGTTTGAGTTGTACTTTTAGAAACTTTTGCTCAAAGATTCATAAAAAGGCCTTCATTTTTGAAAACAAACTTTAGGTTTATTTGTTAATAATTAGATGAACTTTTAAATAAGATGTACTCTCAGTTGTATTTGGAAACAAATCATCCTTCAACTTCTTAAAATATCCTCACTCAGCTAAAGAAAACTCAAATGTCTATGTATATTCTTGGGAGCTTATACCAGATAGCTAGCATACATCAGAAAGATAAAGTTAATATTAACATCACCACATTATAAAGAAATATTAAAAATCAGGAATAAATACATCATATTTATCTCTCTGTTTATTGAGGAAATACATTCCTTCCTCTTTTTTGTTTGATTTTTTGGTAATCAACTGCCACATTTTCATATGCTTAATGTGCCAACACAAATATCAGACTTAATTCCATTGCACAACTGAATCAAAGTAAAAGGGCATTTTACTATGTGCATTGAAGTCAGGAAATTAATGATTGGGCCAAATTTTAAAAATAATAGTATAAATTAGAAAAAGGGTTTAGTAACTTTTAAATGCTATTTAATATTGTTGCTGTAACTGGCACAACCCACAACTTGTAACGTTTAGCTATATGTTTGATTGCTCATGTTTTCATCTTTTTCAGCCTTTCTTGTTTGTCTCCTTTAGGCAAAAGTAACCACTGAACACAAAGATTATTTGCTCTGCATAGATCCCCTAATTCTGCTTGCCAGAGACATCTTTTTAAATGAAAACACCTACATTTCAGGATTTCACTGATTATTCATGACAGAGTTTGTGGCCAAACCATGCTCTAGGAAAATTACTCAGATCCAACAGTCATATCCAATGATAAATTCAGTCTGAATTTTTCCGGGAAGAGACCCAAAGTAGGTACATGGGGTTACGGCAATCTGAATTTGTACCTGCTAAGAAATGATTCTCTTTGGCATCAGCTCACTTTTGCAATTATAATTTTAGTGATTCTCAAACTATCTACATTTGAATCACCTGGAGTACTTTGCATTCAACATAAAAATTTATGGGAGCCACCGCAGACCACCTAAAGCAAAATGACTTGGTGGCGATTATGAATAATATTTTTAAAAAATCTTACCAAGTGATTTGTGCTCACAAACAACTCCCCATTTAAAAGTCGTTTCAATAGGGGAAATTGATGCATTTTTAATAAGGAGCCCTAGATTAGATAGCATTGACCAAGATAAAATTTATATCTGAATGAAAATAGACACTAATTGTTATAACTTGAACTCGGCACTGATGATAGAAGCTGATGCTGTTTACCATGGTGTATAAAAGGAAAATGGGGAATTTAACAGAAACTCTCCAGCTTTGGCTCATCCTTGGTTGCTGCCTTTAGAAATACATTTACACTCTTGTTCATGTTCCAGTAAAAATACAATCTATTTTACATGACTTGTTATTTTCTATAGTCTTGGCTGGCTTGCTCAGGCTAACATTTTTTTAATTGAAAAATTCAAGCATCTGACATAAAATTATAAACTTCATTGGCAACTGGCACAAAAGGCAGACATCACATAAAACCTTTGAACATAAAAGCAATGAAGCAAATTTTATAGAGCATGGAATTACTCCCCCATTCCTACCACCAAGGCAGCTCAGTCTGTGTTTGCTGATGTTTTCTTTATTTCTCTTTTGGCACATCAGTAAACACTAAGTAATTCATCCACACACTATTGTGCATCTTTGAAATCAAATTTATTTGGCTTTTGTGAACTAGTGTGAAGTCTCACCTTTAAAATGAACAATGAGAGTTAATAAATAGCTATTGAACTGTACCCAGTGGAAGAGGCGGAGCTGGGCTCTGACGGCTGTCATTGTTTGTCACTCCATAATTCATATGAATTCCTGTGACAGGGCCTTTAAGAATGGGAAATAATAATGTGGTTATTCAGAGACTGACCTAGTCTTTTTGGGCTGAATTTCTGAAAGACAGATCCCACTGAAAAAGCTGAAAAGCAAATAGAATTCTGTCTCATTAAATGCCCAGCACACATCCAAAAACATAGATGCACATGTTCTACACCCCACTTTCAGAACCAGATTCCACTGTTTTGTCTCCAAAACACATACCTAATAAAAGATAAATAAGTAACATACAGACTGAAATATATGAACATTTATTAAAATACTCATTAGGTATCCTCACATATTTAATTTTGAAATGGTCCAGCTATTGGTCTGTTGCATTAGTAGCATGGTAATTCATCCAGAAGATGCTCAAAAATAATTATAATCACGTGTGAACTGTGTAAGCTACTTCATACTTCCCCTTCTGCAAGATGGGAATAGTGGACTGGATTATAGTTTGATAATTTATAAAGTGAAACTATCAAAGTGAGAGTGAGCTTAAAAATAAAAACTAATATTTCTGACATTTTTTATAATTCAAAACATAGATTCTGCACTTTTGGAAATTACTAAATATACTTGAAAATATTTAAGATAAAATTATTTGGGTTATTATGATAAGAAATAGAAGGAAATATAGCTGATTATATTGTTACTGCTAATTTATTAATATTGTGTTCCAGAGGATGTATGCATGTGCACATGTGTATCAATAGATAGATGAATAGATCAATAGATGGAAAAATAGAAACAAATATAAATGTATCGATATAAATATGGAATCCTAGGTATATGTAGTAAAATAAATTTTTATACCAATATACATACATAATGAATGCACAAAAATCTATTTTATGGAGTTAAGAGAAAATCAAATAATTATGAAAAATGATTAGTCAAGTGTATAAGAGAACACCAGTGAAGCTAAACAGCAATAAATTTTAAACCAAAAATTTCAATTTTGCTGGTTTCAAACCAAAACCAGCAATAAATTCAATAAATCAAAAGAAGGAGATAGCATTACTAAATCCAATGAAGAGACACAGAAATAGGTATAATGGGGAAAACAAAGATAAATGATTAACAGAAACATAGAGTGGCTTTAAGTGTTTATTTCCTTTACTTTTATATTAAAAATTAAACTTTAGTGTGTGATTCTTATAATTTTAGAAATCTCTATTCAATTATTTTTAACATGTGGAGCAGAGAATTGAGCAAAAAAGAAATAGGAGGAGCAGGTGTATGGTAAAAGTGAGGAAAGAGAAAACACTCTGCCTTACTAACTTGAACTGTGAAAATAAAGGGAAATAAATAACTTCTGATATAAAGATTGTGAAACTATCTTCCCTTATCAGAGCCTCAACTACTCAGTGGAGTCCAAATACTCTAAGCATTATTACCTTCAAAATAGATTTCAAAGCACCTTCAGAATGGCCCATTGACTTTGAATGACTTCTCGTCAATACAGCAACCCAGGGAATTTCTCCTCCATTCAGTAGACTACAAACACATTTCCAATAAAAAGTCTTCATTCCAGCCTTAAAGAGCATCCTTCTTTTTCCAAGTTAGTTTCTTCTTTAGATAGTCACCTTCAGACCCAGAGTAATCTTTAGAATCCTCTTTCAATTCCCCTTATTTATAAATAATAGATAGATGATAGATAATAGATGATAGATAAGAAAATATTTATAATTCTCTACATTAAACTTTCCTGTTTAAAATATTATTTCATTTCTGTCTCCTGATATGACCCCTGACTGATACAGTACTACAGGTACTAGTGGCAGAAGCAGGTTAGCCTACTTTCTAAGGATACAAAAACCCCACCTAATCAAAGTACTTCCATTAGAAGTACAAACACATTAGTAACATTGAAAGTATGCCATAATCATTCTTTATATAAAATAATTATGGCTATAAATATCCATAATTTAAAAAAATTAAAGGTAATAAAATTGATTTTTAAGGTTTCAGTTATTTGTTCCCACCAATGATATCAGTAGGTCTACAAAGATGAAGGTTGAGATGAAAGCATTTTCCTAAGTCAGGAATACTGATAGACCCTGTAAGAAAGCTCCTAGAAGGTAATGCACTGTACATTATGCGATTTTTATGCATCATGTATGTTTCAGGCACATTTTCCTTCATACATGTTGCCTAAATATAGCATACATTCAATACAAATCTATTTAGTTTAATAGGCAACCACAAAAATCAACCACTATACTACTTAAAGGGCTACCACTTCATTACTGAACTCCAAAATGATCTATCAATTACACTAAACTGGATAAAACCACAAGGATGCTTTATAGTAACCCTGAAATTTCTACATGTAAACAAAGCCATTCAATAATTTTTGCATGGTTTATTTTATTGTGATGAAATCTAAATTAGTATTAAAGGTTTCCACCACATTTTCTACAATGTCAGTCTAAATGCAGTAACCACTAATAATAATATAGCAGAAAGCCATGCAGTTTAGCATATGTTCCCATATCTTCGATTTGTTGTTAATTCCTTTAGCAAGTGATACCAGCTTCAAAGAAGATAAAATAGACAGTAATCCTTTCCTTGAGGAGCCAAGATAATAAGAAGTCTTCTGACCTCAGTCTTGAAGACAAACATAGGCTTGTGGATGAAGAATATGATAGACCTTTAGGAAAACAACCCTTAAAAATGTGATGGGGAGGGACTGATATGGTTTGGTTTTGTGTCCCCTCCCAAATCTCAAATTAAAACCCTCACATGTCAAGGGAGAGACCTGATGGGAGCTGACTGAATCATGTGGGCTGTTTCCCTCATGCTGTTCTCATGATAGTGAGTGAGTTTTCACAAATATTTGATGGTTTTATGAGAGGCTTTTCCCCCTTCAGTCACTGCTCTCTCTTACCGGCCACCATATAAGATGTGCCCCTTCCCCTTCCACCATGATTGTAAGTTTTCTGAGGCCTCCCCAGCTCTATGGAAGTGTGAGTCAATTAAACCTCCTTTCTTTATAAATTACCCAGTCTCAGGTATGTCTTTATAGCAGTGTGAAAATGGACTAATACAGAAACTAACAGAATTGGAAATACAGAAACAACTAAATTCGCAACCAGTTGTGATGTTCTTTTCCCAGAATTTTTAACAGATTCAATCATCATGAAAGAAAGCAGAAAAAATAATTTACTACAGTCATCTAGGATTAAGGAGGTCAAGGCAGTAGCTGCAGAAACTCAAAGATTCTAGAGCACAAATAAGAGTGCCATGCGAATTAGAAACAAAGATAAGATCCTTCCTGGGGAGAGACAGATATGATGTCCAGAGAGTACTGACAGAAGAATAAAATGAAGTGTAAATTTATAGAAGTAAGAAATATATGGGGTTGTAGAAGTGATAGTCAAGGGAGAGAGGATATTAAGAGATAAATGTCTTAGAAATCAAGCAGTGCAGAGTCATGACAAAGACCACGATGCACTCATCTTATGATTCCATTGCTTCAGCAAGTGGGCGGGTGGGGAGGAGGGTTGAGGTGCAAGCACTGGGCCTACAGTTCAGTTGTTTTACTTAAGCTGATACATCCTGTATGTGGCCAAAATCCATCAATCACCCATGGGGTAGATAAAAGAAAAAAGGGTAGAGTTTAGAATAGACCAGAATAGCATAAATGTGGTTTAGAATACATAATGGCAGTTTGAGAAAAAAATATCTCATAGAGGAATTAAAATACAAATTGTATCCCTCTCTTCAGAAAGTCTTTTGTCACTTTAAGTACAGAACCTCTAGGACCAAGATCATACCTTGAAGCAAAAACACATGGTGTTATGTGGTACAGATTCACTTTATCGCTAACATACTAAATTTACCTGTAGTTGTTTCACAGAAAAATATATTTTTCTCCTCCAACCATATCATGCATTCTCTAAAATGAAAGTCATATTCTCTTTTTCCTCTGGATAATGGCTACTCAGATAATACCGTGTGGGGCATTATGAAGAAATGAAAAGAAAATGGGCTCAGAAGACAGAAAGTTCTCCATTCCAATCCCTGTGCCTTTTCTTCCTGGCCATGTGACCCTGAGAATGCTACTACTCCTTTTGAAACTTAAATGTCTTCATCTAATGTAAAGTTGATAATATTTATGCAATAGATCCTGTGAGCATGTAGTGAGATAAGCACCTAGCAGGGTTCCACGCATGAAGTAAATACTTTAAATGATTGTTAACTATTGCTGCTACCATACAAAAGACTAAACTTAAGAAAGATTTTTTTTAATGAATGTAGTTCAATACAAGCACCAGTTTTTTAAAGGAAAAATACAGATTATCTTATAAGAAACTTACTGCCTTCAAAGTTCCAAAATGTTTCTAAAGGCATAGCAGAAATGAATTATTTTTATGGACAGTTTCATTGTAGAGCAAGTCAGGGCAAATCTTCCAGATGACAAGATCTGGAGACACCTGCAGAGCAACCTCCTGTTTCATAATGGTGTGGTGCAGCCGGTTTCAGGATGAGGCTGTAAGCCAGTGCTGCCATTTGAAGTAGACAAGGCTCGTGCGCTGCTGACCACAACAAGAGGCTCTCTCTTGTTCCCTGACCACAGCAATAGACACTGTTTTTTCCAGCTTGTCTCTTGTTTTTTTCAAATATGCCTTAGCCTGGCTTCCTTCTATTCTGAAATACAAACCCTTGCCCTCAGAAAAGGCCTCAGCATATTTTGCAGGACAAATAAATTGAATTCATCAGTGTTGACCCTCCATCAGTGTTGACCCTGTACCATCCACAATGTTAAAAAAAAAAAAAAAGGAAAGGAAAGTAACTATCTTAATGTTCCAGAAGACACATTGAAATATATAATAATGTAAGAGTTTCTGGCACTCTCAGCAGCCAAATTCAAATGAAAGCATTAGTTTAACTGCATTTAGCAATAAAAATAAATAACACAAAGTAAAAGGAAGGGAGATGTGCAGAGTGTATATATTTCCATGGTTACTATATTTAGAGTAGCTTCATGGTGGAATATATGAAATAATCAGTACAGAGACTTTGTATTAAACCTATGACAGCTGGGCTTGAAAGTTAAAAAATATTCAAAAAACAGAATAATTCTACAACTAAGATATCTCTATAGATATGTGTCTGGATTTCCTATACTATTAAGAAAGAAAAAGGTAGAGAAAAAGAAATAAATATTTACTTGCCTACAATTTAATAATTTCCTTTCCAGCATGACATGTACTAGAAGTAAAAGCAGAACTGCTTTCTACAGATATTTTTAGAAACAAAATAACAACAACAACAAAAAAACCTCATCAAAATACAAGCAAAGCAACATTCATAGCAAGCAGCACCAAGAAAAGGAAATACCCCCTTTCGCTACTTATTATTTAAAATTGACTCAATAGCAACACAATATAACAATGTGAATCTAGACCCAGAAATTCAATGTTTTATCTAAAACTAAATCTTTTTCTTTGAGATAGAAATGGGCCACTCTTGTTACAAAAGAGAAAACAATCATTTAATGCAATGGAAGAACATCAGAACTTAACCTACTAGACAGTTTTTCACTTGGCCAAAGTCATCTTTTAATTTCTTAAACATCAGTTATTTGTATAATTATTCTTGGTAATTACGAATGTACTTGTATGCAACAAATTTGGGGTATTTTGAAAGCTGAGTAACTTTAAAAATGTATAAATTATATTATGTTTGCAATGCTTCAGGAAGAGTTCCTCCTACTTAAAGAGATCTTTTTAGAATTAAAAAAAAAAAAAACTTTTGTGGAATTAAAAACATAAAATAACCCCAATTCTGTCATTTGTATAAATTGCATAGTTTGGGAGGTTATAAAGCAAGTTGCATCTCTCAAGACTGCCAATTAGTAGAAGAATTTCAAATATTCAGATTTAATTAAAGCTCTGAAGTATTCTCTGGACTATTTCTACTAAATATATACAAGACAAAATGTGTGAGAAAGCAGAAATGATAAAAGGAAATTTTAAAAATTTAAAATGGCGGTTGTATATACGAGGCATGCAAACACACATATTATTAATAGTCTTAGAAGAGACAGGTTATAATTATCACAGTGTCTGGGACACCATGTGCATTCTAAAATTAAAACAATAGGAGCAGGCTGGCCATGGTGGCTCACACCTATAATCCCAGCACTTTGGGAGGTTGAGGAGGATGGATTGTTAGAACCTATGAGTTCGAGATCAGTCTGGGCAATATGGCAAAACCCTGCATCTACAAAAAATACAAAAATTAGCCAGGTGTGGTGGCACATGTCTGTAGTCCCAGCTACTTGGGAGACTGAAGTGAGAGGATGACCTGAGCCTGGGAGATCAAGGCTGTAGTGAGCTGAAATTTTATCACTGCACTCTAACCCAAGTGATAGAGTGAGACTGTGTCTCAAAAAATTAAAATAAAACAACAGGAGGGCTACGCAGTGATGAAAGCCATCTAGGGAAGGATATTGGGATGCGCCTAGACAAGACAACCCAAACCTGGAAGAAATATAAACATCACAAAAAACACAAGAGGATAAGATGAACAATGCACTATTTAGCTCGGAATCAAATTGGCTTGCATATTTTTAGTTGATAATTCAAATCAGAAAAAGGAAAACAACCAAGACAGTTTAAAAATAATTGTCAAATGAGTTTTTGGTCAACTTAAGTTTAAAGCTGAACATGTTCTTTAAATAGAGAAATCATGTCAAATATTATCGAAATAATTGAAATCAAATAATTTTTGAAATAGTTATTAATTCTAAAATTTGTTTTATTGTATTAGAAAACCTGTAAAACATTTTTATTAAAAAGTTATTTTAAAAGGAATGCCTTCTAAAAACTAAAAATAGCATGTCTTTTTACATTAAAGTGATATTTTGAAAAATTATATGGATTATTTGAAAGTGGCTTTGAAATTCTTAGCACATCACTTGCCCCAACTGTAGAAGGTAAAAGAGGTGAGAAGACCAAGGAGGTCTTTCCTTCCTAAGTGACTGGAGATTAAAAAGAACCATTCAGAAAGCTTGCCATATATTCTCTGAAGTTTGAGGACAGTTTTTGACACATACCAGAGAAAGATAAAAGGTAAGAAGATTGCTATGGTAATGTGTGATAGGTATATTGGGAACAGACTTTGCTTCCAATGTTTGGAAAGTTAAGAAATTTGTGTTTCATCAGTAAAGGGGGACTGTGAAAAATACCCAAGTCTGAGTCATATTAATGTATCCCAGATAAGAATGGGAGCAAAAACATCTGACACTTACCTCTAAACTTCACCCCTAGGTCTATCCCTGGATGGGACTACAACTAGCATCTAGAAAGAGAACAGGAGATAAGGCAAGAAAAAAGGTCTACCCTCTACATTTTTCATACAGATTTTAAAGCCTGAGTCAAAGCAAAACTAAAGAATGTTCTAATTCAAAATTATTGAAGTTTTAATACAATTGACTGGACTTTTTAATACCTGAAAGTGATTAGAAAATTGTCTCTGCCCAAAAGTTTTCTTTATTTCTTCTAAAAAAAAACCAAAAATGGGATACATGTGCAGAACATGTAGATTTGTTACATAGGTATATGTGTGCCACAGTGGCTTACTGCACCTACTTACCCATCCTCTAAGTCCCCACCCACACCCCCCACAACAGGCCATGGTGTGTGTTGTTGCCCTCTATGTGTCCATGTGTTCTCAGTGTTCAACTCTGACTTAAGAGTGAGAACATGCGGTGTTTGATTTTCTGTTCCAGTGTTTGTTTGCTGAGAATGATGGCTTCCAGCTTCATCCATGTCCTTCCAAAGCACATGATCTCATTCCTTTTTATGGCTGCATTGTATTCCATGGTGTATATGTACTACATTTTCTTTATCCAGTCTATCATTAATGGGCATTTGGGTTGGTCCCATGTCTTTGCTATTGTAAATAGTGCTGCAATAAACATGCATGTGCATGTGTCTTTATAGTAGAATGATTTATACTCCTTTGGGTATATACCCAGTAATGGGATTGCTGGGTCAAATGGTATTTCTGGTTCTAGATCCTTGAGGAATCACCATATTGTTTTTCACATGGTTGAACTAATTTACATTCCCACCAACAGTGTAAAAGTGTTCCTATTTCTCCACAGCCTCACCAGCATCTATTGTTTCCTGACTTTTTAATAATCCCCATTCTGACTGCCATGAGATGGTATCTCACTGTGGTTATGATTTGCATTTATCTGATGATCAGTGATGTTGAGCTCTTTTTCAGTTGTTTGTGGGCCACATAAACGTATTGTTTTGAGAAGTGTCTGCTCATATCCTTGACCCACTTTTTGATAGGGTTATTTGTTTTTTTCTTGTAAATATATTTAAGTTCCTTGTATGTTCTGGATATTAGACCTTTGTCAGATGAATAGATTGCAAAAATTCCTCTCATTTTGTAGGCTGCCTGTTTACTCTGAAGATAGTTTATTTTGCTATTCTGCCCAAGATTTCATTTAGCAGCTGGGATGAAAAATTCTCCATAATGAATTTAAAGATTAAGAAAGCAGTACTGAGATAACAATAATAATAAATTATTATTATAATTATAATCTTTATTTGGCTTCATACTGACTCATTAAGTAAACCAATTATATATTAAAGTTTATTAAGTTATTAAAGAGTTATTAATGACTAGTGTTGCCTCCCACCCCGCCTCTTGCCCAAATCTTTTCTTAAGATCACTATTTCTCAGATTGTGGCACTTGTATCCCTAGGAGATACAGCAGTATGTCACAGTTACAAGCAAAGTCATAAGACTGTGACTTTGAAACAAAGAAATGATCAGTCATATGCAGGGAAGAATAGATAACAAAAGAAGCTCAGTGTGTGTCAGAGTCAAAATATGATAGAAAAAAAGATTCTGAACATATAAGAGAAACTAGTTCCTGAAGCACCACTGGCTAGGAATTTCACCAGTTCTTTGATGGAAATGTTTGGAAATTTAACATGAGAAACATATTATATATTATTGCATTTCATGATATCTATAAACACGTCACTTAGTAAACTATTACACAATGCTAATTCCCTACTGTTTGTTCAGCCATTTTTATTTAACCTTTTTATTATCTATATAAAGTTTCAAACCAAAAATATGTTCTCACATTTTAATAAATAAACAATGATATTAAATTCAATTCTAGTGTCTTTTGTGAGCAAAGTTGATACAGTGCAACTCCTGCAAATGGCTTCTAGAAATATACCAATTAAGAGAACTAAATGAGGGAGGGAGGCTCTGATAAAAATGTTGGTTATAAGTTTTGACTTTGATTAATACCTTAGCTGAAAATTTTTGACAATGATAGACAAAATATCATAAGAGCAATCTGAATATAGCCCAGTTCTGAAGCAAAATAAACATATTTATGAAGCAGAAACAAAATACAAAGTTGAAGGGACAAAGCCAAAGGTCTGTGAGAGCTGAAAAATGGAAGCAGCAACTGGTGGCCAAGAGTTCACTGCTACAGAACAACAGGCTGAGTTCTAAGTGAGATGAGGGGCAAGGGCCAAACTTACTGCTTGAAGTTAGCAACTGGAGGCAAAGCTCCCTGCCTTTTCCCAAGGGAAGATGGAGAAACTATTCCTAGTTCAAGTCTACACTAATGTTTGTGAGAAGCTACAGGCCTAGAGCAGTGAAAGAACAAGGACACGTCCTCTTAATCAGAAACTCAATAAATGCAATATCCTTAATATCATGAGACAATGTATGCTCTGAGCCACGATTTTTAGACATGGCTCTGGACTGAAGCCAGCAGCCTAGGTGAGGTGACTTCCAAACTACCTGACAGTCATTTAGTTTGACAAGCTAGGGGATAAATTTCGGATGAATTTGAGAAGGATAAGATCAGGGTAAAGGACTTGAGTTGTACATAAAACAACTGCAATGAACCCATGAGCCTATTCATTAATGTCTTAAATATGTAGTGTCTGCCGATTTTATTTTAGCTATTCTAGCATATATGAATGTTATTTCATCTGTAGTTTTGAATTTCATTCAAGTTTTGATGTTAAGCATCTTTTCTTGCAATTGTTGAACATTTATTTGTACATCCTCTTTGGAGATATGTCTATTCAAATCATTTGTTCACCTGTTAATTGAATTATTTGCATTTTTATAATCAATGTATTAAGGTTAGTTGTATATTCTGGATACAGGTCCCTTATCAGATGATTTACAAATATTTTCTCCCATTCTGTGGGCCATCTTTTCACTTTTTTAATAGTGTCATTTTCAGCAAAAAAAAAAAGTTTTTTAATTTTTCTGAAGTATAGTTTATCTATTTTTTCTAGTGACATACCAAAGAACAAACATATGCCAAAGAACAAATAAACAAACACATAAACAAACAAACAAAAAATATTTTACTGTCTTTTATATTAATATTTACCTATATAGATACCTTAACTGGATTCAAGTTATGGAATAGTGCGCTTTCATTTCAGCCTGAAGAACTGCTTCTATTTAGTGTTTATTGTACAGCAGGTCTTCTAGTAATAAATTCCTAATTTTTATCTTTCTAAGAATTTTGTAATTTCTCCTTTTTTTATGAATAGTTTTGCTGTAAATACAATGCTTGGTTGGCAGCATTTTTCTCTCAGGGCTTTGCATTTGTTATCCCACTACCTCTGACTTCCATTGTTTCTAAGGAGAAGTCAGCTGTTTATGTTATTAAATATACCTTGTAAGTTATAAGTCTTTTTTTTTTTTTACTGCTTTCAGAATTCTCTCGTCGTTTTTGACTTTCAATAATTTGATTAGGATGTGCCTAGATGTGCCTCTTGTAAAGTTTGTCTTATGAACTTTAAGAGTTTGTCAAATAAGACAAATTTCAAAAGAGGGCTCTTGTTGGGCTCCTTGTATATGTAAATTAATGTTACTACTCATATTTAGAAAGCTTTTGGCCGTTATTTTTTAAAATATTCTTTCTTCTCTTTTCTGTCCTCTAGGATTACCATAATGCATATGTTTTTATCCAACAGGTTTCTGATTGTTCTTCCTTTTTCTGTATTTGGTTTTGTTTTGTTTTTCTAATTTTGTTTTTCAGACATGTCTTCAACCTGATTCTTTCTTTGGCCAGTTTTAATCTGCTATTGAGTCCCTCTAGTGCATATTTTAAGTGTAGTAATTTTCAACTCCAGATTATCTATTTTTTTAATATAACTTCTGTCATTTTAGTACCATTTCCTATTTAGTATATAGAATTTTCTCATACTTTAATTTTCCTAGACATAGTTTGCTTTTATTCTTTGTGCATATTTCTAATAGCCACATTGGAGTCTCTGTCTAGAAAGTTCTAAATCTGGAATTTCTTAAGGGATGTTCCTATTGACTCTTCTTTTCTGTTTCTTTGCTGAACTTTTCTGTTTATTTACATGTCTCATAACTTTTGTTGAAAATTGAACATTTTAAATAATATAATGTGGAAAGTTTGGAAATCATATTTCCTCATTTCTTAGGGTTTGTTGTTGCTGCTGTTTGTTACTGTTGCTGTTTATTTATTGATTTTCCTAGATTACTTTAATAAGACTCTATATTATTTGTCATGTATAAACACAGAACTTTCTTCTTAGTTTAGTTGTCATTTAATGATTGGATATAGGTTTACTTAAATGTGTTGAACCAGTAAACCTCCACCCTTTGCCAAGGAAATGTGTGTGTGTGTTTGGGTATGCCTTTAGCACTCTGGTCATTTAGCACTTCGAAATGACTTTTGCTGTCTATTGCACAGAGCTTCAAGGTCAGTGAGAAGGAAGAGATTGGGTCTTCTCAGGACTTCTCTGAACATATACACATCCCTGCACATGACTGCATAAGTCCCTAGAAATATATTGGAATTTTTCAAAGTCCCCTATGGACACCTCATTCCAAAATTTTTATGTTACATTTTTTAGCAGCTTTTTGTTTTACCCAACTTGCATTGCTGCCACAAGAGGCTGCCATGTTAAACAATTGCTGCTGACTGTTTTTAACAAATTCCTTGGGGATGAGACTTCTCTCACTGATTAAGCTCTGAATCAGGTCAAATAAAGGCAAGACCTTTATCTTTTGCAAATGGGCTTTACCAAGAGCTACCAGACATAGCAAATAGTAATCACTCTCTGGAGATGGGGCTTTTTAGGGAGCTCCAAATCTTTTCTACCCCTTCAGCGGTTATTAGATTGCTGATTTTTACATCTCCTTTGTTCTGAATCTGATGGTTTTTAAAGCTACAAATAGATACAGAGGGGGGATACAAAGGAGGCAAGTCAAAATGCCACAGAGCTCACTGATCTTACAAAGACTCAGATATTTTTCTAATATAAATGTTTCTTATATTGTTGCAAGATTTTGCTTAATTTCCAGCATCCTAATAAACATTTTGACACTTCCTGCTAGTGTTCTTATTGTTTGTATGGAATAAGTTGCTTTTGGAAGTCTTTACTCTGTCATTACAGTAGTTCTCAGAATATTTTTAATTAAAAATGAAGAATAAATTAGATAATCTGACTCATAATTTTACGTATTTAGTCTCTTTATATGTCGCTTAAATATTTTTCACTTCTCAAAAAATTTTCTGTTTAAGTATTATCAACCTTTATGCAATTCCCCATGAGTCATTACATTGTTCACATTTAGAAACAGGAAAAGACTGACTAGCAAAACCCCATCTCGCTGGAAAGCATAAACTGTGATATATGAAAAACTTTTATTCAACTCTTTCCAGAAATTTAATGTAATATATTAAAGCTATCACTTAAAATATTTAACACTAAACTATTACTTTTGATAGTTATCTCATTCATACTTTGTCAAAACAATTACAGAAAGCAATGGTTTCTCTAGAAACCTGTCACTTGTCTAAGATGAAGCATTTTTTATATAAAGGAAAGACTGCACAGAATATTATTTTTAAAAATTAATTACCATTCACATGGAGAAACTCTTGAGAAAAAAATAAAAGTATTATTACAACTTATTCTATGACAGTGTTGGCTATGATTATTATCATGGCTAATGTTTGTTAAGCATTTATTCTGTGTAAGTAACTACAATGAGTCATTATTACACCTAATCATCAAAGCATTAGGTGTAATTATTTGCATTTGACTGCTAAGGCACTTGATGTTTAGATGCATTAAGTGACTTGCTTAAGGTCATAAAGGTGGTAAGCAAAAGAACTATCCCCATTTGCTACTGAAGGCCACTACCAATTTGAAGTTAGATATTTTTGAAAGATACCCTGGTAATAGTGGAATGGTTATTAAATTGGCATGTCACCTTTCTGAAAAGGAAGCAGTAGCATTCACTGAATACATTTTTTTATTCTGACACCTCAGATAAATCTGAATATTAACAGACAAATGTTTAGAAAATGTTGTAAGTTTTCTCCAGACACTTATTTTGGAAAAGTGGGCATAAAATAAGTTGGAAGAATTGTGTATCTGTCATATCAATTGTTATAATTGTGTATTATAATTGTTCTTATTTGTAAAACTGTAGCTAAGATGCATCAAATATCAACATTGTGCTACTGATTATTATTGATGCCCACCTTTCTGCAAGACATTCAAGTTTGAGCAAGAAAAAATGACATAAGGAAATAATTATATATACAAGAACTGTATATACGATAGATACATGCATATGTACATACTTACAAACATATTCAGGCATACCTCAACCATAACTCAGTTTTAGACTACCTCAATAAGGGAATAATACAATAAAGCCAATCACACAAAATTTTGCTTTAGAAATACAAATAAAAGTTATATTTACACTATATTGTAGCCTATTAAGTGTGCAATAGCAATGTCTAAAAGAATTACATACTTTAATTTGAAATACTTTATTGCTAAAAAATGCTAACAATCATCTTAGTTTTCAGCAAGCGATAATTTTTTGGCTGACAGGGGATCTTACATTGATGTTAGTCAGGGTAGTGGTTGTTGAAGATTCAGGCAGTGGTGGCAGTTTCTCAAAATAAGAAACAATGAAGCTGATCTTATCAATTGACTCTTTCTCTTATAAAAGGTTTCTTTGTAGCAGATGATGTTTGATAGCATTTTACCCACAGTAGACCTTCTAAAATTTGAGTCAATCCTCTCAAAATCTATGATTATTTTTTCAACTAAGTTTTTGGAATATGCTAAATCCTCTGATTACATTTCAACAATTCAACAATGCCCACAGCATCTTCATCAGGAATAGATTCCATCTCAAGAAACCACTTTGTTTGCTCATCCGTAAGAAGCAACTCATCAGTTCAAGTTTTATCGTAAGATTGCAGCAATTAAGTAACCTCTTTATGGTCGACTTTTAATCATAATTCTTTTGCTATTTCCACACCATCTGCAGTTTCTTTTGCCATTAAACTCTGGACTCCCTCAGTCATTCATGAGGGTTGGAATAATCTTCTTCCAAACTTCTGTTAATGTTGATATTTGACCTCCTCCTGTGAATCATGAATGTTCTTAATGGCATCTAGAATGATGAATCTTTTAGAAAAGGTTTTCAATTTACTTTGCACAGATCCATCAGAGATATCACTATCTTTGGCAGCTGTAACCTTATAAAGCACATTTCTTAATAATAATTGAAAGTCAAACTTACACCTTGATCCATGGGCTACAGAATAGATGTTGTGTTAGCAGGCATACAAAACAACAATTAATCTTATACATCTCTCAATCAGAGCTCTTAGATGACTAGGTATATTGTCAATGTACAATAATAGTATGAAAGGCATCTTGTTTTTTTGGCCACTAGTTCTCAACAGTGGGCTTACACGCAGTTAGCAAACCATGCTGTAAATAGATGTGCTGTCAGTCAGCCAGGCTTTGTTGTTCCATTTATAGAGTACAGGCAGAGTAGCAAATTTCTTAAGGGCCCTAGAATTTTTGGACTGGTAAATGAGCATTGGCTTTAATTTAAAGTCACCAGTTGCATTAGCCCCTCCAAAGACAGTCAGCCTGTCCTTCGCAGACTTTAAGTCCAATATTGACTTCTTTCTAGATATGAAAATCCTAAATAGCATTGTCATCCAATAAAAGGCTATTTAGTCTTCATCTAAAATGTGATTTTTAATGTAGCCACCTTCATCCATAATTTTCTCTTGATCTTCTGGATAATTTATTGTAGCTTCTTCATCAGCACTTGCTGCTTCACCTTGCACTTTTACGTCACGGAGATGGCTCCTTTCATTAAACTTCATGAAGCAACTTCTGCTACCTTCAAACTTTTCTTCTGCAGCGTCCACACTTCTCTTAGTCTTCACAGAATTAAAGATAGTTAGGACCTTGCTCTGGATGAGGCTTTCACTTAAAGAAGTGTTGTTACTGGCTTGATTTTCTCTTCAGACCACTAAAACTTTCTCCATATCAGTAATAATGCTGTTTCTCTATTATTATTTGTGTGTTCACTGGAGTAGTACTTTTCATTTCCTTCAAAAACTTTTCCTTTTTATTTACAACTTGGCTATTTGATGCAAGAGGCTTAATTTTTGACCTGTCTCAGCAATTGACATGCCTCCTCACAAAGCTTATTTCTAGCTTTTGATTTAAAGTGAGAGACATATGATGCTTCCTTTCACTTGAACACTTTGAGACTATCACAGATATTGTAGACTCGCTATTGGCTTAATTTTAATTGTATTGTGTCTCAGGGAAGAGGGAGTCCCATGAAAAGGCAGAGAGATGGGCAACAGATGGTCGTTGGAGCAATCAGAATACAAAGAACATTTATCAATTTTATCTGCTATCTTTTATGGTTTGTGATGCGTCAAAATAGTTACAATAGTAACATCAAAGATCACTGATCACAGATCAACATAAAAGGTATAATAATTATTTTTAAAACTTAAAATACTGCAAAAATTACTAAAATGTGAACCAGAAAAATAAAGTGAGCACATACTTTTGGAAAAATGTGCTTATAGAAGTGCTTAAAGCAGAGTTGCTACAAACATTAAATTTATTAAAAAATACACTATCTGTAATGTATGATAAAGTGAAGCACAATAACAAAAGTGCAATATAATGAGGTATGCTGGTACACTTTCTTTCTTTCATTCTGTGAAACTGATTTCCATGTCTTCACTAATGTCCAATTGTCTTCTTAGTATTTACCACAACACTTGGTATTAATTCTCTTTTTAAATGGAATTTTTCAAAAAAGGAAATGAATTTTTTGAAGTCTTCCCACCTGAATAATATGATTTATTCAAGCTCCTTCTCTCTTATCTCTAATCTCATCTTATGCCTATTAGGATGCAAAATCCACCCAAAAGTAATTTCTAGTCCTAACCTAAGGACATCTTTCTTAATCCTTTCTCAGAAGTTCCTATTCTTTAATCTCACATGCATTGACTATTTTATAACTGTGAATTTATTTTTTCTCATTTACATAATGTAAAGTTTATTAGCTTTTATAAATAAATCTTGTGCGCCATTATTTCACCTTTGAAACCATGAACTTGAAATAATCCAATGTTGATACTAGAATGTTTCCCAAATATCTTACTCTTCAGCCACCTTCACAATTTTTTCAAAATGTACATATTCCGTAGCCTTAATACTTCTCTTTAAATAGGATTACTTTTTATATGAATATTATAAATGGGAACTGTAAATAATTACCCAATATTACCTGACAGAAATAGAAAGTAACCACAAAAATAAGCACAAGGAAAACAAATAAACGATTTAAGTCTACTTAGATACTAGCTACTTCCTGTGGTTTAGAATTCTCTTAAAAAGAGAGTTTAATTAATGTTGGCAGGGGATGACGATTAGCACTAAACTCAACCTTTCTCTTTGATTTAATTTAAACAGAAGAATTAAAAGAAAAGTGAACAGAAAACACACATTTTTAGTGCAATACAATTTGATCTGTGATTCAAATAGGCTTAAATCAACTCCATTGCCAGTATGGTAGGTATCACCTTTTGTGGTCACAGACCTAACCTGCAAGTCTCAGTTTGCATTTGAAGAACCACAGACCTATAGGATTGAGAAACTTGCTCAGGGAATGTACATCATCTAATTACCGAACTGGAATCCTTTTCACTGCTTCATACTTTTTCATCCAAGTATCAAAACTTAAAGCTGGTCCAATACAAAATTGTATATTCTACATTTCAGTTTATTTTATTATATTGAATTGTATCACATTAAAAGATTAAAGTACTAATAAGTAACATATTGAGTATTCTTGCTTTGCAGCCCTCACATAATCTCTACTAGGTAGCTGCTATCATTTTCTTCACACACTAATGAGGAGACCAAAATTTAAAAATAGATTAACATTCTGAATTTTCTTAGTTCTTAGCTTTGCTGCACAGCAAGTGAACATTGTGGTTGGAGATAGAAGGAGAAGAGACAAATGGTTGAATACATGTATAAATCTCTGCACCCGAGTCTGAGCTCTTACCCACCACAATATACTTATGAGGCATTTTCATTTGATTATTGGGATTTTTGTTAACTGAGGAATGGCTATTGATGTTAGATTGCATTATTAAAATCCACTTTGTGCTCTTCTTCAGTGTGTAATCTGAAGTTGGAGTTTAAAATGAAAAAAAATAAACTAGATCCTAGAATTTCCCATCAATTTCCCAAAAAAACCATGTCGATATTTCCCTTGGGATTTTTGAAAAGTAGTTCAACACAAATCATGGCCAGTCTCAGGAATCCTTGAGTGTGTCCCATTTATTGATTGTTTGGTGTTTCTTTGTTTATTAGAGACAAAGCCTGGCTCTGATGCCCAGGTTGGAGAGCAGTAGTGCAATCATAGTATCAAAGCTCACTGAAATCCTCCCACCTCAGCCTTTCAAGTAACTAGGGATACAAGCACACACCAACAGACCCAGTTAATTTTTGTCTTTTTCTTTTTTTGGTATATAGACAGGGTCCCAAACTCCTGGCCTCAAGCAATCCTCCTGCCTTTCTTCTAAAGTGCTGACATTATAGATGTGAGGCACCACACCAGCCCCATTCATTGTTTATTTGTTCCAAACTCAAGAACTCTTGAGCTACTGATAAAATCAATCAAGTAACTCTGGAATTGCTCCCATTGCTCTGATTCTGCAGGCATGTAGAGTAAGAATCTTTTGAGGTGTGTAATGAAGGCAAGAAAGATATTGGTACGGAGTTTGCTAATGGGTTTGAGAGAAATTTTCCCCTAGTGATAAGCCTCTAACCAGTAAGCCAAGAGGGGAGATCACACTATGATAGTGAGATAGTCTCCTGTGCAGGACAAGTCCAACTTCCTTCCCTTCTGTCTCAAGGCAACTCTAAGCTATAAACAGGCATTCACTTACTAACCAGGAAATGAAATTTCACAGAGACTAGGGCCCAATTAAACCCATGAAAATGCCCCTTTTCCCCATCCTAGGTCATCTTAAATTCTGTAACTTCTCCCCTAACATAAAAAGAGAACTTTGTCATTGAAAAATACTTAGTTCCATAGCAATGAGAAATCTAATTCCCTAAGACCTCCTTACTTACTGTCCCAGACCCCCAAATTCATTTGCAAATGACTTCTAGGCAAACACAAAAACATCCTATACTGTTTCTGGTATAATCATTAAGAGTATTTGGCATACTCTGTCCCTTTGGGGTCTTTCCATAGTAACCCTTACTATACTCTGAATGTATCCCTCAAAATTCATGTGTTGGAAACCTAATCCCCAAAGCAATAACACCAGGAGGTGGGTTCTAATGGGAGATGTTTAGGTCATGAGGGCAGAAAAATGGAATGGATTAACGCCACCATATAAAGAGTTTGGGAATGAGTTTGTCCCTTTATCCTTCCATTTTATGAGGATGCAGTAAGAAGGCCTCCCCGGATGCCAATGCCTTGATCTTGGACTTTCCCGCATCCAAAGCTGTGAGAAATAAATTTTTGACCTTTAAAAATTACCCCATCTGTGGTACTCTATTTTTTTTTTTTTTTGAGAAAAAGAAGGGGAAAAAAAGAAAAAGGGGGAAAAAGGAATATTACTTCATTCCTAAAATGGGTTTCAATAATGGCCGATCAATATTTTGAGTGTTTAAAGTGGTTAATGCATATTTTATGTGTTTAAAATGGAGACCTCTATTGTGTTTATTTGTTCAGGCTCTGAGTTCAAATCCTGGATATCGTTATCAATTTGTTGTCTCGTTGAATCTAAATCTATGTGTCTTATGTATCTGCGTGTTAAGATCTCTTATTGTTACATTAATCCTTTTACCCTTGTATCCTTATAGCTTTGAAATCTATTTTGTCAAATGTGAAAATTGCAACTCCTGCTTTTTATTTATTTATTTTTGCTCTCCATTTGGTTGGTACGTTTTTTTTTTCCAACCCTTTATTTTGAGTCTATGTACATCTTTGGATATACCGTTGGATTTTGTCTGTATCTTTTGATTGGGAGATTTGGTTGATTTAACTTTAGGGTTGCTGCCATTTGATATTAACTGGCTATTTTGTCCTTTTGTTGATAAAAATTCTTCTTTATGTTAACGCTCTTTACTTTTTGGTGTATTTTTAGAAAGGATCATACTGGTTGTTCCTTTCTGTGTATAATGCTTCTTTTAGAAGTTCTTGTAAAGCAGGCCTGGTGGTAATAAAATCTCTGAGTACTTGCTTGTTCCTAAAAGATTTTATTTTTCCTTCAAATGTAAAGCTTAAATTGGCAGGATATGAAATTCTGGGCTGAAAGTTTTGTTCTTTAAGTATATTGAATATTGGCCCCCACTCTCTTCTAGCTTGTAGGGTTTCCGTTGAGAGATCTGCTGTAAGCCTAATAGGCTTACCTTTATGGGTAACTTGATCTTTCTCTCTGGCTGCCCTTAATATTTTCTCCTTCGTTTCGATCTTGGTGAATCTAATGATTATGTGCCTTGGGGTTGGTCTTCTTGAGGAATATCTTTGTGGTGTTCTCTGTATTGCCTGGGGTTGAATAGTGTCCTGCTTTGCTAAATTAGGAAAATTTTCCTGGATAATGTCCTGGAGAGTATTTTCCAGCTTGACTTCATTCTCTCCGTCACATTCAGGTACACCAATCAAGCGTATATTAGGTCTTTTCACATAGTCCCATATTTCTTGGAGACTTTGCTCATTCCTTTTTATCCTTTTTTCTCTATTCTTGTCTTGTCGTTTTGTTTCATTAAGTTGGTCTTCGACCTCTAATACCCTTTCTTCTGCTTGATCCATTCGGCTGTTTAAGCTTGTACATATTTCACTCAGTTCTCGTGTTGTATTTTTCAACTCCATAAGTTCATTTGTATTCCTCTCTATATTGTCTATTCTTTTCAACATTTCATCGAACCTTTTTTCCAAGTTCTTAGTTTCTTTACATTGGGTTAGAACAAGTTCTTTTAACTCCCAGAAGTTTCTTATCATCCACCTTTTAAAGCCTACTTCAGATAATGGAACACAGTCCTTTTCCATCAGGGCTTGTTCCATTACTGATGAGTCCTTTTCCATCAGGGCTTGTTCGGTTGCTGATGAGTCCTTTTCCATCAGGGCTTGTTCCATTGCTGATGGGTTCTGATTTTGAGTATACTCAGCCTTCTTAGGCTGTTTTTTTCCCTTCATTTTAGATGAACCGCCTTTCTAATTAGTTTTCTGAGTCGACGTCCGACTTACTGATTCCCAGTGCTGGGATCCGAGCCACCCACTGTGGCAGCCTAAATAGCAGCGATAAGACTGATGGTGCTCTTCTGCCCGGGAATCTCTGGTCTGGCTTCCCTCTTGAGTCCGCAACAAGCGGCTCTGACTTCCCGGAGCTCCAAACTCTGGTCAGTAGGGGAAGCGGTCCCGTTGGCTCTGCGTGAAGAGCTGCTGCGCCGAGACGCCGGCAAAACCGCTGCAGCGGCCACAAGAGTCGCGCTGGCGACCTGTGGGGCTCCTCCACTGGGAGTCGGCTAATCGGTGAGTGACGAAAATTCGTCTAATGATGTGGCGTTGTCTCGTTCTCTGAGCTTTCACTGGGAGCTACAATCCTGAGCTGTTAGTGGTCGGCCATCTTGGATCGATTCTGTGGTACTCTATTATAGCAGCACAAACAAACTAAGACATGATGGGTTTCTTGCTTGCTGGATTGAAGGCCTAAATGTCTGCTGTTTGTAAAACTCTTTCTAATTTTCTAAACTCTGTGCTGCGTGTAAGCATTCACTTAGAATATTCTCCTTCTTGCAAAAAAGAAAAAAGATGGATGCACTTTATGTCTGAACTATCATTTCTGATTTCTGATTTCTTCAAGAATCCCTAGGGGATTTTTAACTAAGAATTTTTAGCTAAGAATTTCTCCAAAAATGTTTTTAGCAGAGATTTTACTAAGCCCCTTAATTTCTTAACTATATGTAGGTCATTCTCAAATGTGTTTTGCACTATGCTAGTTGGAAACTAAATAGACTTGGGGCCATGCTGACTTTTTAAATTGCTTACTATGCCCAGTTTAAATCTCATAATTCTTGAAGAAGGTCCAATCATGCACACTATAGAATCAACTCTTTGATTTAGTATTTTCTTTGTAAACCAGGGAAAATGGGTCTGTTCTTAGTCCATTATTCAAAACATTTATGACCCGGTATTTGGGCTATTTTTATTCATTTAAAAATTCTTAGCCTGCTAAATTTAAATGGAGTTCCTAAAGTCAAATGACCAAAAAAATTGCTATAAAAATGCTTAAAGAGACTATAATAAAATAATCTCTTTTGTACAGGAGGCTTAAACACCTAGATTAAGCAAGCTAAGCAATATGAAAAGAAAAACCTTTGGTTAACTAGATAAGCCATTATTCAATTATTTTAACAAATATTGACTGAGTATATGAGCATTACGTGCAAGGTATTATGTTGGAAAATATGGGAGAGAGATGGATACAAAATGGCCTGTTCTCTTAAAGAGTTTGCAATCAAGTTAGAGATATATGAGCTCTTCATTAATTCCTGTAACACAAAGTGTCATTGCCTTAGATATGTGACCACTAATGGCTTTGAAAGTTTAGAGGAGAAAGGGATTATATCTAGCTAGGGAAATATAGAAGTACAGCAAAGCAGATAGAATTTGTGGTAGATGGGCCTTGATCGATGAGGATGAAAGGAAGTCTATCACAAAACAAAAACAAAACATAGATACATAGTGCTATTTTAGGAAAATGGAATGTCATGGTAGGGCTAGAAATGGCAGAAGCAGCACCACACAAATGGAGTGTAAAATTTGTGTCAGAGGCAGTGTGGGCTAAAAGCTTATTTGCAATGGTAAAGGGTATTCATTTAATTCATTTATCCATTCAAGAAATATGATTTATGCAGTTCTTATATACCAGGCATTGTACTTGGGGATATAGCCACAAAAAAATTAAATGGCTCCAGGCACAGAGCTGATAAACCAGAGCAAACAATCCTTAGAACATGCTATTTTTACTTAGACATAAAGGATGTGTGGCAAAGGAAGGATGGGGTAGGGAAAAGAATAGAGAATGTCAGGCTGTGAAAATTGCCTGGGAATGCACCCAGAGCCTAAATACAATTTGGGGCCTAAAATAAGATTTAAGATTATAGAGGTTCAATATTAAAGTGAAATAAAATAAAGTTTTCACTTATCTGTTTATCACATTTTTTTCTTCTAATTCTGTTTGTTTTAAAATGCACATATTTTCCTAGCTTATAACTTTTTAGAAACTGATTGGAAACATTATTATGAAAGTTTGGTATCTTGGAATCTCAGAGAAAAAAAATCAGCAATCCAACAAGTGAGAAACCCATCATGACTCTAGAAAGGCTAAGATAGTAGGACACGAAAAAATCTGACCGAGCTGCAGAGTTTTCTCAGGAAACAGAAAAAATGTAATATTCGGGAAAAGCTGAACATTAATAAAATATCTTATTCTGATGCACATTAGGGGGAAAGAGAAGTCATAAATCTGGATCAAAATGTATTACTTTGAAATAAGCTTAAGAGATGACTTTGATCTATTATTCAAATTCATTCTAAAAATATTTATTAAGCATGCCTATTTTTGACCAAGACCTACACAGGACCCCAGAAATAAAGTAGTTTAAAAAAATAGATCTAGTGCTTTCTCTAACAAAGCTTACAGAATCATGGAGGAAACAGATATTATCCAAACAGAAAAATGCACATAAAAGGTGTTACTGTAAAAAAGTCCCATGAACAAGATGTACACAGAGTTGAAAGGTAATACAGGAAGGTCATTTGATGTAGTCAGAGAGTTCAAGAAGATCTTCCTGCAGAAGGCCTAAGAGACTTGAAATATAAAGGACAAAAATTAGGTAAGTAGGCATGAAGGGGAAGAAGCAGCCCTTGAGACAGAGTGATCAATAAGGACCAAGTCTCCATGGTAGAGACAAGCATGACAAATGCATAGGACTGAAAGAAAACCAGGAGTAAAGTAGGAGTGGATGTGGGTAGACAAAAGGGAGGGCATGTAGTTAAGATAAAAAACAATGGTGATTTGGACCAGGGTGTTGGTGGAGTCAGGATGCAGAGAATCAGTCAGATTATGAACAGTTCTCACTCTAATCAAATCCCTTGGCTTTTGAGGAGGATACAAGTCCCCAAGTTACCATGAACTGGCTCTGCCTTCTCCACATTTCCTTAGGATCCTAAATTTTAACCATGGAAAATTGTGGAGAAGGTCATAGCACTATAATAAAATCCAGCACAGCTGGAATGCATGAGAAGAATAGAGACATACACAGAATGGTAGTCAGGGATAGGTCAGAGAGAGCTGGATGGCCATGTTTTAAGGCACTTGGACCTTATTCTAAGGGCCTTGGGGAGCCAACAGAAGTTGCTAAGCAGGGGACTGTGATAATGAAAATTTACCTTTTAATAAGTTTATAAGTTTTTAACTGCTGAAGAGTGAGAATTACTGAACGTTTTTCAGCATGCAAGTAGCTAGTTCTTAGGAAAATTAACCTGACAACATTGTGCAGGATCGTTTTAAGTTGTAGAGAAGAATCTAGAAATAAGAAAATCAATTGAAAAGCTATTTTGATAGTCTAAGAGTGGGAAATGGTCAAAATTAAGCACTGAAAATGAAATAATTTTTAAAAGAATAAAAGATGAAGATTCAGGAAATAGATAATTAGTTTTTCTTTAGAAGCTTATATAACTGTTTGGCACTGTGTTTTAGAGTCAACTTGCTAAAATGTGATTCAGATAATTGGGGAAGTTTAAGGTAATATATTTAAATGAAACACATATTATTTCCTATAACTACATCAGTTTGTCACAGCAAGTCGAAGAGTATGGAGTAAATTTGTCATTTACATATGTATTAATATTGATGTTGTTTGGGTGTGGAAATTGACTAGGGGAAGTTGAAATGGGTGGCAGAATAAGTTAGATTTCTGTGGATCCAGCACACCTCTTCCATGTCAGAGAAATGTGATTCCATAATTCAGGAGTAAGGGGACTTAGTGAAGTTACTTCATGAGTAAGAACAGCGTAATAAAGGGCAAAAGGTAAATGCATCAGAACCTACAAAAAGACTGCTTTCTGTCCATCACAATGAGACCTAAGAAAATCTCTTCAGCCTTGAACTGCACCTGCCTTTCCACTGTTAGTCAAAAGGTACACTTAAAATTTGAGGTAAATGAGAAATCCTTTCAAGTTTTAATTTTAGAAATGTAGGACTCCCTTTACACTACAGGAGTAGCAAGGAGAATCCAAGGCTCTTAGGAAGTCCTCTTTACAGACCTTTCTGGGAGCTTATCCGATAAGCACGGGCTGGAAGAAGTCACAGCCCCACCCTTCTAGGGGAGCTTCATACTCTTTCTTTCTCTTCCGCAGCAGGTGACCTCCTGAGAACCATGAGGTAACTTTACCGATGTTCTGAGGACAAAGGAACTTGTGTTCGACAAAGGTTTTTTGAGGAGATGTTCAATGCTGGACAGAACATCCCAGCAGGTCCACTGGTCCTATTTTCCCACCCACTGCTGCACATCAAACAACAATTGGCTTAAGATTACCTTGGCAGGCTTTCTCATTGTTAGATATTTTTACAATCTTCTTTAAAGAAATATAAAATTATATTTGTGTGGGGAAAATTGTTACACCACAGGTTCAGTAATTGCTGCACATTTACAATGCTTTAATACTACAGGAACTCACAATAAAAATGATGGGGATTTCATTTCCAGTAGAGAGTCGGGTGAATTTCCTTTGCACTCCCTCTTCGCTAAACGGTCAAAGAATAATAAAGCAATATTTCAGGTGTAAGCTTGGACACTATCATTCTAAACTGGGAAAGAAATTTCAAACGTCCAGAATGGAGACAAATCTTTGCCAAGAATTACATTTGTGGAGAAGTATGTGGTTTTCCATTGTAAAGAAACACCAAATAATACTGTTTGAGTATGTTCTTTTTATATTAATGATATTCTAAAATAATATCTAGTTAAAATGGGTTTTAAATAATCAACATATCAAATATACAGTCTTTTCTTTACTAAATATATGACATAAAATATGCTTTCCGAGATATGCAATTAAAAATCGAGTTATAGCCATGCATTTCTATTCTCCAGGCATGATCTAGTTTTATCAAGATATCAATGTTCTTGTAGTGGGCACTACTCCTAGCAGATAGAATCTCAGAATTTCTCACAGCCAGACTTCCTATTTACCCTTTCCTATTAAAAAGTGCTTTAATTAATTTTCTGGTTATTTTTCCCACATAGAAATGGAACTCTGTCCAATTTTATAATGTAACTATAAGACAAAATTGAATTTCATATATGTAACTACATATGACTTAAATTTAACTTCTGAAATATATCAGTGTTAAAGTGATTAGTAACTACATGAGATGAGAGTGATAGAAATATTGCAGTCTCCAGGTGAGAAACAAATATAAAACTTAATTTCTGGTTTGGGGTAAAATGATTGACTAAAATCTCATTTACAATAGACCTGTCCTTAATAAGACTGGATTAAATCAGCTTTACCTTCTCCATACAGAAAATTGTTCTTGCTTTTCTTAGGCAACAATTCTAATTAGAATAACCACCCTCAGATACCGTTTGTTCAATCGCTTCCCTTTCATTGCAGTCACTAAAATAAGTACCCTTTGATTAAATGGCCATGGCACTTTTGTGCATTTATGATCCTAATTTAAAGGAGAAATATATTAAAACTGTTCCAAAACACTGAACATGTTTTATTTACATTCTTTACAAAGATGAGATTGGAAAGATTTTACATTCTTTTATAAAGGACTAACTAAAAACAGAACTGAAATTACAATGAGACAAAACTTGAATATGTTATTCTTTTAAAAGGAGAACAGAAATTATATATTTGGATGATTTCAGCTTCTTCTTTTGTCAGGTAATGATTAAAAACTTGACAAGAATAATGAACTTGTGTTAGGTTTTGTGTTAATTTTAATAGGATAATCAAAGAAGAATTGTTATTCCCAGTATTCAGAGAAAAATAAAGCTGCTCCATGGCAATAGTGTTGCTCTAATTTATAGGTCAAGCTTCAAATGACATGATTTGAAGATCTATATGATGCAAACTACTCAAAAAGTACCAAATGTTGAGAAAAATCCATCCTAAGTTACCTCTGTCCCCCTTAGTTTGAAAACTCAAGTCATCATTAATAGAATGGGTCATTTGTTCATTTGTTCATTCAAGCATTTATTCATTCATTCAGAAAGAAGCTCTCAAGGACCTACATGCAGTGATAGGCACTGGGGCATTAAAATGGCATTCAGGAAACAGTTTCTACCCTCAAAGTCTATTGGAGAAAGCAGGCTTGGGGGAAAAAGCAACAACATATTATGAAAAGTCCCTTCATCCAAATATGTACAAAGTGCTGTGAAAATACAGAATCATTTACTTACTGGGAATGTGAGATTTTGAAGAGGATAGAAAATTGAGCTGTCTTAAAGAATTCGCTCTCAAAAAAGGTATGTTGTGCCTCTTTAGAACTTAACAGGGTTTAAAAATTCAAGGTTCTACAGTCAGCAGGTAATATAAATGAGTGAAGACCATATTCTGTCCTGGGGGGGCAGTGATAGAATTATTGTGTAAGAATGCCACCCAAGCAATACTAGATCTTTCAATTTTCCAAAGGAAACTTGAAATCCAGATTTTTAAGTATTGGCCAGTGATCAATATTTTGAAAAGCCCTATTTTAATTCAGGCTGCTATAACAAACACTATATACTGGTTGTCTTATAAATAATAGAAATTTGTTTGTCACAGTTCTGGAGGCTGGAAGTCTGAGATCAGGGTGGCAGCACCATCAGGTTCTGGTGAGTCCTCTTCCAGGTGGCAAACTGCCCACTCCTCACTGTACCTCCACATAGTGGAAAGAGTAGGAGAGAGCTCTCTGGGGTTTCCTTTGTGACAGCAGTAATCCCATTTATGAGGGTTCCATCTGCATGGCCTAAATTACCTCCCAAAGGTTCCATCTCCTACCTAATACCATCACATTGTGGATTTAGTATTTCAACATTTAAGTTTTGAGGAGACACAGACATTCAGTTCGTAACACCTTGTGTTAGACAAAGGAAATGCCTATGGGACAGGACAGCCTGCTGGCCACTGGTGTGCAACCTCTAGTTTATCAGGTGACAAATGGATAAGAGCTCATGCACTGTTATTTGTAGACTGTTTCTGCCATAAAAACTCTGAGCTATAAAAGATTACTCATCTTTTCCACATTTGTGGGAACTTCCTACAAACAGCCAAGATGCTCCAGCAATGCAAATTTTAGAAATACATAACCTGGTGGGAAAGAATGATGACTCTTTTGGAGACACTTCAACCTTCTAATAGAGTACTATTTCATTTAAAAAATAATATTTTAGATGGTCTAAATAGACTTTGGTAGGCATAAAGAATTAAAGTAACTCCTAAAGCAAAGCAATTGATTTCTTTTAGAGCTACAGCTGAGACCCACTGGCAGCTATTCATGGAAGCAGCAGGCTGTGTCTTTATCAGTCCTACACAGCCACCTGATTCACCTTTCTTTTCTATGAAACAATCTTGACATGGGAACTTAAGCATGCCTTCAGCACAGAAGTAAGCAAGAAACATGCCATTTGTGAACAATGCATCTTCATGAAGAAAAGAAATTATCTGAATTTTCACTATTATAAGCAAAGCAGATGGAGTGCGAATTCATAGTTGAGAAGCTTTTAAAGTGCTTAGCCACACAAAGGGCCATGATTTCATGGTTTCAACCTTACTGCTATTATTAGTTTTTCAGTTTTTAGAGAGGTAGCCTAAGGGAAAACAGCAGCAAAATTTGAAATGGTATCAAATGCAGCATAATTCTAATAATCCTATGAAGCACAATTCTGCAGTTTTTGCAGAATGTACTAACATCCCACTCACACAGATGTCACTGAAAGTAACCAGTCAACAAGTGGAGGTGGGTTCTGTGGTGAACCATATGATCAGCCAGAAAAAAAATTGTATTAATGCAAAAAAACAATTTCAGATCCAGCTATCAAATTTTGGAAAGCAGTGGATATATTCAACATTGGCAGTGCTGTGGAATTATTTTGTTTGCTTCTCCCATTAATTCTTAGGTTTTAAATTTGAAGAGCTATTTGGAAAGAAATAAAGAAAAGTAAAGAAAATTATTATTTCATTCCTTACTATTGGGCTGTCTTATTTCTAGTTATGACCACTGGAAAGTAAACTGAAGTATATCCTTCTGTGAATGAATAAGTACTTGACAGACAAATAATATTCACTAGAGTTTTGAGAATAATGTGGGGGAAAAGGCCCTTGTTTTATTATTAGTGTACTTAGTAGAAATTTTGAGAAAGGAAATGTGACATTGTATATCACAAAATCTTTTAAGTCTACACTTTAGATACAAGTTGACTAAGAATTTATCCTAAAGATATAATGTAATGAATTATTTATTATCACTAATAATGGAAAACAAACTGTCATCAATAATCAATTTGGTTAAGTAAATCATCATACATTCACACAATGGTATGTCCCTGCAATGAGATAGATCTTTACATCTTGCAACATGAAGAGCCGATATCTATAGCATATTGTACAGTAGTGAACAAAGCAAATTTAGGATGTGCGTTTTATATATATGTATGTACGCACACATGTATATATATTCATGTATAAACATACATATTTACATGTGTATATACACATATGTATGTGTATATATACGTGTGTATATACGTGCATATATAATGCATTTTTTTGAAAAATAAATGTTAGGGAGAACAGAAGAATAATATAAGCAAGTAAAGCACAGCTTTCCAGGGGGCTGGGGAGGGAAAAAGGAACTGGTGAATTTTGGTTCTGTGATACTTAGGCAATGTTTAACTTTTCTAAACCATGTGTAGCCAGCTTATTAGACATACTGGATTTGGAAAGTCGTATCATTTTTCTCCCATCACATCCTTCAAACTGGACCTATGGGATTTTCTTCCCCATGAGAGAAAATAGGGTCAGTCCCATTGTTTATCCCATCACTTTCATGTATATGAATAATTTTGTTTTTAATTTTTAAAATTTCACTTCAATATAATTGCAAACCTTAATCTCTTATCCTAATAAAGCCTTTCCCTCCCCTGGTGCAATTCTAATCTCATTGGTGGGGAAGAGAAGTGACAAAGAAGACCTAGTCTGCCTTTTTATTCCTTGTCCTGCCTCTTTCCCTCTATTTCCTGAACCGCCTCTCTTTCCTCCAGGACTACCACTGTAGGTAGAAGGCTGAGGCATAAAGGGACAAAACAGTTTTTCTTAGCTGGAACAGACTGTCTGCCTCTCTCAGCTCTCCTGATTCAAATGCTGCTCTATCAAACTGAATACATTTGTCCATTCCTCACACCCTCACAAGGCAAGGGCTGCCATACTGCCCTTGGCACCAAACCCTGGCTGGCCCTCAGGAACCACCCTGAGACTCAGCTCTCAGTGTGCACTTCTGGCCCCTTTCTGCTGACTTTCCTCACTCCTGCAAGAAGAGCTCTCCTGAATGAGATCTTTAACAGACCATTCAAGCCCAGAACGACAGACCATTCATTCTAGTTTTCTTAGCATGGCCTCAGTTTATACCCGTTGTCCTGGCATAATTATTAATATCACCCTTTCACTTTCAGAATTGCCCTGATTTAAATAATGAATTATATAATTAACAATTGGTAACATCTAAGTAATGTTTGTCAACAGTAGTCATCCATCGGTGTTAAATTTCTTGATTTTGATAATTTTATTGAGGTTATATGACTTCAGTGGCAGAAATATTTAAGAAGATTTTGTATTTTCTTTACATCACTGAAAAAGGAAAATGAATAAGTTATCTATGTTTTTACTTTATATTTTTTCCTTCCATTTCAGGTAAGTAGGTAGGTTTTGTTCTTATGTCAGTGATGTAAAGTGCACTCACCTTTCTGGCTCTCATCTGAGTGAGCCTGATTTCACTGATGGGAATCAGAAAGAAATAGGCAGGGCAGGTACAGTTTGATGAGGGCAAAGAAATGGAAACAGAAAGTGATGCAGAGGAAATTGCTTCAAATTTGGAAAAAAACCCATGGATTCTGAGGGTCCTAAGTGTGGCAGAGACCTATATCCTATTGCCTTGCTGATTCTTAGGGAAATACCAAGACCTAACAAGGGAAAGATGTAGGATGCATTCATAGAGATTGGCCTCAAGGGATTCAAAATCTCCAGCCTCATCTGAAAAATTGGGCCGGACACAGTGGCTCAAGCCTGTAATCCCAGCATTTTGGGAGGCCGAGGCAGGTGGATCACGAGGTCAAGAGATCGAGATCATCCTGGTCAACATGGTGAAAACCCATCTCTACTAAAAATACAAAAATTAGCTGGGCATGGTGGTGCGTGCCTGTAATCCCAGCTACTCAGGAGGCTGAGGCAGGAGAATTGCCTGAACCCAGGAGGTGGAGTTTGTGGTGAGCTGAGATAGCGCCATTGCACTCCAGCCTGGGTAACAAGAGTGAAACTCCATCTCAAAAATAAATAAATAAATAAATAAAAAGGTTAATATCCCCCCATTTTGGCATGCAAAACATCAGAGTCATCTACCCAACAGTGACCAAATAGGTTTGGACAAGAATAACCTGAAAAGCTGAAAATTAGAGGCATTTATAACATAAAGTTTTAAAGTGGCCTACATTTATAAAGCAAAGACATTTTCTTTTTTAGTAACAAAATATTTGTTGGTACTCAGTCACTTCAAGAAGGCATTTTTTTGACATTTGTCTTTTGATAGATTTTTACATTTTATTTTTAACTGAAAAATAAAAATTGTATATATTTATGCAACACAATGTGATACTATGTTTTGCATTGTGGAATCATTAACTCAGGCTAATTATTAATAACATATCCATCACATCACATAATTATCATTAATTTGTGGTAAGAACATTTAAAATCTACTCTTCAGATATGGTAGCATACGCTGTTATATTACCATTATGATGAAACTCTCCTTTATAAAGATGGGTTTTTAAATTATAGATATAAAAATATGATTCTCCATATAGGCATACATTGGAGATATTGTCATTTTTGTTCCAGAATATCATAATAAAGCAAGTATCACAGTAAAGTAAGTCACATGATTTCCCCCTGAATATGAGTTATGTTTACATCATGTCGTATTCAAAGAGTGTAATAGCATTATGTCTAAAAAGTATATACACCTTATTCAAAAATATTTTATTATTGAAAAAGGCTAACAATCATCTGAGCCTTCAGAAAGTCTTAAAAATGTTTGCTGATGGAGGGACTTACCTTGATGGCTGCTGATTGATCAGGGGTTATGGTTGCTGAAAGTTGGGGTGTCCATGGCAATTTCTTAAGACAAAAATGTTAATTGATAACATTGACTGTTCTTTTCATAAAAGGTTTCTCAGCAGCATGTGATACACCGTTTACAGGGATTTTACCTATAGTACAACTTCTTTCAAGATTGCAGTCAATCTTCTAAAATCCTACTGCTGTTTTATTTAGCAACCAAATTTAAGAAGTATTCTTAATCCTGTCTTGTCATTTAACAATATTGATAGCATCCTCAACTGAAGTAGATACCATCTCAAGAGATCCAAAATTGACACCCTATCATCAAAACTAAAAGAGCTAGAGGAGTAAGATAAAAAAAAAAAACTCAAAACCTAGCAACAGACAAGAAATAACTAAGATCAGAGCAGAACTGAAGGAGATAGAGACACAAAAAACCCTTCAAAAAATCAATAAATCCAAGAGCTGGTTTTTTGAAAAGATCAACAAAATAGACAACTAGCCAGATTAATAAAAGAGAAAAGAGAGAATAACCAAATAGACGCAATAAAAAAACGATAAAGGGGAAATCACCACAGATTCCACAGAAATTCAAACCGTCGTCAGAGAATATTACAAACTCTATGCACATAAACTAGTAAACCTGGAAGAAATGGATGAATTTCTGGACACTTGTGACCTCCCAAGCCTAAATCAGGAGGAAGTCAAAACTATGAATAGACCAATAACAAGGTCTGAAGTTGAGGCAGCAATTAAGAGGCTACCTCACAAAAAAAGCCCAGGTCCAGATGGGTTCACAGCCAAATTCTACCAGACACACAAAGAGAAGCTGGTACCATTCCTTCTGAAACTATTCCAAATAATCCAAAAAGAGGGAATCCTTCCCAAATCATTTTATGAAACCAACATCATCCTGATACCAACACCTGGCTCAACAAGAAAAGAAAACTTCAGGCCAATATCCATGATGAACATAAACGCAAAAATTTTCAATAAAATACTGGCAAGCCAATTGCAAGAGCACATCAAAAAGCTTATCCACCATGATCAAGTCGGATTCATCCCGGGGATGCACGGCTGGTTCAACATATGCAAGTCTATAAACGTAATTCACCACATAAACAGAACCAAAAACAAAAACCACATGATTATCTCAATTGACACAGAGAAGGCCTTCGAAAAAATTCAACAGCCCTTCATGCTAAAAACCCTCAATAAACTCGGTATTGATGAAACATATCTCAAAACAATAAAAGCTATTTATAGCCAAGTCAATTCTAAGCATAAAGAACACTGCAGAAGGCATCACACTACCAGACTTCAAACTATACTACAAGGCTACAGTAATCAAAACAGCATGGTACTGGTACCATAACAGAGATATAGACCAATGGAACAGAACAGAGGCATCAGAGGCAACACAACATATCTACAACCATACAATCTTTGATAAATCTGACAAAAACAAGCAATGGGGAAAGAATTCCCTGTTTAATAAATGGTGTTGGGAAAACTGGCTAGCCATGTGCAGAAAGCAGAAACTGGACCCCTTCCTGACACCTTACACTAAAATTAACTCCAGATAGATTAAAGACTTAAACATAAGACCTGGCACCATAAAAACCCTAGAAGAAAATCTAGGCAAAACCATTCAGGACATAGGAGTAGGCAAGGATTTCATGAACAAAACACCAAAAGCGTTGGCAAAAAAGCCAAAATAGACCAATGGGACCTAATCAAACTCCACCGCTTCTGCACGTCAAAAGAAACAGTCACTAGAGTGAATCGGCAACCAAAAGAATGGGAAAAAATTTTTGCAGTTTACCCATCTGACAAAGGGCTGATATCCAGAATTTACAAAGAACTCAAACAGATTTGCAGGAAAAAACAAACAAGCCCATTCAAAAATGAGCAAAGGGTATGAACAGACACTTTACAAAAGAAGACATACATGAGGCCTACAAGCATTTGAAAAAATGCTCATCATCACTGGTCATTAGAGAGATGCAAATCAAAACCACACTGAGATACCATCTCACGCCAGTTAGAATGGCGATCATTAAAAAATCTGGAGACAACAGACGCTGGAGAGGATTTGGAGAAATAGGAACACTTTTACACTGTTGGTGGGAGTGTAAATTAGTTCAACCATTGTGGAAGACAGTGTGGTGATTCCTCAAGGCCTTAGAAATAGAAATTCCATTTGACCCAGCAATCCCCTTACTGTGTATATATCCAAAGGACTATAAATCGTTCTACTATAAGGACACATGCACACGAATGTTCATTGCAGCACTGTTTACAATAGCAAAGACCTGGAACCAACCCAAATGCCCATCAATGATAGACTGGACTGGAAAAATGTGGCACATATACACCATGAAATACTATGTAGAAATGAAAAACGATGAGCTCATGTCCTTTGTAAGGATATGAATGAACCTGGAGAACATCATTCTCAGCAAACAGACACAAGAACAGAAAATGAAATACCACATATTCTCACTCATAAGCGGGTGAGGAAAAATGAAAACACATGGACACAGGATAGGGAATACTACACATCGGGGTCTATTGGGAGGAATGGGGAGGGACAGTGGGGCAGGGGAGCTGGGGAGGGATAGCCTGGGGAGAAATGCCAAATGTGGGTGAGGGGCAGGAAGGCAGCAAAACACACTGCCATGTGTGTACCTATGCAACTATTTTGTGCCTTCTGAACATGTACCCCCAAACCTAAAATACAATAAAAAAGAAAAAAAAATTGAAATTAAAATTAAAATGTAAAAAAAAAGCTATTTACGACAAACCAACAGCCAATATCATACTGAATGGGCAAAAACTGGAAACATTCCCTTTGATATCTGGCACTAGACAAGGATGCCCTATCTCACCACTCCTATTCAATATAGTACTGGAAGTTCTAGCCAGAGCAATCAGGCAAGAAAAAGAAATAAAGGGTATTCAAATAGGAAAGGAGGAAGCCAAATTGTCTCTATTTGCAGACAACATGATAGTATATCTAGAAGACCCCATCATCTCAGCCCAAAAACTCCTGAAACTGATATGCAACTTCAAAGTCTCAGGATACAAAATCAATGTCCAAAAATCACAAGCATTCCTATACAACAATAAAACACTTAAAGAGAGCCAAATCAAGAACGAACTGCCATTCACAATTGCTCCAAAGAGAATAAAATGCCTAGGAATACAACTAACAAGGAACATAAAGGACCTCTTCAAGAAGAACTACATCCACTGCTCAATGAAATAAGAGAGGACACAAACAGATGGAGAAACATTCCATGTTCATGGTTAGGAAGAATCAATATCGTGAAAATGGCCATACTGCCTAAAATAATACACAGAATCAACAATATCCCCATCAAGCTACCAATGACCTTCTTCACAGAACTGGAAAAAAACACCTTAAACTTCATATGGAACTGAAAGAGAGCCCACATAGCCAAGTCAATTCTAAGCAAAAAGAACACAGCAGGAGGCATCACACTACCAGACTTCAAACTGTACTACAAGGCTACAGTAATCAAAACAGCATGGTACTGGTACCAAAACAGAGATATAGACCAATGGAACAGAACAGAGGTATCGGAGGCAACACAACATATCTACAACCATACAATCTTGGATAAACCTGACAAAAACAAGCAATAGGGAAAGAATTCCCGTTTAATAAATGGTGTTGGGAAAACTGGCTAGCCATGTGCAGAAAGCAGAAACTGGACCCCTTCCTGACACCTTACACTAAAATTAACTCTAGATAGATTAAAGACTTAAACATAAGACCTGGCACCATAAAAACCCTAGAAGAAAATCTAGGCAAAACCATTCAGGACATAGGAGTAGGCAAGGACTTCATAACCAAACAACCAAAAGCATTGGCAAAAAAGCCAAAATAGACCAACGGGACCTAATCAAACTCCACAGCTTCTGCACAGCAAAAGAAACAGTCATTAGAGTGAATTGGCAACCAACAGAATAGGAAAAACTTTTTGCAGTTTACCCATCTGACAAAGGGCTGACATCCTGAATTTACAAAGAACTAAAACAAATTTACATGAAAAAAAAACAAAAAAGCCCATTCAAAAATGGGCAAAGGTTATGAACAGACACTTTACAAAAGAAGACATACATAAGGTCAACAAACATGAAAAAATTCTCATCATCACTGGTCGTCAGAGAAATGCAAATCAAAACTACATTGAGGTACCATCTCACGCCAGTTAGAATGGTGATCATTAAAAAATCAGGAGACAGCAGATGCTGGAGAGGATGTGGAGAAAAAGGAACACTTTTACACTGTTGGTGGGAGTGTAAATTAGTTCATCCATTGTGGAAGACAGTGTGGCAATTCCTCAAGGCCTTAGAAATAGAAATTCCATTTGACCCAGCAAGCCCCTTACTGGGTATATATCCAAAGGACTATGAATCGTTCTACTATAAGGACACATGCACACGAATGTTCATTGCAGCACTGTTTACAATAGCAAAGACCTGAAACCAACCCAGATGCCCATGATGATAGACTGGACAGGGAAAATGTGGCACATATACACCATGGAATACTATGCAGCAATCAAAACAATCAAAAACAATGAGTTCGTGTTCTTTGTGGGGACAAAGATGAATCTGGAGAACATCATTCTTAGCAAACTGACACAAGAACAGAAAATGAAATACCACATGTTCTCACTCATAGGTGGGTGACGAACAATGAGAACACATGGACACTGGGAGGAGAGCACTACACACTGGGGTCTGTTGGGGGGAATAGGGGAGGGACAGTGGTGGGGTGGAATTGGGCAAAGATAACATGGGGAGAAATGCCAGATGTGGGTGAAGGGGAGGAAGGCAGCAAATCACACTACCATGTGTGTACCTATGCAACTATCTTGCATGTTCTGCACATGTACCCCAAAACCTAAAATGCAGTAAAAAAAAAAAGCAACCACTTTCTTTGCTCATCCATAAGAAGCAACTTCTCATTCATTCAAGTTTTATCATGAGATTGCAGCAAAGCAGTCACATCTTCATGCTCTATTTCTAATTCTAGTTATGTTGCTAATTCTACCACATCTACTGATATTTTCTTGACTGGAGTCTTCAGCCCTTTAAAGTCATACATGAGAGTTGGAATCATCTTCTTCTAAATTCCTGTTAATGTTGATTTTTCAATTCCTCCCATAAATCAAAAATGTTTTTAATGACATCTAGAATAGCAAATCTTTTAGAAAAGATTTTCAATTTACTCTGCACAGATCCATCAGAGATATCAATATCTTTGGCAGCTATGAACTTATTAAATAATAATACATGAAAGTCAAGCTTACTCCTTGATCTATAGGCTGCAGAATAGATATGTTAGCAGGAATAAGAGCAACGTTAATCTCCTTGAACATCTCCATCAGAGCTCTTGTGAATAGGTTCATTGTCAATGAGCAGTAATATATTGAAAGAAATCTTTTTTTCTGAGTAGCAGATCTCACAGCAGGATTAAAATATTCAATAAACCATGCTGTAAACAGATAGGGTATCATCCAGGTTTTGTTATTCCATTTATAAAGTATAGGCAGAGTATATTCAACGTATTTCTTAACAGCTGTAAAATTTTTAAAATGGTAAATGAGTATTGGCTTTAAATAGAGTCACCAGCTGCATTATCTTCTCACAAGAGAATCAGCCTGACCATTGATGCTTGAAGCCAGGCATTGACTTCCCTTTTTAGAGATGGTCAATCTAGATGGCATCTTCTTCCAAGAAAAGGTTTCTTCTACATTGAAAATGCATTGATTAGTGTAGCCATCTTTATCCATCATTTAGCTAGATCTCATGGATAATTTTCTGCAACTTCTACATCAACATTTGCTGCCTTATCTTAAACCTTTAAGTTACGGAGATGGATTGTTTCCTTAAACCTTATGAAAGAACCTCTGCTACCTTCAAACTTTTTATCTAAGCTTCATCTCTCTTAGCCTTCATAGCATGAAGACAGTCAGATCCTTGCTATGAACTAGATTTTGTTTAAAGGAATGTTGTAACTGGTTTGATCTTCTCTGCAGACCACCAAACCTTTCTCTTTAACAGAAATAATACTTTTTTGCTTTATAATAATTCATGTTTTCACTGAAGTAATGCTTGTAATTTCCTTTAAGAAGTTTTCTTGGGCATTCACAACTTGGCTAATTGTTTCTTACAAGAGCCCTAGCTTTTGTTCTATCACAGCTTTCAGTATGCCCTCCTTGCAAAGCTTAGTTCCTAGCTTTGAATTTAAAGTGAGATATATGTAATTCCTGCTTTCACTTGAACACTTAGAGACCATTTTAGGGCTATTAATTGGTCTGATCTCAATATTGTGTGTCTCAGGAAATAAGAAGCCTAAGGAGAGGGAAAAAGATGATGAAGCAGGGCATCAGTGGAGCTATCAGAACACACACAGCATTTACCCATTAAGTTTTCCATCTTACATGGGCACAGTTTGTGGTGCCCCAAAACAATTACAACAGTAACTTCAAATATTATTTATCACAGATCACCAGAATAGACCTAATATTAATGAAAATGTTTTAAATATTGAGAGAATTACCAAAATGTGATACAGAGACATTAAGTGAGTGCATGCTGTTGAAAAAAATGGCAGCAATAGCCTTGCTTGCTTAATGCAGGGTTGCCAGAAACCATTATAAAAAACAAACAAAACCATATATCTGCAAACCACAATAAAACAAGGTATGCCTGTGTATTGTTAAATGTGTGAAATCCTTCAATGAGTCTTATGCCTAGACATAGATGAATCATCCTCAGAATCTTAACTTAAAATTTAAGGACCATGCACAGGTAGCTTCTGTACCAATCTGAGTCAGCACCAGTGGCAACCCACCTTTAATATAGACATTAACAGCCATCATCCACCTTGAAGGATCAGATGGTGGTCATAGGGGCAGGAATGAGGATGAGCTAAAGCTCTTATCTTTAGGAGGAAGCCAGAGGAGGCTTAGGAAATAATTGCCTTGTGATTATTGGAACTTGCTCTCAGTTCTGTGCAGTCTTCTACCTAAACTTCAGTAGTATTTTTCTTTGTTTTTCCATTAACTTCACAATAACAAAATACATGTTTTATGTAATTGATATTTTGGGCCCCATTTTGAGGTTTATGTGGAGGTTCAACTGTATCATGACACACATGGTAGAAAGACTAAACCACTGAAGTACACTGTATGCCCACGGTGACTAAGTAAACTTCATCAGATGATTGCTATGCTAGCCTTCCGTTGGTCTGTCTCCATCTGCTCTTGCCTCTCTTTTTATTCATAACAAGCATTCAGGGAAATTTTGTTAAGATATCAATTAGATTTAATCTGCTTAAAACCCTCTAAAGGCATCTCATCTCACTCACATGATGATAATCACATAGTACCTGCAAAGTCTTCTGTGATGACCACCTCTACCCCATCTCTGGGGCTTTCTTTTCTCTCTCTCTCTCTCTCTCTCTTTCTTGAGACAGAGTCTTCTTGTGTCACCCAGGCTGGAGTGCGGTGACATGATCTCAGCTCACGGCAACCTCTGCCTCCTGGGTTCAAGTGATTCTCTTGCCTCAGCCTCCCAAGTAGCTGGGACTATAGGTACCCACAACCACACCTGGCTGATCTTTTGTATTTTTAGTAGAGATGGGGTTTCGTCATTTGCCCAGGCTAATTTCGAACTCCTGAGCTCAGGCAATCCACTTGCCTTGGCCTTTCAAAGTGCTGGGATTACAGACGTGAGTCACTGTGCCTGGTGGCGCCTTATTTCTTATTATTCTCTTCTTCATCACTTTGCTAAAGCCATGCTGGAAGTCTCTGACCAGGCCAGGCTCTCTCTGGCCTGAAGCTTGGGTATTTAATTTTTTCTTTGCTTTAAATGCTTTCCCCTCAGATATTTTATGAAAAAGTCTCTCACTTCCTTTAGGGTTTATTCAAAAAGTATCTTGTGAGGGCAAACTTCTCTGACTGACCTTCTATTGAAATTTTGATATTATACTCAACACAGCACCTATCCTTCACATCCTGGATTCTTTTTTCTCCTTGGCACTTATCATCAGTATATTATATATTTTATTTATTTATATTGTTCACTGTTTGTCTTCTTCAGTGTAAATGTTTCAGAATACAGATGTGTTGATTTTGTTGAATGCCATGTCCCTAGCTCCTAGAAGAGTCCCTGGCACACAGTAGGCACTAAGTAAATAATTGTAGAATGCATGGGGAAATGCTCTACTCAGTGGTGTGGTAGCCAAACCAGAAACACTGGCATCCCTGGGAACTTGTTACAAATGCAAACTGTTAAGCCTCACCTAGACCTACTGAGTCAGAAGTGTTTTAACAAGCCTTTCAGGTGATTTGGATGTACGTTAAAATTTAAGAACCACTGCCCTAGATTTCTACCTCATCTATGCTATCTTTGGTACTGGACGCACACATGGTCTCTTTTCAATGTGAAATAAGGCTGATAGCTTTTCTATAGATAGATATTTACCTGTATATTCGAAATATTTTTCTAATAATCAGTTTTTTGGGAACAAAATCAGTCCTTTTATTTATAAAAGATGGAATGTATCTATTACTTTAGGATTCAACCAATGCAATAAAGCAATATATCTATAAAGAAAATGAAACAAACTCAGATGTTTTTTGTAAGTGGTGAATTCTCAAGTTACCTATAACTTTCATCTGACTTGGCTACAAATCAGAAGTTTCCATGATGCCCTCCTTGGGTTTGAAAATTTGCTAAAATGGCTCACAGAATTCAAGAAGCTGCTTATTTACAGTTTCTGGGTTATTTTATAATAAAGGCTATGATAAAGGATACAGATAAAGAGGTACATAGAATGAGGCTGAGAGGAGTCCCAGCCGCAGGAGCTTTGTCCTGTGGAGTGGAGTTGAGGTGCACTATCTTCTGAGCAGATAGATGTGTTCATCAACCCAGAAGCTCTCTGAACTCTGTCATTTTGAGTGTTTATGAAGGCTTCATTACATATGAATGATTAATTAAATTATTGACCATTGGTGATCAACTTACCCTTCAACCCCTCCTCCCTGAAGGTCAGGGAGTGGTGCTAAAAGTTGCAACCCTCTGATCACTTGTTGATTCCCTTGGCAACTAGTTCCCATCCTGAGGCTATCCAGCAGCCCACAGTCATAGGGCAGCTCGGTAGCACACAGGAAGACATTCCTTTGGAAATCCCAAGGGTTTTAGGAGTTAGGTGGAGGGAAGAGAAGGATCAAATATATATTTATTGTTATAAATCACAATATCACAATTACATTTCAAAGAGATAGTTACCAGGTCTCTGAGAAAGACATTCCTGGTTTGTAAAGGTACTAAGAGATGATTGAGCTTTTGAAAGATTTACCTACATTTCAAAAAAATAGAGAACTTAGAAGTTTTCTAAAGTAAATACTTAAAGAAAAGGAAGAAGTTTCTTGCCTAGTTTTCAACAGAAAGAATTAAACCTCTTATTTTTAATTTGCATTTGCTTTTACATGTGCAAGCATACCTGTGACCATTTCCAAAATCTCATATTTTGAACATTATTAAATAATCTTTTATCACTGATAAATAAAAATAATATTTAATTCTATCAATCTCTGTAGTTAGCAATAGTAATGGTGATGACTACAATGATGGTGATGATTGCTGTTGTTTTGATCACTGTGTTCAAACAGGCACTGTGTGGTGTACTTTACATGTTTTCTTTCTATAAGGTAGGACCTATTATTATATTTACTCTACGGATGTAGTAATATGAGGAAACGTGCACAGAAAGAAGTAAGTTACTTGCCTTAAACCAACAAGTGATTAAGTGTAACAATGAGGTAGTTCAAACTCCGGAGTCCATGCTTTTAACCCAAGCTCTGCTTCTTCTCACAGAATGTATGTGTCTTAATGGCAATAGAGATAATGGAAGTCATTGATGTTTTTTAAGGGCTCATGAAAACTCGGTTTGATCACTCATGGATGGCAACAGTAGCAAAAACCTGATGATCTAGTCTAGCCCATGCCCCAGGTCTTCAGTGAAGAAACACTACTGGCAGCAGCAGCTAAGGAAAAAAGAAATCTACAAGGCTTGAGGAATTGCTATTTTCCTTAGTTCAAGAACTATAAACTTACATGTTCTGAATGGAATCTAAGTAACTTAATTTGCACAGCTAGCTAACACTTAATTGTGCAAAGTTTTATTTTTGAAAATCTAGATTGGAAAATGGAGTAGGGGGTAGAAATCTTGGGATTTATTGATAAGATTGTTGTGCTTGCCTCAAAGTCCTTTGGTAGAAGGTGCATTGCTGAACTGTGTTAAGAATTAAATAGAGAAACCGGGAGTAAAGCTCCTTATTGCTGACAACCAAATGCCTGCTGACAATGACAAACTATGGGAGAAGGAGTCTCATGGCTCTTTTCTCTGGCAATATGATAAGCTACTGGATAAACAATATTAAAGGCAGAAGCCTGCCTCCAGGGCTTCCCTAGGAAGACAGCTTGGGTCTCTGTGTTTCCTTGCTCTTTTGGTGCCTCTGGTCAGATGGGGCTAGAGGCTGAACAGATTTAGTAGCATTTTCCTTCTGAATACTGAAAAAAAAAATAACATTTAAGAGGTTCACATTTTTATAGCTGCTTTTTTGGAACAATGTTAAAGTGAAGGTTTTGGCAAGAGAAGGAAGGGTCTTTGCCCCTTCAGGGAAAGAATTCATATGGCCATTATTCACAATTATAAGACATCAAAAGAATTTAGGAAGCACTACCCCAGAGTCTCAAGTGAGTTTTCAAACTCATCCCAAAAGTAATCAATCATTTCCAGACTTAGTTTTTTCTGTTACACTTTTGAGTGTTAAGAGTCTCATAGATTTTATTTCCAAATGTGAGTTGGCCTGGAGAAATAGTCATCCATTTGTGCTTACCTAGAACATGGCCCATTATACATTACCTTATGTGGGATGAAGAATGGGAGGCTCGGTTTCCAGGCTTTATGGTCTTTTTATATCTTTACTGCAGTAGGAAATATCTTTGCCTCTTAGTTTTTGGTTCAGGAAAGCTAGTAGGACTCTGATTTAGGTACAGGATATCAATATCACAGAAAATAGAACACAGAACATATAAAATAGAAAATAGAACATGTATACATGTAGTGCACTCATTGTAAGCCATGTGAGTTCAGCAGTAATTCAGAGACTTCAACAGGCATTGTTATTATCTCCATTTGCTAACAGGAAAATTGAGGTTTATAAAATTAAGATGACTCAGTGACTTGGGCAAGTTAGTTTGTAAGCAAGATGCAGGAATGAGAATCCATGGACTTCCCTGCTTGTGCCCATTCTGCTTCACTGCCCCATAGTGCCTTAGGCCAGGGGTCCCCAACCTCCGGGGCTGAGGACTGGTACTGGTCACTGGCCTGTTAGGAACTGAGCTGCACAACAGGAGGTGAGTGTAGGGGCGAGTAAGCATTACCACCTGAGCTCCTCCTGTCAGATCAGCGGCACCATTAGAATATCATAGGAGTGTGAACCCTGTTATGAACAGTGCACTAGAGGGACTGAGGTTGCACACTCCTTATGACCCTAATGCCTGATGATCTAAGGTCGAATAGTTCCATCATGAAACCATCCCTGCACACCCCATCTGTGGAAAAATTGTCTTTCATGAAACCGGTTCCTGGAGCCCAAAAGGTTGGGGATCACTGCCTTAGACAGAGGACATCAGAGCTGTTGGTGAACAGTTCTTTTGCCCATAGCTACCAACTTCTTCAAAATTCTCCTGCAGCAGGAAACATAGGATACTTTTCAATCCCACTCAGTTAGGACAGAGGTTAGAAGCCAAATTGCTAATCATAGTATAGCTGAATTTACACTGGGACATTATCATGAAATAGCATGGCTTTTTAAAATATTTACCTGAGCAACAAATTCAATTTGTTTCTGGCATAGCAGGAATGCTCAGCACAAATTGATCTACGTGTATATAAAGCATTATCTTATGCTCTAAAACAATGCCTTTAACAAATTTGATAAAATCAATTGTTTTCGTAATTTTCAATGGTCACCAAGACATATTTTATTATTTTTTTATCCTTTGCATACAAACTCCTAACTACAACAAAGAATGTATCAAGAAAAATATCCTCTTTAAGGAAACTGTCTTTCAATGTCTTCATCAACCACCTGAATCATAAACTAACTAATCTCAAGAATTATCAGAAAAACTTGATAAAGCTTCCACTGAGGATCTGATCCCAGTGTTGTATTTTCCATTTCCAATGCACCTGATTTACTTATTTTTTGCCTATTAATTAGGCTTCTTTGCTTAGTATTATATTTAGGGAAAGTAAACATGTAATAAGGCTTCACAAGTATCACACACCTAAGATATCCAAGCTTCTATATACCCAGTAAGTGTTATATGTTACTTATTACCAAACTTGATAGTTACAAGGATAGAGTGTATCTCCTCTTTTTTCTTAAATATATATAGGAATTCAGAATTGTCTTGTACTCACCTGTCTCTACTATTCCCCCAAGTCCTACAGAATGCCCGATTAAATTTGAATTTCAGATAAACAATGAATTTTCTTTCTGTTATAATGTGCTTTCAATATTGTCTGAGATATATTTATACTTAAAAAGTTATCATGAATTGAAGTTGAACTAGACATCTGTAGTTTTATTGGCTAAATCTGGATACCTACTATTGAGTAAGTTGCTGTCTCAATAGTTCCATAGCCTTTGGTCTGAACCTGCTTCTTAGCAGATATAATGCAAAACACATACCTTTCCACTACCTATTCTCTCTTCCTTTCCATTAGAGGGTACAGGCCAATGGGCTGTCCTCTCTACTGCTTCTCATAGAAGATTCACTTAGTTCTTATAAGAGTAAAAAGATAGCTAACATTAAAATTTGAGTTTTAGTTTTAAAGACATATTGCTGACATTAATTTATTGTGAGACCTATGAAAAGTACTCTGCAAGTTCTTATTCATTTTATATCGATAGAAAATGGGTTGGGTTTGATTGTTCTCTGAACTCTTCCATTCCAGACATTTTTTTGATATGAGATGTATCTGTTCCATTTCATAAGCTGCAGAGATAATTGAGTCTCTACACTAATTACTTAAAAAAAGAAACAGGACCAGTTTCTATCATTTGTAAGGATTACACAGGCATTTCATCACATTCCATAGAAACTATAAGGGCTCCAACTAGTTGAAAAGGGATGAAAATCAACAATAAGAAAGGAAATAGAGAATCCAAATATTAAGTAAGCGAGCTGTAATATATTACATTTAAACAAATGTGGGGCAAAGAGAAATTGCACCTGATACTTGTTAAAATAATGAGGAAAACTTTATTCAACACTATTGCAATCAAGGAGAAAGATTGAACTCAACTCCACTGAAAGCAAAAGAAGGAGAGGTTTTAAGAACTGGAATGGGCTTGTGGAAAAGGGTTAGGGGACATTAAGCAGAAGGTTAGTCAATGTGATCAGGCCGTCTGTGTTTACTAATGGGTATTGATCCAAAAGGGGCTCCTACCCTCTCACAGAAATTACATTTCTTAAAGATTTTATTTCAGTGGAAGAGCTCATGTATAGCAAAATACAAAACTCTCTTTCACCCATATGGGTATTTTTCACCATATATGGGTGAAAGAAAGAGAGTTTCACCCATATGGGTATTTTTCACCATATATATATGGGTGAAAGAGAGTTTTGTATTTTTCAGACAATATACATTGTTTCTTTGTATTGATAAAACATTTATAAAATTTCTCCTGTAACAAAAAACTATGATATATTCATCAAAATTCTAGATTTAAAGTGGTATTTCCTGATTATCACTCAAATAAATTACAAATATATAACAAAAAGGCACTCAAAATATGCCAACTTAACCATTTGCGAATTATCACATTGTCTATCAAAACTCCTGAATAAAAAAGCAAATCAAAACAAATTTAAAATAATCTAGAAAGTAATTTTAAAAGAGAATAGTTTAGACAATTACAGACACCAAAAAAATGTTTTTATCATTTACAATAAAAACTGAAAATAAATAAGCTGAGTATTTAAGAAAATAGGAAATGAAGAGAAAAATATATAAAAGAAAGTAAGAAGACATATTTGAAGATAAAAGCTTAAATTAAAGAAAGTTTCAAAACTAGAAGGAAGTATAAATTAAACCAAAGGAAACTTAAAAATAGCTGATTTATAGCAAACTTAATAGCAAAACACCAAAAATAAAAACCATGCCAAAAGAGATGAATTAAAGTATATCAAAACAAAGTGATATTGGCAATTCTATTGCAATATTAACCAACATTTGAGTGTTGACTGTGTACTTACCAGTCTAAGGCCTTAGCATATTATTCATTTAATTATCAATAAAGTAAATCACTTGAAATAGATAACCATTTTACACATCAGAAAACTGCAGTATTTATACAACATATTTCCATAATAAATTGGAAAATGTAAAGAATAACTTCTATCAAATTGTATTTTTCCAATATTCTCTAATAAGAGACAATATATTAACAGAACAATATCCACAGGATAAATTCATATGGTAATTAAGCTTCAACAATAATATTTTAAAATACTATATACTGATAGTTTTGTAAAAGTATTATCTAACTTTTACAAGAACAATTTTGATTATGATGAAAGGTAGAAAACGTTTACCTGCATTTTATGAAGCTAATAAGTCCGTAAGACCATAACTGATTAACCTAGCACAAAAAAGAAAACCAGAACAGCTTTGAACCAGAACAATTTTGAGAAAAAAGCAGTAGAGGCCTTACACTTCTCGGTTCAAAACTTACTTAATATAGAGTTCAACTAAATTTTTTTGATGTTTGACTGCTGACATTGTTTAAGCCTCTTTCTCTTCTGCTTCACATCTGGGCAAGCTGATAAGAAAATCTCAGCTGCCTCATTTGGAGGGCACCACCAGGAGATTCAAACCGGCAAGTCCTTGCTAATCCCATCCCCTAACTACAATAAAAATCCCACGCCAGTCTCTTTTTCTTGCTCTATCAAGGCAATTTTAGACAATCTTAGGCCAGTCTTGTTCTCCCCAGAAAGCCTCCTTATGTATGTAACAAACATATTTATATTCTTTGTGGTGTAAGTGTGTGTCATTATCATCTTGACATTTGAATCAAATCTTGATTTCTGGTCCATCTATTTCAAATCAAGACAGTGCAATATTGTCATAAGAACAGAAATAGATCAGAAGATCAGGCTTTTTAATTTCAACTTTACTTTAAGTTCTAGGATACATGTGCAGAATGTACAGGTTTGTTACATAGGTATAATTGTGCCATGGTGTTTTGCTGCACCTGTCAACCCACCATCTGGGATTTAAGCTCTGCATACATTAGGTATTTGTCCTAATGCTCTCCCTCCCCTTGCCTCCCACCCCCAACACATCTTGGTGTGTGATGTTTCCCTCCCTGTGTCCATGTGTTCTCATTGTTCAATTCCCATTTATGAGTGAGAACATGCAGTGTTTGGTTTTCTAGAACAGACATTTTTAAAGTTTCTAGGAAGTTCAATGGTAAAATACTTTTCAAAAATTGTATTTTTGAATTACATGGGACAATTAATTATCCATTAGTTCCTAGACCATGAAGAAGTTTATGGAGACTTGATGGAGAAGATTGCACATAACTTGGAGACACTAGATGTAATGCATAATGTGGTAAATAAATGAGGGGTGTTTTTTTTCTCCTTTGAGAGAAAGAATGAGTGACTTCATGGATGTATAACAATTTACTGAAGTGTGTTATAGGATGCTGCTTGAAAATAGACATTCAGTAGGCAACTACATTTATTACATGAATAGTGTAATGCCAATTTGAGAAAAAGAAAGAAAAATAGAGAGACAAAGAGAGAGAGAGAACCATGTGTTATATATCTGTACTTTTAGAAGAGTCTAGAGATCTATATGGAAAGACATATATCAGGTTATAAATACTAGTTACCTCAAAAGGTGGGAAGAGGGGTATGGGTGGGGAGATTATTTACTTTTATACAATTTTGTTTGTAATTTTTAAAAGTTTTTGTAACATGCATTGATACATTTTTATTTTAAAATAGCTAATAAAGAAATGTATTAAATGTGTTTAATCAGCAAAAAATGTTACAACTAAATGACAAATGAATTTCAAACATCCATTTAGAACTGTTCAAGAGACAAGAAGAAATGTTAGCATGCACGTTCAAAGCTCTCTGTATATAAAGAAAATTCATGCTTTAACTGAAAGACATAAACAAGATTACTGGCAGCGTACTAACAGTCTTCAACAAATGCAGAATCAACCTGCTACCAATTAAAATTTAAAATCAAGTTTTTGCAAGTGACTTCCAAATATGCCTCAAGACGTTCTTTCTTGACTTCAAACTTTGTGCTCAATTCCCATCTTCACCCTCTAGACTTTCCCCTTTTGAGAAAGGCATTAACCAGTAACAGAGCCATTATTTTTGATGCTTAAGTCTAACACAATAATTTCAAATAAGAACTAACGGTAGTATAAAAGGTAGAAAGCCACTCTTCCCTGAAATCTCATTATCCAATTCCAGAGACAGGAACAACTACATTATCCCTCAAATGAAAGTAAAATCCCATAGATGTACATCTCAGGTGAATAAGTGCAGACGACAGCTACTTTCTTCTTCCTAAGTACTGAACAGGTTACATTTGGCTTCAGCTTCAATTTTAATAGCTGAGATTTGTTTGATATTGATTATTAGTAGAGCAGTAAAAACAAGAGGGGGAGATATCAGATACTCTGGCTAGAAGCAACCCATATACAGATGGTGACATCCCAGCTGATTATATGGCTGATTATTTATTACTAAAAGCTGGTTTAAAAATGCTTTTTTTTCTCCTTTCCAAATACCTCCATCATAAAGCAATTCATTTCATATTATAAATGGGAAACATTTCAAGATGATAGTGAGTGCTTCATCTCTGTAGAGAAAAAGCACTTTACACCTAGATGCATCCTGTTCCAATCCCCTGCAAATGACCAGGTTATCAGAACAAAAAGGTCAGGGAAGAAAGAAAATGTTTTACATGCAATCAGTCAGCAATTATACTGTTTCAGCAGGAGAACAGATGTGAAATTAGTTTTCTTGGATTGGTATTCCCTGGGTATAACCCAGTGAAACTGAAGTCTGAATGAATGAATAAATAAAAACCCGCTATGCCATTCCTCTGCAACAGTTCAGCTGCTGGGTGACATGACCATTAGGGGATCCTTTTTTTAAAAGAAAAATGGTTTGTATTTTTTTCCTAATAAGCAAAATTTCTTTCTCTGTGTTGTGGATCAAAGCTCAGGCTTTTATTCTGTTCTGCTGGCATCATTTCAAGATTTGTAAAGCTTAATACCCTATTTTCAACATCTGATTAACTCATCACTGGGGAAAATCTGAATTCATCTAGGGAGTGCTGAAAGTAAAAACCAGGATACAACAAAATATTTTAAGTATAAATGTTCAGTAAAGTCTAGATATCTTTTTAAAGACACAGTCTTGATTTATTGTACTTAGTAAGTACTAATAGAGAGTTTGTTTTCTCTAGGTCTCGAATCCAATGTATCCAGTCAGATACCAACAGATGGGTATCCACTTAATAAGGTAAGTTTTCTTACAGCCTAACCCTTAGTTAATAACAGGCCTTACTGAAAGTCAGTACACAATCACCTGGAACACAGAAGGGGCTGTCACTGAAAAGTAAAGATAAATATAATTCTCCAACCAAAACTTCTAATCACTCCAGTGGCAATAATAGTGCAAAAGGGATCTCTCATACATTTGCCCCAGTGCTAGATCTGTGTGTACAACCATCTTCCATTAGACCTCTTTCAGGCACTGAAGTCAGACTCCCATACCAAGGTGATTGCTGACAAGCTTTTGACTGAGACACAGATCAGCCGCTATTTAAATAGTTAATATTTATTTCAATCTGTGTTAGAAAAATAGATATAACTAGCACATGATCATATCAATATTGTTGTATAAGACAGACATGTCTTTAAGTAACATAAGTGAATAAAAGTTATCAAGTAAATAATTCAGGTAGCTTTTAAGTACAGCATACATATAAGATGATATTCAGATGGCTGAGGTTGAGGAATCATGACCAAAGGTGCACACACTCTGGACTTAGGCTATCAAACACCTCTGAACTTACAGAGTCAGTAATGTTGATACATCTTCTCTAACATCTCATAAAACTGTGATGGTTAATACTGAGTGTCAACTTGATTGGACTGAAGGATGCAAACTATTGTTCCTGCGTGTGTCTGTGAGAGTGTTGCCAAAGAAGATTAACATTTGAGTCGGTGGACTGGGAGAGACAGTGTGGGCACCTCAAGCTGGGTGGGTACCATCTAATCAGTGGCTAATAAAGCTAGGATAAAGCAGGCAGAGGAACATGGAAAGAGTAGACTGGCTGAGTCTTCTAATCTTCATCTATTTCCTGCACTGGATGCTTCCTGACCTTGAACATCAGACTCCAAGTTCTTCAGCTTTTGGACTCTTGGACTTACACCAGCAGTTTGCCAGGGGCTCTCAGGCCTTCAGCCATGCACTGAAGGCTACACTATTGAGATTTGGGACTTGGACTGGCTTCCTTGCTCCTCAAATTGCAGATGGCCTATTGTGGGACTTCACCTTGTGACTGTGTGAGTCAATTCTTCTTAATAAACTACCCTTCATACATATGTCTATCCTGTTTGTCTTATGCCTCTAGAGAACCCTGACGAATACACTGTTCTTCATTATCTTGCAACTGATGCCACCTTCAGTCTGGTAGATTGTGTTCCATACTTGATTCTGTGACTTGGTTACTATGTGGTTTTTGGAAATTATTTAATTCCTCTGAAGTTCAATTATTTTATTAGGAAAATAATCCCAAAACCCACCTCATGGTCACAAAATCTTTAAACAAATTATTAGCAGATAGTCAGCAATATTTTAAAATAATTATGCAATATGACCACGTGAAGTTTATGAAGAAAAATTATGTGATAACATAAACTGATGCAGAAATGCCAGATAAAAATGCCAGAATGTTTGATAAAATGCCAGAATGTTATATCAAGTGCAAATATTCTAAAAAGATGCAAGGAAAATCAATACATTCTCAGATGAAGGAACTCTAAAAGCATCCTTCACCAAAAGATTTACTTTTAAAGAATGGATAAATGAAATTCTGTAACCAGAGTGAAAACAATAAAAGAAGGAATCTTAGAACATCAGGAAAGAAGAAACATAGCAAGCAAGCAAATAATAATAATAATAAATATACAGATAAGTATAAGAGATGACCTTTCTTATCTAAAGTTTTTTTAAATGCATTTGATGGCTGAATCAAAAGTTATAACAGTGTCTGATATGGTTCTAAAGGTATGCTAAGGAAATATTTAAGACAGTTATATTACAAAATGGCAAGCATAAAAGTGCCTGAAGGGGAGAAGAGTTCTACACTCTCTTGAGCTGGGAAAATGAAACCACTAGCATACTGTGATAGGTTATGTATATATAATATAGTACCTATAGCAAACACTGAAAAAGCTATACAAGGAAATAAACCCAAATCACTTTAAATAAATCAAAGTAGAATTCTAAAGAAAAAAGTTTAAGTAACCCACAAAATGGCAGAGAAAAGAAAACAGAGAAACCTAAAAGAAAAAAGTCAGAAAACAAAAAAAAAATCCAATGATAGACTTAAATCTAACATATTAATAATTACATTATTATAAATGGTCTAAACATACCAAATAAAAGGCAGAAATTGGGAGAATTTATAAAAATATGATTCAACTATATGCTGCCTATATATGACGTAGGCAGAGTGAAAGTAAAAGGATGTAAAAAGGATATATTGTGCAAACATTAATTAAAAGAAAAGAGTGGCTACATTAATATCAGTCAAAGTAGATTTCATTTCAGACCAAAAAAATTTACCAGATACAGAAAAGGACATTATATAAAAATAGAAGTGTTATTCCACCAACAATAGTAATCCTAAATATGTATACATCAAACAACAGAGATGCAAAACAAATGTATCAAAAGTTATTGAAATTAAGACAAAAACAAATTTATAATTATAATCGGAAACTTCAATAATCCTCTCTCAACAATTGATAGAAATAGGAAGACAGTCAGAAAGGATATACTAATAAACAACTCAACTACACTAGCCAAAAAGATCTAATGTACATTTACAGAAGATCCCACCCCAGAACAGCAGAGTATCAATTTTTTCCAAATGCCCACAGAACATGAACCAAGATAAACCATATCCTAAACTTTAAAATAAATCCTAAGTTTGAAAGAATTGAAATAAAGTGTGTTCCAACTGCACACAATGGAATCAAATTAGAAATCAATCACAGAAATTGATCATTAAATATTTGGAAACGGAGCAACATATTTTTTCATAATCCATGGATCAAATACAATTTCCAAGGGGAAATAAAAAACATACTGAACTGAATGAAAATGAATCATGACATATCAAAGTTTATGGAGCACAGCTAAAACAATGCTAAGAGGCAAATTTATGGCACTAAATACATACAGTACAAAATTGTAAATGTCTCAAACCATTAAATCAAACTCCCATCACAGGAACCTAGAAAAAGAAAAACAACAACAGCAAATTCAATCAAACAGAAGCAAGAACATATTTTTTTAAAAAGCAAAAATCAATTAAATAATTGAAAACAGAAAAACATTCAAGAAAAATAAATGAAACAAAGGGCTGATGAGCCCATTATTTGAAAACATTAATACAATTAATACATCTCTATCATCACTGATATAAAAAGACAGAAGACACAAATTATCACTATCAGGAATAAAATGGGAAATCACGATAGATCCTGCAGACATCAAAAGAATAATAAAAGAATATTATAAACAGTTCTACACACATAAATTTGACAAGTTACATAAAACGGACCAATTTCCTCCAAAATTCTAACTACAATTCACCCAATTTAAAATAAAGAATTGGGATAGCCCTATTGTTATTAGAGAATTTGAATCACAATTTAAAGACTCTTTTAAAAAAAGAGATCTCCTGGTCCAGATGGCTCTATAAAATATTTAAAGAAGAAGTAACATTAATTCTACACAATATTTTCCAGAAAACAGAAAAGGAGGGAACACCTCCCAATTTATTTTATAAAGCTTATGTTATTGTGCTCCCAAAATCAAAAAAAAGAAAGTCCAAATAAAAATCTAGGAACCAATGTCATTAATAAATATAGCCACAAAATCTTTAAACAAATTATTAGCAGATAGTCAGCAATATTTAAAAATAATTATGCAATAAAACCACATGAAGTTTATGAAGAAAAATTATATGATAATATAAATTGATGCAGAAGCATTTTATAAAATTCAAAATATGTTCATAACTTTCAAAAACTCTCAAAAATTAGGAATGGGGACCTCTCTTGAATTTATATACATCATCTACATAGAAAATGAGGAAACCTACAGCTAACATTTTATTTAATGAAAAGAGTGAATGTTTTCCCCCCTCAGACTGGGAACAAGTCAAGGACACCCACTCCTACCACCTATTCTACTTAGTGCTGGAAGTTCTAGCCAATACAATAAGGCAGTGAATAAAGGGCATATAAATCAAAAACCAAGAAATAAAACTGTCTTTATTTGCAGATGACACAATTGTCTACAGAAAAAATAACCAAAAGAAAAAAAAACTTATTTAGAAAAACCTCAAATTCCTAGAATCAAAAAGTGAGTTTAGTAAGTTTGCGATTTAAAAGGTAAAGATATAAAAATCAATGGTAGAGGAGGACTCAAGATGGCGCTGTGAGAACAACCGAGGATTGGAGCTCTCCTTGAATCCGCAAAGAGGTGAGTCGGAGCTGCATTTCCAGACTGATCTTTGTTGCCCACAGAACGGGGAAACTCCCAAGTATAAAAAAGACACAGGGCGGTGGCGGCCGGCCCTACCCAGCAATCCCCACAGGGCGCGCTTGTCCGGGTGCCCTGCTGAACTGGCAACCTGAGACTAGAGAGGGCAGGACTTGAGACTGAACGAGACTTGCACAGTAGGCCAGCCCAGGGGATTACTGGGACAGAGCGTTTGGGATACCCAGTGGGACAAACAAAACCGCGATTTAAAACTATCCTGAGCAGACAGTCCGAGACGCTCTGTGGGGGAGGGGCGTCCACCACTACCGAGGCAACCCGCCTCAACTGAGATATACGCCCACTGCTGACGCAGCCAGCCATTGCCGAGGCAACCCATCCCTACTGAGATACACGCCCACTGCTGACGCAGCCTCCCGCTGCCGAGGCAACACACTACAACGAAGAGACTCTGACGCAGGGCGTGGCGGAGACCACAGCAGAGCCTGCAGGAACAGGGCGAACCACACAACAGCAGGGCGGAGCCTCGGCAGGCAAACAGTGGCTAGTCTGCCTCCTAGCTAGGCAGGACACCTCAACGGACATCGAAAAATAAAGCCCGAACACCCCAACACAGAGCATTTGAGAAAAAAAGGGTTTTTTTAATGAGCTCTGTTGCAGCAGAATCAAACATAGCAGCCTAATAGTGCTGAATGAATAACAGAGCTCACAGCTCAGCAATTGAGCTCATAAAAAGTACAGACTGTCTCCTCAAGCAGCTCCCTGACCCCTCTATATCCAAAAGACTGACATTTGGCAGGCATCATCCTGGGACAAAGATAGCAGAAAAAGAAACTGGTAGCATCCCTCACTGTGCCACAGCTGCTAGAGGTGCACCCCAGACAAGCAGGGCCTGGAGTGGACCTCAGCAGTTGTACAGCGAAGGGGCTAGGCTGGTAGAAGGAAAACCAAGTAACAGAAATACTTCATCATCAACAATCTGGGTGTCCACTCAGTGACCCAATCGAAAAGTCAGCAACTACGCAGATGACAAGTGGATAAACCCACAAAGATGGGAAGAAACCAGCGAAAAAAGGAGGAAAACACCGGAAACCAGAACACCTTGCCTCCTAGAAAGGACCAAAACTCCTCACCAGCAAGGGAACAAAGCTGGACGGAGAATGACTGTGACGAAATGACAGAATTAGACTTCAGAAGGTGGATAATGAGAAACTTCTGTGAGCTAAAAGAACATATATTAAATCAATGAAAAGAAACTAAGGAACTTAAAAAAAGATATGAGGAAATGATAACAAGAATGGATAAGTTAGAGAGGAATATGAATGAACTAAAGGAGCTGAAAAACACAATACGAGAACTTCACGAAGCATGCACAAGTTTCAATAGCCGAATTGACCAAGCAGAAGAAAGAATATCTGAAGTCGAAGACCAACTCAATGAAATAAAACAAGAAACCAAGATTAGAGAAAAAAGCACAAAAAGGAATGAACAAAGTCTCCAAGAAATGTGGGACTATGTGAAAAGACCTAACCTACGTTTGATAGGTGTACCAGAAGGGGACGAAGAGAATGAATCCAAGCTGGAAAATACTCTTCAGGACATCATCCAAGAAAACTTCCCCCACCTAGCAAGACAGGCCAACACTCAAATGCAGGAAATACAGAGAACACCACAAAGATATTCTGCAAGAAGAGTAACCCCAAGGCACATAATCGTCAGATTCAACAAGGTTGAAATAAAGGAGAAAATACTAAGGGCAGCCAGAGAGAAGGGTCGAGTTACCCACAAAGGGAAGCCCATCAGGCTCACAGCAGATCTCTCGGCAGAAACACTATAAGCCAGAAGAGAGTGGGGGCCAATATTCAACATTCTTAAAGAAAAGAACTTTCAACCCAGAATTTCATATCCAGCCAAACTGAGCTTCAGAAGTGAAGGAAAAATAAAATCCTTTGTGAACAAGCAAGTACTCAAAAATTTTGTCACCACCAGGCCTGCTTTACAAGAGCTCCTAAAAGAGGCACTACACATAGAAAGGAACAACCAGTACCAGCCATTCCAAAATCACACTAAATGCTAAAGAGCATCAACAAAATGAAGAATCTACAACAACTAACAGGCAAAACAGCCACTTAGCATCAAAATGGCAGTATCAAATTCACACATAACAATATTAACCCTAAATGTAAATCGACTAAATGCACCGATCAAAAGACACAGACTGGCAAATTGGATAAAAATCCACAACCCATCAGTGTGCTGTATCCAGGAAACCAATCTCACATGCAAGGATACACAAAGGCTCAAAATAAAGGGATGGAGGAAGATATACCAAGCAAATGGAGAGCAAAAAAAAGCAGGAGTTGCAATTCTCATCTCTGATAAAATAGACTTTAAAGCAACAAAGATCAAAAGAGACAAAGAAGGCCATTACATAATGGTAAAAGGATCGATACAACAAGAAGAGCTAACGATCCTAAACATATATGGACCCAATGCCGGAGCACCCAGATACATAAGGCAAGTTCTTAATGACTTACAAAGAGACTTAGACTCCCACACAATAATAGTGGGAGACTTTAACACTCCACTGTCAATATTAGACAGATCAACCAGACAGAAAAACAACAAGGATATCCAGGGCTTGAACTCAGACCTGGAGTAAGCAAACCTGATAGACATTTACAGAACTCTCCACCCCAAATCCACAGAATACACATTCTTCTCAGCACCACATCACACCTACTCTAAAATTGACCATATAATTGGAAGTAAAGCACTGCTCAACAAATGCAAAACAACTGAAATCATAACAAACAGCCTCTCAGACCATAGTGCAATCAAGTTAGAGCTCAGAATACAGAAACCAACCCAGAACCGCACAGCTTCATGGAAACTGAACAACTGGCTCTTGAATGTTGACTGGGTAAACAATGAAATGAAGTCAGAATAAAGAAGTTCTTCGAAACCAATGAGAATGAAGACACAACATGCCAGAACCTCTGGGACACATTTAAAGCAGTCTCTAGAGGAAAGTATATAGCAATAAGTGCCCATATGAGGAGAATGGAGAGATCCAAAATTGACACCCTATCATCAAAATTGAAAGAGCTAGAGGAGCAAGATCAAAAAAACTCAAAACCCAGCAGAAGACAAGAAATAACTAAGATCAGAGCTGAACTGAAGGAGATTGAGACATGAAAAACCCTTCAAAAAATCAATAAATCCAAGAGCTGGTTTTTTGAAAAGATCAACAAAATAGACAGACCACTAGCCAGATTGATTAAAAAGAAAAGAGAGAACGACCAAATAGATGCAATATAAAATGATAAAGGAGAAATCACCACAGATTCCACAGAAATTCAAACCATGATCAGAGAATATTACAAACAACTCTATGTGCATAAACTAGTAAACCTGGAAGAAATGGATAAATTCCTGGACTCCTGTGTCCTCCCAAGCCTAAACCAGAAGGAAGCTGAAACTATGAATAGACCAATAACAAGGTCAGAAGTCGAGGCAGCAATTAAGAGCCTACCACACAAAAAAAGCCCAGGTCCAGACGGGTTCACAGCCGAATTCTACCAGACACACAAAGAGGAGCTGGTACCATTCCTTCTAAAACTATTTCAAACAATCCAAAAAGAGGGAATCCTTCCCAAATCATTTTACGAGACCAACATCATTCTGATACCAAAACCCGGCAGAGACCCAACAAGAAAAGAAAACTTCAGGCCAATATCCATGATGAAAATAGATACAAAAATCTTCAATAAAATATTGGCAAGCCGAATGCAACAGCAAATCAAAAAACTTATTCACCATGATCAAGTAGGATTCATCCCGGGGATGCAAGGCTGGTTCAACATACGCAAGTCTATCAACGTAATTCACCACATAAACAGAACCAAAAGCAAAAACCACATGATTATCTCAATTGGCGCAGAGAAGGCATTTGACAAAATTCTACAGCCCTTTATGCTAAAAACCCTCAATAAACTCGGTATCGATGGAACGTATCTCAAAGTAATAAAAGCTATTTATGACAAACCAACAGCCAATATCATACTGAATGGGCAAAAACTGGAAGCATTCCCTTTGAAATCTGGCACTAGACAAGGATGCCCTCTTTCACCACTCCTATTCAATATAGTACTGGAAGTTCTAGCCAGAGCAATCAGGCAAGAAAAAGAAATAAAGGGTATTCAAATAGGGAAGGTGGAAGCCAAATTGTCTCTATTTGCAGACGACATGATAGTATACCTAGAAGACCCCATCACCTCAGCCCAAAAACTCCTGAAACTGATAAACAACTTCAGCAAAGTCTCAGGATATAAAATCAATGTGCAAAAATCACAAGCATTCGTCTACACCAATAACAGACTTAAAGAAAGCCAAATCAAGAACGAACTGCCATTCACAATTGCTACAAAAAGAATAAAATACCTTGGAATACAACTCACAAGGAACGTAAGGGACCTCTTCAAGGAGAACTACAAACCACTGCTCAACGAAATCAGAGAGGACACAAACAGATGGAGAAACATTCCATGTTCATGGTTAGGAAGAATTAATATCGTGAAAATGGCTATACTGCCCAAAGGAATTTACAGAATCAATGCTATCCCCATCAAGCTACCATTGACTTTCTTCACAGAACTGGAAAAAACCACCATGAACTTCATATGGAACCAAAAGAGAGCCCGCATAGCCAAGGCAATTCTAAGCAAAAAGAACACAGTGGGGGGCATCAAACTACCAGATTTCAAACTATACTACAAGGCTACAGTAATCAAAACAGCATGGTACTGGTACCAAAACAGAGATATAGACCAACGGAACAAAACCGAGGCACTGGAGGCAACACAACATATCTACAACTATACAATCTTTGATAAACCTGACAAAAACAAGCAAGGGGGAAAGGATTCCCTGTTTAACAAATGGTGTTGGGAAAACTGGCTAGCCATGTGCAGAAGCAGAAACTGGACCCCTTCCTGACACCTTACACTAAAATTAACTCCAGATGGATTAAAGACTTAAACATAAGACCTGGCACCATAAAAACCCTAGAAGGAAATCTAGGCAAAACTATCCAGGACATAGGAGTACGCAAGGACTTCATGACCAAAACACCAAGAGCATTGGCAACAAAAGCCAAAATAGACAAATGGGACCTAATGAAACTCCACAGCTTCTGCACGGCAAAAGAAACAGTCACTAGAGTGGATCGGCAACCAACAGAATGGGAAAAAATTTTCGCAGTCTACCCATCTGACAAAGGGCTGATATCCAGAATTTACAAACAACTCAAGCAGATTTACAGGAAAAAAACAAACAAGCCCATTCAAAAGTGGGCAAAGGATATGAACAGATACTTTACGAAAGAAGACATATATGAGGCCAACAATCATATGAAAAAATGCTCATCGTCACTGGCCATCAGAGAGATGCAAATCAAAACCACATTGAGATACCATCTCACGCCAGTTAGAATGGCGATCATTAAAAAATCTGGAGACAACAGATGCTGGAGAGGATGTGGAGAAAAAGGAACACTTTTACACTGTTGGTGGGAGTGTAAATTAGTTCAACCATTGTGGAAGACAGTGTGGCGATTCCTCAAGGCCTTAGAAATAGAAATTCCATTTGACCCAGCAATCCCATTACTGGGTATATATCCAAAAGACTATAGATCATTCTACTATAAGGACACATGTACACGAATGTTCATTGCAGCACTGTTTACAATAGCAAAGACCTGGAATCAACCCAAATGCCCATTGATAATAGACTGGATTGGAAAAATGTGGCACATATACACCATGGAATATTATGCAGCAATCAGAAATGATGAGTTTGTGTCTTTTGTAGGGACATGGATGAATCTGGAGAACGTCATCCTCAGCAAACTGACACAAGAACAGAAAATGAAACACCGCATATTCTCACTCATAGGCGGGTGATGAAAAATGAGAACACATGGACACAGAAAGGGGAGTACTAAACACTGGGGTCTATTGGGGGGAAAAGGGGAGGGCCAGTGGGAGGGGGAAGTGGGGAGGGATAGCCTGGGGAGAAATACCAAATGTGGGTGAAGGGGAGAAGGAAAGAAAAGCACACTGCCATGTGTGTTCCTATGCAACTGTCTTGCATGCTCTGCTCATGTACCCCAAAACCTAAAATCCAATAAAAAAAACAATCAATGGTATTTCCATATACAAGCTGTGAAGTTATAACCCATACAATTTAAAACATCATAGCATTTACAATCACTAAAATCAACTTCAAATTCTTATCTATAAATTGAATGAAGTATATATAAGACTTGTATGCTGAAAACTGTAAAATGCTGAAAAAAGAAATCAAAGAATATCTAAATGAATGGAGATACATAGCATGTTGATAAATTGAAAAATAATCAGAAAAGATGTCCATTCTTTCCAAATTGTTATACAGGTTTAACATATATTTTAATGAAATCCCAGAAGGAATTTTTGTAGCTATAGACAAGAATACTCCAAATGTGGGGAAAAAAGGAAATAGAATAGGAAAATAATTTTGAAATAGAAGAATAAAGCAGGAGGAATCATTCTACTTTATTTTGAGATTTTTTACCTAGTGACAGTAATCTACACTGTGTAATTAGTTATTGTTTTTAGTGAAGAAATACACACAGATCAATGGAATAGGGTAGCCCAGAAAAAGACCATGTAATCATGCCCAAATAGTTTTGGACAAAGGAACAAAAGTAAATTCAATGGTTGTGGGGGAAGCCTTTTTATTAAGTGATGCTGAAACAAATGAACATCTGTGGGGGAATTTAAAAAAGGAAGTTCAACCTAAACTTTACACTTTTCCAAACATTAACTCAAAATAAATAACAGATTTAAGTCTAAAACAAAAAAAATCTATAAAACTTTTGGAAATATCATAGGGGAAAACCTTCAGGATCTAGGGCTAGACAAAGAGTTCTTAGATTTGATGCCAAAAGTATAATTCAAAAAAAGAAAAATGACTAACTGAACTTCAACAAAATAAAAAAGTTTTCCTCTGCCAAATATCTTTTTAAGAGGTTGAAAAGACAAGCTATGAACTTGGAAAAACTATTTTCAAACCACATAGCTGATGTAGAGCTGATATCTAAAAAAAAAAACAAACAAAAAAAAAAACAAAGAATTCTCAAAACTCAATAATAAAATAAGTAACGATCCAGTTAGAAATGGGCAAAGGCATGAAGAGACATTTTGCCAAAGAGAATGGAGAGAGAAAGCAAATAACTATTCAATATCTTTAGCCATTGGGGAAATGCAATTTAAACCTCAGCAAGATTCCACTACGCACCTATAAGAATGGCTAAAGTTAAATATATGATAACACAAAATATTTGCAAGAATGTGAAGAAACTGGCTCATACATGCATTGCTGGTTGGAATCTAAAATGCTACAGCTTTACAGCTTTTAGAACACTGAACATGCAACTAATATATAACTCAACAATTACACTCTGAGACATTTATCCCAAAGATATGGAAATGTATGTGCACACAAAATCCTATACAAAAAATGTTTATAACAGCTTTACTCATAAATATGTTTCTAGTGTGGAAGTTTTACTTATTCATAATTTGTAAAATCAAGAAATAACACAGGTATTCTTCAATGTGTAAATAGTTACATTGCAGTACATTCATTCCGTGGAATACTAAAAGGAACAAACTATTGAATCAAGCAATGACCTGGATGAATCTACAGAGAATTATGCTGAAGAAGAATTTTAAAAATCTCAAAAATTAAATAGCATATGAACCCATTACATGACATTTTTTACAACATTGGTAATATTATAGAGATGAAGAACTTATAGTAGTTCCCAGGGGTTGAAGATTGAAAACAGGAGGGAAGTGGTGTGGCCACAAAAAGGCAACATGAGAGATAATTTTGGTAATGAAAATGTTCTATATCTTGACTACCAATGTGAGTATACTGGTTGTGATTTTGAACTATGGGTTTGCAAGATGTTACCATACGAGAGAAAACTGGGTAAAAAAAGCACAAGATCTCTCTATATTATTTTTCATAACTTCATGTGAATCTACAATTACCTTAAAATAAAAAGCCTAATTAATAAACAGGAAAATATATACACATGTTCAGTATTTAATTTTGGTATCCTTCTGCTGTCATTCAATCCCCCCCAGTGTGCTTCTTTCAAATATACACACATACAACTTCTCTCTCTCTCTCAGTCACACACACACACACACACACACACACAGAGTAGAGAGAGAGAGATCTGCTTGATATCTCATAACTTCAAAATACTATCCCTCAGACTCATCTTAGGTCTCCTTGAGACCTCACTTCAGTGTTTCCCAAACTGAAATGCCTGCCCCCAATCCCTATCCAGACATGCCAATCCTGGTCCTTTTCAAAACCAGTTTAATTTCCATCTTCTTCTGGAAGCCAGCCCCTAGCTTTAGGGTACACAGTGATAAATCTCATCTCTCCATTTCTTTTTTTTTTTTTTTTTTTAGAGCTGATTTTTTTTTTAATTTTTTATTGGATTTTAGGTTTTGGGGTACATGAGCAGAGCATGCAAGACAGTTGCGTAGGTACACACATGGCGGTGTGCTTTGCTTTCCTTCTCCCCTTCACCCACATTTGGCATTTCTCCCCAGGCTATCCCTCCCCACCTCCCCCTCCCACTGACCCTCCCCTTTTCCCCCCAATAGACCCCAGTGTTTAGTACTCCCCTTTCTGTGTCCATGTGTTCTCATTTTTTATCACCCGCCTATGAGTGAGAATATGCGGTGTTTCATTTTCTGTTCTTGTGTCAGTTTTCTGAGGATGACGTTCTCCAGATTCATCCATGTCCCTACAAACGACACAAACTCATCATTTCTGATTGCTGCATAATATTCCATGGTGTATATGTGCCACATTTTTCCAATCCAGTCTATTATCCCATTACTGGGTATATATCCAAAAGACTATAAATCGTTCTACTATAAGGACACATGTACACGAATGTTCATTGCAGCACTGTTTACAATAGCAAAGACCTGGAATCAACCCAAATGCCCATTGATAATAGACTCTCCATTTCTTTAAAACTTAATTTTCATATATTTGCCTTGAACTGAGATTAACTCCCTTGTCAATATAAAGATAACTTTTAGATGATCCTCTCTCCCTAATTTGGAAAAGGGTCTGTTCTCCTAAGAAGACAACCCATTGATTGAGGACAGAGAAATACATTGCATGCTTCTCACATCTTCTATAGTGCTCAGTATAAATATTTACTTTGATCATTTATCAAACATTAATTAAGCCTTTATTAAGTACCAGGCACTGTACTCAGTACAGATAACTCTATTGAGAGTGACAGAGTGGGGATTATGTTTAATATTCACAGATAATGATACAACTTTGAACCAGTTTCACTTCATAAAGGAATAATTAGAGAACTAGAAAAATTCATATGGCCCATGACCCTTCCCTTCCCTCAGGAACAGGCTTTAACTAGAATATTAAGAAGGGAAAATGTCCCACATCTTGAAGGGCAATGATGAAAAACTAACAGCTAATACCAAATTGAATGTGGTTCCCTAATATCAGTAATATGACAAGGATCTCTGCTATCATTTCTGGTCTACATTCTAGTTTAGAGCAATCAGGTAGGAAAATGATATAAAAAGAACCCAGAAAGAGACAAGACTGTCTCTCTCTCTCTCCATTTGATCATCTATGCAGAAAATGTGATGGCATCTACAAATCAACTCCAAGAAAAGTTAAATGAGTTTATCCAGGTTACAGGATACAAAATCAACACAGAAAAATTAATTTTATTATTATTTACTGGCAAAGAATAATCAGATGTAAAAACTTTAGAAAAACAGCACTTAGGCCAGGCGCGGTGGCTCAAGCCTGTAATCCCAGCACTTTGGGAGGCCGAGGTGGGTGGATCACGAGGTCAAGAGATCGAGACCATCCTGGTCAACATGGTGAAACCCCATCTCTACTAAAAATACAAAAAATTAGCTGGGCATGGTGGCACGTGCCTATAATCCCAGCTACTCAGGAGGCTGAGGCAGGAGAATTGCCTGAACCCAGGAGGTGGAGGTTGCCGTGAGCCAAGATTGTGCCATTGCACTCCAGCCTGGGTAACAAGAGCGAAACTCCGTCTCCAAAAAAAAAGAAAGAAAGAAAGAAAAACAGCACTTAGAATGGAATTAGAAAATATGAAATCCTTAGGAATTAATTTGATAATACATGCTCAATATCTGAACACTAAAACTGTAAAACAGTACTGAGAGAAATTAAAGTAGACCTAAGTAAATGAAGAAAGTTTTCATAAATCAAAAGACTCAATATTTTTAAGATGTCAATTCTTCTCAAATTTATCTGTATAATCAATGCAATCCCAATCAAAACCACAGTGAGTTTTTTTAAATCAGTAGTTGATTCTAAAATTCGTATGAAAATAAAAGGGTCTAGAACAGGAAAGTATCTTTTTGTTTTCCCCAGACAGAGTCTACCTTTGTCGCCCACACTGGAGTGCAATGGCGCAATCTTAACTCACTGCAACCTCCACTTCCCAGGCTCAAGTGATTCTGATGTCTAGACCCCTGAGAAGCTGGGATTACAGGCACAAGCCAACACACCCAGCTAACTTCTATAGTTTTAGTAGAGACAGGGTTTTGCTATGCTAGCTAGGCTGGTATGGAACTCCTGGCCTCAAGTGATTTACTTGCCTCAGCCTACCAGAAAACAACTTTGTTAGAAAAACAAAGTTGGTGCACTGATTTACTACCTGATTTTAAAACTTATTACTCTTCAGTAATTAAGACATTGTGAAATTGACATAAAAATATACAAATAGGTCAATGAAGCATAATAAAGATGTGGAGGAACTAGAACTCTCTACATTGTTGGTGGGAACATAAAATGGTACCAACACTTTGGAAAGCAATTGTTCAGTTTTTTAAAATGTTAATCATGCATCTAATATTTGATCTAGCCATTCCATTCCTAAAGAAATGAAAGTATGCATCCATACAGACTTGTGCATGAATTATCATGGCAGCTTTATTTGTAACAACTAAAAACTAGAAACAACTAGAATGTATAAACATTTTGTGGCATTTCCATCCAAGGGGATACTAATTTGCAACAAAAAAGAATGAACGATATGGAACAATATAGATAAATCCAAAAATTGCTATGCTGAGTGAACACAGTAGACAAAATAGAGTACAAACTATACTATTCCATTAATATGAAACTATAAAATTCAACTAATCTATAATGAGAGAAAGAACGTCATGGTTGCTTAGAAGGTAGTAACGAGAAGTGGAAAGGGAGAAAGAGAGAAGGGATTAAGGGGTATAAGCAAAATTTTTGTGCTGATGTATACATTTGCTATTTTGTCTTTGGTGATGGTTTCATGTGTGCACATATTTGTTGAACTTATTAAATTGCGCATTTTAATAAGTACTGTTTATTGTATGTCAGTTCGATTTCAATAAAGCTGTTTTAAATAATACTGCCCAAAACAAAATCACAATATTATGGCCACAACTCAGACAAATTTAATTAGGATGTTTAGAAATGAGACCCATCTAAGCAGTCCCAAGCATTAATATTTTTTAAAGCTCCCTAAGGGAGTCTAGTATGTGTCCAATGTTCAGAAGCACTAAAATAATGAAAGGCTTTGAGAATTATTAAAGGGAGAATGTAATCTGCTGTGTACTATGTACTAGAGAAGCCAAGCAAAGGGAAACTAAGAAGAATCCACATAATCACGTTAGGAAGAAATTAATATTGATCTTAGAAAGATAAGACACATGTAAAAAAAGTTTGAGTCACTATGTGATCTACATTAGCTACTCGAGGTTTAACTAATCCTTTATTTGGAGAATTTCATAGAAAACCTTTTAGGCAAGACTCTAAAGGGGAGAATTCTATTGTCTGTGACATGGTGATGGATGACCTAGGTTCTACAACAAATTTTCCAAGTGGGGAAACATACACATACATACACTTTGTTTTTATTTTAGGTTTTCCCATGGAACTCTTACAAGAAAGGAAAATCACAGTTTAAGATTAAAGTAGTTCCATCACATAACTCAAGTTGCCACGGCTCTTAATCTTTCAATTAAGAAAAATCATTGCAAAAAGCAAGCATTTTTATTTCTCTTTTTCTTCTGCTACGAACATGGTCATACATTTGCAGAAACCAATGTACATGTACAGATACCTTCTATTTAAAAACCTTGGAATTTTGAATGATGATAAATGCTCCTAAGACATCAAAAAAGGTTACCAGAGACTTTCTCTCTGTGGTCTATGGGCGGCCTTCAGAAAATTACAGACAACTTTACATTGCACACATATGTAAATTTTGTAAAATAAAGAGGACAGAGTTTTTATACAAAGAGCTTGCTGATCTAAAAGGATAAAGAGCAATTAACTCAAAACAAACATATCTAAGCATATTTTTATCCACTAGACTATATTCTCCAATGAGAAAACTGTGTGGGGTCTCAGGTCACAAGAGTGCTTTTATAGAAAATTGACTGCAATGTTAACCAAACCTACTAAACAGCTCTTATTACCTACTCGTATGAGTTCTATTTAATATATTGGCAAATCTTTCTTCTTCAATAGCAAGGTATATTAGAGGGATGATGACAGATCATCAGCTATTCTTACTGAGTACCCCCTATGTACAGTTCTTGGCTGCAGTATTTGGATGAAAAGGCAGGAGTCACAAAGTTGGAACTTTTCTGGGTAATTTTAAGGGAACAAGTGTTCTAAAGCCTTTTTTAGTCATTTTTCCCACAGGGCTAATTCCTCTCTCAAGCAAATGGAAAATATACTTCAGTGAGAAGGATTATGAAGTAATTACAAAGTAGGTTGCTCTGATTCCACTAAGCTCAGGGGGCATCAGAGACAAACATATAGGAGGAACGTGAGGGCTAGAAAAGACCACAGAGATAGATGATTAGCTAGTGAGAAAATGAAAACGTAAGGGTTTTGGAAGAAAGTTGAAAAAGCTAATCCAGCTTTGAAAGGAAAATATGAACATGTTATATTTTTAGAAATACTGTGCTTTTTGTCCATAAAATTCATGAAGAGAAATTTACAAAATATTTTGGATCCCCAAGCAACACATATTCTTTCTGTATAAGGAAACATCAAAGTTCGCAGTCAACCTTGAATTTTTTGTTCCTCCATAACAAATAAATCTCTCTGAATCAACACTTCTATTCCATTTCTTTGTAAATTTCCTCTCTCCCTCTTCCTCAAGTTTCTCTGATTGGTTTAATAAACACTGTAATTATCCCACCACATGCAAGTTTTTCTGTGTTAGTTCCACCTACGTCAAGAATATCAAGACAATTTCTGCGTTTCGATTATGAAATCTGCTCCAACATTCACAGTCGTTACTTCCATATTTAGTTTAGTTATTTTCTCAAATCCCCATAGGACAGCATTTTTTAAAATTTTATTGAAGTTCCCTATAATGAACACTAAATTCATGGAATTGCATCATCCATACCGAGGTTCAGAAAAGGAAAACCACATTAAATGGGAGTGGTGAATTTCTAGGCTTGTGACTTATAATGATGATAAGTTTAAAAGCAGATGATAACAGGTACAGTATAGTTCTTAAAGGGTTACAATTATAAATGTGCCAGACAAATTTAAAGAATTACTTGGATCTGTGGTTTTAAAAGGTTGCCTGATACCTTACAAGGTAAAGATTAGACTTCTTGAGAATCGCAGAGGTAATGACTTAGGATTTAGATAAAAAGAATCAAGGGTGCTCTTACAGAAACAGAACCAGAATATGTAAGCTCAAATAAATCATGGTATAGGCCAAGTTAAAATGTATTGGGGGAAAAATGTCTTGAGAAAATGGTAATAAGATCCATCAATTTAATTGTGTAATTCCCTTAGTCACTGTAGATCATGATAGACTGCCTCTGCTCAAAACAACCATATTGAAAACAATGATTAAGTACAGTGGTTTTCAAAGTGTGGCCAGGGGTAAGCAGCATCAGTTTCACCTTGACCCTTGCTTGAAATGCTAATTCTCAGGCCCCACCATACATTCACTAAGTCAGAACCAATTGGTGTTTCAATACACTCTCAAGGTGATTCTGATATTCCCTAAAGTTGAGAACCAATGGTCTACAAAGATCTAAATCACTTTTCTGGTTTTTAATTGGTTTCCTTTTTGGCTTTAGCCTAAAGTGGGGACTAAAGGTATGTAGAGACTATATTTTATAAATGACTGTGCTTGAATACCATCTTCTTTCTCCATATTCTCCTTCTTTTTAGAAGAAATATAACTATTGAAACCATATTGTCCAGTCAATCCTTGTTATTTCTTTCTTGAAAACTGAGAATCTGTCATTTTTATCTTTGCTAACACTGACCTAATTCACGCCTGTACTAACTTATCCAAATGTTCGTTCCCACTAACTAATCTAAGCCCTTTCCCCTTTATCCTTCCCACTACCTGATAATCAAAATAATGTATCTAAAAATAAATCTAATTCATTGCTCTTCCCTGTTATCTTGTCTATAGGACGACCCAAATTCCCTGGCCTGGTTTTTAAGGGCTTTTATTACCTAGCTCCAGCCTAACTTTTGGAACTTAACTCTCACCTCAATTAATCAATTATCCTGTTCTTCAGACACCATCAACATCATAGTTATTTTTGAAGCCTCTCAAAATTCCTGAGGTGCCAAGACCTATGGTTACTCTCCTTGGCCTGGACAAGTAGAATAATAACTAATACACACTCATAGACTTATGGTTCCACTGACTGTCCCCTCCTTGCAGTTCTCTCTTGTATCTCACTCCTTGCCTTCAGGAACTAAAGCTGGATCAGCTAATCAGATATACTGAACTGAGCCAAAGGGAAAAGGCCACAGGAAACCTCTCTAATGATATGTATACTTTAAGAAAGACCTTCTGAAAGAATGGTTTCTGCTCCTCTGTTAATCCATCCATGACCCAGCAAATTAAAATTTCAAGTTCTCAGGGCAGAAAAGTTGATAGTATAATAGCATGCTAGACAAGTGCGGAATATTTGGAGCTCCAAGCATAAACTTTTGGATAACATCATGTCAGTGGAATACAGATAAAGCCCCCTGCATACAGATGCATTGATCATGTATCCTAAACTACCTGGGACAGTTCTAATTTCAGAATTTTTTCCACTGTTCCCCTAAGTTATCAATTTTAACATCTGTCATATAAAACATATCCTAGACATATTAAGTCATCTACAAAAAGGAATTAAAGTTTTTTTAGCTATTGTTTTAATTTTCCATTTGAAAAATGTGGTATCTAAATCAAGGGTCATTTGCCCAACACGTAAATAACTCTGACCCAAATCTGAGATCCACATAATGTCAGAATTAGAAGAGCACTTATGACATCTTAATTTCTCCATTGAAACTAATCTTTCCATGACCCTTTTTGGAAAGATAACCACAATTTGGACTGAATAACTCTTATGAGCAGCTGACCAACCAATACTAAATATACTGAAAGAGGGATTTTTTATTTTGTAACTAAAATGAAATCAGTGCTAAATTCAATGATTAGTGTCACTTCCTTTCATTCTGTCTCATGTAAATATGGAAGTTGGCAAGGGTTTTATTTCCTGCTACAAGCATTTAGAGTTTTCAATTTCACAGTGATTTTATTGACACAGTCTAATGCCAATTCTACCAGTACAGAAGAGCCTAGTGAAATAACATCAGCGTCTGAATACCACCATGATTGAAAGGATATTTTCTTTGCCCACTAAGTTCCTTTCTGGCCAGGACAATTATTGTTGATATCCATCAAACCAATGATAATGGTTCTTGGGCCAATGACCATTGTTTATTGTTGCTTTTGAGTCTAATTGGACTTTTAATATAAAGGGAAGTTTTCTAAGAGGAAAATTAAAATGGTGATGGAGAAAGTATTGACAAGAGATTATCAGGAATACATTCTCAGTATTCCTAAACCTATTTTAATTTCTGGGCATATATTAGAGACCCTTTTATACAATTAGAGTTCAAAGTAATAGTCCAAATTGATAGTTGGGATTCTATGAAACAAGAATTTTTCATCAGAAGAAATCATAATTTCAGAAACTTAAAAACATCACAGTCACTTGATCTGACTTCTACTAAGTAAAGTGAAGAGCTGTGTCAAATACATTTCGCAATTTGTGAAGATTTCTCACACATAAAATTTTTTTTGTTGCCATTCCAGAGAGTATTAAAAACTTATGAGTATGCATAAAGATCAAAAAGGAATACAGCTGTAACAGCTCTGTTATGCACGAAAAAGACTGTGCATATGTCATGTGATTAATATATTTCTCCAACATAGGTGATAGAGATGATATGAAAAGAGGAGGTAGCCTTGTGCTTCTGAAGACGTAACACGTGTGAAACCTGTGGATCTACAATGCTTATGATCTTCACGTACGTGATATTATACCAAGACACCTGGCAACATCTTAGTCAAAGAAAGAAAAATCCAGCAAGCAAAAATAATAATCATTATTTTTCAATAACTCAAAACTTCACTGTCATTTCTCAAAAAATTATAGATATGCATTGATCAGGCCCATACGTTTAAAAACACCTTTCACTTTTTTTTTTTTTGCCCACCCATATCACACCGATAACCTCGCTCAGCTTCTCCTTCATCCTTCTCTCCTACTCTCCCCTAAATTAATTTGCAAGTTATTGCCCACACATTTATTCTTCATCACTGCTTTCCTCCTGATTATGTCTGTATAAACAAAAACTCATAAGATCTAATCAGGCAAGCCAAGAAAGTCCCTTTTTGAAGAATGAGGTAAGAGAAAAGAACAAATCAGGTCAAGCCCAAATCTTCTTCAGAAGTTCAGAGATTCGTGTTACTCGCATCCCTTTCATACAGATCTAACAAATTATCCAAAATACCCTATCACTGTTTAATTTGACACTCTTCAGCTTAATTTCATCTGTAACAGAAGAAGTTTACAAAGTTACCAAAATACGGTGCCTAAAATTTCTTCTCTGTGGTCCTTAACAGAAAATGTTTACCAACCTTTTAGATAGGAAATAAAAAATATATAACTGCAAATGGTGAGGTATGCACTCTGAAGAAAACAAACTGCTGTAATGAAAGACAGTAAGGGCTGAGTGGATACAGTGATCTTTCTCAGATGGATGTTTAAGCTGGGAGTAAGTGGTGAAAGGGCTGACAACATGAAACAAAACAGATAAGAGCTGATCATTAGGACCATGATGTTTAAACAGGCAAGTGCTCTGGAGCAGACCACCTCGGTTCCAATCCTCTTCCAGCAGTTACTAGGAAATCACCTCAGGCATCTCTTTGTGCTCTGGTTTTCTCATCTACACAATGGATATAGTATTTATGTCTGTATTTCACTGTGAACACTAAATGAACAAATATGTGTACAGCAGTTAGAACAGGGCCAGGCATAGAGTAAACATTCAATAAATCTTAGTTATTAATATTGTTAATTTTGTTATTGCTATTACAATTATTTTAAAACCCTGTGACTAAAAATATCTTGGCATGTTCAAGGAAGAAATAAAGTAAAAATATTACCAACCGAAGCAGACAAGAAAGAGTGACAAGAGATAGGGTAGATAAAATATACATGATTCATAGTAAATTGTACTTTTTTAAAGCATAATGGAAAGTCATTGAAGCTATTTTGGCCTGATGGTGATTGATATCTATGGTTTACAGAGATCTCCTGGTTGCTTATGGAGAATACACTGGGAAAAGACAGGAGTTGAAGTGGAAAAGCCAATCAGCAAGTTACTCCAGTAGTCCGTGCAAGAAGTAATGATGATGTTCTAGGGTGGGAGCGGCAGAGATAGAGAAAACTGTGTGAATTCAAGGTATTTTTAAGAGAGAGAGTCAACAAAACTTGCCAATGGATTTAATATGGAGGCGACAGACAGTAAGGAATCAAGAATGTTCTGAGTCCTCTAGTTGAGCCATCAGGTGGGTTGTACTGTGAATTCACAACTGTGAATGTGTACTGTTGTACTATTAAGCCCTATTAAGATAGGAAAGAATGGAAATAAGAGGCTCTGGGGGTGAAGTCAAGTTTTCAGCCTTGGACATTTTAACTCTTGAATTGCTTATGAGGCATCCAAATGGAGATGTTAACAACTTGATTGGTTGTATAAATCTTAGTGTCTGATCACAATGGATTGACTTCATCCTCATAGTGTATATCTAATGTGAGATGGCAAAGACTTTACTCATTGTGTTCACTCCAAATATTAGTCAACTAAGGCTGCCATAACAAAATACCATGGACTGAGTGGCTTAAACAACAGAGACTTATTTTCTCACAATTCTGGAGGCTGAATGTTCAAGATCAGGGTGCCAGCAAGGTTGGATTATAGTGAGGGCTTCCTTCCTAGTTGCAGATGGCTGCCTTCTTACTGTATCTTCACATACATGTTAGAGAGGAGGGAGAGAGAGAGAGAGAGAGAGAGAGAGAGAGAGAGAGAGAGAGAGCGAGAGAGAGAGAGAGAGTAAATTCTCTAGTGTCTCTTATAAACACACTAATCTTGTCAGATCAGGACACCCCCCACACTATAACCTCATTTGCTTTAATTACTCCAAATACAGGCACATTGTAGATTAGGGCTATGATATGTGAATTGGTGGGTGGGGTCACATTTCAGTCCTTAGTACTCAGGGGATAAGTTGATTAAAGCTTAATTTCAATGTGTGTTTCCACATCATGCCAGCCATGAAGAAAGAATGTAGCCAATCCCGCATTGGCATATAAATCTTGTACTAAGAAGATGCAGGTACCAATTCTATTCACATTTCATTGGTCAAAATACATCATATAGTCATTCTTAATTTCATAATCAATGAGAAAATACAATCCTATCATGTGCCTGGAAGATGAAGAGAAGATTTTATGAACATCACTAGTGCATACCACATTCTATCTTTCTGGACACCAGTTTGGTTAACTCTTCTTCCCACTCATAAAATACATTTATCTTGCCCCCAAAGGATACAGTCTCATAGTCCAGTACATTGCACAGCAGGTGCACCTGACAACAATAACTTAACTTAAGGATATCTTGAGGATGACCCTATGGTCTAAGAAGAATGTGTGTTCAGAGTTCCAAGCTAAGGAATCCAAGAGTGGCCAACCCAGAGATTCACTTCTTATCTATGAAGGAAATTTGAACTCCTAACTCATCCCTTGGAATGCAGGCCATACAGGGGCTTGAGGACCTTTCTGAGGGTGTTAAATGGAGGTTGCTAGGTAGATGTGCAAAGTGAAGGTACTATGCTTTTTAGAACCAGTAGTGGTTCTCCTGTCCAGCCCACCATGTGGACTGTCCCTGTATGTAAGTTCCCTTAATAAATACTGTGTGTTGCTGTCTGTCTCTGATCTCCTATTTGGCCTCTCAGAGACAGTGTCATCCCTACTGGAGTTAGAAGGGGTCTGGCATGACATCTACAACTAGCATCAAGCTCAAAATTTAAGATCTAGGGTGACATCATTTTACAACAGGTCCATATGTGACTCCTCTTGATCTGGAGACATAAAAGAAAATTTATCTGTCCCAATGCAATCAAAATATGATGGTGTAAAGGGGACAAAAAAGCCCCAATAAGCATTTCTATACAGAGACAAAATAGTAAACACACAGGAAATATTTGCCTTTAAACAAATCCAGAATCGCACTGTGTAGACGTTTTTGAGAACGCCTTATTCTGAAGGAAAGGAATGCTTCTAGATCAAGCCCAGTTCTGATCCATGGTAGGGTTCATTATTCTCTGTGGTTCATGATTCCACTCTCTGGAAGATTTTCTTATTCCTTTGCCCTCCTTAGCTAGAGTGAAGTAGCACTGGAGAATGTGTCCTTTAAGAGATAACCGCTTTCTCATACAGCTTCTAGCCTGTAGATGGTTGGTTGCTTTTCATCCATATTAATGACTTTTTAACATTAAACACTTTGTAATTTTTTTAGTTTGATTCAAGACAGATTCTGGTGCCACTAGGCATACATACAGTTCTTTTCTAGACATAATTCTTAAATGTGCTATTTTTATGTCCTCTCTCTTATGCCTCTCTCCCTCTTTCTCTTTCTAGCTAATCAAAACACAGATCAACCAGGCCTTAGAGGGAGAGACATACCTTTCATGACTTGAGCAATTCTGTCTCACTGAAAGGAATTTCTGGGAATTGGATCTTTGTTCTGGAATACCTCGGTCCACACAGAGGTTTAAACAATGACTGTCATAGCCAAAACATTCATTTGATTTCTACCTTACAGCTGTTTCAATCAGACTGTGGGTCAAAGACCTTTCATTTACATTTTACTGATTGGGATTGTGGAGAAATTTCATAGGCTATACCTGAAAGTTTCTTAATCTTTAGACTCTTTATTTCCTTGTATTTTTTTAAAAGTCCAATCCTTTTGTAATCTCATCTGTTTCTTGCAGTACCTTGTTAACTGTAGCCAACAGTAACAAAGTAACTATTAATGTTCTGTTTTACATCCTCTTTTCCTAGAGTGATAATTTCACCAGGCATGATCTACGTTCCACATTATCACAGACAAGAGTTTTACCAAATATTTTGGGATTCCTTATCTTTCCAGCCTCCAGTAACATTTCCTCACTACTCAGTCCCTATGTCAATACCATATTGTTAGACTTTCTGTTTGGGCAACTTCAGGGTGACAAAGGCCAAGTTACAGTAAAATAATGAATAATCACAATCTTATAAGCTTATCACAACAAAAATTTATTTGAGGCTCACAGTTTGTATCCAACATGGGATGACAAGGTAGCTCTGTTCATGTGAACCCTGAGGGACATAGAATTAATGCAGTATTCACTTCAATGCTACCCAATGGAGTACTCCTTTGAACTGTTGGAAAGATGGTGTAACAAATCATCTTAAGGCTCTTAAAATGACCCATGACATTTCTGTTCATATTTCATTGGTCAAAACAAATCATGTGGCTAAACCTCATGTTAAAGGAGGTAAGGGAGGGCAATCCCACCATATTACCAGAAAGTCAATAACCTAATTTATAGACATCACTAAAGACCACCATAGACCCTTACAATTTTCTCCATTCCATTCAACAAAAAGACTAGTGTTATTATTGACATGTTGGTGTACACTATATGCTCAATAAATCTGAATGAGTAGTAAAGACTTCATTCAATGAAAGACTTATACTTCAATGTGTACAATAATTACATGGGTATAAAAAGTTAATGTAACCAACTACATTTATTATTTGCAAAACTTATTCTCTGACCTCAAGTTGCTAACAGTACATATAGACACAGATACAGATGAATAGATGTAAATAGAACAAAAAACACCTACTGCAACTATGATTATTTGGAATAGTAAAGGAATAAAATGTTCTAATAAATTTAACTTTCAGTAAACTAAGTTTTAAACATAAAGTTCATTTATTTTACCTATTATTTTAGAAGAACTTCTTTTGTCTATTTATATAGATATAATGTTCTTTTGAATTGATATGTAGTAATCCATGGTATAGAGTTATAATTTTTAATCATTCATATGTAGATAATTTTTCAGTATTATCTATTGCACTAAAATTTTAAAATATATTTTATAGTTATTTTTTCCATGATCAAGTTTTTTTCTACTTTCACTTTAGCTTCAGGGGTCCAGGTTTGTAATATAGGCAATTTGCATGTTACAGGGGTTTGCTGTACAGATTATTTCATCACCTAGGTAGTAAGCATGGTACCCAACAGGTAGTTTTATGATCCTCTCCTTTCTCCTAGCTTCCATCTTCATGTAGGCCCCAATGTCTGTCATTCTCACTTTTGTGTGGATATATTCCCAATGCTTAGCTCCCACTTATAACTGAGAACATGCGGTTTTTGTTTCTTTGTCCCTGCATTAATTTGCTAAAAATAATGGCCTCCAGCTCCATCCATATTGCTGCAAAATACATAATTTCATTTATTTGTTATGACTGCATAGTATTCCATGGTATAGATATACCACATTTTCTTTGTCTAGTCTACCATTGACAGGCATTTAGGTTGGTTCTATGTCTTTGATATTGTGAATAGTGCTGCAATAAGCATATAAGTACATGTGTCTTCATGGAAGAATGACTTATAGTCTTTTGGGTATATACCCAATAATGGGATTGCTGGGTTGAATGGTAATTCTATTTTAAGATTTTTGAGAAATCAACCTAGTGTTTTCCATAATGACTGAAATAATTTACATTCCCATCAGCAGGATATAAGCATTCACTTTTCTCCACAACCTTGACAGCATCTTATTTTTTAATGTATTATTAATAGCCATTCTGATTGTTGTAAGAGGGTATGTAATTGTGATTTTGATTTGCAATTCTCAAATGATTGGTCAGGTTAAACGCTTTCTCATATGTTTGTTGGCTGGGTGTATGTCCTGAGAACTTTTAATCTTGTTTTAGTCAAACTTCCTGACTTAGGTAATGGATGTTTTTTAAGTGACTCATAGTCATTATTCTAACAGAAGTATTAATGGCATCATATAGAAACTGTAGAAGATTGAGCTGAATGTATATTGATTTCCTATTTCCTGAAACTTGTACTTTAAAAAAGCTTTCATTTTTACACAGTATTTTGTACATAGTAAATTAGTGTTTGTTTTTAATTTATAAACTTACTTTCTTGAGTAAAATATAAAAGTCATTTTAAATGGGTTATTTTGTTATTTAGCATATGATTTTAAAATACTAATTATTTCTAACCTATGTTTCAAATATATGCACTAAAAATTTTGTGCAATATAGAGAATTGTTAGAGGGCTGCTGGAATGATTGAAATGACCAGCGCCTCATGGACTTTAAGAAATTTGTAATTGTAAGCTCTTTGAAGTCTGCAGCTGTATATTATTCACTTTATTCAGTTTTGTTTTTTTTTTTTTTTGCTTTACTCTTTGTAATTGTTAAAAACTTAGAAATTTTTTAAATTTATAGTTTTGCTTTATATATACATTACAGTTAATTTGATTCTTCAGAGTGGCTAATATATAGTCTTGCACATAAGAACTATCTAACAAATGTTTATTAGGCTTAATTGTAAATAAAGTTTAGAAGGATTGAGGTACAGTTCATTGGACAGGGCTAAGAGTAAGAAGTGAGATATATTCTGATGATTAGCATAAGTAAGTTTTATATAATCACTGGCAATCATAAATTGAGGAGCTTGGGTTTTGTTCATGCCAACCAACCATCTCATGCTTGAATCCCCTCTACAGAATCCATACCATTCAATGTCCCTGTGGTAGGAAAACCCTTCACCTTCAGCCCATCCTTTCTAGCTCCAGAAACCTATGTTAACTGACAAGAAAACCGAAATGAAAATAGATTTTGAAGCACACAGGGTAAGTGCAAAAAAGAATTAATTAATTAACACAAATCCAAAATTAAGAGTTAATATCTATGGGTACAAATTTTGTGATTTATTTCACTTATGATTTTCCTCTTATTTTATGAAAGAGAAATTAGTATATTATAATTTAAATCAATGTAATTTCTAGGTACAGCAAAGAAAATATAAACAAATTTTAGGAGCATGTTTTTGTGTCATTATGAACTAAGAAAGAAAAAAAAATTTCAGGAATTAACACAATTAATACTAATATAGTTAGAGAGTTGTTTCATGCATAAAATGAATGTAGCTTTCCATGCAAAGCCAAACTCCTACTTCCTAACAATTATGTTACAGTTTTTGTAACTACTCTAAACCACTATTCATAAACAGAATGTTGTTTAATTTTCCAAAATGATACACAACCTAATAGAAAAACAATAGCAAGGTAAAAAATTTTTTCCTATTAGAGTACTATCAAATGTAAAGAAAAATCTACAACATCAATAGTCTACATTGTATTTGTGTTCTCCTACGGCACTGATTTGTTTGTGGTGACAGTAAGGAAAGCACTGTTTAAGTTAAGTCTGAGTTGAAGCTGTGCAAGATTTATTAAAACCTCTCCTAGTTGCTATCTTTCTTAACTAAATTTAGGACTTGGTAGTGGGAGATGAAGCGACACTAAGAGCACTTTTCACTGCAGGCTAGTATCCCAAAGTTGCCTGCAAAAGGGACTCCAAATGTTTTCCCAATAGAAAACAAAAAGATAAATTGAATAAGCTTGAAAGTTAGATGGATGTTGCAGCTCAAAACTTTGAGAAGAATTTGTCATCATTTCTCCCCTCATAAATCAGCATAGTAAGAAAACAAGTTATTCAGCATGGCCACTACTATTTACACATATTAATAAATAGTAACTTTTCAACATATACAAAGTTGTAACTCACCACTTCTCTCAGAATGCTCATCATCTCAGTTTTGCTATGTGCGCATCTCAGACACATACCTACCCCCCTTTATGAGCAGCCAGACACCCACCTTAGGTGATGAAAAAGATTGAGAAGCCAGCAGGATGGTACAGAGGGATAATTTGCATCTAAAGATTAGGGCGAATATTTTTGTTCATTTGCTAAAACAAGAAGACATTAATCGAATGTTCACCTTGTACCATGAAATCTGTATGTATTACTACATTCAGTATTCAAAACAATCAATTAAAGCAGAAGCATTTCTGTTTTTTTTTTTTTTTTTTTTACAAAAGATAACTATGGTAATGAAAACAGGAATTAAAGCCAGGTTTTAATACTGATTCCAATTGCAGGCCTCTTGTTCCATTGCCTTCAGCTATTAAAGACATAACTGACAGTCTCAGATGGAAAGATACAGATTAACCTTCCCAATAAGAGAGTAATTGAAAGCAAAAATGAAGTTTCCTAAATACTGGCAAAAAACTGAAATCTAGTGATGACAATTAATAAGGCTTTATAGTGACTCGATGGTAAACAAACTGACTAATGGTTTTGCATCTCCAAGAATCACTTTACTTTATGAAGACATCAGGTTTCAGAGAAGGGGATGCTAAACTTTGTGCCCTCAATCATGGTAATCATAATCCCAGTTTCTTTTATGTTCATGAGGTTAGATCATAGTAATATTGATGTAAAGAGTATTACTGCACCCATAGCTTAGCCACACATTTAAAAATGCATATTTTTGGTAACAAGAGAATCAGGCAAGAGGATGTGGACATCTTGAGTGAAACTCTGTCGCCTCTGCTAAATTACAAACATGTTTTCTATGGACGGTAATTGAAAGTACAATCCTGTTTCCTGATAAAGTTTCCAATGATGTTAATTTATAATGTGCAATTTTCCTCTCATTGGCTCTTTTAAAAAGCCTTGCCAATTAGCACTATATGACTTAATAAGAGTTTCATAGGTAATATGGTTTGGCTGTTTCTCCACCCAAATCTCATCTTAAATTGTAGCTTTCACAATTCCCACACGTTGTGGGAGGGACTTGGTGAGAGGTAATTGAATCATGGAGGTGGGTCTTTCCCGTGCTTTTCTCATGATAGTGAATAAGTCTCACGATATCTGATGGTTTTATAAAGGTGAATTTCCTTGCACAAGCTCTATTCTCTTGTCTGCCACCATGTGAGATGTGCCTTTCACCTTCCACCACGTGAAGCTTCCCCAGCCACATGGAACTGTGACTCCGTTAAACCTCCTTTTTTGTAAGTTACCCAGTTTTTAGGATGTCTTTTTCAGGAGCATGAAAACAAACTAACACAATAGGTTTTGATTTGAAATGAAAGCATTTCTTAAAGCATCTACAATAGCCACTTTTAAAATATCTTCTGTATTGTTGGCAGCCATGGAGATGAATTGCTCAGATCTCCCATCAAGAAGGCCTGTCATAAGGAATGTAGCTGAATGACAGTCACCAACAGCAACCGCACCTTTGGATCCATTGCCACATTCATGCTAAAGCTCCCCAAGGCTATGCTCAGCCAGTGACTAAGAATCTAGTATTCTAAGCACATCAGGATACTAAAGCCAGACTTTTTTCTGACCAACACAGTTCTCTACTATCTTTCTTCTGAGACTCCACTGGACAGGAGTTTCTCAGAGCTATACGTGGACCAAGGCCCTTCCTTTCCCATCCTCATCCTTCATCCTTCTTACTCTCCTTCTGGTGTTAGACACCTATTTTTGTAGTCCGAAGGCTCTCCACTGTCTCCTCCTACTCCTTCTCCTCTCTATCCCTCACAGATGTTTCTTTCAATAAAGCTACTGTATGTCTAATGCATGTCTTCTTGGAGGACCTAAATGAACACTTGAAAATATTCACTGCAGCACTGTTTACAATAGCAAAGACCTGGAATCAACCCAAATGCCCATTGATAATAGACTGGATTGGAAAAATGTGGCACATATACACCATGGAATATTATGCAGCAATCAGAAATGATGAGTTTGTGTCGTTTGTAGGGACATGGATGAATCTGGAAAACATCATCCTCAGCAAACTGACACAAGAACAGAAAATGAAACACAGCATATTCTCACTCATAGGTGGGTGATGAAAAATGAGAACACATGGACACAGAAAGGGGAGTACTAAACAGTGGGGTCTATTGGGGGGAAAAGGGGAGGGCCAGTGGGAGGGGGAGGTGGGGAGGGATAGCCTGGGGAGAAATGCCAAATGTGGGTGAAGGGGAGAAGGAAAGCAAAGCACACTGCAATGTGTGTACCTACGCAACTGTCTTGCATGCTCTGCTCATGTACCCCAAAACCTATAATCCAATAAAAAATTAAAAAAAAAATAAAAAATAAAAGCAATAAAGAGATTAAGTGGAAAAAAAAGAAAATATTAATAGTTTTGTATTTATTTTGTTTTTATCTATATTTTTACGGATTTTAAGCTTTAAAACTGTTGCACTTCAAATTTAGAAGTTTCACCTCTGACTTGGATGGTACACCAAGTTACAGAGATTTATGTTAGAATTTCTTCCCTATAAACTAACTATCCTTTAAAGATATTGGTCATCCAAGTGACACAAGAAAGAATAAAAAGTTCTGTTCAGTCAAAGCTCTTCCTTCCACTAGGAATTGATGTTTTTTGCTTTGATCTCCTGTTGACATTTTTGCCTTGACTTGCAGTTTTTTAAGGTCTTCTTCTGAATGGCTCTGTAAACACTGAATTTGTAGTCATTTAGATCTTGCTGTTGCAGATGAAAGTACTGGTAATATTCAGACCAGTAGGAGATCAACCCCATAAAACAGAAGAACAGGACTTTGATGGTATGCTCATACATTCTTTTGAAAAAACTACAGTCAGGGCAAACTCTAAACATGAGCTTAATATTACCTGTCACAAATAGATGTGCATATCCTGCAAAACCCTAGCTGTAAGATTTTAAAACTCTTGGACATCTTCATATTTACACATTAGTTAGGGCCATTTTCTGTTTTGTTTTGTTTTGTTTTGTTTTTCTGTTTATTCTTTGAATCTAAGGTCAATAAATACAAGAGATTTGGAGATGGAGGATGATTCCATTTCCTGACTTAGTAAATATTATTCTCTCTATACCCATACATACTCAGCCCCAGATATGATGGTCTGCTTTCTATCATCATAGATTAGATTTCCCCTTTCTAGAATATTATATAAATGAATTATACAGTTTACAGTATTTGGTGTCTGTCTTCTTTGGTTTGGCATAATGTTTTTGATATTTATCAATGCTATAGCATGCATCAGTAGTTTGATCCTTTTAATTGCCGAGTATAATTTCACTCTGTGACTATGCCATAAATTGTTCACCCATTCACCTGTTGATGAACATCTGGCTATCATATTTTTGGCTATTAGGAAAGATGCTGGTATGAAAGTGTGCAAGTCATTATGAGAAATATATTTTTATTTATTTTGAATAAATATCTAGAAGTAGAATTTATGAGGTGTTTTATTTTACTAAACAATCAAACATACAAAATTATTTACTTTTGTTGGTGCCTAGATCACTTTACATGTATTTTCCCAATTGTTAGAATAGTTCTTTGAAGTGTGTTTCCAGAGAAGTTATTTAGCATGGTAGGTCTTCTGAGGTCTTATATACCTGTGAATATATTTGTTGTGCCATCATATTTTAATTATTTTTGCTGAATATAAAATTGTAGATTCAAATTTGTTTTTCTTCAAAATTTTTAGATCATTACTTTATGGTGTCTTGCCATCACTGTCGAGAAGTCAGCTATTGTCCTAATTATTACATTTTTTTAAGCTGGTCTGCACTTTCCTTCTGGAAACTTGTGGTACATTCTTGTGTGTTTCTGTGTTCTCAAATTTTACTACTTAAATGAATACTGTGTTCAGCTGTGGCTTTTCCCTTAGCTCTCCTGCTTTAGAGCCTTAGAGATCTTTCAATCAACCTTCTATTCTCTTAGCATTATCTAGTATTAGATATATTACATATCTAATTTCCCCAAAATGTTTTCTCAGTTATATTCATTCTGCTATTTATTATATCCTTTGAATCCTTTATTTTTACTATTATCTTTGTCATTCCCATGCTTCGTCTTGGCTGTTTCTTACAAATACCTATTTCTGCTTAACTTTACCAATCTTCACTTTCATCTCTTCCAGGATATTGACTACATTCATTATAAAACTTATAACTTATATAATCTCAAGCATGTATAATGCACACAGTCAATATCCTAGAAGACAGAAAAGCAACTGTGCTGTTCAGATTATTTTTGTTCTGTGTGTGCTAATTTTGAGAATATTAGAAACTTTGATTAATAATATCTAACAAAGGAATGGTTTAAAGACCAGTCTTCTGTCATGTGCCTTTCCTGGTGGGTTTTAGGAATGGCATGTATTTCAGGGTTCACCCACGCCTCATTTTGGATTTGACCACTATGCCCTTACCAGACAAATTATACATACATCCTATATGTCTATCATGGCATTGTCCTAGATATTTTTTTCTCTCTTCTTTACAACGACCTAACCTCAGGGGTATAAAGGTAGGGATGTGAGGAAGGAGAAAATTCTCAGGATCTGACCAACAACCTTGCCTTTGTTATTTGTTCTTTGCCCCAGGCAAGTTCTCTAATTCCTTCCTAATGTTGCCAGTATAGTCCCTGTGACATTGAGATGGTGCTGCTGCTTTTCTGATTTGCAATAATCATGGTGTAGACAAGGAAATCTGGAGGAACAACATTGGCAACCCCAAAGCTTTCTCAAGAGAAATTTTTATTTCTCACAAACTTAACTGTAATGAGTTTAACTAATATTTACTAATCTCTAGGAAAGAAATCTCTCAGAGGAAAAAAAAAAGACATTGGGCCCCATCTGACCCAATTCAATTTAGAAGAGAATTGAAGACCATCTCCCCTGTGTCTGCCACCCACCCTTCCCCTTTTGAAAGGCAGCAAGCTTGAGGCAGGATGATGACAGTGGTTTGTGGGAAGTGGCCATCTCTGAGAGTGGGGGAAAATGATAAGATTACCTAGGAATGCCTAAGGGAAAGGACATTTATTTTCCTCCTTAGAGACAGGGTAGATCTCCAAAGAGGACACTGGAAATATCTCAAGGGATAGAGTGAGGATATAGAGGCAGGTGCATGAAGACAAAGAAGCAGCTTAGGCCACTGCTGGTATTTTGATGATTAAGAACTGGCACAAATTAGTACCACACTCACAGTGAAAAAGGCAGGGTAGTGAACAGGGAAATGAGCCAAAAGTACACTCTGCAGGGCTGGTGCAAGAGGCCTTATGAATTTGACCTGCACAGATTTGGTCACCAGGATGTGAGTAACCTTGGTGTTACTCTCTCTGGAATACCAACATGGGGCTGGGGTTGGGATACATTGAATTCTGTGGGGTTTCTGCAGGTATTCTTCAAACTTTCTCAACCAATTAATACTGCAGATAATTATTTACTTGTCCATAAATTATTTTCTAGACTATGGTTCTAAAGCTGCTTGCCAGTTGGGAATTTGTGGCAGTCCAGCAGTCCAGAAGTGCTTATTTCCCACTCTACCACGGGGCTTCTGGATGGAGGTTCAGGCTACATCTCTCAAAAGAAGGCATATATGAGTCATTAAAGCATGACTTCCTCTTCAGTTTTGGTGAAAAGACCAAAACTGGGTCTTTCATGCCAAAGTCATTTCTGACATCAGAATTATTCAGATATAATTATCTCACACATAAATAAAATGATGGTTGCATTGGAATTGCTTCCTTTGCTTTTTACTCTGCCCATCCCCATTATCCATCTCAGAACTCAAGCTCCAAGCATATTTTAATTTCCTTCAGCATCACCTATGGGCATGAAGCACCAAATTGGCCTCACTTCAGGGGGTGCATATTCTCTCCTCACTAAAGCCCAGTGCTCAGTCCTTCAACAACTGAAGGTAAGTGGCAATGCAACCTTAGTGTTGCTGTGCTGCTATTGATCTCTTTGATAAAAATTCACACTATCACCACTTCTATTTAATATAGTATCGGAAGTTCTAGCCAGAGCACTCAGGCAAGAAAAAGAAATAAGGGTATTCAATTAGGAAAGGAGGAAGTCAAATTGTCTATTTGCAGACAACATGATTGTATATTTAGGAGATCCCTTCGTCTCAGCCCAAAATCTCCAGAAACCAATAAGCAACTTCAACAAAGTCTCAGGATACAAAGTCAATGTGCAGAAATCACAAGCATTCATATACACCAATAACAGACAAACAGAGAGCCAAATCAAGAGCAAACTCCCATTCAAACTTGCTACAAAGAGAATAAAATACCTAGGAATACAACTAACAAAGGATGTAAAGGACCTCTTCAAGGAGAACTACAAACCACTACTCAAGGAAATAGGAGAGAACACACACAGACGGAAAATAACTTCATGTTCATGGTTAGGAAGAATCAATATTATGAAAATGGCCATACTGCCCAAAGTAATTTATAGATTCAATGCTATCCCCATCAAGCTACCAATGACTTTCTTCACAGAACTGGAAAAAAAGAGTTTAAACTTCAGATGGAACCAAAAGAGAGCCCGCATAACCAAAACAATCATAAGCCAAAAGAATAAAGCTGGAGGCATCATGCTACCTGACTTCAAACTACAAGGCTACAGTAATCAAAACAGTATGGTACTGGTACCAAAACAGAGACATAGACAAAAGGAACAGAACAGAGACCTTGGAAGCAACACCATACATCTACAACCATCTGATCTTTGACAAACCTAAAAAAAACAAGCAATGGGGAAAGGATTCCCTGTTTAATAAATGACATTGGGAAAACTGGCTAGCACTGTGCAGAAAACAGAAACTGGACTCCTTCCTGACACCTTACACTAAAATTAACTCCAGATGGATTAAAGATTTAAACATAAGACCTAACACCATAAAAACCCTAGAAGAAAACCTAGGCAAAACCATTCAGAACATAGGCATAGGCAAAGCTTTCATGACTAAAACACCAAAAGCAATGGCAACAAAAGTCAAAATAGACAAATGGGATCTAATTAAACTTCAGAGCTTATGTACAGCAGAAGAAACAATAATTAGAGCGAACCAGCAACCAAAAGAATGGGAAAAAAATTTTGGAAGCTACCCATCTGACAAAGGGCTAATATCCAGAATGTACAAAGAAGTAAAACAGATTTACAATAAAAAAACAAACAAACCCATTCAAAAGTGGATGAAGGACATGAACAGATACTTTTCAAAAGAAGACATATATGAAGGCAACAAACATATGAAAGAATGCTTATCATCACTGGTCATTAGAGAAATGCAAATCAAAACCACATTGAGATACCACCTCAAGCCAGTTGGAATGCCAATCATTAAAAATCTGGTGACAACAGATGCTGGAGAGGATGTGGAGAAATAGGAACACTTTTACACTGTTGGTGGGAGTGCAAATTAGTTCAACCATTATGGAAGACAGTGTGGCAAGTCTTCAAGGACCCAGAAATAGAAATGTTATTTGATCCAGTAATCCCATTACTGGGATATGTATGCAAAGGATTTTAAGTTTTTCTATTTATAAAGACACATGCACATGTATGTTCACTGTGGCACTGTTTATAATAGTAAAGACTTGGAACCAACCCAAATGTCCATCAACAATTGACTGGATTTAGAAAATATGGCACATATACACCATGGAATACTATGCAGCCATAAAAAAAGATGAGTTCGTGTCCTTCATAGGGACATGGATGAATCTGAAAACCATCATTCTCAGCAAACTGACACAAGAACAGAAAATCAAACACCGCATATTCTCACTCGTAGGCAGGTGTTGAACAATGAGAACACGTGGACACAGGGAGGGAGCATCACACACTGGGATCAGTTGAGGGTGGGACTAGGGGAGGGACAATGGAGGGTGGGGAGAATGGGGAGGGATAACATGGGGAGAAATACCAGATATAGGTGATGGGGGGGATGAAGGCAGTAAACCACCTTGCCATGTACATGCCTACACAACAATCCTGCATGATCTGCACATGTACCCCAGAACCTAAAGTAAAATTTAAAAAAAAAGTCACTACTTCCAGATCACATATCTCTTGTACTCTCTGGCATACCACATTAATTCACAGAATACAAATACATTTTCACCTCACTGCCAAAGAAACCTTAATGGAGAAGGTCTAAAATGTTCTGAGAAATCCACATTCTGTTGGCCACAATGATGTCCCAATTTCACCACTAACCTGCTTTGCTTTCTTCTTTTCCTAGCTTTATTCTAGTCTTTAATTTTCATATGCTTCACAACTTTCCAACCCTCTTCCTTTCAGTATAAGCATAAAAGTTTGCCCTGTCCATAGATGGTATAAAGTGTGGACACTTAGATCAGGCCTTCTATTTCAGAATCTCCTCTTAGCCTGATTATCTCTCTCTCTCTCTCTCTCTCTCTCTCTCTCTCTCACACACACACACACACACACACACACACACACACCCCTTTACAAAGGCACTTTTTTGTTTTTACATGCCTGGATTAGAGAAAAGAAAAGGTAAAAATAGAAACACACAAAGTAAGAAAAGACTCTGAGTTGCAAATTTCGGAAATTAACCGTAAGATCTCTATGCTTTCAACCAAAAATTCCTAAATGATAAACACCCTGTTAGGAAATGCTTTGTAAATTGCAGTTTTTCCAGTAACTACATATTCCTACATTCCTGACTACACGCTGTTAAGTTCATAGGCGGGTGATGAAAAATGAGAACACATGGACACAGAAAGGGGAGTACTAAACACTGGGGTCTATTGGGGGGAAAAGCGGAGGGCCAGTGGGAGGGGGAGGTGGGGAGGGATAGCCTGGGGAGAAATGCCAAATGTGGGTGAAGGGGAGAAGGAAAGAAAAGCACACTGCCATGTGTGTTCCTACGCAACTGTCTTGCATGCTCTGCTCATGTACCCCAAAACCTAAAATCCAATAAAAAATTAAAAAAAAAAAAGTTTCCTTTACAGTATCTGAGGTATGGGGAACGATGTGGAAAATGTTCTGGAGAGAATAAGGAACACAATACTATGGAGGAACTGAAATTTCAGTACAGCCAGAGCACTGAGTAGAAATGAAAGCAGTAAGAGGCAATGTCAGAGGTGAAAGCAGGACCAAATTATGATAGACCTGAAAACCAGTATAGAAAGCCTGTGGACAATGTAAAGCCACCAAGGGGTTGCCAGTGTGAGAATATCATGATAATCTTGGAATCTGGGAAAGATCACTGTGCTTTAAGTACAGAGTCTAGATTGGAGAGGGAAGAACTGTGGCTAGGAAGCCTATTAGGAGGCCACATAAGGAGCCCACACTGGTGGCAATGGGGGCCTAAACTAAGTATTAACAGTGGGATGGATAGAGGTGAGCTGGTTTGAGACAAATAAGCAGGAAAAATTGAAAGGACCTTGTTATTATGTTTCGTGTAAAGAAAGGAAAAGAAAGAAAAATCAAGAAGTTTGCCCATTTTTCTGGCTCAGAAAGCCAGGTAAATAATGGTCTCATTTATTAAGTTAAGGCACACAAAAAAGAAATAGCACATATGAAAGCACATGGCCACTTGAGTTTGTGGTATTTTTTTAGTCTAAAATGCCTTTAAAGAGCAACTGCAAGGCCTGTGGCAAAGCTTGCCCTAGCCTAACCAACAGCATTCTCAGTAGTGGTCTTTCTTCCCGAATTGAACAGGAGCATAGTTGCTGGTCTCAGAACTTAAAGCACCCCACCACTGCTACCAGTAACTCATACTGTACAGAAATACTGGCTACTAAGAGAACCTCCACATTGCATAACTCCTAGAGGCATTACAGTCTTGTTGCCACAACGTACCTTTCTGTCTTTAAAAAAATCATATTTAATGGTATTTCCAACTAGGAGACCTCTGAGGCCATAAGACAGACTCTGTGTAGTGTCTCCGTGCTCTTGCTGCTCTCTTCTTTACATGTTTGTGGGGGAGGAAATGAAACCAACCAGAACATTCTTATTTGGATACTGGAAGAAAAAGGAAATATATTGTTTTATTTTAATAACAACAGAGTTTTTCTTGAGAAAATTTGTGAATCCCAAACACGAATCTGGTTTTCAGCAGGATTTCTCCATTCTGTTAGACCAGCTGTGGCCAAATTGAAAAATTTCTCTAATTTCTTTGTCAGACCTCCCTGAGGCTGCATTTAAAACAACCAGGCTCTGATTTGTGAGATTTGAGATTCATGCATGGAAAGGAAATCAAAAAGTCCAGGAATTAACTGGGAAGGGGGTGACATTTATTGCCACATTGTAATTGAATAAGCAGCTACACTGTCACAAACTACAATGTTCTCAGAAATAAATAATGTGCCATATGATTCATTCAGTATTGGGACCTTAAAATCATTAGTTATTAAAGCAAAAAGGGACTTGGAGATTATCTGACCCAGTTTCCTCATTTGGCAAATAATGAAACTGAGGCCCAAATAGTCTTAATGTGTCATTGAGTAGCAGCAATGCTTTGTTGAGAAATGACAGTGCTGTGTGTAGGAGCAAGGTCACCTAACTCCAGGCCTGCACTCTTACTACTAAACTACACACTTCTCCATGAAATAACTCATAGGCTAAACTACAGACTCCACCACAAAGAACTTGGAAAGCTAACAGTACATCCATCTAATCTCCTATTGTATCTGTGTTCCTAATAATGCAATCATCAATTTAATGATATGAAAACAAGAGGTTCCTACAACCACAAATTCATTGGCCAGCTGGCCCTGACAGTATTATTAAATGTCCAAAGTGCTTCACATAATATCCAAAAAAAAAAAAAAGGCTTATTATCAACCCACAGTCAAAATCTAGTTTAGTGGTTCTCAGCCAAAGACAATTTTGCCCCTCAAGGACATTTCATAATTTCTGGAGACATTTTTAGTTGTCACAATTGGAGAGTTGCTACTGGCATCTTGCAAATAGGGGTCAGGATGCTTTCAAACATGTCATAATGACCGTGGCAGCCTGCACAAAGAGAATTATCCAGACCAAAATGGTGAGAGTGCTGAAGTAGAGAAACTTTGGTCTCTATTGATTTTGCAAGCACTACCTCAAAACCCCTCCAGGCCAGGTGCAGTAGCTTATGCCTCTAATCCTAGCAATTTGGGAGGGCAAGGCAGGAGGATTGCCTGAGCCCAGGAATCTGATACCACCCTGGGCAATATAGCGAGACCCTATCACTACAAAAAATTTAAAAATTAACTGGATATGGTGGTGCATGCCTGTAGTCCCCATTTACTAGGGAGGCCAAGGTGGGAGGATAGCTTGCACCCAGGATTTGAGGCTACAGTAGACCCTGAGCATTGCAATGCAATCCAGCTTGGGCACAGAGTGATAACCTGTCTCAAAACAAAAACAAAACAAAACAAAACCCCTCCATCACTGGCTAATGGTGTTGCTTCATAAGAACTGAAAAGGGGAGAGTGGTGGACAGCTATCTGAGAATAGAACAAATGCATTCCATAAGGCCAGTTTAACAAGCCAGCTGAGGAAACACCCTCAGGAGGATGTATGAGGCATCGGCTGGAGTCCGAGGGACTGTGTTCATATGTTCCTAGCCTGTGTGTCCTTGAGAAGTAGCAATCATCTTCCTAAGTCCTGGATTCATCAGATCTAAATTAAGGGTGAAAAAACAGGACACTCTTCCCAGGGTGTCTGTGAAGATTACATGAGATGATGTATATGTCTGTGAAGATTACATGAGATGATGTATATAAAGTTTCTCATACAGTGCTTGCATCTAGTACATGCTTAATAAGTGGCTATTGTCACCAAATTTAGAGCTTGACAGAACTAGTTGTGGAATCCAATTTCCCATTTTACAGATGACAAAACTAAGTCCCAGAGATTTGTAAACATAATTTCTTATATTCTCCCTAGAGTTCCTTTTGAGGCCTAGACAGTAGACATTCAATGAGTATTCTGTTAGTTTTATTTGTCATTAAATTCTCAACATCTCAGGAAAGAAAGAATAAAAATGTGGTGATATGGTTTGGTTGTGTCCCCACCCAAATCTCAACTTGACTTGTAGTTCCAAGAATTCCCACCTGTTGTGAGAGGGACCCAGGGAAAGGTAATTGAATCACGGGGGCCAATCTTTCCTGTGCTATTCTCATGACTGAAAATAAGTCTCATGAATCTGATGAATTTATCAGGGGTTTCTGCCATTGCTTTTTCCTCATTTTCTCTTGCTGCTGCCATGTAAGAAGTGCCTTTAGCCTCCTGCCATGATTCTGAGGCTTCCTTAGCCATGAGGAACTGTAAGTCCAATTAAACCTCTTTTTCTTCCCAGTCTTGGGTATGCCTTTATCAGCAGCGTGAAAACAGACTAACACATGTGGGTATTACTGTTGTCCCTTTCACAAATGGACAACTGAAGCCAAACATTATGTATCGTGCCTGAGGCTACCTTTTGGCAAAGTAAGAACCCTGATCTTCAATTTAATAGTCAAGTGTTCGTTTGCTAATTTCACAGTCAGGCAAGTTTTAGATCATTTCTATTTCCTTTTTTCAAAGATTTGGTCCTAATTTTATCATTTAGCTATATCTATGTTTCCCTTAAAGGTGGAAGTTTCCAAAGGGAAGATGACTGATCAATTGCTGACAGCATAAATCATTGGCAGTGTCTCAGACAGGGCCCCATTCATTTTGCATCTTCTTGGCAATAAAGCACATTAATCCACCAGCACTAATAAACCTTGTATCAATTTATCTAAATTGGTGAAGAATAAGAAAATATCTGTGGTTACAATGCTAATGAGCAAATCTTTTTTTCCTCATAAGAATTCTAAGCTAGTAGTGTTTTTGAAAGGGAATCTGTGAAGGTGTTCAAGATCCTCTATACAGGTGATGTGCTTTCTGTGCTTTTCCAAATTTTCAGTGAGTCAAGAGTTTATCTGAAACCCACAGAGAGGAGCACAGACCAAGTAATAAAGCCTTCAATCCTAAGAGCAAATACAAAGACTTCCTGTCCTACTCTACCCCAGGCATAGAGAGAAATGTCAGAATTGGATATTACTAGGCAGTCATTAAGCCACTAAAAAAATAATAATAGTGGTTGGGCATGGTGCCTCGCACCTGTAATCTTGGCACTGTGAGAGGCCTAGTTGGGCAGATTGCCTGAGGTCAGGAGTTCGAGACCAGACTGGTCAACATAGTAAAACCCTGTCTCTTCTAAAAATGCAAAACCTAGCTGGCCATCGTGGTGGTCCCCTGTAATCCCAGCTACTTGGGAGGCTAAGGGAGGAGAATCACTTGAACCGGGAGGCAGAGGTTGCAGTGAGCCAAGATTGCACCACGACACACCAGCCTGGGTGACAGAGTGATACTCTGTCTCAAAATAATAAAAATAATAATAATGAGGTAAAAGCAGCTACACATATAATTCTTCAGCATGTTCAGTGTTAAAATCCACTGATGTGGTCCCAATTTGTAAACATGTTCCCCACTTCTCCATTTCATTAGTATTATCTTCCAGATGTTTTCAGATCTGCAATGTCTGGTGTCTGGGAGACCAACGCTCAGGTATGTGGTCTCTTTACCAAACCACCATTTATGCTGCAGAACCTGAGCTTCACCCCATCAGACCCCTCATCAATGGAGGAAAATAGAAGGATAGCTAAGGCCATAGCAGCAAATTAATTGGCAAGTTTGTTACTATTTTTTAAAGATTCCTGTTTCCTAATTATAGACTCTGCTTTTCTTAACTTTTTACAAGACGTATTATTTGGAAGTCAAAACTTTCTCTGTAGTTTGGAACTATAGCTTAGGTGGGAAATCATGATAAAAGCTTTTCCAATCCTAGGCTAAATAAATAAATAAAGATGCACAGAATTTTATTATTATGCTGGCTAGAACACAGCTCTACATTACCATTCCCTGCAAATTTCATGTCTTTGGGGTTTGGCTCTCTTGTCTAATTGTTTGTTTGGTCCACCGACCCTTTTGGATGTAGACAGGATGAATGTGTTTTATTATTTTTGGTATCCTAGTCATGTTTCCTACCCTGTAGTAGAGCAGATGTTTGTGAGAGCAAATAATGCGAATGGTCCAGAGAGAGAAAACAAAGTGTAAGAACCACTGCTAACTTTTCTTTATGAATGTGGGATGTGAAGACACCAACTTACGTTAATGTTGAATCATTATTCACAGAGAGTTGAAGTTCATTTTGTTTCCTTGAAGGCTTACTTTTTCTCTTTAGCCTTATGGGTGTGCCTTTTGTGGAACCCTGTTAAAATTTAAAATATAAAAACTTTAGTCTTCACAAAAAGCTGTGAAACAAATGAATTATACAATTAAATAAATCATTTATATTTAGCAGGACAATTAAAGCTTTTAAAAAATCATAGTTTTTTTATCTTTAATTATCCTGCTAAATATAATTCCCAATTGAATGTTTAAATCATAAATTCTGTATGATAAAAAAACCATTTAGTCCTTTGTCAGTTAATTATCCATGGTTTGCCTCATCTTACACTTCTGAGGAACAAAGAGTTAAGACCTTAAAAGTCTGCCTGTTGGAAATTTGAATTTCAATCCAAAAAGTCTAAAGTTTCCAAGTACCTTACATTCGGGTGATTCAAAATACTCGATTAGGATTAATAAAACACATTTCTGCGTTGAATGAGTATCTCAAATATGAAAAGTCTAATTGTATATATAAGTTGGTTAATATTTTAATAACTGTGTTACCATATTAACTGTTCCCAAAAATGAAGATTTTAGTAAAATTTCTAGTCAGCCCACATTTTGCACTAGTCTCAATAATTTTCTTTATGAGCCACATCTCTCCTAACTAACCCAATGCCCATGTTTTTTCAATTACTATACAATGCTAGATATTTAGAAGGTTCTGCCTTATACAGCACAAATCAAATCACATAAATCAGTTTAAGTAAACTAAGTTAGTTATGGGCAATTTTATTGTATATAACACTTATTTTTATATTATATAATCATAGAAAATAATAAATAAATTTAATATTTTATATTTTGACCATCACTATTTTTTGAATTTGAGGAGTTTTATTTTATTTTATTTTATTATTGAGGCTGTATAGACATAAAAATGATTCTCACAGTAAAGATTTAAAAAATTGTTTTTTATCTTATTATTTTGTTTACACCCTTACTGTGTTCAAAGATAAATTTGAAGCAACTTTTAAATATATATATAATAGAATATAAAAAAAAATGTTGAATACAGTAATTCAAGAAGACAGAAAAATAAAATAAAGAAAAGAGATAAAGTCATGAAGTAAAGTTAAAACAGAAGCATCATTGCTCAGAGATGAATCATAAACTAGGGTCCGACCTTTCTATTAGCCAAAACAAAAAGAAGAGAAATGATCACCTATATGACCCACAGTGTCCATAGATTAAGAAAATAAAAATCTAGTTGCTCAAACACCACACAACATTCCTAAAACTAAGGCCTGAGAGACATTCTTCCCATGAGTCTTCATGTGAAAGATTATGTGAAATAACAGCATTCTCAAAAGCATCTCTGTAGTAAATACAAAAATGAGACATTCAGGGTTGTTTGTACCAATGTCTCTCAATGCAGGTCAGCAAAAGCACAATGCAAAACCAAAATCAAAAACAAAAATCCAGTTGAATGAAAGAAAGATGCTAAAATGATGCAGTATAAGGCAGCAGCTCCCTCTTGCCTAAAATCCACTGAAGATACTTTAGAGGATCTGGAAGAGTACTTGAACTGTATATCCTTCAGGCAATACTCTATAGACTTTTAACACATATTGAGTGGTTGTAAATTCAAGGTATTATTTTCCAAGTAAAAAAATTAAAAATCACAGTTTCTCAGTGGATACGTATCTGGATTTTATTTAAAGTTCGTATTTCTCTAAAGCTTCCCTAGATATATATGATATTCTTTTCAAGTGTTACCAGACTAAAGTCCTTAAATGGGCCCCTCCACTACTCTCTATCAACCCAAGGTGTGTGAAATGACATGGTTTTTAATTCCTAACTTTTTCCCTTTCCCATCCTTCACATTAACAGGAAAGAGAAGACTTTCTGAAACATTAATACAAAACAAACAAGGCTCTCATTTATTTGGAATTAATCCACAAATTAAGAGAAAAGCAACACCATAGACTAAAGTGCCAACCTCCACTATTCCTACGTCTCCCAGTTGTTTGGTGCCAGACCTGTCATATATCATAGTTCACAAAGCTCTGAGGCCAAATGGTAAGGGCACGATTGCTTTGCAAATTACTAGAAAGCACTTGGAATTAGCCTGATGTTCAATAGGCTACCCAACATTTGATCTTTGTACAGACAGATAGAAGCCCTACTCATCAACATCTCCTGCAGTGGGCTACTATTATGTCTTGGACTTTTTTGCAGACCTAAGTGTAGATGCTAATTTGACCCAGTACAAATAGTTAGGCCTAAACTCACTGGGCAAGTACGACTTTCATAATGTAGTAGGGTAGTAATGTAGTAACCAGAGGAAGAGTGCCAGTTTGGTGGAGTCTGTTTTCGTAATCCACATACTTATCACTAAGTTCACTCTCTTCAAGTTCATAATAAACAGGCTTAACAGCCTAACACTTCCTCTTTAAAGGGAGACTCCAGTTGACACTAAAAATATATTATAAAATGACCATTATGTCCAAGAAGGAATCTGTAAAGAGCTCTAAGCTCAGAATAGTTCCAAAAGTCAATGTCCTAAACCCATCAGCCTGGTACCTGAAGAAAAACCTTAGTGCTTCAACTCTCAGTGTCTTGGGGAAACAGAGAAAACACCCTCTGCTTGGATTTTGAAGTTAAATTTATAGAGAGACTATTCATTTTCAGAGGTGAGGCAAGAATTAAGAAAACCAACAAGGGATGCAGAAGCAGCTGGGGATCACACGAGCAAGAAACCGTTTCTACCTTCAGTCCTAAAAGAGACAAGGGGAGCAAAGCACTGTAACCAAAGTCATGTCAGAACTGACCAGAGTTGTAATCTGAAAAGGAAAAAGCCACTTTTGCAATCACAACCCAGCAGTCAAAGCAGAGTAGAGGAGACTGAGAAGCCCTAGGACCTCTTTCTCCTCTGGCTCTCTCAACTACTTTAGAAACCTCCCTTTGGCTAATGCTAAGTGGAAGTCAAGGCACAGGAGCCTGCTGGCATAGCCTAGAACAGAGAAGAAAGAAAAATGAGGCAGAGGGTGGAGAATAACCAGTGCAATGACCTTGCAAAACTCTGTAAAACTGACATTGCTAGTCCTTCCATGAAATACTAATGGCCATCTTGGAACTCACTTGAATGCAATTGTGGGGTCTGAGGCACACAGGTTACTGGTGCTGTGGAGAGGCAGGTCTCTCCATGAGATAAGCTCATAATCATACTTGGTTTCATTCTCTCTCAATACCTTTGTACTATCAAAGAAATAGAACTTTTCACTTGGGTTTTTATGAAATATTTGCTGATTTCATAAAATTTTGCCTGGTCAATTGCATTTCTAAAGGCAGCATTTTTATTTTCTCCTAGAATGACAGAGAATTATGTGGAGGTAATGGAGATGTGTGGATAACTAGCATTGTGTCCCCCAAACCTATGCTTATAGAAGAGAAAGGTAGAAACACATTTTTTTTTTGAGACAGGGTCTTTTTCTGTTACCCAGGCTGGACTGCAAGTGTCATGATCATAGTTCACCTTCTGGGCTCAAGCAATCCTCCCAACCTCAGTTTCTCTAGTAGATGGGACTACAGGCACAGGACCACCACACCCTACTAATTCTTGCATTTTTTTGTAGAGGCATGGTTTCACCATGTTGCCCAGGCTGGGTATATTTAATCCAGCTGTGATCTCATTATAGACTAAGTTTCAACTCCTTTATAATTGACGATGCACAGAGAATCTCATTTCCTAATTGTGGGAGAGAATATGAAGACAAAGGAAACAGAAGCTTGAATGGCATAGTGCTAGCAAGACTCTTCACATATGGCTATTTTCACATCTTAAATGTAATTTGCACATATTCAACAAGTAAATGTCTCAAAAGATAATTTAATCTTAAGCTAAACACCTGATCTAAGTCAAAAGAGAGATGTCAGACTTTTTTAATGTTAAAGGTAAAGCTTGGAAGAATACTTTTTAGAACACTCCCACGAAACACATTGTTTGTGAAAATTATAACTTGCAGTGAAAATGGTGACATAGCCTAGCATGCATTCACTCAATACTGCTCCATACAGAGAAAAGGGAAACTAAGTTCATCAACAATAATGAATTTAAAGTTTCTGAATTACTCCTCAAACTTTGACATTCCCAGACTGAAATTTGGACTGGAAGCTGGAATGTTCCACTTGCCAGCAGATAGCTTATTAGATGAGAATACCCTATGATCTGTGTAAGAACCTCTTCACTCTGGGAAGTCCTGGTGGATGTAACTGCAGAAAACAAAATCGTAATTACAGAGGCTTAGATTGCTTTGTGACATACAAGGGCCAGGTTATATTGCAATCCTTTAATTTTCTTCAAATTAATTAGAAGTAGCTCAAATCCCTTCCCACTAATACTGGCAAGAAGACTGATATTAGTCAGTTTGTGCTCTGCATACTCCTAGACTGAGATGATAGATAGATAGATAGACAGATTACTAAAAACTGACTTTCCAGCTTTCCAGTTCTTTAGCAAGGAAGAGCCTCAGTCTGTGGCTACCACCACTGTCATTTGCTCTTTGGGGCCATACCAAGCTACTGTGGATCACTCGTCTCTCACCATCTGTCCAAGCTGTTGTGCCATCTGTGGTCTAAGCCAACAAGCACTATTTGTTGATGGGCAGCTCCCTGGAAGCTTCACTCATTTCGGGGCAAAGTCTGCCAATGGAGAGGCTTTTCCTGCCCCAAGGCCACAGCTCTGTCCTCACAGACATCTGATCAGGCTCCAAGTTGCAGTGTCTAAGTGAGTTCAGGCCTCTACCTCCCAAGAGACTTACAACCCTTTCCTCTTCCCACTCTTTGTGGATAAAACCCAGGTTACACATTTATTCTCCTTTCAACACTGTAAACTCAGATTGGCTCCTTCTTCTCTCTTTTGAGAAAATTAGATCTAATTGCTTCAATTGTCTTAAATGGGCACATAAATGCACACACACACACACACACACAAAAGGCACATAAGTTTTTTTAATGGCCTTTTCTTTTAAAAGGTTCCACATCAGCCTGCCAATATCATCAAAATAGAATACCTCTAAGGGTAAGAAAACCTCAGCCTAGATATCTTCTGAGAGATGAAAAATCCCATTTCCTTCCTTCCCAATGAGGTTGCAATAAAGGAAAATGAAGCACATAACATCTCAGAAGGTGACCCTCATATACAAAAATGTGTAACAAAATTATCTGTTCATGCATTAATTCAAAAAGTACTTTTGAGTTCCAGCTGTCTCAAGCAGTTCAAAAATCATTAGAGATGGAATAATGAGGAAAAATGTATTGTCCCTGCTCTTATGGCATTCACAGTCTGGTCATCATCAACAAAAAGTGATCTACAGACTACAACGGTGCAAACTACTGCCCTCACCCCTGAAGAAACAGGAAAAGCACAAAACTCTAGCCCCGTATTTGAAGGGTATTTAAACATAGCCAAGAAAGGATATGCACATAAAATGATTAAACATCGTGCTTCATGCCAAAAACCAAAAGTACAAATGATAGTGTGTATACACAATCCCAGAGTGACTGCACAATTGCCAGATATAGGGGAAAAGAGAAATAACTTCAGGAGGTGTAAGCACTTCAGCCAGGACCGAGGAAGGTAAAGGACACTGACAAATGGTAAGGAGAAAGAAGGCAACTCCCAAGTCACATTAGAAAGCGAGAAAATGTTTGAAAATTTAAGAAATTCAAATAACTTTTAAGAGGAGCAAAAATGCTTAGTTTAATTTTTAAGTGAATGTTTAAAAATAATGCAAACTCTCAAATATTATCTATCATTTTACTCATAAAGCTGCTGTCAGCTGTGTTTTCAACCAGGCGTTATCGGATAAACTCAAAACCCATAAAACTGTTCCTCAATCTTCTTTTATCATACAGAAGTGGTATTTTTTTCTCTGTTACTTCTTCCTCTAGCCTCCTTTATGATGGTGAACAATTAGGTAGAGAAGAAGCAGAAATTTTGCATAATCCCAATGGAAAAGTAGGTAACATGATCTTTCTGAAAGATTATTTAGCAATAAGCATAAAAAGTCTAAAACTGAGCAAAGCATCTGGTCTGATAAATCTACTTTCTAGGAATTTACCTTGAGAAATAATCATAAATTTGCACAAAGACTTTGATGAAAGATGTTTATTATAATGAAATTAATAATAGTAAAATAAATTTAAGGCAACTTCAATATTTGAAGTTGTAGAAATGGCTATGTAAATTATAGTATAGGCGTATAAAAGAATTATCTTTTATTTAAGGACATTAAAAAATGCTAAGAAGGAGAAAAAAATCATGTCACAAGCTATGAACATATGATTCCAAGAATATAAAGCATTGCATAGGAGAAAAAGATATTAAAATGTTAAGATCTGTTATCTCTGGGTGGTAATATTATGAGTGAAATGTACCCCTTCTTTATGCTTTCTGATATTTCAAATTTTCTATAATAGAGATACACACATTCACACACATATTTACATTCACATGTACACACACATATAAACAGCTAGTTCTAAAGGGGATTGAATCTCATGTTTTTTAACCATCAAGGAAGCATTTTCAACCCTGAACCCAGTTTGTAGTCAATTTTTGATTTGTGAATATTAACCATCTTCAATAACCCCCTTGCTTCATTATCCATTTACCAAATGGCATGAAAAGTAAGCCTTGCACACTATGCCAGCCTAAGATGAGAAACAAACACTGGCTTCCGCAAACAACATTGTTTTTCTTTCTTGTTCACTAAGCCCTACTTAGCCACTAACCATCATGTGTTGGGCAGGGAGGCCCATTTAGACTCAGATTCAGTTTTAAATCCTAGAGTTTCTCTACACAACTAAAGAAGGTACTAGCTTCCAACTTCAGGAGCCCATCCCCATCACTCAAACCAAAATCAGCTGTGGGGACTGACTACCCTGCTCTCCTGCTACACTGTGACACTGAGGCAGCCTCTCTAACCTGACTCTGAGGCCAGAGTGAACCATGTTGGGAGCACAACTTAGAGAGCTGGCTCCATTATGGTAAGATTATCCTGCAAGGAAACTCTTCCCACTCCACATGAAGATATAGAAAGCCAGAAAGAGCATTTCCCTCACACTCACAACAGCAACAAAAAGCAAGGCAAGCTGTAATCATATGTTCTTTCTTAAATCCATAAAAAAGCTGAAGTCACAAGGCAGTCAACTAGCCTAAAACCTAAGGAGAGACAAGCGCCTGAAGGGAAAGAGAGAACATAAATATTTTATTACCTGGAGCTGATGCAGCGGAACACCTATATAAAAAAGTAGCTAGAATGGTTAATAAATTGTTGGAGGCAGAGTGTGATCTGGCAAGAGTATGTACCACTTACGGAGGCCACAAATTTGGGAAAATTTTGTACCATATTGCAGACTTGTTATACACAGACCTCAACAAATACTTTTTTTTTTTTAAACAAATAGACTATAGAGAAAGTAGCCCTACAGTGTAAGCACTGCAAGACAGAGCATCTCCAAGGAACAGCACAATGGGAAGACCCAAAGTTTCTCAGCTAAGTGGAACTGAAACAAAGCAAAGCCCCAAAGCTTCTCAGTTAAGCTGCATTGAAACAAACCCATTGGCAAATGAACCCCCCTCCCCAAATACAAGGTATTGCTTTGCTAGAGACACTTGAAGCCTGTGGTGCATAAAGAATAACTAAAGCAACAACAAACCTCAAACTAACTTAATTTGTAATTAGATTAATGAAAATCCTCCTGCTAAAGCCACACAAGAAGGAAAATCATGACCTTTTAAAATCATGCTAACAAGACAGAAAGCCATCAACAGAACCAGACTCAGACTCAGACACAGATGCTGGAATTATCATGCAGGGAATTTAAAATAACTCAGATGTTAACTATTCTAAAACAGGGTTTCTCAACAATACTGACATTTTGGGAGGGATTATTCTATGTTGTAGGGGGATGTTCCATGCATTGTAAGATGGTTGGCAGCAACCCTAGTATATACCCATTAAATGCCAACAGCATTTTCTCTAATCATGGCAACCAAAAATGACTCCTGACATTGGCACATGTCCCCAGGGAGAAAGGGCAAAATCATTCCCAGTTGAGAACTACTGATCGGATGGAAAATGCAGAAAACAGCAGTGAGAGGACGACAATCAAATGAAAATGCAAAAAATAAAAGACACAGTTATATAAATGTAAATGCAATCAATGGGATCATGAGTAGATGCTACACAGATGATACTATAACTTACAAACTTGAAGACAGGTCAATGAAAATTAACCACACTGAAACACAAAGAGGAAAAAAAGTGGAGAGTAAAAAGCCAGAGAACCCAAGAGTTGTCAAACAATATGAAACTTTTGACATACCTATAGTCGAAATCCAACAAAAAGTAGAGAAGAGGAAATAGAAGAAATATTGAAAAAATAATGGCCGAGAATATTCCCAAATTTATGACAGACAAGATCACAGAGGCAAGAAACAAAAAACACCAAGCAAAATAAATGAAAAAGGAGGAGGAGGAGGTAGAATGTAGGAGAGGAAAAAGGTGGGGTGAAAACAGGGAGAGTAGGAGGAAGCAGAGAAGGAGAAGGAATAAAGGGAGGGAAAATAAACCTAAATGTATCATATATAAACTGCTAAAATCCAAGGGAAAAATCTTCAAGGTGGTGATAATAAAAGAAATACACATAGTAACAAAGATGAAAATCACAACAGACTTTTGACAGAAGAAAATAAGGTGACATACCAAAAAAAAAGAAAAGAACTTTCAAACAGAATTCTATAACCAGCAATAAATTTCAAATATAAAAGAGAAATAAAACTTTCTCAAAGAACAAAACCAGAAATAATTCATTGTCAGTATACTTAGAAAAAAATGTTAAAAGAAGTTTCTCAGTCAGAAGAAATGTAATGCTTGACAGAAACTTGGATCTACACGAAAAATGAAAGATGCTAGTAATGGAATAAAATATAGAAAATTTACTTGTTCTTATTTTTAATTGTTATAAAAGATAACCAATTATCTAAAGAAAATATATTAACAATGTATTATTTGTTTATAGCATATGCCAAAGTAAAATTATGAAAACAATGGCATGAAGGATGACATGAAGGAATTGGAAATAAACTGATGTAATGTTCTCCCACTACACAAAAAACAGAGTATTATTTACAAGTAAGTGATCAACTAGATTTGCATATTGTAAATCCCAGGCACTCAACTAAAACACTTTAACAAGGAGTTATAAATAACTGAATAGTGAAGGTAAACTATAATCATTAAAGAAAAGCTCAATTAACCCTAGAGAAAAGAGAAAAAAAGGAAAAAAGAAAGTACAGGTGGAACAAATAGAAAACAGCTACAGAGATGATAAATTTTAATTTAACTATTTCAAGAAACACAAAAATACAAATGGTCTGAAAATATTAATTAAAAGAAAACTTTAGATTGGGAATAAATAAGGTCTAGCAGCTGTGTTCAATAAACCTATTTTAAACGTAAAGTATAGTAAAAGGATGGAAAATGATGCATATTACTATGACTAGCCAAAAAAAAGCTGCAAGAGTTTTATTAATATGAGACAAAATATTCCTACAGAACAAATAATATGATCAGGAATAAAGACAGATATCAAATAAAAATGAAAACTTTAATTCTTAAAAAAAGATATAGCAATCCTAAATGTGTATGCATATAACACAGAACTTCAAATTGCATAAAGCAAAAAGTGATAAAACTGACAAGTCAACAATTATAGATGGAAATGTCAAGATTGCTCTTTTAGTAATTGATAGAATAGGCAGGTAGAAAATCATTAAGAATACACAAGACCTGAGCAACACTATCAAATAACTCAATGTAATCGACATTTATAGAGTATTTCACCCTACAACAGCAACATACACATTCTTTTTAAGTGCACATGAAACAGCCACCAAGATATATGATATTAAGGGCAATACATCAAATGTCAACAGATTCAAAAGAATAGAAACAGTCCAAAATATTTTCTCAGAATATAATAAAATTAAATTAGAAATCAATAACAGAAAAATATCTGGAAAGTCTTCAGATAGTGCAAAACTAAACAAGATACTTATAAAAACCCATGGGTAAGAAAAAAAATAAAAGGAAATTTATATATAATTTTAATTGAATAAAAAAAGTAAAACACATAAAAAATTGTGGGATAAAATTCTAAGTCTCTAGAGAGAAAAGTATGGTATTATATGTTTACATTATAAGAGAATAGTATCAAATCAGTAATCTAAGCTACTTCCTTAAGAAACTAGAAAAATAAGAGCAAATAACACAAATCAAGAAGAAAGAAGGAAACAATAAAGAACAGAAATTAATGAAATTAAAAACACGAATCTATAGGGAAAAAATCAATTAAAACAGAACTAATTCATTAAAAAGATCCATAAAATTGGTATACCTCTCACAAGATTGATAAAGAAAAAGAAACAAATCGCTAATATTAGAAATGAAACAGGGGACTCAGTACAGACCCCACAGACATTAAAAAGAGAAATAATGTGTAATCCCAGCACTTTGGGAGGCCGAGGTGGGCAGATCACGAGGTCAAGAGATCGAGACCATCCTGAACAACATGGTGAAACCCGTCTCTACTAAAAAAATACAAAAATTAGCTGGGCATGGTGGCATGTGCCTGTAGTCACAGCTACACGGGAGGCTGAGGCAGGAGAATTGCTTGAACCCAGGAGGTGGAGGTTGCAGTGAGTAGAGACCGCACCACTGCCCTCTGATGCCTGGCAACAGAGCGAGACTCTGTCTCAAAAATAAAAAAAGAGAGAAATAAAGAAAAACTGTGAACGTGGTTACCACAAATGAAGCAACCTAGCTGAAAGTAACCAATTTGTTAAAATACACAATCTGCCAAAAATAAAAAAAAATAGGTAACCTGAATAAGTCAGTAGCCATTGAATAAATTGGAGTCATTGTTTAAAACCTTTTAAGAAAGAAAAACGCAGGCCTCGATGATTTTCCTGGTGAATTCCTACAAATGTATAATAGAAAGATTAATACAAATTCTATACAATCTCTTCCAGAAAATATTTTAAAAGAGACTTTTCACTTATTTTATGAAGTTAGTATTATCCTGATACCAAAACCAGACAAAGAGAGTAAAACTGAAAACTATAGACCTACATCTTTCATAACCATGAGTGCAAAATCCTCAATAAAAATAGTAAAAGCTTGAATCAAGAAATGTATAAAAAGAACAACTCAATGACCAAGTGGAATTTATCCCAGTAATACAAAACTGTTTCCATATTTGAAAAATCAAGTAACTTAATTAGGTGTATTATTAGACTAAAAAGGAAAAGCTACACGAGCATCTCAATAGATGCAGAAAAAAACATGATAAATTTTGACACCAATTGTGAAAAGGTGTTTCACATGATTAATCATCAGGAAAATGCAAATTAAAACCACAATAAGATAGAACTTTGCATTTATTAGAATAGTAAATAAACAAAAATTCTGACTACACTAAGTTGTAGCAGGCTTGAAGAAACTAGAACTCTAATATACTGCTGATAAGTTAAATGTAAAACATCTTTTTAAAAACAGTTTGGCAATATCTTATAATAAAATTCACTTTATACTTATCAGATGAATTAGCAATCCCCAATCTAGCACATTTACCCAAGAGACATGGAAATTTATGTTCAAGCAAGAATCTGTAAATAAATATTTCTATCAGTTCTATTCACAACTATAACAAACTAGAAACGATTTAGATGTTCCTCCACCAGTGAATGGGGCAACAAACTGGTTCACACATTCAATGGAATGCTACGAAGTAATATAAAGAAAAAACTTATTGATTCTTGAAACAGCATGGACGCATTTTAAATAAATTTTGCTAACTGGAGAAAGCCACACCCCCATTGCTCATCCTGCAAGGGGGACAAGAAAATTTTTCCCATTTCAATAAGATATGCAACCTGGCCTACACCCAGAAGGGCAAAACAACACTTTTGTGGTATTCTGGCCAAAACTTGATAATTTGATTTAATCAACATCTAAATTGTGTCTAGTTTGTTACAGTTGTGAATGGAATGGATATAAATATTTATTTACAGATTCTTGCTTGAACATAAATTTTCATGTCTCTTCAGTAAATACCCTAGATTAGGAATTGCTAGTTCATATCATAAGTATATACCAATACATGACACAAATTTAAATTGAGGGACATTTAACTGATAATTCTTTGAAAGTATCATGATCATAAACTACATGGAAAGACTGAGAAAGTATCACAGAATGAAGGAGACTCGGGAGAAATGACCGCTAAGTGAAAATGGAATTCTGTATTAGATCCTGTAACAGAAAGCAGTGGAAATACTGATGAAATGGGAATAGAGCTTGTAGTTTAATTAATAGTATTGTATCAATGTTAATTTCTTTATTTTGATATTATGTTTATAAGAGATGCTAACCTTAGGGGATGCTGAGTGAAAGTTTTAAGTTTTAAGAGAACTCTCTGTACTATTTTTGCAACTTTTCCATAAGTCAAGTTATTTAGGAATATATATATTGAGGGGAGTGTGAAAGTAATTGTGGTTTTCACATTGCTGGAATTCGCCATTTGATATTGAAATATATTCTTAAATAAATGTGCTTAGTTATACATAATTTTAATGGGCATTTCTCACTTCATTTTTTTTTTTTTGCTGATTTATTACTTGCTATTTATGTTTACTTTAGACTATGGAAATGATGTTAGACAAAAAGCAAATTTGAGCAATTTTCTTGTTTCTGTACAAACATGTCATAAGCACCAGAGACAACTTGCAACAACAACAACACATCTAGCCCAGGAACTGCTAACAAACATACCATGCAGTGGTAGTTCAAGAAGTTCTGCAAAGGAGACAAGAGCCTTGAAGATGAGGAGCATGGTGGCTAGCCATCAGAAGTTGACAACCAATTGAGAGCAATCATCGAAGCTGATCCCCTTACAACAACACGAATAGTTGCCATTGAATTCAGCATTGACTATTGTGTGGCCGTTCAGCATGAAGCAAATTGGAAAGGTGAAAAAGCTAGATAAGTTGGTGCCTCATGACCTGACCAAAAACGAAAAAAATCACCATCGTGAAGAGTCCTCTTCTTCTACACAATAACAACAAACCATTTCTCTATTGGATTATGACATGTGACAAAAAGTGGATTTATACAAGAACCAGTGACAACCAGCTCAGTGGCTGGATAAAGAAGAAGCTCCAAAACACTTCCCAAATCCGAACTTGCACCCAAAACGTCATGGTCACTGTTTGGTGGTCTGCTGCTGGTCTGACCCACTATAGCTTTCAGAATCCCAGCAAAACCATTATATCTAAGAAGTATGCTCAGAAAGTGGATGAAATCAACCAAAAATTACAACTTCTGCAGCTGGCATTGGTCAACTGAAAAGGGTGAATTCTTCTCCATAACAACACCCAACCACACATCACACCACCAATGTTTCAAAAGTTGAACAGATTGAGCTACTACTAAGTTTCATTTCATCTACCATGTTCACCTGACCTCTCACCAACTGACTACCATTTCTTTACTTCTTCAAAGATGTTATCAACTTTTTGCAATCTCATCAAAATGCTTCCACAACCAGCCGAATGCAGAAAATGCTTTCTAAGAGTTGTCAAATCCCAAAACATGAATTTTTATACTACAGGAATAAACAAACCTTTCTCAGTGGCAAAAATGTGTTGATTGTAATGGTTCTTGCTTTGATTAATAAAGGTGTGTTTGAGCCTAGTTATAATGATTTAAAATTCACGGTCCAAAACTGCAATTACTTTTGCACCAATTCAATAAAACTGGGAAGGAAATGATCCTAGGTAGTCTGGGTCCTGAATCCAGAAAGGAGACAGCATATTCAGTCACAGTAGCCACATTTGCAAGTTGCTAGATAACCTTGTTTATGAAAAGTGAGGGCCAAGTTAAAGAAGGATATCAAATAATGTATAGTGAATTCTGTGACTCAGATCACCAAACTAAAGCATAGGGAATGAGGGACAATGAGAAGGTGAAGGATCTGGGATTTAACCTAGTAACACAAAATGTATGGCGATGTGTTCTTTCACCTTGTTGTGATCATAGCAAGTATCACAGCCATAATAGATTAATAGGCCACATTAATAACTCAGAACCTGACTGTGTCAGCTGAAAATGACCATGGATGTTACCTCTTCTCATATTTTCTAGAAAAAAAAAAAACAAAACTTTTTCTTTATATAATCTCCATCTCCCCTTTTCTCCAAGCTACTTTCCCATTGCCTCATCCTCCCAGTTTGGAAACACAGGGGTCTCACCTGTCTCTCCCCTCTGGTGTATTAAGTATTGCTGGTGCTTTTCTGGATGGCCAACAGCCACCATCCTGGCAAGACTTCCTTCACCCTGTAGCATGGGCCAGTAGCTTCATTTCTGCTCTGCTGTGACTAATCCCTTCACTTAGTCCCTCTTGAGTGGAATAACTACACTAAAATGCTACTTGTATCTCATATCCCTACTGTTCAAGAAGCCACAATAATTTCAAGATACTTATTGCATTACAGATAATGAATTCATAGTGGAATTTGTAAACTCTTCCTCCTAGCTTACTGTAGATTTAACCTTGCATTTTTCTTTTTCTTACTATGAAAACAAGGTCTAATTACATCAACTGCTTTACTTGTCCCCTTATGAGTCATTATCTCTGCATCTAAGCAACTTCTCTTGTCTGTTGAATCCAATCTTACCAGCCTCAAAGGCTAAGCTCATTTCACTTCATTCAAGAAAGCAGAATGAGTATCCCTCTACTAATCTCCTGATGCAAATTACAACACCTATGCTACTTATATTGGGTGATTTATTTTCATTTGATTCCTTCTAATCATTTCCTGGGTGAACTTTTATCTCTACAACTAACCTATTATGAAAATAAAATTTTAATGAATTATAGCTGCATATAAAATGTATCCCACATGGCAAAAATTATTTGCTTCAGATACTCAGAGGCTAAAACAAACACAATATAAATTTTCTATAGAAACAAGAGATTTCATACCATGAATTAAATTTTTCACATTTTTATCACACGTTATTAAAATCCATGGGATGATTTAAAAACATAAAAGAAATTATCCTTAGTTCACCACAAAGAGATAAACACTACTAATGTGTAGGTAGATATTCAAGACTTCTTCTTTATATATAGAAAAATATTTCTTTACATACAAATGTTTTCTAACTTGCCTTTCTCATTACCAATATATTTCTACTATCATTCAAAGACAAAACATATTTGCTTATATATCATTTTGAAATACTGCATACTATTCCATTGTATGGATTGCCGCAGTAAATTTGTCCAGAGCCCTAGGATTGAACATTCGACCTCTACCAGCTTTTCTGTATTAAATGTGCTGTAATGAACATCTCCATAAATGCATCATTGATAAGTGGTGTGATTACTTCCACAGAATTTCTGAAAATAAAATTAGTAAACCAAAGATACCAAACATGGCATCAATTTGAAAGTCCATAATACAGGGCAACAATTTTCTTTAAGGAAACTTTGTACCAATTTACATTTATCAACTGTATGTATGAGTTTTCATTGTTATAACACTTTCACTAATAAAGAATGTTAGCATTCTTTTTAAAAATCTTATTAGCCTTTTACGGTGTGTTTTCATTCACTGATGCATTTTTCAGAGTCATAAGGAGGACTAAGATTTCACTTCTACTTTGCCCATGTCTTACCCAACCCTTCAGTTTGGATGTAGAAAGCTATTCTTTAGAGCTGCTGTTTAGGTAAGTTTTTCACAGATCTCGTTCATTCCACCTCCACTGCTGAAATAATAATCTTTGCCAGTCTTTTATTTTCTTCAACTTTCCTATTTCTTAGCAGTTTTGAAAGGTGAGAATTAAATGCAGGAACTCAAATGACCATTGGAAACTAGAAAATTCTTGTACAGTTTTGAGGTTTTCCATTTTAATTTTAACAAGTTAGAATTTAGGCAAGATGGAAACAATCTATAAAAACAGCAAATGTTCATGTGAAAAAGACAGCAAGGGCAGTTATACTTCAACAAAATGAACATCATCATGATACAGTTCTTGGTCTAATCATCTATCCTCTTTAAAACTAGTCTTCAAGCTTTTTCAAAAAACACAGCTTTGTCAAATAGTTCACATATCTAAGTATATTCCTTTTAAAATGATGGCAGATTAAATAAATTGTCTCACTTATGTTAGCTCAGTGATCAAAGTATATTTACCAAAGATTTGGGACAGCAAGAGATCAACATTGAACTTGCCAAAATAATGACTGGCTTATCTTCCAGCTACTGGTGAATATTTCCTTTGTGTTTCTTGAGTTATTACATAGATCAATCTCCCTCTTTATTCCATACTCCCAGGATTGTAGTTTATCCCTTATAAACTCGGATTTTAAAACTTTTTTTTACCTTGCTATAAATGTAACCTCTGTTGTGTGTGTGTGTGTGCGTGTGTGTGTATCCTTCCTAAACAGTGAATGTTCTGTCATTGATAGGACCTTGTTCTGGTTGCCTGAGGACAGCATCTACTATTGCCTTTTAAGTCCATTTGCAGTTAGTTTCTATTTATTATGAGTTCTAACTTGTTGCCTCCAAAAGCTAGACAGTCATCAGAAACTCGGTAAGTATATTGAGAAAAAAAATCTAAACTATAATCCTTAGACACTATATTTCAGAAAACCCTTGATTGACAGATGAGGAAAACGTTAAGGTAGGACGGATGGCTCTGTAACTTGTTCTTATGAGTTACTTTCAACGGTTTGTACAAGTTGTTGGAAGATATTTAAATAGAATTTATTCATACAAAGATAGCCTAAACTATCACTTTATTAAATTATCTCAACCATTAAAACAGAATAAATTATTTCATAATATTAACAGTCTCTAAGTTAGAGCTTAAGGATCTTAGTTCCTGGCCAAAATAGTATCATAGTAGAAAGAAATTTGGGGGTGGAAACACCAGCAAATTTCTCCTCTAAGTTACGTATTCTGAAAATCACTGACACCAAGATCAACACTCGCAGTAACTAAGTACTAATATTTGTCCCATTTCTAATTTAAATCTCGATTGGGGTTATTGGCATTCTCTCATAAACTCATTTACCATTCAACAGCTATAAGAGGAGGCATGACTTAGAACTTGCAGAGGAAGAACATGGAAACTCTACATTGCTTGACATGTTTTGGTTTCACAACTTCATTAGCAGAATTTATATGATCAATTCAAGATTCAATTTCCTTCCATATTGTGATTAATACTAAATGTAAATTTCAAGTTAACATAAGTAAATTTAATTCTACATCAATAAAGAAATATGCTTTAATTGAAATGATGATATGAGATTATTCAGTGTTTATTAATACAAACGTGAAATTATTCCCCTGGGATTTTTATATTACTGAGGAGGTAGAAAACAAGGAGAAAAGATGGAGCAAGGCTTTTTTAACACTGGCATTATCATCTTGTTTTTCTCCCAGCAACATAAAAGTCAGCCTTTTATGCTCTTATCATCAGACAAGGAACTGTGATCAGTAATCAACCATGTAATCTTAGGATAATCACTTAAATTCTTTATCTATTTTGTATCTGTTTTTAAAAAACCATATATGTTTGGAAGATCTTCCATATCTATATCACAGAAATAATATAAGAAGTATATTAAATTCTGTGTGTGAAAGCCCCTGGAGAAGTTAACAAACATTACAAAAACAAAATGGAATTTATAGCAATTTTTGTTTTTGGAGTCTTCCTAAATGCATGCATTATTTCTTTGCTACCCATAAAAGTACATCAAAAAATTTTCATTCTAAAACATAAGAAGGCAGTTTATGTAGAGGATTTTTTAACCTCAACACTATTGACATTTTGGGTCAGATAATTATTGGTTGTGGGGGTTGTCCTGTGCATTGAAGATGCTGAATGACATCTCTGGCATCTACTCACTGGATGCCAGTAGCATCCATCCAACAGTGATGATGAAAAATAATTCCAGACATTGCCAATATCCCTTGGGGGAAGGTACAAAATCATCCTTATTTGAGAACCACTGATATATCACTTATTTTATACATGTGATCATAAAAACTATTTTGCTAAGAGGGCACCAAATTTTATAAAGATACACAGAAATATATAAAATAATGTCATATTGTATATATACATATATGTAAATGTGAAAAATCAGAAATAAAACTATAAATCTCAATATTAGCACATTAGATGTTATTAAAATATAATTAAATGGGTAAGATTCATATTAAAACCAAGCATCATCAAAAGTTACACTTCAGAAAAGCAACATGGTAAGAACACATTATTAAAAATTCACACCAATTGAATAAACAAATATGATCAGATACTGTATCATCAAAATATAAATGCAAGATAAGAAACAGATAAAGCCAATTTAACATTAGTATCTTTCTAATTTGTTAAAGCAAAAATTGTAATGCCATCAAATGACACCAATCAAGTGTGTGTGTTTGAAATTATCAAGGTTTAATTATTTAACAATAAAGGATGAGAACAACGGTCCAGACGCTTGATTATTTGTGAATTTCACAGTCAGCTTTTGAAGTTCTCATTATTTAATCACACTGTCAGGATTGAAATGCAATAAAAAATATATCTTTTCTCCATGTTTTATGAGTTTTATTGCTGCTGTTTTGGCAACTCAAGTATACCAGCCATCTGGTTCCTCTGGTAAGGCCTAAGTGTGGTAAACAGAGTGGTCCACTGTGAACACCATTACAAACTGAAATCAATGAACTGAAAGCATTAATAAGCTCTTCCCCACACACTAGACTAGTGGGTGTGCACACACACTTGACTGAAAGAGAGAGAGAGAGAGAGAGAGAGAGAGAGAGAGAGAGAGAGAGAGAGAGAGAGAGAGAGCCATACCAGTGAAAGGTAAAGCAAAGACAAGAAGAGAGGAAGGTGAATGGATGCTACATTTTTTAGTATTTTACCACTTATGAAGTCCACTCCTCATTCTTACGTGTTATTTTAATTCCCTTATAATTAAAGTTTGATCATGTGGACAATGCTAGTTTGTAAATGTCCTCTTATTTCTCCCCGAGGCACTCTGCTTAACTGTGTTGAAATGGTTTGGCTGTGTCTCCACCCAAATCTCATCTTGATTAGTAATTCCCACAATCCCATGTGTTATGGCAGAGACCTGGTGGGAGGTAATTGAATTATAGGGGTATTTTCCCCCATGCTATTCTCGTGAGACTGAGTGAGTTCTCACAAGATTTGATGGTTTTATAATGAGCTTTTCCCTCCACTTCACTCTGTACTTCTCTTTCTTGCCACCATATGAAAAAAAGATATGTTTGCTTCCCCTTCCACCTGATTGTAAGTTTCCTGAGGCCTCCCCAACCATGCTGAACTGGGAATCAATTAAACTTCTTCCTTTATAAATTACCCAGTCTCCAGTATGTCTTTATTAGCAGCATGAGAACAGACTAATACATTTATCTTCTGTTTTATGATTAAAAAATCAGGAATGACATCTAACATTCAATGTAACTTTCTTCCTTGCTCTACAGCTACACAACTAATGAAAATCCAATTACAGGTGTTTCCTTTAGGAAATGTTAAATAACATTTGTTAAGCAGTTAGTATATAGTAGAATTTTTATTTTCTAAAATTATTTCATTTAATCTTAAAAAATTCACAAAAAACACATAATCATCTCAACTGACATACAGAAAACATTTGAATAACTTCAACATCCTTTCATGATGAAAACACTGAACAAGGAAAATAAAGAAATTTCCTCAATCTGATAAAGAGCAGCTGTGAAAAACCCACCATTAATTTCATACTTAAATGGTAAAGAACTGAATGTTTTCCCCATGAAATCAGGAACAAGACAGATGTCCGCTCTCATCACTTTTGAAGTTATAGCAAGGGAATTGGTCAAAAAAATAATATGACATCAATTTTTTAAAAGTAAAACTATATTTGCAGATGATGTAATGTATATAAAATACCTTAAGAAACTCACCTTAAAACCTATTAAAATAAGTTTAGCAAGGTTGCAGAATACAAGATCAATATACGAGAATTAACTGTATTTCTATACACTAATGATGAACTATTCAAAAATGAAATTTTAAATTAAGCAATAGCATTCACAATAGCAACAAAAAGAAGAAAATTCCTACAAATAAGTTTAACAAAATAAGTGTAAAACTTGCACCCTAAAATCCACTAAATGGTGTTAAAATAAATTGTATCACACTTAAATAAATGGAAAGACATTCCATGTCCCTGAATCAAATTATTTAATATTGGTAAGATGATATCGATAATACTTTCCATGTCAATATACAGATCAAACACAATCCCTATCAAAATCTTAGTTATGTTTTTTCTGAAATTGACAAGCTGATGTTGAAATTTATATGAAAATGCAAGGGATGTAGAATACCTGAATTGCTCTTGAAAAAAAGAACAAAGTTGGAGGACTCAAATTGCCTGATTTCAAAACTTACTACAAAGGTACAATAATCAAGACGGTGGTATTGCTGCAGCAGTTGACACACAGTTTAGAGAAACTGCATTGAGAATCCAGAAATAATCCCTTACATTTATGCTAAAATGATCTTCATTAAGAGCATAAAAATTTTCAATGGGGAAAGAATATTCTATTCAACAAATAGTATTGAAAATGGTATTGGCAAAAAGCTGAATTTGAGCCCCTTCCATATAACATACATAAAATAACTGATAAATGAATCAACTAACTAAATCTAAAGGCTAAAACTGTAAAACCCTTAAAAGAAAACATGGGAGTTAATCTTCCATGACTTTCTTAGATACAACACCAAAACACAAGCAAAAGAAAAAACAACAACAACAACTATATATATATATATATGCTGTGATGCAAATGATAATGTCAAGAAAGTGAAAAGGTTACAGATTTAGAGAAAAGATTTGTAAATCATAAAGCCGATAATAATCTAGCATCCAGAATATATAAAGAAATCTTACAACTCAATAATAAAAAAACCACTTAGTTTTAAAATGAGCAAAGAATTGAAATAGATATTTCTCTAAAGAAGATATGCAAGCAGTCAATAAACATATAAAGAGATGTTCAACATCATTAATCATTAGAAAAATGCAAGTCAAAACCACAATAAGATACCACTTCAGACTCACTAGAATAGCTGTAATGAAGATAGATAATAACAAGTTCTGGGGAGGATGTGGAAAAATTGGCACCCTCTAACATTGTTGATGGGAATTTCAAATGGTATAACCATTATGGAAAACAGCTTGGAAGTGCCTCAAAAAGTTAAACATACAGTCATCATATCATCCAGCAATTCCGTCTCTAGTTTTATACCTTAGATAATGAAAATATACACTCAGGCAGAAATTTGTACACAAGTGTTCACAACAGCAGTCTTATTTATAATAGCCAAAAAGTGGAAACAACCAGAATGATCAATTAATTAATAGATAAATAAAATATGATAGAGCCTCAAAACTGAATATTATTTGGCAATAAAAAGAAATAAATTATTCATACATGCTACAACATAAATGAACCTTCAAAACATTAGGCTAGGAAAAAGGATCTGGTTACAAAAGAAAACATGTTAATTGATTCTATTTAGGTAAAATGTCCAGAATGGGCACATTTATAAAGATAGAAAGTAGACTGGTGATTGCCTAGGGCTTAAGTATTAGTGGGAAATAAGGAGGAAGAACATGGAAACATAAAGAGTACAGGATTTATTCTTGGAGTGATAAATATGTTTTAAAAATTGGTTGTAATGATGACTGCAGAATTCTGTGAGTGTACTTATAACCTTTGAATTACACACTTTAAATGGTTAATTGTAAAGTATGTAGATGAAACCTCAATAAAGCTATTTTCAAAATAAAACTATACAATATACCAAGATGACAGTGGTAGTATAGTCAGAAGTAAAATTCAGGTGACTTGGCTTGCCAAGGCAGCTTTTTTTCACCACGTAGAGCAGCGGTCCCCAACCTTTCAAAAACAAGGGACTGGTTTTGTGAAAGACAGTTTTTCCACGGAGTGCAGTGAGCAGGCATATGGTTTTGAGATGACTCAAGCACATTACATTTATCATTACATTCTCATAAGGAGCGTGCAACCTAGACCCTTCACATGCACTGTTCACAAACGGTTCACGCTGCTATGAGAATCTAATGCCACAACTGATCTGACAGGAGACAAGGCTCAGGTGGGAATGCTGGCTTACCTGCCCTGCTGTGAAGCCCGATTCCTAGCAGGCCATGGATGGGTACAGATCCATGGCCTGGGGATTGGGGACCCCGATGTATAGTATATCCCAGTGTTTCAGGGTCATAGCAATACCTATGATTTGGTAAGATCCCACTTGGGGTTTCCCATTAGCTTGCTGAGTCTTATCCTGAACAAGTTGAATATTAATACTTTCAACCTAATAGGTCTCCAGTTAGGAAGTAGGAAGGCCCTAGAATTTGAGTGCACAAATTTCCAAATCTGTAATTTCCTGTCGTTTCCTTTGTTGGAAATACATCCTTTGTAGTTTCACAGTAAATTGCCTAAGATTTCTTAAGATGTCTTTTTCTGAGGGCTCATTTTCACCAATCTCCAAACAGTTATCTCTGATAACTCTTTTGAGGCTGCTATCCAAATGTCACTTTATCAGTGAGCTGTCACCTAAACACCAACAAAAAATAGCAACATTCTTCCCCTTCACCTTAGCACTCCCTATAGATCTTACTTTAGCTTGTTTTATTTTCCAGCTTGCCATCTTATGTACTTCATATGTATATGATTTTGTTATTGTTGCCTCTTTCTCTTTTCTCTGTTCTCTCTACTGTAAATTCCTTAAGATATGAGACTGTATTAGTTAGCTTTTCCAGTAAAATAAATTATCTAAAACTTTAGTGCCTTAAAGCAGCAATCATTCATTTAGTTCAAAAGTCTGTGCTTTGATAATTTAGACTGAATGAAGCTGAGAGGTTCTTCGGGTCTAGGCTGCCCTCACTCTTGTGTCTGCAGTCAGCTGCCAAGTCAATCAGGCTCTAGCTGATCCAGAATGGCCTCAGCGGGGATGACTCCAGCTAGGATGACTCTGCTCCATCTGGTCTCTTCATCTCCAGCAAGTGAACACAGGATTGTTCACATGACAGTTGGGCAGGGTTACAAGGAAGCAAGCGGAAGAGGGCAGAGCCTCTTGAGTTCCATGATCAGAACTGGCACCACAGCAATGCCGCCCCATTGTATTCATCAAAGCAAGGCACAAGGCTAGCCTAGATTCAAGGTATAAGAAACTGGCCTCCATATCTTTTTAAAACGTATTCATTACTTCACATACTTACTGTTTTTTTGTGTGTTGGGAACACTTAAAATCTATTCTGTTAGCAGTTTTCAATTACATTGCAAAAGAGGTGAACACAGAGAAAAATAATGGTGGCCATTTTTGCAAACAATCTGCCAAAAGACTTTACCAAGTTTTTTCACTGCTGTATCCTGAGTATGTAAAATAGTCCTTGGCCCATCAGTACTCCAGAAATCTTAGTTGAATGAACAAATGAAGTTTATGCCCATTGCTCCTGAGGCAGAGCGTCTCCCATAAATTGCTCCTTCTCTGCAGTAAATACTTAAAATACAATAGATGCTTATAATAAACTATATTTTTGGTGAATATTTACAATTAAATTCCTGTATCAATTGTTCTTTTAAAGTTAAAATCAGCTTTCATCATTTGATTTCTATCTTCTTTAGTTTTTGCAAAGTCAGACTAATTGTTCCCAGAGACTATGAAGCACGCTATATTTCATAGGATGCTTCCTCTCCAAGAAACTTGGAGGAGTTTCAAAACACCTTCTCATCAATCTCCACAGTGATATAATAAGATAAGTATGTCCCATTATCTCCCCTGCCTTTTCCTCTCCCTTCTTCCCCAGCCAGCTTTTTCAATTTCATTTCTTCAAAGATGAAACTAGCTTAGACACAACAGAACAAACACTTTTCAATACAAAACAGCACCTTGAATTGGTGGCCTGGAAAACTTTATGAAAGGCTGGGATATTGCACAAGGTTATAGACAGTTAGCACTAAGATGCCTGGGGTGTGATCAGATATGGAAATGTCAGTGGATTCTACTCATTTCCCTATTCTTGCCATTGCCACATAAGCAAAATAGATTGAAAAGTAAAAGAAATACACTGGATATGTTAGCCTCACTGCTATGGTCTGAAAGTTTGTGTCCCCCTAAAATACGTATATTAAAACCTAATCACCAATGCAATAGTACTAGCAGGTGCAGTATTTGGGAGGTGATTAGGTCATGAGGTAGGAGTCTTCATGAATGAGATTCATGTTCTCATAAAAGAGGCTTCAGAGAGGTCCTTTGACCCTCTTGCCATGTGAGGTTACAGAGAAAAGAGAGCCATCTATGACCCAGTTAGCAGTCCCTCACCAGACAGTAAACCTGCTGCAGCCTTAATATTGGACTTCCCAGCCTCTACTACTGTCAGAAATAAATTTCTTTGTCCGTAAACTATTCAATTTATGGTATTTTGTTATAGCAGCCTGAACAGACTAAAAAACTAATGGATCTAGGTTTTCTAGTAATATAAGGATCAAATAGGTCTTTTATGGCTCTTATTAAGTGAACTCAAAGAGCAAAACAGATTTGTTCTGCTCTGCACTTACCGAACTGGAAAGATACAACCTTTCAGCTTCTTGTACCATTCTGAATACACTACTTAACATAGTATTTTTGGGTTGCTCTTCTAAAGGCTGTTGTCTCTTAGAATTGTTCCCTCTCCCAAAAACAATTAACATCTCCTACTAAAAAAGAAATTAATATTAATCAGGGAATTAATCCAATCATTAATTTATATAGTGGCATTCCTCATATACTCATCCAAATTGCAGATTGTTCTAATGCTGTGATATGTATTAATACCTTTTCTAGCAGGCCCCTGCCAACTAGGTTGGAAATTCTTTTAGCAGAGGACAAAGCCTTTTCACATTTACAGATGAAGCTCCAAAAAGAAAGACCTGCAGGAAAAGCAATCCCTGACTTTCCTTTTCTGTCATTTGCCCAAATCTCTCTGGCTCAAAACCTCATCAGCATCTTCTACTCTCTCTCTCTCTCTCTCTCTCTTCACATCCAGACACCAAGTCCTGCCAGTTCCTTCTTTGATGTATTTTTCATCATTTTATTTGTTTTCCATTCCTTCTGCCAGCTTCTCACATTCAGGTCTTTATTGCTTCACGCCTACCTCATTGAAATCACCTTAAAGAGAACACATCTGCTTTTGTGATTAGTGGTCTACACTGACTAAAACTACAGTTCCAGCTTTTTAACCTGGCATAAGTACTACCATATACAATCTCTAGCACCTTTGTCTGCACTTACCACAACTCTGTGAACCTTCTGCTTTAGCTAAAATGTTCTAATTGGCATTTCTAACAGAATCTGCTACTTCATATTTAAATGGCACATTATGTGTCAAAACCACTTGGAAAAATCACAAACATTACATAAGTATGTTTCTTCCAGCTGAATGTTGCAGTACATTTTGCCTTGTACCACCCCCTGGCCACCCTGTTGCAACCCTTTAATGGTTAATGATTCTCTCTTCATTCTTATGCTGTCCTCCTTACTCTGCTCAAAACATTCTTTTTCTCATCTAGTTACCCCAGACCCTCATTCCTTGGGCTTTAGACCCATATTTTCCTCTCTCTGCCCAGACCCTTTCAGGTTAACACAACACTTGGTAGGTTTCGAGTCTGCATCTTTCTAAAGGATCACCATTTACATAATCAACCCAGTTGTTTAATTGACATCCAGCAATCAGACAGAAATTTCATACTAGGCCCCCACTTGCCAGGAAGAAGGTATTAAGCTGTTTTCTGTCACCTCTTAAGGCCTTTCATATCATGCCCCATCAGTCCAGAGCTCAATCCTACATATTCTATACAGTGTTCTCTACCTACTCTTCCCTTCCCACTACCAGCCCACAGTGAGCTTTGTCCTCCGGATTCTTATAGAGCCAAACTACTGTGATTCATCCTGTTTATACGACATTTTGACCCTGTCATGGGTAGTTACTTGGCCTTAGTAGTTTATTCTTATAGATTCAAAATGGTTGAAAACTTCTTCAAGGTGACAACAGCAACCTGTATTAATTTATAGTTTTATATTTAAATATTATTAAGCAGTAGTTAACACACAATTACTGAAAATGGGTTAGTGAGGCTTCATAGTCACACTGGAAGTGACTGATAACCAATAATTCCCTCTTTTAGCTGAGGTGTTGATAGAGCTCGCAAGAAGGCCTATAGAAAACAGAAAGCCATTGTCCCAGGAGGAAGAGATGCCAGAGGAGGGAGCAAGGGCCGACAACAGTAATATACAAAATCCAAATGACAAATATGCCCAATTCAGCATTTTACTCAACGTCAGGGATACATTTATATAACATTTTCCAAATGACAAACTTCAGATGTTCCTTATTCCATCAATTCTTCTAATTTTACTTTTTTTTCTTTTTTGGAGATGGAGTCTCACTCTGTCACCCAAGCTAGAGTGCAATGGTGTGATCCTAGGTCACCATAAACCTGAACTCCTGGCCTCAAGCCATCTTCCTGCCTCCTCTAGGCCTCAAAAAGTCTTGGGTTACAGGTGAGAGCCCCCAGTAGTAGCCTGATTTTATTTTTCACTATTGGGATAACATGTGTATGGATATACATCAGCTGAACCAGGCTTCATGAGCTTCAGAGTGCTCTCTGCCCTGGCAATAATGACCCTGAACTTTGTTTACTCTTGGGGTTTACCTATGCTCACTTTGCCCTGCAGCCATCATTCTGACACCGGAAAGCAATAGAATGAATGAATATAACAATAGCAACAACAGGTGTTCCTGTCCACTCCAGTAGGGAAAGAATAGAGCATGGTAATTAATTTTAACATAGTAATGCATCTTATATACAAAAACCTACTATGGAAGAAGACCCAGCCAGAAAATAAAATACCCCTCTACTTTTAATTGAGTGACAAACCCCAAAACAATTGTTCCTTTTGAAGGCAGGGTAGGTCATTTTCTTCCAGCTGATTGTTGCAGGAAAGACAGAGGAAGGATTTTAGCACCATCCACTGTTTTAAAAAAGCAGGTTGGACCCCTGTTGTTTTCCCAAAAGACCACAGTTCCCCTCCACATATGTTCCATTCTGTCCATGTTAATTAGACAGAAATTTATATGTTATCTGCAGGTGTCAGACATGGAAAATGCATGGTTTTATGCCTAAATGACATGTGACTTTCTTTTTCCAGAGACAGAATTTTTTAAAAAGAAATCACCCAACTACAATAAGTTTTACTGTTGAAAACTACACTTATTTCTCTGTCAGATCCCTGACCTGTACAGAAAGATCTTCTTATAATAAGTGTATTTTTAACTTTAATTTTAAATTATGCAAATAAATACAAGTAGATACAGATTTTGATTGAAATAAAGATGCATGTGTTACTGATACCAGTTTATTGTAGCATTACCATTATTAAAGTATTTTATTGTCACAAGGAAAAATGAAGACCAATTTTGATGCATCAGTACTTTAGCTCCATACAAATACTTTAAAGAGAAAGAAAGCATCAGGCACTCTTTAGAGATATGCAGCTATTTTATTTCTCTAAATTATCTATTGCCTTGACAATTGTGCTCCAGTTGTATTTCTTCTCCATTCTTGTATAAATCTTCCAAAGCAGAAAAAGCAAATGTCCAAAAAAATGACTGTCACACAATTCTGTAAAAGACACAAATAAATGGAAATCTCCAAACTTTTAATGTAATACTTTCTGGCCAAGACATAATTTAGATGAGCAAATTTGGGGTTTGGATTATTTTAAATATAGATTTTGTTCTAAAAATTTAGTATAACATACAGAAAAACTTGATTTCTGATATAGCTCTACTGAGATTATGTGAGCAAAAACAAAACTGAATTTTCAAATGAGTAATAGTTGTACTGGAGAAATCTATCTTATCTTCTTCACTGCAGACCCTCCTCAGCATTATACATACATAGACAAACTATTCCCAAAGTTTTAAAACTTTCCCTATTTAGCTGGGATATGATGTCTACTTCCAGTTTAGAATCCAGAAAGAGACACCAAAGGAAAGCTTTGTTTAGTCTGACAAACAATAAAATGGCTTTAAGTGACAGAGCTGTCCTTTCACCTTCACAATGATAAACAAGTGATCTTTCCACTGGCGATTTTTGCAATTTATAAATGTAATACAGTTCTCAAAACAGCAAATGCAAATATTCGAAAGGTACAGTTGAAGGGAAAGGGGAGTAGGGATTGATTACTTTGTGCAATTTCTGGAAAACAAAACCACTATTCATAAGAAAATTAGAGGCTAGATCAAACAATGACAAACCTCTAGATCCCCGTCGTGTAGTTGGAAATTTACACCCAAACAGGGTAGCTAAATAACTTCCCTTTCTGGGGCAGCAAAGATTTTAACCAGTTTCTCGGCAGGAGTGGCAAAACTTAAAGAATAACTGAGGGAGAGAAAGCCTTGAGCGCCACACAATTCAAAGGGCAAAAATGTGATTTCCCTAGACCCCTGGCACAGCAGAATGGTCATGCCAGGAAGCAAATACTCCTCCCATAAAAGATTCTTAGCCTCCCCAGGAAGACCACCTCCTAACTAGTCCTTTAGGACCCTGCTATTTAAACTATCCGCCTGTTGTCACAGAGAGTGCTAACCTATGGACTATCTGGGCATTCCATTGAAAGCCCTAAATCACTGTTTGGAAAAAAAGTTCTGCCAACTCTGTGTCCTGGATGTACTGTGGAACAAATGCAGTGAGTGTTGGGACGCGCTAAACAGAATTATTCCCCCATCCAATAGGGACAAGAGCGTGAATTAGGAGGAAAAAGCCTACATCGTAAGGATAAATTTGTCCTTTCAGGTTTTACTGGGGGAGCCAGCTGTAGCTTCCGGCACTCGTGCCCTGGGGAAACTTTCCGCTTTGCCGCCCCTCCACGCCGCCCCTTAAAGCCTTCTTGGTCTCTCCAATCCCAAGAGTTCCGCAGGACCTTGCGCCGCCAGCTAAGGCAAAAAACCTAATGTGACTACCCGTACTTCAGGGCGCCCCAGAGCGTAGGCGGAGGAACCCAAACCCGCTAAGTCAGCAGCCGGGCGCACCTAGCGCGCTCCCAGATCACAGATGGCTAGCGAGGCGCGCGGATCCCAGGCCTCTCAGCGATCCCAGGCCTCTCAGCGTCCCCAGAGCGCAAACAGCGGCCAGCGGGCGCCTCCCGCAGTACGTAAGTGGCGATGCCAGGACCTCCAGACTAGCCAGCTACCTGTACAAGCAGCAGTCCGCTCTCTTCACTGTACCATTGTCAGTTTCTTTGGTGAGTGCTGACACCAAGGCAAGAATAGACAAAATGGTCTGCACACTCTCCTCCTCCTCGCTCTTCCCCACTGGCCTGGGCTGTACTTACAAGTCCACTCTGAGAGACACCTTCTGGTCACTCGTTTTGATTCAAAGGAAACAAAGGAAGCAGGGGTTGTGCACTGCACGACAGTTGTCTCAAGTCTGCGCGAAGACGGGAATCCCAGGGGCACCGTTGGCACTGGGAAAAGCAGACTCTTCCGCCTCTGCGGACCAGCAGATTAGTGCATCAGGACGGGCGAGAAGGAAGCAATGAAAGAAAAGAAAGGATAAAAACGGGGAGAAAAAAGTGAATATTTCAAGGGCCAGAGGGCGAGAGAGATGGAGCAAATTCCCGAACCTCAAGTCCAAGTTCTAGGAGTTGGGTGATCGGGTGGAGCCCCTAGTGGGCGCGGCGGCTGTGTGTACAGTTTATCAATTTTTTTTATTTTTTGGATTTTCTACCTTGAATAGCTAAGGATTAAACATCCATCGCAAAGATTTAGGGCACAGAGGAGAGAAGAGGCAATTGCTGAGATCAAACTGATGCTAAGGGCAAAGTCTGGGCCAATGTCGCTTTTCACAAACTCTCTGAATTTCCTGGTCTCTCATGCCCCGTCGCTGGGTCTCCTTTGCACAAAGCGCCCTGCCCTGGTGCGGGAAATGGGGAGGGGACCAGGTCCGCAAGCCGCGGGCAGAGAAGCTGAGAAAGAGAAGTAGCAAGTTATCTTAGGTGTTGATTCCCTAGGGTTGGTCCAAGCATAGTGAATGGGGCGGATCCTGTAACCCCCGCACTGGCCGGCTACTCCTCCATCATCATTGGCGGCAGAACTTACACTTAAAGATCTTCTTAAACGCGTTTTGAAAGTCCTTGTTGAAGTATGCGTAAATGACGGGGTTAAGCAGAGAGTTGGAGTAGCCCAGCCAATTGATTATAGCGCCCAACAGGGTGGGCATGTGGCAACTGCTCTCACAGAAAGGCAGAACAAGAGCCACGATGAAGAAGGGCAGCCAGCAGAGGATGAAAGTACCCATGATAATGCCCAGCGTCTTCACTGTCTTCCTCTCTCGGGCCAGGGCCATCTTGCGCTTCGCCTCGGCGTTGCGCTCATTTTTCCTCTCGAAAGAGGCGGGGGCACAAGGGGTAGCACCAGCCTCGCTGGGCAGAGGCAAGTGCTCTTTGGTGTTGCCCACCCGGTGCACCTCGATCACCTCCAGGGCGGCGCCGTCGTCACCTTGCCTCACCGCGCCATTGGCGCACAGAGCACTCTCTGACTTGCTCTCCACGCTCAGTCTCCAGTTCCTGCTCCCCGATTCTCCATTCACGCTCTTCTTGGGCTGCGGGGCCGGAGATGCTCCACGGCGGGTGTCCGCTCCGGTCTTCTCCACCTTTTTCACTGTCTTGCGAATGCGGAAGCGCGCAGCTCGGAATATGCGCCCATAGAGAACCAGCATGAGCAGCAGCGGGATGTAGAAAGCGCCGAAGGTGGAGTAGATAGTGTAGCCGTGGTCCTTGCTAATGGTGCATGCGTCGGGGTCCGAGCGGTCTTCCGGGGTGCGCCAGCCCAGCATGGGCGGGATGGAGATGAGGAAGCCAATAAGCCAAGTGAGCGAGATGAGCGCAGCAGCGCGCCGGGGCGTCCTCTTGTTCACGTAGTCGATGGGGTCCGTGATGGCCCAGTACCTGTCCAGCGCGATGGCGCACAGGTGCAGGATGGATGAGGTACAGCACAGCACGTCGAGGGCTATGAACAGGTCGCAGGTGACCTGGCCCAGAGTCCACTTGTTGAGCACCTGATACAGCGCGGCCATGGGCAGCACCAACACCGACACCATGAGGTCGGTGACCGCCAAAGAGCCAATAAGATAATTGGCCACGTTCTGCAGGGAGCGCTCCAGGGCGATGGCAGCCACCACGCAGGCATTGCCCAGCACCGCACAGAAGATGAGCGTGCCCAACAGCAGAGAGGTGATCACTTGGTAGCCGAAGGTCACGTCGGAGATACCAGTAGTGTTGCTGGCGGTCTCAAAGGGACCCGGGGATGATGTGGTATTGTTGCCCTGACCAGGGCTGAGCACATCCATGCCTGTGAGCCCCGCGCGGGAAAGAGGAAGGAAGAAAAAGCAGAGCGAAGATCCCTTTCGCCCCTTCCCCTGGGGTCTTCCGCCCAGTCTCCAAGGAAGTTTCGGAGGAAGGGAATCCAAGGACCCAAGCAGGAAGTTCTTACTGTTCCGGCGAAGGTATCCCGGAGGAGCAGCTTTCAGGCGCTCCCTGGGCTCGCGCAGTCCAAGGCGTTCAGAGGCTCTAGCTGGGAAACTGGAGTTGGCCTGAAAGCAGCTCCGGGATCTCTGGGGGGTGGAGAGGTGGCTGGAACGTCTGTCTGTCGCTGTCCATTTTACTTTGCCGCTTCCCAACTGGCTGCCGGAGCTGGAGTCTTCCCACGAGTAAATAGTCTCCAATCCCAGAAATATCTAGAACCGAGAAGCCCCATCCTCCACGGTCACTGAGTGACCCTCCTCTCCCTATTTCCTTCCTTCCCTTTCTCCCCCTCTCCTTCTCCCTCCTCCTCTTTCTTCTCTCTCTTCAGCCTCTTTCTTTCCCCTTTTCCCCACTTGCCTTCCTTTCAGTCTGCCTCTTCCTCCTCACCCCACATTATTTATCCCCCTGTGAGTCGCTTCGAAAGCCAGGCTCCCTCCCTCCCACTCTAACCCTCCCCTCCTAACACTTCCCGAACCCCAAGGAGTGCCTCTTTTCTGTGGGTCCCCGCCCTCCTATACCTCTAGCTCTGCGTCTTTGCATTCAAGTCCCTTTTTGTCAAAAGAGACTCAGAACTCACTTGCACACACCGGATCCCTGCCGGTCAGACCAAGGCTGTAACAAATAAACTCCGCCTCCAACCCAAACTGGGGAGGGGGTATTTAGAAGAGGAAATTCTAACTACTCATTGCCACGTATTATCTGTCAAATTCTTAAATAGTGTCAGCAGCCCAGAGTGACAATAGGAGATGAGATAGGGAAGCACAGGGTGCCTGAATGGGAAGGTGAACAGTCCTGGGTCAGTCTCTCAATTATTGCTAATTGATGGAAGAAGACAGAGAGAGTGTGTCTTCGTTTTTAAAAAGCTACCTCCGTTCTCGCGCCACTGCACTCCAGCCTGGGTGACAGAGCGAGACTCCGTCTCAAAGCAAACAAACAAACAAACACGAAAGTACCTCAGTTTATCATCTAACAGTCCAGCCTGACTCCCTCAGGAGGATATTGCCTGTGACATTTTTTTTTAACCTTGGGGAGCTGGGAGAGAATGAAATTATAAAGGACGTGGCAAAGGACAAGGGACAAGGAGGGGTAAACAACTGCATGTCTAAATAAAGAACAAAACTCAATGTGATATGTATTCTACACACACACACACACTTTTCCATCACTACTACACTTTCAATTTCAGTGACACCATGGGAACATAGCTATGGGAACATACCTTTGTGGCTAGCAAATTCAGAGATGGAAATATTTTGCATATGTGTTCTGAGTGAAGTCTGGCATTTTATATGGCCTTTTGCACTTCTTACCAGAGCCTGCAAACCGCTGGGGGAAACTTGCTGAATCTCTGTTCGCTAACCGCCTAGCCTCTGTTAACCACAGAAACTGAGTTCAGCACCTGGGACAGCTCTAAGCAATGAGGGTTTATGACGCCACCTTCCGGCAAATGTTTTAGAGTGCCACCTAGAAACCCTTATGCAGAAATTAAGCAAGTATTGAGGAAATCCAACAACTTCTAGAAAGAGAAGACGGTTATTAAAAGGCAAGGTAGCACTGAGTTTTATCTTTTTCCTATTTACTTTAAAAATTTATTTTAGTGTCCTCCTTTGCTCTGAACCTTATATATCAAGCCTATTATATGTTGTAGCTCCCTTTAAAGCCTGAAACGTCTGTCATTCACAAGTCCTATCTGGGAATGCCATTGTAATAAAGCTAGACAAAAACCTTCACACGTGTTGGTTTTGTGCTGCCATAATCTGAACTTTGGAACTGACACATTTACGTAAATTTACCTTTTGTTGCAGAAAATAATAGTATTTCATCTTCCATTCCCAAATGTTAAATAATTGTAAATAAGGATATTTACATGGGTTTTTTCTAAGCTGTTTCCTTAAACAAGAAAAACAAATTTAATCTCATTTGAGCAGGAAAGAATGGGACTTTTAAGCAACTACATTAAACACACAATACAACATTTCACTTATACATCCTGATTACATGCCTAAAATGAAAGGAAAGTGCAGAATGCAATCTCAAAAGCAGTTGACTCTGGATAACATGCACAGATTCACTGTAGATTGCAGTAATCCTAATATCATGTTCAAATTTGAGCTCTGAATTTCATAGCTCTGAATTCTCCAAGACCAAATACAAAAGCAATCACCAAAGTATATTAAAAAAAAAAATCTAGTTGGGCCAATGCATTACAGTACAGGACAGTGTGTTTGGAGAAGGAGTTTTTTTTTTTTACAATTCAGTGCTGGGCACAGTTCCCACTCAATCATTTCAGCATGTCACAACAATGAGCCTGCCATTTGTGATGATTCATGGCAATGAAAAGAAAGAGATAAGTATACGTGGTAATACTGTTTACAGACTCTGAAAAAGTCCTTTTAAGATTTGTGAAGGTATCTATTTCCATTTTCACTTCTAAAGTCTCTTCACAAATACAGAACTATATTTACAGTAAAAATAGAGTTGAAGGTCCAAAAATTAAAATGGGAAAATAGTTAAAATCTGAAATTATAGTTGAGAATATAAACAAAGTAAAATAAAGGAAATTTAAAATTTAAGAAGCCAATATATGCATATCAGGAACATAATTAAGAATTGTGTCAGACTTAACACATGTGAATATGTAAATCACAAGTAAATCAATAAATATGTTCATTAGAATTGTGCTTTCATCTGTTAGATCCCAAATAATTTAAAAACTGATAAATTTCTATTTTCTCATCAAGAAAATTAAAATGCTGTAAAATCTGGAATTAATATTCCTGAGGTCTAGCATTTGTTATTCTGCTTTAATATGCTATGATGCAGCATTTTTAACAAAGTCTTTAAAATCCCAAGTAATTCAAGTTTTCCCTCACAAGTCATACACATAATATATTAAATATTTTATTTTTTATAATTTAGAAGTTTTTAAAGGCACACTTATAAATACTAGGAGGAAATAGAAGTATGGAAGTCTGCAGCACTGACTATGGTTCCATAGCCTGCAAGTGACTGATATATAACTTTTTAAAACTAATAATACTGTGATATATAATAAATGATATATGCAGAATGATATTCATTTCTTCATTTTCACTTAGCCAATTCTTCTATGTTTAACTCTTAAAGATACATAATACCAAATATTTCTGTAGTAAATGCTGTAAACCAAAGCTCCTGCATAAGGAGATAAGCTCCTATTCTTCAAGGCCTCTAAAGTTAACCTAAAGAAAAGCAAGCTTTATAACGGATATTATTGATGATATCATTTGAAAAGAAAAATTCTAGTCATTCTGCCTTTATTTCTTTTTGAATTTACTAGGTGCAAGCATAAACTTGTCAGGTTATGAATTTGGGGTATGATACATCATCCATCATGTGAAATTTCTCTAAAATAGTTTAAAAGAGATAAATATTTTTAACATTTTCACAGGAAATTTGATACACACCCAGCATTGCAATGTAATTCCTTGACCAGGGACACAAAATAAAAAGATGTTAAGCTGAAGTTTTACTGTGAACCTTGAAGCCCTATCATTACTGAAGGTTGATAGTCAGAGTTTCTCAGTAGATTGATAAGTTTGTCCATTATCCCCAAATTATGGCTGATTTGTTTTTATTAATGAAGAAATACTCTGTATGGTAAAGAGCTAAATATTTGCTTATGAGATTATAAAAGTTGTTTCTAAAAACTCTTATTAAAACTAGAATCAATTATTTTGTTAGGTTAAAAATATTATTCTAAATTTAATTTTTCCCAATTCCCAAATACTAAAGCAGGATGGTGATGCCAGCTACCTTGCTTCTGAAATATCTACCTGGGATGGAGTGATAGTAACACCTTCAGAAAAGGCTTATGAGAAGCCACCAGAGAAGAAGGAAGGAGAGGAAGAAGAGGAGAATACAGAAAAACCACCTCAAGGAGAGGAAGAAGAAAGCATGGAAACTCAGGAGTGACTTTCCCTTCCCTTGACTGGAGCCTAAGCTCGCTGCTACTGGGCTTTACATGGTGGTAGACATTTCCGAGGGATAGGGAAGATAACAGGAAGGAAAGTAAACTCCAGAGAAGTGTCATTCCACTGGGTTTTGATATTGGCCTGGCAGCCAGTTTCCCATTTGTGCCCTATGCCATCCATCTATAATGAATGAGGATACCAACATTTCTTCCCAATACTCTAGGATCCCCAAGTCCTGAAAACCCCTCTCTCAACTAATATTTTGCTGTTGAAATGTTGTGAACTGTTAAGTGTCTGGAAATTTTTTTTCTAAAAAAAATGATTAAATTACTTCCTAGTAGGGCTCTTGGTCAAAAAGAATACTAAAGTATTTTTTTTCAGAACTGTGAATTTTGATTGAAATTGACTAGGAGAAACAACTTGTAGAATACTTTTCCTTAGATAATTTGGGAAATATGGTCTTCTGATTATCAGTGAAAATATACAAGAAATGAAACCAAAATGCCAAGAAAATAAATTTTTCTTTAAAACAGCACAGTTTTCTTGACTTTTTTTCTTGTGTTTTGATTTTTTTTTTTTTTTTTTTTTTTGCTAGGGACTCTTGATCTGTCACCAGACTGGAGTGCATTGGTTCAATCTAGCCTCACTGCAATCTCTGCCTCCCAGGTTCAAGCGATTCCCCTGCTTCAGCCTCCAGAGTAGCTGGGACTACAGGCATGCACCACCATGCCTGGCTAATTTTTTGTACTGTAGTAGAGACAAGGTTTCACCACGCTGGCCAGGATGATCTCTATCTCCCAACCTTGTGATCCACCCACTTTGGCCTCCCAAAATGCTGGGATTTCAGGCATAAGCCACCACATCAGGCTTGTGTTTTGCTTCTTTTTTTTTTTTTAATCTAATCCTCACTATCTACCTTGTTCAAATAATATCATTTCTTCACTGTTCTTTCTCCCTGTTAGGCACTTACAGACCCAGAATTGCGCGGGGTTTTCAATGACAAAACACAAACAGTGGAAGCCTGAGTCTTGCTGAGAATTGTAAGGTTGGCTTAATGCATTGAATACACAATACTAAAAGCACAGTATATAAAGAGTGAACAAAATATAACATGTATTCACTATGCATGTGACTTGAACTAATTATTTAACGCTCTTGTTTCCTCAGTAATAAAATAAGTGTAATAATAGACTTGTGAAGATTAAACCACTTAATAGATTTCACTGGCTCATAATATACACACAATAAAGATTAAATAGTAATAATAATAATAATACTGATGGAAAGTAAAAACATTAAGTCTCTCTCTACTGATAATTGCTCAAGAGAGCTGGGAGGCCTTAGTAAGTGAGTGAAAATTGAAAAAAAAGTCTCTTTCCGGGGAAGATTTAAAGCAATTTGCATGTGGATGTTACATTCTCCCCATTCTTTAAACTATTTGGTAATCTTCCAAATTCTCTGGGAAATTTTGAGTAAAAGACAAGTAGAAAACAAGATGTGATTGCTGCATTTTGAAACTTCTTTACATAATCAGAAGTTAGTGAAGGAAATAAAAGAACATGCCAACAAAAGTTTAATGATCAGTATTGAAAAGGACTCTACACCCTCTCCCGGGAGTTTATCCATTTGTTCAAAAGCATAAAACAAGTATTTGAAATTTATAGGTCATAATAAAATGTTTAAAAATTCAGTAAAAACCAAAAGACAGTGTTTTTGTTGTGAGATATTATCAGATTCATAGTGACAAGCATTAATAAATATATTTTTACAATGCTGTCCTTTCAATATTTTTTGTGGTTCACTTTTGAAAGAATAAGAGCATAGTTGGGGTAAGAAAAATGTTTGGAATGTAAGTTCAAATTTTCCGATTAATCTAAAGATAGCTGGAAATTAAATTAAGTCTAAATCCTTAAACAAAATGCAGTTACTCTGTTTAACTTAACAATGCATGAAAATGCCCACATTTTTATTTTCTTTAGCAAGTGACATTTTTGTTGTAAAACTAAAATCAGTGCTTAATATTCTACATTATTTTAATGTTTCTATACAACATGCTATTTATATAAATGCAATAATTGTGATTACAAAATTCCAGTCTAAAATTGTGTCATTTGGTGTATTCAAGCAGTAATGTGTTGGTTGGGAATATAGCCACTCATGACCACAGTTCAAGATTCAAATAACTACTCTGCAATGTACTAGCCCTGAATTGTTTTCTTAAATTTTTACATTTTATTACATATTACATATGATTTACTAAAAATATAAAGAATAATATAATAAATGCCTATGTGCTTAAGAAAAGCTTTTAAAAATAATATTGATTCAACTGAAGTTCTTGTTTACTCCTGAATTTAGTGTTTATTATTTCCATGAATGACTTTGTACTTTTATACCATATGTATGTGGCTCTAAGCAATAAAGAAATGGTATTCTATATACATTTTCTTCAACTTTTTTTTGTTCAACGTTATCCTTGTGAAATTTGTCTGTGTTGATACAGGCGTCTCTGGTTCATTTATTGCCACTGTTCTATAGGTTTAAATTGTATGAATAGTGCCACAAATTACTTAACCATTCTCTGGTTAGATTTTGCTCTTATAAATAATACTTCTATGCATACACTTGTGGATATCTTTTTGCATCCATGTATCTTAGATTAGATTAGCGCTTTTCAAATAAATCACCTGGGGATCTTGTTTGAAATGCAGATTTTGACACAGTAGGTCTCCAGTGCAACCCAAGACTCTGCATTTCTACTAAGCTCCTAATGGCACTGATATTGCTGCTTTATAGACTCTATTTAGAGTAGCAAGGATCTAAATATACCAAGTGGAATGTCAAGTCCTAAGGTATGGCTAAGTTCTACTTGACTAGATAGAACGTAATTCTTCTCCAAACTGGTTGTATAAAGTTTCATAACCACTGCTTTGGGTTGAATTTTGTCACCCAAGAGGATAAAGGCTTCACATTGCCTGTGAATGTGATCTTATTTAGAAATAGGGTCTTTGCAGATGTAGTCAAGTTAAATTGAGGTCTTACTGGATCAGCATGTGTTCTAATCCAGTGGCGGTGTCCTTATAAAATGAGGGAAATTTGAACATAGACAGAGAAAAAATACCATGTGAAGAGAGACACACAGACACAAAGGAAAGATTGCCATGTTGAAAACAGGGGCAAAGATTAGAGTTATGCTACCACAAGCCAAGGAAGGCCAGGGACTGTTGGGAACCACCAGAAGCTAAGAGAGATGCATAGGACGGATTCTCCCTTAGAGCCATCAGTATGTGCTGTAACACTTTCATCTCAGACTTACAACTTCCAGAACTGTAAAACGATGCATTCCTGTTGACGTAAGCCATATGGCTTGTGGTACTTTGCTATGTTCCTAGCCCTTGGAAACTAATACAACCACTAAAAATTGGTTTACGTTCCCATTGTTTCATCAGGGTTTACAGTATTTTCATGTTTCTTCACAGTGAATTACCATATATCAAAATATATATTTTTTGATCATATATATATATTTGATCATATATTTTTATTCTATTCTCTACTTATTGTTTTTAAATTGGTTCTTTTGGGTTTTTTGTTTTGTTTTGTTTATCTTAACTTACTGAAGTCCATTATCTATTATAGATATTAATAACATCTCCCTGTAGTTCTATGTTTGTTTAACATACTTTGAGTACATAATAGTAGGTATATACAATGTTAGAATTAGTCTGTCATCCTGCTGATTTAAATAGTTATCCTCTTTATCCCTAATAGCGTTTGTTGTCTTAAAGTCTACTTTGTCTCTACTAATTATTTTTTGTAATTTTTTGCCTACTATATTTTAAATTTTATCTTTTCAGTATCTTCAGGTTTTAGGTGAATCTCTTATGCAAATATGATAGTGACTTTCTTTTCAAATCTGAAAATCTTAGTTTTTAACTGCTAAGTTTAGTTTTAATTTTATTATGACTATTCCTATTGGGCCAGGCACAGTGGCTCACACCTGTAATCCTAACACTTTGGGAGACCAAGGTGGGTGGATAATTTGAGCCCAGGAGTTCAAGAAATACTTTTAACCACGTTATTTTATGTTAAAAGACATAAATATACTGTACATTTGGTGCTTCTATTACACTACTCTTGGCTTCTATTCTACCCACTAAGTTTTAAAATTAACGTTCTTCTATTATTATAGAAATTCTACACTCTATTTCTGGATTCTCTTAAAATTATAACATCCATAAACAACTTACAGGATAAAGATTACTTATGCTTTTCACTACCTATAAATCTATACCAATACATTTCAATATGTTAACTCAGATTACCCCTATCTTCTAGGATATTGTGAAATAATTAGTTATCTTGATTTTGATTTTTACTCCCTTAATTAAATATGATTATTTACTTATTCATTTCATTATAAATATTTACTTATCCTTGCCCACACGTTTAAGTTTACTAATTTATTTGATCATCACTTCTTCTTGTATCTCAGACATTCCTTCTGAAATTATTTTCCTTCTGCCTTAAGAATATCTTTTGGAATTCCTTTTATATGGGTCTGTTATAAATATTAATAGCTCATCTATTTTTATTAACTAGCATTTTTATTTCACCCTCATTTAACTAAGTACAAAATTTTAGATTGATAGCTTGTATATTTATATTGATGCATGTACATATATATATATATATAAGCATATATATATAAGCATATATATATATATATATATGCTTCTCAGAACTGGAAAATATTTTTATATGACTATTCTTGGCCTTGTTGTCATTGATAAGTAATCAACTCTCAGTCATGAGATATGTTTAAGAAATCTTCCTTTTATTCCAGCCACATAAAATCATCTTCTCTGGTGTTTATTGTTTTGAAATTTCACCTTAATATGTCAAGATGCGGATTTTTTTTTCCTAGTTTTCCTGGGATTCATATTGTTTGTTGAAACTGAGGATTTATAACTTTCATAAATACTGATTCATTCATTTGCAATTAATCAACAGGTATTGCCTTTGTCTCATTCTTCTGTTATCTGCTTATGCAATTCTAAATATACTAAAAAAAAGAAAACTTCTCCTGTCCTCCATGTTGCTTAATCTCTCTGTCGTATTTTGTTTTCTTTTTCTTTATTACATTTTTTTTTCTGAGAGAGTGTCTCTCCCTATCAACCAGGCTGGAGAGCAGTGGTGTGATCATAGCTCACTGCAGCCTTCACCTGCCAGGTTCAAGCAATCTTCCCACTTCAGCCTCCTGAGTAGCTGGGGAACACAGGCATATGCTACCAGATCTGGCTATTTTTTTTTTCTTTTTTTTGAGATGGAGTCTCACACTGTCACCCAGGCTGGAGAGTAGGGATACAATCTTGGATCACTGCAACTTCTGCCTCCTAAGTTCAAGCGATTTTCCTTCCTTGGCCTCCTGAGTAGCTGGGACTAAGGTGTGTACCACCATGCCTGGTTAATTTTTTGTATTTTAGTAAAGACAGGGTTTTACCATGTTGCCCAGGCTGGTCTTGAACTCCTGAGCTTAGACAATCCACCTACCTTGGCCTCCCAAATTGTTAGGATTACAGGCATGAGCCACCGCGCCTGGCTAATTTTTTTGTTTCTTTACTTAAAGTTCTGGGATACATGCGCAGAACATGCAAGTTTATTACATAGGTATACATGTGCTGTGGTGTTTGCTGCACCTATCAACCTGTCATTTAGGTTTTAAGCCCTGCATGCATTAGCTATTTGTCCTGATGTTCTCCCTCTTCTTGTCCCCACCCCTGACAGTCCCCAGTGTGTGTTGTTCCCCTCCCTGTGTCCATGTGTTCTCACTGTTCAACTCCCACTGATGAATGAGAACATGTGGTATTTGGTTTTCTGTTCCTATGTTAGTTCGCTGAGGATGATGGCTTCTAGCTTCATCCATGACCCTGCAAAGGACATGGTCTCATTCTTCTTTGTGGCTGCATAGTATTCCATGTTGTATATGTCCCACATTTTCTTTAACCAGTCTATCATTGATGAGCAATTGGGTTGGTTCCAAGTCTATGCTATTGTAAACAGTGCCACAATAAACATACATTTGCATGTGTCTTTATAACAGAATAGTTTATAATCCTTTGGATATATACCTAGTAATGGAATTGCTGGGTCAAATGGTATTTCTATGTCTAGATCCTTGAGGAATCACCATACTGTCTTCCACAATGGTCAGACTAATTTACACTGCCACAAACAATGTAAAAGCATTCCTATTTCTCCACAGCCTCGCCAGCATCTATTGTTTCTTGACTTTTTAATAGTCACTACTCTGACTGGCATGAGATAGTATCTCATTGTGGTTTTTGATTTTCATTTCTTAACAACCAATGATGTTGAGCTTTTTTATCATATGTTTTTTGGCTGCATAAATGTCTTCTTTTGAGAAGTGTCTATTCATATCTTTTGCCCACATTTTGATGGTTCTTTTTTTTCTTGCAAATTTCTTTAAGTTCCTTGTAGATTCTGGATATTAGCCCTTTTTCAGATGGGTAGATTGCAAAAAAAATTCTCCCATTCTGTAAGTTGCCTGTTCCCTCTAATAATGGTTTCTTCTGCTGTCCAGAAGCTCTTTATTAATTAGATCCCATTTGTCAATTTTAGCTTTTGTCACAATTGCTTTTGGTGATATCGTCATAAAATCTTTGCCCTTGCCTATGTCCTGCTGTATTGAAGAGACTCATCTCATTGCAAAGACACTTATAGGCTCAAAATAAAGGAATGGAGGAAAATTTACCAAACAAATGGAAAGCAGAGAAAAGCAGGGGTTTTGTCAGAGACAATCCTAGTCTCTGATAAAATAGACTTTAAACTAACGAAGATCAAAACAAACAAACAAACAAACAATGAAGAACATTATATAATGGTAAAGGGATCAATTCAACAAGAAGAGCTGTATATATGCACTCAATACAGTAGCACCCAGATGTATAAAGCAAGTTCATAGAGACCTACAAAGAGACTTAGACTCCCACACAATAATAGTAGGAGACTTTGACCCTCCACTGTCAATATTAGACAGATCAATGAGACAAAATTAGCAAGAATATTCAGGACATGAACTCAGCTCTGGATCATGTGAACCTAATAAATATCTACCAATCTCTTCACCCCAAAACAACAGAATATATTCTTCTCCATGCCACATGGCACCTATTCTAAAATTGACTACGTAATTTGGAAATAAAACACTCCTCAGCAAATGCAAAAGAACTAAAATAATAACAAACAGTCTCTCAGATCACAATGCAATCAAATTAGAACTCAGGACTAAGAAACTCACTCAAAACCACATAACTACACGGAAATTGAACAACCTGCTCCTGAATGACTCCTGAATAAATAATAAAATTAAGGCAGAAATCAAGAAGTTCTCTGAAACCAATGAGAAAAAAGAGGCAATGTACCAGAATTGCTGGGATGCAGCTAAAGCAGTGTGAAGAGGGACATTTATAAGACTAAAATGCCCACATCAAAAAGTTAGAAAGATCTCAAATCTCAAACCCTAACATCACAATGAAATGAAAGAGAGAAGTAAGAGCAAACAAATCCAAACAAAAGCAGAAGACAAGAAATAATTAAGATCACGGTGGAACTGAAGGAGATACAGATATTAAAAACTCTTCAAAAACTCAATGAATCCAGGAGCTGGTTTTTTTAGATGAATATAATAGACAGACCATTAGTTAGACTAATAAATCAAAGAGAAGAATCAAATATACACAATTAAAAATGATAAAGGGGCTATCACCACTGACCCCACAGAAATGCAAACTACTGTCAAGAGACTACTATGAACACCTCTATGTAAATAAAATAGAAAATCTAGAAGTGGATAAACTCTTGTACACATACACCCTCCCAAGACTAAACGTTGGAAGAAGTTGAATCCCTCAATAACAAGTTCTAAAATTGAGATGGTAATGAACAGTCTACCAACCAAGTAAAGTTTGGATGGATTCACAGCCAAATTCTACCAGAGGTACAAAGAGGAACTGGTACCATGTCTTCTGAAACTATTCCAAACAATTGAAAAGGAGGGACTTTTCCCTAATTCATTTTATGAGGTGAGCATTATCCTATTACCAAAACCTGGCAGAGACAACAAGAACTTCAGGCCAATATCCCTTATGAACATCGATGCAAAACTCCTCAATAAAATACTGGCAAACTGAATCCAGCAATACATCAAAAAGCTTATCTGCCACAATCAAGTCAGCTTCATCCATGGAATACAAGTCTGGCTCAACACATGCAAATGAGTAAACATAATCCATCAGATAAACAGAACCAATGGAAAAAACATATGATTATCTCAATAGATACAGAAAAGGTCTTCAATAAAATTCAACATCGCTTCATGTTAAAAGCTCTCAATAAAGTAGATATGGTGGAACATATCTCAAAATAATAAGAGCTATTTATAACAAGCCCACAGCCAATATCATACTGAATGTGCAAAAACTGGAAGCATTCCCTTTAAAAACAGGCAAAAGACAAGGCTGCCCTCTCTCACCACTCCTATTCAACATAGCACTGGAAGTTCTGACCAGGGCAATCAGGCAGGAGAAAGAAATAAAGGGTACTCAAATAGCAAGAGAGGAAGTCAAATTGTCTCTGCAGACGACATGATCCTATATTTAGAAAACCCCATCATCTCAGCCCAAAAACTCCTTAAGCTGATAATTTTTTTTATTTGTAGTAGAGACAGAGTGTAGCTATGTTGTCCAGGCTATTTCTGTAATATTTTTCATTTTTATTTCTGTGCTGCATTCTGGTTTATTCCTTCATATTTATCTTTCAATCTATTAATTCTATCTTCAATTATGGCTGATCTATTTAACCAATCCTCTAGGTTTTCAATTTTAACTGTATATTAAGTTTGATTTGTTTAATTTTTTCAAATATACCTAGTTATTGTAGTAGACTCTTGTTTCTTTCTCAAGTGTATGATTCTATTATTTCTGTTAATATTTTAAACATGCTGATTTTATATTTAGTCTCTACTTATTCCAATGTTTGTGTCCCTGGATGACTATTTGTCTGGTGATTGTTTCTGCTGAGTCTCACTCATGGCAGCTTGTTTTCTACTGTATGTGGTTATTTTATATCATTAGCTCATATTTGGCCAGTCTCTGTTTATGAAAATCCTGAAGATGTGGTTTAACAGAAAATTCTTCCAGGAAGTTGTGTTTTTCCTTATGTTACATACAACAGTATGCTACTAACCTGTGTAAAGGTATCTTTCCTGGCTAGGTATTATCAGAGATTTTATCCCCGAGTAGGATTCAAGCCAGAGAGATCCATTATTTTTCTGGCCTACCCTTTCACTGAAGCTCTTTTACAGTTTTCGTTTTATGTAGCTGCTTCCATTATAATCCCCATAGCTTATCTGATCAAGGATTTGGTCTGGTTCATTGAAGAGACATTAAAACTTCAGCATTTAGGCCCCTTGGATCAGCAGATGACCTCCAATATATTTATAGCTTCAATACTGGCTTATTACTCCGGTTTTTGTTTCCATCACTCTGAGACTCCTAACGATTTTCTTTAAGTTCTAGGAAGCTCAGTTATAACTGTTAGTTGTAATTTAATCTCTCATTTTTTTGATATTTTGTAGTGAGAAAAAGTTTAGAACAGAGAATCTGCAATATTTATCAGAAGCAGAAGATTTAAAAGTTTTAAACTTAGTAGGTTGCATCAAGATTAAATAAGAAAAGGCAACTAAAGAATTTAGCTGAGTTATTTACATCATGTACTCAACAAATGTCAGTAAAATAAAAATCTTAGTTTTACAAAATATTTTCTATATTGGGCTTTCTTTATCATTTCCATTAATGTGAAATATATTTGTTCTCCAGAAAGAAAATACATGTCTACTCTTCGGCATAAATAGTAGTTATAATTTTAGTTTGATGTACAATTATATATACATTAACTTTTTTAGGATAAGATTGTGCTATAGGGAAATTATGATAAATTATGTTATTTGAGTTTATAATCAATGACTTAGAAATTCTACAGAAAAGCACCTCTTTAAACTATAATTAGTCAAAAATTGCTGTTAATGTTTTATCAATTTCGTATTGGAAATTATTCAAGAACTAAGATTTTGAAAAATTGTTTAGAGGCCATCATTAGCAGTCTGTATCCATTTTTAAAGTTGATAAAATCCATTTTCTAAAACTTTTTATTCTTACTTTCCAATGCCATTTTGAAAACTAAAAACTCATAAACAGCATCTTTAAGCATGAACCACACCTTTAAATGCTTTTGACTGTGAATGGGAAGTTGTTATTCCAGCACTATCACTTAACAGGAAACAAAACAAGAACAAATAAACAATGATTTTCCAAAGAGATAAATGTTCGAAGATGACTGTGCCAGAGTATCTGATTGTCACTAAATACAGTATTGATACAGTCTCAATGCCAAACACAATAACAACTTTTTCCATAAGAAATCTAAAATTGAAACTTTCCTCTAGACTGACTATCTCTTTGTTTTGACTTATTTTTAGATTTTGCAGCTTTTTCAAATTCTTTGGGAAACACAGCTGGGCATATTAATATTCTGAGGCTTTCTAATTGAAGAAGATGACTGTCATTGTGTGCAGTACTGGATTTCATTTCTTGGACATCATAGCCAACTGCTCTATCTTCAGTAGAAAGAATTTAAATTAAATTCCAGTATTTGGGGATTAAATATTTTGGCTTCTGGCTCATGACTTGCATAATGTAATAACAGTTGTAGCCAGCATGATTGAGTGTTTATTTATATGCCTGGCACTATGCAAGGCCCTTTCCATGCACTATCATATTCAATCATCACAACATATTTATTATATTTAATCCATCATATTCTATCATATCATAATGTATCACTATCATATTTAATCTTCACAACATATTCAAGTTTTCAAATTAATAAACAGAGGCTTAGAAAGGCCTTTTGCTTGTTTGTTTCTTAAATGCTGGAGTATATTGAGAAAATAGAATTCCCAACCCTGGAAAAGTATTTCATATATGTAGCTACCTTCCAGGTGTTGTTGCTGATTCATTCAACATCACCAACTAATGAGAAGGTGTTGCTCACCAGTAGACAGGCAATCTGTCAGAGAGGGAGGGCAATTCAGTCGGCTTTCTATGTCCTACGGTACTGGATTTGCAGGGGATTAGAATCTGAAGATGCTCAGATCTTTTAGATATAAATGTCCTAAGTACAAACCCAGACTTCTAAAAACATGCACATAGGGCCACCTGGATAATTTTCACTCATTATGTTTTTAAAAAGTAGCTCCTGGCCCCCTTGGCTATTACCTGGATTACCTGCATGACAACTTCCTTGACATTCTCTTTCTGAATTTCTGTCCATTGAAACAGCAGATATTAAAGACAGTAATGGGCTGCAGAGCTTTTCTATTCCAAATATATTCAACTTGCACAAAAGAAAACTGAATTCTCACAGTTAAATGATGTTCCCTAAATCACACAATGGGCATCTCACATTAACCTGACTGCATTTTAGCCTAATGCATCAAAAAACACCTGGCAATACTCTCCAGGTTTCAGATTAAACTGCCCAGCTCCAGTTGAAAACATTTAAAGAACTTGACACAGACCAAAGAATGTCAAGAAGTCTGTGTTCAAAGATCTATTTATTTCCATCCTTCATCCCTTCTTTCACTCATTTCTTTAAGAAGCACTTGTTATGTGTGTACTATTAGCCAGGCAGCATGCCATCCATTAAGACTATAAGGATGGGAAGACAAAGTCCCTGCATTAACTCATTGACTGAAGTATGTTCCCCAACCAGAATAAGGGAGGCCTCATCAGGAATGGGGAATATCCTGGCCCTGTCAATCACTGTTTCCATCAAACTGATATATTTTTTGAGTACTTGTAACTTTTTCTAGGCTTTTGGTGCATGAACAAAACATAGAAGTATCCCTGCACTCAAGGAGCATATGTTGAAATTGATAAAGACAAACTATAAATAAGTAAATCAATAAAAAACAAGTGAGGTAAGTTCAGGTGCTGATCATGCTGTAAGGAAGACAAGGTTGAGAAAACATGATGGAAAGGTTGGGGGGATCTACTCTTGTGAAAGTGGTGAGGGGAACCTTCTCTGGGAAAAAGAGATTTAAGTTGAGATCCAACTAATATAAAGGAGACAGCCATTCAAATATCTAATTGTTGGTATGCCACAATGACACAAGTGATCATCTTAGCCTTTGGGCCAGCAGGGCAGTCTAGGGCAGTCAAAGCCCCAATACTAGTAGCCTCTGGTAGTCAGTAGCTTCCCCTCTTCACCCTAGTGTGTTATACAAACGTTACCATTTTCTGTGTGTTCCCTGACCTGAAAAGCATTGTAAAGCAGTGCTTTAGTTGAAGGGAAAATCCAAGCAGAAAGAAAGTAAATAAGATCAAGACTGGAGTATTGGGTAAGATCAAGAGTATAGTGCACAAAAGAAATTAGCAGGGAATGAGGTCAGAGAGTAAGCAAGAACCAGGTCACATGGACTCTCATTGCTTAGAGATGGATGGATGAATACATGGATGAAAGATCCTAAAAGTTACAGTTCTCTAATTCCAAAAAAGAATTCAATACATTTCTGTGTTAAAGCCCATATCAAACAGGTTATCAGAATATGGATTAAAAATAAGGATTGAAAATAATATGAAGAATAGAGAGAGAAAATTTTAATTGGAAGACTGGTGTGAGTTTCTGTAATCAAGCACTAAAATTAACACTGAATTTCTTAATTGCCAAAGTCTAACATAAAATACCATGGGCCATATAATTTTCTTTGTCTAGATAAAAGAGAAAAGAAATTGCAGTAGGACATATAGGTTTTTTCATGATTTTTTCCAATACATTTATTTCTTCCAATAAATGTATTGGAAGGCTCATTACCAAGTAATTTAGTGAATTACATATTTCCTGCATTTATGTAAGTTTAGAAATATTTTTCAAATGTCATTTTATAAAAGCTAAAGTTTTATCATAGTGAAGTCCTTTCATCAGAAACTATCTGGTACATACATCCATGTACTTTGTTTTCTGATGATGAAACGTTATCAAATTTGAATAAACTTATTTTCTAGAACTCACCACATATTCATCCCTTAACCTCATTATTTATAGTTCCCTTAGCTTGATATATTCATCTCTATCTTTTCCAACAAAGAAAATCCTACCTGAAAGAATCCCTTACACAGTAGTTCTCCTATCAGAAATTCCCCTAGGAAGCTTTCTTCCTAGGGGAATAGACAAGTACTACCCACAATAAGTGAATCAGAATTTCTAAAGAACATGGCCCAGGGATTGATTAAGCTCTCCAAGTAATTCTAATGAGTAAACAAGCTTAGGAATTTCCAAACTAGGTTAGTGCTACCTCCTATTTACTGTTGGCTCCAAATACAATGCTGAGTTTCACCTTTGCTGCTTGGGTCGGATGAGTTTCCCTTCTGAAAGACAAAGAAAAGTTAACCAACCAACTACAACAGAATATGCCATAGAAAGGAAGTCTTTGTGATCATCTCCCACGAAAAGTAAATGAGTTATTTTCTCCTTGACCTTGTGTTTAACCAGAAACACTGCACAGCAAATCTGCTTTGGTTCTGGCTTCACTCAAAAGTCATACAGAAATAGATATTTCAGTGAGTCCTTTCTACCTTCTCATTGAGAAGGAAAGGAGAAAACATCATAGAAAAATTATACAACGGAACAAATTACTGTGGCGTTCAAACCTGACTATGCATAAAAATCACTTGATAAGCTTGTTAAAAATGCAGACTCCCAGGCCTCAACTTCTAGTGACTTCAAGTGAGCAGTTCCAGGGTGGGTCAGAAATGTGTATATTTATCAGGCCTCCTACATGATTCCGAGACCAATGGCCCCCCAGCCAATGGAAAATTGAAGTTTACAAAAAGCTGCCCCTTTTGTGTATGTAACATATAAATGTTCCTTTTTGATCTCCATACAAATGCAAAAGCCCTTTGACCACATTGGGGTGAAAATAGAATTAAGAAAATATATGTTTGCAAGCACATTTCAAAGATCACAGCAGAGTCATGATAGCTGAAGGAAAAGGACAGCAACTAAAGACAGCTGGAGAGCTGAGGGCTCTGGTATTAGAAAGGTACTCAGGCAGGGAGGCCAGATCGGGGCTGGAGTAAAGAAATGTGCTGTCACACAGAGCAGATTCTCTGTTGTGAGCTTGCTGGAGAATAATACCCTAGCTGCTCTCCTGGAAGTCAGATGTAATAATCCTGTCCCTCCTAGATGCAAGCTCTTCTAATCAAGCTGTGAAAAATATACTAACTTTGGTCTGCTATTGTGGGCCTAAGCCTAATTTGGTCGTATCCTGGGGTTTCAATTCCCACATCCCTATCAGAAACAAACTGCTTCAATTTAGGAAATAAGAGCCACAGGAAATTCACTTAGAAGCACTCACTGGCCTCTCTGGCAGGCAGAGAGAGGAAAGGGGGAGAAACCAGTCGCCTGCCTTCTCTAGTGAAGCCATGCAATAGGCTGTGGATTTCCATCACCCACTTTCTCCACTGGAGTCAAGAAAAAGCCACAGAGTTCAAAGTGTAATAAATCGCAGGAGTGTCAAATACACAATAACCATTTATTCTTTCATTCATTACCTCATTTGTTTATTCATTCATTCTTTCATTCCAAAAATATTTTTAAACACTATAGTGTTTTTGCTTAGCTTCCCCAAAAGCAAATTGTAAGACAAAGAATTGGCTACAATTAGTATCTTTAAGAGGTGATCCAAAGGAGCAGAAATGAGGGATTGGAGACAGAATGAAAGGAATGAAAGGAAGTCAATGAACATAAGAGTATGCTACTGACAATATCACTGAACAAAGTGGAGTCAATCTTGCTGGAACTCTGAGGGAAGCATCAGAGTCTTCCCTGGAATTGTCTTCCCTAAAGGGAAGGGAAGAAGGAGCAATTATCTGAAGGCTTCCCTAGAGGCTGGGAAGAAAGAGCAATTATCTGAAGGCTTCAGTCACCCAGTGGTGGAAAGTTAACCTGTGTCTGTTAACTTCTTCCTCTCTTCTAAGCTCCACCTGCATATAGGCTAAGGAAGCCAGGACATACCCCACAGATCTCCTCTCCAGTGTCTAAATTACCAGAGAAGTCCAAGGCAGGAAGCAAGAGGCTGTCAGCTGGAGGGAGTTGAAGGCTGTATAGGCTTCTTTGCCCTAATGAAGCTAAACTCAGGGAAGGCCAAGGGGGTGTTAGCTGGAGATTTGCATGTGTTTGTATGATATGTCAGGCTCCTACTAAGCCAGAAAGGTGAATAAGTCTTGCTCTCTGCCCTCTAAGAGTTCTTGGTCTTGTAAAGGAGAGAAACATGAAAAAGTAACATTGAATATAAAAACCGCTACAGGAATCATATCCAGACGGCTTTAGCAGGAAAAGGAGAAGAAAAGCTTAGTTGGTAGAAGCGAGATTTGCAGAAAGGAAAGGTGCACTGGAGAAAGGAGAGTTGGAAGAACTTCACCAAAATGTAAGCTGATGCTTGGAGAATGAATCTTCTATGTGAGCAAAAGAACAATTAAATAAATGTGTGTTCATATAGAAAAGCAAGGCACATTCTGGAAGTGGTATTGAGTAAAGTATGGCTGAACATGGCATTTATATGAAAGAAGCAGAGGAAATAAAGCCAGACACATCTTTTATTCTAAAGACACAGGGAGGGCCATTGAAGTTTAAGCAGAAGAGTGACTCCAGGGAGTTTTCTCTATTCTTGGCAAGCTTTCAGAAAAGATCACAGAGCTGTAATTCCTGGAGATTTGTTCATTCAACAAACATCTATGATGAAGACAGTATGTACCAGGGACTCTACCATGTGCCGAGCACAAACTGATGAATAAGATACGGTCCTTATCATCAAGTAGCTCAGTGTTTGGTAGTGGGAGAGAGAGAACTTTTGTAATAGAGTACAACTGAGGCTACTGTATGTGCTTCCTATGTGCTCCCATAGCCCCCTCAGTGCAGGGTCTATGGGAGCACATGGGAAGGCCCCCTCATCCAGCCTTTTGGGATTTCTGAAAACTTTCTGGGTAATTAGCAGTGTTCATACTTTAAAAATTAGAGGGCTAGATTGCCTGGCCTATGGCATTCCAAGAAAGCGTGCCTAAGGAGGCAGTGTCTCTCATCAGTGGCGGGGGAGAAGCAACATGAAAGAAATTATAATGGTATGGGGAGACATTATTAAGTACAATGCTTGTGATTAATAATATTTTCCTATACTCCTCTGACATATTCTGTCTCATCATCTCACCTGGCAGCTTAATTTTCTTCCTGGAAGCCTTCTTTGGCCCCTCAGGTTTAGAAGGTACAACCTAAAGGTCCAAATCCATTCATAAATTATTTAATATTTTCTTAGTAGCCTAGAAAGAAAAATGCATATGAGCAAACCAAACTTAGGTCTTCTAAACTTCTAACTATGGTAAGGGCAGAAATGTCGCTGTCCTGTGCATGCTCTATAATACTATTCTTGTTTTGTGGCTGATTCATTTTGTGCTACTAAAAGAGGAAAGGAAAAATATATAGAATATCTACTTCATATTTACAAGACCTCTCTCTCTTTCTTTCTCTTTGTCACAGGTTTAAAGTAGTACTTGAATTAAGGACATGACCTTGATTGTCCAAATATTTTCCTTTTGGGCTTTGCCCCTTAGACCAAACTTCTTGTCAGGGAGCTGGTTCCCAAGACAGCAAGATACATTCAGTTCTACCTAAAACAACAGACCAAACTTCACAGTCAGGCACTCCCCAATAACCACCATCCCCATGAGCTTCTTTTACTATGTTCTATTTCCACAGAAGTTGTCTTCTTAGAGATCAGATTTGGTTTGAATTATTTGAAACAGCTAGTCTAGCCCTCACCTCTGCAAAGAAAAAATCCAAAACATCAGATTACGATCTTATTTTTTAATAATGATAATAATAGTAACCAATTTATATTAAATACCATGGACCAAGCACTGTCTTAAGTGTCTTTGCAGATATTTATTCTTTTTCTACTTTCAACAACTTTATAAGGTAGGTAATATTTTATTTCCATTTTAAAGAGAGGGAAAATGAGGTAGTAAGTTACATAAGTTGCCAAGATCAGTCACATAAGAAGCAGTAGAACAAGGACCTGAGCCCCACGAAGCCTGGCTCCAGAGGCTAAACTATTGATCACTGTGCTCTGCTGGCTCTCAGGTTTCCATGTGAGGTCCATTCAGCATACCCTTGACACTCTAGAAAAAACTTGTCCCATCCATGGCCCTGTAGGCTGCATGCAGCCCAGGATGGTTTCGAATGCACCAACACAAATTTGTAAGCTTTCTTAAAACATTATGAGATTTATGAACAGGCTTTTTTTTTTAGCTTATCAGTTATCGTTAATGTTAGTGTATTTTATATGTGGCCCAAGACAATTCTTCTTCTTCCACTGTGCCCTGGAGAAGCCAAAAGATTGGACACCACTGCTCTAGAAGATGCATCTACCTAATTGCAACTTCTATATTTAAATCACCACTTCGTCTTCTTTCTTGTACCAAGGCTAAACTCACTTCCCTAGATATTTCCTCACAGAAAGAAATTTCCATCCATCTGGAAATTTTACTGATTAAGTTATTTTCAAGAATCAGGTCATAACTATAGTTTTAACAGTCCAGATAGCAATCCTCATAGCTTTCTTCAGCTAGTCACTACTTCCTGGTCAAAGCAACTTTACAGTTTCCAGTTGTGGTCTCTATTTCGCCAATCTGCAATAGCATTTTACTCCTACGGCAGGATCTTTCTAGACTTTCCTGGTATTTTGAACAAAGCATAATCACTGAGTCACGGTCTTTAATTAAATTGAAAGGTCAGACATTAAGGCATTATTTCATTTCTCTTTCACCATCATTTGGCTATTATAGCTAGTTTGTCACAGCTAGGGACAGTGTCAAATTACTCTCAAATTTTCTGTTTTAACTTTAAAGAGAACACGGAGACTCAGGGAGAGGAGCATCACACACTGGGGGCAGTTGGGGGTGGTAGGGAAGGGACAGCGGAGTGTGGGGAGGATGGGGAGGGTAGTGAGGGATAACAAGGGGAGAAATGCTGGATATAGTATACACCTAAAGTAAAATTTAACAAAAAAGATAACCAGTCTATCTCCTTTTTGTCTTTACTTCAAACTTACATTTTAATTTTATACTTACATTAACAAGTTATTAAAGATTTTCCGACATTTAGATAGGTTTCAGTGCTAACATGAATTTAATTCTTTTGAAAAGAAAATCAGTCAACAGCTATAACAAAAATACACTATTTCAAACCTCTGCCTCTGAGGGCTAGCAAAAAAAGAATTCTTTTTCTGCCAATAATAACAGCAATCACTAAAATTTATTGAATGCTTACTTCATGCCAGCCATTGTTAAGTGTTTTTTACACATTATTTTATTTTAGAGATGAGGATTTCTGCCAATAATAACAGAAATCACTAACATTTATTGAATGCTTACTTCACGCCAGCCATTATTTTATTTTAGAGATGAGGAAACTGAGGCTCAGCGAAGTCAAGAGGCTTGGTCAAAATCACAGTGGTAGTTGTTCCAGAGCACCTCACCTAGGCACAAGATAATACACAAATCATGTTCTTCCATTATTTGGGCCATTAATTAATCTACCTCGACATGTATTGAATATAAAGAAATAAGTTGAAAAGAAAACAACATTTTCACAGTTTTTACAATGTAATCTTAGTTCTGTGGAATTTCACCATTGGGTTTCATAGACATTCTTCATCCTTGTCGACTGCTGAACTGGCTATATCTGTTTTCTGAATATTACTAGTGGTTGTATTGAGATCTACCATCATTCTTTCAGCTTTGGGCTGCAAGTTACAGATAACTTTCACTAAAACTAGATTAAAAGTTAAGAATACTTATCAATTCTCCTAATTAAAAGGATGGAGCTTGGGTTGGCTCCAGATACAACAAATTAAGGGTTAGGATCCACTTTTTTTACTTTTAATTCATTTTTGGGTTCTCTTTATATTAGCTAATTCATCAGAACTGCTTCCTGCAGAAACCAGGAAAATACTTCCTTTTTCGTATTCCAAAGCAAAAAAAAAAAAGCAAAACAGAATACTTCCTCAAGTATGTGCTAATGTCTTTCCCTCACTCCAATGGGCCAGCTTTAGTCATGTGCCCACCCCTGGGAAGAAAAACAGCATATGACCTTCTCAATTGATCCACTGAAAAAAATCTTCTAAAAAAATCCAAAATCTTAGGGTTTTAGTCATAGAAAGCGTTTCCTTTGCCTGATAAAATGAATCCAGACAAAATTTGTATTAGTAACCAATAACGATTCCTATTGGTAAAACTATAGGAGCTTTCCAGAAAATCAAATATTTTACTAAAAGCTCACAGCATGTAATAAGAAAAATAAAAAACAGGCCTAATAATTGAAAAGTTAAAGGCAAAAGTGAAGTTATTTGTATCAAATATTATCTACACAGAAATTGTGTAAGAACATCCATAAACCATGAAAGAAAGAAAAAAAGTTATAAATTTACACTTATACGGAAAAAAAAAGAGTATTAATATACACTAGCATAATTAATAAATATAAAAGAAAATATTCATAATATCAAATATTGTACTTAGAAATAACTAATAAATTATATGTAAAAACAAATTCAGATTATTATGAAAAAGCAGAAAAATTAAATTAATGAAGATATAAATTATATGTATGTTAGATGAAAAGTAACGATATTAAAGATGTCAACATATCTCCAAGTTACAAATCTAGTAGAACATCAATTTTTAATACTCAACAAACCTAGACATAAACTAAACTGACACTGAAATTTATAAGAACAAAAGTTAAAGCCAAGCTACAAACAGAGAGAATATACCTGGTACATATGTATCTATCAAAGTTTAGTATCTAAAAACATAACAAAAATCTTACAAATCAATAGAAGAAAGAAAAACAACACTCATAATCCCTGGAAAATAGAAAATATGAACAGGCAATGCCTAGATTATAAAACATAAATGACTAATTAACTTATGAAAAAATGCTCAGTCTTTAACGATTGAGAAAATGCAAAAATAAAGCAATAATGAAATATGGCATAGTCATAAAATTGGCAAAAATGTAAACTTTGACAATACCAAATATTGGCAAGTTTCTAGGGAAATAGGCTCATAAATCATAAGTGGTGAGTACATCTGTATAACTGGTTTGAAGAAGCATTACGTTTTTGAACTGCTTTGAAAAGTAATAACATCTAATGAACCTGACAAGTTTGCTGCTAGGAATAAATTGCAGAGAAAAATCTTACACATGTTCTCCCAGAGGCATGTACAAAATTGCTAATTACAACATTAATTGTAATACCAAAACATAAAATGGAAGAATTAATCTCCACTCATGAAAAATAATGAAAAATAAATTGTAATTTACATAATACTATATTGTAATGAAAATAAAATAACTCCATTGAAATATAGTCATATTGAACATATTTCAAATAAAAACAGTGAAAAATTGTAATTACCATGGTACAATTTATGAAATTTTGAATATTTACACAACCAAAATATATACTATTTATCTACATACTATTTATGAACATACTGCAAATAAATTATATTTCTATAATAAACACGGACTTAAGGAATACATACCAAATTCAAGCTAATATTTGTTTTGGGAGAGAAATGGGAGCGAATGGGATAAATGTAATCAAGTTCTTAGTATTCTGTTTCTTTTCTTAAGAACATTTTTGAAGCAAAAGTAAGAAAATGTTAGTATTTATTATTTTAGGTGGTGGAATCATAGATATCTCTCTTTTTTTTTTGAGATGGAGTTTCGCTCTTGTTACCCAGGCTGGAGTGCAATGGCTCGATCTCAGCTCACCACAACCCCCGCCTCCTGGGTTCAGGCAATTCTCCTGCCTCAGCTTCCTGAGTAGCTGTGATTACAGGCACGCGCAACTGTGCCCAGCTCATTTTTGTATTTTTAGTAGAGACAGGGTTTCACCATGTTAACCAGGATGGTCTCGATCTGTTGACCTCGTGATCCACCCGCCTCGGCCTCCCAAAGTGCTGGGATTACAGGCATGAGCCACCGCGCCCGGCCCTCAATGGATATCTCTTAAGCTAATTTCCTTACTTCTCTGTATTTCTACAGCTTCCAAAAAATTTTTTAAAGTGCCAAATATTTTAACCAGGATGATAATTATAGGCTAAAGCAAAGTAAAAGGCCAGAAAAGAAATGTCTATATATTTTGCATTCCTTTTTTCCCTCAGAGATGGATCAGTGAAGTAACTCTGTTAATATAGTTTGAACATAATCTTATGTTGGATCTGAAGGCTTGTAAGCCTATACATTTGCATCTATCATATAATGCCTTGATTCTTCCCAAAGTCAATGTAAAACAAAGTATCTGTTGTTATCAAAGTGTGCAAACAGCCTAAGAACCATTGCTTTGCAAGCTATTACTTCCAAGAGCTACTATCTCTGCTTTTATTTAATTTATTATTAAGATTGAGTTCTATGATGCAGTAGACATGTACTTGTTAATTTTAGAAACCCCAGGATGTCTCTCATTTTTTAAATGCTTATATTTAGCAGATAAAAATATCAGCCTTTCAAAAAACTCTCTAAAGCATCTATGCACTCTTTCAATCTTTTTTCCCTATTTCTCTTTAACCAAGATTCTTTCCAGGTAAGGCAAAGTCACTTAGAAGAAATTTGAAGGTACATTTTCTCTTTAAGAATAACACTACTGTATGCTTGGCATTTGCAGCCCATCACATCTCAATAACCACGGCAGAGCAAGCCCTTGAAATAGGATCCCCGCAAAACAATAAAGTTTATAATCCAGCAAAGTCTGCAGATAATTTTCTCAAATTCTTCCAGGGGCAACAGATCTCTAACATAATTAATTTGTAGCCCTCCCTTGAATGTTACCATTGTAACTTTCTAACTTTCTATTTTGAAATCATTTCAGATTTATAAAATATTGCAAGAAGAGTACAAAAAACCGTTAGACATTTTTCAGAGCCATTTAGCAGTAAGTTGCAGATATTATGCCTTTTTTAAGCCTAAATAATGTACATTTTCTAAGAACAAGGACTTCACTTACATAATCATACTAAAAATATGAATATCAAGAAATTGGCATTTATCTAATGTTATTAATCTATAATCTTTATTAATATTTTGCCAATTACCACAATAATGTCATCTGTAGTAAGTATATATTTATGTTTACTTATACATTGGACTCCCTGGTACAGAGTCCAATCCAGGATCCCACATTCCATTTAGTTATCAAGTCTCTTTAGTTTTCTTTAATCTGGACAATTACTGACTCTGTGTTTGTTGTTTTCCATTACCTTAACATTTTTGAAAATTTTGAAAACTACAGGCCAATTATTTGGTAAAATCTTTCTTAATTTCAGTTTATCCCATATGTCCTTGTGAAAACACTGAGGTCTTACATCTTTGGCAGAATACTTGTATCCTAACTGTTTTCACATTGTTTCCTGTCTCCTGCTATGCATGTGCTCATCCCTTGATTTCAGCATTTCTGGATCACTTTGGTTTACATGTGTCCCTCTTATAAAGTATTTAGTTCGATCTTGCTTTGTGAGCAAAGTTGAAAATAATTTTTATTTTAATAAATGAATTAAGCTCATTCATATTTATTGATGTGACATATATTTGGTCTCAACACTGTCATAATACTTTATGTTCTAAATACTCTGTGTAGTATTTACTGTATATTTTCTCAGCATTGCTAAGAATTCCTTGAGTTCTTGCATGTTTAAAATGGCCTTTTATTTTCCTCTTGATATTTGAAGGTTATGTTGACTAGATATAAAATCCTTGGCTCATACTTTCCTTAATTAAGTTTCTTGAAATTACTGCTTTGTTGTTTCTTTTCTTTAAGTCTCTTGCCTTTGTAAGTCATTAGATCTTTTTTGTCTGAGGACACTGGGACTTTAAAGCCAAATGTTTTACTAGACTATGCTTCAGATCGAATCATTTGATGTCAGTTTTCCAAGCAGGCCCTTTCAATATATAGATATAGGTTTTCTTTTATTTCTGGAATGTTATCTTATTGTTTTAAATGTTATTTCTGTTTCACTGCTTTGTTTTTCATCTTCAGTTAATCATATATTGGATCTTTGCCTATTTTTCATTTCAAACACTTTCTTCGGACCCTTTTTCCTTCCTTATTGTGTTTTCATTCTTTTGGTTATGTCTCGGCCATTCTGCACTGACGGTTATTACATTTTATTTCATTTATTCTTCATTGACACATTATTTAGTCTCTTTTTTTGTATTGCTTTTCTGAATGGAATAAATTCTCATTTCATTTTATCCCTTTTTCCCCACATCTGCTCTTAGAAGATTAATTTAAGATACATTTTTATATTGCCAAATATTTATTTGATAATATTTAATTCAGTTTGTAGAGGTACATGACAATTTTCTGTTTTGTGGTTGATTTTTCTTTTAGAGTCAATTCTCATCAGATAAAATGTTTTGATTCTAATTATGTGTTTTCATCTTAGTACATCTCTGCATTTAGTAGCCAGGAACAATTTGGGAGGCTTACAGATTCCTGGTTGCAGATCATTCTGTTCGTCAGTGAAGCAAAGCAGATGGCTTTTTAGTGTAGGGACAAAATGGGGAAAAGCTGCATGTTTTTCTTTTTGAACTATTATTTATCCCTGCATTCTAAGTTTTTCCCTTTTCCTTCTTTTTCCTTTCACTGTTCAGTTTCCAAAGAGCTCTTTTGCCTTGCCTTTTACCCTCATCTCCCCATAAGTATCGCCTTAAAGTTCTCTCTATTCTCTCTTCTTCAGTTTTCTGGCACTTTGTTCTCTGGAAATCTTGGGGTGGGAAGTTGAGAAACAGCTCTACTGAAAATTGGTATTTATTTCTCTACTTATAAGGAATGGAACTGTGTATTGTATTCTAGTTTATAGTCATGTGGAAGAATAGGATTTTTGTGACTTTAGCTATTATTTTTGTTGATTTGCATAGCTTTTAGAGGATATGTTGGAATATTCAGATTTAGGTAGCCACCATTCCTTGGCCATCTCCCTGCATTCTTTTTTTCATAGATCAGAATTATCTTTAATATTAAGTTATGTGTATACATTTTCTCTACCATCTTCACAATGATGAAATCAATGACTGTGACATTTGAATTATACATTTAGTTGCCTTGGGTGTCTACTTTTCATCATCTATGACAACACAGCTAAACAAACATGAATTTCAACATACTCCAAGCATATATGATGCAGTCATTTAATACTACATAAGCTCAGGCAAATATTATAATAAAATACTTCAAAAATGTGCTGTGGAGAATACCACATCTTTCTTTTCCTCCGTGTCTTTAAAAAAAATAAAAAATAAAAAGAGAATTTGCTGTAATTTAATGTACTGCTCTGAGTACTTACATCTACTTAGCTCTCAAATTGTTTTTTAGGCCCTGCATTGTTTTGCTTCCCTATCTGCTCCCCTATCTACTCAGGATGCCTTCCTATTGATAGAAAAATAAGTTTTCAAATATTAACCATGCCAACGAATTTCTGAAAATATTATTTTCCAGTAGATGGTATAGCCTTTTAACATTTATCTGTTAACTTCAACTCCAATATTAATAAATATAATCCAATATAACCAAAATACTCAGTGATTTTCAGTTGTCAGTCTGTCTAGATATCCCTTTGTCAGTTCCCAACCATACCTCTTCTGACCCTTTACTTTTCAGACCTGTAATGTTTCTCAGAGAAGAAACTCTGCACAAGTTCTTACCAAAGATTTGCTATGAATATTTAGGGATATCCTATAAGGATGCCCAGGGAGGATAACAATCAGCTTCAGTATTATTAATAAATTCTACAGAAAATTCACAAAATCTCCATTATCAAGATAAGCCAGTTTTATAGACTAACTAAAAAACCCAAGCTTGAATTATGAAGAAAATATAATCGATTCAAAATGCATTTGTTTGATCCAATAAATTGAGTTTATATGATTTAATGACAGTGTTAGTTTCCACAGTAAACATACAATGTCACTTAGCTTGTGCCTTATAGCAGCCTAAGAGTGAAAGGGAGGCCAACCTAAGCATGTGGGATGGGGAATAGGAGTAGGCAGAATACTGACCTCAATAGTGGCTGACAAATAATAAATAATCCACAAAAGGATTCTGGCAGTTCAAGCTCCATTTCAGGAAGACAGAATATCAAATAAAGTGGCTCAAAATGGACGAAGCGAGTGATGGAACCCTCTTTGGTAATAGAAAAAATAGGAGAATCATTTGAGGCTCAGACTGTCCAGGGGAATTTGGCTGAAAGTAAGAACAGGAACTAGCCCAATCCCTGGGATACAAGGCTAAATGTAATGAAACTGGCAAGCAGCCTCATCCTGCTGGAGAGAGTACAGTGATGAGCTGAAAAATTAGAGCCAATCATGTGACATTTACTCTGTACCTCAGTATTATTCAAGGAAACATGGGAGTGTTGCCCAGAGAGTTGTGAAAGAATAGAGACTTGCAGTCTCAGTCTGGGAGGAAAAGAAACATGATACACAAAGGTGCCCTGTCCCTGATTCCAAAAAATAGAAGGTATAACTCACACCATCTGAATGCTCAACACAAACAGTTGAGATAGAGCTAAGCCAAAGCAAAGACTCACATTAAGCTAAACATGGCTCATTTGTGCATTCAGGTACATCTTATACTTTCTAATTTT